>NC_091987.1:210105874-211305874 GCF_044704955.1 Pristiophorus japonicus | reverse complement strand
AAGGATAAATGCAAGGACCCCAAATATTCTTCCCTCTAATGTGTTTGCTTCATGGGTTCTTGCTTAAGAATTCATAGCAACGCACTGCTATTAAGAACTAATTGGTTTATTAACAGAGGTTTAACAATCGCACTACACAGTACCAGTTCATCCATTAGGCTCACAACTGCATGCCTCATCGTGGATGACCTAGACCCAATGGACTGGGGTTTTATTGAGTCTTGTGAACATCATGTGACTGGCTAAGCCACTCACAATGCAACAGCTCCACAACTATTTTAGTTGAACCTGTAAATCAAATGCCCCCTTATTAAAGGGGCACCAAAAGTGACAAAATGAACAAATTAAACTTTAGACACTACCAGATCAAATTAAAATTTGGTTGCCGGGGGTGATGATGCACTCCAGTCCCTCCAGCGCCCACCTTCCGCGGAAGGCTGCGAGCGTATCGGTGGACACCGCGTGCTCCATCTCCAGGGACACCCTGGCTCGGGTGTAACCGCAGAAAAGAGGCAGGCAGTCGGCAAAAGTTCTACAAACCTGTGTGCATACTCAGAGGTGCATTCGTGACATTCCCCTTCTAAAATTAATCTGCATGCACACAGTTTTATCCTTAGTGATCTCTAACTACTTATCAAAGGCTTCTCAATTAATCATCAAAAAATGTTTTACGCCTTGGGCGTCCTGTAATTTGTAATCTCATTGTGAACTGCACGGTGCTTTTTGTTTTGTAGAACAGTATTCATTTTCCCACTTATCTTTCCCAAGTTCCTGTTCTTTTACTGATAACAAAAAAGTAATTTTCTGACAACTGGAAACAAACATCAAACATGATGCAATTCTTTTACAATCCAATCGCTAAAGCGAGGAGGATGCTCAGAGGCTGCAGGGTGACTTGGATAGGTTAGGTGAGTGGGCAAATGCATGGCAGATGCAGTATAATGTGGATAAATGTGAGGTTATCCATTTTGGGGGCAAAAACACGAAGGCAGAATATTATCTGAATGGTGGCAGATTAGGAAAAGGGGAGGTGCAACGAGACCTGGGTGTCATGGTACATCAGTCACTGAAGGTTGGCATGCAGGTACAGCAGGCGGTGAAGAAGGCAAATGGTATTTTGGCCTTCATAGCTAGGGGATTTGAGTATAGGAGCAGGGAGGTCTTACTGCAGTTGTACAGGGCCTTAGTGAGGCCTCATCTGGAATATTGTGTTCAGTTTTGGTCTCCTAATCTGAGGAAGGATGTTCTTGCTATTGAGGGAGTGCAGCGAAGGTTCACCAGACTGATTCCTGGGATGTGTGGACTGACATATGAGGAGAGACTGGATCGACTGGGCCTGTATTCACTGGAGTTTAGAAGGATGAGAGGGGATCTCATAGAAACATATAAAATTCTGACGGGACTGGACAGGTTAGATGCAGGAAGAATGTTCTCGATGTTGGGGAAGTCCAGAACCAGGGGACGTAGTCTAAGGATAAGGGGTAAGCCATTTAGGACCGAGATGAGGAGAAACTTCTTCACTTAGAGAGTTGTTAACCTGTGGAATTCCCTACTGCAGAGAGTTGTTGATGCCAGTTCATTGGACATCTTCAAGAGAGAGTTAGATATGGCCCATACGGCTAAAGGGATCAAGGGGTATGGAGAGAAAGCAGGAAAGGGGTACTAAGGTGAATGATCAGCCATGATCTTATTGAATGGTGGTGCAGGCTCGAAAGGCCGAATGGCCTACTCCTGCACCTATTTTCTATGTTTCTATGTTACACTCTGCATAGAGGCTCTGAACGGATCTATCGGCACCCAAAAGGAGAGATTAACAGCACAGATCTTCACTTATATAAGAACATAAGAAATAGGAGCAGGTGGAGGCCATTCAGCCCCTCGAGCCAGCTCTGCCATTCAATGAGATCATGGCTGATCTTCTACCTCAACTCCACCTTCCCGCGCAATCCCTATATCCCTTTGTTCCAAAAAATGTATCGCCCCCTGTCTTGAATATACTCAACGACTGAGCATCCACAGCCCTCTGGGGTAGAGAATTCCAAAGATTCACAACCTTCAGACTGAAGAAACCTTTCCTCATTCTTAGTCCGAAATGGCCTGCCAATTCTGTGACAGTGACCCCGTGTTCTAGGTTCCCCAGCCACGGGGAACATTTTTCCCAGGATTAACCCTGTCAAGCCCTTTAAGAATTTTATATGTTTCAATGAGATAACCTCTCATTCTTCTAAACTCTAGGGAATATAGGTCTAGTCTACTCAACCTCTCCTCATAGGGCAATCCCCTCATCCCAGGGACCAGTGCAGTAAACGTTCTCTGCACTCCCTCCATGGCAAGTTTCTCTTTCCTTAGGTAAGGAGATGCGAACTGTACACAGTGACTTCGTGTGGTCTCACCACTGCCCTGTATAATTGTAGTGAGACTTCTTTAGTCTTATACTCGAAGCCCGTTGTCACAAAAGCTAACATACCATTTGCTTTCCTAATTGCTTGCTACATTGAATGCAAAATAATTGTACAGGCATCACCTATACTGAACACAGAGAGATTTATAGTATGTACCCCCACCTATATCGAACATATCCAATGCCATCCCTGTCCAATAGGTGATTGGACCAGAAATAGACACCGTAGAAGAGAAACAGACATCATGTGACCCCCTCAGATATATTTAAGAAAGGATATACTTGCTTTGGAGGCAGTTCAGAGAAGATTCACTAGGTTGATTCCGGAGATGAGGGGGTTGATTTATGAGGAAAGGTTAAGTAGGTGATGTCATGTATTTCACCATCTTGCAATGACAATAGTTATGTAACTGTAACTCATGCACACGGTACCTGTACCCTTGAAATGCACACCCTGACCACAGGGGGTGAGCTTGCAGGAGACACTCCTCACCTGGGTTTCCAGGTATAAAAGGGGAGGTCCCACCCAGGGTCAGGTCTCCTTGGTCCTGGGAATAAAGTGAAGGTCACAGCGTGACCGTGTCTGATATATACATGCCTCATGTGAGTTTGTAACAAGGTGCAGAGACACTATAGGTAGGGCCTCTACTCATTGGAATTCAGAAGAATTATCGAAATGTATAAGATTATGAGGGGGCTTGACAAGGTGGATGCAGAGAGGATGTTTCCACTGATGGGGCAGACTAGAACTGGAGGACATAATCTTAGAATAAGGGGTAGCCCATTTAAAACTGAGATGAGGAGAAATTAGTCTCTGAGGGTTGTAAATCTGTGGAATTCGCTGCCCCAGAGAGCTGTGGAAGCTGGGTCATTGAATAAATTTAAGTCAGAGATAGACAGTTTCTTAACCGATAAGGAAATAAGGGATTATGAGGAGCGGGCAGAGAAGTGGACCTGAGTCAATGCCATCATCATCATCATCATCATAGGCAGTCCCTCGGAATCGAGGAAGACTTGCTTCCACTCCTAAAGTGAGTCCTTTGGTGGTTGAATAGTCCAATGCGAGAGCCACAAACCCTGTCACAGGTGGGACAGACATTCGTCGGGCATGATCGTATTCAATGGCGGAGCAGGCTCGAGAGGCTGTATGGCCTACTCCTGCTCCTATTTCTTATGTTCTTATGTTCTCAGCCATTCTGGAACAGGTGGTGACCACTTCTATCTCAGTGTTATTCATTTTGGTCACACCCTGTGAAATTGGTCGATTCTGCAGTGCATCAGAAACAACATGTTTAGCGAATTGAACGTAACAGTCCACAGATTTTAATCTAACCTGTGCGGTATATGAAAACAGCGTTAGCACTGATGTTGGTGCAGTAAGTACTGATTATATTTATTTTTACTTTTGTGCTTTGCCATGTTTTTTTCCACTGATTTCTATTGGTAACCATGTTTCACTCCTTCTCCTCCCCATTGTGTTTCACAGTGAGGGTCCACATCATTGAATCTTCGAAGGATATCTTCCCTTTGAGGCTCTGCACAAACGAGTTTGTGTTTGACTTTGCAAAGTCTTTGTGAATATTTTCATGGCCTTGGAGATTAAGCCAGCCACTGGTGAATTCTGATCTCAGTACATGAAATGTCAGATGGAATTCTGCCTGAGTCGATTGACCAACAGAACAGAATTGTAACCAGACTTCAAGACCAGGATCCGGAAATGGCTCAGTGTGAAGGCATATTACTGCAACCACTCCTCAGGCCAGCCAACCAACCAATATTGATTAGTTTTTGCTCTAAGTCAATCAAATCCCAGTATTTCTTGCCCTTGATATGAACTGGGGGCAATCAACCACCAAGTTTACTTCATGGTCCATTTTCCATACCTCGGGAGCCTACTGTCAACAAGGGCAGAGATCGATGACGAGGTCCAACACCGCCTCCAGTGTGCCAGTGCAGCCTTCGTTCGCCTGAGGAAGAGAGTGTTTGAAGACCAGGACCTCAAACCTGGCGCCAATCTCATGGTCAACAAAGCAGTGGTGATACCCGCCCTCCTATAGGGCTCAGAGACAAGGACTATGTACAGTAGGCACCTCAATACACTGGAGAAGTACCACCAACGTTGCCTCCGCAAGATCCTGAAAATCCATTGGGAGGATAAGCACACAATGTCAGTGTTCTCGCTCAGGCCAACATCCCCAGCATCGAAGTATTGACCACGCTCGATCAGCTCTGCTGGATGGGCCACATTGTCCGCATGCCTGACACGAGACTCCCAAAACAAGTGCTCTACTCAGAACTCCGACACAGCAAGCAAGATCCAGGTGGGCAGAGGAAATGTTTCAAGGGCACCCTCAAAGCCTCCTTGAAAAAGTGCAACATCCCCATCAACACCTGGGAATCCCCTGGCCGAAGACCGCCCAAAGTGGAGGAAAAGCACCTCGAGTCTTTTCACCGAGGGCAAGCTGAAGCCAAGCATCGACAGCAGAAGGAGCGTGTGGCAGCCTAGGAACCCCACCCACCCGTTCCTCCAACCATCGTCTGCCCCACCTGTGACAGAGACTGTAGGTCCCGCATTGGACTCTTCAGTCACCTGAGAACTCATTTTTAGTATGGAAGCAAGTCATTCTTGATTCTGAGGGACTGTCTATGATGATGATTACTTCATGATAATGTGATCTACATGAGCAAGGTTTGGGGTAAGCTGTTTGATGTTGGTGACATAGTGAGTTACCTGTCTTTTATAAGCAAATTCCTTGAAGAATCTGAGTCACTTGAGGAATGAGCTGTCAGAGCTGCAGACAATATATTATTACTTTAGAAGAACTGATGGCTGCAAGATAGCAGATAGCTACAATGGAAGATCTTCATATCTCCTTCAATTCTATATTTACCGAAGGTTTTGCAGAAAGCAGATGAATAATGTGGCCAAGCTTTGCAATAGTAAATGACAGGAAGGCTAACCTTCACATTGAGGTTCCAGTCTATACTAAGTGAAAGGCCAGACATGATCATGAAGAAACAACCATCAATGAAGTGTACATGTTTGGTCTCAAGTGGTTGCATCTGGCAGACAACCAGGAAGAAGTGAACATGGGGGTACTTTCAGAACTACAGAAATATTACCGATATAGTCAAGGTTAGAACATTTATATAGCACCTTTCACGATCTCAGGATGTCCCAAAGCTTTTTACAGCCAATGAATTGAGTTGAGAAGGAATTTCTTCTCCCAGAGGGTTGTGAATCTGTGGAATTCTCTGCCCAGGGAAGCAGTTGAGGCTAGCTCATTGAATGTATTCAAATCACAGATAGATAGATTTTTAACCAATAAAGGAATTAAGGGTTATGGGGAGTAGGCTTGTAAGTGGAGCTGAGTCCACGGCCAGATCAGCCATGATCTTGTTGAATGGCGGAGCAGGCTTGAGGGGCTAGATGGCCTACTCCTGTTCCTAATTCTTATGTTCTTATGTTCTTATGAATTACTTTTCTTCTTCGGCAGTCCCCCGGAGTCGAGGATGAATTGCTTCCAGACCGATGAGTTGTAAGGTGATTGATGAGTCCAATGCGGGCTCTACAGTCTCTGTCACAGGTGGGGCAGGTGGTGGTTGAAGAGACAGGTGGGTGGGATGCATGATTTGTCATATGCCCCTTCCGCTTCTGCGTACTCCTGACGAAGAGACTCGAAGTGTTCAGCGCCTTCTCAGATGCTCCTCCTTCACTTTGAGCGGTCTTGGGCCAGGGATTCCCAGGTGTCGGTGGGAATGTTACATTTATTCAAGGAGCCTTTGAGGGCGTCCTTGAAGCATTTTCTCTGCCCTCCTGTAGGAAACGCAGCAGCCAATTTGCACACAGCAAGATTCCACAAACAGCAATGTGATAATGACCAGATAACCTGTTTCTTTGTGTGATATTGAGCGAGGGATAAACATCGGACAGAACACTGGGTATAACTCCCCTACGCTTCTTCAAAATAATGCTATGGGATCTTTTACATCCATCTGAGAGAGCAGACGGGGCCTTGGTTTAACGTCTCATCCGAAAGAACTCCAGCAAATGGTTCAAACTATTTTCCATTCCCTGGCTACCTGCTTAACGTGCTTCTGAAACTTTGATCCTGCTTATTGTGTAGCTCAACTCTCAAACATCAAGCTCATCAGCACCATCCCCAGTGGATGCTTGGTACCTTTGTCTGGCTTCTCTTGCTCTTGCAATCTCAGCAAGCAATATGGGAACTGTGCCTGCCTTGACAAACTAAATGGATGTATGTCTCAAACCTCCCCAAATCTCTTCGCCTCTCCACCTTTAAGATGCTAATTAAAACCTACCTCTTTGGTCAAGCAGTTGGCCATCTGTCCTAACCTCTCCTCCTTTGGTTCATGTCAATTTTCATCTGGACACACTCCTTAGTTGATTTTCCTGCTTTAAAGGCGCTATAGAAATGCGATTTGTTTTCTTCATAGGAATACTTCGATAGAGCCATCACCACAATCCAACTCTTACAATCTTCATTCTTTAACTTTCCAAGCTTGGCATCACTTTAATGTTGCTTCCTGATTTCTGCCATCTTCTTCTCTTTTTGACCCTGATGTCTTTCATGATGGGCTTTACTTAGTCTTATGCCTCGGTTTCTCAACTTTCAAAGATAAGGTTGAGACAGCAAGCTTTTTGTCTGATTTGATAGTGGATATCACATGAAGAAAGGTTGAACAGGTTGGGCCTGTACTCATTGGAGTTTAGAAGAAGGAGAGTTGATCTTATTGAAACGTATAAGATTCTGAGGGGGCTGGACAGGGTAGATGCAGAGAGGATGTTTCCCCTCGTGGAGGAATCTAGAACTAGGGGGCATAGTTTCAGAATAAGGGGTCTCCCATTTAAAACGGAAATGAGGAGGAATTTCTTCTCTAAGAGGGTCGTGAATCTTTGGAATTCTCTGCCCCAGAGACCTGTGGAGGCTGGGTCATTGAATATATTTAAGGCAGAGATGGACACATTTTTGAACGATAAGGGAGTCAAGAGTTATAGGGAGCAGGTAGGGAAGTGGAGTTGAGGCCAAGATCAGATCAACCATGATCTTATTGAATGGCGGAGCAGGCTCGAGGGTCGAATGGCCGACTCCTGCTCCTATTTAATATGTTCTTATCTGGCATTGGGCAGTTCTTTCATTATACACAGCAGCCTGTTGAAAGATGATAAAAGCAATCTGGAAAATGTAAGTGCTGAAATGTAATAATATATAATGATTATACAACTAAACGAGTTTGTAAATTTGATGAATGAGGTTGTTGCTTGGTTGTTTAATAAATGTTCACACTAATCACAGTTCCCTGTAACTGAGTCAGATCTTTAAGTACTCAATACTTGTTTTATTGATAGCATGTGGTTAATAGCATAGGATTTGTTTATCAGAAAATACATTGAGAGGAGATTGACATGTTGCACATGTGTTTCTGTGCATGCACTCCGCATCCTCTGGTCTCCAGTCGTCTTGGTTAACCCTTGCCACTGGACCAAGACCTATCTCTGTCAAGCCCGTGGTGGCTGGTGTGCAACGGCCACCCCATGTTAAAAAAAATCCACACACAGGCATCTTCCACCCTTCAACATGTAGTTCGGGATCTGGAATATTGAAACACCTGTGAACTCATCTCTTTTTGGCGTGGAAGCAAGTCATCCTCGATACGAGGGACCGCCTAACAGAAGAGACTCCCCACTCTCAACCCTCCTTAAGATTTCCACTGGCTATAGAGGCAAATCACAGATGCTACGTTGAATTATGGAGAAAGGATGAGATGCAACACATTTCACTCTGTATTCAGACCTCAACATTTCTCGGAGTTAAGAGATAGTGTGGGACTTTCAAATATATTTCATTCACCGTTAATCTCATAGGAGCACCAACCACCACTACCAATACCACCAATGGTGTCTCCGCAAGATCCTACAAATCCTCTGGGAGGACAGATGCACCAACGTTAGCGTCCTCGACCTGGGAAACATCCCCAGCATTGAAGCACTGACCACATTTGATCAGCTCCGTCGGGCAGACCACATTGTTCGGATGACAGACACAAGACTCATAAAGCAAGTGCTCTATTCGGAACTTCTTCACGGCAAACGAGCCAAAGGTGGGCAGAGGAAACGTTAAAAGGACACCCTCAAAGCCTCCCTGATAAAGTGCAACATCCCCACCGACACCTGGGAGTCCCTGGCCAAAAACTGCCCTAAGTGGAGGAAGAGCATCTGGGAGGGCGCTGAGCACCTCGAGTCTCGTCGCCGAGAGCATGCAGAAATCAAGCGCAGGCAGCGGAAAGAGCGTGCGGCAAACCAGACTCCCCACCCACCCTTTCCTTCAACCACTGTCTGTCCCACCTGTGACAGGGACTGTGGCTCTCATATTGGACTGTTCCGCCACCTAAGGACTCATTTTTAGAGTGGAAGCAAGTCTTCCTCGATTCCGAGGGACTGCCTATGATAATGATGATGATGACCACCCACTCAACTAAATATCAACGTGACCTTTACAGATGTTATTTTGGATGCTCTGAGTGAGATTGGCCAATCAGTTAGAGCTGTGGTTTGTTACCAATTGAAGTACGATTGCAAACTTTTACACTCATTGCAATCAGGTACAGGGAAGGAGAGACTGCGAATTTTGAAAGGGCAATTTCCTCACACATTTAGTTCCAAAAATAGATATATTCCATGTACAATGGTTGGTCACATCAATTCAGCCTTTATTACGTTTCCTGTGATCGTTCATCTTATCTTGCTACCTGTTTTTATTTGTGGAAAAAGTGAATTAAGGAAATGGTCTTAAAAACAGTACTCAGCTTGTCGTGTTGCATTTTCCCTCAATCAACATAACAAAAAAGAGATTATCTGCTCATTATCACATTGCTGTTTGTGGGAGTTTTGCTGTGTGCAAGTTGGCTGTGGAGGCTGGCTCATTGAATATATTTAAGGCGGAGATAGACAGATTTTTGAGTGATAAGGGAGTAAAGGGTTATGGGGAGCAGGCAGGGAAGTGGAGCTGAGTCCATGATCGGATCAGCCAGGATCTTATTGAATGGCGGAGCAGGCTCAATGGGCCAAATGGCCGACTCCTGCCCCTATTTCTTATGTTATGTTTTTATGTTCCGATGACTACACTCCAAAAGTATTGACTGCAAAGCGCTTTGAGACCTCTGGTGGTTGTGAAAGGCGCTATATAAATCCAAGTCTGTCTATCTTTTCTTGCATCCCTGGTAAGCAACTTTAAGGTGGCAGTGGTGGGGTACCAAGTCTCCCTTTTGACTAGTTCGGGGGGGACAATGAGAAAGGAAAGGGAGGACAAAATATCTTTAAGTGGTTCGTGTTGTCACTGGTCTCAGCCATGGTGGTAATGGAGACAATCAATGGATGTCCCAGTGATCCCTCACAAATTACATCATGGGATCTGTTATATCTGTTCATGAAGATCACAGCGGCGTTGCTTCCCGCTATAATTAATATTTCTTTCACCGCACTTAGGAGAGTGAGCAGTTCTAATGATTTTCAGGTTTTTTGTCTGCACAGGAGCTTTCCCCCATGCTGGGACATGTTACCGAAAGCCAGCAGTCCTTTGATACCTTTCTGTTAGATACTGAATGAAAAGAGGCAATTTGTGGGTAGGATCACAGTTTTGCCTAGTCTTTTCCTTATCCAATGTCAATGCATGTTGGCTTTTCATTCAGAGTCACTGGATAGCAATCAGGAGCGAGAACCCTAGTCAAGCAGCAATGACATCCAATGTCAGTGTTTCCACTACTACCATGGCTGAGACCAGTGACAGCACAAACCACTTTCAAAGGCTACTATGTCCTCTCTTTCCCTTCTCGTTTCCCCCCCGAACCAGTCAAAAGGGAAACATGGTGTCCCACCATTGCCACCTTAGAGCTGCTCACCAGGGATGCAAAAGGTTCTCTTCGATCCTGAGTTCATGCTGGTCCAGGCCCAGGTCCTCTCTGCTTCCCGTCCCTATCCCAGGCCGAATGTCCTCTGATATACTTGCCTGCGACAATTTCTTTAACTCTCCGCAAGGATTTTCTCGAGTGGCCACATACGCTGGCCTAAGTAGAAATGGAGTAACCATTAGCTAGCCAAATTGCTAAATAACCAGAACTGGCATAGTTGACTGGTAATGCCCCCTTTTTGAGCAGACAGGAAGCAAAGAGTAGGAGTAAATGGGTACTTTTCAGAATGGCAGGCAGTGACTAGTGGGGTACCGCAAGGTTCTGTGCTGGGGCCCAGCTGTTTACACTGTACATTAATGATTTAGACGAGGGGATTAAATATAGTGTCTCCAAATTTGCGGATGACACTAAGTTGGGTGGCAGTGTGAGCTGCGAGGAGGATGCTATGAGGCTGCAGAGTGACTTGGATAGGTTAGGTGAATGGGCAAATGCATGGCAGATGAAGTATAATGTGGATAAATGTGAGGTTATCCACCTTGGTGGTAAAAACAGAGAGACAGACTATTATCTGAATGGTGACAGATTAGGAAAAGGGGAGGTGCAACGAGACCTGGGTGTCATGGTACATCAGTCATTGAAGGTTGGCATGCAGGTACAGCAGGTGGTTAAGAAAGCAAATGGTATGTTGGCCTTCATAGCGAGGGGATTTGAGTACAGAGGCAGGGAGGTGCTACTACAGTTGCACAGGGCCTTGGTGAGGCCACACCTGGAGTATTGTGTACAGTTTTGGCCTCCTAACTTGAGGAAGGACGTTCTTGCCATTGAGGGAGTGCAGCGAAAGTTCACCAGACTGATTCCCGGGATGGCGGGACTGACCTATCAAGAAAGACTGGATCAACTGGGCTTGTATTCACTGGAGTTCAGAAGAATGAGAGGGGATCTCATAGAACCGTTTAAAATTCTGATGGGTTTAGACAGGTTAGATGCAGGAAGAATGTTCCCAATGTTGGGGAAGTCCAGAACCAGGGGTCACAGTCTAAGGATAAGGTGTAAGCCATTTAGGACCGAGACGAGGAGAAACTTCTTCACTCAGAGAGTGGTGAACCTGTGGAATTCTCTACCACAGAAAGTTGTTGAAGCCAATTCACTAAATATATTCAAAAAGGAGTTAGATGAAGTCCTTACTACTAGGGGGATCAAGGGGTATGGCGAGAAAGCAGGAATGGGGTACTGAAGTTGCATGTTCAGCCATGAACTCATTGAATGGCGATGCAGGCTCGAAGTGCCGAATGGCCTACCCCTCCACCTATTTTTCTATTTTTCTATGTTTCTATGTTAATCTAAGGTCCCAGAAAGGACGGATGGACGGATGTTGAGGCAGAACGGTGGTCTCGGATTGGATCCTTGCAGCCTGCGGCAGTGGTCTCTTCCTTTTGGTCAATCCCCGAGCTGGTGGAGGTGTTCGGCCAAACCCAGCATGGAGTCCACCTCAGAGGTTTGAGCTTGGACAAGGTGTTAGGCTGAAACCGGCATGGACTCCACCTCAAGGAAGCTCCCTCCTCAGTCTGCCTGTCTCTTTCTCGGTTGCCTGTTTACATACCTTTTTTCGGTGGGCCAGTGGATACCTCGCGCCATTCCACTGTCCAATTACAGGGGAGTGAGTGCCTATGACAGCTCACTCCCCTCCTCATGAGGTAATCTTCTTCCATATCTCTGTTCTAAATGTCCTTCCATCATCATCATAGGCAGTCCCTCGAAGCGAGGATGACTTGCTTCCATGCCAAAAAGGGATGAGTTCACGGGTGTTTCAATGAAGAACCTAATATTCCAGGTCCCGAACTACATGTTGAAAGGTGGAAGATGCCTGTGCGTGGATTTTTTTTAACGTGTGGTGGCCGTTGCACTCCAGCCACCACACGGGCTTGACAGAGCTAGGTCCTGGTCCAGTGGCAAGGATTAACCAAGACGACTGGAGACCAGCTCTGCTGCACGAACCAAGTGCGCACATATATCGCAGTGTGGGCTGGTCCATGCTGCCTCTGGGCCATCGCCTCTTCTGGGCCCTGAACTCACACCTCTCCTGGGCCCCGGTCACGTCCTTCCATGAACTCTCGCCGCTCCTCTGCCCCGACATTAGAGGGCGGTACTATAGCCCTGAAGAGCATGAGCTTGCTGGCAGATTTGAAGGCCTGATCTTCAAACACTCTTTCCCTCTGCCCAGCCCGGAAATCGGTGTGGTCTTGGCCTGCAAGACCATCAGCAGGCCGGAGCCATTAAAGGGAGCAACATGCAGCGGCGTACCACTGCCTGGCTGAACTGCAAGTCATAGTCAATGTATTTACTGAGGCATACGAAAGCATGGGCCTCACGCTAAACATCTGTAAGACAAAGGTCCTCCAGCAGCCTGTCCTCGCCTCACAGCACTGCCCCCCAGTCATCAAGATCCAAGGCGCGGCACTGGACAACGTGGACCATTTCCCATACCTCGGGAGCCTCTTATCAACAAGAGCAGACATTGACGACGAGATTCAACACCGCCTCCAGTGCGTCAGTGCAGCCTTTGGCCACCTGAGGAAAAGAGTGTTCGAAGATCAGGCCCTCAATTCTGCCACCAAGCTCATGGTCTACAGGGCTGTAGTAATACCCACCCTCCTGTATAGCTCAGAGACATGGACCATGTACAGCAGGCACCTCAAGTCGCTGGAGAAATACCACAAACAATGTCTCCGCAAGATCCTACAAATCCCCTGGGAGGACAGACGCACCAATGTTAGCATCCTCGACCAGGCCAACATCCCCAGCATTGAAGCACTGACCGCACTTGATCAGCTCCGCTGGGCAGGTCACATTGTTCGCATGCCAGACACGAAACTCCCAAAGCAAGCGCTCTACTCGGAGCTCCTTCACGGTAAACGAGCCAAAGGTGGGCAGAGGAAGCATTACAGGGACATTCTCAAAGCCTCCCTGATAAAGTGCAACATCCCCACTGACACCTGGGAGTCCCTGGCCACAGACTGCCCAAAATGGAGGAAGTCGATCCGGGAGGGTGTTGAGCACCTCGAGTGTCGTCGCGAGAGCATGCAGAAATCAAGCGCAGGCAGCGGAAAGAGCGTGCGGCAAACCAGTCCCACCCATCCTTTCACTCAACGACTATCTGTCCCACCTGTGACTGGGACTGTGGTTCTCATATTGGACTGTTCAGCCACCTAAGGACACATTTTTAGAGTGGAAGCAAGTCTTCCTCGATTCTGAGGAACTGCCTATGATGATGATGACCACTGCAGGGAGCAGCGCGTGCTGTGCAGGATGGCGATGGCTGTGTAAAGGGCAACTCGATTTGACGTTACCCAAATCCAGGTCGCTGATTGCAGTCCGGGCAGGTACTGAAAACGAGGATGACTTGCTTCCACGCCAAAAAGGGATGAGTACCCAGGTGTTTCAATGAAGGACCTAATATTCCAGGTCCGGAACTACATCTTGAGGGCGAGATCGGGGCGAAGGAGCGGCGATGTCCTTCCACAGACAGTTGTTTATTCTACACCTCCTCGCTGCTTTCTTTATCAGTTTTAGTCGTGTCTGCTTGACGGCCCATTTTTCGTGTCCTGACCTCATAATGAGCTTAGCTCTCTGAGTAGTTCTTATCTGATTGGCTGGGATTTCTCCTGTGTCATCAGTCTGTCTCATCTGCTGAGTTGGCATACCTACTTCTTTTATAAAATCATTAATTTGTAATTTGCAATTTCTTTAGATTCATGATTCTTACACCTTGCTTTTTATGGGGCGTTTTTCCAATGGTACCTTTGGATTCTTGTCTTAATTCCAGTTTAGTGTCCACCTCTCTTCCAGGACTGCATCAGATCCTTCTTTTACAGGAATGCCACTTCTGCTGTCAGTTACTGTTACATTACAAAGATAGCAACGTGGCTCATGCACTGTTTCCACCAATTTTTTTAGGCGCTGAAGCAGCAAAAAACGAACTTGGAAAAAAAAACTTGAATTCTCCCACAGTTTTCTGACCAAAAATCAGATCCAGAGATTGTCACGTATCATATCCGTGACCTGCTCCTTCAACCCCCATCAACTCTCCACCTCCCTTTCCTCCTTTAAGACCTTCCTTCAAAACAAGCTCGATGACCAAACGGTTTTGGTCGCTCCTCCGAATATCTCCTTCTCTGGCTCAGCGACCACCTTAGTCTGCAAGACGTTTTTGTATGTTAAAGGCGCTATATAAATGCAAGCCCATATCGAACCTTGGTGAGACCACACTTGGAGCACTGCCTGCAGTTCTGGTCGCCATATTATTAAAAAGGATATAGAGGCACTGGAGAGGGTGCAGAGAAGATTTACAAGGATGATACCAGAAATGCGAGGGTAATCATATCAGGAAAGGATGAACAGGCTGGGTCTCTTTTCTCTTAAGAAAAGAAGGTTGAGGGGTGACCTAATCGAGGTCTTTAAAATTATGAAAGGTTTTGATAGAGCGGATACAGAGAGAATGTTTCCACTTGTTGGGAAGAGCAAAACTAGAGGCCATCAATATAAGATAGTCATCAAGAAATCCAATAGGGAATTCAGAAGAAACTTCTTTACCAAAAGAGTGGTGGGAATGTGGAACTCGCTACCACAGGGAGTGGTTTAAGCGAATAGCATTTAAGGGGAAGCTGGACAAGCATGTGAGGGAGCAGGAAACAGATGACTATTCTGATAGAGTTAGATGAGGAAAGACGGGAGGAGGTTTGAGTGGAACGTAAACGCCGGCATGGACAGGTTGGGCCGAATGGCCTGTTTCTGTGCCGTATATCCTGTGTACAGTTATTAGAATGCATGTAGCGCTTTGATAATTACTACAGCAAATGGATACACTGTGCGGATAAGAACGTAAGAAAAGGGAGCAGGAGTAGGCCATAAGGCCCCTCGAGCCTACTCCGCCATTCAAAATGAGGTCATGGTTGATATTGAAGCTCAACTCCACTTTCCCGCCATAGCCTTTGATTCCCCACTAATCATCTCAGTATACCGCTCACAGCACGCACTGCAAAATGGTCTTTAGGATCAACCACTTTGTCTTAGAAACATAGAAACATAGAAAATAGGTGCAGGAGTCGGCCATTCGGCCCTTCTAGCCTGCACCGCCATTCAATGAGTTCATGGCTGAACATGCAACTTCAGTACCCCATTCCTGCTTTCTCACCATACCCCTTGATCCCCTTAATAGTAAGGACTATATCTAACTCCTTTCTGAATATATTTAGTGAAATGGCCTCAACAACTTTCTGTGGTAGAGAATTCCACAGGTTCACCACTCTCTGGGTGAAGAAGTTTCTCCTCATCTCGGTCCTAAATGGCTTACCCCTTATCATTAGACTGTGTCCCCTGGTTCTGGACTTCCCCAACATTGGGAATATTCCTCCTGCATCTAACCTGTCTAAACCCATCAGAATTTTAAACATTCCTATGAGGTTCCCTCTCATTCTTCTGAGCTCCAGTGAATACAAGCCCAGTTGATCCAGTCTTTCTTGATAGGTCAGTACCACCATCCCGGGAATCAGTCTGGTGAACCTTCGCTGCACTCCCTCAATAGCAAGAATGTCCTTCCTCAGGTTAGGAGACCAAAACTGTACACAATACTCCAGGTGTGGCCTCACCAATGCCCTGTACAACTGTAGCAACACCTCCCTGCCCCTGTACTCAAATCCCCTCGCTATGAAGGCCAACATGCCATTTGCTTTCTTAACCGCTTGCTGTACTTGCATGCCAACCTTCAATGACTGATGTATCATGACACCCAGGTCTCATTGCACCTCCCCTTTTCCTAATCTGTCACCATTCAGATAATAGTCTGTCTCTCTGTTTTTACCACCAAAGTGGATAACCTCACATTTATCCACATTATACTTCATCTGCCATGCATTTGCCCACTCACCTAACCTATCCAAGTCGCTCTGCAGCCTCATAGCATCCTCCTCGCAGCTCACACTGCCACCTAACTTAGTGTCATCCGCAAATTTGGAGATACTACATTTAATCCCCTCGTCTAAATCATTAATGTACAGTGTAAACAGCTGGGGCCCCAGCACAGAACCTTGCGGTACCCCACTAGTCACCGCCTGCCATTCTGAAAAGTACCCATTTACTCCTACTCTTTGCTTCCTGTCTAACAACCAGTTCTCAATCCATGTCAGCACACTACCCCCAATCCCATGTGCTTTAACTTTGCACATTTATCTCTTGTGTGGGACCTTGTCGAAAGCCTTCTGAAAGCCCAAATATACCACAACAACTGGTTCTCCCTTGTCCACTCTACTGGAAACATCCTCAAAATATTTGTCAAGCATGATTTCCCTTTCACAAACCCATGCTGACTTGGATGTATCATGTCACCTCTTTCCAAATGCGCTGCTATGACAACCTTAATAATTGATTCCATCATCTTACCCACTACCGATGTCAGGCTGACCGGTCTATAATTGCGTGTTTTCTCTCTCCCTCCTTTTTTAAAAAGTGGGGTTACATTGGCTACCCTCCACTTGATAGGAACTGATCCAGAGTCAATGGAATGTTGGAAAATGACTGTCAATGCATCCGCTATTTCCAAGGCCACCTCCTTAAGTACTCTGGGATGCAGTCCATCAGACCCTGGGGATTTATCGGCCTTCAATCCCCTTAATTTCCCCAACACAATTTTCCGACTAATAAGGATTTCCCTCAGTTCCTCCTCCTTACTAGACCCTCTGACCCCTCTTATATCCGGAAGGTTGTTAGTGTCCTCCTTAGTGAATACCGAACCAAAGTACTTGTTCAATTGGTCCGCCATTTCTTTGTTCCCCGTTATCACTTCCCCTGATTCTGACTGCAGGGGACCTACGTTTGTCTTTACTAACCTTTTTCTCTTTACATATCTATAGAAACTTTTGCAATCCGTCTTAATGTTCCCTGCAAGCTTCTTCTCGTACTCCATTTTCGCTGCCCTAATCAAACCCTTTGTCCTCCTCTGCTGAGTTCTAAATTTCTCCCAGTCTCCGGGTTCACTGCTATTTCTGGCCAATTTGTATGCCACTTCCTTGACTTTAATACTATCCCTGATTTCCCTTGATAGCCACGGTTCAGCCACCTTCCTTTTTTTATTTTTACGACAGACAGGAATGTACAATTGTTGTAGTTCATCCATGCGGTCTCTAAATGTCTGCCATTGCCCATCCACAGTCAACCCCTTAAGTATCATTCGCCAATCAATCCTAGCCAATTCACGCCTCATACCTTCAAAGTTACCCTCCTTTAAGTTCTGGACCATAGCCTCTGAATTAACTGTTTCATTCTCCATCCTAATGCAGAATTCCACCATATTATGGTCACTCTTCCCCAAGGGGCCTCGCAAAACGGGATTGCTAATTAATCCTCTCTCATTACACAACACCCAGTCTAAGATGGCCTCCCCCCTGGTTGGTTCCTCGACATATTGGTCTGGAAAACCATCCCTTATGCACTCCAGGAAATCCTCCTCCACCGTATTGCTTCCAGTTTGGTTAGCCCAATCTATGTGCATATTAAAGTTACCCATTATAACTGCTGCACCTTTATTGCATGCACCCCTAATTTCCTGTTTGATGCCCTCCCCAACATCACTACTACTATTTGGAGGTCTGTACACAACTCCCACTAACGTTTTTTGCCCTTTTGTGTTCTGCAGCTCTACCCATATAGATTCCACATCATCCAAGCTAATGTCCATTCTAACTATTGCATTAATCTCCTCTTTAACCAGCAATGCTACCCCACCTCCTTTTCCTTTTATTCTATCCTTCCTGAATGTTGAATACCCCTGGGTGTTGAGTTCCCAGCCCTGATCATCCTGGAGCCACGTCTCCGTAATCCCATCACATCATATTTGTTACCATCTATTTGCACAGTTAATTCATCCACCTGATTACAGATACTCCTTGCATTAAGACACAAAGCCTTCAGGCTTGTTTTTTTAACACCCTTTGTCCTTTTAGAATTTTGCTGTACAGTGGCCCTTTTTGTTTTTTGTCTTGGGTTTCTCTGCCCTCCACTTTTCCTCATCTCTTTTCTTTCTTTTGCTTTTGTCTCCTTTTTGTTTCCCTCTGTCTCCCTGCATTGGTTCCCATCCCCCTGCCATATTAGTTTAACTCCTCCCCAACAGTACTAGCAAACACTCCCCCGAGGACATTGGTTCCGGTCCTGGCCAGTTCAGACCGTCCGGTTTGTACTGGTCCCACCTCCCCCAGAACCGGTTCCAATGCCCCAAGAATTTGAATCCCTCCCTGCTGCACCACTGCTCAAGCCACGTATTCATCTGCGCTATCCTGCGATTCCTACTCTGACTAGCACGTGGCACTGGTAGCAATCTCGAGATTACTACTTTTGAGGTCCTACTTTTTAATTTAGCTCCTAGCTCCTTAAAATCGTTTCGTCGAACCTCATCCCTTTTTTTACCTATGTCGTTGGTACCAATGTGCACCACGACAACTGGCTGTTCTCCCTCCCTTTTCAGAATGTCCTGCACCTGCTCAGAGACATCCTTGACCCTTGCACCAGGGAGGCAACATACCATCCTGGAGTCTCGGTTGCGGCCGCAGAAACGCCTATCTAGTCCCCTTACAATTGAATCCCCTATCACTATTGCTCTCCCACTCTTTTTCCTGCCCTCCTGTGCAATAGAGCCAGCCATGGTGCCATGAACTTGGCTGCTGCTGCCCTCCCCTGTTGAGTCATCCCCCTCAACAGTACTCAAAGCTGTGTATCTGTTTTGCAGGGGGATGACCACAGGGGACCCCTGCACTACCTTCCTTGCACTGCTCTTTCTGATGGTCTTCCATTCCCTATCTGGCTGTGGCCCCTTCACCTGCGGTAAGACCAACTCGCTACACGTGATACTCACGTCATTCTCAGCATCGTGGATGCTCCAGAGTGAATCCACCCCCAGCTCCAACTCCGCAACGTGGTCCGTCAGGAGCTGGAGGCGGATACACTTCCCGCACACGTAGTCGTCAGGGACACTGGAGTCGTCCCTGAGTTCCCACATGGTACAGGAGGAGCATAACACCCGACCGAGCTCTCCTGCCATGACTTAACCCTTAGATAGGCAACAACAATACTAAAGTTTACTCACTGTTAGAGAAGAGAAGAAAGAAAAACTACTCACCAATCACCAGCCAATCACTTACCCCTTTGGCTGTGACGTCACCTTTCTGTTTCTTTCTACTTCTTTTTTGCCTTCTCTCCCCGCTGTAGCTGCACAAGTCACGCCTTTTATAGGCCTCACCAACTGCCGCCGCCTCTCGCTGCCACTGGGCCTTTTATAGGCCTCCGACCCCGGACTCGCGCCAATCAGACTTTAGTCATATTTGTGCCTCATGGTGCTATGGTAGTGATGTGCAGTTGACATTTCTCAGCGCAGGGTCCATTCACAAATGCTGTCAATCTATTTGCAGCTAAGGCAACGTGACAGTATTATATGGTCATGTAAGCTTAGATTGAATTACTCTCGGGAAAGCGATTGAGGCCAATAACAGAGGTGTCTTTGAGCTGTGTAAGTAATTGTGGGTTGTTGTTCAGCCTAACCTGTGCCTTGTTGCTCTCTTGCTCATTTCCAAGAGGTTCAAAACTGATTTTCACCAAATTTTGTGAGTTCTAATTTTTCCGCTGAGATTCTCCCGGTTTTTGATGCTAAAAATAAAAACTGAATGACATCCAGGTTTTTAAAATCAGCAAGAAAAAAAATGAGTTTAATATCATGCAGTGGGCGTCAATCTGTGATTCCCTGTGAACTGTGGGTCCTCAGGAGGGCATAAATTGAAGGCTCGGTACTTTCGCCACAACAAATGAAGAAAGGCAGAGAAAAATCAGCAGGGACATTTACTCTGTGTCTTTCGCGCAAACCTTCTGAGCTCAGCTGTGTGTCAGTGGGCAGCACCCTTGCCCGTGAGTCAGAAGGTTGTGGGTTCAAGTCCCACTCCAGTGGAGTGCTGCACTGTCAGAGGTGCCATCTTTTGGATGAAACGTTAAACCGAGGCCCCGTCTGCTCTCTCAGGTGGACATAAAAGATCCCATGGCACTATTTCGAAGAAGAGCAGGGGAGTTATCCCCGGAGTCCTCAACCAACATAACAAAGAACAAACTATGTGGTCATTTGCTGTTTGTGGGAGCTTGCTGTGCACAAATTGGCTGCCGCATTTCCCACATTACAACAGTAACGACACTTCAAAAATACTTCGTTGACTGTAAAGTGCTTGGAGATGTCCAGTGGCCGTGAAAGACGTTATATAAATGCAAGTCTTTCTTTTTTTACTTTCGCACCTCTGTGTAAAAAAAAATTATTTTCGATTAAAAACATGAAGCTTACCTCCACATAAACAACCCATGGCTGTGTGTGGGAGCTTGCTGTGTGCAAATTGGCTGCTGTGTTTCCCACATTACAACAGTGATTACACTTCAAAAAAATTTAATTGGCTGTAAAACGTTTAGAGACTTCCGATGGTCATGAAAGGCTCCATATAAATGGAAGTTTCTTTTTATCATTCCCTCTTTCTTTGTTTCGTTCTAGGATCAGGGTACAGAATAAATGGGAATGTGAGCAAATAGTTAATCTTGCAGGCCTGAAAGTGGTAAAGTAAAGAATTGTGGCCATAAAATCCTGCGTGCTACTGATAAGAAAATGATTAGACTATTACAGAAACGTTCTGAGACTCGACTCCCAGTGCGGAGTGTTGTTGAATGGGGAGCAGGCATCGGACAATCGGGCACAGATGTCACCATGCCAGAATGCGGCATTTCCAATTTTCCGTTCATTAAAATTAACAACTGGAATATCAGCAGCGCCACATCATGAGTGTGATGTCCTGGGCAATCAATCAATGAACTGTCGCATCGTGAGGCTCTGTGCTGGTCACAGAGTCACAAACAATTTGCCCTGCAATGCAATGGAATATTGCACACCATAGGAACTGAGATGCAAATAGATAGACAACAGGGACACATACACAGAAACAGCAACAGTATAAAATTCCCATTTAGCAATGTCATAGCAACAAAAAGAATTACATTTATATAGCGCCTTCCATGACCACAGGACCTCCCAAGACGCTTTAAACCCAATGAAGTACTTTGCAAGTGTAGTCACTGTTGTAATGTGGGAAACACGACAGCCAGTTTGCGCACAGCAAGCTCCCACACACAGCCATGGGTTGTTTATGTGGAGGTAAGCTTCATGCTTTTAACCAAAAATGATTTTTTTTTAACATAGTGGTACGAAAGTAAAAATAGGAAGAATTACATTTACGGCCACCGGACATCTCAAAGCGCTTTACAGTCAATGAAGTAATTTTGGAGTGTGGTCACTGTTGTAATGTGGGAAACACGACAGCCAATTTGCACACAGCAAGCTCCCACATACAGCAATGTGATAATGACCAGATCATCTATTTTTGTTCCGTCGATTGAGGGATAAATATTGGCCAGCACACCGGGGATAACACCCCTGATCTTCTTCGAAATAGTGCCGTGGGATCTTTTATGGCCACCTGAGAGGGCAGACGGGGCCTCGGTTTAACGTCGCATCCAAAAGCCAGTGCAGCCCTCCCTCGGAGCGTCAACCCAGATTTACTTGCTCAAGTTCCTGGAATGGGACTCGAACCCACAACTTTCTAGCTCAGAGGTGAGTGTCCTACTCACTGAGCCACGGTTGACACTAGTGATAGGTAAATGGCCAGGACACTAGATAGAGGGCCGCTGCTCTTCTTTGAATAGTGCCATCCACATTCAACAGCCACTTGAAAGGGCCTTAGTTTAACATCTCATCCAAAAGACAACACCTCAGAGAGTGCAACCCTCTCTCAATACTGTACTGGGAGTGTCCACCTAGATCACATGCTCAAGTCTCTGGACTGGGTCTTGAACCCACAACCTTCTGACTTGGAGGCAACAGTGCTACCCACTGAGCCATGTCTGACACTAAACAAAGTTGCATCTTACACCAATGGATAAAGTCTCACTGTATGTTTATATTTCTATAAAAGCAATTGGAGTGGAACTGAGGCTGAGAATTACTTTGAGTAGAAATACAGCATTGCACAAGGAACCTAATGAAAGGAAATCGTCCCATTGTTCCAATCCTATTTGTTGCAATAACAACAACTTTTATTTATATAGCGCCTTTAATATAGTAAAACGTCCCAAGGTGCTTCACAGGAGTGCCATCAAACAACATTTGACACTGAGGCACATAAGGAGATATTAGGGATTGTAATGTATGCACCAGTGAGTATGCTCACAGGTTTGTTGAGCTGTTGCATTGTGAGTGGCTTAGCCAGTCATGTAATGTTCACGAGACTCAATAAAACCCCAGTCAGCTGGGTCCAGGTCATCCACGATGAGGTACGCAGTTGTGAGACTAGTGGAAGAACTGGTAATGTGTAGTGTGATTGTTAAACCTTTGTTAATAAACCAACTAGTTCTTAATAGCAATGTGTTGCTATGAATTCTTAAGCAAAGAACCCATGAAGCAAATACATTACAGGGATGATGAGCAAAAGCTTGATCAAAGAGTTAGGTTTTAAGGAGCATTTTAAAGGAGGAAAGAGAGGTAGAGAGGCAGAGAGGTTTAGGGAGGGAATTCTTGGGTCTCGGTAGCAGAAGGCACAGCGACCAATGGTTGAGCGATTATAATCAGGGATGCTCAAGAGGCCAGAAGTAGGGGAGTGCAGATATCTTGGAGGAGGCTACAGAGAGAGAGAGGGGCAAGGCCATGGAGGGATTTAAAAACAAGGATGAGAATTTTGAAATCGAGGTGTTGCTTAACCGAGAGCCAATTGTAGGTCAGCGAGCACAAGAGTGATGGGTAAAGGAGGTTCTTATACGTTTATGTTGCGCATCAGTTACTGCTGGTACTTTAGAAGTGCATCTTAGAGCTAAGGAGCAGATATTGTGAACAGAGCTGCTCATGTGGTGACATCTCGAGGTTCTGCTCCAGTGACGTTACAAATTGAACCTTCCACTGGAGTGGAAATTCATGATCCCACTTGAGGGAGAGTTTGACACAAACGTTCTGCTTCCATGCTTCCATGTCCCTGAGCAACAATTAATAACTATAGCAGAGCAACAAGGGGTGATGACAACACATTGGTAAATGTATCCGCACCTTCTGCTCGTGACGTTTAGAATTACGTGGTCGCTCAGCAGGAAAAATCCTCCTGTTAAGGCATAATGCTTTGTTGAGTCATCGTTTACAGTTAGACTCATTTTTTGGGGGGCATATGGCAACTGAGAATGAAAATCATTTCCTGCCAGTGTGAATAATGTGTTATTCGAATTATTTTTCCTTCCTAATATATGAACTGTAATGACCTCTCAATATCCTTTCAATATCAACTCAGTTGGGAATCTGTAGCTGACTGGGTTTGTAACCTTGCTAAATGGGTCGTTAAGAAAATAGCTGGGTTTAACTGAAGAGGTTATATCCATTGTGTTGAGTTTTCTTCACTTTTAATGAGCCAAAGCTTTGAAATCTCAAAGGGCATTCTCCAAGTAATCAAGGATTCATTCATAACAGAATCCTTTCCTTTAGTTTAAGAATGGGACTCGTATGTGTCTGAAGCTTACATCACCTTTTCTTGCCAGTTGCATTTTGATGTTTAATCAAATCATTTTGCTTTAAATTATCTCAATTTCAACGTTTTAAAATCACAAATAGGATGGTGGGTCCAATGATAGACTGCCGCTTTCCTCATTCAGGCTCTGGGGCTCAACAGGAAATTCAGAACTTCTTTACCCAGAAGGCAATGAGAATGTGGAACTCGCTACCACAAGGAATGGTTGAAGCAAATTGTGTAAATATACTTAAGGGGAGTCTAGATGAGCATATAAAGGAGAAGGAAACAGAGGGTTATGCTGCTAGATTTAGATGAGGAAAAATGGGAGGAGGCTCGAATGGTGCACAAACTGGTTGGGCTGAATGGCCTGTTTCTGTGCTGCATATCCTATATAAACCTATGGGTTGAGATGATATCATGCTGGTTCATGACTAAACATAAGAAATAGGAGCAAGAGTAGGCCACTTGGCCCCTCGAGCCTGCTCTAAGCATAGCACAGGGCCAAACAGACCAGAAGGTCACAGTTTCAGTTGTAGATCTGTGAAGAATTAGCTGATCCTGCCCAGGGCATTAGTTGGGATACTACAATTGGCCTCTGAGCTGGGTAGGAGAGAAGTCAGGCAGGATTTGCTCTGTTGGACAGTGCGCGGGGGCACTGCTGAACAGTCTACCAACACTCATTACTGAGGCTCACACATGAAGAATGGCCACCTGGGTAAGGTACCAGAGCACTAAACAGAGCAAAGTGAAGAATATTGTAGAAAATAATGTATAGCGTCAAAACTAGGCCACATCCTGTAGGCAAGTGTCCACGGGTTATCTGTTGCACTGCTAGGTAGAGGGGCCTCACACTTCCATCAGGTTCCACTTTGGAGATAACATTGAGCAATGGGTCCTAATAGGAATCTGAAAGTAGAAGTCCATTTAGACCCCAATGATTATCTTCAACGGTCACAAAACATGTCTCCTATCATTGAATGGGCAACAGCACAGATTGTAGTAAGGAGTCCATAAGTTTGAGCATTTTATCTTTCTGTATGAAGAATCATGGACTGCAGGCAGAGGGAATAATTCAAGTTTGGCACATCTGAAGGAGATGTCATTTATTTTTTTTAAGCTATCAGTGCATTTCCAGTTTCAACTATGTCTTGCACTGTGGAACAAAAGTTCCTCCAATAGGACAACCCGGATTAATTGGACCCACTGCAAGTGCACCTCCTGGAAGAGGGCCTCGTTGGCCTCGTCGGAGAAGGGTTTGGCCCTCCTCCTCCCCTCCACATCCTGGCCACTCTCCACCGACTCTTGTTCCAGGTTGGACATAATCTCTCCTGTCTGTCTGTATGTCTGTCTCCCTCTCGCTACCTCCCTTTGCCTTCTGCGCATGCCCAGATGACCTCTGACCTCCCGAATGGCGGGAAACCTTCTTTGCAAAAAAAAACGCATGCGCAGAAAGGCCGTTGCTAGGGACGGCAGCCTTCCACATCGCTGAGGCCCATTTCATATCTTTGAGCTATTGCCCCCCCCACCACACCCCCCCCCCCAAAAAAGACAAAAGTAGCGATCAGAAAAATAGGCGATCTTCCAACGATCCTGAAAGCTGAAACATCGCCCATTGAATATTGTGTGTTTCCTAATCTGAGGAAGGACACTCTTGCTGTTGAGGGGGTACAGCGAAGGTTCACCAGACTGATTCCCAGGATGGCAGGACTGACATATGAAGAAAGACTGGATCGACTAGGCTTATATTAATTGGAATTTAGAAGAATGAGAGGGGATCTCATAGAAGCATATCAAATTCTGACGGGATTGGACAGGTTAGATGCAGGAAGAATGTTCCCAATGTTGGGGAAGTCCAGAACCAGGGGTCACAGTCTAAGGGTAAGGGGTAAGCCATTTAGGACCAAGATGAGGAGAAACTTCTTCACTCAGAGAATTGTGAAACTGTGGAATTCTCTACCACAGAAATTGTTGAGGCCAGTTCGTTAAATATATTCAAAAGAGAGTTAGATGTTGCCCTTATGGCTAAAGGGATCAAGCGGTATGGAGAGAAAGCAGGAATGGGGTACTGAAGTTGCAAAAATGATCAGCCATGATCATATTGAATGGCAGTGCAGGCTCGAAGGGCCGAATGGCCTACTCCTGCACCTAGTTCCTATGTTTCTAAGTGCAAGATCTAGCCCATAGTGTCTTTCATGACGTCCCAAAGCATTTTACAGCCATTGAAGTACTTTTTGAAGTGTGGGAAACACAGCAGCCAATTTGTGCACAGCAAGCTCCCACAAACAGCAATGTGATAACTGCCGAAGTGGCGGTCAGTTTCGGAGGCGAAATGATGGTGAATGCTGCCAGTTCACTGCCAGCAGGACGGCAAGTTCCGGGTCACTTTGTGTATTTTTCCCGAATATCCTCCCACATATGGATCAGCCACTGCTGTGACATTATCCAAGGGAAACATTAGAAAAATAACCAGAGGGATTGCTGTGTGCACTAAGCTGAATTTGGAACACGCATCGTATGTGCAATATACGGGACATGGTCATCTTTGTACTGGAGAAATTCATTACTTGTGTGGGAGATGTACATCATTTGTGTGTGATACAAATCAATACCAGCGCCTCTTTCACAAATATTTCTTGCTCTCAAATAAAAGGCGTTAAATAACACACCCATTTTTCACAATCAGCAGTCAAACACAAGCTACAAAGTACTAACTGTGAGCTACAGAAGCATAGTGGTTATGTTACTGGATTAATAATCCCGAGGCCTGGACTATTGATCCAGAGATGCAAGTTCAAATCCCACCATAGCAGCTGGGGAATTTAAATTCAATTAAATAACAACTTGTATTTATATAGTGCCTTTAACGTAGTGAAATGTCCCAAGGTGCTTCACAGGAGTATTATGAGATAAACAATTTGCCATAAGTAGAAATTAGCACAGGTTGGTCAAAGAGGTATGTTTCAAGGAGAGTCTTGAAGGAGGAAAGAGAGGTAGAGAGGTGGCGAAGTTTAGGCAGGGAGTTCCAAAGCTTGGGGCCTTGGTAAAAGAAGACACGGCCACCAATGGTTGAGCGATTATAATCAGGGATGCTCAAGAGGGCAGAATTAGAGGAGTGCAGCCATCTCCTGGAAATGTGGAATAAAAAGCTAGTGTTGGTAATGGTGACCTTGAAACTACTTGGTTGTTGCAAAAACCCAACTGGTTCACTGATATCCTTTAGGGGAGGAAATCTGTTGTCCTTACCCGGTCTGGCCTATACGTGACTCCAGACCCACAGCAATGTGGCCAACTCTTAACTGCCCTCTGAAATGGCCAAGCAAGCCACTCCGTTATGGGCAATAAATACTGGCCTTGCCAGCAATGCCCATATCCAATGAATAAAATAAAATTGTCCCCTCTGCATTCTGTACTTATACTCATATATTTAGTGATTGATTGGGCCACTTGGTTCATGCTCAACTCTTATTTCATTTGCAAACCACGTACTCATAAAAGATGAAAAATGTCAGCGTTGGCGACTGGAAACAGCCGGAGCTGTGACAAAGTATTCTCCAGTCAAACACAGCAAAGGCCTGATCCAGAATAAAAGCGTTTCTATCCTGCTCCCACAATGTCCTTTAACCCTCAACTTCCCCAGAGCACATGTATGTTTGTATGTATGTATGTATGTATGTATGTAACAATAATGCCATGTGGCTCAATCTTCTCATCGTTGTGGTTGTAGTTGGCAAATGTGTTGGTGTTATTAAAAGAGACTTATAGGACTGGTCAATAATAATCATGTCTCGTGGCGGCCTTGACTCAATGTTGAGAAATCACTGTCTGCTGCAGGCAAATACACTAATTATTATTCACCACAGGTGCCAATAACAGCTCCTTTGTGGTTTCATCATTACAATAGCATTGAAGGGAATGAGAGGGAGGGAATAATCAGTTGTCTTCCTGAGAGAACGGGTCATTTTTCAGCTGGTGTGATTAAGCATACCATGCATCGCAGATTGAAAATGGACCAATTCTTCACTGAAAGCAAAGTCACATCATTGGAGTATTATCTTTGTGACTTTGTCTCACCTTCAGTTGATTGCATTGCATTGCCGGCCTACTTTGCCCGAACCTGACTCTCCCATTTCCATTACAGGCCA
This sequence comes from Pristiophorus japonicus, assembly GCF_044704955.1. NCBI lineage: Eukaryota > Metazoa > Chordata > Chondrichthyes > Pristiophoridae > Pristiophorus > Pristiophorus japonicus. The sequence goes on along the minus strand of NC_091987.1, from coordinate 211,277,795 downwards.
CAGGGTGGATCTACACATCATCCATGGATCCCTTTAGCATGATCGTCTTCAATGAGACCTACGATGGAAACTGGACAGAATCGATCAACGGCACACAGGCAGAGCAGAAGTATCAGTACAACTATTATGCCATGCTCCTGACTCTTCTCATCTTTGTGATTGTATTTGGCAATGTGTTGGTGTGTATAGCTGTGTCCAGAGAAAAGGCCCTACAGACCACCACCAACTATCTCATTGTTAGCTTAGCAGTGGCAGATCTACTTGTGGCCACCTTGGTAATGCCCTGGGTTGTTTATGTGGAGGTAAGCTACATGCTTTTAACCAAAAGTAATTTTTTTTTTTACATAAAGGTGTAAAAGTAAAAAAAGAAAGACTTGCATTCATATAGCTCCTTTCATGACCATTGGACAGCTCAAAGTCTGCGCTGTGAATTTCTATGTTTCTAAAGCGCTTTACAGCCAATGAAGTACTTTTGGAGTGTAGTCACTGTTGTAATGTGGGAAACACGGCAGCCAATTTGTGCACAGCAAGCTCCCATAAAAAGCAATGTAATAAGGACCAGATCATCTGTTTTTGTTATGTTGATTGAGTGATAAATATTAGCCAGGACACCAGGGATAACTCCCCTGCTCTTCTTCAAAATATTGCCATGGGATCTTTTATGCCCACCTGAGAGAGCAGACGGGGCCTCAGTTTAACGTCTCATCCGAAAGACGGCACCTCCGACAGTGCAGCACTCCCTCAGCACTGCACTGGGAGTGTAAGCCTGGATTTATGTGCTCAGGTCCCTGGAGTGGGACTTGAACCCACAACCTTCTGACTCCGAGGCGAGTGTGCTACCCACTGAGACACAGTTGACACTGTAGAATGTAAAGTCTTTTGGTGAAGTCTCAACAAGGGGGTAGAATCTCCGAGGTCATGGTGCCAGTGGGTAGGAATGTTCACCAGCAACAAGAGGACAAGAAACAGTTGAGAAGTAAAGGAAAGAAAGAATTGCATTTATATAGCACCTTTCACGACCACCGGACGCCCCAAAGCGCTTTACAGCCAATGAAGTACTTTGGGAGTGTAGTCACCGTTGTAATGTGGGAAACACAGCAGCCAATTTGCACTCAGCAAACTCCCACAAACAATGTGATAATGACCAGATAGTCTTTTTTTTTGTTATTTTGATTGCGGGTTTAATATTGGCCAGGACACCAGGAATAACTCCCCTGCTCTTCTTCGAAATAGTGCCGTGGGATCTTTTACGTCCACTGGAGAGATCAGACAGGGCCTCGGTTTAACGTCTCATCCGAAAGATGGCATCACCGACAGCACTGCACTCAAGTGTCAGCATAAATTTTTTGTGTGTTCAAGTCCCTAGAGTGGGACTTGAACTCACAACCTTCTGACTCAGAGGCGAGTGTGCTGCCTTCATGAGACCATGGCTAACACAGTCGACAAACAAAATGTCGACAAAAAAATTATTTCTATATCGAGATACTTTCCATTTAAATCTATGTTACTTAGGGCGTTATACATAGGGATATCTACCATATTGTTGTGATAAACTTTCATTCAGCACGTTAATTGGCACTAGTTGGTTCTTATTCAACCCTGAACACCAGAATCCCTACAATGGCTAAATCGACCACCAGAACCCGTACAGTGAACCTACAATCTCTGAATCCTTTGCTTGAAACCTGCCGAGAGTGTTTTATTTTATCTGGAATATGGGCGTCGCTGGCAAGGCCGGCATTTATTGCCCATCTCTCATTGCCCTTGAGAAGGTGGTGGTGAGCCGCCTTCTTGAACCGCTGCAGTCCGTGTGGTGAAGGTGCTCCCACAGTGCTGTTAGGGAGGGAGTTCCAGGATTTTGACCCAGCGACGATGAAGGAACGGCCGATATATTTCCAAGTCGGGATGGTGTGTGACTGGGAGGGGAACGTGGAGGTGGTGGTGTTCCCATGCGCCTGCTGCCCTTGTCCTTCTAGGTGGTAGTGTTTCACTTTCTATATGTTGACTTGATTTGAGATTCTTTATCTGTATTTTAAAAGAGCCCAGTTCTCCAAGTTATGTTGCTATAAGGCTTGTATTCCTTATATTAAATAGTGCTAGTTGATGTATGTGCACTTTATACATTTCGGATATAAAACCTTTTGTAAGAGCTGACTGCCAATAAATAAATTCTTCCAAAGGGACAGGATTATGTCTGCATTTCATGGGGGCATTTACAAAAATGCCCAGTTTGGAGATACAGGTTGAGCGTCTGAAATCCGGAGTTCCGAAATTCGGAATGTTCCGAAATCCAGACATCGGGCCGATCCATGGAGGGGTCGTCCAGAATCCGGAAAATGTTCCGAAATCCAGACATTTTTTTTAAATGGCGATAGCGGTATTTTTTTGCCAAAAATACCACTAATCACTCCTCTGCGAGTTGGGCCGAGGGAGGGGGGAAACACCCCCCCAAAAATTCCGAAAAACAAAAAAATAAACATTTACAAAACATTCACAAAACCCTTACCTACTAAATCGCTGAAAAGGAAATTTAAAGATGAAAACTTCAACTTACCTTTTTTTGTAGGTCTTCAACGTAGGTTTTTCCCGGCCGCAGACCATGCCGCCCCGGACACCCCCCCCACCCCCGGACCCTCCGCCGAACCTCCGGCGCACCCTTATCTCGACCCAGGCGTTTCCTGACTCAGGACGTCGGAATGACGTTCCGAAATCCGGAAATACCCCAAATCTGGAATGGCCTCGATCCCGTGGTTTCCGGATTTCGGACGCTCCACCCGTACCAATAAAAGTGCCTTCGAGCCAAATGGAACTCTTCTTGACTGCTTGAAACCGCAATAGATTTTTCATTTCCCCAAATTCCTGTTTATACAATTTTACATTCGGCCCCATGCTGCCTCTTGTGAAAGAGCTATCCAATTAGTCCCACTCCTCTGTTTTTGCCCATAGCCCTGCACATGTTTCCATTTGAAATATATAGCCAATTTCATTTTGAAAGTTATTGTTAAATCTACCCTCCATTACCCTTTCAGGCAGTGCATTCCAGATCATAGCAACTTAATGCTTAAAATAAATTCTCCGCATCTTCTTCCTAGTATCTTTTTGTCAATTATCTTCAATCTGTGTCAGTTTTATGAAAACCAGTTCCATCCCCTCCCATATATGTTACGGGTATAACGTTTGAAAAATAAGTTTAGAAAAATATTTTCAAAGGTGAATAAACTACCTTCAAAGGTTATGCTGATAAGTTGAGATGAAGCAGGGTGGGAGGTGGCTCGTGTGGAGCATGGACTAGTTGGGCCGAATGGCCTGTTTTTGTGCTATCCATTCTATGTGACTCTATGTAACCTTAAGGGCATGGTACACCTTTGGGTGGTAACACGCTTTCGGGTAAAACCGATTACGGCCATTGAAGGGCGCGTCAGTCAAAGACAAGAGCTGGAACGATATTTCTGATTCCTCAGCTACTTATACTCAAGTTGATCCGGACAGCAGACAGGAAGAAAGACTTGCATTTATATAGCTCCTTTCACGACCTCAGGATGTCCCGACGCACTTTACAGCCATTGAAGTACTTTTGATGTGTCATCATCATGGACAGTCCTTCGAAACGAGGATGACGCCAAAAAAGGATGAGTTCACAGGACCTAATATTTCAGATCCCAAACTACATCCTGAAGGGTGGAAGTTGCCTGTGCGTGGATTTTTTTAACGTGGGGTGGCCGTTGCACACCAGCCACCACACGGGCTTGACAGAGCTAGGTCTTGGTCCAGTGGCAAGGGTTAACCAGGACCACTGGAGACCTGCTCTGCTGCACGGATCGAGTGCGCACACATATCGCAGTGTGGGCTGGGCCCGTGCTGCCCCTGGGTCCCTGGGCCCGAACTCACGTTTCCCCTGGGCCCCGATCACATCCCTCCACAGTCTCTCGCCGCTCCTGCTGTACCTGCCCACGCTCCAATCACCGACCTGGACCTTGATGACGTCACTCTTCGCTGCCGTCGCCCTCCTGCACCAGCTCACGCTGCTCTCTGAAGTAACCTCCGCGCTGTTCCCAGGGCCTCCACGTGGCTCTCGAGGCTGCTCACCGCACCTTTTATGGCCCCGACCTGCCGCTGGTGTTCTCACGCAGGTCGGGGCCTCCACGCTGATGTGTAGTCACTGTTGTAATGTGGAAAACAGTTGAGAACAGCATCTGTGATATGGTTATTGAAAAATTAGGACTGTCAAAGCCTCACTGAACCATGGTAGCTGTGTTTATTTCTCAGATACAGACCGAATGCGCTGATTTTTTTTTACAGTTTAATAAATATTTTGAGTAGGATCTGACTGGCAATATATGAAAAATGTATAGCAAGCAACAGAGCACATTCATTTTAATAACACTAGTTCGATCCAGCAAAGATACCAACAGGGTTGCCTGCAGTGATAAATCTTCAAATACTGCTTTCAATATATGTGGGTCATTGGCTTGATGCATCTCTTTACGTGTGAGAATTATGTCCTTAACATTACAACCATTGTCAACTTACTTAAAAGTAAATGAGGAGCAAAAGTCACCCAGGAATTGCAACCAATAAGCCACAGCTTTAATTTTCTCAGGTTTACAAACTGCAAAGACATCATTATTACTGCTCTTCTGCTTTAGCACAGAGTAGGGTGACCAGTGGTTGTGTTGATAACAGTTAGAAGTCATCAGTGTTAATGTAGTAACTAGTGCCCATACTTTGCTGGTGTCTATTCCAGGTGTGTCCAGATTAGAATGAGACTCTTTGCAAAAGGCTCAAACATCTTAACAACAACAAAAAAGCACAATAACAAAAAACAACATAGCGCCTTTATCGTCCCTGGGCGCTTCACAGCAACTTGACACCGAGCTACATGAGTTGTTATTAGGACAGCTAAGCAAAAACTTGGTCAAGGAGGTAGGTTTAAGGAGCGTCTTAAAAGAGGAGAGCGAGGTAGAGGGGTCAGAAAGGTTTAGGGAGGGAATTCCAGAGCTTAGGTCCAAAGGCACGGCCGGCAATGGTGGGCCAATGGAAATCGGAGATGAGCAAGAGACCAGAATTGGGGGTGGGCAGAGGTGTCGGAGGGTTGCAGGGCTGGAGGAGGTCACAGAGATAGGGAGGGGCGAGTCCATGAATTTGAAAACAAGGTTGAGAATTTGAAAATCCAATTAAAAGATCTAGTAAAAGAAAACAGGAAGGACAGAGGTCTTGCACTTATCTGAGGGTGATAGAAGTTCAACTTGAGCGGCAATGTGAGACGGGCGAGAGCGTGTCAGATTTCTGTTTACACGCTGTCTGATATTCTTCTCCATTGAAATTCTGAAACTCCCATGGTGGGATTTCAATTTACATTCTCTGGAATATTAGTCCAGACCTCTGGATTACTAGGTCCAGTAATATAACCACTGCACTATGGCACTCAACCTAGAAATCTCGTTTTGTTCTAATGCACCCACCTCCTGCTGTTTTGTGTATCCAAGAGACTGGAACAAAAAAAACCACTAACAAATGTCTGCCACCGACCGAATCTGCCCATTAGTTTAATGACTAGTTTCCATGATTTACTGTCACCTCTTAAATGCAAACAACCACTTTATGTCAGCACGTCTAATTTATCGAGGATGCTGATCCCTGTTCTTTTAATGCTTCGGACGTTGGCAGGTTCAGGCAAAGTCCCGCTCGCTGGGTTAAGCAGGTGCATAAACTTCCAGCCCACGCACTTTGGTGCAATTTTTCAATGTCAAGGAGGAGAGGACGTCCAGCCGATTAGCAAACACGTCAGCGGCCCCAGAGAGGGGAGCAGAGCTGGATGAGTTAGCTCGGTGTCTGGGTGTCCAGGATTATTTGCTGGCTGAGGTCTAGGCTGTTTGGTGAGCTCGCCTTGGGCCCCTAGCCGGCCTCATCGGCACAATTCAGCAAAGGCGAGATAATTCCTGAAGCGATTAAGATCTGGAACTCCCCCACTAAACCTCTCCGCCTCTCTACCTCTCTTTCCTCCTTTAGACGCTCCTTAAAAGCTACCTCTTTGAACAAGCTTTTGGTCATCTGCCGTAATTTCTTCTTATGTGGCTCGGTGTGAGATTTTAATTTTGTCTTATAACACTCCTGTTAAGCGTCTTGGGACGTTTTATTATGTTAAAGGCACCATAACCAGAATTTTCTAGTTTAATTATTAATAATTTAAACAAAGATTGGGCAGGCTCCAGAGGAATGGCAGCTTGGGGGGAGTTGCTGGAGGATGTCTGGCCTAAATAGAGCTGCCCTGAGAGACGAAGACGTGAATCTTGACTGAGTCACGCGTGCATGTGTTGGACAGTAGTGGGCGGAGCTGCAGCGAATGAGGGATCGGGGCCCAGAAGAGCCGAGGGCCCAGGGGCAGCACGGGCCCAGCCCACACTGTCCGAAATGTGTACGCACTAGGTCCATGCAGCAGAGCAGGTCTCCAGTCGTCCTGGTTAACCCTTGCCACTGGACAAAGGCCGAGCTCTATCGAGCCCGTGTGGTGGCTGGTGTGCAACGGTCACCACACGTTAAAAAAATCCACGCACAGGCATCTTCCACCCCCTCAATTGAAGTTCAGGACTGGAACATCGTGTCCTTCATCGAAACATTTGTGAGCTCATGTGGAAGCAAGTCATCCTCGTTCGAGGGACCGCCGATGATGATGATAAATACAAGTTGTTGTTGAGATGAAGTGGAAGATATAAACTAGATCACATAAAACATTGGAAGTACTTCTTCCCCGAAGAATGAATGATTCTCCATTAGCATTGGCTGTTCACAATTACAGGAGCATCGCCTACAACATCAACAACCGTAACTTGCATTTACATAGTGCCTTTAACATAGTAAAATGTCCCAAGGCGCTTTGCAAGAGAGTTATAAAACAAAATTTGACACCAAATCACATAAGGAGATATTAGGGCAGGCTTGGTAAAAGAGGTAGGTTTTATGGAGTGTCTTAAAGGAGGAAAGAGAGGTAGAGAGCAAAAAGAAAGAAAAAAAGATTTGGATTTATATAGTGCCTTTCACGACCACCGGACATCTCACAGCGCTTTACAATGAAGTACTTTTGAAGTGTAGTCACTGTTGTAATGTGGGAAACGCGGCAGCCAATTTGCGCACAGCAAGCTCCCACAAACAGCAATGTGATAATGACCGGATAATCTGTTTTTGTTATGTTGATTGAGGGATAAATATTGGATAGCAATGTTCCCGTTTATTTTTTGGAGGTTTAAAGAGCCATGCAGCCCACTCAAAATGTCACGCTGGCGTGGTTTTTCCCCGGGGCGGGCAGGGGGAGGGGTGTGGCTGGGGGAGGGGTGGGGGGGGCAGGCGGGGAGAGGGGTGGGGAGGACTGTGGAGGGCAAAGGAGGGAGGGGTGTAGGGTCAGGCAGGGGGAGGGGTGGGGGGGAGGAGTGAGGGGTGGGAGGGTGGTGGGGGCGGGGGGAGAGGTGGGAGGGGTGGGCGGGGAGAGGGGTGGGAGGGGCAGGGGAAGGAGCATGGAGGGCGGGGGAGGGAGGGGTGGGGGTAACCTGGTTGAGCGGATCTTCTGCTCAGTGTAGAACCTGCACGATGTTTATCCCACAATGGAAGAAATGGCAGGATTACAACAACAACTGTAAAGTCCTGTCCCCTCAGTACAGATTCACACGAGGCATGTAGTGAAGTCAAGGTCACTCTGGACCTGCACCTTTATTTCACAGCTCTGGAATGCTGCACTTGCCTGAGACCTGTCCTTATATACCTGTCTCTTGCAAGTGCACTCCTGGTGGTAAGGTATGCTGGTGGTTACAGGTCATATCTTATTACAGTCATGTATAGCATGTTAGGATACAGTTATATATAATAATGTAAGATACATGACATCACCCTTCCCCAAGGTCTTATTTTCTTTATAGGTTCAATCTCTCAGGTGGTCTACGCTCTCGCGTGGAGCGTCTGAGTTGTGGTTCAGTTGTTTGCCTTGGTGTCTGTTTTTCTTTGGGTGTGGTTGCTGGTATCTCGCCTGGGCTGTCTGTTTCGATTGGTGTGATTGTTGTTGACTCGCCTGGGCTGTCTGTTGGGATTTCCTCAGGTTGTTCCCTCTGTCTGTCCACCAGGTGTGGTGCGAGTTCCACATTATAGTCTGCCTCTGGTTCCGCAGTGTTGTTGGTAAATCTGCTTTTGACTTGGTCTACATGCCTCCGGCAGGTTTTGCCATTATCCATTTGTACTACCAGTAGCCTGTTTCCTTCCTTGCCCGTTACTGTCCCTGCAAGCCATTTGGGACCCCTGCCATAGTTTAGTACAAACCTATCTCATTCCATCTCCCTCTCGAATTTCTGTCATGGTACTCAGTCAGCTTACGGCGCTTTGCCTCAACGATTTCATGCATGTCTGGGAGGATTAATGAGAGCCTTGTTTTTAAAGTCCTTTTCATCAACAGTTGCGTGGGGGGGAATCCCAGTCAGTGAGTGCGGACAAGATCTATATGCCAGCAGCAGTCGCGACAGGCGACCCTGCAGCGTGGGACCTTGGATTTTAAGCATGCCTTGTTTAATGATTTGCACTGCTCTCTCCGCCTGGCCGTTGGAGGCCGGCTTGAACGGTGCCGTCTTGACGTGATTTATGCCGTGGTCAATTATAAAGTCTTGGAATTCTGCGCTGGTGAAGCACGGACCATTGTCACTGACCAATGTGTCAGGGATTCCGTGTGTTGCAAACATGGTTGCGAGGCTCTCCACAGTGGTGGAGGTTGTGCTCGAGTTTAAAATGGTGCATTCGATCCACTTTGAAAATGCATCTACAACTACGAGGAACATTTTGCCCATGAATGGGCCCGCATAGTCTACGTGCACCCGCGACCACGGTTTGGTAGGCCAGGGCCAGGGGCTCAGTGGAGCCTCCCTGGGGGCATTGCTGAGTTGGGCACAAATGGTGCACCTTCGGACGCAGAACTCCAAGACCACCAGACGTGGGATCTGGCTATGGCCTTCATGAGAATGATCCCCAGGTGCTCGCGATGGAGCTCCCGGACAAATACCTCTCTGCCTCGCAGAGGCATGACTACTCGGCTTCCCCACATCAGGCAGTCTGCTTGTAGTGATAGCTCATGCATGCGCCTGTGAAGGGGGCAGGCATCGCGAGCCTCTGCCCAGTCACTGGTTAGAACACATCTTTTTACTAAGGATAACGTGGGGTCGCTGGCCATCCAGGCTCTGATTTGGCGAGCCGTCATGGGCGATCCTGTGGACTCAAAGGCATTGATTGCCATGAGTATCTCACAGTCCTGTTCGTCAGACCCTTCCGTGGTCACCGGGGGTAGCCTGCTGAGCGCGTCGGCACAGTTGTCTGTGGCTGGTCTATGCCTTATTGTGTAGTCGTAGGACACCAGCATGAGTGCCCACCGTTTAATTCGCGCCGAGGTGTTGGCATTTATTGCCTTGCTCTCGGATAGGAGGGACGTGAGGGGCTTGTGGTTAGTTTCTAACGCGAACTTGGCCCCGAAAAGGTATCGGTGCATCTTTTTGACACCGTACACGCACGTGAGTGCCTCCTTCTCTACCATTCCGTACCCGTGCTCCGCCCGTGAAAGTGACCTGGAGGCATAAACTATGGGTTGTAATTTGCCCGCACTATTGGCATGTTGCAAAACGCACCCGACCCCATACGCTGACGCATCGCATGTGAGAACTAGCTTTTTACCTGGATCAAAGAAAGTCAAAACACTGTTGGAACACAGAAGGTTGCGTGCCTTATTGAAGGCGCGTTCCTGGGCATCCCCCCAAAATCAATCGCACCCCTTCCTGAGTAGCACGTGGAGAGGCTCCAGCAGAGTGCTTAAGTTCTGCATAAAGTTCCCAAATTAATTGAGTAGCCCGAGAAAGGCACGCAGTTCTGAGACATTCCGGGGCCTGGGTGCCAGGCGAATTTCTTCTGTTTTGGACTCTGTTGGGCGGATTCCATCAGCGGCAATCCTTCTGCCCAAAAATTCAACCTCGGGTGCGAGAAACAGGCACTTGGATTTCTTGACTCGTCGGTCTACCCGATCCAACCGTTTTAGTACTTCCTCCAAATTATGAGATGTGAGTCGGTGTCCCTGCCCGTGATAAGTATGTCGTCTTGAAATACAACCGTCCCCAGGATGGACTTGAGCAGACTCTCCATGTTGCGCTGGAATATGGCAGCTGCCGACCTGATGCCGAATGGGCATCGATTGTACATGAAAAGGCCTCGGTGTGTGTTGATGGTGGTGAGTAGCTTGGATTCCTCGGTCAATTCTTGCGTCATAAACGCAGATGTGAGGTCTAATTTTGAGAAACGTTTACCTCCAGCCAATGTGGCAAATAAGTCCTCCGCTCTGGGCAGCGGGTACTGGTCCTGTTGGGAGACTCTGTTTATGGTAGATTTGTAGTCCCCACAGATTCGTACGGATCCATCAGGCTTCATGACTGGGACGATGGGACTTGCCCAGTCGCTAAATTCCACAGGCGATATAATGCCTTCCCGCAGAAGCCTGTCTAGTTCGTGTTCAATCTTTTCCCTCATCATATAGAGTACAGCTCTGGCCTTGTGATGGACTGGTCTAGCATCCTGTGTGATGTAGATTTTGACTTTGGCCCCTTTGAAAGTGCCCACACCTGGCTGAAAGAGATGTTCAAATCACTTTATAACTGTTGAGCAGGAGGTCCGTTCCTCTAATGACATGGCACGGACATCATCCCATTTCCAGTTTAGTTTTGCCAGCCAGCTTCTCCCCAGTAGTGCTGGGGGGTTTCCGGGGACAATCCACAGAGGAAGTCGGTTTACTGTCCCTTTGTGTGTGACAGAGAGCATGGCGCTGCCGAGGACTGGTACGATTTCTTTGGTATAGGTCCCTAGTGTGGTGTCGACCCTTGTGAGTTTTGGTCCGTCTCTTTTATGCGGCCACAGTTGTTCAAATTATTGAGCGCCCATGAGAGATTGACTCGCTCCCGTATCCAGCTCCATGTTGACAGATATCCCGTTGAGTAGGACCCTCATCATTATAGGAGGCGTCCTGTTGTAGGAGCAGCGGCCATTGATCATGTTGACCCGCTGTACACCCGGGTACTGTCCTCACCATCTTCCGGTCCGCTTTCCGACCCATCCGATTCGTATACCAGCCGAGCTGCCATTTTTGTGCACATGCGGGCTAAATGCCCTGTATATTCACAATTTCTGCAAACAGCCTGCTGAAATTGACATCCCCTTGATGAGTGCCCATCCCCACACCTCCAGCACAGCCCTGTTCCATTGTTCAAAGAGTTCCCAAAGAATGAGCTGCGTCTGGCTGATCTCTCTTGAGCTTCTCTCAGTTTGTAGTTGATTGCTCGCATTGTGTGTTGGTGAGGTGTGAACAGCCATTCCTGTGGCCCTTGATGGCTTCTGCCTGCTGTCGAGAGCCTGTTCTCCCGGTTTTGTCTGTGTGTGGGGGTAGCAGCTTGTTTACTGCTGTGAACTTCTTGTTCCGATATTTCGTTAGTTGTCGTACCTGCATTGTAAATCAACCTCGTTTCTTCTTCCCCTACCAATAATGTCTGTACAACCAGTGCTGCTGCCTCTAAAGTCAGGTTCTTGGTCTCTATGAGCTTTCGGAATATGCCTGCGTGGCCTATTCCTTCAATGAAAAAGTCTCTCAGCATTTCTCTCCTCAGTTCATCGGAGAACTCACATAAACTAGCCAGCCTCCGAAGTTCTGCCATGAAGTCGGGTATGCTCTGGCCCACATAGAACCTGTGTCTGGCCATGTGTCGGCTGCTCGCTGGCTTCAGGTGGTCTCTTACCAGTGTGCTCAATTCTTCAAAAGACTTGCTTGCTGGTTTCTCGGGTGCCAACAGATCCTTCATTAAAGCGTATGTTTTCGAACCACAGCTGGTCAAGAGATGGGCTCTTCTCTTGTCTGCCTTATCGTTGCCTAACCAGTCTTTGGTTACGAAGCTTTGCTGGAGCCTTTCTATAAAGTCCTCCCAATTGTCTCCCATATTGTATTTTCATCTGATCCGTTGTTCGCCATTCTGTGGATTCAGTAATCCCGTAACTCGTCGCCACTGTAAAGTCCTGTCCCCTCAGTACAGATTCACACGAGACATGTAGTGAAGTCAAGGTCACTCTGGACCTGCACCTTTATTTCACAGCTCTGGAATGCTGCACTTGCCTGAGACCTGTCCTTATATACCTGTCTCTTGCAAGTGTACCCCTGGTGGTAAGGTATGCTGGTGGTTACAGGTCATATCTTATTACAGTCATGTATAGCATGTTAGGATACAGTTATATATAATAATGTAAGATACATGACAACAACCACCTGCATTTACATACCACTTGCCCCTTAGTTCCAAGGAGGCACAACAAACGAAAGATTTGAAATGGAAACCAAAAGGAAACTTATAAAGTTAAATCACAAGGTTGTTGCGTGTGTCTGTCAGACCCCTAAACCCTGTGGTACCCACACCAGTTGCGGAAGGCCTGAAACGTACTGTTGGACACCGAAAGCGCCCTCTCCAGGGTCCCCCAGGCACAGACAAGGTAGCACTCCTGCCTCTGAATCAGAAAGTTGTGGGTTCAAGTCCACTCTAGGGACTTGAGCACAAGAAAATCCAGGCTGACACTCCAGTGCAGCACTGAGGGAGCGCCCCACTGTCGGAAGTGCCGTCTTTCAGAGGAGACATTAAACCGAGGCCCCGTCTGCTCTCTCAAATGGCTGTAAAACGATCCCATGGCACTCTTTCGAAGAAGAGCAGGGAAGTTCTCCCGGTGTCCTGACCAATATTTATCCCTAAATCAACATAACACACAAAAAAACAGATTATCGGCTCATTATAACATTGCTGTTTGTGGGAGCTTGCTGTGCGCGAATTGGCTGCCGCGTTTCCTACATTACAACAGTGACTGCCCTCCAAAAGTACGTAATTGGCTGCGAAGCTGTTTGAGGCGTCCGGTGGTAGTGAAAGGCGCTATATCAATGCAAGTCTTTCTTTACTTTCTGTGAATCGCCATCTTCGCCAGGCCTTGGAACAGGCGGACAGGAAGGTTCACCAACTGTCCCGCCCCTATCCACACCACCTGCCAGCCCGTAGAGGCAGGCGGTGTCCCTTTAAAGGGAATGGCATGTGTGCACTCACAGCGCCAACACTTGTTATTAACCCATCCGCTCAACACTCGGAGCCGAAGGCTGGATTAATAGGCTCAGATTAAATCCGACAACAATTGTGAAAATTGCTTTTTTTCCATTCCGAATGACTCCAACCAGGCAATCTATCCTTTGCGTGGCTCATTTGAATTTCTTTAACCTATTTAGTGTGCTGCTGAAGGGGAAGCTGTCATCTTCGAGATAACCAAACTTCTGAATTGATAAAACTGGCGAATAGATCATTCTGATGCCGGGAGATGGTAGCTAAGTGCCAGGGGGAGAAAAAAGTCCGTTACAGCAGACACACATCAGGACTCTGAATTAATACTCAATTTTTACTGCACTGGGTCATGCACAAAACATCTGACAAAAGAAAAAGGCTCCCAATCTACACTTGAATCACGTTTGTCCCAGCAGGACCCAGGTAAGTAAGCATCCAGTTTCTGAGTGATGAATCTTTCATCTATCCGTGTTCTCACCGGGGGGAAATGAGCAGATTTAAGTCTGACAGCCTCATCGGCCGCTAATGGATTCAACTGTGTTTCAAAACAACAAGAGTTTCAGACAAGGTTACCTTGGCGCTAACAAATTATTGTGCTTCATCTTGTCACTCCAAATATTCCCTGTCCTAAAATTCATGTCCCAATTAATAGGTGCGCGGATTGTGCATAAAATTTGTCGATTATTGACTTCACAGATAGATTCTCTCCCTTTCTCTTCAACATTCTGTTTATTACCCTGTCTGTTCAGTTCTTTACGATCGTAAAGCGCGGGGACAGAATGTTCCAGATGGTGCCTCTGTGTATGCATTAACCCTTTGGGCGCTGAAAAGCTTTCGTCAGCCGGCTAAATAGTTCCTCCTTTTGTTTGTTTGTAAAGACAATCGCTATAGAGTTTGGGTGGAAAACCAAAGTGAGGTCAAATTTGAAGCACTTTAGATTGGAAGGGAACAAAAAAAAAACACCAGTTTGGCCCGCTTGAGGACCATTGGGACTGGATGTGCATGTGCCTTTAACAAAATGGCAGCATAAACAATGACAACAACACCAATCTGCATTTATATAGCGCCTTTAACGTAGTAAACATAAGAACATAAGAATTAGGAACAGGAGTAGGCCATCTAGCCCCTCGAGCCTGCTCCGCCATTCAACAAGATCATGGCTGATCTGGCCGTGGACTCAGCTCCACTTTACCCGCCCACTCCCCGTAACCCTTAATTCCCTTATTGGTTAAAAATCTATCTATCTGTGACTTGAATACATTCAATGAGCTAGCTTCAGCTGCTTCCTTGGGCAGAGAATTTCACAGATTCACAACCCTCTGGGAGAAGAAATTCCTTCTCAACTCGGTTTTAAATTGGCTCCCCCGTATTTTGAGGCTGTGCCCCCTAGTTCTAGTCTCCCCGACCAGTGGAAACAACCTCTCTGCCTCTATCTTGTCTATCCCTTTCATGATTTTAAATGTTTCTATAAGATCACCCCTCATCCTTCTGAACTCCAACGAGTAAAGACCCAGTCTACTCAATCTATCATCATAAGGTAACCCCCTCATCTCCGGAATCAGCCTAGTGAATCGTCTCTGTTCCCCCTCCAAAGCCAGTATATCCTTCCTTAAGTAAGGTGACCAAAACTGCACGCAGTACTCCAGGTGCGGCCTCACCAATACCCTGTACAGTTGCAGCAGGACCTCCCTGCTTTTGTACTCCATCCCTCTCGCAATGAAGGCCAACATTCCATTCGCCTTCCTGATTACCTGCTGCACCTGCAAACTAATGTCCCAAGGAGCTTCACAGGAGCGCTATCAGACATAATGGGCCCGAAATTGGTGAACTCGCCGCCCGCTGCAGCTGAGTTTTCTGGGCGGTCTCCCCTCCGAGCGAGTTTGGCAGAGGCCTCCCGCCAGCGGGGAGGGAAGGCCGCTGGGGACCGCGTGCGAAGCGTGCAACGCGCAGAAGAGTCCCCCCGCCCGCCCGCCCGCCGAGCTGCCAGTTTGCTCCGGGCAGGTGTCCGCTGCAGCAAAGGGGAGGGACAGACGCGCGGAGGCAGGTCTAACCCCGACGGTAAGTATGAAGGACCTTCAAAAAAAAAAGGTTAATCCACTTCTTTTCTTAATTGTTTTTTTCCAGGAATCAGGTGGATGGGGTCCCCCTGAAGGTTTTCTTTTATGTTGTGAAAATGTTTTATTTGATCAGCCCCCCTCTCCCTGGGCCCAACTCAATCCCTGGCGGTACTTTGCCGAGGATTGCATTTGCCGTCGAGAATGGGAGCTCCCACCCACAGCAGCACTGACAGTGCAGCACTCCCTCAGCACTGCGCTGGGTGTGTGTCAGCCTAGATTTTTGTGGTCAAGGGTCTGGAGTGGGACTTGAACCCACAACCTTCAGACTCAGAGGCGAGAGTGCTGCTCACTGAGCCACGGCCGACGCAAAATGTACGTGTACTGACGTCTCTCCATTGCCGCCGTGTAAACGCAGTGAGTTCCACAGTGCTGGGAGCCCCAGGAAGTTGCAGAAAGGCTTTGTGGAGAGGTAGCTCTGCAATTTAAAAGGGGCATAAAATTGCACAGCCAGCACACAGCACCATTTGCACAAGGGATCCATCCGGACCTGAAGATCCTGTAATATAATCAGTAGAAATGTTGTAATCAGAGAGAATTCATTTTGCTCTTCCAGACCGCCTGTAATATAAATGTTTGCAAAGTAGCTGCAATCAGTCACTCTGTCTCCATCCAATCCATTGAAACGCTGTGAAAATTGTTAATTTAAGTTCAGTTAATTACGTCAGATAATCCAATCCTTATCAAAGCACTCACTGAGAACCACTCATGCATAACCGATTTCACCAAACGAATATTTTCCCGTAGCTTCACACTTAACTGTTACAGGAGTAGGGACCATTATGTTTGAAAGCAGGTGATATCCAGCCGTCCTGAACTTTCACAAATGAAGATCTGCAAAGTTCAATAAAGGACAAGAATGAGTAGTTAATTTGTTGTTCAAAGCATACCTTCCATGCCTATTGAAAGAAAAATACTTACATAACTGTGATATAATGTGTTATTTTTGTTGTGTCTTCTCAATCTGTGACGTGTCAGCTGTGGCTCAATGGGTAGCACTCTCGTCTCGGAGTCAGAAGGTTGTGGGCTCAAGTCCCACTCCAGGGATTTTCTAGCACATAATCTAGGGTGACACTCCCAGTGCTGTACCGAGGGAGCGCCGCACTGTCGGAGGGGCAGTACCGAGGGAGCGCCGCACTGTCGGAGGGGCAGTGCTGCAGGAATGCCGCACTGTCGGAGGGGCAGTGCTGAGGGAGCGCCGCACTGTCGGAGGGGCAGTGCTGAGGGAGCGCCGCACTGTCGGAGGGGCAGTACTGAGGGAGTGCTGCACTGTCGGAGGGGCAGTACTGAGGAAGCGCTGCACTGTCGGAGGTGCCGTCTTTCAGATGAGATGTTAAACCGAGGCCCCGTATGCTCTCACGTGGATGTAAAATATCCCACAGCACTATTTCGAGATAGAGCAGGGGAGTTATCCCCAGAGTCTTGGCCAATAAAAATCCGTCACTCTGCATTATTAAAAACAGATTATCTGGTCATTATCGCATTGCTGTTTGTGGGAGCTTGCTGTGCGCAAATTCGTTGCCGCGTTTCCCATATTACAACAGTGACTATACTCCAAAAGTACTTAATTGGCTGTAAAGCACTTCGGGTCATGCTGAGGTCATGAAAGGCGCTATATAAATGCAAGTCTTTCTATTAATGACAGGGAGACATTTCAGCTGGTAGAATGCACTCCCAGGGTTCAATGGTTCTGAAACCAGTCGAAAATCGAAGTCTTATTTACCCTGCTAGGATGCCTCCTTGCCACTGGAGTGGCAGCATGAAACAAAGGAATATTTGCATTTATATCGCACCTTATCATATCACTAAAACACCTCAGGCTAGAGATTTGGTTGGAGGGTTCCTCAGACGCTAATGTCAGGTGGTCGCTAAATTTAGCGCCGGAAAATGTTTCACGACGGGAACAACAAAATTCAGTTTTTGTGTCCTGACAGTGGAGCAGAGCGCCAAAGGAAGTGTTCCACACCTCTCTCAAGCGCTAGACCAGGGCAACAGTTGAATATCCCGAGCTAAAGAGCCGGCTTCGTAGCGCCCTAAGAGAGGCCTCCCTGCAAAAAAAAAGAATCGGAACAAAAAACATTCCTTGTACATTACTCACCCCAAATAAAGTTAAATCGCAAAAATAAAATATCACTCACACTTATCTCGTGCAGTCGTTCCTTCCCTTAGTGCCCTGGGACAGCTCTGCACGCCAGCTTTCTCTGGGGGGGGGTCACTAGGGGGGCGCTACATGTGCAACGCAAACCAAATTGTGTTTCCGTGTCGATACCGGGGGACGTTGCACACCGGCGCGACGCACCTGGGCGATATTCCTTAGCGCCGCCGGTACCGGCATGCTGAATTTGCCGAGTGGCGCTAATATCGGCGCTCGCGGCTGCAAACCCTTTAGCGACCCTGTAGTGCCCCTCGCGATCCAACCGAATTTCTCCCCCCTCAAAGCACATCAAACAGCAAACTATTTCTGGAGTCCTCTGACTCTTCACGTTGACAAGTGTGGCAGCCATTCTGGGCCAATAACATCTCAAACAGCAAAGTGGCAATTGGCCGTCGGTGGTATTGATTAGGGGAGGAATTCTGGCCGAAACACTGGGGAATCTCGAGGTCAACATTATCTCCCTGAACAGACAGGTGTGATATCGTTTTAACATCCTATCTGAAGGTTGCTGATCTGGCTTCGCAAGTCTCACAGGTGAAAATATTTGATGTTTTGTTTGAAAAAGCATCAAAGATTATTTTTTAATCTGGTCCCTCCATGATGTTGCTCACACTCGGTCAGGTGATATACTGTTCGTAAAGATAGAGCATACAACGCACAATGTATTATTCTGCTGATAACCTGACCTGTTCCGTTACAACTGATTGCTGCAAATAGGAAAATAGGTCTAAGGTCATCCAGAGCATAATTGCTGCGGCTGAAGGAAATCCGTCAGTAAGTTGGTAGCTGCTTGTAAATCTTGGCCTCTCTCCTTGGGGAAGAGCCAGATTATCAAAGTCAGAAATAAATTAGTATGGACCGTTAGTCTTTTTTTAAAAAAAAACTGCTCCTCATAGAAACATATAAAATTCTGACGGGATTGGACAGGTTAGATGCAGGAAGAATGTTCCCAATGTTGGGGAAGTCCAGAACCAGGGGTCGCAGTCTAAAGATAAGGAGTAAGCCATTTAGGACCGAGATGAGGAGAAACTTCTTCACTCAGAGAATTGTGAACCTGTGGAATTCTCTACCAAAGAAAGTTGTTGAGGCCAGTTCGTTAGATATATTCAAAAGGGAGTTAGGTATGGCTCTTACGGCTAAAGGGATCAAGGGGTATGGAGAGAAAGCAGGAATGGGGTACTGAAGTTGCATGATCAGCCATGATCATATTGAATGGTTGTGAAGGCTCGAATGGCCTACTCCTGCACTTACTTTCTATGTTTCACTGTGAAATGTTCCCCTCCCTATCCATTGCTATGTAACAAATATATTTGCCTTTAATCAGATGCAAGTGCCCCACACACTTTGTGCAAGTGGCGAGCGACACTTTGAAGTGTGACAGGTGCGTTAAGACAAGACATTTCTATATCCGATGGGATCACTTATCATGATCACGTAGATACAAGGATCAAACCCACTCTGCCAAAACCCATTTAAGATTAAGCTTGCATCATTGTACTAATCAGTTTGTGCCAGGGAAAAGAAATGATTATTTGTTCTTTGTTTTCAAATGTGAAACAGAATGTCTGATGAATGTTCTCAGCATCGCTCACAACTGCCTTTAACAGATGAGCAGGGTTGAGAACAGTCACCTCTGTTAAATTTAAATTGAATTTTAAAGCACTGTTTAACAATAACTTTTAACAATTCATTTAGCGGACTTCCTTGAAATGCAGTCGATCTTTGTCTAAAGGTACTTCAGTATGGTATACTGGCAAAAGCTGTTTATCAATCAGCAGTGTAATCTCTCCTCCCCACGCACTACTCATACAAAGAATGACTGCTTTCAAATAAAGGCCATGGAAACAATAGTTAAATATTATATTCAAAGTATGCCTGGAAGTTGAAAAGAAAGAACTTGCATTTCATGATTTCAGAACATTGCTTTACAGCCACTGAGGTATTTTTGAAGTGTAGTCACTGGCAGGTAATTTGCACACAGCAAACTCCCACAAACAGCAATGTGATATTGACTAAATAATCTGTTGTAGTGATGTTGGCTAAGGGATAATTATTGGCCAGGCCACCGGGGAGAACTCCCCTGCTCTTCTTCGAAACAGCGCCAAGGGATCCTATATGTCCACCTGAGAGGGCGGGCGGGGCCTCGGTTTAACGTCTCATCCAAAAGACGGCATCTCCGGGCAGTGCAGCGCTCCCTCAGCGCTGCAATGGGAGTGTCATGAGACAGAATAACGTGCTCAAGTCTCTGGAGTTGGACTTGAACCCATAACTTTCAGCGCTGCACAGTGCCACCATCAGATTGAGTCACCTTCTGGACATCTGTACAATTTGCTCGGCACCAACCAATCGGGTTCCATTGTATGTTTATTGTCTATGGAGTAATGGAGGAGTGCTTTAAAGAAAAGGTGCTCGCTCTACACTTTCCTACCTCTTTAGGAATGAAGACCCATGTCTTGCCCATCGTACCACCCACTGCCTTTCTCTCCTGTATCTCACTAGCTGGGTCTCTGAGGGAAATGATTGCCCATTCTTTGCTCCCTCAGCAGTCTGGCCAATATCATAAGCTTGTCATGTACATAAACATGACACACTACTAAGCCGCTGCCTAGCCCAGCTTCCGTTTAGGAGGCAGCATCCTACCTCTTGAAACAAGTCCTTTCTTGAGCTCCATGCCTTGCTTTCATAACCTTTTAGAACGCTGGTTGATCACTCGGTTGATTCCTGGGGCGAAAGGATGAAGAACCGTTGAGAAGGTTGGGCTTATTCCTCTTAACCGATAAGGGAATAAGGGGTAATGGGGAGCAGGCAGGGAAGTGGACCTGTGTCCATGATCAGATCAGCCATGATCGTATAAAATGGCGGAGCAGGCTCGAGGGGCCGTACGGCCTACTCCTGCTCCTATTTCTTATGTTCTTATGTTCTTATACTCATTGGAGTTTAGAAGAATGAGAGGTGATCTTATTGAAACATATAAGATTCTGAGAGGGGTTGAAAGGGTAGATGCTGAGAGGATGTTTCCACTCGTGAGGGAATCTACAACTTGGGGCACAGTTTCAGAATAAGGGGTCGCCCATTTAAAACTGAGATGAGGAGGAATTTCTTTTCTCAGAGGGTTGCGAATCTATGGCATTCTCTGCCCCAGAGAGCTGTGGAAGCTGGGACATTGAATATATTCAAGGCGTAGATAGACAGATTCTTGAACTGCAGGAGAGTCAAGAGTTATAGGGAACAGGCAGGAAAGTGGAGTTGAGGCCAAGATCAGATCAGTCATGATCTTATTGAATGGCGGAGCAGGCTCAAGGGGCGTATGGCCGATTCCTGCTCCTATTCCTTATGTTCTTATGGTTGTGACAATACTCCCCACCCACTGCACAGGGAAGGGATCAGATTATCTCCATACTACCGGCAACGAGTTCAGATTTCTTCATGTCTAACAGGTTTTACGATTCCTAAATGTGCTGAATCAAATGTATCTCACACCTTTACTTGTTTTACACAGTCCTGTGAATGACCTACATTTTTACCGCAGGCTGGGATATTTTTTGTTGGCGACAGAAAGTAATTGAAATGTGTGTCCTCGCCTTCTCACAGAAGCAGCAATATCGACAGAATCCTGTGCAGAAGTGAGACTTGTGGTATTACTACGATTTGTTGCTCACACTGTGAAGCAGCGTTTGACCTTACTGGATCGCACCTTTTGTTGCCGTGAATTCTGGGCTCATGGGCGAGAGGGCACCAGTTCCCATTGTGACATCCGGTGTCGCCATTGAGCGCTCACAGGCCAGATCAATCATCTTCACATCATCATAGGCAGTCCCTCGAAATCAAGGAAGACTTCTTAAGGGTGGAAGATGCCTGCGCGTGAGATCTTTTAACGTGGGGTGGCCGTTGCACACTGGCTACCACACGGGCTTAGCTGAGCAAGGTCTTGGTCCAGTGGCAAGGGGGTCAGAGACGACTGGAGACCAGGCACTGCTGTATGAGACTAATTGCCTACGGCGAGATGTTGGCCGTAAGCTTGGCGCCGTGTAGTTGGTGAGCCTCTGACCACAGGTTCGGGCCTACCTCATGCGCGAGCCTTCCCTCCCAGCCTCCACCCAGCGGAGACTGGGCCTCTTCCCAGATCAATCAATGAGGATTCACATAAAAGGACTGCAGATTCACAAATCCACTGGGCCAGATGACATATATGGCATAATGAACTTGAAGAATGGGCATATAATTGGCGAATGAAATTCAACACAGATAAATGTGAGGTATTACATTCTGGTAAGAAAAATAGGGAGGTCACATATAACTTGGAAATTATGAATGTAAGTAGGGTAGACGAGCAAAGGGATCTCGAAGTACAAATGCACAAATCACTGAAAGTAGCGACATAGGTTAACAAGGCTATCAAAAAAGGAAACCCGGCACTAGGGTTTATTTCTAGAGGGATTGAATTGAAAAGTAGGGAAGTTATGCTAAACCTGTATCAAACCTTGGTTAGACCACACTTGGAGCACTGCGTACAGTTCTGGTCACCATATTACAAAAAGGATATAGAGGAACTGGAGAGGGTGCAAAAAAGATTTGCGAGGGTATGCCTATCGGGAAAGGATGAACAGGCTGGGTCTCTTTTCTCTTGAAAAGAGGAGGCTGAGGTGTGACCTAATAGAAGTCTTTAAATTATAAAAGATTTTGATGGAGTAGAGGCAGAGAGAATGTTTCCACTTGTGGGGAAGAGTATAACTAGAGGCCATCAATATAAGATAGTCACCAAGAAATCCAATAGGGGAATTCAGATGGAATGTGTTTACCCAGAGAGTGGTGAGAATGTGGAACTCGCTGCCACAGGGAGTGGTTGAAGCGAATAGTATGGATGCATTTAAGGGGAGGCTGGATAAATATATGAGGGAAAAGGGAACAGAGGGTAGATTTAGATGAGGAAAAACAGGAGGAGGCTTGAGTGGAGCATAAATGCCAGCATGGACTGGTTGGGCCGAATGGCCTGTTTCTGTGCTGTATATCATATGTAATCTCTTTGGGTAATGAAGGAGACTAGGGGAGATATTAGTGAAGCATTTGATGCATCAATGGCCCAATCAGCGGACCAGCTATCTGCTCATCTTATAATATGTAAAATTACTAAAAAATCTTGCATCTGCGTGCACTTCCTGTTGTGTAACATCTACTTCCTGTCACAGTCACACTGGTGTTCCCCTACTTTGTCACACTTTTCTGTCCTATTCTTCTATTGATTTCATTCTCCTGCTGTGAACTATTCACACTTGGTCTCCAAGATAGGTGATTCAGTTGCCTTCTTAAGCTCGTGACATTCCAAACCCATCTCCACAGTAACTCTGTGATGACCAGCTTCCAGTTACCACAGCCTTCAGTTAAGTATTTTTTTTTTTAAAGATTTTACATACTTAAAAATTTTTTACAACAGAATTATTTT
This sequence comes from Pristiophorus japonicus, assembly GCF_044704955.1. Lineage (NCBI taxonomy): Eukaryota > Metazoa > Chordata > Chondrichthyes > Pristiophoridae > Pristiophorus > Pristiophorus japonicus. Next base: position 211,254,947 of record NC_091987.1, on the reverse strand, counting down.
AAATTCTTTTGTGTTCCTCCTTGTTCTCCATTATCATAGGCAGTCCCTCGAAATCGAGGAAGACTTCCTTCCACTCTAAAAGTGAGTTCTCGGGTGACTGAACAGTCCAATACAGGAATTACAGTCTCGGTCACAGGTGGGACAGACAGTCATTGAAGGAAAGGGTGGGTGGGGAGACTCCTTCCGCTGCCTGCGCTTGTTTTCTGCATGCTCTTGGCAACGACACTCGAGGTGCTCAGCACCCTCCCGGATGCTCTTCCTCCACTTAGAGCGGTCTTTGGCCAGGGACTCCCAGATGTCGGTGGGGATGTTGCACTTTATCAAGGAGGCTTTGAGGGTGTCCTTGAAACGTTTCCTCTGCCCACCTGGGGCTCGCTTGCTATGTAGGAGTTCTGTATAGAGCGCTTGCTTTGGGAGTCTTGTGTCGGGCATGTGGACAATGTGGCTCGCCCAACGGAGCTGGTTGAGTGCGGTCAGTGCTTCGATGCTGAGGATGTTGGCCTGATCGAGAACACGGACATTAGTGCATCTGTCCTCCCAGAGAATTTGCAGGATCTTGCGAAGACATCATTTGTGGTATTTCTCCAGCGATTTGAGGGTCCACTGTATATGGTCCATGACTCAGCCATCCCACTGTCCCCTCAACCCCTCACCTTCTCCAACCACCACCACCAGGTTTTGGCCATTCCTTGCCCTCCAATCTGGACCAGCCACCCCCGCTCCCCCCTACCCTGATGGGGCCTGCGCCTGCTGGACTTTGGCCAATCATCTGCTTCCTCTGTCTATTTCCTGCCCGAACCCTTCTCTGAGAAGTGGAGAGCGAGAGAGACAGAGAGAAGGAGTAAAGCCGCAGGTAAGAGAGAGATAATGCACTAACTTTCTTTCAGCAACACTACGGGAGCTCCTATGCACATACGCTGTATTTTAACACAAAGACTCAATGATAAAGTAACCATAAAGCCTGATCTTCAGGGATTCCTTCATTATTATGGAGGGAGAGACTGAATAAAATAGCATTGTAAAATTTACACATGACATTGTAAGAAATCTGTGACAGGAATATCTGACAGGAACTCAGAATTTATGATAAATCCCATGTTCCCAGTTGAGACCCACGCTCACTAGGAGTATAAATTGGACAATTAAGACTTACCCAACGGGGGAGTTGGGTTGTAGAATTGACCTTATAATTCCAAGTTATTCTCATTCACTTTTTTTGGTAAGATTGGCCGAACCCACCTGTCATAAAAATGTTGACTTTGGGCGATAGCGTAGTACGGGCGATATCAGATCAGCCGCCCATTACAAACCTGAAGGGCATACTACGTGAAGGAAGGGATGATTTATACATCAGGCTTTATGGTAGGTCCCTCAACAACCATTAAGTCTCACAGCTGAAAGGACCGTGTTCAAATGCTATTTGTCACCCAGCCCTTGTCACCAAAACGTTTTAGCTAAGTAATAAGTATTCTAGTCTTGTGCCATTTTTTAGACCTGAAAGATTTCAAGTTATTGACAGCTTTGCTCCTGTGCAGCACACCAGTTTCTGTCCACTCTGTGTCAGCAGATCGTGGATTCAAAACCACCGCTGCCCAATCCCAAAGATTGACTTCACAATCCAGGCTGACACTCCTGTGTTATAGTGCCCTTAAAGTGTCAGTCGTGACTCAGTGGGAGCACTCTCACCTCTGAGTCAGAAGGTTGCGTGTTTATTGTAATGTATTTGCTTCATGGGTTCTTTGCTTAAGAATTCATAGCAACCCATTGCTATTAAGAACTAGTTGGTTTATTAACAAAGGTTTAACAATCAAACCACACATTACTAGTTCATCCACTAGGCTCACAACTGCATACCTCATCATGGATGACCTAGACCCAATTGGCTGGGGTTTTATTGAGTCTTGTGAACATCTCACAATGCTAAGCCACTCACAATGCAACAGCTCTACAAATCCGTGAGCGTACTCATAGGTGCATACATTACATTCATAGGGCTCAATTTTCCCCAATGCCCTTTTTTTTTGCATATTGCCATAGTTATGACCATTTTTCTTGGCCCCGACTACTCCAAAAAAAAAGAAGCAAGTTTCCCAGTTCTATTTTTTGAAATTGGCGCCACCCAGCCTGTCCTATAGCCTCGGGGGGTGGAGCCCAATGTCTGCGCCGAAAAACGATGCCGCCCCTTCTGCGCATGCGCGAAAATAAAAATGATGTTTTTGACGTGATTCCGATGGGCGCGCATGCCCAGTACAGCTCCCAGTCTGCAATCAGCCATTTTTAAAGAGCCAGTTGTGTGTGAGAACTTTAATTCTCATTGGAAAAATTGGAGCTGCAACTCAAGATGCAACATGGTGCAAGGACCAAGAATGTCTTACAGGATGAAGTGGAGGCACTAGTTACTGTGATTGAGAACAGGTGGCACGAGCTGGACACCAACAGAGGTCACATAAAAGTTCCACCAAAAGAAATGAAGAAATTCTGGAACCAAGTTGCAGAAGATTACTGTGCAATGGTGATCACCCTGAGGTCTGGAGGCCAGTGCAAAAAGAAGTGGCAGGACCTTGGTCATGTAGTTAGTGTAAGTAATATTTTCATTCATTCAATGGAATTGCAATTGTAATATAAATGTGACCAGCTGCATATGTCCCACCCAGCAGAAAGACACTCCCTCTAAAAAGTTATATTTTCATCTTTACAGACAACAAACGAGAAAGAACTAACAGGAGGAGGCCCGGCAAATCTGCAGCCACTGACACCCTTGGAAGACAGGGTCGCTGCTTTGATGGGTCCTGCCTGGAGAAAAGCAACCAGCGCTGCACAAGCTGGGCCCACACTCGAGGGAGGGGGGTAAGTCCTGCAAATTCCACAGTCTGGCTTTGCTAAATGTTAAGCATGGCGCGGGCTAGCCATGCTTCGGTTCATGGGATGCCTTCGGTTGATGCAATGTGCTATCATTCATCGTGGTCCTTCAACTCAGCCTGCTGCCTGTGCTGTGTGAGCCTACTCCTGCCACCAACCCTGCCCCCCTCCTCTGCTGCTAACCATTTGACTGTTCTGTTATATTTTGCAGAACTTGAGGCCAACCCTGACGATGCAGAGGAAGATTCAGATGCGGACGAGCCTGAAGAGGAGAACATCTTCCAATCCCACCTTCCAGACCAAGAGCATCGGGGGCGGGGAGGGGGGGGGCGGGGAGTGGATGGATGTATCCCCCACTGTTGTACTCACTCTGGAGGAAGTGCAGGTGCCGACCATTGAGATGCCAGCCCCTTCCCTGACTAATGGTTTGAATGTTGGTGGGACATTCCATGGTTTCCCACCGTCCGAGTCTGGGGATCCCAATGGGGTGCAGCGAGGCACACACAGGCCCCACCGTCCGAGGCTGTGGGTCCCAGTGGGATGCAGTGAACCACACACAGGGCGAGAAGGGGAAGGAGAGCTCGACTGCGCTCTCCTGAGGTGCAGGATCTAACAGATGTGGTTCAAATGATGACAATGAGTGCGGAGAGCATTGACCATACGCGATCACTCCTGGACACCATCAGTGGGGTGGGTGATGAGGTATCGAGACTGTCGGGAGAAATAACAACACTCTCGCGAAAAATGGGAACACTGTCCGGGATCATGAGGGAGGGAATGTCGGAGGTAGCTGCTGCAATAAGGGAACACGCCCAGACTGCGCGGCCATTGACAGAATCAACTGCCACTCACACTGCAATCCCCAGACCAGCCTCTGAAGAGGCCCAAGCCGAGCCCTCCACATTACCGCCTGCCCCCACCCCCCCCATCAACAAATGCGCACTACCCGAGATGTTCGAAAGAATAAGCTTGGTACCAACCCGAGAAACACTGTGTTTGCGGGCAGTCACCAAGACCAAGCGCAGCGGGCGGTCTTAGAATAAGGTGGAGGAGAGATGGCTGCAGCCTTTCTTTGCTGCTGTTGTTGTTCTTATTATTACTGTTGTTACTGTTGTAACTGTTCTCAAAATAAAAGTTTTTTGTAAATTTACAAGTTTAGAAGTTTATAAGTGATCTTAAAGTTTTTAAGTGATCTTAAAGTTTGTAAGTAATCTGAACTGAAAAATTTAAAGTTTGATACAAGAATATTTTTATTAAAGTTAAGTACAAACAAATGTTTGTTAAACTTTTGAATAAAATATATTTTAAATTATAACTGAATCATTTACATTATTTGTTCCATTATTCGCACAACTTTTTGAAGTAAAGAAGAATCATTTCCATTATTTGTTCCATCAACACAACACAACATTACAGAACAGGCCCAAACAGTAAACATGGTCCATGTGGAATAGTTGCCGCTGAGCCTTCAGGCAGCAAAGCGTTCACGGATGAACTGCTGGCGCAATCGTTAAAGGGGCATGACGGCCCGCCCTCCTTCGCCGTCATGCTCCGGGTTCGGGTAGTTGCATGGCTTCCTCGTCCTCATCCTCCTCCTCATCATCTGCATCTACCTCATCATCATCAGCCACTCTCACCTCAGGTGGGTCTTCTACTACCAGCTGCTGCTGCCTCATGATGGCTAAGTTATGCAGCATGCAGCACACAAGTGAACTGACCGACAATCTCAGAGGAGTATTGCAAGTAGCCTCCGGAATGGTCCAGGCATTGGAAACGCTGTTTCAAGATGCCAATGGTCCTCTCTATTATGCTGCGTGTCGCAATGTGCGACATGTTATATTCCCGGTCAGCTTCCATCCGGGTTACGCGTAGGGGCGTCATGAACCAGGCGGTGATGCCGTACCCTTTGTCTCCCAGTAGCCAGCTCTGCCCTTCAGGCTGCTGCTGAAACATGGCAGGTATAACACTCTTGCGTATGATGAACGCATCATGGGTGTTCCCACGGTATCTTGCATCAACTGGCATGATGCGATGCATGTCGTCACACATGAGCTGCACATTCACGGAGTGGAAGCCTTTTTTGTCCAAAGGTACTCGCAAGGTGATGTGCGTACAATTAATGCAGCCCTGTACCTTTGGGAAGCCAGCAATCCTGGAGAAACCCACAGCCCTTTCACACATTGCCTGGGCGGTCATGGGGAACTTTATGTAGTCATTCCTCCGGGCATATACTGCAGCAATCACTTGCCGAATGCAGATATGTGTTGCATGTTGAGAAATGGCGCACACATCCCCAGTTGTAACTGGAACGATCCAGATGCATAGAATGAAAGTGCAGCTGTAACCTTCACTTCAACTGACAAAAAAAAACACAAAGCAGTCCTCCTGATGCTTCTAAGTTGCATATCTGCTTTTACTAACTCACAGATCTCGGTTACAACTTCTTTGCAGAAACGCAGTCTTCTGACACAGTCTGCATCACTCAGGTGCAGGTACGCATGCCTGTCTCGATATAACCGACATGGGTAAGACCTCCTGCCCATCACCCTACGTGCTCTGAGGTTCCTCATGCAATGACATCAAATCAATTGTCTCCTCCGCAGCACCATTATGCAGAAGGCTTGCACATGATATGGCATTGTCAGTATTAGTATAGCATTAGGCAGTCCCTCGTATCAAGGATGACCTGCTTCCACACCAAAAAGGGATGAGTTCACAGGTGTTTCAATGAAGGACCTAATATTCCAGGTCCCGAACTACATATTGAAGGGTCCCGAAGCCTCGTCTCTCCTGGGCCCTGATCTCTCACTGCTCCTCCGCTCTGATAAAAAATGGAGCAGTCAGAAACAGAACAGCAATTAGTCTCCTCTTATCTTGGAGACATCAAATATCGACACTGTTATTTGAAATAACAAAACACTAAACTCCAGCCTAGTTGAAGGGTTATTAACATCAGCAGAAACAAACGCCAACTAACAGAATGAGCCTGCTCTGAGTGTGGGGAGGGATTCACTCAGGCATTGTCAGTGTTGCCCCCACGATTAAATTGTACCTTTGCAAGAAGCTCAAAATGGCAGGCAGGACAAGGCTCTTTGTTCTCTCACCCCAAGGTCGACGCCCTAGTATGGACCACACCCAGGTCTGAACAGATGCAACGATCGGGGAAATCACGTCCTCCCCCCACGCACCCCCCAGGCATCCTTTGATGCATAGTGTAGGCTTCTCATGCCTTGTGTTAGACTTCCACAGCCCCCTTCCTCAGGCTTCTTTTGAAGCCGAGCTCCGAGCTCCTGTGTCCGGATGAGGGACCGATTCTGCTCTATTTCGCTCATATGTTACACCTTGGACTGTTTGGGGACTTTACGTCTTGAGCATGAGGCTAACATCCTTAATTCTAAGCAGCTGCGAGCGAGGCTTCCTGTAATGCAACATTCGTCTGAAACATATGAGTCTAAATATGGAATTGATGATGTATGTTGCTATCACCAACTTTATAACTCTATTAATGAATCAGACACAACGGAGGGCCATGTACTACTTCAATTCCCCCTTTTGGTCCTTGACTACCCACCTCAACGTAACCAGCCCTTCTAAATTCAACAGTTGCAGGAATGACCCTCGAGCCTGGTTTGGACACGTTCAGTGGTGGCGTGTCAGTTTTCAAAAAATGAAAACCTAAAGAATTCCATTAAACTTCAATTTCCTGCTTTTTAAGTTTTAAAAATTTAAGCCTGATCATTGGATATTTTATGTGTTCTTGACCCCCTCCAAAACTTCGCAAAAAAACAATGGCGTCTTTCTGTGCGATTTTCTATTGTGCGCTGGTTTTTCTTAAGTGCCCAGAAGGTTTTTCGGAGTGGTCACATACGCCCCTAGGAGAAATGTAAGTTGGCCAAACTTGCATAAATGTGAAAAACTGGCAAGACATCAGGTTACGCCCCCTATGACCCAAAAAAAAAACTAACCTAAAAAAATCATAACTGAGTTACGCCGGCACACAAAGATTGGGGAAATTTGGATTTTTAAAGTTAGGCCAAAAAAAGTGGCGCGCGCCATAAAAACAGTGCAAATCACTGGGGTAAGTTGAGCCCATAGTCCCACTCCAGAGACTGGAGCACAAAATCTAGGCTGACGTTCCAGTGCAGTGCTGAGGGAGTCCCGCACTGTCGGAGGTGCCGTCTTTCAGATTAGATATCAAACCAAGTCCCCGTCTGATCTCTCGGGTGGACGTTAAAACATCCCGTGGCACTATTTCGAAGAAGAGCAAGGGGAGTTATCCCCGGTGTCCTAGACAATATTTATCCCGCAATCAACATCACTAAAACAGATAATCTGGTCATTATCGTAATGTATGCACTTGTGAGCCTGCTCACAGGTTTGTGGAGCTATCGCACTGTGATTGGCTTAGCCAGTCACGTGATGTTCACAAGACTCAATAAAACCCCAGTTCATTGAGTTCAGGTTCCCCACGATGAGGCATGCAGTTGTGAGCCTGGAGGATGAACTGGTAGTGTCCAGGGTGATTGTTAAACCTTCGCTAATAAACCAGCTAGTTCTTTTCAGCAATTGTGTCGCTATGAATTCTTAAGCAAAGAACCCATTAAGCAAATACACTACAATTATCTCAATGCGGTTTGTGGGAGCTTGCTGTGCACAAATTGGCTGTCATGTTTCTACCATCACAACAGTGATTACACTTCAAAAAGTAGATCATCAGCTGTAACGCACTTTGGGACGTCCTGAGGGCGCGAAAGGCGCTATATAAATGCAAGTCTTTCTCTCTTTTTCTGGGGGAGGTTCTGCATTGCTGGAGATGATGTATTTTTTCACAAGGCAGTACATCGACGGCCCCGTCTGCTAGTTCAGGTGGTTAAAAGATCCCGTGGGGTTATTTGAAGAACAACAGGATGTTTTCCCAACATCCTGTCCAACAGCACCACCAAAACAGAGACAGAGTAACTGGTTATTTGCCAGACGGTTGATTGAACGGTGTTGCTGGAACAGAAATGGCTGCTGTATTTGCCCACATTACAACAGTGACTGCATTCCAAAAAGTACTTCATTGGCTGTAAAGCGCTTTGAGACATCCGGTGATCATGAATGGCGCTATAGAAATGCAAGTTGTCTTCTTCTACATACCAACAGTAATCACCCTTCATCGTGTGAAGTGCTTTAACCAGATGAGATGTTATATAAATTGAAGTATTAATTTGTGATGCTGTCACTATCGGTTCCATTCACATGGATGTCTGTGTTTATTTTATGTTCCGAGGTGGTGGGGGAGTGGAGATTCAGCAGGATCCATTGTAACATTTTCGTCACGCTTGATGTCATGATGTGCACAGCGAGTATCCTTAACCTTTGTGCCATTAGCATCGACAGGTAACGTATGCACTTACAATATATCTCTGCAAGTGTAGGTACAAGGACTGCTACAACTGTACAGGGCATTGGTGAGACCACACCTGGAGTATGGCGTACAGTTTTGTTCTCCTTATTTAAGGAGGGATATACTTGCATTGGAGGCAGTTCAGAGAAGGTTCACGAGGTTGATTCTGAGACAAAGGGGTCGTCTTATAAGAACATAAGAAATAGGAGCAGGAATAGGCCACTTTGCCCCTCGAGCCTGCTCAGTAAGATCATGGCTGATCTGACCATGGACTCAGCTCCACTTTCCTGCCCGCTCCCCATAACCCTTTACTCCCTTATCGCTCAAAAAATCTGTCTATTTCCGGCTTAAATATGTTCAATCACCCAGCCTCCACAGCTCTCTGGGCCGGAGAATTCCACAGATTCACAACTCTCTGAGAGAAGAAATTCCTCATCTCAGTTTTAAATGGACGGCCCCTTATTCTAAGACTATGTCCGCTAGTTTTAGTTTCCCTTATGAATGGAAATTATGAGGACAGGTTGAGCAGGTTGGGCCCATACTCATTGGAGTTTAGAAGACTGAGAGGTGATCTTATTGAAATGTATAAGATTGTGAGGAGGCTGGACAGGGTAGATGCAGAGAGGATGTTTCCCCTCTTGGGGGAGTCTAGAACTAGGGGGCATAGCTTCAGAATAAGGAGGAATTTCTTCTCTCAGAGAATTGTGAATCTGTGGACTTCTCTGTTCCAGAGAGCTGTGGAGGCTGGGTCATTGAATATATTTAAGGTGGAGATAAACACATTTTTGAACAATAGGGGAGTCGAGGGTTATGGGGAGCAGGCAGGGAAGTGGAGTTGAGGCCAAGCTCAGATCAGCCATGATCTTATTGAATGGCGGAGCAGGCTCGAGGGGCTGAATGGCCGACTCCTGCTCCTACTTGTTACGTTCTTGTGATCTGTGGCTTCCAGCAACAGAACAAGCCCCATCTAGTGGTAGATGTGTGCAGCTGCAGGTGTGACCGTGTGTCACAGGACACAGGTGGTGCCCAAATAGGGGTCTGGGCCTTTGATCCATTCTCGGGATGTGGGCGTCACTGGCAAGGCCGGCATTTATTGCCCATCCCTAATTGCCCTCAAGAAAGTCATATTCTTGAACCGCTAGCAGCAGATTGAAACAGCTGATTGGCCCGCTGGACTGCTTCAGGGAGCAGTGAAGAGTCAACCGCGTTGGTGTGGGACTGGAGTTACATATAGGCCCAGACCGGGCAAGGACGGCAGGCTTCCTTCCCCAAAAGGAAATTCGTGAACCAGTTGGGTTTTTAACAACAATCCACCAGCTTCAAGGTCACTTTTATGATACAGTTAGCAAATTTAATGCATTACAGATTTTCCCATTTTTTTCCTGTTTGAAATGACGTGCAGATGTCATTACGTTTTGAGCATTTAGTTGATTACAATAATCGCTTGCCTTCCCTGGTGTACTGGAGCTGGGAGAATGGTCAATGCAGCCACAGTACACACGATCATCACCCACTGGTTTAACGGCACGCTCTCCCCAAAACCAGGAAACTTGAGAAGTTCGTCACTGAACCCGAACACCACCAGCTTGAGATAAATTCTATTTCTATCTTTAACATAGAGCTTTAGGAATTTTCCCAGATTTTTTTTCTCCCTAAATTGGCCTGGGTTTTTATCTGGTTTTTGCCTCTCCCAGGAGATCACATGGCTCCGGTTGGGGTGGAGTGTAGAATGTTTCAGTATAAGGGGTGTCGCAGTTGTGTGGGGCGGACTGGTTGTGCTGGGTGCTCTTTGCCTTTCCGTCATTGTTCATGGGTTTATATGTAACCTTCAGGGCTGCTGACCGAGGGCCGTGTGGCTCTTTGTCGGCCAGCGTGGAAACGATGGGCCGAAATGGCCTCCTTCTGCGCTGTAAATTTCTATGTTTCTATGTTTAGCGAGTTCATCGAGCGAGATAATAGATCTGTGGCTCCAACCAACGGTTTATGGGACTCATCCCATTCTTCAACCCATGAAATAACCCGTGACCGGCAAATCTTAATATGAATGTGTCTTTAAGGATCTGTGGGGGTACGGTTCACTTCCACCGCCTCGGCAGTAATGTGGCAGAGCAGGTCGCCTGTCCATGGTGGAATCCGACCGACTTCCATCCCATTGATCTAATCGGGGTGTTTAAGAAGATTAAAGGAGTTGATAGGATAGACAGAGAGAAACTATTTCCTCGGGTGGAGAGGTGGGGGGTGGGGGGTCCAAAACAAGGGTGATTGGAGGGGCTAGCGCAGAACCTCAACAATCAAGCTGGGCCGTTTGCTGGTGATGTCAGGAAGCACGTCTTCACATAAAAAGCTGGTGTGGTTTGGAGCCAATTGGACATTTCAAAACTGAAATTGACAGATTTTTGCTAGTTAAGGATATTAAGGGATATAGAACCAAGGCTGGTGGATGGAGTTAAGATACAGATCAGCCATGATCTAATTGAATGGCGGAACAATCTCGAGGGGCTAAATGGCCTCCTCCTGTTCCTAAGTTCCTATAAAATCTGATGGGTTCTATAACAGATGGGCAATCCGTTTGGGAGATTACTGCCCAGGAAGTGAAGGTGAAATTTACCCCTTTTATGTCTAACAATCATTTTGTCAATGTGTGCATGTTTCTAGGTGTCTGTCTTTCCATGCCTCTCTCTCTATCTACCTGTGTGTATGTATGTGTCGATCTGTCTGTTTGTCTCTTTCGTGTGTGTGTGTGTGTGTGTGTGTGTGTCTCTCTCTCTATATACATACATACATATATATATATATATATATATATATATATATATATATATATATATACTACCTGTCTGTACGTAGAGAATGACATTCATTGTTTTTGATAGTTGCTTTATAATCGGAACGTGAGATCAAATTCAAATTCAACGCAGTCAAATATTTAAAATTTTAAAGGTTCTGACACAAAAGTGCAGAAGCAAAATTGAGCAGGGAGTTGGATAAAGACGGTTTATTGCACAGGATGCTTTAGTCACTTTCTGAATGATGCTCTTGTGCTGCCTCCTGTTGCAGGTACACTGCTGTTGCCATGCCGATGCTTTATAATACCCGGTATAGCTCCAAGCGAAGAGTCACCGTTATGATCTCTACTGTCTGGGCCTTGTCATTTGCCATATCTTGCCCCTTACTATTTGGACTGAATGATGCAGGTAACAGCATGCTTTAATTGAAAAGAAAATGTACTTATTTTCCTGTTGCAGTTAGATGTGCATCTTCAGAAGATGCAGCTTGGATTGATTTGAAAAATGTTGAAATGTTTGAACAGGGAGAATATGAACTGATGCAGAGACAGGGAAGCGAAATGGGATTGGATTATACAGCTCCAGGTTTTTTTTTTATTCGTTCATGGGATGTGGGCATCGCTGGAAAAGCCAGCGTTTATCGCCCATCACTAATTGGCCTTGAGAAGGTCCTTCTAGGTGGGAGAGGTCGTGTGTTTGGGAGGTGCTGGCGAAGAAACCTTAACTAGTTGAAGAGTTGAGCATTGGCACTGGTGCACTGGGCTGAATGGCCTCCATGTGTACTGTGGTTTCTATGAAGCTATAAAATCCATACACACACACATCTACACACTCCCGCTTACAAACACAAATACACGCACAAGCACCTTCACCCACACACACACGTACTGTGGCCGCAGTGTGTATCATCTACAGGACGCACTGCAGCAACTCACCAGGGCTTCTCCGACAGCACCTCCCAATCCATTACCTCTAGCACCGAGAAGGACCAGGGCAGCAGGCCCTCCACCACCTCCAAGTTCCCCTCCCAGTCACACACCATCCTGACTTGGAAATATATCGGCCGTTCCTTCATCGTCGCTGGATCAAAATCTGGGAACTCCCTCCCCAACAGCACTGTGGGAGCACCTTCACCACACGGACTGCAGCGGTTCAAGAAGGCGGCTCACCACCACCTTCTCAAGGGGCAATTAGGGATGGGCAATAAATGCCGGCCTGGCCAGTGAATAAAAAAACTTTCGACCTCGTCACTGTGGACAGTTGCCAAATGGGAGCTCAAGCATTTCTTTGAAGTGAAAAAATAATCTATAGCTTTATAAATAATTGATTGTAGTAAGATAATTTCACTTGTTTCTTTAGTGTGGTTGGAATATCAAGTGTTTCTTAAAATTTTGTCAGTTTAATTTATTTTCTCTCTGAGGGTTTACAAAAGAACATAAGAAATAGGAGCAGGAGTCGGCCTTTCTGCTCCTCGAGCCTGCTCCGCCACTGAGCTTATGCCTGATCCTCCATCTTAATGGCACTATCCCCATATCCCTTGATTCCCATAGTATCCAAAAATCTATCGATCTCTGTCTTGTATATACTCAATGACTGAGTCTCCACAGCTCTCTGGGGTAGAGAATTCCAAAGATTCCCCACCCTCTGAGTGAAGAAATTTCTCCTCATCTCAGTCCTAAATGGCCGACCCCTTATTCTGAGACTGTGAGACCCCTGGTTCTAGACTCCCCAGCCCGGGGGAAACATCCTCCCTGCATCTACCCTGTCAATCCTGGTAAGAATTTTGTATGTTTCAATGAGATCACCTCTCATTCTTCTAAACTCTAGAGAATATTGGCCTAGTCTACTCAATCTCTCCTCATAGGACAATCCCCCCCATCCCAGGAATCAGTCTGGTGAACCTTCACTGCACTCCCTCTATGGCAAGTATATCCTTTCTCAAAAGAGTACACAGTACTCCAGGTGTGGTCTCACCAGGGCCTATATAATTGCAGTAAGACGCCTTTACTCTTGTACTCAAATCCTCTTGTAATAAAGGCCAACATGACATTTGCTTTCTTAATTGCTTGCTGTACCTGCATGTTAACTTTCAGTGATCCGTGTACAATGACAGCCAGGTCCCTCTGAACACCAATATTTCCCCGTCTCTCACCATTTAAAAAATACTCTGCTTTTCTATTTTTCCTACCAAAGTGGATAACTTCACATTTCTCCACATTATATTCCATTTTAGAAACATAGAAAACATAGAAAATAGGTGCAGGAGTAGGCTATTCAGCCCTTCGAGCCTGCACCACCATTCAATATGATCATGGCTGATCATGCAACTTCAGTACCCCACTCCTGCTTTCGCTCCATACTGCTTGATCCTTTTAGCCGTAACGACCACATCTAACTCCCTTTTGATGTGGATGTGGTGTATTTGAACATTCAAAGGGCTTTTGACAAGGTCCCACACAAGAGATTAGTGTGCAAAATTAAAGCACATGGTATTGGGGGTAATGTACTGATGTGGATAGAGAACTGGTTGGCAGATAAGAAGCAAAGAGTAGGAATAAACGGGTCCATGTTCTTACCCGCTCACTTAGCCTGTCTATATCCCCATGAAGTCCCTTTGCATCGCCCTCACAACTTAAATTCCCACCTAGCTTTGTATCATCAGCAAACTTGTACATATTGCAATTGGTCCCCTCATCCAAATCATAGATATATATTGTTTAAATCTCTCCGATAGCACACTGACCAAGATATTTGCATCAGATCCCTTATTGTAATATTTTAACACAGCCATTAGCCTGTGTAAAATAAAGAACCTTGGATATTGTGCAAAATAATTTTGCGTGAATGGAAATTAAACCCCGACGTTCAGTCCAGTGACACAGTATGCTAATGCATCAGTTCACCATGCTACAAGGTAATACAATGCCAGTTCCAGTCCCCAGTTTCTACTATATGTGTCAGCTGTAGCTCAGTGGGTAGCACTCTCGCCTCTTAGTCAAAACATCATGGGTTCAAATCCCACTCCAGAGACTTGAGCTCAAAATCCAGGCTGACACTCCCAGTGCAGTACTGAGGGAGAGCTGCACTGTCGGAGATGCCATCTTTCAGCTGAGACATTAAACTGAGTCCCTCTCAAGTGGATGTAAAAGATCCCATGGCACTATTTCGAAGAGGAGCAGGGGAGTTCTCCCTGGTATCCTGGCCAATATTTATCCAACAACAAAAATAAATCAATTCTCTGGTTGGTTATCACATTGCTGTTTGCGGGAGCTTGCTGTGCACAAATTCGCTGATGCATTTAACACAAGTGTTTCGACAAAAAATACTTCATTGACTGTAAAGCACTTTGGGACATCCTGAGGTTGTGAAGGGCATTATATACATGCAAGTCTTTCAAGGGAATGGTAGCATAGTGGTAATGTTACTCGACTAGTAATCCAGAAGCCTGGACTAATGATCCGGAGACGTGAGTTCAAATCCCACCACAGCCAGCTGGGGAATTTAAATTCAGTTAATTAAATAAATCTGGAATTAAATAAAAAGCTAGTAACAGTAATGGTGACCATGAAACTACCGGATTGTTGTAAAAACCGATCTGGTTCACAAATATCCTTTAGGGACGGAAATCTGCCGGTCTGGCCTATATGTGACTCCAGACACCACAGCAATGTGGTTGACTGTTAATTATCCTCAGTAATGATGGCTCACCACCTCCTTCTCGAGGGCAATAAATGCTGCTCTTGCCCACATCCCGTGAATGAATACATTTTAAAAATAGGGGGAAGGGGGGGTGGGTGAGTTGAAACTCCGCGATGATTTTGATCAATAGGACAAGTTTTGTATTTTGGCCGACTTTGCTTCTGAAATTATTGACAGGAGGAGATGCTGAGCAGATGCAACTGTTGTTCATGGCCAAGAGGATTCTAGGATTAGAAAATGGATGCCTAGCAACAGTATTCTCTGATGTTCCAGTTTTGCACAAATGAGCCAAACTCAGCACATTATTATGCAGCAGTTCTCTTCAGTGAAAGAGCGAATAATCTTTGAATCATTTCTACATTACAGACACCAGGGATGATACCGTCTGCATCATTATCAACCCTGACTTTGTTGTCTACTCGTCCATTTTCTCGTTTTACATCCCCTTCATTGTCACGCTGCTCGTTTATGTCCAGATTTACGTAGTGCTGCGGAAGAGGAGAAAGCGCGTGAACACAAAGAGAAGCAGCAGGTTTGAGTCGGAAATCCGGGCACCGTTAAAGGTAAATTGCTGCCGCAAGGTGAGCGTTGCAGACTTGCCCCAATTTTCTTGTACAGTTCTGGGTTCCAGCCCCTTCCAAGGATTGAGGGACATATGGGCTAGAAACTGGGTGCATGGGCGCCTCCCCTTAGTGCCCCCAGGGGGCGCCAGTGGGGTACAAATGCCCTTGCTGCCCGAGTGCAGCGCTGCCAGCCACCCCCGCCATATTGGGTGCGAGTTTAGCGCCGGCGCTACGGTTTTGCGCCCCGATCTCTGGCGCCCGGAGACCGTGACATCATCGGCGAGCGTCCCCGACCGCAGCGCCGGGCGGAAACACCGGCGGCAGCAGGAGGCGCGGCTTGGGCGGCCTAGCCGTTACCGGGGGCGATGGTTAAAGGCGAGGTGGCCCAGTGAAACATTTTAAAAACTCACTTCTTGTTGGCGCTGCTGATCCCCGGTTTCTTCCCGGGGTCGGTGCCACAATCGCTCAGCCCGACACTCTGCTCGAGCAGCACCCCCCACCCCACCCCCACTCCACAGTGCTCCAGGTCGGGCTCTCTCTCATTTGCAGAGTTGGCAGCATGGACCCTTCCCTTTAAGTGAGCAACGGGCCCCTGGGACACTCGCAGCGCTGTACGGCCCAGTGTGCAGTGTTGCTGAGGTGTTCGCCCCATTACCGCCCCAGGAGCAAAGTGAAGTGCTCGATTTAACGCTCCACTTCCGTCCGCGGGCGGTAACCCGAATTTTTTTGAGAGGGGCGGGACTTCAGCGCCTGCCGCTAAGTCTCGCACCTCCTCACCGTTACTGCCCCCAAACGGGGTGGGGTAGTGAGAGAATGCTGCATTGCTGGAGGTAACATACTTTAGACACGATATTAAACCAAGGTGCTGTCCCCATGGTCCTGAAGGTTCTAATTTATGTTAAATGGAGCTCACAACGCTATTTGGAGAGCGAAGAATTCTCCTGGTGCCTTGCTAAAATTCCTCCCCCAACCATTATTACCAAAAACACATTACCTACCCATTCATCTTATTTCTATTGATGGGATATTACTTTTCACAAAATCGCTGACTCATTTGCCAATCTGACAACTTTGCACTTCAAAGTAATTCATTGTATAGGAACCACTTTGAGAGCTCATTATCCAATGTCTCATTTCCTATCACTTTAAAGAGGATTTTGCATTTTAATGTTTTTATGATGCAAAATGACAAAACAAAGTACACAAAATGGATTAAATGTGTTGTTTGTATATTTAGGACAAATGCACTCACCCGGAGGATGTAAAGTTGTGCACGGTAATCGTGAAGTCAAACGGAAGCTTCCCTGTCAATAAAAAGAAAGTGGTGAGTGTCAATAAATCTATCACTTTGTTGACTTATTGCATGTATCCCAACGACCAATCCCAGAACGGTGCGATAAACATGCTGGGGAAACACAAGTTACACTGCGCGTCCCTGCGGCTCGCCCAGGTATCACCCATAAAGGGTCTCAGTGTATCTTTATTTGGACCCGCATGCAGAGCCCTGATCTGTGATTGGCTCATTTTTTTTTTATCATTGGGTAAGCAGAGGCTGGACCATCTTTCACCTCACGATCAAAACATTTTACTTTGGGTCTCTCAGGATTTCCTGCTCCTTGTGTGCCAGCACACAGCTAGCACGTCGCATCAATGTCACAAAGTGGCACGGCGTCTGAACTCTTTGTTCAACCTAATGCTCTGCAAGTAGAATCACAGAGCTAAACTTTCCTTTCATTCTTGGCGGGTTCTCGGCGATTTTCTCGGCGGTACAGCTCTTTTCCTGCCCGGCGAAAATTTCCCCCTTTTGTTTTTTTTTTTAATGGTATTGCCCAAATCTGAAAACACCCGCCGGCACCAAACCACCGCCGTGCACCGGTGTGAAAATCACCAGGGCGTAAGTTTTGTCTCAACGAAAGCCCGTCCAGATCGCCGAGGGAACCGCCCTGTGACAGCTGCTTAAACAGGGCGATAGGTGAGCACTCTGTAAAAAAATGGTAAGTTAAATTGTAAAATGGCGATTAGGTGTAAAAGTGTCTTGGGAATGTTTTTAAACTTTTGTTTAATAATTTTTTTTTAAAGTTTTCCCCACTCCCTGAGTCCAACCGCAGCCTCGAACTAAATTTTTAAAAAAACACCCATTTTACTTAACCGCCGAGAAAACTGCCAAGAATAATGGTGCAAGATCCATTTTCTCGCCGGGCGATTAGTTTTTATTACAGCACAGAAGGAGGCCATTCGACCCATCATGCCTGTGTCGGTGTCTCTGAAAGAGCGATCCACTTAGTCCCACTCCCCTGCTCATTCCCCCTTTCCCTGCAAAAGTTTCCTTTTAAAGTAGAGATCCAATTCCCTTTTGAAAGTTACGATTGAATCTGCTTCCACCGCCCTTTCAGGCAGCGTGTTCCAGATCATAACAACTCGCTGTGTAAAACAAGCCATCTCCTCATCTCCCCACTGGCTTTTTAGCCAATTATTTTAAATCTGTGACCTTTGGTTACCGACCCACCGACCCCCTTTCAAAAGCCCTCATAATTTGGAACACCTCTATTACATCGCCCCTCAACCTTCTCTGCTCCAAGAAGAACAATCCCAGCTTCTCCAGTCTCTCCAGATAACTGAACTGAAAGTATATTTTCTCAGTTTCTGCAACATGTCAATGTTGTGCAGAACTGACTGCTGAATAGATTACATTCTGTCCCTGTTTGGTGAGCAGCAGCTCACTATCAGTGCATTAAAGCGTACTCACAGAAATTGCATGAAGAAATACTGATACGAAACAGTATTCAGTTTCCCTTTGCTTATCCATCCATCCGGAAAAACCTATCGTTTCCCCCCATCACAGCCTCCCACTGTCTCTTTAATGAGACATCTTGCCTTCAGTATCCTACTCAAAGCTGCTTTCCGAGTGTTAATCACTGCTTATGTGAGGTAAGTGCAGAAAAGATTTACGAGAATGGTTCCAGGGATGAGGGACTTCAGTTACGTGGATAGACTGGAGAAGCTGGGGTTGTTCCCTTTAGAGCAGAGAAGATTGAGACGTGATTTGATCGAGGTGTTCAAAATCATGAGGAGCCTGGACAGAGTAGATAGAGAGAAACTGTTCCCATTGGTGGAAGGGTCGAGAACCAGAGGACACAGATTTAAGGTGATTGGCAGAAGGAACAAAGACGACATGAGAAAAAGCTTTTTTGCGCAGCGAGTGGTTAGGATCTGGAAAGCACTGCCTGAAAGGGTGGTGGAGTCAAACTTATTCGCGGCTTTCAAAAGGGAGTTGGACAAGTACCCGAAAGGGCTACAGGGAAAGGGCGGGGGGAGTGGGACTGGCTGAAGTGCTCTTGCAGAGAGCCAGCATGGGCTCGACGGGCCGAATGGCCTCCTTCTGTGCTGTAACCGTTCTATGATTCTATCTTGCTGTAAAATTGCTACTCAATGTCCTCACAGGGTCCAGTTCTTACTGGCATTTATTTTCAGTGGCCTAACATGCACATTGCATATTTATTTGGTTTTGTTTTGGGATATTTGATCCTGGTCCAGGAAGCGGTCAACCACCAGGACGAGTTGGAGATGGAGATGGAGATGATGTCATCCGCCAGCCTGCCGCCGGAGAAACCCCGGCTCAAAATGGCAGTCGTCAACCGCCTGCTGGCTGTGCCAGCTCCCGCCAACCAAGGCGCCAGCTCCAGCGGGCCGACACCGGCAGGCAGCCCGATGAAAGGGGAGAAGAACGGACACCCCAAAGACATAACCAAAGCAGCCAAAGCTTTTGAGATCCAGTCGTTGCCGAACGGCAAAACGAGAACTTCGCTCAAGACCTTGAGCAGAAGGAAGCTGTCCCAGCAAAAGGAGAAGAAGGCAACTCAGATGTTGGCCATTGTCCTCGGTTAGTACTGACCTCCCTTTACATAATTCTTCCAGTAGACCTTGCCGCTAATGCGTGCTTTCATTTTCCTTCCTGACCGTTCTCATACTGTGTACAGTTTTGGTCTCCGTATTTAAGGAAGGATATACTTGTATTGGAGGCAGTTCAGAGAAGGTTCACTCAGCTGATTCCTGAGATGAAGGGGTTGACTTATGAAGAAAGGTTGAGCAGGTTAGGCCTATGCTCATTGGAGTTTCGAAGAGAGGTGATCTTATTGAAACAGATAAAAGATTCTGAGGGGGCTCGACTGGGTAGATGCAGAGAGGATGTTTCCCCCTCGTGGGGGAATCTAGAGCTAGGGGAGCATAGTTTCAGAATAAGGGGCCGCCCATTTAGAACTGAGATGAGGAGGAATTTCTTCTCTCAGAAGCTATGGAATTCTCTGCCCCAGAGAGCTATGGAGGCTGGGTCATTGAATATATTTAAGGTGGAGGTCGACAGATTTTTGATTGATAAGGGAGTCAAGGGTTATGGGGAGCGGGCGGAGAAATGGAGCTGAGCCCCAGATCAGATCAGCCATGATCTTATTAAATGGCGGAGCAGGTTCGAGGGGCCCAATGGCCGACTCCTGCTCCTATTTCTTATGAATCTCGTTGCTCTTCTAAATTTTAATGGCGAGATGCTTCACCTCTGGTCAGTGCAGCTTCTCGGCTGACTGTGGAGAGGCAGCAATCCATGGCATTAACTACAGGGGGACTCTCAACCTCAACACCCAGTGTGCAGCACCCCTCTCCATACTCGCTGTAAGGGTCCAATGCGAAGTGAGTTTGGAAAGTCTAAACCCAGCACCCGTTGGGTGCAGTCCACATCATACGGGGCTCAATTTTCCCCAATGCCATTTTCTGGGCGTATTTGAAGAGTCACGCCCGACTACGCCCCAAAAAAAGTTGAAAGTTTCCCCGTTTTAACTTGTGACTGTGGCCCGACACACATCGTAGCCTAAAACAATGCTACCCAAGTGAATTACGCTGGTGCAAAAATACGGCGCAGATAATTGGGGAAAATCAAGCCACATAGAAGGTGTGCATAATTCGGCACTAAGTCGCCAATCTCAATCAGTACTGTCAGAAGCATGACTAACGTAGGAAATGGATAAAATTAAATCGCCGTGGCAGGGGATTGGGGTTGGGTAGTTACTTGTCTGATTTCAGGCTAAAGTACAATGTTGAAGTAGAGTTGAAGGACCTTTACTTTTTTGAATCAAGCTAATGCCGCAACTGATATGGAAGAGATGAAACCTAACAGCTGGTATACAGGGGAAAAAAGTCCCGCTCCCTCCTCACCCAACTAGCTTCTGACAAAATGTAACATAGGTTGAGCAATATTGCTTCAACAAAAGGTCTCCACTCTAATCACTCGCTCAGGATGAGGCGGTGAAGGGATCATTAGATGGAGATGTTGAAATAAAGAAGCAAATTGACAGAAATGACTTTTCCATCCAGTGGAGGAATCCAAAATGAGGGATCATCTTAAAGTTCCATCCAAGTCAGTTAAAGAAAGAACTTGCATTTTCATAGAACTACATAGAAATTGTAGCACAGAAACAGGCCATTTGGTCCAACTGGTCTGTGCTCCAAACGAGTCTCCACCAACCAGACTTCATCTCAACCCATCAGAACATCTTTCTATTCCTTTCTCCTTTGTATGCTTATCTAATTTCCCCTTAAATGCATCTGTGCTGCTCGCCTCAACTACTCCATGTGGTAGCAAGTTCCATATTCTAATCTCTGGCAGAATAAAGTTCTCATTTACTCCTTAATTTTATTTATTAGTGACCATCTTATATTTATTATGACGCTCAATTTTGGTCTCCTCCACAACTGGAAACACCTTCTCTAGGTCTACCCTATCAAACTCTTTCATAACTCCCTCCCGAGAACAGCACTGTGGGAGCACCTTCACCACACGGACTGCAGCGGTTCAAGTAGACGGCTCACCACCACCTTCTCAAGAGCAATTAGGGATGGGCAA
Source organism: Pristiophorus japonicus (assembly GCF_044704955.1). Taxonomy (NCBI): domain Eukaryota; kingdom Metazoa; phylum Chordata; class Chondrichthyes; family Pristiophoridae; genus Pristiophorus; species Pristiophorus japonicus. The sequence goes on along the minus strand of NC_091987.1, from coordinate 211,233,761 downwards.
TAAATGCCGGCCTTGCCAGCGACGCCCACATCCCGGAACTAATTTTTTTAAAAAGAAAGACCTCTCGTAAGTCGCTCCTCAGCCCTTTCTATACATGTCAGTTTGGCTCAGCACCCTCACCTCTGCGTTGGGAGAACTGAACATAAGAAATAGGAGCAGGAGTCGGCCATTTGGCCCCTCGAGCCTGCTCCGCCATTCAATAAGATCATGGCTGATCTGATCATAGACTCAGTTCCACTTCCCTGCCCGCTCTCCATAACCCTTTACTCCCTTATCGCTCAAAAATCTGTCTAACTCCGCCTTAAATATATTCCATGACCCAGCTTCCACAGATTTCATAGATTTACAACCCTCTGAGAGAAGAAATTCCTCCTCAGCTCAGTTTTAAATGGGCAGCCCCTTATTCTGAGACTATGTCCCCTCGTTTTAGTTTCCCCTATGAGTGGAAACATCCTCTCTGCATCTACCTTGTCAAGCCCCCTCATTATCTTATATGTTTCAATAAGATCACCTTTCATTCTTCTGAACAATGAGTATAGGCCCAATATACGCAACCTATCTTCATAAGTCAACACCCTTATCTCTGGAATCAACATAAGAAATAGGAACAGGAGTAGGCCATACGGCCCCTCGAGTCTGCTCCGCCAATTAATACGATCATGGCTGATCCGATCATGGACTCAGCTCCACTTCCCTGCCCGTGCCCCATAACCCTTTATTACCTTCTCGGTTAAGAAACTGTCTATCTCTGTCTTAAATGTATTCAATGTCCCAGCTTCCACAGCTCTCTGAGGCAGTGAATTCCACAGATTTACAACCCTCAGAGAAGAAATTTCTCCTCACCTCAATTTTAAATGGGTGGCCTCTTATTCTAAGATTATGTCCCCTAGTTCTAGTCTCCCCTATCAGTGGAAACATCCTCTCTGCATCCACCTTGTCAAGCCCCCTCATAATCTTATACGTTTCGATAAGATCACCTCTCATTCTTCTGAATTCCAAAGAGTAGAGGCCCACCCACTCTGGAATCAACCGAGTGAATCTTCTCTGAACTGCCTCCAGAGCAAGTATATCCTTTCGTAAATAAGGAAACCAAAACTGTACGTGGTATTCCAGATGTGGCCTCACCAATACCCTGTATAACCGTAGCAAGACTTCCCTGCTTTTATACTCCATCCCCTTTGCAATAAAGGCCAAGATTCCACTGGCCTTCCTGATCACTTGCTGTACCTCCATATTAAACTTTTGTGTTTCATGCACAAATACCCCCAGGTCCCGCTGTACTGCAGCACTTTGCAATTTTTCTCCATTAAAATAATAACTTGCTCTTCGATTTTTTCTGCCAAAGTGCATGACCTCACACTTTCCAACATTATACTCCATCTTCCAAATATTTGCCCACTCACTTAGCCTGTCTATGTCCTTTTGCAGGTTTTTTGTGTCCTCCTCACACATTGCTTTTCCTCCCATCTTCCCATCTTTGTATCGTCAGCAAACTTGGCTACGTTACACTCAGTCGTTCTTCCAAGTCGTTAATATAGATTGTAAATAGTTGGGGTCCCAGCACTGATCTCTGCGGCACCCCACTAGTTACTGATTACCAACCAGAGAATGAACCATTTATCCCAACTCTCTGTTTTCTGTTAGTTAGCCAATCCCCTATCCATGCTAATATATTACCCGAACCCCATGAACTTTTATCTTGTGCAGTAACCTTTTATGTGGCACCTTGTCAAATGCCTTCTGGAAGTCCAAATACACCACATCCACTGGTTCCCCTTTATCCACCCTGTTCGTTACATCCTCAAAGAATTCCAGCAAATTTGTCAAACATGACTTCCCCTTCATAAATCCATGTTGACTCTGCCTGACCGAATTATGCTTTTCCAAATGTCCTGCTACTGCTTCTTTAATAATGGACTCCAATATTTTCCCAACCACAGATGTTAGGCTAACTGGTCTATAGTTTCCTGCTTTTTGTCTGCCTCCTTTTTTAAATAGGGGTGTTACATTTGCAGTTTTCCAATCTCCTGGGAGCCCTCCCGGAATCCAGGGAATTTTGGTAAATTACAACCAATGCATCCACTATCCCTGTCGCTACTTCTCTTAAGACCCTAGGATGCAAGCCATCAGGTCCAGGGGATTTATCTGCCTTTAGTCCCATTATCTTACTGAGGACCACCTCCTTAGTGATTGTGATTGTGATTGTTCCTCCCTCCTTATAGCCCCTTGACTATCCACTGTTGGGATATTGTTAATGTCCTCTACCGTTAAGACTGATACAAAGTATTTGTTCAGAGTTTCTGCCATCTCCATGTTCCCCATTACTAATTCCCTGGTCTTGTCCTCTAAGGGACCAACATTTACTTTAGCCACACTTTTCCTTTTTATATACCTATAGAAACTCTTGCTATCTGTTTTTGTGCTAGTTTACTTTTATAGTCTATCTTCCCTTTCTTAATCATTTTTTTAGTCATTCTTTGCTGGCTTTTAAAAGCTTCCCAGTCTTCTGTCCTCCCACTAGTTTTGACCACTTTGTATATCCTTGTTTTTAAATTGGATACCATCTTTTATTTCTGTAGTTAGCCATAGATGGCTATCTTTTCTTTTACACCCTAGTGAACCTCTCTGAACTGCCACCAATGCAAGCATATCCTTCCTTAAATACGGAGACCAAATCTGTACGCAGTACTCCAGGTGTGGCCTCACCAATAGCCTGTACAGTTGTAGCAGGACTTCTCTGCTTTTATACTCTCTCCCCCTTGCAATAAAGGCCAACATTCCATTTGCCTTCCTGATTACTTGCTGTACCTGCATACTAACTTTTTGTGTTTCATGCACAAGGATCCCCAGGTCCCCCTGTACAGCAGCATTTTGCAATTTTTCTCCATTTAAATTATAATTTGCTTTTCTATTTTTTTCTGCCAAAGTGGATAATCTCGTTTAAAATTTTTAAATGAGAAGTTTAACCACCCGTCTGACTGTTCAGGTGGACGTAAATGATTCAATGGCACTTTTTTTAAAAAAAGCAGGGAGTGCTCCTCGATATCCTGTCCAAAATTTAGCCCTCAGCCAACATCACCAAAAGTGATTAAATTAGTCACATATCTCGCTTGTTATTTGTGCGACCTTGCTGTGAGCAAAATTGGCTGCTGCGTTTTTCAACAAAATAATAAGGCTGCATTTCAAAAGTAATCGAATGGCCGTGATGCATTTTGGAATATCCCGAGAAATTGCAAGGTTCTCTGTCAATGTAAGTTCTTTCTTGAAGTAGAAAAGGCTGTGTATGTATATATATCTCTCTCAATTGGTTATCTATCACAGGGGAGATTTGACACTATAACATTCCAATGGCTCTAATGGATAGTCTGCGCACTGATTCTGTATTTGTGACCTTACTTTCTCTACACAGACTCTCTCTACTTCATTTCAACTCAGGAGTCAGCCAGATGTGATTAAACATAAATGACTTTTATTCACCACTAAAGAGATTCCATTCATTCAGCTACATTATAAAAATTGAATGAGCAGACGCACAGTAAATAGATATCATCTCAGCAAGGCAAAGGCCACAGATATTAAATAATCTTTACATAATCTAAAAATATATTTAGAGCTAACAAAATCAATACCATTATAATACTTTTCAAAGAGATTCTGGACCTTACCCACAAGAAAAAATCAAATAAGCAAACTGATCCATTGGGCTAAAAGATGGGTTTTTATACTTAAAATCAGAAACTTAAACTAAGCAAGTATTGCTTCATCCCATCCTGACCAAACACCTCGGCAAGAGGACTCATTCTCACCAAAGCCCTCCTGCTTGTATATCACGGTCAAAAATTGCGTTCATAGTCTTCCCGCGGGCGGATGCCTCCGAACGCAATAATTTCTACGGAAGTACCTGCCGGTCCCGGAGGTTCGACGACTTGTGGTTCTGGGGTTCTACGCGAAGGCCAGCGTGGGGGCTCACGTATCCCAGGATCGGATGGGTTTCGTACTCATCTCTGGGATCACGTGGGCCGGCCCAACCTATCAGAGTAGGGAGGAATCCCCATTCACACTTAATGTAATTCCGTATGTATGGAGCTCACATGAGTATGAATGGGAATACCCCAAAATCACAAACACTGGAAATAAAATGTTAAAAACATATTACAAATTGAAAATTAATTCAATATTTTCTATTTGTTTTAAACTCTTACACTGGTAAAAGCAGGCCTTACGCCCGGTTTTACCAGTGTAAGAATTTGAAGGACATTTGCCGGGCGGGAGTTGGGCAAATAGCCCAACGCTCCGCCCGCGGAGGCCCTTTTCCTTCGTATGCCTGCGATTTATGGCCCCATGTCTAAATTCAGGACTTAGATAAAACATTCCTCCCTACACGAATGATGGTACGATGGCCTTTATTGCAAAGAGGGTTGGAGTACAACAGTAAGCAGGTCTTGCTGCAACTGTATAGGGCTTTGATGAGACCACACCTGGAGTACCGTGTACAGTTTTGGTCTCCTTACCTAAGGAAACTTGCCTTAGTGGGAGTGTAACAAAGATTCCTGCGATGAGAGGGTTGCCGATAGATTTTTGGACTCTAAGGGAATCAAGGGTTATGGGGACTGTGCGGGAAAGTGGAGTTGAGGTCGAAGATCAGCCATGATCTTATTGAATGGCAGAACAGGCTCGAGGGGCCATATGCCCTCCTCCTGCTCCTATTTTTTATGTTCTTATGGTACAGTCAGGTGCATAGGGAGGGTATATGAAGGTACACAGAGTATACTCATTTTTTTATTTCTCAAGGCAAGTGTGTCCTCTGCTTTCTTGGCAGCATGTAATTGTGGGCATACTGAGTGTCATCATCATTAGTCATCACCCTCAGACCGGTTCTGGGCCCATTCTCTCTTCTCCAAACCTTTCTGACATGTACTTCTCTTTTCAATTTTCCCAAATGATCTTCCTCTCTTCAGGTAGTCCAAACTCAAGCTTCTTTTCCTCCCTCTTGATTGGTTTCCTTCCATCCATTCTTCTACTTCCTCTTTCAATATACTCTCACTCCTCAACACATGCTCAATCTGATTCATTTAAATGTACAGATTAATATGTCTCTACTTATCTGTAGAATAACTCCACGAGGCCTAGTGCTGTGCTTGAACTGCTGTGTCCTTAGTCTCTTTATTCAAACTCAGAGTGAGGCAGCAATCTGGTGATCAGCCTTTTATACCGCTCCTGCCTGGGCCTCCCACAGTTGCACCCTCTAGTGGTACCAGCATAGTATATACAGAGTATACATATATGACAACATTCCCCCCCCCAAATGTTTTGATGCGAGTTAATTACAAGTTGAGGTGATCCGGAACTCTGCGCTCCCTGGTTGATCATCTGAGTGTCACTTCTGACATGGGTGAGTTGGTCGGGCCACTGCTGTCTTGCAGCGCTGTTGGTCTGACAGGACTGTTGGAGATGGTGGGGTCATCCTCGTGGTTGGCAGTTAGGTCTGTTGCTGACTGATTGGGTGTGTGTAGGTGGCTCGCTAAAGGTAAGGTCCTCTCCCAGTAGTTCCTGGTTACCTGTAAATCGCAATTTGGTCTGGTCCACATGCTTTCTGCGCATTTGTCTGTTAAGCAGTTTGACAAAAAACACTCTATTCCCCTCCGTGGCTAAAGCAGTGCCAGCGACCCATTTGGGGCCATGACCATGATTCAGCGCAAACACCGGGTCGTTTACAGTGATGTCGCGTGATACAGCCGCGCGATCATGGTACATGTTTTGCCGATAACGCCTGGTTTCCACCTGATCGTTGAGGTCAGGGTGGACTAAGGAGAGCCTGAAATATTCCGCTAAATCCTAGCCCTTGGTGCAGCGGTGTGTGTAGAAGCAATACCTGGTCAACGAAACGCGAGTAAAGGCTTCACCCTCTAAACTTTTCTAAACTACCAATGGCAGCCATCTCTGTGTGTAAGTCCATGATCTGTTCTCGTCGCTAGTTACTATGTCTCTACTTATCTGTAGAATAACTCCACGTGGCCTAGTGCTATGCTTGAACTGCTGTGACCTTAGTCCCTTGATTCAAACTCAGAATGAGGCAGCAATGTGGTGATTAGCCTTTTATACCGCTCCTGCCTGGGCCTCCCACAGTTGCACCCTCTAGTGGTACCAGCATAGTATATACAGAGTATACATATATGACACAGATTATATAAAAGACACACATACACATACATGCTGGAAAATGTATAAAATGGTGTCAAAATGCAACATTTTCTTGGGGGTTGGTGGTGGGAGTGTGTCTTCAATTACCCCCTCCCCTCTTTCATTCAATAATCCCATTCATGATGTGCATTGTACCTAGTCCTAAATTTGCCTTTACATCTCTAGGTATAATTCTTCCAGCATTGATGATATCATCATCATTATCATAGGCGGTCCCTCGAGCGAGGATGACTTGCTTCCACAAGATGTTTCAATGAAGGACCCGATGTTCCGGTCCTGAACTCTAATTGAAGGGGTGGAAGATGCCTGTGCGTGGATTTTTTTAACATGTGGTGACCGTTGCACACCAGCCACCACACGGTTCCTTGACAGAGCTAGGCCTTTATCCAGTGGCAAGGATTAACCAGGACGACTGGAGGCCTGCTCTGCTGCACGGATCTAGTGCGCACACGTATCGTAGTGTGGGCAGGTCCATGCTGCCCCTGGGCCCTCGCCTCTTCTGGGCCCCGTACCCTCATTCGTCGCACCTCCGCCCACGATGTTCCAGGGCCCGGTGCTCCAGCTCTATTTATAGCCCCGACCTGGGGTGGTGGTCTCACACAGATCGGGGCGGCCCCCGATGTCCCAGGGTCCGGCGCTTCAGCTCTATTTATCTATCTATTAATATCCTGGGGGAGCCGGCCAAACAAAAGTAATGGTGGTGGCATGGTGGCTCTACAATATCAGTAAGATGCAAGAACTCATGGATTGAGAGGAGGTCATTCCGTCTATCAAGCCCACTTGCTCCGTAAACTATATACAATCTATCTGATCAAGAGTCCAGCCAGCTCATTTAATCTCCTGAGAGACAATTCTGTATAAATACTGCCTGATCTTCAAAGATCAAGCAAAACGCCAGAGTATTCATCTATCCTCACTTCTCCACTGCTTAACCCAATTATTCCCCCACGCAAAATCCCTCCTGCCTCACGGAGCACAAGGAGTAGCGATTAACCCAGGGGGTTTAAACTATCTCACAGCATTGATCTCAGAAACGGTTGCTAAGCAACAACTTGCAGTTATGTAGCATCTTTAATGCAGTAAAACGTTCCAACACGCTTCGCAAGAGTGTAATCAGACAGAAATAGACACCGAGCCAAAGTAGGTGGCATTAGGAAAAGAATAGGTAGGTTTTAAGAAGTGCCTTTCGGAGTGGAGAGAGCGGAGAGGTTTAGGAACTAAATTCCAGAGATTAGGACCTAGACAGCTGAAGGCAAGGCTGCCAATGGTGGGGGAGGGGGGGAGGGGCGGTGACAGAAGTTGGGGATGCAAAAGTGGCTAGAATGGAGCAATGCAGTGTTCTCGGAGGGTTGTAATATTGGAGGAGGTTTCAGAGATAGGGAAGGAACGAGGCAATGGAAGAATTTGAACACAAGGATGAGAAATATAAATTTGAGGCATTGGTAGACCAGGAGCCAATGTAAGCCAGCGAGCACAGGGGTAATGGTGGAACAGGACTTGGAGCATGTTCGGGGATTCTTAGAATAAGAGGCCGCCCATTTAAAACTGAGATGAGGAGGAATTTCTTCTCTCAGAGGGTTGTAAATCTATGGAATTTTCTGCCTCAGAGAGCTGTGGAGGCTGGGTCATTGAATATATTTAAGGTGGAGATAGACAGATTTTTGAATGATAAGGGAGTAAAGGGTTATGGGGAGTGGGCAGGGAAGTGGAGCTGAGTCCATGATCAGATCAGCCATGATCTTATTGATTGGCAGAGCAGGCTCAAGGGGCCAAATGACCTACTCCTGCTCCTATTTCTTATATTATGTTATGTTAGGATATGGGGGCAGCAGAGTTTTGGATCAGCTCAAGTTTATGGAGGGCAGAAGATGGGAGGCCAGCCAGGAGACCATTGGAATAGTTGAGTCTAGAAACTAAACAGTTTCCTCACAGGTGTCATCGATTTTGAATGAAGTTTGCCTTCAATGCGGAATACTAATCTCTGCTCCCCTTGTTTCTAGGTGTCTTCATTATATGTTGGCTGCCGTTCTTTATCACCCATATCCTCAACATGCACTGCACAAAATGCTACATCCCTCCAGCCATGTACAGTGCCTTCACCTGGCTGGGATACGTTAATAGTGCCGTGAACCCAATCATTTACACCACCTTCAATGTGGAGTTCAGAAAAGCTTTCATCAAAATCCTCCACTGCTGAAGAACGTGCCCAAAGGGATGTAATTGCACCACATTTCTTTCTTCTAAGCTCCAACCTGAAAGTGTACAGAAATGACTTTGCTCGTCGATGACACACCTTGTATGCTCTTCTCTAAACACGAACTGCATCTATCTTGTGTGTCATTGTGGATTGGGAAAAGAATGGAGAAAACAGAAATTTGTTCAGTTGAGGACACAACGGGGCTTAGTGCTTCTTTACACGCGATGTCATCTGACTGTTCAACACTGAAAGTCAACCCCGATGTAAAATAGGTCCATCTGCATGGCTCGAAATTTCCATGTAATTACCACTCCATGACTGCCCAAAATTGGTTTAGGGCCAGTGAGCTTTGCGAGCTTATGGGTCAACGGACCAGTGAATTTTGGATTGGTAAATAAAAAGAAAAAGTGATTCTCATCAGTAAACATCAGACACCATCCTCTTGCCCACTTCAGAACACTAGCTTGGAGCATCACGAACCATTGCCCAGCAACATGCCAACAAGAGATGGTGGCCCAACACTGCAATACAACAATACAACAAAGAGTTTATGTTATACTTTGAATGTAATCACTGAAATTCGTGTTGGACCACAGAAGTCCTTGTTATCTGTGTCGTTATGGACTAGTTGATTGGGGCAGTGTTTTCAAGTCACGGATTCAAAACCCTGAATCAGTGTTCACTTACACCACTTTATGTCTAGCATAAAAGTGACGTCTTGAAGACAGGAATGGTATAAGGCTCTCCCAGAGCTGAGCAAACCAGATGCACTTAAGGTCAAACTACCTGGAGATCAAACTCCAGCCAAGTCAAGCTAAAAATGTAAATCTCCCTTTTCACCTATGTAAAATAAAGAGATGCTGGGAGTGTCATAAACTGACAGATTTACGGTGATTGGCAAAAGAACCAAAGGCGACATGAGGGAAAACCTTTTTACACAGCGAGTGGTTAGGATCTGGAATTCACTGCCGGAAAGGGTGGTGGAGGCAGATTCAATCGTGGCTTTCAAAAGGGAATTGGATAAGTATCTGAAGGAAAAAAATGTGCAGGGCTACGGGGAAAGGGCGGGGGAGTGGGATTAGCTGAAGTGCTCTTGCAGAGAGCCGGCACGGGCTCAACAGGGTGAATGGCCTCCTTCTGTCCGGTAACCATTCTATAATTCTATTCTAACAGCGATAGTTTGATATCAGCAGTTGGCCTACTACAAGTTGTCTCAATGTTCCTCTTCTGGTGAGGGAAAATATCATCCTGGATTCCCACTCCTGATCTGAGGATTCCTCCTGGAAACATGAGTGCTGTAAGCTTTGGATGAGGCTACGAAGACCTCCACGGTCGGAAAGCCTCTTGACACTCATGTCTAGTCGCCTATTTTAAAAATTGTCTCTCGAGTACCTTCACCACACAGACTGCAGCGGTTCAAGGCGGCGGCTCACCACCCCCTTCTTGGGATGGGCAATAAATGCTGGCTATAATGTATTTGCTTCATGGGTTCTTTGCTTAAGAATTTATAGCAACACATTGCTATTAAGAACTAGTTGGTTTATTAAAAAATGTTTAACAATCACGTTACACATTACCCATTCATCCACTAGGCTCACAACTGCATACCTCATCGTGGATGACTGAGACCCAACGGGCTGGGGTTTTATTGAGTCTTGTGAACATCACATGACTGGCTAAACCATTCACAATGCAACAGCTCCACAAACCTGCGAGCATACTCACTGGTGCATACATTGCACTGGCCTTGCCAGAGACACCCACATCCCGAGAATCAATTAAAAAAAAAACTTAAGTAAGGTACTAAAAGGTAGTGCCTGAAAATCGTACCCTGGCAAGGTTCAGCGGAATGGAGGGAAGAATATTCGGAAAGAAATAAAAGTACCAACAGTGCAGTTCGAGCAATTTAGAGGCAACATTTGACACCTAGAGATTACGATTGATGCTATGAGTTAATTCTCTGGAATCATATTTTATATAATCTCTACCATTTCATTGGGTTGGGGGATAGTGTATTGTAATTCAGGCATTTTTATGGCAGTGTGTTGCACTTCCTTAATGCTTGGTGCAACTCCAGGAAAGAGCAACGATGTTCTGTAATTTCAGTAAAAGAGCATTCGTGAAATTCACAGTACGGGTAGTTTGCAAGGATTTTGTCGCCATTAAATGTCAACAGAGCGATGAGATGGAAATATTTATCAGTAACACCACCTTAGGTTCAACTACACCTCTAAACATTGGGAAAATAGAAAATATTGATAATCTTTAATGTTCATGTCGGGATCTCAAAGAGGAGTATCCGGTCACCAGGATAAGATTGAAGGTGATTTTCAGACTGTCAGTTAGTAAGGCAATATAGAGCCTGCATCCCTGGAAACCCGTTTCTCAAAGCCTGGGTAATTCCATCTTATCTGTGCCTATATTTCTTACCTGCTAGTTAATCCTGTTTGAATTTCTTGGGGCCTGCTTGTTTAATACTGCCATCTGCATCAGAACACTAAGGGCTGTATGGTACCCATGAATATACGTAAACTAACAGGAACCATTGATTTAAACATTTGGCCCACCAGGCTTCATAAAACACAGGTACTCAGCCCAAAAGACACACAATAGACAGGTATCCAGCAGTTACTGCACAGTCAAGAATGTTGCCTATTCCAAGCTCCAGAATCTTAGTAGACCAACAGTCAGAAGTTAGTTGAAGCTATTTAAGTTTTCTTCCTCAACAAGTGGAAGCAAATTAATCGAGCTCTGTGAAGGTGGGAAACACACAGAAGAGCTAGAAGACAAAGAGGACCACATTTTTAAAATGTTGACGAGCAAGAAATTGCCCTTCGCCCCAATTAGGGGCACGGACCTTCCTGCGCCTGACCCAGAGGTCCCACCCCCAACGCGGAATTAGGCCTCGCGCCCCTCAAAGGAAGCAAAGTGCTATCTCCGGCGCTCCGCTTCCTTTGAGGGCGGGTTCCGGGGCGGTAGCGCGGTGCACAGTCCAGGGCTACACAGAACAGGCCAACGCTACAACACCCCTCCCCTTCCAATAAAGGGGAGGGTCGCTGCTCACCCTGCAGGCCCTTTGGTGGCCGCCACTGGGCCACCTAGGAGGCGATCGACCGAGCCAGCGGCCCAGTAGCCGAAGCGGAGTGCCGGGCTGTGTGATGGCGGCCCGGTCAATGCCAGGACTACCATTGTCGGGCCAACCCAAGAGACGGACGGCAAACAAAGATGGCGGCCCGGGGCACTAAAGGCTTCCCCTTTAAAGGGCAGCCCTGGCGGCGGATGTTCTCCAGCTTCGCGACACGTGGGGCAATTTCCTCCCGCGGGGCGTTAAGGGGTCAGCACGCACGGCGATGACATCATCGGCGGTTGCTCGCCGGCCCGGGGCGCTATCCGTGGGGCACGGCGCTGCCGGGTCAGCGCCCCCCAAACGTCCGGGACAATGTCATTTCAAAGGGGCAATTTCACCCCTGAATTCTTTGTTCTAGTCAAACAATTCCACAAAGGAGGCCTTTCGGTACAAAATGTTTTCCCACCTAACCACAGACGGAGAAGGCTTAGATCAAGATGACACATCAAGTCAACAAAGCTTCGAAGATTCCATGGAGCGCCCGGGATTGCTATGAACATATCAAATCCCTCCGAAGATCGGCAAGGATCAGAGTCGATTAAAACAAAAAAGCCCAATCACAAAGAGTCAAAAATAAGACACTGACTGGCCGAACTTCATGATTACCAAACATTTCAAACTTCTAGATAAGAAAGACAGTATTTTCCACGGAATCCTAGTTTTGTAAGTCTTAATTGATTTTCAACACTAATAAAGTAAAAGTAAAAGTATAATGAAAGCCTTGTTCACATTGTTAATATTTTTGCAAAGTCATGAAAGCATGTGAAAATATTCCTCTGCTCTTCTTGAAATATATAAATTATTCTGACTGGCATCTGCATTCCTCCTTTTCTATGCAACTGTCGTCCAAAGGAATTAACTGAGTATTGTACTTGTCTTCATAGAGAAGCCAATGAAGCCAGTCTTCTGAACCCAGCCTTGAGGCAATTACCAACTTGCAGGACAATGACAAGTCACAGGAAGATGCTAAACCCTCATGTGCAGGAGAACCAGTATTAACCTCCAAGGACTGCCAACTAGAGACCGGGGGGCCGATTTTCAGCAAGGCCTCTGCCCGCCCAAGTGCCGCCCAAAGTGCCACCGATTGCTGCCGAGGTACCGAACGGTACTTTGGGCGGGATATTCATGGCCGAGGTCCCTCAAAGGTCGGCGGGCGGCAAATGGACGATGTACGTCGCCAAACTGGGCGGCAGCGGGCGGGAGATCGCATTCTCGGCGGCAGAGGTGCTTTCTGCCCAAGTGCCACCGAGGATGGAGTCGGGCCCACGGAGACCTGAAAATAAAACAACGGTAAAAATTTTAAAAGCTATCGGAAGACCTTCAGGTTAGTCGGTGTTGAAATTTTTTTTTTAAACGTTCACTTACCTTTTCTTCAGGATCTTCAGATTCACCGTCGGGGACAGACCGCCCTCCAGCCAGCAGCCCGCCCCCGTTCTGGCGCTGACTCCTACCCCAGGAATCTGGGAGCTCGGCGGGCGGGAGCTCAGTTGCGCCACTCGGCTTTCCGCGGACGGCAGCGGGTGGTTCCCGACGGCTCTCCCCTCCCGCCCGCTCCAGGCCACCCCCAAAGTGGCACTGGGCGGATCTTCAGGAGGAATGTCGACGGCAGCGGGCGGTGAGATGCTGAAAATCGGCCCCCAGAGTACACACTATACCGTCAAATGGCAGGAAGGCATTTAACCTGTAACTAGTCATTCCTCAGGTCCATAGAGTTTTTAAGAACAAACTATCAGATAAGAGACAGATGATTGCTCTTCAACACTCCCACTGTGAGCCCACAGGCTGCTGGAGGAGAGTACAAAGGACCTTATCTGCTTCATCAAATAGTCACGTTGGATTGAACTGGTCACAGATGGCTCTTCAGTCAATCTACTTTTTTTTCTATTTGTTCATGGGATGTGGGCACCGCTGGCAAGGCCGGCATGTATTGCCCGTCCCTAATTGCCCCTTGAGAAGGTGGTGGTGAGCCACCGCTTCATGAACCGCTGCAGTCCGTGTGGTGAAGGTGCTCCCACAGTGCTGTTAGGGAGGGAGTTCCAGGATTGTGACCCAGCGACGATGAAGGAACGGTGATATACTTCCAAGTCAGGATGGTGTGTGACTTGGAGGAGAACTTGGAGGTGATGGTGTTTCAATGCGCCTGCTGCCCTTGTCCTTTTAGGCGGTAGGATTTGGGAGGTGCTGCCGAAGAAGCCTTGGCGAGCTGTTGCAGTACATCTTGTAGATGGTGCACACTGCAGCCACGGTGCGCCGGTGGTGGAGGGAGTGAATGTTGAAGGTGGTGGATGGGGTGCCAATCAAACGGGCTGCTTTGTCCTGGATGGTGTCGAGATTCTGGAGTGTTGTTGGAGCTGTACTCATCCAGGCAAACGGAGAGTGTTCCATCACAATTATCCCCGTTTGAATAACATAGACCTTAGAGGTTCACAAAGGGTTGATCTTAGTATTGTTGTCTCACTGGAAGTTAAATCCTAAATTGGACACCATGACAACAACAACAACTTGCACTTATAAAGCACCTTTAACGTAGTAAAACTTCCTAAGGTGCTTCACAGGAGCGATATCAGGCAAAATTTGACACCAAACCACATAACAAGACATTAGGACAGGTGATTAAAAGCTTGGTCAAAAGAGGTAGGTTTTAAGAAGCAAGTTAAAGGAGGATAGAGAGGCGGAGAGATTTACGAAAGGAATTACAGAGCATAGGACCCAGACAGCTGAAGGCACGGCTGCCAACAGCGGAGTGAAGAAAATCAGGGCTGCGCAAGAGGCCAGAATTTGAGGAGTGCCGAGATCTCGGAGGGTTGTAGGTCTGTAGGGCTGGAGGAGGTTTGAGGCATGTGCAGATGAATAGGAATTTGATTTAGATTTTACATGCAGCCGCTGAGGCTCCATGGTGTTACCTAAGCAGCCCATGAAAGCAAACAGCTTGGACGCTCCTGCGATAGGAGCAAGATTTGCAAGCCCTCAGTTAAGGCAGGCATGGTCAGCAAAGAAACCTACCTGGACAAGGTGTCTTCTCCTGCACTGGTCAACACTCCCACATCACTTCCTGGTCGGACAACATCACTTACTGGTTGGTCAACAACATTTCCTGGTTGGTCAACATCACTTCCTGGTTGATCAACATCACTTCCTGATTGGTCAACCAAGAACAAGATTCATGATGAGAAGCGAAACCCAAGAGTTGACCTATCTTAATCTCATGGAGGCACAAACATAGATGGCAAATGAGACAAAATTAGTCCAAGTTTAAGAGAGTAGACAATATGAAAACATTTCTGAAAGCGATTACAGAAATGTAATTATTTTGGTAATATAGGCAGTTAGACCATGCCGTACAAGTTACGCTACTTTTCTGCCACATCCATATTCAATGAGGCACATCTTAAAGTCCCCTTCAAATTCAAACTGGTTTTGTGTATATGTGCGATGGCATAAATGCGATTCACAAAACATCAGAGGAGTCAAACTCTGTCTGTAGCAGGGAAGGATATAAGAGGGTTTTCCTGTTCACAGTTAAAATTGCACCTTCAGTAAAAGAATGGACAGTGGATACACCCTGGGTGATCAGGTGCAGTTCCCAGCTGCAAACACAAAGCTCCGTTGGTCGCAGAAACCCATGTAATGATCCCCGGTGTCCATTCTCGGCGGTCATGTTAGTTAACAGAACACAGGAAGTAAAAGTTGGGAAACATGCATCCATTTTAAGCTGTTGGTCATCACCAAAATACTTCATTTTGTGACACAATATTGCACTTATCTTTTCAATGAATAGTGAACGCTGAAATGTAAATAAGTGTATAATTCATTCACCCAGCCTGCTCTTTTTAACCAAGGTGGATATATAGATTCCACCTCCGATCATCCAGCTGAAAAGAAAGATATTCATCGGGTTCTCCACTCTGCCGTTTAATTAAATGTATTTAGCTCACTGTATATATTTTGTAATAATGTTCAAATGAATAAATTAGTTGGAAGAGTCACAGAGATTTGACTTGAAATATAACTCAAAAGGAAAAGAGAAGGGGTCGGGATGCATTATTCCTACCAAGACTGAAAGGATTTAACAATATATTTTTTTCCTTAATGAGAGTCAGATGTTCGCTGCCGTTTAGTGCTCCTGAAATGATTGTCCGCAGAAGTAAATGTTTACCCCGACACAAAATAATAACTCTGTACATTGCAGGAGTGGTTCTATGACAGGGTCATAGGAACAGGAGGAGGCCATTCAGCCCCTCGAGCCCATTCCGCCATTCAATGAGATCATGGCTGATCTGTATCTTAACTCCTGCAGCAAACCTGAGGACTGGGAGAATTTTATAATACAGCAGAGGAAGACAAAGGGTTTAATTAGGAGGGGGAAAATAGAGTATGAGAGGAAGCTTGCTGGGAACATAAAAACTGACTGCAAAAGCTTCCATAGATATGTGAAGAGAAAAAGATTAGTGAAGATTAGTGATTGCCTTGCAATCAGATGAATTTATAATGTGAAACAAAGAAATGGCGGACCAGTTAAACAAATACTTTGGTTCTGTCTTCACGAAGGAAGACACAAATAACCTTCCAGAAATAATAAGGGACCGAGGGTCTAGTGAGAAGGAGGAACTGAAGGAAATCCTTATTAGGCGGGAAATTGTGTTAGGGAAATTGATGGGATTGAAGACCGATAAATCCCCGGGGCCTGTTAGTTTGCATCCCAGAGTATTTAAGGAAGTAGCCCTAGAAATAGTGGACACATTGATGATCATTTTCCAACAGTCTATCGACTCTGGATCGGTTCCTATGGACTGGAGGGTAGCTAATGTAACACCACTTTGTAAGAAGGGAGGGAGAGACAAAACGGGTAATTATAGACTGGTTAGCCTGACATCAGTAGTGGGGAAAATGTTGGAATCAATTATTAAAGATGAAATAGCAGCACTTTTGGAAAGCAGTGACGAGATCGGTCCAAATCAGCATGGATTTATGAAAGGAAAATCCTGCTTGACAAATCTTCTAGAATTTTTTGAGGATGTAACTGGTAGATTGGACAAGGGAGAACCAGTGGATGTGGTGTATTTGGACTTTCAAAAGGCTTTTGACAAGGTCCCACACAAGAGATTGGTGTGCAAAATTAAAGCACATGGTATTGGGGGTAATGTACTGATGTGGATAGAGAAATGGTTGGCAGACAGGAAGCAGAGATTCGGAATAAACGGGTCCTTTTCAGAATGGCAGGCAGTGATTAGTGGGGTGCCGCAGGGCTCAGTGCTGGGACCCCAGCTATTAACAATATACATCAATGATTTATAGGAGAGAATTGAGTGTAATATCTCCAAGTTTGCAGGTGGTGGTGTGAGCTGTGAGGAGGATGCTAAGAGGCTGCAGGGTGACTTGGACAGGTTAGGTGAGTGGGCAAATGCACGGCAGATGCAGTATAATGTGGATAAATGTGAGGTTATCCACTTTGGTAGTAAAAACACGAAGACAGAATATTATCTGAATGGCGGCAGATTAGGAAAAGGAGAGGTGCAACGAGACCTGGGTGTCATGGTACATCAGTCATTGAAAGTTGGCATGCAGGTACAGCAGGCGATGAAGAAGGCAAATGGTATGTTGGCCTTCATAGCTAGGGGATTGGAGCAGAGGAGCAGGGAGGTCTTACTGCAGTTGTACAGGGCATTAGTGAGGCCTCACCTGGAATATTGTGTTAGTTTTGGTCTCTTAATCTGAGGAAGGACTTTCTTCCTATTGAGGGAATGCAGCGAAGGTTCACCAGACTGATTCTCAGGATGGCAGGACTGACATATGAGGAGAGACTGGATCGACTAGGCTTGTATTCACTGTAGTTTAGAAGGATGAGAGGGGATCTCATAGAAACATATAAAATTCTGACGGGCCTGGACAGGTTAGATGCAGGAAGAATGTTCCCGATGTTGGGGAAGTCCAGAACCAGGGGACATAGTCTAAGGATAAGGGGTAAGCCATTTAGGCCTGAGATGAGGAGAAACTTCTTCACTCAGAGAGTTGTTAACCTGTGGAATTCCCTACCGCAGAGAGTTGTTGATGCCAGTTCATTGGATATATTCAAGAGGGAGTTAGATATGGCCCTTATGGCTAAAGGGATCAAGGGGTATGGAGAGAAAGCAGGAAAGGGGTATTGAGGTGAATGATCAGCCATGATCATATTGAATGGTGGTGCAGGCCCGAAGAGCCGAATGGCCTACTTCTGCACCTATTTTCTATGTTTCTATGTTTTCCGCCTTGGTTCCATGTCTCTAATACCCTTACCCAACAAAAACCTATCAATCTCAGTTTTGAAATTTTCAATTGACCCCCAGTCTCAATAGCATTTTGGGGGCGAAAGTTCCTGACTTCCATTACCCTGTGTGACGAAGTGCTTCCTGATATCACCCCTGAACGGCCTGGCTCTAATTTTAAGGTTCCGCCCCCTAGTTCTGGATTCTCACACCAGAGAAAATAGTTTCTCTCTATCTACCCTATCAACTCCTTTAATCATCTTAAACACCCCAATTACATCACCCCTTAATTTCCCTTACTCAAGAGAATACAAGCCTAGTCTATGCAACCTGTACTTATAGTTTGACCCTTTTAGCTCCGGTATCATTCTGGTGAATCTGCGATACAACCCGCTCCAAAGCCAATATAATCTGCCTGAGCTGCAGTGCCCAGAACTCAGTGCACTTCAGTTGAACCTCCCTTATCCAGAACTCCCTCATCTGGAACCACCCCTCGTCCGGAATCATTCCTGGCCACCGGGTGGTGCATGCGCAGAACTCCGACATGAACAAATTAAACAAATTGAAGTCCTTCCTCGCTGCCGACTCCCGCAATCGCTAGCCTGACCGCACGATCCACCACACTAACCCCACCCCCCCACCCCCCACATGATCTCTCTGCCGCACTCCCAGCCCCAAGCCAGCCAGCCCTGATATCCCCTTGCTCAGTACCTGTACCATCCAATTTAACGTGACCACCCCTCGTCCGGAAAAATCCCTTATCCGGAACAGGCCGGGTACCGAGGATTCCTGGCCTGATTTTTGATGTAAATCACATTATGTTAATTGAAAAATAAGCAACCAAACTTACAAGGAGACAAAACCCAGTCCAATGTTGAACAGTTTAATTACAGTTATGTTACATTTCACATCAGGAGCCCAGGTCTCACACCTCTTTGTACAAAAAGTCACAAGCCATCATTCACTACAGTACTCTCAATGGCATATAACCAGAGCTTCATATAACTGCAACATAACTTCCATAATATGCTGATACCCATGGTTCAATGGAATCGATCGGTCAGATTTACCTTGCCATTTACAAGTTCTGCAGCATTGGCACCAATGCAGTAACAACCGTGCATGCACATGCGAACGTATCAGCAGTTGATTGAGAGTTGCAGGTGCCACTATCGTTCAAAGGCTGGACTTTGCCCCCCCCTCCACTGAGTTGGAGAAGGTGTGTATCCATCAGAGACGCCAGAGAACATGTATCACTGAGCCAGTGCCACAGCCAGGAAGAAGAGTGTCATGTGTTCCTAGCAGCAACCATCGCAGTTTGGCACCATTGGCATTTCTGGCCCTAGAGGAACAGCTGAACATCGCCACTGCTCCTCCAATGGCAGAGGCAGTGCCTTGTTTACATTAGGGTTCTGCTGCCTAAGTCATATAAATGTCTCCGCAATATCTTGCAAATCCCCTGGGAGGATAAATGCACCAATGTCAGTGTTCTCGATCAGGCCAATATCCCTCGCATCGAAGCACTGACCACACTCGACCAGTTCCATTGGGCGGGCCACATCGTCTGCATGCTCAACACAAGACTCCCAAAGCAAGCGCTCTACTCCGAATTCCTACACGGCAAGCGAGCCCCAGGTGGGCAGAGGAAACGTTTCAAGGACACCCTCAAAGCCTCTTTGATAAAGTGCAACATCCCCACCGACACCTGGGAGTCCCTGGCCAAAGACCGCCCTAAGTGGAGGAAGAGCATCCGGGAGGGCGCTGAGCACCTCGAGTCTCGTCGCCGAGAGCATGCAGAAATCAAGCGCAGGCAGCGGAAGGAACGTGCGGCAAACCAGACTTCCCACCCACCCTTCCCTCAACCACTGTCTGTCCCACCTGTGACAGAGACTGTAATTCCCATATTGGACTGTACAGCCAGCTGAGAACTCACTTTTGGAGCGTTAGCAAGTCTTTCTCGATTTCGAGGGACTGCCTATGATAATGATGGTTGGAGATCAGAGTGAAGCACCTGGAACAAGGGGAGTGGGATAGTGCATCCCCTCACTGTGCCAATCCGTGGAGTGGTGGGACATCAGTAGTATGCCCACGATTCCATCGGTCCTGATTATCAGCCGTGCAGTTGTGTGGAGATGCTGAGCACATCCGCCTGCCCCGCTGGGAGGGAGGGAAGTGTGAAAGGGATGTCATTCCAAGCCATTCTCATCTTCCTATCAGTCACGACTAAAGCAGGAGAGTTGGCCGGGACATTCTTCTGCTCTCAGCCAGGAAACTAGGAAAGAAATAATAAGACATTGGGCTAGGCTTTCCCGAGAGCCCCTCAATGCCCAATTGCCCGCCCAGAAAACCGAAAACATTTGGTAAGTAACGCTGGTGAAAATTTACAGTTTTAAGTGATACACAAATGTATGAAATCTGGACAATCAGTTGCATTTAGCTGATACATACAAATAGGCTTGACTTAAAAAAAAGATCGCGGTCACGCATAGAGCTATTGTGAAAGAATGCTATTATAAATTTGCAATAGACTACTTTAAGATTGTATAAAATGTGTGGTGACAGAAATTGGTAAGGCTTTAAAAGAGTACTGCCTTCATTTTAAAGTGTTTGCCAAACACGCTTGTTGTTTGAAAACACTCGACTCATTTAACGTAGCACATCAAATGTATCACAATATCACTTGTATGCGTTGCAACACTTTGTGGCCGCTCTCCATCCCCGCCGTTTGCCAAACACTTTCTCGTGAATGTGAGGCTGCTTTAACCATTGCTGAAGAACACGCTGTTAAAATGAGCAGTTGGGATGAATTACTAGAGAGGCTCCTTCCTTGCAGATAAGTGTCTGACAAAGGACGTTCTTGCTATTGAGGGAGTGCAGCGGAGGTTCACCAGACTAATTCCTGGGATGGCAGGACTGACATATGGGGAGAGACTGGATCGACTGGGCCTGTATTCACTGGAGGATGAGAGGGGATCTCATAGAAACATATAAAATTCTGACAGGACTGGACAGGTTAGATGCAGGAAGAATGTTCCCGATGTTGGGAAAGTCCAGAACCAGGGTATATAATCTTAGGATAAGGGATAAGGCATTTAGGACTGAGATGAGGAGGAACTTCTTCACTCAGAGAGTTGTTAACCTGTGGAATTCCCTACCGCAGAGAGTTGTTGATGCCAGTTCATTGGACATATTCAAGAGGGAGTTAGATACGGCCCTTACGGCTAAAGGGATCAAGGGCTATGGAGAGAAAGCAGCAACGGGGTACTGAAGGAATGATCAACCATGATCTTATTGAATGGAGCTGCAGCCTACTCCTGAACCTATTTTCTATGTTTCTATGTTTCTATTTCTGTTTGATGAACACAACGGCACATCAGAACCCGCTGCTGAGTCATCACAATTACACTGGGGTAGATTTTGATTTTAATTCATTCGCGGGATGTGGGCGTAACCTCCAAAGCGGACATTTATTGCCCGTCCCTAATTGCCTTCGAGAAGGTGGTGAGCCGCCATTTCAGAGGACAGTTAAGAGTCAACCACATTGCCTTGGGTCTGGAGTCACATTAAGGACGGCAGATTTCCTTCCCTAAAGGACGTTAGCGAACCAGATGGGTTTTTACAACAATCCGGCAGTTTCATTTTCACCATTACTGATACTAGCTTTTTATTCCAGATTTATTAAATTAACTGAATTTAAATTCCCCAGCTGCCGTGGTGGGATTTGAACTCATGTCTCCAGATCATTAGTCCAGGTCTTTGGATTACTGCATCTTCGGCGGCTCCTCCTATCGAGGATGCTTTGCTTCCACACCAAAAAGGTGTTTCAATGAAGGAACTCATATTCCAGGTCGCTAACTGCATGTTGAAGGGTGGAAGATGCCTGTGCGTGGATTTTTTTAACATGGGGTGGCTGTTGCACACCAGCCACCACACGGGCTTGACAGAGCTAGGTCTTGGTCCAGTGGCACGGGTTAACCAAGACAACTGGAGACCAGCTCTGCTGCACGGGCCTAGTGCGCACACATATCGCAGTGTGGGCTGGGCCCGTGCCTCTGGGCCCGTGCCCCTGGGCCCTCGGCTCTGCTGGGCCCTGAACTCACGCCTCTCCTGGGCCCCGATCTTGTCGCTCTACAATCTCTCGCCATTTCTGCGCCCCAACCTCGCCGCTCCTGCTGTACCTGCCCACGCTCCAATCACCGACCCGGATTATGGTGACGTCCAATCCAGTCACCCTCCTCCAAGACGTCGCTCTCCTGCACCAGCTCGCACTGCTCCCTCAGGTGGTATGCCACCACAATGGTTCCAGTCCACTAGTCCAGTTATATAACCACTACGTTACCGTACCCTTAAATTTGATTTGGTCCAATAGCGTAAAACAAGCGATATCTCTCTGCTGATTACTATTTCCGTTCGGGAGAGATGTAAAACATGCCGTCGACTCGCTGTCACCCGTATTACACAATGCACAACATCAAAATCCAACCCACTGTGTGGCTTGTACACAACATTACAGCAGCCATCCCAATTATTTGACATTGTCTCTTTAAAAGTTAACGTTTGCAAAGCTGCAAATGGATATATTTATTGAAACCTACGTGTGCATTTTCAAAAAACTCAAGGTTTTATCCCCTCCTTCTCTTCCCTTCAAAAGCTTTCATTTCTCCCGTGATATTTTAACGCAGATATCACCATGTTTAAAATAACAGGCTAGTGTGTGCATTAAAATAACACAGATCAATGTATGTACATCAACGGGGGAAGAAAGGTGTAAGATACTGAGGGAGCTCGACAGGGTAGATGCAGAGAGGATGTTTCCCCTCATGGGGGAATCTAGAACTAGGGGGCATAGTTTCAGAATAAAGGGGCCACCCATTTAAAACGGAGATGAGGAGGAAGTTCTCTCAGAGAGTCGAGAATCTTTGGAATTCTCTATCTCAGAGAGCTGTGGAGGCTGGGTCATTGAATATATTTAAGGTGGAGATAGACAAATTTTTGAATGATAAGGGAGTAAAGGGTTATGGGGAGGGGTCAGGGAAGTGGAGTTGAGGCCAAGATCAGTTCAGCCATGATCTTATTGAATGGCGGAGCAGGCTCGAGGGGCCGAATGGCCGATTCCTGCTCCTATTTCTTATGTTCTTCTGAGCCAAAAGTAGCACTCAGAGGGAATTCAGTCCTTTGCTTTCTCTCTGCTCTTCAATGGCATTGTCTAGTCTCCAATCAAGAAAGCCGACCGAAGGCCTACACAAAAGGTGTCTGTAACCACATCACCTGTGGTTGGATTGATACGACTGAAATATTCTTTTCGAACAATACCTAAAATTAATTGTACTGTGGCCACTATTTAACAATGCACGACGTCAACTGAAGTTATTATTTATTATTTCATACGTGCCCCTTCAAATAGCCAGAGTATAAGGCTCTGACGTTGTCAATAAACTGAGACTGAGACAAGGAAGTTTCACAATGTGAGACATGGAGGGACACCAACAGAAGATGAAATTTTCATTGGTTGGGCCAGACCACGCGATCCCAGGGGCGCTCGCGAAACGCCCGCACTCCTGGGATTCGTGGGCCTCTACGCAGGTCTACGCGGAGAGGCCTGGGAGCGCAAGTCACCGAACCTCCGGGACCAGCAGGTAAACTCATAGCGCTCAAGTTTCGGACTCCCACTAGAACGGCGCACATCGGTGAGGCCCGCCTAAATTATAGAACAAAAATTGCGCCGAATACTTACCTCGCGATTCTCCGATAGCTGTAGGCCCGTTTCTAGCTCGGTGTGGCGCAGCAGGAGCTGCTGGGGGGGCGGAGCTACAGCCCAGCGTCAAAAACAGTGCTGGCAGCTGTGCGCGTGCTCAGTAGCTCCCGGCCCTCCCAGCGCGTCCCATCTCCCGAGCGCCGACCCTATCCCAGACCAAAGGGACGTAACCCCTATCCCGGGCTGAGTGGCCTGACGCAACTTACCTCGTCGGTGGGGCCCACCCGCCCGACCTTTCGCTGGGGGCGGGCCCCGCCCAAAGTCCTCGGCAGGGCCCGTTCATCTTCCTCTCCCACCGTCCCCCCACGTTCATCTTCCTCTCCCCCCTCCCCCTCTCTTCTCCCCCTCCCCCTCTCTACTCCCCCCTCCCCCTCTCTTCTCCCCCCTCCCCCTCTCTTCTCCCCCCTCCCCCTCTCTACACCCCCGCTCTCTACTCCCCCCCACTCACTTCTCCCCCTCTCTTCTCCCCCTCCCCCTCTCTTCTCCCCCTCCCCCTCTCTACTCCCCCCTCCCCCTCTCTTCTCCCCCTCCCCCTCTCTACACCCCCGCTCTCTACTCCCCCCCACTCACTTCTCCCCCTCTCTTCTCCCCCCTCCCCCTCTCTTCTCCCCCCTCCCCCTCTCTTCTCCCCCCTCCCCCTCTCTACACCCCCGCTCTCTACTCCCCTCCACTCACTTCTCCCCCTCTCTTCTCCCCCTCCCCCTCTCTTCTCCCTCTCCCCCTCTCTTCTCCCCCCTCCCCCTCTCTACTCCCCTCCACTCACTTCTCCCCCTCTCTTCTCCCCTCCCCCTCTCTTCTCCCCCCTCCCCCTCTCTACTTCCCCCCACTCACTTCTCCCCCTCTCTTCTCCCCCTCCCCCTCTCTTCTCCCCCTCCCCCTCTCTTCTCCCCCCTCCCCCTCTCTATTCCCCCGCTCTCTACTCCCCTCCACTCACTTCTCCCCCTCTCTGCTCCCCCATCCCCCTCTCTTCTCCCCCCTCCCCCTATCTTCTCCCTGGTGCTGCAGTAGGTGAGTAGAAATAATGTTTTATTTATAAAGTGATTTTTTTATTTTTATTAATTTTTTTATTTTTACATTTTTTTGATTGATTTATTGATTTATTTATCATTTATTATTGATGATGGCTTATTGTAAAAGTGAAGTGTTTAATGTTTGTAAACCCCCCTTTCCCCCCACCCCCCCCACCATCTCGCGATCGCTACGCCTGATTTCTAAGTGTCGGCAAGGTTTTTCTGAGCATACAAAAATCTACACTTACTCCATTCTAAGTTAGTTTGGAGTAAGTTTTCGCTGCCTAAACTTGCAAAACAGGCGTAAGTGGCTGGACACGCCCCCCTTTAAAAAAAAACTGTTCTAAAATGAAACTGTTCTAACTCACTAGAACTGGAGCAAACTAAATGCCGAGAATTGCAATTTCTTAAGATGCTCCATTCTAAACTAGTTGCTCCAAAATATAGGAGCAACTCAGGCCGAAACTGGAGCCCATAGATTTTTTGCGGGTCAGAGGCAGCAGCCCGTGGGAAGCCTCCGACTGCAAAACGTGGGCCATTATTGCTTTTGAGGAGAGAGGAAGGGGAGCAATGATTCGGAGGATTAAGAGGTAATGAGGAGACGTTAAAGAAGTTAACTTTATTTTCTTCGAAAACAGGAAACCTCAATATCATCTCATTAATATTTTCAAGATTATGAAGGGGAATAGCAAACTCGATTATTCTCAGGGCTTCAACAGCAGGGGCCATAAGTTAAAAATGAGGGAATTAGGAATAAGAATGGAAGTCAAGCAGAACCATTGTGGCATGCCAAGGCACAATAAAGAGAAAGACATTTGCACTGACTGAAGATAACGTGTGGGTGTTTTCAGTGTGACAAGTATTAAGTTACCTCGGATAAAAATAGCAGGGAATTAGCAAACTTTGTGTTAGCCACAGGATACAAGAGAGAGTTTTATATTTTGTGGTGCGAACAATTAAATATTATGTAGAAAACACACAAGAAGTATGAAAACTGTAACTTTGGATGAAAGATTGTTCCATTACTGGGAAATGTGTAGGTCTGTGAGGTGGCACAATTTAATCGTTAACAAATAAATCCCCTCAGACCTTGAATTTAATTCTGTTTGAAATGATGATGATGTTTAGCTGTGGGGCTATTTACAAATGAGGATTGGAATTCATAGAGAAAGTGTTATTAATAAATAATGCTTAGAAACATAGAAACATAGAAAATAGGTGCAAGAGTAGGCCATTCAGCCCTTCGAGCCTGCACCATCATTCAATAAGATCATGGCTGATCCTTCACCTCAGTACCCCTTTCCCGCTTTCTCTCCATACCCCTTGATCCCTTTAGCCATAAGGGCCATATCTGACTCCCTCTTGAATACATCCAATGAACTGGCATCAACAACTCTCTGCGGCAGGGAATTCCACAGGTTAACAACTCTCTGAGTGAGGAAGTTTCTCCTCAGTCCTGAATGGCCTACCCCTTATCCTAAGACTGTGTCCCCGATTCTGGGCTTCCCCAACATCGGGAACATTCTTCCCGCATCTAACCTGTCCCGTCCCGTCAGAAGCTTATACGTTTCTATGAGATGCCCGCTCATCCTTCTAAACTCCAGTCTATAAAGGCCCAGTTGATCGAGTCTCTCCTCATATGTCAGTCCTGCCATCCCTGGAATCAGTCTGGTGAACCTCCGCTGCACTCCCTCAATAGCAAGAACGTCCTTCCTCAGATTAGGAGACCAAAACTGAACATAATATTCCAGGTGAGGCCTCACCAAGGCCTTGTACAATTGCAGTAAGACCTCCCTGCTCCTATACTGAAATCTCCTAGCTATGAAGGCCAACATGCCATTTGCCTTCTTCACCGCCTGCTGTACCTGCATGCCAACTTTCAATGATTGATGAACCATGACACCCAGGTCTCGTTGCACCTCTCCTTTTCCTAATCTGCCGCCATTCAGATAATATTCTGCTTTCGTGTTTTTGCCCCCAAAGTGGATAACCTCCATATTATACTGCATCTGCCATGCATTTGCTCACTCACTTAACCTGTCCAAGTCACCCTGCAGCCTCTTAGCATCCTCCTCACAACTCACACCGCCACCCAGTTTAGTGTCATCTGCAAACTTGGAGATATTACACTCAATTCCCTCATCCAAATCATTGATGTATATTGTAAAGAGCTGGGGTCCCAGCACTGAGCCCTGCGGCACTCCATTAGTCACTGCCTCCCATTCCGAAAAGGACCCGTTTATCCCAACTCTCTGCTTCCTGTCTGCCAACCAATTCTCTATCCACGCCAGTGCATTACCCCCAATACCATGTGCTTTGATTTTGCACACCAATCTCTTATGTGGGACCTTGTCAAAGGCCTTTTGAAAGTCCAAATACACCACATCTACTGGTTCTCCTGTTGGCATTTTTGTTTCTTTAAATCTTTATTCTAATGAAAAAATTTTTCGGAAGGGTGTTGATGATATTTCAGTTATATGTTCGGAGGACATTTCTGCCTTGAACCATCCTGGTGCCTTCAGACTCAATCAATGGGTTCGAAAGGTCAAGTTATGGCAACGAAAAGAGAAAAATAAACAAGAAAACGTGGAATGAAGAAAAGCCATTTGGCCCATCAAG
This sequence comes from Pristiophorus japonicus, assembly GCF_044704955.1. Lineage (NCBI taxonomy): Eukaryota > Metazoa > Chordata > Chondrichthyes > Pristiophoridae > Pristiophorus > Pristiophorus japonicus. The sequence goes on along the minus strand of NC_091987.1, from coordinate 211,206,610 downwards.
CCCCGCTCCCCCCCGCACCCGCCCCACACCACCTCCCACTCAGACCAATGGGCTCTATCTCACTCGGTGTCCTGAGGGGAAATTCTACATAATTACTCCTTGATTCACAAAGAATCTCAAGTAAGGCTCTATAATATGTAACCACCCTTACAATATCCTCCCAAACCCACCATCTCTACCCCCTAGAAGGACAAGGGTAGCAGGCACATGGGAACACCATCGCTTTCAAGTTCCCCACCAAGCCACACACCATCCTGACTTGGAAATATATTGGCCGTTCCTTCATCGTCACTGGGTTAAAATCCTGGAACTCCCTCCTTAACAGCATTGTGGGAGCACCTTCAGAACACGGACTGCAAGAAGGCAGCTCACCACCATCTTCTCAAGGACAATTAGAGATGGGCAATAAATTCTGGCCTTGCCAGCGATGCCCACATCCCATGAATGAATAAAAAGAAATCCTATAATATGCAACCAACCTTACACTATCCTATAATATTCAAACATAAGAAACATAAGAAATAGGAGCAGGAGTCGGCCATTTGGCCCATTGAACTTGCTCCGCCATTCAATAAGATCATGGCTGATCTGATCATGGACTCAGCTCCACTTCCCTGCCCGCTCCCCATAACCCTTTACTTCCTTATCGCTCAAAAATCGTTTTATCTCCACCTTAAATATATTCAATGACCCAGCCTCCACAGCTCTCTGGGGCAGAGTATTCCACAGATTTACAACACTCTGAGAGAAGAAATTCCTCCTTATCTCCGTTTTAAACGGGCGGCCCCTTATTCTGAGACTATGTCCCCTAGTTTTAGTTTCCCCTATGAGTGGAAGTATCCTCTCTGCATCCACCTTGTTGAGCCCCCTCATTATCTTATATGTTTCAATAAGATCACCTCTCATTCTTCTGAACTCCAATGTGTATAGGCCCAACCTACTCAACCTATCTTCATAGTCAACCCCCTCATTTCCGGAATCAACCTAGTGAACCTTCTCTGAACAGCCTCCAATGCAAGATCCTATAATCAACTAGCCTTACAATATCCTATAATATGCGACCAAGCTTATAACATGCTATAATATACTTTTATCAACCTTAGATAACATTCATGTGGCCCATGGACACAGGAAACATTTCATGATTGGTGACATTCATGCATGAGCCCTTTTTCTTTTATTTCCCATGAGCAAGTTGTCCCGAGAAAGTGGTGTTGGTCTTCTTTTTGAGCTGTTGCGTGTAACTGAGTGGCTTGCTTCAGAGGGCAGTTGAGAGTCCACCACATTGTTATGAGACTGGAGTCACATAGAGCCCAGACCAGGTAAGGACAGTGGGTTTCCTGCCCTAAAGCGACCAGTTTAGAAGAATGAGAGGTGATCTCATTGACACATACAAAATTCTTACAGGGCTTGACAGGGTAGATGCAAGGAGGATGTTTCCCCCGGGCTGGGGAATCTAGAACCGGGAGTCACAGTCTCAGAATAAGGGGTCGGCCATTTAGGACTGAGATGAGGAGAAATTTCTTCACTCAGAAGGTGGTGAATCTTTGGAATTCTCTACCCCAGAGGGCTGTGGATGCTCAGTCATTGAGCATATTCAAGACTGAGATTTTTGGATATTAAGGGAATCAAGGGATATGGGGATCATGCAGGCAAGCGGAGTTGAGGTAGAAGATCAGCCATGATATTATTGAATGGCGGAGCAGGCTCGAGGGGCCATATGCCCTCCTCCTGCTCCTATTTCTTATGTTCTTATGGTACAGTCAGGTGCATGGGAGGGTAAATGAAGTTACACAGAGTATACTTGTTATGTCTCAAATAAAGCAATGTGACTGAGTACTGTAGACTTAAGTAAGTGTGACCTTAGTCTCTTTATTCTGACTCCAGAGTCCTGGCACAGCATGGGGAACCGAATGGCCTACTCCTGCTCCTATTTCTTATGTTTCTTATGTTCTGATGTTGCGTTCTTGTGATATTCCACTAGTTTCACGGCCACTTTTAAAGCTACCAGCTTTTTATTTCCAGATATTTTTTTTCAACCAAGTTCAAATTTTCCAATTGTCACGGTGGGATTTGAACTGTTCTCTGGATTATTACTCCTGTTACACAATCACTACTTTACTATATGCAGCGTCGATGCACTCGTACAGCATTCGCCTGTGCATTAGTTTAGACACACGTAATCCATTTAAAATAAATGGGTCAGTTGTACAGTAGTCCTCTCATGGGTTCAAGCCCCATTCAAGGATTTGAGTACAGAATCTAGAGTGACACCTCAGGGCAGTGCAGTACTGAAGGTGTCAGAGGAGTTATGTTTTGGGTGAGTGCTATGGGGGAGCTTTCCTAGTATCCTGGACAACATTTACCACTCAACCAACACCAGCAAAACAAATTATTTTCCTCTTTTGATGTTTTGGGCACTTTGCTATTCATAAATTGGCATTTCTTTAAAATAACAACAGTGACTACACTTCATACATGAACTCCACCAATCGATAAAATATACATGGGCCTACATTTTCTGATCAGTGTCATTTTTGAGGATAATTTTAACCTAACCCAATGGCTGGGAATCCCACAAGATCGGGTGAAATGCTGGTTTTACACCACGCTCAATATTATTCTCCAAAGATTTCAATGGAGAAAAAAAAATTAGGTTGGGATTATAACCAGCATCTCACCCGATCCTATCAGTTGTCCAATGGGTTAAAATCTCCCACAATATTACCCTACTTAAAATAAATAGGTCAGCACATGTGTTTAAAATACCGTCGATCAGTACTTTTAGGCTATCGTGTCATCCAATAGACAACTCACCCCCTCTATCCACTTATCGCATGAGAAAAGGTTCATTTACAAACTGATTAAAATGAGCTCTTTCCTATTCTTGAAAGTTACCAAAAAGGACCTTGCAAAGAGAAGAGATACGAACACATGCGGTAAATGACGGACAGGTAAAGACCATCGGGTCCATCGAGCCTGTCCCACACAATTGCGATACCTTGTGTATCACAACACATACACTCCACCCCACCCCAAACCATGTCATCTCCTGGGAGAGGCAAATAAACAGATAAAAAACCCAGGCCAATTTGGGAGGAAAAAATCTGGGAAATGCCTCTCCGATTGCATCATAGTAGCAGTGCCACTCAAATATCAGAAGTAGCTTTATTACTGTAATATTACACCCCCAAATAACACAATAATATTTTATTTTATGCGCTATATCACGAGGTATTATCTCAGGTACCAGTTATTCTCTACTCCAGGCGGTAACTTAATATTTGTCTGATTTCACTGTATTATTATTAAAAACAGACGGATAGGTTTGAACTTTACTGAGGAAGCTGGGTTCAACATCTACCTTGGCTACCCTCCTGTACCAGCTTTCTGCTTTTCTCTTCCACCATTTTCATATCTCCTCTGCTGAGGAAAGTCAAACTGAGGGAACATTGTGCATTGCCTTCAGACAAAATAATGGCCCTGAAATTTCAGCCTACCCGGTTCCGAACGGAGTTCCTACGGACGCGGGAAGGCATCGGAAATGCCGTTTTTGGCGGGCAATGTGCACGCGCTGGAAACCGAAATTTCCGATCTGTCAAGTTTCTGGCTTGACAGATCGTAGCCAGATCGGGAGCGAGGGCACTTGTAAGTGTAAATTTCCGATATTTACGCTTACAAATGGCCTCAAAAATCTTGCGCCTGAAAAAGCCTACTTTTACAGGTGCAAGTGTTTTAAAAAACACAGAAACATCTAAAAATAAAGTTATTAAAACATATATTATCATTAAACCCCGCCCCCTCACCACAACGGTAAGTTTATTTAAAACAACTTTAAAAAAAAAAAAATCGGGAAATTATTTTTTTAAGACATTAATAACTTTAATTTAAATGAATGTAGTGTAATTATTTTCTATTTTTTATTAGTGTTTTGGGTGTTTGAGGCTCTATCACAATCATAGTAATAGGAGTTTAGGACCCTGCGGAACTCCTATTACTATGATACCTTACCTGATTGGCTGCCCAGAGCCATGTGACGCCAGCTCCAGCACTGCGAACGTCCCCACGTGCACGTGCTGTGACTGGCGGTCAGCTCAGGCCACAGGCTCGGAAGTGCGGGCATGGGCAGCAGCTTAAGGTAAGTGCGGATTTTTTCTCTAAAATGCCCGCGGGAAGACCGAATCAGAATCCCAGGGCCATTGATTATTCGCCATTCAAGACCAAAACTTGAATTTGGGAAGGGGTTTCTTTCCCAGCTAAATATGTCAGGAAATCCTTGGGAAGAATGCGAAATAACTATTTTTTTGACGCGGATGAACCAACCACATCATTGGTACGCTTGCAAATTCATACTTGAAACGGAAATATCAAAAGCCAGAGTAATCAGTGCAAACTTGAGCTAATTTGCGATTTGTCTTTTAGGTAAATTCGTCAACATTCTTCATTTTATTCACAAATCTTCACAGGAAAGCAGAAAGCTGGTGCAGGAGGTCAGCCAAGGTAGATGTTGAACCCAGGCTCCTCAGTAAAGTTCAGACCTGTCAATCTGTTTTTAATAATAATAATAATATAGTGAAATCATACAAATATTAAGTTACCGTCTGGAGCAGATAATAACTGGTACTTGAGATAATACCTCATGACGTTCATAACCTCAGGATGTTTCAAAGCACTTTACAGCCAATGATGTACTTTAAGTGCAGTCACTTTTGTTATATAGGAAATACAGCAGCCAATTTTCGCAAAGCAAGATCCCACAAACAGCAATGAGATAATGACAATATAATCTGTTTTTACTGATGTAGCCTGAGGGATAAATATTGGTCAGTACACATGCTGCAGTACGATTGATGGGCCCTGGCGGATAAGAACATAAGAAATAGGAGCAGGAGTAGGCCATACTGCCCCTCATGCCTGCTCTGCCAATCAATAAGATCATGGCTGATCATAGACCTCAACTCCACTTTCCCTGCCTGATCCCCATATCCCTCGCTTCCCCCAGAGTCCAAAAATCTGTCTCAGCCTTGACTATATTCAGAGACTCAGCATTTCTGGTACCTCGCCCAGAGGCCATCCTGCAAGTGTGAGACCCAATACTGAATGAGATTACAGGTAAGTCAGGTTTTTTTCCCAACTCACAGCCATCGAACGGCCTTCCCAGCAGGAGTCCGCAGATGGCAGAAAGAGACTTACCTCAATTTCTCCCCCAGCATCGAAGCACTGACCACACTCGATCAGCTCCGTTGGGCGGGCCACATTGTTCGCATGCCAGACACAAGACTCCCAAAGCAAGCGCTCTACTCGGAACTCCTACACTGCAAGCGAGCTCCAGGTGGGCAGAGGAAACGTTTCAAGGACACCCTCAAAGCCTCCCTGATAAAGTGCAACATCCCCACCGACACCTGGGAGTCCCTGGCCAAAGACCGCCCTAAGTGGAGGAAGTGCATCTGGGAGGGTGCTGAGCACCTCGAGTCTCATCGCCGAGAACATGCAGAAAATAAGTGCAGGCAGCGGAAGGAGCGTGCGGCAAACCAGACTCCCCACCCACCCTTTCCTTCAACCACTGTCTGTACAACCTGTGACAGAGACTGTAATTCCCGCATTAGACTGTTCAGTCTCTTAAGGACTCATTTTTAGAGTGGAAGCAAGTCTTCCTCGATTTTGAAGGACTGCCTATGATGATGATGATGAAACTCAGCTAATTTCGGGCTGCTCAGTAACCTTATCTGCAAGCTTCCTGATCTGCTTGGCTCAGTTTCCCATTGGGCAGTGTATTTACCAATTGTTCCAATGGAGGGGGGGAAATGACACGTTTAGATATTTACCATTTTTCAAATGATTCCCATTTTTCCAATGCATCACAGCTCAGCAGAAATTATAGTTAACTTATCCTGAACAAAACAACAGTTTTCCGGATTTGACATTAAACTGAGACCCCATCTACCCTTTCAGGTGGGCGTAAAAGATCCCACGGCACTATTTTGAAGAGCAGGGCAGTTCTCCTGGTGTCCTAGCTGATACTTATCCATCAATCAACACCTAGCACCCTCACCTTTGGGTCAGAAGCTTGTGGGTTCAAGTCCAACTCCAGGGACTTGAGCACAAAAATCTAGGCTGACACTCCCAGTGCAGTGCTGAGGGAGTGCTGCACTGTCGGAGGTACCTTCTTTCGGATGAGACATTAAATCAAGGCCCTGTCTGCACTCTCAGATGGACCTAAACGATCCCATGGCACTATTCCAAAGAGAGCAGGGGAGTTCTCCCTGGTGTCCTGACCAATATTTATCCCTCAATCAACACCTAAAATAGGTTAGCTGGTCATTATCACATTGCTGTTTGTGGGAGCTTGCTGTGCGCAAATTGGCTGCTGCGTTTCCCCGCGACTGCATTTCAAAAAGTACTTCATTGGCTGTAAAGCACTTTGGGACATCCTGAGGTTGTGAAAGGTGCTATATAAATGCAAGTTATTTCTATTGCATACATCAGAAAAAAAAGGTCGCGCCTCTCGGCAGATGTCATAGGGACCGATTTTCAGCCAGGCCTCCCTCCGCCCGCCCAAGTGCCGCTGGGGTACCGGACGGTACTTTGGGCGGGATATTCATGGCCGACGACCCTCGAAGGTCAGAGGGCGGCAAATGGACGACGTACGCCGCCAATCTGGGCGGCAGCGAGCGGGAGCTCGCATTCTCGGCGGCAGAGGCGCTTGTTGCCCAAGTGCCGCCGAGGATGGAGTCGGGCCCACGGAGGGTCGAAGACCTGAAAAAAGAAAATCTGCAATGAAAAATTTTTTTTAAACTATTGGAAGACCTTCAGGGGACCCTACGCAGGTAAGTCGCTGTGGAAAAAAAAAAATTACAATTTTCACTTACCTTTTTTTTCAGGATCTTCAGACTGACCGTCAGGGGGACAGACCGGCCTCCAGCCAGCGGCCCGCCCCCCCCCCGTTCTCCCGCCGACTCCCGCCCGCAGGAATCTGGGAGCTGGGCGGGCGGGAGCTCAGTTGCGCCACTCGGCCGTCCGCGGGCGGTTCCTGGCGGCTCTCCCCTCCCGCCCGCTCACGCCCGCCCCGAAAGTGGCACTGGGCGGGTCTTCAGGAGGAATGTCAGCGGCAGCGGGCGGTGAGGTGCTGAATTTCGGCCCCCATAGAATCATATTTAAATAAATCTTTTGCTGAAACACTTTTGAAGGCAGAGAAAGGTACTGCAATCTAACTGCATCAGCAATTCTTACACGCTTTATTCCATTCATACTATGTTGCAGTGATATTTGCATAGTGCACCTGGCATCCTTGTGTTCTTTGTAGCTGCTGTAGATAAGTAGTTAACCACCTGTATCAGTCAAGTACACAATTGGACAGTGACCAGGAACGTTCCCCTCTGTGCCCACCAGCCCTCAATTATCCACCCATTCAAGTGAACATTGTGTGCTCCCTTAACATAAAATTAAAGAACTGACTGAATACATTGTGACCACAACAATGGTGACAAAAGCTGCTTATTTTATTTTCTGACTTTTATTTTTTGACTCATTTATTAAAACAATGGTTTCCATTTAAAACATAAGAAATAGGAGCAGGAGTAGGCCATTCGGCCCCTCGAGTCTGCTCCGCCATTCAATAATATCATGGCTGATCTTCTACCTCAACTCCACTTATCTGCACTATCCCCATATCTCCCTTAATATCCAAAAATCTATTGGTCTCTGTCTTGAATATACTCAAGGACTGAGCCTCCACAGCCCTCTGGAGCAGAGAATTGCAAAGATTCACCACCCTTTGAGTGAAGAAGTTTCACCTCAACTCAGTCCTAAATGGCCGACCCCTTATCCTGAGACTGTGACCCCTGGTTCTAGACTCCCCAGCCAGGGGAAACATCCTCTCTGCATCTACTCTGTCAAGCCCTGTTAGATTTTTGTATGTCTCAATGAGATCACCTTTCATTCTTCTAAACTCTAGAGAATATAGGCCTAGTCTACTCAATCTCTCCTCATAGGACAATCCCCGATCTCAGGAATCAATTTGGTGAACCTTCGTTGCACTCCCTCTGTGGCAAGTAAATTCCTCCTCCAGGCTACCCCGTGCAATTTGATTTGACCAATCGATATGTAGGTTAAAATCCCCCATGATTACTGCCGTTGCTTTTTCACATGCCTCCATTATTCCCTTGATTATTGTCCGCCCCACCGTGAAGAACATAAGAAATAGGAGCAGGAGTGGGCCATATGACCCCTCGAGCCTGCTCCGCCATTCAATAAGATCATGGCTGATCTTCTCCCTCAAGTCCACTTTCCCGTCCTATCCCCATATTCCTTGTTTCCCTAAGAGTCCAAAAATCTATCCATCTCAGCCTTGAATATACTCAATGATTAAGCAGCCACAGCCCTCTCGGGCAGATAATTCTAAAGATGCACAACCCTCTCACCCCAGTAAAGAAATTCCTCCTCATCTCAGTCTTTAATGGCATACCCCTTATTATGAGACTATGCCCTCTAGACCAGTCAGAGGGAAAAAAAACTCAACATCTATCCTGTCAAGCCCTCTCAATAAGATTACCTCTCAGTCTTCTAAAATCCAGAGAGTATAGGCCCATTCTACACAATTCTCCTTGTCATGTATTCAACGATCATTGTAACCCATGTATAAGCTGACCTAAGTTGTACACCTTGAGAACATTGACCACAGGGGGCGACCTTGCGGGAGACACTCCTAACCTGGACTTTCCGGTATAAAAGAGGAAGCTCCACCCACCTTCAGTCTCTTGAGGTCTTGGTAATAAAGGTAACTGGTCACAGTGTGACCTTCTCTCAAGTATGGGCTTCGTGTGCATTTATACTGTATAGTAAGGACATATTACTCCTCATATGACAATCCTCTCACCCCAGGAATCAATCCAGTGAACCTTTGTTGCACCACCTCTAACGCAAGTTTATCCTTCCTCAAATAAGGAAACCAAAACTGTGCACAGTAGTCAATGTGTGTTCTCAACAAAGCTCGGTACAATCTTACTCTTGTACAGTTGTGTATGCATGCCTGTTTACTGTGTGATGTCTGAATGTACCCTTACACTGTACACACCTTACCTGTACACCAGAAGGCGCTGCTGCTGGAGACCCAAGGGTTACATGAACACCCAGTATAAAAACGAACTCACAGCTTATTGTCGGCACTCAGGAGCTGCAAATAAAGGACGGCAGGTCCACACATTTTAAGTATCATACCCTGCCTCGTGGAGTCATTACTAAAGGTGCCTACATACACTATAACTGGCGACGGGAATACGAGGTCACAAACCACACGCTCAACATGTCTAACCTCAGCAACTTTCAGCAATTTAGAGAGGGTGAAGATTGGGACGCTTTTGTGGAAAGATTGGAACACTTCTTAAAAGCCAATGACCTGGACGGACACACACCGGCCACACTACCAAACAAACGCAGGGCCATCCTGCTTAGCAGTTGTGGGCCCACCATCTACGGTGTCATCAGGGACTTACTAGCCCCGGAGAAGACAACCACCAAGAGCTATGAGCAACTTGTAACAATCATACAGGAACAACTAAAACCGAAAGAAAGCATCCTCACAGCCAGGCACCGGTTCTACACTTACCGGCGACCTGAGGGCCAAGAAATTGCCAAGTATGCTGCACACTTAAGAAGACTAGCTGCACTGTGTGATTTTGGCGACCACCTTAATGAAGCACTAAGGGACATATTTGTCATCGGAATCGGCCACGAAGGCCTCCTACACAAATTGCTCTCGGCTAACATTACGGTCACCCTGCAGAAAGCAATTCAAGTGAGCCAGGCCTACATGGTTTCGGCCAGCGACTCCAGGTGAATACTGACCCAGGACTCTAAACCGGCGAGCGCAGTGCAACGCATGGACACTTCTAAAGGCAGAAATGCTGCCCCGAGTCCCGCAACCCTAAGTCCGCCACATGGGGCAAACCGGATGGCTCCGTGCTGGCGCTGTGAAGGAAACCACAAGGCCCACCAGTGCCGCTACAAAGACTATACATGCAAAGGCTGCAAAGAGAAAGGGTACCTTCAGAGAATGTACAGAAAAGGCTGTACTCACTGTGTCTCTGATGAGTTGGCTGATCACCGGGACTCCGACACAGATGAAGAGGAAGTTGCTCAAACCCTGGAAGAAGAGTATGGAATCTTTACCTGCTCCACCGGAAGTTCTCCGTGGATGATGGAAGTGGACATCGACGAGGTCCCAGTCTCCATGGAGATCGACACAGGGGCGAGTCAGTTTGTGATGAGCCAAATGACCTTTGAAAAAATTTGGATGAATCCTGCCACTTGACCAAAACTGTCTCCTGTAATTAAAATGGCCTCCGCCATGCCACAAGTGAACATGGAGGAGCATCATGTGACATCAAGCGGCCAATCGGATTTGAAGGCTCCTTTAAAGGAGACCGGTAACCAAAGAAATTTAAAGGGGAAGTTTCATCTATTTGAGTACACGGACTTTAAAGCTAAAGATGCAATTAAAGGGCGCAAGTATGAAAATGTATGCAATGTAACCATGAATTGTGATGCTGATTTAACTAATGAGATGAATGCAGGTGCCAGTAAGGTTAAGAACAAGTTTATTATGCTTAACAATAATGATAAAGAATGTGAAATGCCTAATGTAATCATGTCTGTTGAAACCAGGACACCCAAAAGTGATGCAAATGCTAGAATGTATAATGCAGGCTTGACTATGTGTGATCAGAGCCAAGGTGTCATGTATACCGGTAGGACACTGCCAAAGGACATTGAGTCCTGCAGGGACCATGCTGATGCCAATGGAATCTCCCTGTGGGAGATCCCCAGGTCCAGCAGGCTACCTGACATGTAGCCTGGACCTCTGGAATGAATGTGATGCCCCTTGCAGGACACACACACAGCCAGTGGAAGCAGACCCACTACAGGGACAGTGGTCAATGGGCAGCCCAGCCACCACCAATGGCAACCTGCACCAGACCAGCCCTACAGCCTCTGGTCACCAGGGCCAACACCAGGAGCATGAAGCCAATACCCTCCAGCTTCCCTGGCAAAACCTGGGATGACCTGACCCTCATCCCAATTGGTGGACAAGGAGCCCACCCAGTCTTGTGGCCCTGCCCACCACCTCACAACAACAGTGGACAGGGAGCCCACCCAGTCTTGTGGCCCTGCCCACCACCCCACAACTACCCACATCACAGTGTATACACACCACCCACCGCTGCCGTGGCTACCTCCCCGAGGAATCCCACAACAGTGACACCCACTTGGCTTGTGTGTGATGGCAGCCTCAAACACAGGGTTCACACCTGGCAACCACACAACCATCACCAAAACCTACCACTGATCACCTCCCCTGGTCATGAAAATAAGGATATGAAAAATGCTTAGGGGGGAGTGTTGTTGTGTATGCATGCCTGTTTACTGTGTGATGTCTGAAACACTGTTATGCAACACTGAATGTACCCTTACACTGTACACACCTTATCTGTACACCAGAGGGTGCTGCTGCTGGAGACCTAAGGGTTACCTGCACACGGTAGGTAACCCAGTATAAAAAGGAACTTACAGCTTGTTGTCAGCACTCAGTAGCTGCAAATAAAGGACTGCAGGTCTACACAGTTTAAGTATCATACCCTGCCTCGTGGAGTCATTACTAAACGTGCCGACATATACTACATGTACTCCAGCCTTCTTGCAATAAAGGGCAACATACCATTTGCCTTCCTTATTGCTTGTTGTACCCGCATGCTGACTCTCTGTGTTTCCTGTACGAGGGACACCCAAATCTCTGTGAACACCAACATTTTATAGTTTCTTACCATTTAACAAATGTCTGTTTTTTTTTTAAATTCTTCTTCCAAAGTGAATAACCTCACATTTCCCCACATTGTACTCCAGCTGCACCTTAGTGCCCACTCACTTAACCTGTCTATTCCCTTTGCAGGCTCTTTGGGGCCGAAATTGATGGTCCTGCCACTGGCCTCCACCGGGTTTTCTCGCCGGTCTCCCCGTTTTTTCGCTGTTCTTCCCGCCGAGCGAGATTGGCGAGGCCATCACTCTGGCAGTTTGAAAGGGCCGCTGGGAAGCGTCCACTGGCGTGCGCCGGCATGCTACGCCAAAAAAAAGGCCTCCTGCCCGAGTTTCATCCGAGCCGTCCTCCGCTCCTGCAGGAGAAAAGACCGCCACGTGGAAGCAGGTCTTACCTGACCAAAATTCCGCCCAAAGTACCGTCAGGATGTTAGCGGTCTTTTCGACGGTAAATGGGCGGAACTTGCCTTTGATCAATTTCCACCCCTTTATGTCCTCCCCACAACTTCCTTTCCCACCTAATATCGCCAACAAATGTGGGAACGTTACACTCTGTCCCTTTCACTAATGGCACCTGAGATGCCGGGACAGAGAAAGAAACAGAGAAGGAAATTGCGTCAAATCAGAAAGAGAAGAAAAAAATAGAGGGAAAGAAATATTGGATAAAGAGAGAGAAGAAGGCAAAGTGGGAATAAAAAATTATTTTACATTTTAAAAACCTCTAAGAACAAGTTACAACCCGCTGGAATGAGACTCCACAATTTAAATTGTTCCCTTTCTGGGCCGGAGAGGTTGAGGGCATTGCAGGAACATTGCTCGTCTTAAACGGGTCCTTACGCTGTTAAGTACCAGCCCTAACTTTCTGTGGCGTGTTTAATTGATTTTAACAGCGCAGGTGCAGAAATTTATTGAAACTCACGCGGAATTTGAGGGCGGGCTGCCGTTTTCACAAGGCTAATGGCAGAGCGGCGTAAACCGTCCAGCAACTTGTGGCGATTCGCCATTCACGGCCTTTCTCTTCCTCGCCACATATTGCTGAACGATTTGCACATGAGTAACGCTGTGCGCCATTAAACTCACCGCTACTTTACCAGCAACTTCGGAGCCAATATCCCAGCTTTTCAATGGCAATACATTCCTTTTTCAGTCAGCAATTGACAACAAGCAGAGAAAGGGAATCAAACACAGACCCAGATTATGGTGATTTATGAGATGATTTAATGTCACCTGTGCAGTAAGTGCTTTGGCCTAATTTATGCTGCTCTGGCTCCTATTCCAATCAGACGGTGTAGATTATTCACTGACAGAACGCGCTCCTCTTGTTTCCACAGTAACACAAATATTATGAAAATGCACAATGATTTTTTTTTAAAGGTATAACGTAAATTTTCAGCTTGGTGGGTTTAATGCAAAATAGGGAGCTGAGATCGAAGTGGCACTTAAAATAGTTTGCGAAGTCCAGGAGTAAATTTTGTTTCAATGAGTAAATTACACAAAAAAAGAAAGAAAAACTTGCATTTATATAGCGCCTTTCACCGCCACCGGACGTCTCAAAGCGCTTTACAACTAATGAAGTATTTTTGAAGTGTAGTCACTGTTGTAATGTGGGAAACGCGGCAGCCAATTTGCGCACAGCAAGCTCCCACAAATAGCAATTTGTTATGTTGATTGAGGGATAAATATTGACCAGGACACCGGGGAGAACTCCCCTGCTCTTCTTCGAAATAGTGCCACGGGATCTTTTACATCCACCTGAGAGGGCAGACGGGACCTCGGTTTAACGTCTCATCCGCAAGACGGCACCTCCGACAGTGCCGCATTCCCTCAGCACTGCACTGGAGTGTGGAAACATTTCAAGGACACCCTCCTTGATAAAAATGCAACATCCCCACCGACACCTGGGAGTCCCTGGCCAAAGACTGCCCTAAGTGGAGGAAGTGCATCCAGGAGGGCACTGAGCACCTCAAGTCTCATCGCATGCAGAAAACAAGCATGGGCAGCGGAAGGAGTGTGCGGCAAATCAGTCCCACCCACCCTTTCCTTCAACCACTGTCTGTCCCACCTGTGACAGGGACTGTAATTCCCGTATTGGACTGCTCAGTCACCTGAGAACTCAGTTTTAGAGTGGAAGCAAGTCTTCCTCGATTCCGGGGGACTACCTGTGATGATGGAGTGTCAACCTCGATTTATGTCCGCAAGGGCCTGGATGGGACTTGAACCAACAACCTTCTGACTCAGAGGCAAGTGTGCTACCCACTGAGCCACAGCTGACTTAGAACCATTGCGAATTATAACTGAAAGATCGACAATTTCTGACTGTGTCTGAGAATTCGGATGGGTTCATGACAGAACCTTGTTACATCTCCATTTAAAAAAAAATAAAACATTCTCCATTGGCTCCTTGCAGTTTGGAAGGCATCCCATAATACCCTGGGCAAGTTTCCAATCTTAATTGTCAGCCGTGATTCAGTGGGTAGCACTTTATGAAATACAGCTGATCCAAAAGAAAACAGTCTGTCTTAATCATCTTGAAGGTATCATCAACAGTTCAGACAGTGCATCTCAGATGTCCCAGAGTGCTGTCTCGTCTCATTAAAAATCAAATCAAATGGCAAAACATCACGGTCAGATTTTAAGAAATCTTGCTTTTTGATCTTAACCATTCTGTGCGTCTAATCTTTCTGGAAGCCGTTAAACCAATTATCGCTGATTTCATTTCAGATTAGAGGAATTAACGAAAACAAGAGAAAGTGCTTGGTGGTTGATTGAATTAATGCCTGTTAACAGCGCAGGGAGATTGAATATGAGACAATGAGACGTAGAAACAAGCACTGTGACAGATTGAAAATGACCTTCACTCAACCACTTCTCAGTCAAGGTCCGTATTGGGTTGCCATGGTGGGAGATTTTGAATTTGCAAACCCCAATTTTACCAACGCGATTGGTGCGGGTATAGTGGTGATGTTACTGGACTAGTAATTTATAAACCTGGACTAATAATCCAGAGACACGAGTTCAAATCTCACCACGGCAGCTGGGGGAATTTAAATTCAGTTAAATAAATAAATCTGGAATTATAAAGCTAATGTCAGTAATGGTGAAACTGAAACTACCGGATTGTCGTAAAAACCCATCTGGTTCACTAATGTCCTTTAGGGAAGGAAATCTGCCGCCCTTACCCAGTCTGGCCAGACCTCCTCACTCCAGACCCACAGTGACGTCTTAACTGCCCTCTGAAATGGCCCAGCGAGACACTCGGTTGTACCAAACCACGGTGACAATGTAGATGAAATAGGCAAAGTAGCACTATGGTGCACTTTCACCACACGGACTGCAGCGGTTCAAGGAGGTGGCTCACCACCATCATCTCAAGGGCAATTAGGGACGGGCAATAAATGCCGGCCTTGCCGGCGACGCCCACATCCCGCGAATGAATAAATTTAAAATGGCAGCCGGACGGAAGTCACTGCGTTCCTGCAATGCGCTCCTTCCATTCTAATCTCTTGAACATCCCTGATTATAATCGCTCCACCATCGGTGGCCCTGCCTTCAGCTACCTGTGCCCCAAGCTCTGGAACTCCCTCCCTGAACCTCTCCGCCTCTCTACCTCTCGCTCTTTCTTTAAGACGGTCCTTAAAACCAAACTCACCTGTCCTAATTTCTACCTGCGTGGCTCGGTATCAAATGTTGTTTGATAACGCTCCTGTAAAGCACCTTGGGACGTTTTACTATGTTAAAGGCGCTATATCAATACAAGTTGTTGTTGTTGTTGCAGTCAGGAAAAACTGGATGTACGTTGCTCAGTGCTTAATTCCTTTTGTCTATTTACATTTTTCTCACCACCTTGGGAGTGTGTTCGATGTGAACAGTGCGATGAAAATTCAAATTTGTATTTTTTTCTAAACTTTGCAGAATGAAAATTCCACCCGAAAAAGTCTTCCTTGTGGATTTCCAGATTTCTGTACTCTGCATCGTTGCTCCTGCCCCATACATGCTCACATGCAAGCCCATCCAAAACTCTGCTGCCTCATCATCGACTCCAACGCCCCCCGCCCCCCCAACCCCACAGCTGCCCATTCAGATTGAATTATACTACACTCTACTCTTCTGTTTGACCTGGAGATGAGCTTCTATGTCACAGCCTAAACACCACCAAGACTGCTTACTTACAGCCATCTCTGCAGCATTGCTCGCCTCCATCCCCAGCTTACCCCAATGTAATGTACGCACCGGTGAGTACGCGCACAGGGTTGTAGAGCTGTTGCCCGCCAGGATCAACTGGGAGAAATGTTCCGGACTCCTGGTGGGTCAGTGGCGGGTGGACTCCCTGCCGGAGGAGCTCAGGCCTTTTGCCTGGAGCACGACCCATCTCCTCTATCCGGGAGTCTACCTTAGCCCCGACGAGGAAGCCTGGCCGGCGAACTGGCATGGGCTGGAGGCCAAGGTCGCCACTCATCTAGGGCGCTGGACAGGACTGCTCCGAGTGCTGTCCTACAGGGCTCGAGCGCTAGTCATAAGCCAGCTGGTGGCCGCTATGCTGTGGTACCGGCTGGTCACTTTGACCCCTCCCCCTGCGTTTGTCGCCAAGATACAGAAGAAGCTGGCGGACTTCTTCTGGAACAACAGGAAGTACTGGGTCTCTGCCGCGGTCTTGAGTCTCCCGCTTAGGGAGGGCGGTCAGGTGTTGGTGTGCGTCAGCACCCAGCTAGCGACTTTCCGTCGTCAGACCCTGCAGAGATACCTCTACGTCGAGCCCCTTCCTAGATGGCATGCGCTGGCGACGTATTTCTTCCGCCAGCAGCACAGCCTCAACTACGACACGCAGCTCCTGTTTGTGAGCTTGGGGGGTGCCAGGACCGCCGTCCAGGGGCTGCCTGTTTTTTACAAGAAACTCATCAGGGTCTGGAACAAAGTCTCCACCAAACGCAGCTGTCCACCGTCTGAAGTGGTGGCTGTCCTGCAGGAGCCGCTGCTCGGGAATCCGTACCTCCACGACCGAGGTTTTAGGTGGCAGGCGGACAAGAGGGCTGTGGCTGGTGAGGTGACCAGGGTCAGGGACCTGCTTGATGGCGGAGGAACGGGCTGGATGGCGCCAGACATGCTGGCACGGCATCTAAACTGGGCCAACGTCCAGTGCGCGGCCAATGCCATCGAGTCGCTAAAAACAGCGCTGGGCCCTGACTCCGTTAGGTGTGTCGAGGAGGCTCAAGCAGGTGGGGAGATCCCGTCCGAACTGACCCCCGTCCAGACGGAATTCCTCATCGGCGCCAAGCCCCGAAACCTCCCTCGGGAGCCGGCGCCTCACAAGTTGAGCCTCCTCGGGGAAATCCCCTCCTTGCCTTTCAGTTCTGCTCGGAGGGGTTTCCTGTACAGGCTGCTCCTGCACACTCTCCACCTTGCCATCCTCGTCTGCCGTCCGGACACGCCATGGCGTACCATCTTGCCGTCCGGAGGAGGCGGGGGTCCCCGATGGAGTGCACTCTACGTGGGAGTCCTCCCACTATTTATTGGGAACTTGGCCTGGAGGGTGGTGCACGGAGCAGTCCCGTGCCATAAGTTTTTAAGTCGGTTCACGGGCTCCCAGGCCGCTTGCAATTTCTGCGGTCTGGAAGATTCCGTGTTCCATGTTTTTACGGAGTGTGTGAGGTTGCAGCCCCTGTTTCATTATTTGAATGGGCTGCTCCTCAAATTCTGGTTGCACTTCAGTCCCACACTACTGATCTTTGGGCACCCTGTGCGGAGGGGAGCGGGTAGGTCCGAGGGCCTCCTCGTAGGACTGCTCCTGGGCACGGCCAAGGGGGCCATCAGCCGGTGAAGGCAGCGGGCGGTCGAGGGGGTCGTTCAGCTCGACTGCTTGCCTCTCTTCCGCGGTTACATCCGGTCCAGGGTGTCCCTGGAGATGGAGCACGCAGTGTCCACCGGTACGCTCGCGGTCTTCCGTGACAGGTGGGCACCGGAGCGACTGGAATGCATCATCACCCCCGGCAACCAAATTTTAATTTGATTCAATGTCTAAAGTTTAATTTGTTTAAGTTGTTGGGTTTAGTGCCCCCCCCCTCTTTTTAGCCAGGGGGCACTTGTATAATTTGTGTTTCTAGCGCCCTCCAAAAAAACAAGGAGGCACTTGAAAAGTTTTTGGAGTGTGCCCCCCCCGCTTTAATCAGGGGGGCACTTGATTACTGATGCAGCTAAAAATAGTTGTAGAGCTGTGCATTAGAAGTGGCTTAGCCAATCACGTGACGTTCACAAGACTCAATAAAACCCCAGCCAGTTGAGTCTAGGTCATCCATTATGAGGTGTGCAGTTGTGAGCCTAGTTGATGAACTGGTAATGTGTAAACCAACTAGTTCTTAATAGCAATGTGTTGCTATGAATTCTTAAGCAAGAACCCATGATACATTACACCCCTCACACCTGTGAAATACTTATCCACACCTCCAGCCTTGCTTACTTCAACATCCTCCTTGGCTAACCTTCACCACCCAAACCCCAGAAACTCCACATCAGCCAAAACTCGATGTCTGTCTGGCAATGTGTCATGCACTAAGAACCTTGCCATTATCTACAGATCTCTCCCACAGTCTTGCCCCATTTTCCTGGACATACCAGTGCAGTCTTCCTCTCCCCCGCCTCCTCCCTATCCCCCCAAATCCATCTCGTCCTCCAGGTCTGTGGATTTGGCCTTCTGGACATTACCCTTGTGTCTATTCAACCTCCGGTGGTCCAGCCTTCAGCTGCGTTAACTGTACTCCCCAATTCTTGGTTATTCTCACTCTCTTGGCGGAGGTACGCCGAATGTTTTTGTGGCGGGAGGGGGGCGCGGTGGGGGATCGTGACGGAGGTGTGGCCAGTGTTTGTGGCATAGGAGCGGCAAGAGATCGTGGCGGAGGTGCGGCGAATGAGGATTCGGGGCCCAGAAGAGGTGAGGGCCGAGGGGCAGCACGGGGCCAGCCCACACTGTGCGATATGTGCGCGCACTAGGTCCATGCAGCAGAGCAGGTCTCTAGTTGTCCTGGTTAACCCTTGCCACTGGATAAAGGCCAAGCTCTGTCGAGCCCCGTGTGGTGGCTGGTGTGCGACGGTCACCACACATTAAAAAAATCCACGCACAGGCATCTTCCACCCCTTCAATTGGAGTTCAGGACTGGAACATCGGGTTCTTCATTGAAACATCTGTGAACTCTTGTGGAAGCAAGTCATCCTCGCTTCGAGGGCCCGCCAATGATGATGATGATAACTCTAATCTATGGAACTCCCTCTCCAAGTCCCTCCACCTCCCTACCGCCCGCTCCACATTTAAAGGTCTCTTGAAAGCACGTCTCGTCAAACAAATTTTTAGCCACGTCTCTAAATCTTCCTTCAAAGGCTTGGCATCGTTCTCTTTTTCCTCTATGAAGGATGTTTCTCTATTCTAAAGGTGTTACATAAATATAAGCTTTCGGCTGTTGGACTAACAGGACTTCTCTCATCTAATACTTCCATATGTTCCTATCCAACTGTGCGAGGAGGGGTGAAGAGCTCAGGAATAAACAGGATGGATAAAAGCTTCTAAGAAAATAATTAGAGGCTTCCTGTTCACAGATAATCCCCATTATTTAATGGACGTGTGCAGAACTGCAGGGAAGCTTTTATGAATGCCTATATTTCTGTGATTTTAATTCAGCTATTTTCATCTCTGCACGTAATTCACTTCCCAAGGATTAGTGATTGTGTAGCCTGCCTGTCATTTCATCTGCCACCGAAAACTTTGTGATTTGTTGTTCCTGCTTTAGTTCAGCCTGCAGACTGTGGCAGGAAGGGAAGATTGAGGGAGGTAAGGAGATCACCCGCTTTGAAATCGCAAGAAATAGAGATGGTGCAGAAAATGTTGATTTCGACAGAGCTTAGGTCGGAGGAAGAATATGTCACACCTTTTGTTTTTTTAGCAGGAATAACAGGACAAAGTTCATAGAAGCGATGGGCAAAATGTTCTGAAACAAACGGAAGATATAATATATTATTATTCAACCTGGAATTGCGCACATGAGCATTTGATTATTTCAGTAGTTAATTTACATATGGCCATCGCGGAGAGAAGCCCCCAGACAAGTGCTGAGTTTCTCAGTGTTTTAGGTCACCTCTTCATGCCAAATAAAGTGTGTCTATGTATGTAAAACTTGTTGGCTTTGAGTATTTCGGCAAATCTAGTATTCAGTGCACAAGCACAACCAATTTTGTCATATCCCCATGTTCGAAAGAAGCTAAACCTAAAAATTGTTTGTGCTGCTAAATTGAATGTCAAATTTATACTGACTTAGGATAATTTGGCAATATTTTGCTACACGTGTTCTCTTGTATACTGGATGAGATTAATGGACGGAAAATTACGCAGTCAAGAATCAGGGATGCTGATTCCTGGATCCAAATTCTTACAAGCTCATAAAGTATATGTAAATCTTGGTGCTGGAAGCACTGAACCACAAAATTTACCCTTTCAGCATCTCCGCAATGCTTTTCTGCTTTGTGTATGCACGTGGAGAAGTTAGTAAAGACATTGTCCTGGAAATTCCTGTCGCCCCGCCTCTCTCCTACCCACGCTGCATTGGTGTAAGTGCGGCACCCCACCCACCCTGTCCCAAAATCCAGGAATGGAATCATTGTGTAGCTGGGAAGAGCCACTGGTGCTTGGAACCCCAGCGACGACCATCCCAGGCCTAGCCGGTCTGCCCTTGTAAGGTGCAATGGAGATTCCAGTGGCGCAAATAGGCCAAAGGCTAACGCTTCAGCGCAGTGCTGAGGGAGCGCTGCACTGTCGGAGGTGCCGTCTTTAAGATGAGACGTTAAACTGAGGCCCCCGTCTGCTCTCTCAGGAGGGCGTAACAGATAAAAGAGTAGCACACTTTCCAGAAGATCAAGGGCGCTCTCCTGGTGTCCTGGCCAATCGTTATTCAGCAACAAACATCACTAAAATAGATCAGGTCATTAATCCCAGTGCTGTCTGTGGGAGCTTGCTGTCCGCAATTTTGGCTGCTGCGTTTCCTACATTACCACAGTGACTGCACTTCAGAAGTACATCTTTGGCTGTGAAGTGCTTTGGGACATCCTGAGGTCATGAAAGGTGCTATTGAAATAAAGAAAGACTATCAAGACATCCCAACAGCGCTTCACAGCCAATGAAGTATAGTCACTGTTGTAATGTGGGAAACACGGCAGCCAATTTGCACACAGGAAGCTCCCACAAACGGCAATGTGATAATGACCAGATAATCTGTTTTGTGATGTTGATTGAGGGATAAATATTGGCCAGGACACCAGGGAGAACTCCGTTGCTCTTTTTTGAAATAGTGCCATGGGATCTTTTACGATCAGCTGAGAGAGAGCGCAGACAGAGCCTCGGTTTAATGTCTAATCCGAAAGACAGCACCTCTGACAGTGCAGCACTCCCTCAGCACTGCACTGGGAGTGTCAGCCTAGATTTATGTGCTCAAGTCCCTGGAGTGGGACTTGAACCCACAACATTCTGACCCAGAGGCACAAGTGCTACCCACTGAGCCATAGCTGGCATTGTAAATCAAGACCTTCCTTTTTTATACCCATATACACTGGTACACGGATCAGTATTGGCGCCATCATTAAAAAGGCCTGTTCCAGTCTCAAATGCCACTTCTTCCATCACCGATACCTTAAACTACTGTCAAATATTGTGCCCCAGGCATGCCGTACAGCTGGGAGTTAGCGCAGACATGTACACCGACCACAATGACATACAGGCAATTACACTTACACTGGAAGAGGATAAATTACCACTTTAAACACCTTTGTTGCAACTTGGCTCCTTGGAACTTTTCTTGCAACCGTAAAATCATCCGAAGTTGAAAGGTGAAGAGGAGCAGTAATGAAATTCCAGTTTCTGCGTGTTCATGTGAATGCAGATGAAATTTTAACTAACAATTTAAATTAGAAATGCACAAAGGTGCCTAATTAAAGTGATCTCTCTGGCTACAATGTGAGTGGGAGCTGGCAGGCATACCACTCCAACTTGTTCCCTGTTCAATGAGTTGGTCACATTGTTACCTGTCGAAAGCACTCAATCCCTTTAATCACGTCATCATGTCCTTCCATTTAAATATGTTAACAGAACAATTTGTAACCTGTATTTTTTAATCATGCTTTTCTGTTTTACATCTGAACATTAGGAAATGATTTTTTGATTGGGTGGGGTGGGAAATTTTGAATAAGTGGACATCTTTTGACTATCTCCATCAACATAAGTCAAAGTGACCTCCTCACCTTGTAGCACAATCCAGAATTATACATAGAAATAAAGCAATGTACTGCATTAACTTCCACTTACCACTTGAAAGTGCACAGCAGAGAAATAATCTGAAAAGCATTAAAAGGCTCAGTGTCTGTGTCAGCCATGGCTCAGTGGGTAGCACTCCCGCTTCTATCAGAAGGTTGTGGGTTCAAGTCCCACTCCAGGGACTTGAGCACAAATTCCAGGCTGACTCTCCAATGCAGTACCGAGGGAGTGTTGCACTGTCAGAGGTGCCGTCATTCCGATGAGATGTTAAACCAAGGCCCTGTCTGCCCTCTCAGGTGGACGTAAAAGATCCCATGGCACTATTTTGAAGAAGAGCAGGGGAGTTTTCCACAGTGTCCTGGCCAATATTTATCCCTAAATCACCATCACTAAAACAGATTAGCTGGTCATAAGCACATTGCTGTTTGAGGGAGCTTGTTCTGCGCAAATTGGATGCCGTGTTTCCTACATTACAATAGTTTCTACACTTCAATGGTTGGAAAGCGCTTTGGGACGTCCTGTGGTCGTGAAAGGCGCTATATAAATGCAGGTCTTACGTGTGTCGGGATTGATGCTCTATTTGGATTTATTTTACATCGCTTTGTTCTGACTTTACTCTTCTCATAGGCAGTCCCTCGGAATCGAGGAAGACTTGCTTCCACTCCTAAAGTGAGTTCTCTGGTGGCTGAACAGTCCAATATGAGAGCCACAAACCCTCTTCACAGGTGGGACAGACATTCGTTGAGGGAAGGGGTGGGTGGGGCTGGTTTGCCGCGTGCTCCTTCCGCTGTCTGCGCCTGACCTCTTCACGCTCTTTGCGTTGAGACTCGAAGAACTCAACGCCTCCCGGATGCACTTTCTTCATCTCGGGCGGTCATCGGCCAGGGTCTCCCAGGTATCAGTGGTGATGTCGCACTTTACCAGGGAGGCTTTGAGGGTGTCCTTATAACGTTTCCGCTGTCCTCCTTTGGTTCGTTTACCATGAAGGAGCTCCGCATAAAGCATTTGCTTAAGGAGTCTCGTATCTGGCTTGCGAACTATGTGGCCCGCCCAGCGAAGCTGATCGAGTGTGGTCAGTGCTTCAATACTGGAGATGTTAGCCTGGTCGAGGACACTGATGTTGGTGCGCCTGTCCTCCCAGGGGATTTGCAGGATCTTGCGGAGACATCATTGGTGATATCTCTCCAGCGACTTGAGGTGCCTTCTATACATCGTCCATGCCTCAGATCCATACAGGAGGGCGGGTATTACTACAGCCCTGTAGACCATGAGCTTGGTGGTAGATCAGGGTATGAGATGTGATAGAAAAGGACACAACTTCAGTAAAGGCCAGGCAATTACAGGCTACATGATGAGATAGCAGCTTTTACACATGAAGGTGCCAAAGAACATCTAAGGCACTTGAGAATAATCTGGCACTCGGTTAACCACGAGCCCGCACTCCCCATTCCCCAGCTCAAACTGATTCTCATCTTCAGCTGCACAAAGCAGTACTAGATCAGAGTTACTGCACTTGTGAGCACTACCTTGTCATACCCCTTCGAACGTCGCCTCCCTTGTTCATTCTGAACCCCATTCTTCTCCTTGCTGCATCCTCACTTTGGTAAACTTGAGACTCGTCCTACTTTTAATCATTCGTTCCCAAGAACTTAACACCATGGAATTCTTTACCCCCTCACTCTTACCGACCTCCCACGATCCAGAAGCTTTCAAGACCCAAGCTTGGTGCGGCCTCTCCATTAATTTATCTCGGGGCCGAAATTACCCCTTTCTTTAAGAGCTGGTACGGACTCACCACCTAGTTGCCGCAGAATCACCGACATTTATGAAATTGGCCTCCATTTGTTTTCCGGCGGTGTTTGTCACCACGCCGCCTGTGGTGCCGGACACACGCTGACCCCCCCCTCCACTGACCGAAGACGACCCCTTTCCGACCCGTGTGGGAAATTGCTCTGCGGGAGCGGAACAGCCGCCACTTGGTGCCCCCGACAGCTTTCCCCGGCGGGAAGGCTGCCTGCCGCCGGGCGGCACGTCCGCCCTTACAGGGGAGGGCGCTCTGCCGTGGCCGCCATTTTATTTTAATTGGCTCCGCGGTTGGTCCGACAATGGCGGCCCCCGGCTTCGGCCTGGCCTCCAACAAGCAGCATGGCGCCCACTCTTGGGTACCGGGCTGCTGGTCCGGCCGAAACCCTCCCTGGTGGCTCAGTGGGCCAAACTAAAGTAACTGCAGAGCTCACGGCGGCCCTCCCCTTTAACTGAAGGGGGAGGGACGCTGTGACTTCTCAGCGCGGCCCGCTGATGACTCCGAGCGAAGTCCGCTCCGCTCCAACGGCACTTCCGCCCCGCAGACCCCCCCCCCCCCAAACACCCCCCTGACCGAGAAAAAAAAAATCAAAGAGCTGAATTCCGCTCTACTCTCCGCCCCATGGATTGGGGCAGAGAAAATTCTTCAAGATCTGTGAGTGCGCCCCCTGTTGGTCAGAGAGCAATTTCTGCCGCTTCATCTTTTCCACAACTTTCAGCAATTGCCTTTCAGCAACAGACACAATCCTTGTTTTCTCAATAAGATCCAGTGTA
Organism: Pristiophorus japonicus; assembly: GCF_044704955.1. Taxonomy (NCBI): domain Eukaryota; kingdom Metazoa; phylum Chordata; class Chondrichthyes; family Pristiophoridae; genus Pristiophorus; species Pristiophorus japonicus. The sequence continues at coordinate 211,181,943 of NC_091987.1, read as the reverse complement.
GTGGTGCCAGTATAAAAGTGGTGTGGGATGATGTTGAGGATTCGAGATTGGCCAGCAACAACAATTAACTGCATTGATATGCCGCCTTTAATGTAGTACAATGTCCCAAGATGCTTCGCAGGAGCGTAATCAGACAAAAATTAACACCGAATGGAAACTGGTAATTAAAAGCTTGGTCAGATATAGGTTTTAAAGGATGGTCTTAAATGAGGAGAGAGAGGTTTAGGGAACAAATTCAAGAGCTAGCCTATGACACCCAGACCCCTCCCCCATAGCTCCAATACCCCCACTCGCCCAAGACAAGGGGGTTGACCCAGGCAATATTTCATTATTTTTAATGATCCTGTAAGATGGGTAGCTAGAGCTATGATACAAACCGGCCATGATCTAATTGAATAGCGGAACAGGATCGAGGGGGTGAATGGTCTTATCCTCTTGTCAGTTTTTCTACACCGTTCGTGTACGCCCACATACGCCCATGTTATTTCCCACGGTGTACCAGCCGCCACTGAACTGCTGGGTCCCGACTGAGGATCAGAAGTGGTGCAATGTGTGCACGGGTTTGTAGAGCTGTTGCATTGTGAGTGGCTTAGCCAGTCACGTGATGTTCACAAGACTCAATAAAACCCCAGCCAGTTGGGTCTAGGTCATCCATGATGACGTATGCAGTTGTGAGCCTAGTGGATGAACTGGTAATGTGTAGTGTGATTGTTAAACCTTTGTTAATAAACCAACTAGTTCTTATTAGCAATGTGTTGTTGTGAATTCTTAAGCAAAAACCCATGAAGCAAATACATTACAGGTGGGAACTACCAATTCGCATAATTTGCAAGGCGAGGGAAAAGAGATTCGTCAAACACTTTTTCGTGATGATAATGCAGCTTCCCTGCTGTCTCCGTTGATAAGTGTTCTGACAAGTGTTGTACATCCATGGAATTCCCTGCCCCAGAGAGCTGTGGAGACTGGGCCATTGAATATATTTAAGGCAGAGATAGACAGATTTTTGAGCGATAAGGGAGTCAAGAGTTATGGGGAGTGGGCAGGGAAGTGGAGTTGAATCCATGATCAGATCAACCATGATCTTATTGAATGGCGGAGTAGGCTCGAGGGGCCAAATGGCCGACGCCTGCTCCTATTTCTTATGTTCTTATGACAAGTGGAGGCCAAGAAGATCCGAGGCTCTATTCTTAGTACTATCAGTTACGGGTCTACGTTAGATATTCTCCCAGGTAGCGTGGTACTGCACTCACATTTTTTCTATTCATTCACAGGATGTTGGCGTCACTGGTAAGGCCGGCATTTATTTCCCATCCCTAATTGCCCTTGAGACAGTGGTGGTGAGCCGCCTTCTTGAACCGCTGCAGTCCGTGTGGTGAAGGTGCTCCCACAGTGCTGTTAGGGAGGGAGTTCCAGGATTTTGACCCAGCGACAATGAAGGAATGGCCGATATATTTCCAAGTCAGGATGGTGTGTGACTTGGAGGGGAACGTGGAGGTGGTGGTGTTCCCATGCACCTGCTGCCCTTGACCTTCTAGGTGGTGGAGGTCGCGGGTTTGGGAGGTGCTGCCGAAGAAGCCTTGGCGAGTTGCTGCAGTGCATCCATGAATCGAGCCACTCTCACCACAATGGGGTGAATACGTTTTTGGCCGTCTGTGACAAGGGAGCGAATTGCTGAACATATCTGGTTATTGTGGAGACTTCTTTAATGGCTGGCTCATTCACATCTCAAGATCTGCTCTGTCTCGGTGCTGTACCCTGTGGCTTTGTAAACTGGTGCAAATCCACTGTTGTTTTGAAAAAACATAACACTTAAATAAAGACTTGTATTAATATACCGCCTTTACAGCCAATGAAGTACTTTTGGGATGTAGTCACTGTTGTAATGTGGGAAACGAGGCAGCCAATTTGCGCTCAGCAAGCTCCCACAAACAACAATGTGATAATGAGCAGATGATTTGTTTTTTTTTAGTGATGTTGGTTATTGAAGTTGATTTTTAATGATAGTAATGCTGACTTAAAATGTAACTCAATCCCAGATACTCTCCCTGAAGGCAAATATTGATATAAACTGCTGAAGTAGTGAGTTAATGATCTGAATCGGAGTAGTGACTGGGGTAGAGATGGGTTTAGTGCCACAACACCAGAAGGGGAAGGGATAATTATTGAGGCTTCCCGCTGCTGATCATTATCCTGCTGTAAGGTTGCATTTATATAGCACCTTTCATGTCCACCAGACATCCCAAAGCGCTATACAGCCAATGAAGTACTTTTTGAAGTAGTTACTGTTGTAATGTATAAAACGCGGCAGCCAATTTGCGCACAGCAAGCTCCCACAAACAGACCAGATTATCTGTTTTTGTTATATTGATTGAGAGCTAAATGTTGGCTGGGACACCGGGGATAACTCCCTTGCTCTCCTTTGAAATCATGCCATGGATCTTTAATGTCCACATGCGAGAGTAGACAGGGCCTTGCTTTAACGTCTCATCTGAAAGACGACACCTCCGACACTGCAGCACTCCCCCAGCACTGCACTGGAGTGTCCACCGAGATTTTTGTGCTCAAGTCCCTGGAGTGTCCACCTAGATTTTTGTGTTCAACCCACTGAGCCACTGGCTGACACTATGTGGACACTGGTGAAATCAGGATTAACCTCACCTGGAGTAGCCTCATTTTCAAACAGCTGACCAACTAATACTGCCTAGTCTCACAGATGAAGAATGGTGACTTAAGGCACCAGTCAAAGGGTGGCTAGTGAGCATGGTATCAAGCGAAGCGAGTGGAGGGGAATTCAGCAGACAGGTCTTGAATGAGTCAGCCTCCTCCACACTAGTTATCATATGCCACCCTTTTATGTGTAAGCCATTACTGTAGAATTATGTACTGTCAAATTATATCATGTTGCAAAGCTGGAAGTGTGGGCGAGTGGAGGTGTGCAGCATATTTTACACAGATCCAAGGGTTTGTGTGTGTGAGATGTCTGCACTCCTCTAATTCTGCTCTCTTGAGCATCTCTGATTATAATCGCTCAACCATCGGTGGCCGTGCCTTCTGTACCCTCGGCCCCAAGCTCTGGAACTCCCTCCCTAAACCTCTCCGTCTCTCTACCTCCCTTCCCTCCTTTAAGACGCTCCTTAAAACCTATCTCTTCGACCAAGCTTTTGGTCACCTACCCCAATTTCTCCTTATACTGCTCGGTGTCAAATTTTTTTATCTCATTATACTCTCGTGAAGCACCTTGGAACGTTACACTACGTTAAAGGCGCTATATAAATACAGGTTGTTGTTGTTTTTATACCGGTACATTGTGGAGGTGGACGCGAAGTTTGCTGCACGCTGTCACAGCCTTTGTCCCTCCCGACGCGGCTTGCTGGACCTGCTCCCCCGGAGAGCAGCGGGCACTCAACGGTCAAGATCTCCCGGGAGCTGATCGTCAAACGCTGGTTGTAATGAGCCAGGCGGGGAGCCTCACCCATCACGCGCTGGAAAATATTGTTGGCGATAGAGTTCGCAATGTTCATGGCCTCGAAGGAGACGTGGATGTTGGGGGCAACCTGCTCCATTGCCTTGTAGATACAAAAGCAAAATACTGCGGATGCTGGAATCTGAAATAAAAAACGAAAATGCTGGAAATCTCAGTGGGTCAGGCAGCATCTGCGGAGAGAGAAACAGAGTTAACGTTTCGGGTCGATGACCCTTCGTCAGAACTGGAAAGGCTTGAGATGTAACAGGTTTTTAAGGAAGTGCAAGGGGCAGGGAAAGGGGGAGGAGAGGAAAGAACAAAAGGGAAGGTCTGTGAGAGGGTGGAAGGCAGGAGAGATTAGAGACAAAAGGAACGATGGGCAAAAATGAGATGGTAGTTGTTATATATGTGGACTTGTATTTATTCTGTACAGTCACCAGAGGGCTCATTCCCCGGAGTTCCAAGGGATCTCATAATCCCTTGGGAGCACAGGTATTTAAGGAGGCTTCACAGGTTGGAGAGGCACTCTGGAGGCCTGCAATAAAAGACTACGGTCACACTTTACTTTGAGCTCACAGTGTTCAGTCTGACTCTTTCTCCATACACTACAACTGACAACGAGATACAGGTAGCGAACCCAAAGATGCAGAGAACAGTGGGCATCCTGGAGAAATTTTCGGAGGGAGATGATTGGGAAACTTCTGTGGAGCGACTCGACCAATACTTCGTGGCCAACGAGCTAGATGGGGAAGAGAACGCTGCCAAACGAAGGGTGATCCTCCTCACCGTCTGTGGGGCACCAACGTATGGCCTCATGAAGAATCTTCTCACTCCAGCGAAACCCACGTAGAAATCGATGACGATTTGTGCACACTGGTCCGAGAGCATTTGAACCGAAGGAAAGCGTTCTGATGGCGAGGTACCAGTTCTACACCTACAAAAGGTCTGAAGGCCAGGAAGTAGCGAGTTATGTTGCAAAGCTGAGATGCCTTGCAGAACATTGCGAATTTGAAGGACATTTGGAGCACATGCTCAGAGACTTTTTCGTACTTGGCATTGGCCACAAAACCATACTTCGCAAACTTTTGACTGTAGAGACCCCAACCTTGAGTAAGGCCATAGTGATAGTCCAGGCGTTCATTGCCACCAGTGACATTACGAAGCAAATCTCTCAGCACACAAGCGCTGCTACAAGTACTGTGAACAAAGTGATGTTGTTTTCGAATCATGACGTACAGCACAGGTCACACATACCTGCAGCTACACGTCCGCAGATGTCTCAAGAGTCCACCATCAAGGGTGATGAATGCAAGGCCATTAACACCCTGTTGGCGCTGCGGGGGTGATCATCGTTTCCATTCATGCCGATTCAAAGAATACATTTGCAAGGGCTGTGGAACAATGGGACACCTCCAATGAGTTTGCAGGTGAGCTGCTAAGCCTGTTAAACCTGTAAACCACCATGTTGCAGAGGAGGACAGATCCACGGAGGATCACTATGAACCAGAGCCTCAGATAGAGGAGGCAGAGGTACATGGGGTGCACGCATTCACCACGAATTGTCCCCCAGTAACGCTGAATGTTGAACTAAATGGACTCCCGGTGTCAATGGAGCTGGACACGGGCGCGAGTCAGTCCATCATGGGCAAAAAGACTTTCGAACGGTTGTGGTGCGACAAGGCCTCAAGGCCAGTCTTAACTCCAGTTCGCACGAGACTAAGAACTGACACTAAAGAACTGATTCCTGTAATTGGCAGTGCTACCGTAAAGGTCTCCTACGATGGAGCGGTACACAAGCTACCACTCTGGGTGGTAGCGGGCGATGGTCCCACGCTGCTCGGCAGGAGCTGGCTGGGAAAGATACGCTGGAACTGGGACGACGTCCGAGCACTATCGCCCGCTGACGACACTTCGTGTGCCCAGGTCTTAAACAAATTTCATTCGCTGTTCGAACCAGGCATCGGGAAATTCCAAGGAGCAAAAGTGAAGATCCACCTAATTCCAGGGGGTGCGACCCATCCATCACAAGGCGAGAGCAGTACCGTACATGATGAGAGAAAGGGTAGAAATAAAGCTAGACCTGCTACAAAGAGAGGGCATCATCTCACCGAACGAGTTCAGCGAGTGGGCCAATCCTATTGCCCCAGTCCTCAAGGGAGACGGCACCGTCAGAATCTGTGGTGATTACAAAATAACTACCAATCGTTTCTCTCTGCAGGACCAATACTCACTACCAAAAGCTGATGACCTCTTTGCAATGCTGGCGGGAGGAAAGAGGTTCACGAAGCTGGATCTGACTTCAGCCTACATGATGCAGGAACTGGAGGAATCATCGAAGGCCCTTACCTGCATCAACACGCACAAAGGTCTTTTTGTTTATAACAGGTGCCCGTTTGGAATCCGATCAGCGGCGGCGATATTCCAGAGAAACATGGAAAGTTTACTGAAGTCGATCCCGCACACTGTGGTCTTCCAGGACGACATCTTGGTCATAGGTCGGAACACAGTCGAGCACCTGCAGAACCCGGAGGAGGTTCTTAGTCGACTCAACCATGTGGGGTTCAGGTTAAAACGCTCGAAGTGCATTTTCTTAGTGCCTGAAGTGGAATTCCTGGGAAGGAGGATTGCGGCGGACGGCATCAGGCCCACCAACGCGAAGGCGGAGGCAATCGAGAACGGACCGAGGCCACAGAACATGACGGAGCTGCGGTCGTTCCTGGGACTCTTGAACTACTTTGGTAACTTCTTACCGGGTCTCAGCACCCTGCTAGAACCATTACATGTCTTACTACAAAAAGGGGGCAAATGGGTTTGGGGCAAAAGCCAAGAAAATGCGTTTGTAAAAGCGAGAAAATTGTTATGCTCAAACAAATTGCTTGTGTTGTATGATCCATGTAAGCGTTTGGTACCAGCATGTGATGCGTCGTCATATGGCGCCGGGTGTGTATTGCAACAAGCTAATGATTTCGGGAAACTGCAACCAGTTGCTTATGCATCCAGGAGCCTGTCTAAGGCCGAGAGAGCCTACAGTATGATTGAAAAAGAAGCATTAGCGTGTGTCTATGGGGTAAAGAAAATGCATCAATACCTGTTTGGGCTAAAATTTGAATTGGAAACTGACCATAAGCCACTTATATCCCTGTTTTCCGAGAGCAAAGGGATAAATACCAATGCATTGGCCCGCATCCAGAGATGCGCACTCACATTGTCCGCATACAACTACGCCATCCGCCACAGGCCAGGCACAGAAAACTGCGCCGATGCCCTCAGTAGGCTGCCATTGCCCACCACGGGGGTGGAAATGGCACAGCCCGCAGATCTAGCCATGGTCATGGAAGCATTTGAGATTGAGCAATCACCCGTCACTGCCCGGCAGATCAAAACCTGGGCAAGCCAGGACCCCTTATTATCTCTAGTCAAAAGCTCTTTGTTTCACGGGAGCTGGTCCAGTGTCCCAGTGGAAATGCAGGAAGAGATAAAGCCGTTCCAGCGGCGCAAAGATGAAATGTCTATACAGGCAGACTGCCTTCTGTGGGGCAGTCGAGTAGTGGTCCCCAAGAAGGGCAGAGATACCTCATCAATGACCTCCACAGTACCCTCCCAGGCATCATAATGATGAAAGCAATTGCCAGATCCCACGTGTGGTGGCCTGGCATCGATGCGGACTTAGAGTCCTCTGTTCACAGATGTAATACATGCTCGCAGTTAAGCAATATTCCCAGGGAGGTGCCGCTAAATTTATGGTCTTGGCCCTCCAAACCGTGGTCTAGGGTACACGTCGACTATGCAGGCCCGTTCTTGGATAAAATGTTCCTTGTGGTTGTAGATGCGTACTCCAAGTGGATTGAATGTTAGATAATGTCGACTAGCACGTCCGCTGCCACCACTGAAAGCCTGCGAGCCATGTTTGCCACTCACGGCTTACCCGATGTCCTGGAGAGTGACAACGGACCATGTTTTACCAGTGCTGAGTTCAAAGAATTCATGACCCGTAACGGGATCAAACATGTCACATCTACCCCATTTAAACCAGCGTCCAAAGGTCAGCAGAAAGAGCAGTGCAAACCATCAAGCAAGGCTTGGAGAGGGTAACTGAAGGCTCATTGCAGACTCGCCTATCCCGAGTCCTGCTTAGCTACCGCACGAGACTACATTCACTCACTGGGATCCCACCTGCTGAAATGCTCATGAAAAGAGCACTTAAGGCAAGGCTCTCATTAATTCACCCTGATCGACATGAACAGGTAGAGAGCAGGCGACTTCAACAAAATGCATACCATGATAGCGCAAATGTGTCACACGAGATTGAAGTCAATGATCCTGTATTTGTATTAAATTATGGACAAGGTCCCAAGTGGCTTCCCGGCACTGTCGTGGCCAAAGAGGGGAGCAGGGTGTTTCGGGTCAAACTTTCGAATGGACTCATTCACCGGAAACACTTGGACCAAATCAAACTCAGATTCACGGACTACCCCGAGCAACCCACCTTGGACCCTACCTTTGTTGATCCCCCAACATACACACCAGTGGCAACCGACACCACGGTTGACCACGAAGCAGAACCCATCATCCACAGCAGCCCTGCAGGGCCCAACACATCAGGCAGCCCAGCAAGGCCAGCTGCACAGCAGCCCAGCGAGGGCCCAACAAATGATTCAACAACACCAGCTTTCACACCGAGATGATCAACCAGGGCAAGAAGGCCCCAGATCTACTCACATTGTAAAGTTACACTATTGACTTTGAGGGGGAATGTTGTTATATATGTGGATTTGTATTTACTCTGTACAGCCACCAGAGGGCTCATTCCCTGGAGTCCCAAAGGATCCCATAATCCCTTGGGAGCACAGGTATTTAAGGAGGCTTCACAGGTTGGAGAGGCACTCTGGAGACCTGCAATAAAAGGCTACGGTCACACTTTACTTTGAGCTCGCAGTGTTCAGTCTGACTCTTTCTCCAGACTCAACAGTAATGGCACAAGTTAGGAAACAAAAGATGTGTCCAGATAGGGGTGTAGATACAGATACAGATGGAGTAACTCTCCTTCCTCGAGCCTCTCGACTTCCTGCCGCCCTTTGCTGTGACTTCAATCACAGCTCTCAATGTCCGCCCTTCCTGGGTGCTGCTTTCTTCTTCTCAGGTCATTTTGAAACTCAGTTTCAGACACGGAAACAAAAGGGGCATGTGCGCGCATGGGGAGGGGTTGCATATGACGGACCGAAATTTCCCTTTACCTTCAGGCCGGTTACCACCGGTAATTGCTGGCTACGCTGCGGAGCGCAATGGCCACCCATTTTTCGTGGGATGGTCGCCATTTTGAAAATTCTCGCTCCTGCGGAATCCCGGCGGTGACTCACTCCCCCCCACTACCGCCCCACAGCTGCCGATCCGTCATAAGTACGTCACTACAGTTGTGCCCCCCCCCACACCGCCGCCGGACACAAAATATCTCGCCGAAAATCTTGCTGCCGGCACTCGGTACCGTCAACGGTGTTTTCTGCCGGTGCACTCTGCTTGCAGTGCTTGGAAAATGGTGGCATGGCGGCCATTCAAGGGGAGGGCGCACTGCTGCAGGCACCATCGTATTTTCTTTGTCGGCTGACTGCCGGGTCGGGCCAACAATTTTTCCCCCCCCCCCCCCCGGGTTCGGCCGGGCCGCCGACAGGCAGCCTGGAACCCCGCTCTTGGCCGCTGGCCCGGCCGAAACCCTCCCTGGTGGCTCAGTAGACCGAACTTCAAGAACCGCAGAGCTCGCAGCGGCTCACCGCTTTACGTGAAGGGGAGAGACGTGGTGACGCGCCAGCGCGGTGACATCATCAGCGCTACACCAATGAGTGAGAGCGGCGGGCACTCCGCCCGCCCCCAACCTCTGCTCCTCCAGTGACCGAACTTCCGCTCCCCACCGCACCTCCGGCTCCATCAGGACCGACTTCCAGGCCGCTGGAAAAACAAAGCCCCCGAGAGCGGAATTCCGCGCAATAGGCCACCGCAGCCAGCGCGGCAGTGAAAACAGCCGAAACGCATTAGGTGCGCCGCGCTTTCGGCGGGTGGGGATTTCGGCCCCGGATGCGTGTTGGGCTTGTTGTACACAAAAGGTTAACAGCCTTGTTTCAATTGCGCCCAGTTGAATCCTCTCTTCCTACATCTGCATGTGCCTTCCGAATCTATCCCCAGGCAGCGAAAAGAGGCGAGCGAGAGCTTGGGCAGAAGTGGTGACACATTAACGAGCTCCAGACCTCTTAATTGCACTCGGAACCGTCACACTCCTGCAGGGTTTAATTAAGCAAAAAACACCACCTCGAAAGCATATGTGCCGTGCATGGAACATTCTGGGCCATTTCTATGATGATATCACCCGCTGATTGGTGATGCTCAAACAGTAACTGAGTATTGAAGTGAAATCTGCAGTTAATTGCATTGTTGGTTCCAGTATTATTTTGCAAAAATTGTTGTGTATTTTCTGGCTGGTAGTTTGTTTATTAAAGTACAGCTTTTGTTATTTTCTCCTAGTTTCACTCACTGCCACCCACTCGCTGCTTGCTGTGGTACAGTCCCATGCCTGCCCACAGTACCTTGCCCTCTTGCCCTGCCCAAGTGGCTGCTCCTGGTGTCAAAGGTCATTGATCATTATAGGCAATCCCTCGAAAGCGAGAAAGACTTGCTTCCACTCCAAAAGCGAGTTCTCAGGTGACGGAACAGTCCAATACGGGAATTACAGTCTCTGTCACAGGTGGGACAGACAGCGGTTGAAGGAAAGGGTGGGTGGGGAGTCTGGTTTGCCGCACGCTCCTTCCGCTGCCTGCGCTTGTTTTCTGCACGCTCTCGGCGACGAGACTCGAGGTGCTCAGCGCCCTCCCCGGATGCTCTTCCTCCACTTACGGCGGTCTTTGGCCAGGGATTCCCAGGTGCCGGTGGGGATGTTGCATTTTATCAGGGAGGCTTTGAGGGTTTCCTTGAAATGTTTCCTCTGCCCACCTGGGGCTCGCTTGCCGTGTAGGAGTTCCGAGTAGAGCGCTTGCTTTGGGAGTCTTGTGTTTATTTATTTATTTGTATTTACATAGCATCTTTAATGTAGTGAAACATCCCAAGACGCTTCACAGGAGTATTATAAAACAAAATTTGACAACGAGTCACTTAACATAGAGAGATGGTGAAATAGACGCAGGAATAAATCCACACACGGAACCTCAGTAAAATGGCCACTGTGCATCTCATTAACCATCAAAGTCATCGCACCGCCCAAAATACAAACATTGTTCTGGAATTTTAACAAGCCTTTACACAGGATAATGTGAAGAATTTAATTTCACAACCTCAGGAGCACTTTACAGCCAATGAACTCTATGTGAAATGTAGTCGCTGTTGTAATGTCATTCTACCAATGGTGGCAGAGCATTCAGTTGCCTTAGTGATACACTCTCTAACTCTGTGGTTAAACCCCTCGCCACCTCTCCCCAACTCCAAAAGCCTCTTCAAAACCTACCACTGTGACCATCCATTTGGTCAACTTTCCTGTTACTGTTTGAATTCCTTTATCACCTGGAGAGCATGCATCAAGGTATACCATACGAACACAGGAATTGCTAGACGAAAAAAAGAACGACATCCATTGAGTTCGCCTTGAACCAGCCTGGTAGCCGCATAACACAATTATAATGGCAATGTTGACCATTCACAGGAATCAATCTTTATCATCATCATCATAGGCGGTCCGTCGAACGAGGATGACTTGCTTCCACAAGAGTTCACAGATGTTTCAATGAAGGACCCGATATTCCAGTCCTGAACTCCAATTGAGCAGGTGGAAGATGCCTGTGTATGGATGTTTTTAACGTGTGGTGACCGTTGCACATCAGCCACCACACGGGCTCGACAGAGCTGGGTCCTTATGCAGTGGCAAGGGTTAACCAAGACGACTGGAGACCCGTTCTGCTGCATGGATCTAATATTGCAGTGTGGGCTGGCCCGTGCTGCCCCAGGGCCCTCGGCTCTTCTGGGCCCCGTACCCTCATTCGTCGCACCTCCTCCGCCACAAACATTCGCCGCACATCCGCCACAATCTCCCATCGCACTTCGGCACCAAACATTCGCCGAACCTCCATCATGGTCACCCACCAAATCTTTGCCACGATCCCTCATCACTCCTCCACCCGATCACTCGTCGCAAGTCCGCCACATCCTTCCCGCTCCTCTGGTGTAGCTGGGCCCCACCGATGTTCCTGCCTGTCATGTATCTCACACTACTGTATATAACTGTATCTTACCATGCTATACATGACTGTAACTAGATATGACCTGTAACCACAAGCATACTCTACCACCAGGGGTGCACTTGCAGGAGCCACTGCATACCTGTTCCACACAGGTATATAAAGGCAGGTCTCAGGCAAGTGTGGCACTCGAGAGCTGTGAAATAAAGTTGCAGGTCCAGAGTGACCTTGACTTCAGCATGTGCCTCGTGTAAGTCTGTACTGCAGGGTCAGGACTTTACAGTGGCGACGAGTTACGGGATCACAGAATCCACAGAATGGCTACCAACGGCTCAGATGAGAAATACAATGCTGGAGACAATTGGGAGGACTTTATAGAAAGGCTCCAGCAAAGCTTTGTAACCAAAGACTGGTTGGGCGATGATAAGGCAGACAAGAGAAGAGCCCATCTCTTGACCAGCTGTGGCTCGAAAACATATGCTTTAATGAAGGACCTGCTGGTACCCGAGAAACCAGCAAGCAAGTCGTTTGAGGAGTTGTGCACACTGGTGAGAGATCCCCTGAAGCCAGTGAGCAGCCTACACATGGCCAGGCACAGGTTCTACAATTACAGACGCTGTGTGGGCCAGAGCATACCCTACTTTGTGGCGGAACTTCGGAGGCTGGCTAGTTTATGTGAGTTCTCCGATGAACTAAGGAGAGAAGTACTGAGAGACTTTTTTATTGAAGGAATAGGCCACGTAGGCATATTCCGAAAGCTTATAGAGACCAAGAACTTGACCCTAGAGGCAGCAGCACTGGTCACACAGACATTCTTGGCAGGAGAAGAAGAAATTAGGTTGTTCTATACTGCGGGTACGATAACTAACGAAACATCGGAACCAAGGGGTTCACAGCGTGAAGCGAGCCGCTACCCCCACACACAGACAAAAGCAGGAGAGCAGGCCTTCAACAGCAGGCAGTGGCGCCAGAAGCCATCAAGGGCCACAGAAACGGCCGTTCACACCTCATCAACCCACAATGCGAGCAATCAACTACAGACTGAGAGAAGCTCAAGAGAGATCAGCCAGACGCAGCTCATCCTTCGGAAACAATGGAAGCGGTTTGTGCTGGAGATGTGGGGGAAGGCACTCAACAAGGGGGTGTCAATTTCAGCATGCTGTTTGCAGAAACTGCAACTATACAGGGCATCTGGCTCGCATGTGCAGAAAAACAGCAGCTCGGCTGGTATACGAATCGGAAGGGTCGGAATGCGGACCAGAAGACGGTGGGGACAGTGCCCGGGACGTCGGGGTACAGTGGGTTAACACGATCAATGTCCACTGCTCTTGCAACAAGACGCCTCCAATAATGATGAAGGTCCTACTCAATGGGATACCCATCAACATGGAACTGGACATGGGAGCTAGTCAATCTCTCATGAGCATCCAACAATTTGAACAGCTGTGGCCGCACAAAAGCAACAGACCAAAACTCACAAGGATCGACACCAAACTAAGGACCTATACCAAAGAAATTGTCCCAGTCCTTGGCAGTGCCATGCTCTCAGTCACACACAAAGAGACGGTGAACCAACTTCCCCTGTGGATTGTCCCCGGGGATCTCCCAGCACTGTTGGGGAGGAGCTGGCTGGCAAAACTAAATTGGAAATGGGATGATGTTCACATCATGTCGTCAGAGGAACGGACCTCCTGCTCAACAGTTCTAAGTCATTTTGAACATCTCTTTCAGCCAGGTGTGGGCACCTTCAAAGGGGCCAAAGTTAAAATCTACATCACACAAGATGCCAGACCAGTCCATCACAAGGCTAGAGCTGTGCCTTATGTGATGAGGGAAAAGATTGAACACGAACTAGACCGGCTTCTGCGGGAAGGCATTATCTCACCCATGGAATTTAGCGACTGGGCAAGTCCCATCGTCCCCGTCATGAAGCCTGATGGATCCGTACGAATCTGTGGGGAGGACCTATCAGAGTGCAGGACCTAGTTGCCACATTGGCTGGAGGAAAACTTTTCTCAAAAGTAGATCTCACATCTGCGTATATGGTGCAAGAACTGACCGAAGAGTCTAAGCTACTCACCACCATCAACACACATCGAGGCCTTTTCATGTACAATCGATGCCCATTCGGCATCAGGTCAGCAGCTGCTATATTCCAGCGCAACATGGAGAGTCTGCTCAAGTCATCCCGGGGACGGTTGTGTTTCAGATGACATACTCATCACGGGCAGGGACACCGACTCCCATCTCCGCAATTTGGAGGAAGTACTAAGTCGATTGGATCGGGTAGGTCTAAGAGTTAAGAAATCCAAGTGTCTGTTTCTCGCGCCCGAGGTTGAATTTTTAGGCAGAAGGATTGCCGCTGATGGAATCCGCCCAACAGAATCCAAAACCGAAGCAATTCGTCTGGCACCCAGGCCCCGGAATGTCTCGGAACTGCGCGCCTTTCTTGGGCTACTCAATTACTTTGGGAACTTTATGCAGAACTTGAGCACGCTGCTGGAGCCTCTCCACGTGCTCCTCAGGAAGGGGTGGGATTGGTTTTAGTGGGACGCCCAAAGAACGCGCCTTCAATAAGGCACGCAACCTTCTGTGTTCCAACAGTGTTTTAGCCTTTTTTTGACCCAGGTAAAAAGCTAGTTCTCACATGTGATGCGTCAGCGTACGGGGTCGGGTGCATTTTACAGCATGTCAATGATGCGGGTAAATTACAACCCATTGCTTATGCCTCCAGGTCACTTTCGCGGGCAGAGCGCGGGTACGGTATGGTTGAGAAGGAGGCGCTCGCGTGCGTGTACGGTGTCAAAAAGATGCACCAATACCTTTTCGGGGCCAAGTTCGCATTAGAAACTGACCACAAACCGCTCACATCCCTGCTATCCGAGTGCAAGGCAATAAACGCCAACGCTTTGGCGCACATTCAACGGTGGGCACTCATGCTGGCGTCTTACGACTACACAATAAGGCACAGACCAGGTACAGACAACTGTGCCGACGCGCTTAGCAGACTACCCCTGGCGACCACGGAAGGGTCCGACGAACAGGACTGTGAGATGGTCATGGCAATCAATGCCTTTGAATCCACAGGTTCGCCCATGACAGCTCGCCAAATCAGAGCCTGGACGTTATCCTTAGTTAAAAGATATGTTTTAACTGGTGACTGGGCAGAGGCTTGCGATGCCTGCCCCGAGGAGATCAAACCTTTCCATAGGTGCATGCATGAACTATCACTACAGGCAGACTGCCTGATGTGGGGAAGCCGAGTAGTCATGTCTCTGTGAGGCAGAGAGGCGTTTGTCCGGGGGCTCCACCGCGAGCACACAGGGATCGTCCTTATGAAGACCATAGCCAGATCTCATGTCTGGTGGCCTGGCATTGACACGGACTTGGAGCTCTGCGTCTGGCGGTGCACCATTTGTGCCCAACTCGGTAATGCCCCCAGGGAGGCACCCCTAAGCCCCTGGCCCACCAAACAGTGGTTGCGGGTGCATGTAGACTATGCAGGCCCATTCATGGGCAAAATGTTCCTCGTAGTCGTCGATGCATTTTCAAAGTGAATCGAGTGCACCATTTTAAACTCGAGCACCACCTCTACCACTGTGGAGAGCCATAGAACCATATTTGCAATGCATGGAATTCCTGACATATTGGTCAGTGATAATGGTCTGTGCTTCACCAGCGTAGAATTTCAAGATTTTATAGTTGACCACTGCATAAATCACGTTAAGACGGCACCGTTCAAGCCGGTCTCCAATGGCCAGGCGGAGCGAGCAGTGCAAATCGTTAAACAAGGCATGCTAAAAATCCAAGGTCCCACGGTGCAGGGTCGCCTGTCGCGACTGCTGCTGGCATACAGATCTCGTCCGTATTCGTTGACTGGGGATCCCCCCACGCAACTATTGATGAAACGGACCTTAAAGACTAGGCTCTCGTTAATCCTCCCAGACATGCATGAAATTGTTGAGGCAAAGCACCGGAAGCTGACTGGGTACCATGACCAAAATTCGAGGGGGAGGTGGAATGAGATAGGGGACAAAGTGTTTGTGCTAAACTATGGCAGGGGTCCCAAATGGCTTGCAGGGACAGTAACAGGCAAGGAAGGAAACAGGCTACTGGTTGTACAAATGGGCAATGGCCAGACCTGCCGGAGGCATGTAGACCAAGTAAAAAGTAGATTCACCAACAACACTGAAGAACCAGAGGCAGACTACAATGTGGAACTCACACCACACCTGGTGGACAGACAGAGGGAACAACCTGAGGAAAGGGCAGTCTCAACAGACAGCCCAGGCGAGATACCAGCAATCATACTGAATGAAACAGACAACCCAGGCGAGATACCAGTAATCACACCGAAAGAAAAACAGGCACCAAGGCAAACAACTGAATCACAACTAAGACGCTCTACGCGAGAGCGTAGACCACCTGAGAGACTGAATCTATAAAGACAATAAGACCTTGGGGGAGGGTGATGTCATGTATCTCACATTACTGTATGTAACTGTATCTTCCCATGCTATACATGACTGTAACTAGATATGACCTGTAACCACAAGCATACTTTACCACCAGGGGTGCACTTGCAGGAGACACTGCATACCTGTTCCACACAGGTATATAAAGGCAGGTCTCAGGCACTCGAGAGCTGTGTAATAAAGGTGCAGGTCCTGAGTGTCCTTGACTTCAGCATGTGCCTCGCGTAAGTCTGTACTGCAGGGACAGGAGTTTACACTGTGCACGCTCCAAACTGGGTCCTGATGACATCACCCAGTCACCCACCTCAAAGCCGTCGCACATTTGTGTCAACTCATGCTGGAAGCTGCAGTGGCCGCTCCAGCTCTTATTGAAGCCCCGACCTGTGGAGATGATAATAATAATGGCGTTGTTGACCATTCACAGCGATGAATCTCGATCAATTAGTCTACAACAGACCCTGATGCAATCCCAGTGCTGGAGAGCTTTGGGAAACATAGGTCCAAAGTAGGTCGGGTGTTCCAGGATTTTGACCCAGTGATGAAGGAACGGTGATATATGTCCAAGATATATGACACAGTCTAAGGGTAAGGGGTAAGCCATAGAGGACTGAGATAAGGAGAAACTTCTTCACCCAGAGAGTTGTGAACCTGTGGAATTCTCTGCCACAGAAAGTTGTTGAGTCCAGTTCGTTGGATATATTCAAAAGGGAGTTAGATGTGGCCCTTACGGCTAAAGGGATCAAGAGGGGTATGGAGAGGAGGCAGGAGTGGGGTACTGAAGTTGAATGATCAGCCATGATCAAATTGAATGGCGGTGCAGGCTCAAAGGGCTGAATGGCCTGCTCCTGCACCTATTTTCTATGTTTCTATGTAAGTCAGGATGATGTGTGACTTGGGAGGAGAACTCGGACGTGATGGTGCTCCCACGAACCTGCTGCCCTTGTCGTTCTGGGAGGTGGAGGTCGAGGATCATGAGGGTTGCAATATGCTGCAGTATGAGCTAAACTGCAGCACGGTAGTCTCAAGATGCACCCACGCTTCATTCTATTCCTTCCAATTCCTTTCCAAGAAACCTCAATTACCACACATTTAAAACTACACAACTGAAAGTGCAGTTTTTTCTAAATGTTACCATACGCAAATAGCAGCTTCAAAAATTGAAAATGATGTAATGAAGTAATTATGCGAAGACAATTATTTTAACTCCAACATTATACCATTGTAAACAACATGCAAAACTATGCAAAATATTTTATAATTGCATAACCAAGGATCAGTATTCAAATATGCAATAAACTACAGATTACTTACTAATGCTTGAATAGACAAGTCAACTTAAGTCAAATATAATCATGTATTAAAGCCGCATAATAATTACGCAGCATTACTAATGTATAAAATACATAATGGATAATGAATGTCTTGCAGGGATTTGCAAGGCAGTGATCCATTTCAGAGGCTCAGATGCTGTTGTAATCACTGACATTGAAGCAACAGTGGTTTATGCTGGCTGATCGTGCCCTGAAATTAGACCATTGCAATAGATTCACAGAGAGATCTTCATTTTGTTTATAGTTGGGTAGATGTGTCAGCAGGGGCTCAGTGGGTAGCACCCTCACCTCTGAGTCAGAAGATTGTGGTTTCAAGTCCCACTCCAGGAACTTAAGCACATCAATCTAGGCTGACACTGCAATGCAGTGCTGAGGGAGTGCTGCACTGTTGGAGGTGCCGTCTTTCGGATGAGACGTTAAACCGAGGCCCTGTCTGCTCTCTCAGGTGGACGTAAAAGATCCCATGGCCACTATTTCGAAGAAGAGCAGGGGGGTTATCCCCGGTGTCCTGGCCAATATTTATCCCTCAATCAACATCACTAAAACAGATTATCTGGTCATTATCACATTGCTGTTTGTGGGAGCTTGCTGTGGGCAAGTTGGCTGTTACATTCCCACATTACAACTATACTTCAAAAGTACTTAATTGGCTGTAAAGTGCTTTGATACATCCGGTGGTCATGAAAGGCGCTATATAAATGCAAGACTTTTTTAAATAATTAGTGCTCCCAACATTGACAAAGGTGTATATTTTCCATTCGTGGAAGTCTATGAACTCTGCTCCTCAGTATAGAAGAAAAAAACATTGCATTTATGTAGCACCTTTCATAACTTCAAGATGTCCCAAAGCGATTTACAATCAATGAAGTACTTTTGAGGTATACTTATTGTTGCAAGGTCGGAAACTTAACAGCCAAGTTGCGCACAGCAAGCTCCCACAAAGAGCAATGTGATAATGACAAGATCTGTGTTTTTTTTGTAATGTTGGTTGAGGGATAAATATTGGCCAGAATGTCAGGGAAAACACCCCAGCTCTTTTTCAAAATAGTGTCGTAGGATCGTTTACGTCCTCCTGTGAGAGCAGGCGGGGCCTCGGTTTAACATCTCATCCGAAAGGCAGCACCTCCGACAGTGTAGCACTCCCTCAGCACTGCACTGGGAGTGTCAGCCTGGATTTTTGTGCTTCAAGTGGGACTTGAACCCACAACCTTCTGACTCAGAGGCAACAGTGCTGCCCACTGAGCCATCCTTATGCACTCCCATTGTGTAAAACTCTGAACCGAGATCGTCAAATCATAAAATCTATCGAAAAGTATTGAACTTTCTCAATTATTTTTCTCATCATTGTCGTGTCATGGTTGTATTTCTGTTGCTATTTAAAACATGGTCTAAAGCTATTGATTTTACAACATCAGTCTTCAAGAAATATTGGATTTGTGACATTGAACCTGCAGTTTTAGTTTATCTTTCAAAGCATTTGCTTTGTGCTCATTAAGGCTAAAGTGATCCATGCTGGTGAATAGAATGCTTCTCCATTTGAGGCACTGTGCCAGTGTGAATCGCTCCCCAGGTCAGATTCCTAGGATGAAGGGGTTGTGTTTCAAGGAAAGGTTGAGTAGGTTGGGCCGTTCCTCATTGGAATTTAGAAGAATGAGAGGAGATCTTACTGAAACATATAATATTCTGAGGGGGGCTTGACAGGGGGGATGCAGAGAGGATGTTTCCCCTCGTAGGGGAATCTACAACAAGGGGCCATAGTTTCAGAATAAGGGGTCACCTATTGAAGACGGAGATGAGGAGGAATTTCTTCTCTCAGATGGTCATGAATCTTTAGAATTCTCAAGCCCAGAGAGCTGTGGAGGCTGGGTCATTGAATATATTCACGGCTGAGATAGACAGATTCTTGAACTATAGGGGAGTCAAGGGTTATGGGGAAAGTCGAGTTGAGGCCAAGATCAGGTCAGCCATGAGCTTATTGAATGGCGGAGCAGGCTCGAGGGACTGTACAGACTACTATTGTTCCTATTTCTTCTGTTCTTAGATGTAGCGCGAGTTGGATGCCGAGTAAAGTGCCCATTACTTTGCTGCACTACGAGCACCCAGTCCCACCGGCAGGAAAGCAAGACCCTGCTGTACCGGTGAGCACGCCATTCACCACACCAGCCTCTCGAAGTGAGATTGCCAATTTATGTCGTGTTATGAATGGATAGTTTTGATTTGCGCTTTCACGGCCCAAACCCAGGCTCTCGCAGTGGAAGAAGACTGTGCTGACCCATTGCGTCAGGTCCCCAGAACCAGCGAGCACAGCTCTTCAATTAATCCCCCCATCACAATTCACTCGGCATTCCCAGTACCAGAAGTAGCAGGAGAACCAGGAGCACAAACAAATCAATAAGCAATTCCTCGCAAAATCAAACTGTACAATTTAACAAGCTCATTTATTCTATTTTTTTTTTGCAGGTAATGAATCAGAAACTCTTCATTTTATATAGATTCATAAATTAATGCAATCTTATTAATGTGCTGGAATTGCAGGTAATGAATATTAAATATTAAAGACATCATAAAACTAAAACATGATTGTGAATTAAGCAAATGTTAAATGGTGATGGTGTACTTACTACATTAAGTTAGATTTTATTACTTGAACAATCACTTCATTATACTTTTAATGAAGGTTATTTAACAGCTGTCTGGGGGAGTAAGGGCTGGGTAGCTCACTGGAACATGGAACAATGCAATAATTAAATAACTGCAAAAGAACTGCTGACCCTAATCAGTCAGTATCTTCCTCCACGTCGCTCTCTCTGTCACACACACTCACCCTAACTCCTTCTCTCTCTGCCCTTGTCCTCATGCACAGTCACTCTTTATTGCTCCCTCTCGCACAGACACCCATTCTCTCCATGTCCCTCTCCCACACTCAACCTTTCTCGTACATTCTATCTTTCTATTTCTGTCTCTCAGACGCACCCCAAGGTATCTAACAATTTGATAGGTTTATATGGAGCCAGTAAAGTCCTGTCCCCTCAGTACAGATTCACACGAGGCATGTAGTGAAGTCAAGGTCACTCTGGACCTGCACCTTTATTTCACAGTTCTGGAATGCTGCACTTGTCTGAGACCTGTCCTTATATACCTGTCTCTTGCAAGTGCACTCCTGATGGTAAGGTATGCTGGTGGTTACAGGTCATATCTTATTACAGTCATGTATAGCATGTTAGGATACAGTTATATATAATAATGTAAGATACATGACATCACCCTCCCCCAAGGTCTTATTGTCTTTATAGGTTCAGTCTCTCAGGTGGTCTACGCTCTCGCGTGGAACGTCTGAGTTGTGGTTCAGTTGTTTGCCTTGGTGTCTGTTTTTCTTTGGGTGTGGTTGCTGGTATCTCGCCTGGGCTGTCTGTTTCGATTGGTGTGATTGTTGTTGACTCGCCTGGGCTGTCTGTTGGGATTGCCCTTTCCTCAGGTTGTTCCCTCTGTCTGTCCACCAGATGTGGTGCGAGTTCCACATTGTAGTCTGCCTCTGGTACCGCAGTGTTGTTGGTAAATCTGCTTTTGACGGTCTACATGCCTCCAGCAGGTTTGGCCATTGTCCATTTGTACAACCAGTAGCCTGTTTCCTTCCTTGCCCGTTACTGTCCCTGCAAGCCATTTGGGACCCCTGCCATAGTTTAGTACAAACACTTTGTCCCCTATCTCATTCCATCTCCCTCTCGAATTTCTGTCATGGTACTCAGTCAGCTTACGGCGCTTTGCCTCAACGATTTCGTGCATGTCTGGGAGGATTAATGAGAGCCTTGTTTTTAAAGTCCTTTTCATCAACAGTTGCGTGGGGGGGATCCCTGTCAGTGAGTGCGGACGAGATCTGTATGCCAGCAGCAGTCGCGACAGGCGACCCTGAAGCGTGGGACCTTGGATTTTAAGCATGCCTTGTTTAATGATTTGCACTGCTCTCTCCACCTGGCCGTTGGAGGCCGGCTTGCACGGTGCCGTCTTGACGTGATTTATGCCGTGGTCAATTATAAAGTCTTGGAATTCTGCGCTGGTGAAGCACGGACCATTGTCACTGACCAATATGTCAGGGATTCCGTGCATTGCAAACATGGTTGCGAGGCTCTCCACAGTGGTGGAGGTTGTGCTCGAGTTTAAAATGGTGCATTCGATCCACTTTGAAAATGCATCTACAACTACGAGGAACATTTTGCCCATGAATAGGCCCGCATAGTCTACGTGCACCCGCGACCACGGTTTGGTAGGCCAGGGCAGGGGCTCAGTGGAGCCTCCCTGGGGGCATTGCTGAGTTGGGCACAAATGGTGCACCTTCGGACGCAGAGCTCCAAGTCCGCGTCAATACCAGGCCACCAGACGTGGGATCTGGCTATGGCCTTCATGAGAACGATCCCTGGGTGCTCGCGATGGAGCTCCCGAACAAATACCTCTCTGCCTCACAGAGACATGACTACTCGGCTGCCCCACATCAGGCAGTCTGCTTGTAGTGATAGCTCATGCATGCGCCTGTGAAAGGGTTTAAATTCCTCGGGGCAGGCATCGCAAGCTTCTGCCCAGTCACCGGTTAGGACACATCTTTTTACTAAGGATAATGTGGGGTCACTGGCTGTCCAGGCTCTGATTTGGCGAGCCGTCATGGGCGAACCTGTGGACTCAAAGGCATTGATTGCCATGACTATCTCACAGTCCTGTTCGTCAGACCCTTCCGTGGTCGCCAGGGGTAGCCTGCTGAGCGCGTCGGCACAGTTGTCTGTGCCTGGTCTGTGCCTTATGGTATAGTCGTAGGACGCCACCATTGAATTCGCGCCGAGGCATTGCCGTTTATTGCCTTGCTTTCGGATAGGAGGGACGTGAGGGGCTTGTGTTCGGTTTCTAACGCGAACTTGGCCCCGAAAAGGTATTGGTGCATCTTTTTGACACCGTATACGCATGCGAGCACCTCCTTCTCCACCATTCCGTACCCGCGCTCCGCCCACGAAAGTGACCTGGAGGTATAAGCTATGGGTTGTAATTTACTCGCACTATTGACATGTTGCAAAACGCACCTGACCCCATACGCTGACGCATCGCATGTGAGAACTAGCTTTTTACCTGGGTCAAAAAAAGTCAGAAAACTGTTGGAACACAGAAGGTTGCGTGCCTTATTGAAGGCGCGTTCCTGGGCGTCCCCCCAAAACCAATCGCACCCCTTTCTGAGTAGCACGTGGAGAGGCTCCAGCAGCGTGTTTAAGTTCTGCATAAAGTTCCCAAAGTAATTGAGTAGCCCGAGAAAGGCGCGCAGTTCTGAGACATTCCGGGGCCTGGGTGCCAGGCGAACTGCTTCTGTTTTGGACTCTGTTGATCAGATTCCATCAGCGGCAATCCTTCTGCCCAAAAATTCAACCTCGGGTGCGAGAAACAGGCACTTGTATTTCTTGATGCGTAGGCCTACCCGATCCAACCGCTTTAGTACTTCCTCCAAATTACGGAGATGGGAGTCGGTGTCCCTGCCCGTGATAAGTATGTCGTCTTGAAATACAACCGTCCCCGGGATGGACTTGAGCAGACTCTCCATGTTGCGCTGGAATATGGCAGCTGCCGACCTGATGCCGAATGGGCATCGATTGTACATGAAAAGGCCTCGATGTGTGTTGATGGTCGTGAGTAGCTTGGATTCCTTGGTCAATTCTTGCATCATATACGCAGATGTGAGGTCTAATTTTGAGAAAAGTTTACCTCCAGCCAATGTGGCAAATAAGTCCTCCGCTCTGGGCAGCGGGTACTGGTCCTGTAGGGAGACTCTGTTTATGGTAGATTTGTAGTCCCCACAGATTCGTATGGATCCATCAGGCTTCATGACTGGGACGATGGGACTTGCCCAGTCGTTAAATTCCACAGGTGATATAATGCCTTCCCGCAGAAGCCTGTCTAGTTCGTGTTCACATAGGGTACAGCTCTGGCCTTGTGATGGACCGGTCTAGCTTCCTGTGTGATGTAGATTTTGACTTTGGCCCCTTTGAAAGTGCCCACACCTGGCTGAAAGAGATGTTCAAATCACTTTATAACTGTTGAGCAGGAGGTCCATTCCTCTAATGGCATGGCATGGACATCATCCCATTTCCAGTTTAGTTTTGCCAGCCAGCTTCTCCCCAGCAGTGCTGGGGGGTCTCCGGGGACAATCCACGGGGGAAGTCGGTTTACTGTCCCTTTGTGTGTGACAGAGAGCATGGCGCTGCCGAGGATTGGTATGATTTCTTTGGTATAGGTCCTCAGTTTGGTGTCGACCCTTGTGAGTTTTGATCTGTCTCTTTTATGCGGCCACAGTTGTTCAAATTATTGAGCGCCCATGAGAGATTAACTCGCTCCCGTATCCAGCTCCATGTTGACAGATATTCCGTTGAGTAGGACCTTCATCATTATAGGAGGCATCCTGTTGTAGGAGCAGCGGCCATTGATCATGTTGACCCGCTGTACATCGGTGTCCCGGGTACTGTCCCCACCATCTTCTGTTCCGCTTTCCGACCCATCCGATTCGTATACCAGCCGAGCTTCCGTTTTTTTGCATATGCGGGCCAAATGCCCTGTATATTCACAATTTCTGCAAACAGCCTGCTGAAATCGACATCTCCTTGATGAGTGCCCACCCCCACACCTCCAGCACAGACCTGTTCCATTGTTCAAAGTGTTTCCAAAGAATGAGCTGCGTCTGGCTGATCTCTCTTGAGCTTCTCTCAGTTTGTAGTTGATTGCTCGCATTGTGGGTTGATGAGGTGTGAACGGCCGTTCCTGTGGCCCTTGATGGCTTCTGCCTGCTGTCGAGAGCCTGTTCTCCCGGTTTTGTCTGTGTGTGGGGGTAGCAGCTTGTTCAGTGCTGTGAACTTTTTCTTCCGATATTTCGTTAGTTGTCGTACCTGCATTGTAAATCAACCTCGTTTCTTCTTCCCCTACCAAGAATGTCTTTGCAACCAGTGCTGCTGCCTCTAAGGTCAGGTTCTTAGTCTCTATGAGCTTTCGGAATATGCCTGCGTGGCCTATTCCTTCAATGAAAAGGTCTCTCAGCATTTCTCTCCTCAGTTCATCGGAGAACTCACATAAACTAGCCAACCTCCGAAGTTCCGCCACGAAGTCGGGTATGCTCTGGCCCACACAGCGTCTGTAGTTGTAGAACCTGTGTCTGGCCATGTGTAGGCTGCTCGCTGGCTTCAGGTGGTCTCTTTCCAGTGTGCTCAATTCTTCAAAAGACTTGCTTGCTGGTTTCTCGGGTGCCAACAGATCCTTCATTAAAGCATATGTTTTCGAGCCACAGCTGGTCAAGAGATGGGCTCTTCTCTTGTCTGCCTTATCGTCGCCTAACCAGTCTTTGGTTACAAAGCTTTGCTGGAGCCTTTCTATAAAGTCCTCCCAATTGTCGCCCGCATTGTACTTTTCATCTGATCCGTTGTTCGCCATTCTGTGGATTCAGTAATCCCGTAACCCGTCGCCACTGTAAAGTCCTGTCCCCTCAGTACAGATTCACACGAGGCATGTAGTGAAGTCAAGGTCACTCTGGACCTGCACCTTTATTTCACAGCTCTGGAATGCTGCACTTGCCTGAGACCTGTCCTTATATACCTGTCTCTTGCAAGTGCACCCCTGGTGGTAAGGTATGCTGGTGGTTACAGGTCATATCTTATTACAGTCATGTATAGCATGTTAGGATACAGTTATATATAATAATGTAAGATACATGACAGAGGCGGAGCCAGGGTTCTTAACTATAACTGGGTTAAGTAGGATTTTATTTAAGCATTTATATAGCGCCTTTCATGACCACCGGATGTCTCAAAAGCGCATGACAGCCAATGAAGTACTTTTGAAGGGTAGTCACTGTTGCAATGTGGGAAATGCGGCAGCCAACTTGCGCACAGCAAGCTCCCACAAACAGCACCATGATAATGGCCAGATAATCTGGTTAGTTTGCTATGTTGATTGAGGGATAAATATTGGCCAGTACACCGGGGATAACTCCCTGCTCTTCTTCGAAATAGTGGCCGTGGGATCTTTTACATCCACCTGAGAGGGCAGATGGGAGTTATCACCGGTGTCCTGGTCAATATTTATCCCTCAATCAACATAACAAAAAAACAGATTATCTGGTCATTATCACATTGCTGTTTGTGGGAATTTACTGTGTACAAATTGGCTGCCGCGTTTCCCACATTACAACAGTGACTACACTCCAAAAGTACTTCATTGGCTGTAAAGCGCTTTGAGTTGTCCGGTGGTCATGAAAAGTGCAATAGAAATGCAAGTCTTTCTTTCTTAAACCCCTACTCCCTGGATTTTATTCCCAAATCCAAGTTATTATCGGGCCCTGTGTCTCAATGGATAGTCATGTGAAATGATATTGCAATATGCTTTTTTGTCCAAAAACTAGGTGCTCTGTGCCATAAATACTCTACGCTATATATCCGCTAGATGCACACCTTCTTTGCAGAGACCTGTCGAGTATTGTATTCCAATATCTGGGCCCAATCTATACAAAGTAGCTCACGGAACATGATTTCAACGATGTATCTATACTCAAAGGCTGTTCATGCAACGACCAACACCATTAAGAGAAACTGCACTTTTTCTTAAACCTGTATTCCCTCACTGAGCTTTACATGAAGATTGTGAAGACTTTAATATCAGGGATACAAAAAGAAATCTTCGCTAGCAATTGATGAGCTGCTTCTGGCATCACCGTGGAAACAGATTCATACTCTCTTCGTGTGGGAGGGTGCCTGCAGTGACATTGTATAAACTGTACCAAATTATACCCCTGAAATAGAAGCAGTTACATTGTGTTCTTAATGATGAAGGAGCATTTATAATCAATAGTGGCGAACTATTTATACAAAATGGAAGCAGGTAGGCTCTGTGGCCAGCAGCGGCCCTCAATTGTTCACTGATTACCTTTCTAATAAGCAGCGTGGGACATTTTCCTTCGTTAAAAGCATTACCTAATTTATTTTTTATTCATTCACGGGATGTGGGTGTCGCTGGCGAGACCAGCATTTATTGCCCATCCCTAATCACCCCTTGAGAAGGTGGTGGTGAGCCGCCTTCTTGAACCGCTGCAGTCCGTGTGGTGAAGGTGCTCCCACAGTGCTGTTAGCGAGGGAGTTCCAGGATTTTGACTCAGCGACGATGAAGGAACGGCCGATATATTTTCAAGTCAGGATGGTGTGTGACTTGGAGGGGAATGTGGAGGTGGTGGTGTTCCCATGCGCCTGCTGCCCTTGCCCTTCTAGGCGGTAGAGGTCACGGGTTTGGGAGGTGCTGCCGAAGAAGCCTTGGTGAGTTGCTACAGTGCATCTTGCAGATGGTGCACACTGCAGCCACGGTGCGCCAGTGGTGGAGGGAGTGAATGTTGTAGGTTAAATCCAAGTTGTGCTTATTGTTAAAACTATAAAGATGCAATCATTGGTTATGATTTCCTTTGAATAAAAACAACAAAATATTGTAGGGCGTGAACTTTATTTGAAGTAACTATGATATATTATACTGCAATTATACAGGGCCCTGGTGAGACCGCACCTGGAATATTGTGTACAGTTTTGGTCTCCTTACCTATGGAAAGATAAAATTGCCATAGAGGGCGTGAAATGAAGGTTCACCAGACTGATTCCTGGGATGGGAGGATTGTCCTATGAGGTGAGATTGAGTTGAGTAGGCCTGTATTTCCTAAAGTTTAGAAGAATGAGAGGTGATCTCATTGAAACACACAAATTCTTACAGGGCTTGACAGGGTAGATGCAGGGAGGATGTTTCCCCCGGGCTGGGGCGTCTAGAACCAGGGGTCACAGTCTCAGGATAAGGGGTCGGCCAGTTAGAACTGAGATGAGGAACATTTTTTCACTCAGAGGGTGGTGAATCTTTGGAATTCACCCTGAATGCTCAGTCGTTGAGTATATTCAAGACAGAGATCGATAGATTTTTGGATATTGAGGGCATAAAGGGATATTGGGACAGTGCAGGAAGGTGGAGTTGAGGTAGAAGATCAGCCATGATCTCATTGAATGGTGGAGCCGGTACAAGGGGCTGAATGGCCTACTCCTGTCCCTAATTCTTAATTTCTTAAAAACAAAATGATGTACCTATATCTATATTCAAAAGGTTCTTCCTGTAACGACAGAGCGGTAAATTCACAGATTGACTGATGTGACTGTGATATGCGCAGGGAATTTTAAAAAAAATTATTTACCTGCACGGGGTGAATTATTTTCCAATAACCCGTCAAACAAGACTTGCTTTGTTGCTTGTGAACACATCTTTCACAAGCCTTCTTCGAAATCTTTTCAGTGGGCCATATACACCCCTCACCCACAAACCTCCCCACTCACAAAACACGATAACCTGCAACTCACTGCCAGCAATTCCACAGAAGGTCAGCTAATTCATAGTAAATGTTTATAAACCTGTCGAACATGACCCGTCAACTATTGTATTCAGATATCTGGGCCCAACCAATGTAGAGCAGCCCATTGAACACAATTTCAACGAGTAG
Source organism: Pristiophorus japonicus (assembly GCF_044704955.1). Taxonomy (NCBI): domain Eukaryota; kingdom Metazoa; phylum Chordata; class Chondrichthyes; family Pristiophoridae; genus Pristiophorus; species Pristiophorus japonicus. The sequence continues at coordinate 211,153,936 of NC_091987.1, read as the reverse complement.
TTTTTGCAACATTTTATTATGAATTGCTTGACATTCCATTCCGCATCATGTCTTCAGCTGTCTATTTTAGCCTTTCAGTCTCTTGTAGTGGATCAGTCACAGCACAATAGAGGTCTCCCTAGTGAATTATAAGGTAGCTGACCCGTTACGCAGGAGTCTTTGACTCTAAATGTCAAACTGCAAGACACGAAGCAGAGTTAGAAAACGCAGCGAGCTGAATACGGAATACATTCCCCAAAGAATTTTGAAGATTACTCGATCCCTCGGTCCAGATGCAGATGCAGCTGGGAGATGTCACAAAAGGGGAGTATTAAATTACTTTTGCAGTCCTGTGAGGAGGCTTTCGTTATCTCGTGGCATGTCAGCGATCTCTGCCTGAGTGTTTGGCAGGCATGGCTAGTTTATTTCTTCCTCCTGCAATGCACCTTTGCTGCGACACAGTTCACTGTGTCATAAAGTAACCACACCGGCCTCCTCGCAGCGGTCCATCCCCCGTTCTGCCGCCGACTCCCGCCCGCAGGAATCTGGGAGCGCGGCGGGCGGGGGCTCAGTTGCGCCACTCGGCCGTCCGCTGACGTCAATCCAACTGACTGTCCACCACGTCTTTCGGACGAGACGTTAAACCGAGGCCCCGTCTGCTCTCTCAGCGGGCGGGGAGGTCTCATTCACGCCGGCAGAGGCACTTGCCGCCCAAGTGCCGCCAAGGATGGAGTCGAGCCCACGGAGGGTGGAAGAGCTGAAAATAAAAATCACCAGTAAAAAAAGTACAAAAGCTATCCGAAGACCTCAGGGGAACCCGTGCAGGTAAGTCGCTGTTGAAATTTTTTTTTTTTTAAAACTGTTCACTTACCTTTTCTTCAGACTCACCATCAGGGACAGACCAGCCTCCTCGCAGCGGTTCACCCCCATCCTGCCGCCGACTCCTGCCCGCAGGAACCTGTCGTCCACTCGGTCGTCTGCTGATGTCAGCGGGCGGTTCCCGGCGGCTCTACCTTCCTGCTCACTCCAGGCCACCCCAAAAGTGGCACTGGGCGGGTCTATAGGAGGAATGTCAGCGGCAGCGGGCGGCAGTCGATGACATGGGCGGTGGACTGATGAATTTCGGCCCAATGAATCGTTGAGTCCAAGCTCTCAAACGGTAGAGCTCTTGGTACCTGCATAAAACCAAGGCCCAGAATTTGCAGGGGCAGGGAATTTCACAATATTCCCCATCCCTCACCCTTCATATTGAAAAAAAAATTTACGGCACTGCTGGAAGTGGGCACTGATAACGATGCAGCGAGGGCAGCGGGTTATCTGGGAGCTCGATGAACAGCAGGACTGACCGTCTATCTCCTTTATCCATGAGATTTAAGGACAGAGAAAGAAGCAGAGGAACGACGGACAAGGAAATAGGGTGAATTCGAGTCCACTCAGGTGCAGAAAGAGAAATAAAGAGAGATTGGATTAAAGAGAGCGAGAAAAAAGGAAAAGAAAGAAAAATATGTAACAATTTAAATTTGTAAATATCTCCAGGAACAATTTACTACCTGCTGGAATGAGACTCCACAGTTTCAATTGTTCCCTTTCTGGGCCGGAGAAGTTGCCATTTCAGGAACTTAAATCTCATCATTAAAAGGGTCCTTATTCATTTCACCAGCACAAATCCTGCAATTTCTTCATGGGGAGGTTGAGGGCGAGCTCCCGTTTATGCAAGGCTGACGGGCGGATCGAGGCAAACCGTCCAGCAACTTGCGGCAATCCCGACTCAGGGGGCATCTCTTCCTCGTGACAAATTTCCAGGTTGTTTACACGCTAATATCAGCCAAGCGTCATCGGACTCGCCTTTTTGTTCCTCAGCAAATCCTGGGCCACTCGGCCACTTGCAATATTTGCCATGTAAACCAATAGGCAACGCAGACCCTGGCCAGAGTCAACCATCAGCTCCAAGTGCTGCAGACAACTTCTCTCAATCTATGTTGGAATTCAAAGTCTTCAGCAACGTTCATTGAGGATCAAACCACGAGAGTACTGGGGCCAGTGCCTTTAAAACGTATTGGGGTGGAAATTCGGTCTTTTGTTGCCCCTCGAAGGGACGGCAATGATGGCGGAAAGCAGTTGCACCCAGGCAGCCAGCTACCAGTGCCCCGCCGGGACATTCGGTGCCGGTATCGGTGGGGGGTAATCGGAGCATTACCGCCTGGGAGAGGCGAGCCGGTGTGCAACGCCCCTGGTTGCGACACCGGCTCGATTTTTGTTTGCCGCCCGACCCTTAGCGCCCTGTAGCGCCCCCTGGTGGGGATGCCTGTGGAAGCGGGTAGTCCGAGCTGTAGCGGCCGTAGTGAGGTCAGTCATGCCCACCTCAGGTAAGTGTGATTGTTTTAAAAACATTTTTTTTTTTGTGATTTATGTTGTGGTGGTGTGAGAAATATTGGGAATGCTTTTGGTGCTTTTTTTTTTCCAAGGTTTTTTTTGCCCCCGCAGGCCTCTGTTATGGTTTACCAAGGCCAGCTGTTTAGCTCGGGAAATTCCCTTGCTCAGCCGGTCTAGCGCCCTAAAAGAGGCATGCAACGCAACCCTTAGCAACGCAACCCTTAAGCAACGCCTCCCTTGGCAACGCCTCCCTTGGCGCTCCGCTCCAAACCCTGGGCCCAACTGGTGAATTTAGCGGCAGACACAAAGCATTTGCCGGCACAAAATTAACCGCTCCGCCCAGGACACAGCCTCAACTGAGGCGCGACCAAATTTCCTCCCCAACTCCCTTTAAAACATATTCTCTCAGGTTACTTCTACATTTCCATCATGATAACAGCCTCCAATTGGAGATATGTTGTCTCACAGATACCTATTAGGCTTCATAATTTGATCTGCATTTGTATTGCAAAATTAATAATGGATCAATAATTCCGATCATTGCATCTTCAACAGAATATAAACTAAAAGGCTCTTAGAATGTTTTCTTTAACTACCTTCCCTCAAATCATAGAATCGTCCGATAACAACTTGCATTTATATAACGAGTTTAATGTAGTAAAACCTTCCAAGGTGCTTCACAGGAGTGGTTATCAGACAAAGTTTGACACCAAGGCATGGAAAGATTAGGACAGGTGACCAAAAGCTTGGTCAAATAGTTAGGTTTTAAGGAGCATCTTAAAAGAGGTGGAGAGGCGGAGAGGTTTAGGGACGAGATTTCCTACAGCACAGGTGGCCATTCGGCCCATCGAGCCTGTGCCGGAGGAGCGATCCGATTAGTCCCACTCCCCCCGCTCTTTCCCCACAGCCCCAGTTGTAATTGAAGCCATTATGCAGTCAATAAAGAACTGTGCTGTAACAGCTTTAGGAATTCCCTCAACTTACAGATTGTGTCTAGCCAGACTTCTGGGATGAGCTAGAAGTGAATGCAATCTTTGATGGAATTCCATTTAGTGTATAGTCCTGCTAGAGGTGCTGTCCTGAAAGTAGGCACTTAATGTGCACGTACAAAACGCACATTCCCACTAAAAAGTACCCTTCTTGTTAACCTTTCTGTCAATGTTTTATCATAAAACACCTGGAATACTGCGTGCAGTTTTGGTTTCCATATTTTACGAAAGAATATACTTGCTTTGGAGGCAGTTCAGAGAAAGTTCACGAGGTTGATTCCGGAGATGAGGGGGTTGACTTATGAGGAAAGGTTGAGTAGGTTGGGCCTCTACCCATTGGAATTCAGAAGAATGAGAGGTGATCTTATCGAAACGTATAAGATTATGAGGGGACTTGACAAGGTGGATGCAGAGGGGATGTTTCCACTGATGGGGGAGACTAGAACTAGGGGGCATGATCTGAGAATAAGGGGCCGCCCATTTAAAACTGAGGTGAGGAGGAATTTCTTTTCTCAGAGGGTTGTAAATATGTGAAATTCACTGCCTCAGAGAGCTGTGGAAGCTGGGACATTGAATAAATTTAAGACAGAAATAGAGTGTTTCTTAAACGATAAGGGAATAAGGGGTTATGGGGAAAGGGCAGGGAAGTGGACCTGAGTCCATGATCGGATCAGCCATAATCGTATTAAATGGCGGAGGAGGCTCGAGGGGACCATGGCCTACTCCTGCTCCTATTTCTTATGTTATTATTATAAATAAGCAGAGGAATGAATGTTGGTGATAGCAGCAGACAAGTATTTGAGGCTTTTGTCCGATACACTTTGGTTTGTTATTTTAGTGGAGGTGCTAATCCATTCAAATTACAAGCAGAGGGTTGTGACATCATCTCAATATTCTGCATTCATCTCTTCTTAGGCAGTCCCCCGGAGCCGAGGATGATTTGCTTCCACACCAAAAATGAGTTCTAAGGGGACTGATGAGACCATAGCGGGCCAGGTCCCGAACTTCATTCTGGAGGGTGGAAGATGCCTGTGCGGGAATTCTTTTAGCGTATGGTGGCCATTGCATTCCAGCTGCCACATGGGCTTGACGGAGCAAGGTCTTGGTCCAATGGCAAGAGGACCCAAGACGATTGGAGACCAGCTCTGCTGCATGGGCCTAACACACACACGCACTCACTTATGAGGCGAGATTGGGTCGACTAGGCCTATATTCACTAGAGTTTAGAAGAATGAGATGGGATCTCATTGAAATGTATAAAATTTTGATGGGGCTGGATAGACTGGATGCGGGGAGGATGTTTCCCCTGGCTGGGACGTCTAGAACAAGGGGTCACAGTCTCAGGATATGGGGTACGAAATTTAGGACCGAGATGGGCAGAAATTTTTTCACACAGAGGGTGGTGAACCCGTGGAATTCTCGACCACAGAAGGCTGTGGAAGCCAAGTCACTGAATATATTTAAGAGAGAGATAGATAGACTTCTAGACAAAAAATACATCAAGGGGTATTGGGAAAAAGTGGGAATATGGTGTTGAGATAGAGAATCAGCCATGATCATATTGAATGGTGGTGCAGACTCGAAGGGATGAATGGCCTACTACTGCTCCTATTTTCTATGTTTCTATATTCCTCCCTCCCTTAGGTCCTCTCTCTCTGGTTTTCAGAGATCGCAGTGTAGGTGAGAGCATGAATCTTGGAACAGCTTGCGTACTTGTTCATAGAATACCGACCCTGTAGCCCAGCCTGCTCCAGCACGATGCTCTCTCTCTCCAGCCGCTCATGCTTTGTCATTGGTTACCACGCACATTCTGGCCTCGTGTCCCGACCTCGCTGCTGGTCTCGAGTCACGACCTTGTACTTCGATATGAAACCCGGCTGTCCGCGGAAGCTAGCAAGCTTTCGATAAGGAAAGCTTGGAACGCCAAGGCAACTTTGCTCAGCAGCCAAGGCCGCTCAATATCAACATACTGCAGCGTCTCTGCAAGGCACTACAGTTGCCCCTTCCCCACCACCCCCCCCAGTTGCCCCCGCCCCAGGCCTCTTCCCCCCCGCCCCAGTTGCCCCTTCCCCCCGCCCCAGTTGCCCCTTTCCCCCCGCCCTAGTTGACCCTTCCCCCACCCCAGTTGCCCCTTCCCCCACTCCCCTGCCCCATTCGCCCCTTTTCCCCCACCCTAGTTGTCCCTTCCCCCGGCCCAGTTGCCCCGCCCCAGTTGCCCCTTTCCCCCCGCCCTAGTTGCCCCTTCCCCCCCCCCCGTCCCAGTTGCCCCTTCCACCACCCCCCTGCCCCAGTTGCTCCTTCCCCCGCCCCAGTTGCCCCTTTCCCCCCCGTCCCAGTAGCCCATTTCCCCCCTGCCCCAGTTGCCCCTTCCCCCACTCCACTGCCCCAGTTGCTCCTTCCCCCCTGCCCCAGTTGCCCCTTCCCCCCCCATCCCAGTTGTCCCTCCCCCCCGGTTGCCCCTTTTCCCCCCCCCCCCGCCCCAGTTACGACCCCTGTCACCTCTTCTCACTCCCTTGGCCCCGAATTTTTCAAAGCCATCTGCTGTTCACCTTCCCCTCATGTAGGTAGGAATGTGTTAAGTGCTGGGTCACCAAGAGTAATTTCCAGCCTAACATGGCTAGAAGAGGTTATTGACAGATACCGGGAGACATGTATGATTGCCAGCTGTAAAGATTAAAGAATTGAATGATCAGTGTTCACAGAGCACTGCTGGAGATGATTGGTCGGTCACAAAATAACCTCTGATAGACCTTCAAATGTGTCACCGAAGGCCTGGCCGGCAGGGACATTACAAGCCTTACACGTTCCAAATCAATACCAATAATTTATTATGGCAGTCGTAACTAGAGCAGGACTGCAAGATGTGCTAAGTACTTAAGCCAGACAGTCATGCTTGTCTCAGTAACACTAAACCTACAGCAACCACATCGCAATATTCTGCATTAACCCTTGGATTACCAACATACTGCCGCTGTCTCTTCCACACACTGCAGTTGCCTCTTCTTCCCCAGTAGTGGCCCAGAAGGTTGTGGGTTCAAGTCCTACTCAAGAGACTTGAGCACATAAATCTAGGCTGACACTCCAGTGCAGTGCTGAGGGAGTGCTGCACTGTCGGAGGTGCCGGCTTGCGGATGAGACATCAAACCGAGGCCCCGTCTGCTCTCTCAGGTGGACGTAAAAAATCCCATGGCATTATTTCGAAGAGGAGCAGGGGAGTTATCTCCGGTGTCCTGGGCCAATATTTATCCATCAATCAACATGACAAAAACAGATTATTAGGTCCTTATCACATTGCTTGTGGGAGCTTGCTGTGCGCAAATTGGTTGCCGCATTTCCCACATTATAACAGTGACTATACTCCAAAAGTACTTAATTGGTTGTAAAGTGCTTTGAGATGTCCTGTGGCCGCCTTGCTTTTTTCTTATCTTTCTCAGCCTCTTCTCACTCCCACGGCCCTTAACTGTCATCTGCTATTCTCCTTCCTCGTGCATTGAGCAGATGGGATATTATCAGTAACCAAGCACACTTCTCTATTTTGAATTAAGGTAGGTATTGCATAGCATTATCAGGGCCAAAGTGATTTCCTGAACTAGTTTTGTTTGCCTGGGGTGGGGGGAGGGGGTTGTAGAGGAATTTCCCAGATGTTTATTTTCCTCCCTAAATTAGCATGGATTTTAAAATCTTATTTTGCCTCTCCCAGGAGATCACATGGTTTCGGGTGCGGTGGGGAGGGTATATATTGTGATACACAAGGTAGCCCAATTGTGTGGGAAGGGCTGGATGCACCAGAGGGCCTTTTCCAGTCCCTCATTGTTTGTATCATTGAATGAATGGTCTATTGCCATTAGTTACACTATTATGCACCACTGCACAGTCAATGTGTATGGATTTGCATTACATGTAACGTAACTTACTGTGCAAAGCATAGATCTAGACTCCCCATCAACTTGTATCGTCTCAAATCCTTCCAGAGTTTCAGTGCCAAATAAATCAACTATGTCTGCTTTATACGGTGATTTTGGGACCATGCCATACACATATTTGTTCCCACGTTGGCCGACAACAATGACCGTACTTCTAAAGTAATTGATTGGTTGCAAAACGCTTTGCGACATTCTAAAGATGTGATCGAGTGCTATATAAATGGGCATTCTTTCTTTTCCCACAATTTCATGACCAGGTATAAATTACAATGAAAGCTTGCTCTCCTTCCATTTTTCAAAGAAAAAGAAAATGTAGCTCTTTGCTGAGCATCGAACAATGGGTCATCATCATAGGCAGTCCCTCGGAATCGAGGAAGACTTGCTTCCACTCAAAGTGAGTTCTCAGGTGACTGAACAGTCCAATATGGGAATTACAGTCTCTGTCACAGGTGGGACAGACAGTGGTTGAAGGAAAGGGTGGGCGGGGAGTCTGGTTTGCCGCACGCTCCTTCCGCTGCCTGCGCTTGTTTTCTGCATGCTCTCGCCGCCGAGACTCGAGGTGCTCAGCGCCCTCCCGGATGCTCTTCCTCCACTTAGGGCGGTCTTTCGCCAGGGACTCCCGGGTGTCGGTGGGGATGTTGCACTTTATCAAGGAGGCTTTCAGGGTGTCCTTCAAACATTTCCTCTGCTCACCTGGGGATCACTTGCTGTGTAGGAGTTTCGAGTAGAGCGCTTGCTTTGGGAGTCTCGTGTCGGGCATGTGGACAAGTGGCCTACCTAACGGAGCTGGTCGAGTGTGGTCAGTGCTGTGATGCTGGGGATGTTGGCCTGATCGAGAACACTGATGTTGGTGCGTCTGTCCTCCCAGGGGATTTGCAGGATCTTGCGGAAACATCGTTGGTGCTATTTCTCCAGCGATTTGAGGTGTCTACTGTATATGGTCCACGTCTGAGCCATACAGGAGAGCGGATAAGCCTTGGGTTGGGTGTTTCCACTTTGGGAGGAATCGGCAATCCGGTCACAAATTGTGCTGGTTTTCGAATAATCCGTTTTTTTGTGATGTTGCTTGAGGGATAAATATTGGCCAGGACACTGGGGATAACTCCCCTGCTCTTCTTCGAAATACTGCCATGGCATCGCTTATGTCCGCCTGAGAGCAGACGGGCCTCAGTTTGACTGATCACCAAAAGACAGCACCTCCGACAGTGGAGCACTCCCTCAGTGCTGCACTGGAGTGTCAGCCTAGATTTATGTGCTCAAGTCCCTGGGACTCTGAACCCTCAACCTGCTGATTCAGAGGTGAGAGTGCTGCCCACTGAGCCACAACGTTATTAAATCCTTTCCGCGGGGGCCACAAGTGACTCAGAAGAAGCTGAGTAGAGTCTTACAGGTAGAAATCCGGATGTCGCCCCATTTAGGGACGGTAACAGTTGGGAGGTGCCAGACTTAGCCCCGGGCGCTGGAGTCTCGTCCCTCTTCAGAAATTCAGGTTATCGCCCCTGGAAGGAAATGGAGAGCACATCAAGCCCTCCACGTCCTTCCTGGGGCGCTAACAGGGCGGACACCTCAGCAACACTGCATACTGGGCCGTGCAGTATTATCGTGTCCGAGGAGCCCGTCCCTCACTTAAAAAGGGAAGGGCCCACACTGCCAACTCTGCAAAGTAAAGAGGGAACCGACCCGGAGCACCGGGGAGCAGGAGGGGGTGCCGCTCGAGCAGAGAGCGGGGCTGAGCGATCGCGGCACGGATCCTGCAAAGAAACCGGAACTGCAGCGCCAAGAAGGTGGTAAATTTTTTTTTTGTATTTTCCATCGGCCACCTCGCCTTTAATTGTCTCCCGCGGTAGTGGCCGGCCGCCCGAGCCTCGCCGAGCCTCCTGCAGCTGCCGGTGTTTCCGCCTGGCGCTGCCGCAGGGGGCCAAAGTGAACTTCGGGTCCGGTGCGCTAATGGGGCGATGCGCACGGCAATGACGTCACGATCTCCGGGCGCAGAAGATCGGGGCGCAACTAAACCTCCGCCCAATATGGCGGGAGTCATTAACAGCCCCGCCCCCGGCCGTAAACTCATTTGTGGCCCATTAGTGCCCCCTGGGGGCATTAATGGGAGTCGCAGATAAGTTGAATTTCCAGCCCTCATTTTATTAAGGCAATGCAGTTCGTTCATCTTCCATAGTATGGTAATCTAGTTACATATGTGATACCAGGGATGAAGAATCAGACAGGTCTACTTACAGAAAGACCTTATCAACACCACAGCAAGCGGTCTTGGTTTATTTCCTTGGAGTCAGATGAAAGTTCTACCCAGTCTATTGATTTGCAATGTTTCTTATTGAATGCCAAGTTTTTTTTTAAATCAGATCGAGATATTTCATGTTGGAGTTGTTGCCTGTGTGATCATATTGGCAGTTCTTCAGCCCACATATGAAAAGTGTTCAGCAACCCAATGCAGAGAGAGGTGCATAAAACAAATAGTTCCGCAGGCTTTAATCTTTTATCTCCAAGAGCGCAAACACCACACTGCAGCAAATTTCAGCATTCAATACGAGACTTCTGGCATTTTCATGCTCCTTCATCTCCCATTGAAGTTAAACTTTGTTAGATAACCAAACAATTTAACTCCAAATAACAAAGTAATTATAAAGACCTCAAAAAACTTGCACTAAAAAGACTGGATGTCAATTTCACATTACTTGAAGAAAAGTTTGAAATGAACGATTTTCTTGTATCCAATTACAACAGTCAATGATGCTTTAAAAATGTGATTTACTAGGATAAAAATGGCATTTTAATTATTGCACAATGAATTAGGCAGATGTCAGGTCACATACAAATAAACAATTTCCACATTACCATAGCTGTGCGTAAACTGTCTACCGCATTTCCTACATTGACTGCACTTCAAAAGTGCTCATTTGGCTGTAAAATGCTTCGGGACATTCTGAGGTCATGATAGGCACTATATAAATGCAAGTCTTTCGTTTAAATGGTTCATTAAATGTTATGCACCTCCCCATAACTATTTCCTTCATAATGGCTCTGGCACAAGGCCTGGCTGATAGTTAACAACATATCCATTGTTTCAATCCAATCTCAGTTCAAAATTGAAGCCTCTATGGCTTGTTGGCCATATGCATCTCCCAGTGACGTACCGGACTACACAGAGTAGCATTCAGCCTCTTCCAGTGTCAGCTGTGGCTCAGTGGGTACCACACTCGCCTGAGTCAGAAGGTTGTGGGTTCAAGTCCCACTCCAGGCACTTGAGCACACAAATCTAGGCTGACGCTCCCAGTGCAGTGCTGAGGGAGCGCTGCACTGTCGGAGGGTGCCGTCTTTTGGATGAGATGTTAAACCGAGGCCCTGTCTGCCCTCTCAGGTGGACATAAAATATCCCATGGGACTATTTCGAAGAAGAGCAGGGGCGTTATTCCTGGGGCCAATATTTATCCCTCAATCAACATCACAAAAACACATTGTCTGGTTATCATCACATTGCTGTTTGTGGGAGCTTGCTGCGGTGCAAATTGGCTGCCGCGTTTTCCACATTACAACAGTGACTGTTCTCCAAAAGTACTTCATTGGCTGTAAAGTGCTTTGAGACGTCCGGTGGTCATGAAAGGCGCTTTATAAATCCAAGTCTTTCTTTCCACCATTTTTATTGGTCCTCCAACCCCACATTTCTCCCGTCTCCAACCAACGTCCACGTGCTTTCATTAAGCACCCGAGACAGTTTCCCACGTAAAGGGTGCTATACAAGTGCAAAATGTTGTTGTCTGATTCCATGGGTGGTGAATTAGCAGCTCTCACCCTAGAGAGGCAACAGAGGAGGGCGAGGGTGGATGGGGCGGGGGGGAACAGTGCGAATAAATCAGTGACAGTCCCTGATCTTGATCGTTATCCACTAGCTGGTGCTGAAAGACTCAGATAGTCTGCCTACACTCACAGTCTAGGCTTCCTTGATACTATGAAGTCTTGATACTTTGAGAAAAAGACAGACTTTCATTCATGTAGCACCTTTCACAACGACCGGACGTATTTGCCAGAACACTGGTGATAACTCCACTGCTCTTCTTTAAAATAGTGCCATGGGATCTTTTATGTCAATCAGAGGGGTCCTTCGTTTAACCTCTCGTCCGCAAGACGGCACCTCCGACAATGCAACGCTCCCTCAGCACTGCACTGGAGGGTCAGCCTGGATTTATGTGCTCAAGTTCCTGGAGTGGGACTTAAACCCACAACCTTCTGACTGAGAAATGAATGTACTACCCACTGAGCCATGGCTGACACTGAGGGAAGGTACTGAGGGTGAGCACTGTCAACGGAGCTGGTCGAGTGTGGTCAGTGCTTCTATGCTGTGAATGTTGGCCTGATCGAGAACACTGACGTTGGTGCGTATATCCTTCCAGTGGATTTGTAGGATCTTGTGAATGCATGACCTCATCTCTCATATCTGGAAGGAGGAGAGCATGCCGGGTGATCTCAGAGATGTGGTAATCGTAACCATCTTCAAAAAGGGGGACAAGTCCGACTGCGGCAACTACAGAGGAATCTCCCTGCTGTCGGCCACTGGGAAAGTCATCACTAGAATCCTCCTCGCCCGTCTTCTCTCTCTGGCTGAAGGCCACCTCCCAGAGTCATAATGCGGATTCTGTCCACTAAGGGGTATAACAGACATGATCTTCTCCACGTGACAACTACAAGAGAAATGCAGGGAACAGCACCAACCCTTGTACATGGCCTTCTTTGACCTCACAAAGGCCTTTGTGGAACTGTATTCAGCAGAAGTCAGCACCTTCAGGGGAGGAGGAGAGAGAAATGGTGAAAGAAAAGAGAAGTATGGTAAATTATAGCTCAATATTTTACTTGGTGGTAAAAGAAAAGCTCACATCCAAGGTTGTTTCACTCGAACTCGTGTAGCAAATGGCAACACTGTTGGAATATTCTCCACTTGACTGGATGATGAGTGCAGCTCCAACAACACTCAAGAAGCTTGACACCATCCAGGACAAAGCAGCCCGCTTGATTGGCACCCCATCCACCACCTTCAACACTCACTCCCTCCACCACCGGCGCACCGTGGCTGCAGTGTGTACCATCTACAAGATGCACTGCAGCAACTCGCCAAGGCTTCTTCGGCAGCATCTCCCAAACCCTCAACCTCTACCGCCTAGAAGGACAAGGGCAGCAGGCGCATGGGAACACCACCACCTCCACGTTCCCCTCCGAGTCACAAATCATCCTGACTTGGAAATATATTGCCGTTCCTTCATCGTCACTGTGTCAAAATCCTAATGGGCATATTTCATATCTGCAACCATCATAGGATCGAGATTAGGGAGAATACTTGGGAATATACCGGCCATTCTTTCATCATCGCAGGATCAAAATCCTGGAACTCCCTCCCTAACAGCACTGTGGGAGCATCTTCACCACACGGACTGCAGCGGTTCAAGAAGGCGGCTCACCACCACCTTTTCAAGTTCAGTTAGGGGGCAGATGGGCAATAAATGCTGGCTTTGCCAGCGACACCCACATCCAATGAATGAATAAAAAACACACCGGGTGAGAAAGCTAACATTCTGACCTTGCTTGAATCCTTGATATAACATCAGATGACGACATATTTGCAGAAACAACGAAAAGACTGCACTTTCCAGCTTTCTAAATTAAACATGAAATTTACATTGTAAAATGTCAAAGTGCCAAAGAAATTGCTTCTGGCAGTTGGCTAAAAATCAAAGTTAATAATTTTGTTATCACTCGCTGTGTTTTGCTTAAAAGATTACTTAGTCCCCCAGGGATCCTCCATCTCTTTCCTCATATCGCAGTAATTAGCTTTGCTAGTTCATTTAATGTGTTTGGAGGCAGTCAAATAAAAGTGTAAATTCTGTATTAATATTTATATTCGCTAGACTTCACAGAGTTTCTGCTGTGTCATTGTCAGTCGTTGGGTCGCGAAACACATCAACGACTGACGATGCTTTCTGGATTTATTGGCATAGATTTAATTAACTCGATCTTTATGCTGTTTAAACGCTCGCGATTTCGCTGAGCGTCTCCAAGCTCAAAAATGAGACGAGAGTCGCACCAGGAAAAGTTTCCTCTGCTACTTGTTTAAACCAATCCTTTTTTCCCCCGCACAGGGTCACGGTCTCAGAATAAGGGGTCGGCCATTTAGGACTGAGATGAGGAGAAATTTCTTCACCCAAAGGATGGTGAATCTTTGGAATTCTCTACCCCAAAGGGCTGGGGATGCTCAGGTATATTCAAGACCGAGGTTGATAAATCTTTGGGGAACTAAGGAATTAAGGAATATGGGGATAGTGCAGGAAGGTGGAGTTGAGGTAGAAGATCAGCCATGATCTTATTGAATGGCGGAGCAGGCTCCAGGGGTCACATGGCCTACACCTGCTTCTACTTCTCATGTTCTTAAATGATATTCAAATAAATTGATCGGCAAAATTTTGGTGTAAACACCTCTCAAGACCTCTTGGTGGGTGCAACTAATTTTCCGTTGGCTTAAAATCAGTGTCGAATTTCTAGGCAAACTATCAATTGCATCATTTCACATGGAGCATCCATTTTCATATATAATCAAATAAGGATCATTACTAACTGACTTGCTTTTATATTTAGATGTAGGTTTTAATGTAAACTGAATATTCACATTGTTAGGCTCATTGTCGAAGGAAACTCGCACAAAGTCCCACTCGCCCATCACCCCCTGTGCTCGCTGACCTACACTGGCTCCCGGTTAAGCAATGCCTCAAATGTCAAAATTCTCATCCTTGTTTACAAATCCCTCCATGGCCTCGCCCCCCTCCCTATCTCTGTAATCTCCTCAGCCTCACAACCCTCCCCAAGATGCCTGCGCACCTCAATTTCTGCCCTCTTCAACATCCCGGATTATAATCGCTCCACCATTGGTGGCCGTGCCTTCAGCTGCCTGGGCCCCAAGCTCTGGAACTCCCTCCCTAAACCTCTCTGCCTCTCTACCTCTCTTTCCTCCTTTAAGACGCTCCTTAAAACATACCTCTTTGACCAGCTATTGGTCATCTGCAGTAATTTCTTCTTATGTGTCTCTGTCAAATTTATTACTTTTTTTGTGTCTTACAACACTCCTGTGAAGCGCCTTGGGACGTTTTACTATGTTAAAGGCGCTACATAAATACAAGTTGTTCGTGTTGAAAGGGTTAACTGTCCCATTGGACATTATATTTGAGCAATGTAAGTTTAAACTACAAAGGCTGCAATGTGCCAAAACTTCGAGAAGCTTCGATAGACCTTTGGAATCTCAAAACAACTCTGCCCCTCAAAGCCACGGACTTGGTAAAACAGCGCTGAGACAGTCAGCCGTCCTCGAGAAAGACAACTAACGTACCGTACGCACCAGGCTTCTCGCGGACAAGTGGTGACGGCAGATTTTACAGCAAAGTGGAAAGGTCGTACCTGGGCCCACACAATTTTGAGCGGCCCATTAATGAACCCGGCCATTAATGAGTGGCCAACATGCGACTTTGCTTGAATTTAATTCACAGCCCGACTGCCGAACATGCGGGAAAAGTGAGCAGATTCTTGACTGCAATCAGAGGAGGCTCGGGAAGCTGCATCGGGGAAAGGACACCCAGGAACAAGACAAAGAAAGTTCAAGAGCTCCAAGAGAGCGATCAGTCTTCTGCCTGGACACTTGATTGAAAATGATGGATGCATTTACTGATTTGCTCGTATAAACTGCTGCAATGCTGTGTGTAATGTTCAAATCACTGAAGGTGACGTTGATTAATTAATATGCACAGTAGTGTGGCACCCTTTGATAGACAACTGTACAGGTTCACAGATCACTGGAAAATCTGCTTCCCAACATTATCCTTAATCAAAGACTTATTCTGAAAATCAAATTGAACGTAATGGTCTTCACAAGGTCGATATGGATGAGGAAGGTCAACAACCCATGCTATATACAGGGCTGTAATGATATCCGCCCTCCTGTATGGCTCAGAAACATGGACCATATACAGTAGACACCTCAAATCGCTGAAGAAATACCACCAACGATGTCTCCGCAAGATCCTGCAAATCCCCAGGGATAACAGACGCACCAACGTTAGCGTCCTCAGCCAGGCCAACATCGAGGTACTGGCCAGACTCGACCAGCTCCGCCGGGCGGGCCACATTGTTCGCAAGCCTGACCCAACACTCCCAAAGCAAGCGCTCTACTCGGAGCTCCGACACTGCAAGCGAGCCCCAGGTGGGCAGAGGAAACGTTTCAAGGACACACTCAAGGCCTCCTTGATAATACGCCACAGCTCCACCAACGTCTGGGAGCCCCTGGCCAAAGACCGCCCGAAGTGGAGGAAGAGCATCCAGGAGGGCTCTGAGCACCTCGAGTCTCATTGCCGAGAGCATGCAGAAAACAAGTGCAGGCGCAGAAAGAGCGTGCGGCAAACCTGTCCCACCCACCCTTTCCTTCAATGACTGTCTGTCCCACCTGTGACAGAGACTGTAATTCCCATATTGGACTGTTCAGTCATCTAAGAACTCACTTTTAGACTGGAAGCCTTCCTCAATTTCAAGGAAATTGAGCTCATCAATCCAGAAAAAAACTACATTATAACAGTGATTACACTTGGGGGAAAAAAAGTACTTCATTGGCTGTAAAGCACTTTGGGACGTCCAGTGGATGTGAAAGCCGCTATATAAATTCTCTTGGTTTCCCATGGCAGCAGGTAATTATTCCGCCATTCACACCCTCTCTAGACTCATCTTTTGTTTCCTAACTTGTGCTATTACCATCTAAATTCGGCCCACTATCCCCTTTGTCTCTCAAATCTTTTCTGCCTTCCACCCTATCACAGACCTTTCCTTTTGTTCTTTCCTTCCCCTTTCAGGGCCCAGCACTTCCTTAAGAATCTGTTACATTTCGAACTATTGCCAGTTCTGACGAAGGGTCACTGACCCAAAACGTTAACTCTGTTTCTCTCTCCGCAGATGCTGCCTGACCCGCTGAGATTTCCAGCATTTTGTGGGGTTTTTTTTCAGATTCCAGCATCCGCCTTATTTTGCTTTTGTATAAAACGCACGTCTTTATTTCTTTTTCAAAAGAACTTCATTGGCAGTAAAGCACTTTGGGTCGTCCTTCGATTGCGAAAGGCGCCATATAAATGCAAGTCTTTCTGTTGCTTCTCTTTAAAGCGACAGCTTTTGTCGAGGTCCATGAAGGCAAGGCTAGCTTACAGAGAATGACGTAGGGGGAGAAATTGGCCTGGTTTGCACCTCCCGTTAGCGCCTGCAGGGGGCGGAAACAGGGCGCTAAGTGGTTACCGACCGGGTGCGACGTAATCACTGACGCCCGCGCACTTCCTTGGCGGTTTTGCACTAGCGCCAACACTTACCGCCTCGCGCTTTTACACCCCATAGATCGTGACGTCATCCGGTGAGCAGCGCCCCGTTACCGCCCCAGGTGCAATATTCGCTCCTTCCCCATGCAGCATCGCCGGGCGTCAGCAACGGCAGCAGCAGAGGAGGGTTTGTCACCTCAGCCGGGGAGCTTGGGGAGCGCTAATTAAAGGCAACGGTAGCCGGGTGGGGCAAAATCTATTGATCTCCCCATGCTGCTGCCTCCTGATTTCTTTTGCCCCCGCGATTGCTCAGCCCTGCACTCTGTGAGAGATCTCGGGGCTGCTGTGCGGGTAGCGCAGGTGCTGCGGCCCAACAGTCACAGCCTGAAGATTCCGTCAACCCAGCATCGGCCCTTCCCTTTAAAGGGAGGGAAGGAGCCTGTAAAGACGGCAGCACTGCCCCAAACATTACTCAGCGCTCTGCCGTCGCCGCCCCTCTCACTCCCTTCAGCGCTCTAGGGAGAAGTGGTAGCGCTTGATGTAGCGTTCCACTTCCCTCTCGGAGCGCTAAAGCAGGAGTTCCCGGCACCAGCAAGTCTTTTTCGCCCGGCGATAACTTTTGCGCTCCCTGAAAAGTTAACACCCCAAACGTGGCGCCTCGCAATTTCTCGCCCCATAGTATTTACAGCACAGAAACAGGCCATTCGGCCCAACAGCTCTGTGCTGATGTTTATACTCCACACGAGCCTCTTCCCACCTTAGCTCATTTCAACCTATCAACAGATTGCAACATTCCATTTATATAGCGCCTTTAATGTAATAACATATCCCCACGTTACCTTCCCCGGCAGGAAACGCAACCGCTCGTGCCGGAGGGACAGGTCACTTTTATTTTGACCATACAATGTGATTCTCCCTCACTCACCTGTACAGACCTATCCCGGCCACCAGGGAAGGCCAAGCAATCGTAGTACAACTATTTTAAAACATAACTTTAAATCAAGTGCCCCCTTTTGGTAAGACAACTAGAACCCACAAATTTGGAAATTAACTAGGAACATCGACGATGAAATTAAAATTTGGTTGCCGGGGGTGATGATGCACTCCAGTCCCTCCGGCGCCCACCTCTCGCGGAGGGCCGCGAGCGTACCGGTGGACACCGCGTGCTCCATCTCCAGGGACACCCTGGCTCGGATGTAACCGCGGAAGAGAGGCAGGCAGTCGGGCTGAACGACCCCCTCGACCGCCCGCTGCCTGGACCGGTTAATGGCCCCCTTGGCCGTGCCCAGGAGCAGTCCTACGAGGAGACCCTCCGACCTGCCCGCTCCCCTCCGCACAGGGTGCCCAAAGATCAGGAGTGTGGGACTGAAGTGTAACCAGAAATCGAGGAGCAGCCCCTTCAACTAACGGGGTGCAATCTCACACAGTGCACGTGAACGTGGAACACAGACTCCTCCAGACCGCATAAAATGCAGGCGGCCTGGGAGTCCGTGAACCGACTGAACAACTTATTGCACGGGACTGCTCCGTGCAACACCCTCCGGGCCAAGTCCCCAATAGATAAAGGGAGGACTCCCGCGTAGAGAGCACTCCATTTGGCAATCATAGTACATGAACCGTTATTTGAAGCAGCAGCACGCACACCAGCTTGCCCGTTGATTGCCTGGGACTCGTGTGCTGCAGACTTAATCATCTCCTGCAAATAACGAGGTAGATTTCACAGCAAGAGCAGCCTCGAGCCATACTGCAGCACTGTGTCTGGAAGAACTTCTGCAATGTAAAGAGGGCATTGTGTCCTATTTGATGGAATGTGATGTGTGATAGCAGAAACAGTGCGTCAGACTAGCTACACAGCCCTCTTGATGCCCCCCTCCCTGTCTGCAAGATTTGAGCGCTTCCTTCTGGCTAATAACACACTGTGAAGAAGTCTGCATTGATAGACAACGCAGAGCTCAAGCTGTTTGAAACATGGCCCTTTTGTCCTTTCTGCTGGTACGACACATTCTAATCCAACGGAGCTAGTCGAGTGCAGTCAGTGCTTCGATGCTGGGGATGTTGGCCTGATCGAGGACACTAATGTTGGTACGTCTGTCCTCCCCTTGTGAAGCCACTTCTGCTCCAGCCGGCCTTACAAAAGAAAGTAAAGCAATTTACAAAGTATTTACAGCACAGAAAAAGGCCATTTATGAAACACAAACAGTTAGTATTGCAGGTACAGCAATTAATCAGGAAGGCAAATGGAATGTTGGCCTTTATTGCAAGGGGGGTGGGGGTGGAGTATAAAAGCAGGGAAGTCCTGCTACAACTGTACAGGGTATTGGTGAGGCCACACCTGGAGTACTGCGTACAGTTTTAGTCTCCTTATTTAAGAAAGTATATCCTTTCATTGGAGGCAGTTCAGAGAAGGTTCACTAGGTTGATTTCGGAGATGAGGGGGTTGACTTATGCAGAAAGGTTGAGTAGGTTGGTCCATACTCAATTGGAGTTTAGAAGAATGAGAGGGGATCTTATTGAAACATATAAGATACTGAGGGGCTCGACAAGGTAGATGTAGAGAGGATGTTTCCACTCAGATGGGGGGACTAGAACTAGGGGGCATAATCTTAGAATAAGAGGCCACCCATTTACAACTGAGATGAGGAGGAACTTCTTTTCTGAGGGTTGTAAATCTGTGGAATTCACTGCCTCAGAGAGCAGTGGAAGCTGGGTCACTGAACATATTTAAGGTGGAGTTAGACAGACTTTGAGCGATAAGGGAGTGAAGGGTTATGGGGAGTGGGCAGGGAAGTGGAGCTAAGCCCAAGATCAGATCAGCCATGATCTTATTAAATGGCGGAGCAGGCTCGGGAGGCCAACTCCTGAAGGGTTGCAAAATTCGTGGACTCATTGGAAAGGAAATTTAATTTGGAACTATCTACCAGAAAGTTTGAGATCCTAAAGTGCACATGGAAGAAACTACGAACTTTAATCGAATTTGGGATTTTACAAAGCAGATTGAGTTTGTGTGGGCAGAGCTAAAGAACTAAAGGATCCTACAAAGAAGCCAGTTTTGAATATTGAAGCTGTCTGGGGTATTAAAACTAAAGTAAATTGTCTGGAGAATTGTGGATACTCGAAAACCCTTCTCCCCAGGAGACATTAACATAGCAACAATTAACCCAGAGACAGCTAACCATTATCCTGATCTGGAAAACCATTCCAGCCCATACATAATAACAATGGCACATCTAGCCCGCATGAAAACCCCAAGCACAGACAGACACTGCAAATACCAGAGCTAATATTTCCATCAAGAAAGAGACTTAGAAGATCAACACATCAGAGACATGTTAACATTTAATGAGCCTGCCAAAATATGACAAAGAAATATCAAGCCCGCCAAAATTAAACAAAGAATCTGGGCTGATTTGGCACGAAGATTAGAACAGCTCCAAAGGTTAACAAAGGGAATGCTTACTTATGCTACTGCCTCAGAAGACACTGCTAGGGACGCTTAGCGGAAGGTATGCACACAGCAGCCTAGCATCATAGAGCATCAAGAAGGAAGAGAGACCACCGCAGCAGTTTTTTTTAAACTGACTTCTCCAGCTTCGACATCCTGCTATTGAAAAGGAAGGAAGAGCATCACCATCGCGGCAGCAACCGACCACAACCAACGTGGTACCACCAAAAGCACCGCGATCGACCAACTTCGAAACAAACCTCCACAAGAAAGAAATCGAAGAATCGAAAGTTTCCACTCTACAACCTAGGCCTGACTACCAACAGGTGAAAACATTACCTAAAGAGACTTTGAAGCTATTTCTAACGAAAGAAAACAGGTACTTGCCCCATAAGTCCAAAACGCGCCCTATCGCATCAGCGGACACCACCCAACTGAAGATTGCGCAGTAAGAAGTCTTCTCCGACGTTCGGGGTACGGCGAGCAGAGCCTACAGAATCCAGCGAAATCGCGAACCACCGCTAACTACCAGTAAAGGATTGGTAATCATAGTCCCTGTTTGCCCTGGAGTCTAATCTAGTCAGTGTTGGGTATTGGGAGGTGTATTATTCACTGTAACCCCTTTGAATGTGTGATGTACTATTCTTTATTTGAGTAATTATAAGTTTGACATTGGTTTTATTAAAGACAAGAAAATACAAAGTTCTTTTGCACCAAGCCAGTTGTCTCTTGCATTTTGTCACATCCCCCAAATAAATCCAGAGTCTAGAACCCAGCAAGTGGGAGCGATTCGAACCGCTCAGAAGGTCAGAGGTGAACCTCACCCCCACACCACCCCCGACAAAATCCTACTCCAAATTCTTAGGTTCTTATTCAGGCCAACTGGTCCATGCCGGTGTTTATGCTCCACACGAGCCTCCTCCCTCGCCATTTCATCTTACCCCATCAAAATATCCTTCTAGGACGCAAGAACATATATAAGAAATAGGAATTGGAGTAGGCCTGTCCTGCTGAGTATTTCCAGCATTTTCCGTTTGTGTTTCAATCTCGTTCACAGTAGACATGCGCCACGGGTCTAGAAAATGAAGAAAAAAATATCACACGGGTGCAGCACGAATGTTCTTTGGAGACTGGGGTTGAACCATGTCACTAGGGTAGAGTAGAGAGAGTTTAACTCTGTCTCCAACCAAGGTTTACCGACCCGGGAGTTCTTGATGTTAAGCCCAAAATAGACAAGATTAACATCCCTCAGCTACACGAGTGCAAAAATTGCACAAAACTGTTGCAGAAGTTTTTTTTTTAAAAGAATTGAATGAAAAATATGGAGCGACATAATCCTTAAGTCAATTGGAAATGGACACTGAATTGTACTGAAACGGGTGCAGGCGCTTTGGAGGCAGTTCAGTGAAGGTTCACTCGGTTGATTCCGGGGATGAGGGGGTTGACTTATGGAGGAAAGGTTGAGGAAGTTGGGCCTCTACTCATTGGAATTCAGAAGACTGAGAGGTGATCGTATCGAAACGTATAAGATTATGAGGGGGCTTGACAAGGTGGATGCAGAGAGGATGTTTCCACTGATGGGGGAGGCTAGAACTAGAGGGCATGACCTTAGAATAAGGGGCCGCCCATTTAAAACTGAGATGAGGAGAAATTTCTTCTCTCAGAGGGTTGTAAATCTGTGGAATTCAGTGCCTCAGAGAGCTGTGGAAGCAGGGTCATTGAATAAATTTAAGACAGAGATAGACAGTTTCTTAACCGATAAGGGGTTAAGGGGTAATGGGGAGCGGGCGGGGAAGTGGAGCTGAGTCCATGATCGGATCAGCCATGATCGTATTAAATTGCGGAGCTGGCTTGAGGGGCCATAGGGACTACTTCTGCTCCTATTTCTTATGTTCTTATATTCTTATGAAACTCAAAATATTTCAGCTATGGTACAGCAAGCAATTAAGAAAGCAAATGGTATGTTGGCCTTTATTACAAGAGGATTTCAGTATAAGAATAAAGACGTCTTACTGCAATTATATAGGGCCCTGGGTGAGACCACACCTGGAGTATTATGCACAGTGTCGGTCTCCTTACCGAAGGAAGGATATACTTGCCATAGAGGGAGTGCAACAAAGGTTCACCAGACTGATTCCTGGGATGGGGGATTGCCCTATGTAGGGGAGGATGAAAACCCCTCATTTTACCCAGAAGGAAAAGGGCTGTGGGATCAGTCTGTGCTGTGAATTGAAACCGATGGAAGGAAAACTTTGGGACACAAATGGAGACCCCCCCCCAGTGTTTGGACTCATAGGAAAGGGAATTTAATTTGGAACTATCTACCAGAAAGTTTGAAATCCTAAAGTGCACATGGAAGAAACTACGAACTTTAATCGAATTTGGGATTTTTTTAAAAGGTCTGCAAGAAAAGGGGTGGAGTCAATATCAAAAGGGCCAGTTTGGACATTGGAACTAATCAAATTGTCTGGGAACTGTATACCCTCGAAACTTGCCCCTTGAAAACATTAGCATTTAAACAATGCCACATACATATTCCAACACCTTTTTCATCAGGCATAGAAATATCTGGCTCAGGCCAGACTAGCACAATGGCTACAGGAGGCCAATGCAATCAACACCCACTCAAACCTTGAGTAGGTTAAAATCAGTGGGAAAAAAACCTAAAAACCTCAAACTGCTGCATCAGAAGTCCACCAATGAGAAGAATCGACTTCAGCAGGAGAGGCGGACTGGATAATCTGGCTATAAAAAAGGTGTTTCTGACGTAGTGAAGAAAGAAGTGATGATTTTCCCTGCCCTCGTGATTCAACAACCACAACCAGCAAGCCTCTCGACACTGAAGGAAAACCAGTGTCCGAAGACACCGAAGATAGAAGAAACAAACCACCAGACTGCGGAAGGCACAGTAGTGAGTATAACCTCCGGTCCCCGGAACTCCCAACTCAGTTAGGCCAGGAAAGGTGGGAGATTGGGCATTGTACTGCTAAACTGATGTAAAGATTTTCGTTGGGTCCGTTTTAGTGGGATTTAGGGGGATTGTTTTGTCGGTGTATTGCTGTTTGTTGAGTTACACCTTGTCAAATAAATTGGAAGCCTAAAGTTCCTCTTGGAATCACCTTGTCTCAGTTCTATTGTATTACATCTCCTGATCATGAGTCTTATGTCAGAACTGTGTAAGGGAAGCTAGGAGCGCCTCGAAAACGCTCAACTGTGTGTCACAGGCTAGGGAAGAAGGGGTTAGGAGTGTTTGACACTCACAGGTGCCTCACAGGCTAGGCATAAGCTGTGGGGACGCACGAGTCTCAAAACTCCCTTCATAAGCTGTGGACACAGTCTCTCCAGGGGTGCTCTTGCAGCACTCAGGGTACCTCACAGGCCAGGCATAAGCTGTGAGGGCAGAAGCCCAGAGAGAGACACCCAAGGCACAACAACAACCCTGTGAAAACCCAACTGCTTAAAAGGCTTCAGCCAGCCACACCAGCTGGTCCAGTATGTGGACGACCTGTTGTTGTTCACAGACAGCAGTGAGGAACACGGTCCACTGCTGGCCGAGCTGCTGGTCTTACTGAAGGAAGGGGGTTTTAAAGTTAACCCCAAGAAAGCCCAGATAGGTCTAGGAGAGGTAAAATTCCTGGGCCTGACGATAAGGGCAGGAGAAAGGGCCATTGATGAGGCTAGAAGAAAGGCAGTGCAGGAACTCCCTGTCCCTAGGGATGTGTCGGGGGTAAGGTCTTTCCTGGGAATCACTGGCTACTGTAGGGACTTCATCGAGGACTATGCAGCCACTGCCGCCCCTCTGCTCAGACTCCTACATAAGGGGGTCGAGTTGGAATGGGACGAGGGCTGTGAGGCAGCAGAGACCTGTAGGGAGCACCAGCCCTAGGGGCAATTGATGGGGGGGAGGAATTCTTCCTGGAGGTGGCAGCCAGTGGTGACAGATTAAGTGCAGTGTTGCTCCAGGGGTGAAATGGTCAGCTGAGACCAGTGGTGTACTCCTCCAGGGTCCTCACGGAGATAGAAAAGGGATACTCCAATTGTGAGAGGCACTTGCTTGCCACCCACTGGGCAGTAAAGAGAGCTCAGATCTTTACCGGAATATCCCCCATTACACTCCTCACTCATCATACCCCGACGCAGATGCTGTTGGACGGGAGGATTAAGGACGGGACAGTGAGCAGTGCTAGAATCACTCGCTGGACCCTCCTCCTCTCCCAAATGACTTTAAAGGTCAAGGGCCTCTGCGAGCCCAGGCTCGCAGCAAATTTAATCTATCCAGGGCAGCCGCATCGATGCTCTGTGGAGGGAGTATGGGACTTCAACTTTGGATTTCGGGCAGGGATACACCCCACAGGCCGCGAGATCTACGTTGATGGCTCCAGTTCAGTGTCCGCGGGTACAAGACTCACGGGCTGCGGAGTTTGGGATCCCAAGGCAGGAATTGCCTTGGCTCTTAAACTCCCATGCACCCTGAGCGCCCAGCAGGCGGAACTCTCGACGGTGATGTATGTGGTCACACACCCCAAGGAATTCCCTACCCCATACACGATTTGCTCGGACAGCATGTTCACTTACAATTCATGTACAGAGTATCTGGCGAATTGGTCACGCCGGGGGTACACCTCTGCGGATGGGAAGCCCCTTGTTACCAAACCCCTGCTAGAAAAGATCGTGGCTGCAGTGGGAGAAACCGGGGATGTATATATCCATAAGGTAAAGGCCCACTCCAAAACTGAGCCACGGGGGGAAGGTAACCAGCAGGCAGACCTGCTGGCAAGGGAAGGTGCTCGCACAGGTCGCCCATGGGACCCATACGAGGCAGGCAGGATAGCAGCAGCAAGAAGCAAGCCAGGGACACAAGGGAGCGTAGGGGCGGCTGCGGCCCCGGATCTTAAAGTAGTCCAGATGCAGGATCCGATCCTGAAGGCTGCCTTGGCTGCTATCAAAAGGGGGGAAAAGGCGGAGGGCCCATACAGTGCTGTAGATATTGCTGTGCGGGAAGGCATGTTGTTTAAAGGGGACAAATGGGTAGTGCCGCCACAACACCGGAGGGAATTCCTTCAGCAGGCCCATGAGGGTCCAGGTGCGGGACACCCTGGGCCGGAATCTACCTGGCAACGGATAGAAAAGGCAGGGTGGTGGCCAGACCTCCGGGAAGACGTCCGCAACTTCTGTGCGGGCTGTCTGGTTTGCGCTGCAAACAATCCAGACCCTCAGAAAAGGAAGGTGTCTATGGGACACATCAGGCGGGTAGAGGGACCATGGCAGTCGATCCAGATTGACTACATCGGATCCCTACCGGCCGCCCAGGGAGGTTATAAATACTGCCTCGTCCTGGTGGATGTGTTTTCCAAGTGGGTGGAAGCCTTCCCTTGCCGAACAGCTACCGCGGTGGGGACTGCAAAAATCCTGGTGAGGGAGGTGTTCTCTCGGTGGGGTCTACCTCAAATCGTGGAGTCCGACCGAGGAAGCCACTTCACCGGCCAGGTGATGCAGGCCACCCTAAAGGTGCTGGGGATAAGAGCCAAATGGCATGTCGCCTACAACCCTCAGTCCTCAGGCCCCGTAGAACGCCTGAACCGGACCCTAAAGGAAAGGCTGCGCAAGGAGACGGGAGACTCACCGAACAAGTGGGTGGAGGTCTTACCGTTGGTCCTCATGGGAATCCGGGCCAGTCAGTCAAAGAGCACAGGGTACTCACCCCATGAGCTGATGACGGGCCGGATCATGAGAACCCCAGTGCATGTGTTGGCGCCGGTTCTCACCGAAGGGCAGCTCCGAGAGGTGAACCGGGACCGGTTTGTCAAGAACCTGTTTGAACACCTGAAACAGATTCACTGGCAGGCTGCTAGTAACATGGGCAGACAGCATCAGAGTAACCGATTGCTGCTAGAACCCAGCAAACACCACGAATGGGAGATAGAGGACCAGGTCATGGTGAGGAACTATGCTCGGGTCGGGGTTTTTGAAGCATTATATATGGGACCATACAGCATAGTTGACAAGGCCAGCCCTATGGTCTATGCGGTTCGACTGCCTCGCCGGGTGAAGTGGTATCACATTAATCAATGTAAATTGTTTGACCCCAAAAGAGGTAAAAAAACAGAGGGGACGAGCAAGGGAAGGGAATCAGGCACTGGGGGAAGAACAGGCCCCGGTGGATTTGGAGGCTCCGGAGGAGGCAGCGGGCCCCGAAGCTCTACAGCCGGGGCTGGTTCATTGCTCCTGTAAGGCTATCCCACCACTGGGTAGAGGTTCCCAGCCCACTAACAGAAGTAGGGAGAAAGGCTCTACCATTAGCAAGGTTCAAGGGGAAGCTGAACCTCCCATGGTGGATCAGCTGGAGCTAGCCCAAGAGGTGGAGGAGATGGCATTGCAGCCCATAACGTGGGACTCTGCACCGACAGTAAGGAGGAGTAACAGAGTGCCACAGCCCAGGGCGCCGTGGTCCCTTGTTTACTTAGCCTCCCGCCCCAGACTGATACGGCAAAAGACAACAGGGAGGGTGCTCTGTTGCACTAGCAAGGGTCTCCCACAGATTATCCAGGGCTCGGGAGGGCCTTGGAGGGCAGCACAAGACTCATTAAGGGGGACCATACGAGCCCCTCAGCGGAGGACATCCTGGTCCCCAGGGTACGGTCAGCCAAGTGGTCGACGATGCCTGTACAGTGACAGGATATAGCCTGGCCACCCGGGGACGGGTGGCGGTGTGTATATTTTCCCTTCCTGTTTTGTTAACCTGTTGGATTTCTGTGTTTAGTACCGCGTTAAAAGGAATTACGATATATAGAGTTAAACTGGGGAAAGTTGGGCAATTTGGGAGACCTAGGGTTTTCTCACCACCCTGAACTTTGACACACTCGAGTGGTGTCTGACTGTGTCAGATGGGGGATTATGTAGGGGAGGACGAAAACCCCTCATTTTACCCAGAAGGAAAAGGGCTGTGGGATCAGTCTGTGCTGTGAATTGAAACCGATGGAAGGAAAACTTTGGGACACAAATGGAGACCCCCCCCCCCCAGTGTTTGGACTCATAGGAAAGGGAATTTAATTTGGAACTATCTACCAGAAAGTTTGAAATCCTAAAGTGCACATGGAAGAAACTACGAACTTTAATCGAATTTGGGATTTTTTAAAAGGTCTGCAAGAAAAGGGATGGAGTCAATATCAAAAGGGCCAGTTTGGACATTGGAACTAATCAAATTGTCTGGGAACTGTATACCCTCGAAACTTGCCCCTTGAAAACATTAGCATTTAAACAATGCCACATACATATTCCAACACCTTTTTCATCAGGCATAGAAATATCTGGCTCAGGCCAGACTAGCACAATGGCTACAGGAGGCCAATGCAATCAACACCCACTCAAACCTTGAGTAGGTTAAGATCAGTGGGGAAAAAACCTAAAAACCTCAAACTGCTGCATTTTTCAAAATCAAAAGTCCACCAATGAGAAGAATCGACTTCAGCAGGAGAGGCGGACTTGATAATCTGGCTATAAAAAAGGTGTTTCTGACGTAGTGAAGAAAGAAGTGATGATTTTCCCTGCCCTCGTGATTCAACAACCACAACCACAAGCCTCTCGACACTGAAGGAAAACCAGTGTCCGAAGACACCGAAGATAGAAGAAACAAACCACCAGACTGCGGAAGGCACAGTAGTGAGTATAACCTCCGGTCCCCAGAACTCCCAACTCAGTTAGGCCAGGAAAGGTGGGAGGTTGGGCATTGTACTACTAAACTAGTGTAAAGATTTTCGTTGGGTCCGTTTTAGTGGGATTTAGGGGGATTGTTTTGTTGGTGTATTGCTGTTTGTTGAGTTACACCTTGTCAAATAAATTGGAAGCCTAAAGTTCCTCTTGGAATCACCTTGTCTCAATTCTATTGTATTACATCTCCTGATCGTGAGTCTTATGTCAGAACCGTGTAAGGGAAGCTAGGAGCGCCTTGAAAACGCTCAACTGTGTGTCACAGGCTAGGGAAGAAGGGGTTAGGAGTGTTTGACACTCACAGGTGCCTCACAGGCTAGGCATAAGCTGTGGGGACGCACGAGTCTCAAAACCCCCTTCATAAGCTGTGGACACAGTCTCTCCAGGGGTGCTCTTGCAGCACTCAGGGTACCTCACAGGCCAGGCATAAGCTGTGAGGGCAGAAGCCCAGAGAGAGACACCCAAGGCACAACAACAGCCCTGTGAAAACCCCTTACACCTATGAGGAGAGATTGAGTAGACTAGGCCTATATTCTCTAGTGTTTAGAAGAATGAGAGGTGACCTCATTGAAACATACAAAATTCTTACAGGGCTTGACAGGGTAGATGCAGGGAGGATGTTTCCCCTGGCTGCGGAGTCTAGAACCAGGGGAAACAGTCTCAGAATAAGGGGTCGGACATTTAGGACTGAGATGAGGAGAAATTTTTTCACTCAGAGGGTGGTGAATCTTTGGAATTCTCTCCCCTAGAGGGCTGCGGATGCTCAGTCGTTGAACATTTTCAAGACAGAGAGTGATAGATTTTTGAATATTAAGAGAATCAAGAGATATGGGGATGCTGCAGGCAAGTGGAGTTGAGGTAGAAGATTAGCTATGATCATATTGAATGGCAGAGAAGGCTCGAGGGGCCAAATGGCCTACTACTGCTCTTATTTCTTATGTTCTTATGAAATCCATGCGTTATCTTACTTAGTTGCCTCCAACATAGTCTTGAAGAGTTTCTTATGCTTTATGGGGCACCTTAAGCGTTGATATTCTTCGAGGGAAACTGTAACCAGCATGGAACTCTCTTCCGCAAACAGCAATGGATGCTAGATCAATTGTTAATTTTAAATCTGAGATGGATAGCTTTCTGTTAACCAAAAGGTATTAAGGGATATGGGCCAAAGGCGGGTATATGGAGTTAGGTCGCAGATCAGCCATGATCTCAGTGAATGGCAGAACAGGCTCGAGGGGCTGAATGACCTCCTCCTGTTCCTATGGTAACAGCCAAAAAAATAATACACTGAAATTCATCACTTTCAATTAATCTTTGAGCACAAGGCTACGAATACACATCGCGGTAACCAGCGAGCTAGTATACACTGATTTTAAATCCCGCTGTGTAATGACGGTAAATTATGTGGCATTCATAAGAATTTCATTTTGTTCTATTTTAAATGGGTTAAAGCATTGTTGAAATAGTGGACAGAGGATTTTCATATGAAAGGCGTTTGTTCCTGATATAGCTAAGCATGATTTCAAGGTAATTATTATTATTAGTACTTTAATTTATATAGCACCTTTAACGTAGTAAAACATCCCAAGTCACTTCAACAGCAGAGTTACGACAAAACTCATAAATTTGACACCGAGCCACAAAAGAAGAAATTAGGGCAGGGCTTGGTCAAAGAGTTAGGTTTTAAGGAGCGTCTTAAAGGAGGAAAGAGAGGCGGAGAGGTTTTTATTTTAATTGTTTTATTTTAATATTAACAAGGAAAGGTTTTGTTTTGTGTTCAGTGAGAATCAGTTCTTGCTTTTTGTTGATTTTGAGGGGGAAGCTGAAGATGTTGAGAAAAGTTTAGTGAAGCAAGTGTGATTGCAGCTTCACCCACTCTCTAGGCACTAACGCACCTTGCATAATTCCCCAGGTAGCTGACTCATTCCCAGGGCCTCGGTCTATGTGGCTCTCGGAGAAGCGGCTGGGAGTTGTGTCCTCTGAGTCGCCCTCCCCGAGGGGGAAGCATTTTGCCTTTGCTGACTGCCCACGCACCTGATACTGCAGCTGGGGACCAGGAGCTTACCGCATGGGGGCTTCTCAGCAGCAGCAGTAGAACTTTGGCAGATTTTATTTTACTTCTGGCTAGTTTCAGCTCAGTCGAGTCGCCCGAGCTTCATTTGGAAAACCAACTCTCGGTTTCACGAGCACGCCGCCAAAGGGTGACCATGACAGAACATCACTGGGTGGACCCCATTGATTCGCACTGTGCTTCCATTGCCTTGACCTTCAGCGATTGTGTCCCTCCACGTCAACCTTAAGCAAGAACCTGCTATCGTTAATACTGTGCATAAACCTTTTCCTGTCATCAGCCGCAAATTATCTATTGATAAACTTGCAGTAATGTCACAAATAAGTTGAATACCCTTTTGTGAATGTCACAATGACAATTCTTCCTGTCAACCTACCTCACATGTACCAAAAGTGGACTGAAAAAAATAAGCTTAGCACTAAATATTAAAAATTGTGTTATGAACTGAATTAAATTAGAAAGTAGAGTTTGTCACCTAAGAATGAACATTAATGGGTTCTTGCGACCACTAAAACTTTTCTTGGATTATTATTTGTAAATAATGTGTCTTCTTCTTCTTAGGCAGTTCCCCAGAGTCGAGGATGACTTTGCTTCCACACTAATAGGAGTTCTCAGGTGACTGATGAGACTGATGTGGGACCGACAGTCTCTGTCACAGGTGGGGCAGACGGTGGTCAGAGGGACGGGTGGGTGGGGGGGCTTGGGTTGTCGTGCGATCCTTCTGTTGTTTGCGCTTGGCTTCCGCGAGCTCCCGGCGATGAGACTCGAGGTGTTCAGCACCTTCTCGGACACACCTCCTCCACTTAGGGCGGTCTTGGGCCAGGGACTCCCAGGTGTCGGTGGGGATGTTGCACTTTAGCAAGGAGGCTTTGAGGGTGTCCTTGAAATATTTCCTCTGCCCACCTGGGGCTCGCTTGCCGCGTCGGAGCTCTGAGTATAATGTATGCTCCTCAGCGAAATCAACAAACTGTCCAATATTTACACTGCTCGTTTAGTCCCTCATTATTTACTTACTTTAGTCTTTCGGGTGTTAAACAGAGGCCCTGTCTGCCCTCTCAGTGGACGTAAATGATCCCGTGAAACACGTTCGAATAAGGGGAGTTCTCCTTGGGGTCCTGGGCCAATATTTATCCCGTCAACCAACATTACTAAAAACAGATTATTTGCTCGTGATCACCTTACTGTTTGTGGGAGCTTGCTGAGCGCAATTTGGCTCCCGTGTTTCCTACATTAAAATAGTGACTGCACTTCAAAAACTACTTCATAGACTGTAAAGTGCTTTGGATTGTCCTGAGGTTGTGAAAGGCGCTATATAAATACAAGACTTGCATTCTTTTAGAAGTGTTCAAGGATCATTATTGCCACTTATGAATAGCTATTCTTTTTCTAATAACATCACATGGTCAGAAAGCGCAGCCCTCAAACCACAAGTCTTTAAAATGTAATTCGCAGCTTGTAGATTATGAAGATAATTGGACACTTTTAAATACAAGAGGAAAATCAAATCCTTTCACTGCTTAGCACCAACAAGATAAACACTACTCGAATATAAAAAAAAACAATTTAGGGTACCACCTTCATGTTCAACTATAAAAACTTATCCATTCAGAGTCCACTTACAGTATTCTCTAATAAAATCTGTACATAAAAGTGCGTCAGTGATTTAACTGTGAACTCTTTACATCTAAATATTGCATGTGGCCCATAAAGGACTCGGAGTCATTCTGAAATATTCATTCGAGTTGGTCACGGCAGGGCTGTATCTGAAGCACACACTTTACACCTACTCTTCCTTCGTCCTCGTGTTCACTTCAATTGAGAATTATCCTCTTACTACAGTATGCTACAAGGCGAGGCTCCATAGGTAGATAAAAGGGAACGTGAAGCGTTGTTGTTGCAGACTCAATGCCATCATCAGAGGCACATTTCATATCGTTTTGAACAAAAACATGACGGGGTATTCAAAATGCAGCTGGATGCTATCATGGGAGAGTTAGAATACCAGAGGGAAGAGCTTTGATGTGCAAAATGGCTTTTCCTCACCTTTGGGTTTTGTTATGCTCCATATCTAACATACCGTTGAAGCAAAATAAATCAAGTTCTGTTTGGAGCTATTCACAGTTTGGAACAAAATAAT
The DNA here is from genome assembly GCF_044704955.1 of Pristiophorus japonicus. Taxonomy (NCBI): domain Eukaryota; kingdom Metazoa; phylum Chordata; class Chondrichthyes; family Pristiophoridae; genus Pristiophorus; species Pristiophorus japonicus. Next base: position 211,121,983 of record NC_091987.1, on the reverse strand, counting down.
TAAGGACATACATGAATGTAATAGTTTCAGCTGTGGCTCAGTGGGTAGCACTCTCGCCTCTGTGTCAGAAGGTTGTAGGTTCAAGTCCCACTCCAGGGACTTGAGCACATAAATCTAGGCTGACACTCCCAGTGCAGTGCTGAGGGAGTGCCGCACTGTCGGAGGTGCTGTCTTTCGGATTAGATGTTAAATTGAAGCCCTTGACTATTCTCTCAGGTGGATGTAAAAGATCCCATTGTGCTATTTTGAAGAAGAGCAGGGGGGAGTTATCCCCGGTGTTCTGGCCAATATTTATCCCTCAATCAACTTAACAAAACTATATCTGGTCATTATCACATTGCTGTTTGTGGGAGCTTGCTGTGTGCAAATTGGCTGTTGCGTTTCCTACATTACAACAGTGACTACACTTCAAAAATTACTTAATTGGCTGTAAACGCTTTTGGTATGTCCGGTGGTCATGAAAGATGCTATATAAATGCAGGTTGAACATCTTCAGAGGCGTACGAAAGCATGGGTCTTACACTAAACATCCGCAAGACAAAGGTCCTCCACCAGCCTGACCCCACCTCACAGCACTGCCCCCGGTCATCAAGATCCACAGCGCGGCTATGGACAATGTGAACCACTTTCCATACTATTATCAACAAGGGTAGACATAGACAACGAGATTCAACACCGCCTCCAGAGCGCCAGCGCTGCCTTCGGCTGCCTGAGGAAAAGAGTGTTCGAAGATCAGGCCCTCAAATCTGGCACCAAGCGCATGGTCTACAGGGCTGTAGTGATACCCGCCCTCCTGTATGGCTCAGAGACATGGACCATATACAGTAGACAACTCAAATCACTGGAGAAATACCACCAACGATGTCTCCGCAAGATCCTGCGAATCCCCTGGGAGGACAGACGCACCAATGTTAGCGTCCTCGACCAGGTCAACATCCCCAGCATCGAAGCACTGACCACACTAGATCAGCTCCACTGGGTGGGCCACATTGTTCACATGCCTGACACAAGACTCCCAAAGCAAGCGCTCTACTCGGAACTCCTACACGGCAAATGAGCCCAAGTGGGTAGAAGAAACATTTCAAGGACACCCTCAAAGCCTCCTTGATAAAATGCAACATCCCCAACGACACCTGGGAGTCCCTGGCCAAAGACCACCTTAAGTGGAGGAAGAGCATCCGGGAGGGCGCTGAGCACCTCGAGTCTTGTCGCCGAGAGCATGCAGAAAACAAGCGCAGGCAGCGGAAGGAGCGTGCGGCAAACCAGACTCCCCACCCACCCTTTCCTTCAACCACTGTCTGTCCCACCTGTGACAGAGACTGTAATTCCCGTATTGGACTGTTCAGTCACCTGAGAACTCACTTTTAGAGTGGAAGCAAGTCTTCCTCGATTCCGAGGGACTGCCTATGATGATGAAATGCAAGTCTTTCTTTCTTTTAATCATCTGTCTGCAATTATGGCAAGGAAGTTGGTACTACACTCCTGAAGAGCTTATCAGGACAATATTGTAGTCAGACCTTCAGGAAGAATGCATGTAACTTAATGTGAGCTGACAGTTAAAGGATTAACAGGCTGTACTGTGCGAACATTTTTGTAAATTGACCAGCCTCGTATGAACTTGATGACCACAGACCCACCAAGTCTGGATGGTTGCCTCACCCTTTTAAAATGCAAATGTCAACCCTGTTGCAGGAGTGAAAAACCCATTATAGAGCCGAAAGGCCCCATCAAAAACACTTTGCATGATCATCATCATAGGCAGACTCTCGGAATCGAGGAAGACCTGCTTCCATTCCTGAAGTGAGTTCTTTGGTGACTGAACAGTCCAATATGAGAGCCATAGACCCTGTCACAGGTGGGACAGATAGTCTTTGAAGGAAAGGGTGGGTGGGACTGGTTTGCCGCACGCTCTTTCCGCTGCCTGCGCTTGATTTCTGCATGCTCTCGGCGATGAGACTCGAGGTGCTCAGCGCCCTCCCGGATGCACTTCCTCCACTTAGGGCGGTCTTTGGCCAGGGACTCCCACGTGTCAGTGGGGATATCGCACTTTATCTGGGAGGCTTTAAGGGTGTCCCTGTAATGTTTCCTCTGGGGCCCGTTTGCCATGAAGGAGCTCCAAGTAGAGCACTTGCTTTGTGAGTCTCGCGTCTGGCATGCGGACAATGTCAGTTGAATGATTTTTGTGCGTTTAAATTTGCCCTTCCATTCACCACACACCATTCTACTGCCAAGATGAACAAAGAGAGATCTGTTAGCACGGCTCTGCCTGTATTAACCAGCTATTAGCTGGTACAAAAGAGTAATCCCAGCTAGTTTGCCATCCCTCAAATCCACAATTTCACCTCCTCATGCGAGATACATAGGATTGGCAAATCAGTCGGACTACTCTTTTGCATACCGAGAAGTTGGCTCTTGGACCTTGAACCAGACAATCTGATTTGGAAATTACCAAAACCTGAATCAAGGCTCGAAATGAGAAGGAATGTTGGTTTCTTCACCACAGAATGATGGGCGTGTGGAATAGATTTCAGCTAAAGCAGTTTGCACTGTAGGGATTAATGTACTTTTAACTGGATCAATATTTCTTAAGAACGTTATAAAGATAAATCTAGATAGAAATGATCACATTCTGTGTACAACATGATTTCTGAACTGCTGAACCGTTTAAATATTAGGCCAGAAATTGCAAAGTGCAGAGCTCATGTCTAGTCTGGCTCCAATGTCTAGTCTGGCTCCAATGTCTAGTCCGGTTCCAATGTCTAGTCCGGTTCCATTGTCTAGTCCGGTTCCAATGTCTAGTCCGGTTACAATGTCTAGTCCGGTTCCAATGTCTAGTAGTTATCTACGTGTAGTCAGGTTCCATGCCAGCAATGGAGTCTGACATGTTCTGCCTCTGAGCCAATAAATGCACCCATGAAAAATGAGTAAGGTTCATTCAAGATTCCAAGAATATCTGATTTAATTTACATTTGATGAACAGTGAGAAAGTTTATCACGTTTGGGTGCGGCCCATGATCTGTGATGGCCTGAACTCCGGGAGATACTGAAGTAATGGTGTGTGCAATAGCTGTGGAGTCAGGAGCAGTGGCAGCAGAGAAGGAAGTGTCTTTTCAGCTTGAATGGGCCTGCAGGAGAATTACAGCTGTCTCGTCCTCAGAGGAAGCACAGACATCCTCAGGAGAGGCAACACTCTTCGAATACATTTCTGATTAAACTGAATTAGAAAAGAATAGCTGATCCAACATGATCCTGACCACGTTATTTTAGAACATAAGAAACATAAGAAATAGGAGCAGGAGTCGGCCATTCGGCCCCTCGAGCTTGCTCCGCCATTCAATAAGATCGTGGCTGATCTGATCTTGACCTCAACTCCACTTCCCTGCCTGCTCCCCATAAACCTTGACTCCCAAATATCTGTCTATCTTCACCTGAAATATATTCAGTGACCCAGACTCCACAGCTCTCTGGGGCAGAGAATTCCCAAGATTCACGACCCTCAGAGAAGAAATTCCTCCTCATCTCCATTTTAAATGGGCGACCCCTTATTTTGAAACTATGCCTCCTAGTTCCAGATTCACCGTGAGGGGAAGCATCCTCTCAGCATCCCCCTGTCAAGCCCCCTCAGAATCTTATATGTTTCAAAAAGATCACCTCTCATTCTTCTAAACTCCAATGAGTATAGGCCCAACCTTCTCAACCTTTTCCCATAAGACAACCCCCTCATCTCAGCAATCAATCTAGTGAACCTTGTCTGAACAGCCTCCAATGCAAGTATATCCCTCCTTAAATAAGGAGACCAAAACTGCACGCAGTACTCCAGGTGTGGCCTCACCAATACCCTGTACAGTTGTAGCAGGACTTCCCTACTTTTATACTCTATCCCCCTCGCAATAAAGGCCAACATTCCATTTGCCTTCCTGATCACTTGCAATGCTAACTTTGTGTTGCATGTACGAGGACACCCAGATCCCTCTGTACTGCAGCATTCTATAGTCTCTCTCCAATTAAATAATATTTTGCTTTTACTATTCTTCCGACCAAAGTGGATAAACTCACATTTTCCCACATTATACTCCATCTGTCAATTATTTTCCCACTCATTTAACCTATCTATATCCCTTTCCAGAATCTTTGGGGGCGATTTTCATCACCTCACCACCCGCTGCCGCTGATATTCCTCCTGAAGACCCGCCCGGTGCCACTTTCGGGGCGGGCGTGAGCGGGCAGGAGGGCAGAGCCGCCAGGAACCGCCTGCTGACATCAGCAGATGGCCGAGTGGACGACAGATTCCTGCGGGCGGGAGTCGGTGGGAGAACGGGGGTGGGGCCGCTGGCTGGAGGCCGCTGGCTGGAGGCCGGTCTGTCCCCGACGGTCAGTCTGAAGAACCTGAAAAAAAAGAAGGTTAGTGAAAATTTGTTTTAAAACTTTCAACAGCAACTTACCTGTATCGGGTCCCCTGAAGGTCTTCCGATAGTTTTTGTATTTTTTTTATTTATGATTTTTATTTTCAGGTCTTCGACCCTCCGTGGGCCCGACTCCATCCTCGGCGGCACTTGGGCAACAAGCGCCTCTGCCGCCGAGAATGTGACCTCCCGCCTGCTGCTGCCCAGATTGCCGGCGTACGTCGTCCATTTGCCGCCCGCCGACCTTCGAGGGACCTCGGCCATGAAAATCCCGCCCAAAGTACCGTCCGGTACCTCGGCGGCCATTGGCGGCACTTTGGGCGGCACTCGGGCGGGCGGGGGCCTTGCTGAAAATCGGCCCCTTTGTGTCCTCCTCACAACTTGCTTTCCCACCTATCTTTATATCGTCAGCAAATTTGGCTACAGTACACTCGGTTCCCTCATCCAAGTCATTAATATAGATTGTAAACAGTTGAAGCCCAAGCACCGATCCCTGCGGCAACCCACTAGTCACTGTTTGCCAACCGGAAAATGACCCATTTATCCCGAATCTCTGTTTTCTGTTAGTTAGCTAATCCTCAATCCATACTAATATATTTACCGCAACACCGTGAGCTCTTATCTTGGGCAGTATCCTCTTATGTGGCACCTTATCGAATGGCTTTTGGAATTCCAAATACACCACATCCACTGGTTCCCCCAGCAGATTCCACCCTGCTTGTTACATCCTCAAAGAACTCGAATAAATTTGTCAAGCATGATTTCCCTTTCATAAAACCATATTGACTCTGCTGATTTAGAAAATCATTATTCAATGTCCTGCTACTACTCCCTTAATAATAGATTCCAGCATTTTCCCAATGTCAGGCTGTTTCCTGCTTTCTGTCTCCCTCCTTTCTTGAATATGAGTGTTACATTTGTGGTTTTCCAATCCGCTGGAATCTCTCACCTCTGGGACTTGGCTTGACATCCAGCCCCTACTGATAGAATGAAAATATAACTGTTTACTGACGGGAAGGGCTCTTGGGGGTAATTCTGACGTTGGGCGATTGTGTCAAACGGGCAACAATAGAACAGCCGCTCACTGTACATCTCTGCCGATTTTCAAATGGGGAGAGATGGATAAGAACATAAGGAATAGGAGCAGGGGTAGGCCATACGGCCCCCTCGAGCCTGCTCCGCCATTTAATACGATCATGCCTGATCCGATCATGGACTCAGGTCCACTTCCCTGCCTGCTCCCCTTAACCCCTTATTCCCTTATCGGTTAAGAAACTGTCTATCTCTGTCATAAATCTACTCAATGATCCAGCTTCCACAGCTCTCTGAGGCAGCGAATTCCATAGATTCACAACCCTCAGAGAAGAAATTCCTCCTCATCTCAGTTTTAAATGGGCGGCTCCTTATTCTAAGATCATGCCCTCTAGTTCTAGTCTCCCCCATCAGTTGAAACTTCCTCGCTGCATCCACCTTGTCAAGCCCCCTCATAATCTTATACGTGCGGTTGATCTGATATCACCCAAAGTCCCTTATGTGAAATGAGATTGGACAATCTCAGCCCGATTCTTTGTGAGCACAAGACTGCCGCTAATTTGGCACTCTCCCTCAGCAAGGAGGCAGATAGCTGAAAGAGTTGGGCTTTCCTCCTGAGGTTGGGATTGAGTAACTTTAATTATCCAGTGTGAAAGAGTTATTGGGCTGTTTCGGTTCCTATGCAAGTGATATAAAACAACATGTGTTCAGTCAGTAAGTGCAACTGACATAATTCCAAATGGAGAGTAGAGAAGGCCTACTTCATCAATGTGAAACAAACCCCAAGGGCTCCCGTCTTGCAGGCAACTTAATGGTTATTACCTTAATATTTCTGTTACTTTTGTAAACGTTGCAAGAGTATTTACTGAGCCACATAGATTAGAGCAGAGGCTAGCCAATGGAGACTTAATTATTTTTCACAAGAAACATCTCTCTTTCCCACAGCAGCTGTTGGTGATTCTGCCATCTCCATTTACACCCTATCTAGACCCTTCTTTTGTTTCCAAATTAGCTGCCCAGTTTCCTGCGTGACAACAGTGACTACACTTCAAAAAGTATTTCATTGGCCGTTAAGTGCTTTAGTCTTACACCATCATCCCTTTTGTCTCTCTAATCTCTCCTGCCTTCCACCCTATCACAGACCTTCCCTTTTGTTCTTTCCTTCCCTCTCACTTTCCTTGCCCCTACACTCGCTTGAAAACCTGTTACATCTGCAACTTTTTCCAGTTCTGATGAAGGGTCACTGACCTGAAACATTAACTCTGTTTCTCTCTCCACAGATGCTGTCTGATCCGTTGAGTGTTTACAGCGAGTTCTGTATTTATTGAAAGGATTAAGTCCCAGTTAAGCTATTAAGGCCTCCCCCACAGTCCCCAATGAGTGTCTCAATAGCTTCATGTTTTTCAGTATTAACTGACTGTGAAATCAAGTCAAGAATCATCTGCAAGGAATTTTGATTGTTTTAAATCTCCTGACAGTTAACACACTCAATAGGCTTCTTGTATTGTTCTCAGCTATTGCAGATTGGAGACAACAAGAAGAGACATTACTGCTTCATGGGCAGATAGAACCGACCAAAGGGAGGAGTTGAAAGTGACCTTGTGATATTCATCAGCTGGTCACCATGCAAGCCGTGATCCTGATCAATGGGTCCACCATAGACCCAATCCACATCCAGACCAGGGTCAAGCAGGGCTGTATCTCACGTTCCATACCTCGGGAGCCTGCTATAAGAACATAAGAACATAAGAATTAGGAACAGGAGTAGGCCATCTAGCCCCTCGTGCTGCTCCGCCATTCAACAAGATCATGGCTGATCTGGCCATGGACTCAGCTCCACTTACCCGCCCGCTCCCCGTAACCCTTAATTCCCTTATTGGTTAAAAATCTATCTATCTGTGATTTGAATACATTCAATGAGCTCGCCTCAACTGCTTCCTTGGGCAGAGAATTTCACAGAGTCACAATCCTCTGGGAGAAGAAATTCCTTCTCAACTCGGTTTTAAATTGGCTCCCCCATATTTTGAGGCTGTGCCCCCTAGTTCTAGTCTCCCCGACCAGTGGAAACAACCTCTCTGCCTCGATCTTGTCTATCCCTTTCATTATTTTAAATATTTCTATAAGATCACCCCTCATCCTTCTGAACTCCAACGAGTAAAGACCCAGTCTACTCAATCTATCATCATAAGGTAACCCCCTCATCTCCGGAATCAACCTAGTGAATCGTCTCTGCACCCCGTCCAAAGCTAGTATATCCTTCCTTAAGTAAGGTGATCAAAACTGCACGCAGTACTCCAGGTGCGGCCTCACCAATACCCTATACAGTTGCAGCAGGACCTCCCTGCTTTTGTACTCCATCCCTCTCGCAATGAAGGCCAACATTCCATTCGCCTTCCTGATTACCTGCTGCACCTGCAAACTAACTTTTTGGGATTCATGCACAAGGACCCCCAGGTCCCTCTGCACCACAGCATGTTGTAATTTCTCCCCATTCAAATTTTTTTTTCCCAAGTTGGATGACCTCACACTTTCCGACATTGTATTCCATCTGCCAAACCTTAGCTCATTCGCTTAACCTATCTAAATCTCTTTGCAGCCTCTCTGTGTCCTCTACACAACCCGCTTTCCCACTAATCTTTGTGTCATCTGCAAATTTTGTTACATTACACTCTGTCCCCTCTTCCAGGTCATCTATGTCAGCAGGGGCAGACATCGACGACGAGGTCCAACACTGCCTCCAGTGGCCAGCACAGCCATCAGTCACCTGAGGAAGAGAGTGTTTGAGGATCAGGCCCTCAAATCTGCCACCAAGCTCATAGTCTACAGGGCTGTAGTGATACCCGCCCTCCTGTATGGCTCAGAGACGTGGACCATATACAGCAGACAGCTCAAATCGCTGGAGAAATACCACTAACGATGTCTCCGCAAGATCCTGCAGATCCCCTGGGAGGACAGAAGCACCAATATCAGTGTTCTCGATCAGGCCAACATCCGCAGCATCGAAGCACTGACCACACTCGACCAGCTCCGTTGGGCGGGCCACATTGTCCGCATGCCCGACACAAGACTCCCAAAGCAAGCGCTCTAATCGGAACTCTTACATGGCAAACGAGCCAAATGTGGGCAGAGGAAACGTTTTAAGGACACCCTCAAAGCCTCCTTGATAAAGTGCGACATCCCCACCGACACCTGGGAGTTCCTGTCCAAAGACCACCCTCAGTGGAGGAAGTGCATCCGGGAGGGCGCTGAGCACCTCGAGTCTCGTCGCCGAGAGCATGCAGAAACCAAGCGCAGGCAGCGGAAGGAGCGTGCGGCAAACCAGACTCCCTACCCACCCTTTCCTTCAACCCCTGTCTGTCCCACCTGTGACAGAGACTGTAATTCCCATATTGGACTGTTCAGTCACCTGAGAACTCACTTTGAGAGTGGAAGCAAGTCTTCCTCGATTTTGAGCAACTGCCTATGATGATGATGAGTGTGAATCTCTTCTTCTTCAGTGTAATATATGCACCTGAAAGTAGGCTCACAAGTTTATAGAGCTGTTGAATTGTGAGTGTATTAGCCGGTCGCATAATGTTCACAAATCTCAATAAAACCACAGTCAGTTGGGTCTAGGTCATCCATGATGAGGTATGCAGTTGTGAGCCTAGTGGATGAACTGGTAATGTGTAGTGCGATTGTTAAACCTTTGTTAATAAACCAACTGGTCCTTAATTCTTAAGCAAAAAGCCCATGAAGCAAATACATTACAGCTGGTGGTGCAAAATGGGGGATAAGCAGAGTGTAAAACAGAACAAATTTCACCATCCCCTCCTCCCCCCACATTACGTTCAACCAACGTGAAACAACAATAAAAACAGCAAATAGGATGGTGGTTACATTATCAAATCAGGCGCGTTCAAATCACCAGAGGTCATGCTAAAACAGTACAAGCCACCCGTGGAGTACTGCGTACAGTTCTGGTCATCGAGACACAAGGCGCTCACCCCAGCCCTCGAGGTAGTGTACAGCAGTTGCTCCCTCTCACTCCCACATGGTCCAGGTTCAGCGGACTCAGGTCCCATCGGACATGGCCATTCCAGTGGACTCTCGCTAGATCTACGGCGGAGGTTCAACAAAAGAGACAGGCAATGTTGGGACCATATTTTGTCAAACATCAGAACATAAGAACTAGGAGCAGGAGTCGGCCATTCGGCCCCTCGAGCCTGCTCCGCCATTCAATAAGATCATGGCTGATCTGATCATGGACTCAGCTCCACTTCCCCGCCTGCTCTCCATAACCGCTCCCTTATCCGCTCAATAATCTGTCTATCTCCACCTTAAATATATTCAATGACCCACTTAACATAGAAGCAGCCAGTTTGTGAAATGCAAGCTCCCACAAGCAGCAATGTGAAAATGATCAGATATTGGATGAGGGATAAATACTGGCTGGACATTAGGACTCTCAACAACAACAACAACAAAACTTGTATTAATATATAGCGCCTTTAACGTAGTAAAGCATCCCAAGGTGCTTCACAGGAGTATTATGAGACAAATTCCTTTGCTCTTCTTCGAAATGGTGCCTTTAGGATCACCTGAAAGGGCAGATGGGGCCTCGGTTTAACGTTTATCTGAAAGACGGCACCTCCAACAGTGCAGCACTCCCTCAGTCCTCAGAGACAAGAGTGCTACTGAGCCCCTGGCTGACACGTAGAGCGCTTAGAATGTAAAAGCCCAGCGCTAAAGTTGGCAACCAGACAGTGTCACCGCCTCAATGCAGGCGGCACTGAATTTCGGCCCCTAAGTGTCTTTAGAACAACAACAACAACCTGTATTTATAAAGCGCCTTTAACGTAGTAAACCATCCCAAGGCGCTTCACAGGAGTGCTATAAAAACAAATGTTGATGCCGAGCCACATAAGGAGAAATTAGCGCAGGTGACCAACTGCTTGGTCAAGGAGGGAGGTTTTAAGGAGCGTCTTAAAGGAGGAAAGAGAGGTCGAGAGGCGGAGAGGTTTAGGGAAGAAATTCCAGAGCTTAGGGCCCAGGCAGCTGAAGGCACGGCCGCCGATGTTGGAACGATTAATATCAGGGATGCTCAAGAGGCCAGAATTAGAGGAGCGCAGACATCTCAGGGGCTTACAGATAACACTTGGTGCATGTGATCTCCTGGACTGGTTTTGCTGTTTGCCGTTTCCCTGAAACAAACTGGGGTTGAACTGTTCTGCAGTCCACTAATATACAGTTCTCAGTATGGGAGGCCTCCTATACTCTCCGACCTTCAGTTCACTGTATTATGCCGACAGTGTGAGCAGGTCCTGCCACTCCATGCTCCTGCTTTGAAAGTTTATCTCCTGATCTCTGCATCAACCTACCTCTCCATAGGTATCTGTGATCTCTGACTTGCCTCTCCAATTGGTTTTCCAGCTGATTGTGCAGTATCTACCATTTCAGATGAATGTTCCTGTTGCACTGCAAAGTGTCGATGCAAGGCTTCAAACCCTTTGCTCATACTTGCTAAAGTATTGGCTGAATTTTATTTGTATTTCGGTGTAGTATTTTGGGCTGTTATCCAAATTCATCTAAGGAGAGCAACAGTATATATTACAACTTCAACAGCAATGCAACTCACATATTTATTCACAGTTATTCATGTCTTGTTCGGTTGAGATTTTAGCCGAGGCCCCGTCTGCTCTCTCAGGTGGACATAAAAGATCCCATGACACTATTTCGAAGAAGAGCAGGGGAGTTATCCCCGGTGTCCTGGCCAATATGGATCCCTCAATCAACATAACAAAAAAATAACAGATTATCTGGTCTTTATCACATTGCGGTTTGTGGGAGCTTGCTGTGCGCAAGTTTCCTGCCGTGTTTCCTACATTATAATAGTGACTACACTCCAAAAATACTTTATTGTCCAGAAGGTGTTTTGAGAGGTCTGGTGGTCGTGAAAGGCACTATATAAATCTTTTCTCCTGGAGATGATATTGATTACACGGCTGGGGGAGGGGTGTGATTGGCGGGGGGGGGGGGACAGGGGAGAAGTGTTTAGTCACGATGCTCTGACATTATGGTGTGGGGCTGGTTTGATGGACCTGCTCTCTTATCCTGACCGTCAATTTCATATGTTGCTTTGAAGGCGATGCCTGTGCGTGAGTTCTTTTAACATGGAGTGGCAATTGCACACCGGTTACCACACGGACTTAGCAGAGCAAGGTCTTGGTCCAGTGGCAAGGGGGATCCAAGATGACTGGAGACCAGGCACTGCTGTATGAGCCTATTGTACACCCTCAAAGCCTCGTTGATAAAGTCCAACTTCCCCACCGACACCTGGGAGTCCCTGGCCAAAGATCGCCCTAAGTGAAGGAAGAGCATCCGGGAGGGCGCTGAGCACCTCGAGTCTCGTCGCCGAGAGCATGCAGAAACCAAGCGCAGGCAGCGGAAGGAGCGTGCGGCAAACCAGACTCCCCACCCACCCTTTCCTCCAACCACTGTCTGTCCCACCTGTGACAGAGACTGTAATTCCCCTATTGGACTGTTCAGTCACCTGAGAACTCACTTTTAGAGTGGAAGCAAGTCTTCCTCGATTTCAGGGGACTGCCTCTGATGATGTTTGCTTTGGGTGGCATGGAGCTCTGTAAATAAGCAGCAAAGGATTTCAGTGGATGTGTCGCGCAAACGGCATAAATCAGTTGGGTGTGAATTTCCTCGCAAGAAGCTGGCGCGAGACCGCTCCTGCGCCGAAGAGTTTGAGGAAATCCGGGCACTTATGTGCACATAGCAGGCTCCGTTCTGGCTAATCCATGTGCAGCGACTGTGATGGACTGACTGAATCCCAGGCTGATGTATACATTGCAAAATGCTGCTTGAAGCTGGCAACCGATGAGAGGTAATTCGCTCGAGAGCATGGCTGCTCTTATTTATTTTTCACCCGAGTGAGTTAAAATATTTCACTCTCACCAAACAAAGATCCTCCTGAATGGTGTGACATATTATTCGCCCCGATCATCCCTGGTGGATGACTTTGAATTTAATAGCATTCACTGAGCATCCAGCCTGTGAACCAACTCTCATGTTCGCACTGACATCATTAGATAGTGGATTTCAAACTGATTAATTTGACCTTGAATCTGACGACTACTTTGTTGGAGAAAGGATAGTGCAGTTATGCTTCTGTGCGTACAATCTACTCGTAATATTTCAAGGCTCTCAATTATCCAGTCATCCGAATTATGCAACATAACTAATACAGGAAAGTTGGAATTTAGGGCTGAAAAATTTGGAATCAGATCATTTGTATCGATTAAGAGCATTCACAGATGACTGCTGATGAAAACTAATTATTATATTTGAGAGTGATGTCCAATGTGGCATCAATAAACTGTTTACAGATGGGCAGGATCGTCTACTGTGTGTTCAGTAACTGAAGGCCACACAAGTTCACTTATATTGATATTTTTTTTTTGTACAAACGTCATTTAAAACACCTCCACCTTTATTGAGATTTCTTTTGCAACCCTCTGTTGTTTGCCAACCAACCTTTCACATATGATGAGGTGATTTGTGTTAAAGTTCATCACGGACTTTCCCTTTCAAATTACACTACACTCCAAAAGTATTTTTATTGGCTGTAAAGCGCTTTGAGACATCCGGTGGTCGTGAAAGGCGCTATATAAATGCAAGTCTTTCTTTCTTTCTTTCTTTTGTTCTTTCCTCCCCTCCACTCTTTCCCTGTCCCTGCACTTGCTTAAAACCTGTTACATCGCTAACATCGCAAAAACGGGTGGCTGCGCAGTGATGATGCTACCGGTTAGCACCACCACCAAACTCCCACAGAATTTTGCGGGGATCGTCAGCGGCACCGGGCCCAGGCGATAACTCGTTTGCGGCCAGTTGGGAAGCGCAAACAATCCAAATTTTTCCTTCCCAATGTCTCTTAAATCGTGAGTTTATATCTTATTATCCATTTGTCTCAGCTGTGATGTTGTGCAATACGTCCCATTGCCCTGCGCAGGTGTGCTCCACAACACCAGCAGCAGCACAAAAAACTATTTTGTGCCGACAATCGTTTGAAGTTTACAATTAGAATTGGTGGACCATTATGGTGATGCCCGCTAGATCCCAATGGTCTTGTGAGTAAAAGAACGACCTGCATTTATGCCGTGCCATTCGCAAACTCAGGACGTCTCAAAACCCTTTACAGCAAATGAAGTACTTTTTGAAGGGTAGTCACTGTTGCAATGTGGGAAATGCGGCAGCCAATCTGTGCACAGCAAGCTCCCACAAACAGCAGCGTGGTGATGACCAGATAATCTGTTTTTTCAGTGATGTTGGTTAAGGGATAAATATTGACCAGGCTAGCAGAGGAACTGCTCTGCTCTTCATCAAATTGTGCCATGGGATCTTTTACATCCATCCGAAGGCTTACCTCGGTTTAACAGCGTATACGAAAGATGGTCATTCCAGCAGTGCAGCATTGGAAAGTCAGCCTAAATTTTGTGTTCCCATCCCTAGAGTGGGACTTGAACCCACGAGCTTGTGGCTCAAAGGTAAGAGTCCTACCCACTGAGTCACGGTACCATCCAGTGTAGAACCAACCCCTGCAGACGCGAAGATTCAATCCCTTGCCTGGGGCACTGATTGGGTTGTGAACAATTGAACTCAAAGCCCCTAAACTGGAGAGGGGAAGAAAAGAAGCCAAGTTTCCTGCTTCTGTTTGTTGTCTAGTGACCCTTGCTGGAAAGTATGCGTCATGTACGTAGACCATGTATACATAAGGTGTGCCACCAGGGGGCACTGCAGTGGGAGACCTGAGGGTCACCTGCATAGGTGTGCAGGGCCCAATATAAAAGGCTGCCCACCATACTTGTATCTCACTCTGGAGTTACAATAAATGGGACTAAGGTCACAACAGCTCAAGTACAATACTAGACCTAGTGGAGTCATTCATCAGAGTATTAAAGACATAACAGTATGTATGCATAGGTATCAGAAGAAAAGTGGTCAAAGCTCAGCTGTGATTGGTAAAATAGCCAGCCAACACTTCCAGGTGAAGGCAGTTCAGAGAAGGTTCACTAGGTTGATTCTGGAGATGAGGGGGTTGACTGATGAGGAAAGGTTGAGTAGGTTGGGCCTCTACTCATTGGAATTCAGAAGAATGAGAGGTGATCTTATTGAAATGTATAAGATTATGAGAGGGCTTGACAAGGTGGATGCAGAGAGGATGTTTCCACTGATAGGGGAGACTAGAACTAGAGGGCATAATTTTAGAATAAGGGGCCGTCCATTTAAAACTGAGGTGAGGAGAAATTTCTTCTCTCAGAGGGTTGTGGACCTGTGGAATTTGCTGCCTCACAGAGCTGTGGAAGCTGGGACATTGAATAAATTTAAGACAGAGATAGACAGTCTCTTAATCGATAAGTGAATAAGGGGTTATGGGGAGCAGGCAGGGAAATGGACCTGAGTCCATGATTGGATCAGCCATGATCGTATTAAATGGCAGAGCAGGCTTGAGGGACCGGATGGCCTACTCCTGCTCCTATTTCTTATGTTCTTAATCTGTGCATTTAGAACAGGAGGGCAACAAATGAGGGGAAGAGATCCATATGTACTGCCTTTATACCCTGAACTCTTAAATCACTGTGGATAACTCCGTTGGATATGGGATGATTGAAATTATCTCACACTAATCCATTTCGATCACGTTCTACTTGAAGTTCCTTAATAGGGTAAATGTGCCCTTTGTGAATGAGTCATCATGAAACTAATAACTTGTTAATGCAGAGTTAACTGCGATCAAACACTCAACCTGCAAAAGGTCACAATACACTTCTAATTTGAATTCCTCCATAACTGGTTTTAAATTGTAATAAAATCTTCAAGTTCGACAAATTTATTTCACCAGCTGCCAAAAGCAATCAAAAGCCACAAAGTGGAACAGTTTAAATAGCCAGCATCACTGACTGGAAAACAACCAACATTCTAGTGTGTTGTTGAGAAGAAAATAAATCCCTTCAAGTCAAAAACCGTCACACATTTGGACGGTCATTAACGCTTTTGATCACTAATCCCCGAGATTGAGCCTCCTGTGGCAGCAGGTAAAAGTGAAGATTCGTTGACATCCTGTTTTGTGTGTGACTTATTGTGTGTGACCACACGCGACCAGCTCCGTTAGGGCAGGCCACATTGTTCGCATGCCCGACACAAGACTCCCAAAGCAAGTGCTCTACTCGGAACTCCTACATGGCAAGCGTGCCCCAGGTGGGCAGAGGAAACGTTTCAAGGACACTCTCAAAGCCTCCTTGATAAAGTGCAACATCCCCACCGATACCTGGGAGTCCCTGGCCAAAGACCACCCTAAGTGGAGGAAGAGCATCCGGGAGGGCGCTGAGCACCTCGAGTCTCCTCACCGAGAGCATGCAGAAATCAAGCGCAGGCAGCGAAAGGAGTGTGCGGAAAACCAGTCCCACCCACCCTTACCCTCAACGACTGTCTGTCCCACCTGTGACGGAGACTGTAATTCCCGTATTGGATTGTTCAGTCACCTGAGAACTCATTTTTCGAGTGGAAGCAAGTGTTCCTCGATTTCGAGGGGCTGCCGATGGAGATGATGATGATTTCCAGCCCCAGGTCACGGCATATGCCACAATCCATTCACAGCACAGCAGGTCATGGTGGCGAGCAGGATCAGTTATACTGGATAGGGAACATCATTACACTTACCTCCTGGATCCAGCATCTCTGCCTAACCCACGCCCTCACAATCGGAGACCCCCTTCCCCCCTCCCACAGGCCTCCGATCACCCCCACGAGGCCACCCCTGCCCCATGCCCCCGATGTCATCTGCCACAACCCCTACCCCTTCCTCAATCTGGCTAGCTGCTGGTGGGAAACAGAGGTCCCCCCGTGCACATCGGACGCTGCCGTTAAATTTGGCAGGGTCTGTGGGAAACACGTCCTCCCTGGTTTCCCAACAACTTCCCCCGCTCCCAACCCGCCTTCCCAGTAAAATTTAGGCCATGGCTGGGGGATGTGGCAACTGGTGCCAGTCACCCTCCAGTACCCTCACCCCTATGGCTAGTTTTTATGTATGAACGAGGAAGGAGAGTGCCGGGGTGGTGATTTGATTGAGCTTTTAAATATCAGCTTTAATCCACATGGACAGTCTTTTCCCTGATTCATTTGACGGATACTCCAGGATCTGTAGGGTTGGCCGTTCACGCAACAAATAGGTTTCATAGTATTGTGTTCCTAACACAGATGAGGCTGCACACAGGGAGGTTAAGGTAACAGTGACCTCAGTCTTTAATAAGATACTCCAGAGTGAGGAACAGGCCATAGTGGCCGGCTTATATACAGTGCTCCCAAGGGATGCTGGGATCCCATGGGACTTCAGGGGATGAGCTCCCTGGTGTCGGAACATGGGAGTGCATGCTTTACAGATACACAACATCACTTCCCCTCCCAAAGTCAAAGTGAAAACTATTTACAAGGTGAGGCGGTCGGGAGCCTTTCTTTCCCTGGACCACCTCGGTACAAATGTCTGTTCTGGTGTGTTGGCTGTGCCCTCGCTGGGCTGGCGTGTTGTCGGCCCTGCAGGGCTGCTAGGTGAGCCTGCCCTTGGTGGACTATTGGGCGTGATGGGTTCGATTTCCTGGTCCGGGGTGGTGTCGCTGATCCTTTGGGTGTGTGTTGTGGGCTCAAAAAAGGTGGTGTCTGCTGTAGGTTGTTCAGGGCAGTCTGTGAACAGCAGCCTCGTTTGGTCCAGGTGCTTTCTGCAAATTTGTCCATTGTGTAGTTTGACTACAAACACCCTATTCCCTTCTTTAGCTATCACCGTGCCCGCGATCCACTTGGGAACATGTCCATAGTTTAGCACATACACAGGGTCATTCAGATCAATTTCCCGTGACAGAGTGGCGTGACCATTGTTTACATTTTGTTGCTACCGCCTGCTCTCTACCTGATCATGCAGGTTGGGGTGAACCAGCGAGAGTCTGGTTTTAAGTGTCCTTTTCATGAGTAGCTCAGCCGGGGGCACCCCTGTGAGCGAGTGGGGTCTCGTGCGGTAGCTGAGCAGTACTCGGGACAGGCGGGTTGGAGTGAGCCTTCTGTGACTTGTTTAAGGCTCTGTTTGATGGTTTGTACTGCCCGCTCTGCCTGCCCATTGGAGGTTGGTTTAAACGGGGCCGAGGTGACATGTTTGATCCCATTGCAGGTCATGAATTCTTTATATTCGGCACTGGTGAAACATGGCCCATTGTCACTGACCAGTATGTCAGGCAGGCCGTGGATGGCAAACATGGCCCTCAGGCTTTCAATGGTGGCGGTGGCGGTGCTTCCCGACATTATTTCACATTCAATCCATTTTGAAAAAGCATCCACCACCACCAGGAACATTTTACCAAGAAACGGACCGCATAGTCGACATGGATCCTCGACCATGGTCTGGAGGGCCAGGACCACAAACTTAGTGGTGCCTCTCTGGGCACGTTGCTCAACTGAGCACACACGCTGCATTGCCGTACACAGGACTCTAAGTCAGAGTCAATACCGGGCCACCACACGTGGGATCTGGCTATCGCTTTCATCATTACTATACCCGGGTGTGTGCTGTGGAGATCCGAGATGAACATTCCATGCCCTTTTTTGATAGCACGACGCGGTTACCCCACAACAGGCAGTCTGCCTGAATGGACAGCTCATCCTTTCGCCGCTGGAACGACTTGATTGGCTCTTGCATTTCAACAGGGATGCTCCCATGCAGTACATAGTTTTTTACTCGGGACAGCAGAGGATCTTGGCTGGTCCAAGTCCTAATCTGGCGGGCCGTGACAGGTGATTTATCATTTTCAAACGCTTCCATGACCATCAACAAGTCTGCGGGCTGCGCCACCATCAACAAGTTTACAGACTGCGACATTTCCACCCCCGTGGTGGGCAATGGTAGCCGACTGAGAGCATCCGCACAGTTCTCGGTGCCTGGCCTGTGGCGGATGGTATAGTTATAAGCTGATAGCGCGAGTGCCCACCTTTGTATGCGGGCTGAGGCATTAGTATTTATTCCCTTGTTTTAGCGAACAGGGATATGAGGGGCTTGTGATCGATTTCCAGCTCAAATTTGAGGCTAAACAGGTACTGATGTATTTTCTTTACCCCGAACACACACGCTAATGCCTCTTTCTCAATCATGCTGTGGGCCCTCTTGGCCTTAGACAAGCTCCTAGAAGCATAGGCGACAGGTTTCAACTTCCCCGCAACGTTAGCTTGTTGTAATACACACCCGACTCCATACGACGACGCATCACATGCTAGCACAAGTCTTTTACACGGGTTATACAATATAAGCAGCTTGTTGGAGCATAAAATGTTTCTGGCTTTCTCAAAAGCAATTACTTGTTTTTTTTTTGCCCATACCCGGTTCTCACCTTTGCGCAATAACACATGTAGGGGCTCTAAAAGGGTAGGAAGTTACCAAAATAGTTGAGGAGTCCCAGGAACGACCGCAGCTCCGTGACATTCTGTGGCCTGGGCACATTCCTGATAGCCTCTGTCTTGGTGTCTGTGGGCCGAATGCCGTCCGCCGCGATCTTTCTCCCCAAAAACTCCACTTCTGTTGCCATGAAGACGCATTTCGACCTCTTCAGCTGCAGCCCTACGCGATCCAGTCAGTGGAGGACCTCCTCCAGGTTTTGTAGGTGCTCGGCAGTGTCCTGACCCATGACCATTATGTCGTCCTGAAAGACCACCGTGTGTGGTACCGACTTGAGTAGGCTCTCCTTGTTTCTCTGAAAGATCGCTGCAGCCGACCGAATTCCAAACGGGCATCTGTTGTAGATGAACAGTCCCTTGTGCAGGTTGATGCAGATGAGGCCCTTCGAAGACTCCTCCAGCTCCTGTGTCATGTAGGCCGAAGTCAGGTCGAGCTTGGTGAATGCCTTGCCCCCTGCCAGCGTCGCAAATAGGTCGTCTGCCTTAGGTAGCGGGTATTGGTCCTGTAGCGAGAAACGATTAATAGTTACTTTATAATCACCGCAAATCCTGACCGTGCCATCACTTTTGAGTACAGGAACAATCGGGCTGGCCCACTCGCTGAATTCCACTGGGGAGATGATGCCCTCGCGTTGCAGCCTGTCCAGCTCGATTTCCACTCTCTCCCTCATCATGTGAGGTACCGCTTGCTCCTGTTGGTGAATGGGTCATGCTTCTGGGACCAAGTGGATCCGCACCTTCGCCCCGGTAAAAGTTTCCAATGCCTGGCTCAAAAAGGGAAGGAAATTTGTTAAGAACCTGGGTACATGAGGCCTCATCGACATGTGATAGTGCTTGGATGTCATCCCAGTTCCAGCAGATTTTGCCCAGCCAGCTCCTTCCAAGCAGTTTGGGGCCATCGCCCGGGACAATCCAGAGTGGCAGTTCGTGCACCATGCCCTCGTAGGTGACCTTGACAGTGATAAGCTCTTTGGTGTACGTTCTCAGTTTCGTGTGAATGGGGCTCAGGGCTGGTCTGAATGCCTTGTTGCACCACAGTCTCTCAAACATCTTTTTACGCATGATGGATTGGCTAGCGCCAGTGTCCAGTTCCATGTCTACGGGTAAGCCATTCAATTTTACGTTTAGAATTATAGGTGGACATTTCGTCGAAAATGTGTGCACCCCGTGTACTTCAGCATCTGCCTCCTCTCTCTGAGGCTCGAAAAATTGCTTTGATCCACCAAGTGGTGGTTAGCAGGTTTTGCAGAGCTTGCAGCTCGTTTGCAAGCTCGTTGGAGGTGCCCCATTGTTCCACAGCTCTTGCAAACATAACCTTTGAAGCGGCATGAATAAGCTGAATGGAAGCCTCCCCAATGACAACAAGGTGTGAATTGCCTTGCATTCATCCTTTGTTGGGGACTCTGAGTCATCTGGGTCACCTGAGGCCTGCTGGCAGTTACAGACTTGTGGGTTCTGCCCTGTACACTTCTGCTCGCAAACACAGTTCCAGTTAATTTATGAACATTGCTAGCACTTGCGTGCTGAGAGATTTGTTTGGTGTTATCACTGGTGGACATAAACACCTGTGCTATCGCAATGGCTTTACTGAGGATCGATATCTCTACAGTCAAAAGTTTTCGTAGGATGGTCTCGTGGCCAATGCCCAGTACAAAAAAGTCTCTGAGCATTTGTTCCAGGTAGCCATCAAACTCACATTGTCCTGCAAGTCGCCTTAGCTTGGCGACGTAGCTCGCCACTTCCTGACCTTCAGATCGCTGGCACGTGTAGAACCGATACCTCGCCATCAGCACGCTCTCCCTCGGATTAAGATGCTCCCGAACCAGTGTACACAGCTCCTCATACAACTTATCTCTGGGTTTCACTGGAGCCAGAAGATTCTTCATGAGGCTGTAGGTCGGTGCCCCGCAGACTGTGAGGAGGACCGCTCTCCTATTTGCAGCGCTTCCTTCTCCGTCCAGCTTGTTGGCTACAAAGTACTGGTCTAGCCGTTCGACATAGGCTTCCCAGTCCTCACCCTCCGAGAACTTCTCCAGGATGCCCACAGTTTGCTGCATCTTTGCGTTGGATTCGTATTCTCATCGCCAGTTATTGTGTTCCTAACACAGATGAGGCTGCACACAGGGAGGTTAAAGTAACAGTGACCTCAGTCTTTAATAAGACACTCAAGAGTGAGGAACAGGCCTTCGGGGCCGGCTTATATACAGTGCTCCCAAGGGATGCTGGGATGCCTTGGGACTTCAGGGGATGAGCTCCCTGGTGGCGGAACATGGGAGTGCATGCTTTACAGATACACAACACATAGAATCATAAAAATTTACAGCGCGGAAGGAGGCCATTTCGGCCCATCGTATCCACGTCGGCCGACAAAGAGCTACCCAGCCTAATCCCACTTTCCAGCTCTTGGTCCGTAGCCCTGTAGGTTACGGCACTTCAAGGACACATCCAAGTATTTTTTTTAAGTGGTGAGAGTTTCTGCCTCTACTACTCTTTCAGGCAGTGAGTTCCAAACCCCCACCACCCTCTGGGCGAAAACAATTACCCTCAAAAACCCTCTAAACCGCCTACCAATTACTTTAAATCTATGTTTGTACACAGTTATTGAGGTGGGTGTGCTGGTAACCGGGTCCATTAACCAGAATCTCAGGTCGCAAAGGACTGACACCAATAAATCGAAAACCTCTCCGGCAAGCAGCAGAGTTACCAAGTTGCAAAGCATGATGGTGCAATGCGAGTCTCTGACCATCTTTCTTGTTATTAGAATCACGTGGAAACGTGGACATAAGCAAGACTTAGCTGTTATGGACATAAACAGGTTAACAGAGAATTGCCCAGATGGGTCGGAGAGGAATTTCCCAGATTTTGATTTCCCAATTTGGCCTGGGTTTTTTATCGATTTATTTTGCTTCTCCCGGGAGATCACATGGTTTGGGGTGGGTTGGAGAGTGTATGTTGTGATACACAAGGTCTCGTAATTGTGTGGGACAGGCTCGCTGGGCCAGGTGGTCTTTACCTGTCCCTCATTGTTTGTATGGTCGTAGGTTAACGGAGCAAGACATAAATGAATTAATATAAGAATCAGATGAATACTAAGTTCATGGTGTAAACATTTTAAGACGAGGAAAGGCCATTACACCTTACCAGGTTGTCCTTTTTCATCGATCAATACCTTCTCCTCAGATCCCTCAGTACCTCTGTCAGCTGTGCCTCAGTGGGCAGCACTCTCACCTCTGAGTCAGAAGATTGTGGGTTCAAGTCCAGTTCCAGGGGCGTAAGCACAAAATTGAGGCTGACACTCCAATGCAGCGCTGCAGAAGTACCACACTGTCAGAGGTGCTGTCATTCAGATGAGTCATTAAACCGAGGTCCCATCTGCTCTCTCTCAGGTGGATGTAAAAGATCCCACGGCACTATTTCGATGAAGAGCAGGGAAGTTATCCCAGGTGTTCTGACCAATAGTTATCCCTTAATTAACATAACAAAAACAGATTTTCTGATCATTATCACAATGCTGTTTGTGGGAGCTTGCTGTACGTAAATTGGCTGCCGCATTTCCCACATTACAGCAGTAGCTACACTTCAAAACTACTTAATTGGCTGTAAAGTGCTTTCATCCAGTGGTTGTGAAAGGTGCTATATAAATGCAAGTCTTTCTTCATAAGCAGCAATACTTTCCACGACTAACATTAAATTAGTTTTGTGTTTTTCGTTCAGCGCTTTCTTCAGACTAGTTATTAACATTTTTACTGAGTCCCACCTCAATACATCGGCTAATTTTGGGGCGGGGGCGGGGAGCATACATTAAATTATTCTGCAGATTTCTAATTAAAATCTACCACTGGGCCAACTTCCACTGGGAGGTTTTATAGCACAAATGTTATAGTGTTTTAATTAGGGAAGGAGCTTTAAATTGTGTCAGAGAGGTCTTGTTGTGACTGTAAGATAAATAAATGTCAACGAACCATTGGGAATCTATAAAGATTAGATCCTGATTTTTTTACATTTTGTTTATATCAAGCTGACTGTTGATTGAACTCCATTAGTGCCAGGGTAGAGCTATCTAATCAAAATCCCTCAATGTATGTTTGCTTGATCATGAAATATCCATAACAAACATTGAAATGGATCCCAGAATGTGTCTCCCGGGAGCTCAGCGCTATTGCATTATGCAGCTGAAGATGAAAACGTCATGTTAGAAGTATCCAGGGACTCCCGGTGTGAAAATTCCTCATTCACATCCACTCTTTCACCGTATTGCTTTCAGTCAGAGATCAGTGATTGGAGGCGAAATATTTTGCGGGGTTTTATTTGGAACGTGGAGGGGGAAAGTGAAGCAAGGAGGAAATTAATCAGTCGCAAATCCTTCTAACGGTCCTGGGAGAGCTTCTCCCCTTCATCCTGAGGCGGTGGGTGTTGGGGCAGCAAGCAGT
This sequence comes from Pristiophorus japonicus, assembly GCF_044704955.1. Classification (NCBI taxonomy): domain Eukaryota; kingdom Metazoa; phylum Chordata; class Chondrichthyes; family Pristiophoridae; genus Pristiophorus; species Pristiophorus japonicus. Next base: position 211,098,642 of record NC_091987.1, on the reverse strand, counting down.
CAGGAAACATAGAAACTTAGAAACCTAGAAAATAGGTGCAGGAGTAGGCCATTTGGCCCTTCGAGCCTGCACCACCATTCAATATGATCATGGCTGATCATGCAACTTCAGTACCCCATTCCTGCTTTCTCTCCATAACTCCTGATCTCTTTAGCCATAAGGGCCACATCCAACTCCCTTTTGAATATATCTAACGAACTGGCCTCAACAACTCTCTGTGGTAGAGAATTCCACAGGTTCACAATTCTCTGGGTGAAGAAGTTTCTCCTCATCTCGGTCCTAAATGACTTACCCCTTATCCTTAGACTGTGACCCCTGGTTCTGGACTTCCCCAACATTGGGAACATTCTTCCTGCATCTAACCTGTGCAGTCCCATCAGAATTTTATATGTTTCTACGAGATCCCCTCTCATCCTTCTAAATTCCAGTGAATATAAGCCTGGTCGATCCAGTTTTTCTTCATATGTCAGTCCTGCCATCCCGGGAAACGTTTGCAGGGCTGGGGTGGGGTGTGGAGGGAGAGCAAGGGAGTGGAACTAAGTGGATAGCTCTTTCAAAGAGTCAGCACGGGCACAACGGGCTGAACACAGGGCTACAGGGAAAGGGCGGGTGAGTGGGACTAGCAGAAGGGTTCTTGCAGAGAGCCGGCACGGGCTTGACGGGCCGAATGGCCTCCTTCTGTGCTGTAACCATTCTATCATTCTGTGCTGTACGATTCACTGTGAAAACTTACACCAGAAATGAGACACGTGAGCAAGAGGCCGGAGGGCTGGTGGACACCTTGCAACCATACTCCAACAAGAGTCGGTAACTTCTGAAGGGAAGGGGAGAAAAGAGCAGGGACTGAGTGGGGACAATATAGGTGTATTTGTTGAGACAATGTAAGGACATGACACCCGAACGCCTACAGCAACAACACTGTGCTCAGTCTCTCCTCGATGTAGTTACACTGGAGAACAAAAAGCTGTGTTTCTGTATCATGACAATGTGAACACTGGAGGGTTGGTGCCAGTCATTCTCACAGATGACAGGTCTCAGCAAAATATAACATTCTCGTGCTTGGAGTAATAAAACCTTTTTATAAATCACCTTGACATCTTTGGCCCATCAAGAGTCCTGGTTTCCGGGCTTTGGAAGATAATCTCGACCTGTTTTATTATTATGTTTCTTTCACATCTCACCCCCCCCCGTCCCCCACAACACCCCACCCCCCCTCCCCCACCACACCCCCCACCCCACCCCATCCCCCTCCCCCACCCCCCAAACTCCCAACTCCCCCCAACCCCCAACTACCTCACACCCCCACCCTCACCCCCCAACTCCTCCCACCCCCAACTCCCCCACCCCCCAACTCCCTCACACCTCTCCCCCACCCCCCAACCCCCTCCCCCACCACCCAACTCCCCCTCCCCCACCCCCCCAACTCCCTCCACCCCCCAACCCCCCCGTACCCCACCCCCTCCCCCAATGCCCCTCCTCCCCATCTGTAATGTATTTGCTTCATGGGTTCTTTGTTTAAGAATTCATAGCAACACATTGCTATTAAGAACTAGTTGGTTTATTAGCAAAGGTTTAACAATCACACACGAGACTCCCAAAGCAAGTGCTCTACTCGGAACTCCTACACGGCAGGCAAGCAAAAGGTGGGCAGAGGAAACATTACAAGGACACCCTCAAAGCCTCCCTGATAAAGTGCAACATCCCCACTGACACCTGGGAGTCCCTGGCTAAAGACCACCCTAAGTAGAGGAAATGCATCTGGGAGGGCGCTGAGCACCTTGAGTCTCATCGCCGAGAGCATGCAGAAACCAAGCGCAGGCAGCGGAAGGAGCGTGTGGCAAACCAGTCCCACCCACCCTTTCCTTCAACCACCGTTTGTCCCACCTGTGACAGAGACTGTGGTTCTCGTATTGGACTGTTCAGCCACCTAAGGACTCATTTTTAAGAGTGGAAGCAAGTCTTCCTCGATTCCGAGGGACTGCCTATGATGATGATGCATTACCAGTTCATCCACCAGGCTCACAACCACCTGCCTCATCGCGGATCCCATGAATCCAACGGGCTGGGGTTTTATTGAGTCTTGTGAACATCACGTGACTGGCTGAGTCACTCCCAACTCAACAGCTCTACAAACCTGTGAGCGTACTCATTACACCACCCAATTATGACGCGTGATTAAATGACAAAAGGAATGATGATGCAAGGCAAAAGGAGATAGTAATGGGACAAGTGAAGAAACAAACGATGGATCCAGAGGAGGTATAAATGGCAACAGCAGAATCATTACCAGCATCTGAAAAATGGGAGCGGTGGATATGATCTGAAGAGACTGGTATTGAACTGCACAGACTCAGGAGGATCCCAGCTCTGGTCCAGGGAAGGCTGGTGAAATGTTAACCTCTCTTGGATAAAGCATTGGTTGAAGCGTTACAATTGGTCACAGTGTCCTTAGATGAAGGAAGGGGAGAATCCTCCAGTGTTTGCACTCCACTCTGCCATACGTGACAACTGCTGGAGTAAGTACTCGCTGACCTACATTGGCCCCCGGTTAAGCAACGCCTCGATTTCAAAATTCGCATCGCTGTTTTCAAATGCCTCCATGGCATCGCCACTCCCTATCTATGTAATCTCCTCCAGCCCCACAAACCCACCGAGGTGTCTGTGCTCCTCTAATTCTGCCCTCTTGAGCATCCCTGATTATAATCGCTCAACCATCGGTGACCGTGCCTTCTGTTGATTCGGCCCCAAGCTCTGGAACTCCCTCCCTAAAGCTCTCCGCCTCTCTACCTCTCTTTGCTCCTTCAAGACACTCCTTAAAACCTACCTCTTTGACCAAGCTTTTGGTCACCTGCGCTAATTTCTACTTCTGCGGCTCGGTGTCAAAATGTTATCGCATAATACTCCTGTGAAGCACCTTGGGACGTTTCATTATATTAAATGTGCTATATAAGTACAAGTTGTAAGTGTATCTGAATGAATATTGAGTGAGGAGGGAGTGTCAGCCTTTGTGCAATGGCTTTCATGAAGAAAGATCAATTGAGTGAGAGACCAAAGGCTGACGGAGTCTATGGACGATAGCTCACCATTCGTCAATGCCTTTGGGAGAGGAGGGGAGAAAGCTGGGGGAAAGCTGTTCTACGGAAGGCAAACTTACTCCAGAACAGCGACAGGTCCAAGTTGGCTGACCACAGACTGGCTCTTCGAGTGACTGACGACGTTGCGTTTGATTTCATGACTAATGGAATGCAGCACATTTGCCATGTCCATCGGTTGACTGCCATTCTTTACAGAGCACTGCCAGAATGAATAGAGAGCAGTGACTGGATTAAATACATCCCTGACTCCAGACTTCATTGCTCATCAAACATGATTACAGTGGCTCTTACTCCCATCATAAATCAGCCCTTACAGTCAGAGACATTTACAGGCGATTGCAAATGTAAAATGGTTTCACTATTTACATCTTAGTCAGAAATCACTTGAACATCGTTTTCCACTACAGAGGTAGAAGGAATGTTTGATTGACAATCCTTGATTAACAAGCCTCACTAAAGTAAGTTGAACAAATAGTCACAGCAATTTAAATTTAGATCCAATAAGTAATTCAGAAGAAACTTCTTTACCCGAAGAAGTAGAACTCGCTACCACAGGGAGTGATTGAAGCAAATAGTATCGATGCATTTAAGGGGAGGCTAGACAAGCACATGAGGGAGAAAGGAATAGAGGGTTATGCTGATAGATTTATACGAGGAAAGACAGAAGGAGGCACGAGTGGAGCATAATCACCGGCATGGACTGGTTGGGCCATATAGCCTGTTTCTGTGTCGTATATCCGATGTAATCCTGTGTAATTTAAACAACTGGACAGTCTGCATTTTGGGGTGGCAAGATATAGTACAGAGGTCTTTTCAATCCTGTATATACTGGATTATAAAAACACAAGAATTAGAAGCAGGAGTAGGCCATTCTGCCCCTCAAGCCTGTTCCGCCATTCAATGGGATCATGGCTGATCTATCTCAACTCCACTTTCCTGCACTATCCCATATCCCTTGATTCCCTTAATATCCAAAAATCTATCGATCTTAGTCTTGAATACACTCAAAGACTGAGCCCCCATAGCCCTCTGGGGTAGAGAATTCCAGAGATTCTCCTCATCTCAGTCCTAAATGGCCGACGCCTTATTCTGAGACTGTGACCCCTGCTTCTAGACTCCCTAGCCAGGGATACATCCTCCCAGCATCTATCCTGTCAAGAATGTTGTGTGTTTCAATGAGGTCCTCTCTCATTCTTCTAAACTCTAGAGAATATAGGCCTGGTCTACTCAATCTCTCCTCATAGGACAACCCCCCCATCCCAGGAATCAGTCTGGTGAACCCTCGTTGCACTCCCTCTGTGGCAAGTATATCCTTCCTTAGGTAAGGAGACCAAAACTGTACACAATACTCCAGGAGCGGGTCTCATCAGGGCCCTATATAATTATTAGAGTTCATAGCCTATTTTTGGGAACCCTGGGGGGAGGCGTAGGGTGGCTACCCTTCCCCAGAATGAGGAGGTCCTTGACGCCCTTGATATTGGGCCTTGAACCTCTGTCATAGAGCCAGCATGGGCGCTACAGCTCATCAGCGAAGAGTGGACAGAACTGGGAAGAGATCGGGCCATGACCAGTGCCACAGCTGCCCTCAGATAAGTGCTCAGGAACCAACTTTCCAAATTGTACGTTCAACCAAATTACACCCCACCATTGTAACTGCGCTCCCAATGCTATTCCACAAAATCCTAGTTTGCTTATCTTTAAGTAGAAGTAACTTTATTATTTTAATGTGTCTCTCAGGTGGCTGGGCTGGGAAGAGAGGGAACAGTTGGATTTGGTTTCTAATGGTTCAGCCTAAAGCAATGAGGCCTATTCACAAAGGTTTGATTAGCAGCTGAGTCCTAGCCAAGATCACATCAGTGCTCATACTGAGGGGGCGATATCCAGCTGACAAAAGTGTGTTTAAACTCAGTGTAGCAGTGCAGTCAACACCTTAGGACAGCTGCCACTATCTCTTGAAAATGCTCCTGTGACAGGCCTTGGGACTTTTGAGCTGCTTTAAAGCCGCCATATAAACACAAATTGCAGTTGTTGACAAGACAGTCCTGACATTTGGTTGCTTGGTCTAGACTTGTATTTCCTTGACTACATTAAGGGGTCATCTAATGTGGGGTACGTTAGCATAGTGGTTATGTTACCGGACTAATGATCTGGAGACATGAGTCTGGCCGTTGGGGGAATTTAAATTCAATTAATTAAATAAATCTGAAAAAAAAAAGCTAATATCGATAATGGTGACCATGAGACAAACGGATTGTCCGAAAAATCCAACTAGTTCACTAACGTCCTTTAGGGACGGAAATCTGCCGTCCTCACCCGGTCTGGGCTATATGTGACTCCAGACCCACAGCAATATGGTTGATTCTTAATTGCCCTCTGAAATGGCAGCTCACCACCACCTTCTCAAGGGGCAATTAGGGATGGGCAATAAAGTCTGCCATTGCCAGCGACGCCGACATCCCATCAATAAAAACGATTGTCGTGTTTAAGATGATTGAAGGATTTGACTGTAGATAGAGAAAACTATTTCCTCTGGTGGGACAGTCCAGGATAAGGGGGCATAACCTTAAAATTAGAGCCAGGCTATTTAGGAATTTTCTCACGAAAGATAGTGGAAATCTAGAACTTGCTCCCGCAAAAAGCTATTGAGGCTGGGGGTCAATTTAAAATTTCAAAACTGAGATTGATATATTTTAGTTAGGCAAGGGTATTAAGAGTTAGGCAACCAAAGCGGGTAGGTGGAGTTAAGGTACAAATAAGTCATGATCTAATTGAATGGCGGAACAGGCTCCGAAATCATTGTTTTCGGTCCCCGCCACAAACTCCGTTCTCTAGCAACCGACCCCATCCCTCTCCCTAACATCTGTTCGAGGCTGAACCAGACTGTGTGCTACCTTGGAGTCATATTTGACCCTGAAATGAGCTTCTGCCCACAAATCCGCAGCATAACTAATTTCACCTCCGTAACATCGCCCGTCTCCGCCCTTGCCTCAGCTCCCCCGCCGCTGAAACCCTCATCCGTGCCTTTGTTACCTCTCGACTTGACCATTCCAACACACGCCTGGCTGGCCTCCCACATTCTGTCCGACCGTAAACTTGAGGGGGCCGAAATTCAGGGTCCGCATAAGGCCCGTTAACAACGGCGACCATGCATCGGAATTGAGTGGCTGCCCCGTTGAAGCCCATGGGCCGCCCCGACCCAAATTCACCTCGAGGATTTTTCTGGTGGTTCCCACTTTGGCCCCGCTGCTGTCGACCGGCCGCGAGCGCATCATCAATGCAGTGCACCGCCGCTCTCTCGCACCTCCATCCCACTCGCCGCAAAATTTACCTCAGAGCATCTTGCTCCGGCGTGCGGCGGCCCCGACAGTGTCTTCTGTCGGTGCACCTTGTTTTTTGTCCGTGAGCCACAGCAGCGTGGCGGTCCTTCAAGGGGAGAGCGCACTGCCGCGGCAGCCATGATTTTTAATGGCCGACTTCCTGATTGGCCGGACAATTATGGTCTGTGGTTCGGCTGGGCCACCAGCAAGCAGTCTGGCACCGCCCCCCCCCCACCCCCCCCCCCCGACTTGGGTGGAAGGCCACTGGCCCAGCCGAAACCCTCCCTGGTGGCCCAATGGCCAAACCGGAAAAAAAATCACCGTTTCTCTCCCCTTTAAATGAGGGCAGAGACGTGGTGACGCACACGCTCACGGATGTCACCAGCGCTCTGCCGCTGAGTGACAGCGATGGAGACTCGATCCCGCCCCCACTTCCGCCCCTCACCTGCACTCACTGCCGCATTTCCGCCCCCATTACGACTGACGTTCGGTCTGCTCAAAAAAAAAAAATGACAAAGACCTGAACATCGATCAAGAGTCGGCCTCTTCCGAGACGACGGTAAAAACGCTTTAAAAACCTTAAGTGCGCCAGCTATCTGGCAGGCCTAAATCTCGGCCCTGAGGTCTTCCAAAACTGCCCCGTGTCCCAACCTGCACCAAGTCCCGCTCACCCATCACCCCCTGTGCTCGCTGACCTACATTGGCTCCCGGTTAAGCAACGCCTCGATTTCAAAATTCTCATCCTGCATTTCAAATCCCTCCATGGTCTCGCCCCCCTCCCTATCTCTGTAATCTCCTCCAGCCCCATAAACCCCTGAAATATCTGTGTTGTTCTAATTCTGTCCTCTTAAGCGGCCCTGATTATCATAGGCGGTCCCTCGTATCGAGATGACTTGCTTCCACGCCAAAAAGGGATGAGTTCACAGATGTTTCAATGAAGGACCTAATATTCTCGATCCCGAACTACATCTTGAAGGATGGAAGAATGCCTGTGCGTGGATTTTTTTAATGCGTGGGAGGGCCGTTGCCCATCAGCCACCACACGGGCTTGACAGAGCTAGGTCTTGGTCCAGCGGCAGGGATTGACCAAGGCAACTGGAGACCAAGCTCTGCTGCACGGACCTAGTGCGCACACATATCGCAGTGTGGGCTGGGCCCGTGCTGCCCCTGGGCCCTCGCCTCTTCTGAGCCCCGAACTCACGCCTCTCCTGGGCCCCGGTCACTTCCATCTACAAACACTTGCCGCTCCTTCGCCCCTCCTGCTGTGCCTGCTCGCACTGCAATCAGCGACCTGGCTTCGTAGCCGTCGCCCTCCTGCAGCAGCACGGGCTGCTCCCTGAAATGGCATGCCCACACACACACTGTCTCTGAATACTGAGGCACAGTCACACACACTGAGACACCCACTCTCACACAAAGCGTCAGTCACATTAGCACACTCACTCACGCAAACTCCCTCACAGTCTCTGACAAACATACTCACTCTCACACAGTCACACAAACTCTCTCTCTCTCACACACACACACACACACAATTTCTGACATACGGTCATCACACGCAAAGCGTCAGTCACACTAACAAACTCTCCCCCTCACACACTCTGTCCGACACACATTGCCTCTGACAAACTCACAGTCACTCTCTGTTACACAGACACTCTCTCTCATACACAGTGACAGTTACACCGCCAAACATCTCGCTCACTCCCTCACACAGTCTCTCAATCACACACAGTCTGACAAACACACTAACTCTCAGTCACAAATACAGATTCACAAATTGTCGGCCACACTAACACACAGTTAGATTATAATCACTCAGCCATTGGCGGCCGTGCCTTCTGTTGCCTGGGCCCTAAGCTCTGAAATTCCCTGCCTAAACCTCTCTGCCTCTCTCTCCTCCTTTATGACGCTCATTAAAACCTATCTCTTTGACCAAGCTTTTGGTCACCTGCCCTAATTTCTCCTCGCGTGTCTCGGTGTCATATTCTTTGTCTTGTAATACTCCTGTGAAGCACCTTGGGGTATTTTACTATGTTAAAGGCACTATATAAATACAAGTTGTTGTTGTTGTTGGTTGAATGGCGCACTCCTGTTCCAACGTTCCATGGCAACACTTTCCTCAGATCATTTCACAGGGCTCGTTTAGACCTGCCACTATGCTTTAGAGACAGGCTCATTCTTCTGATATGCTTTCCTGCCAAGCTGTCAATTCACAAATATCTCGGTGTCCTTCACTCACAACTATTAAGTGGCTTGGAAACTGATACGTCCTTAATATACAGTATAAATGCACACAAGGCCCATGCTTGAGAGAAGGTCAGTCTGTGACCTGCCCTTTATTCCCTAGCACTCAAGTCAAGGAAGTGGGTGGAGCTTCCCCTTTTATACCTGAAGGTCCAGGTTAGGAGTGTCTCCCACAAGTTCACCCCCTTGTGGTCAATGTTCTCACAGTGTACAACTTAGATTAGATTATGCATGGGTTACATTGCTGGTTGAATACATGACATCACCTCCCCCCCCCCCCCCCCCCAAGTCTTATTGGGATCACAGGTTAAGTCTCTCTGGTGGTTTACACTCTCTTGTAGAGCGCCTGAGTTGGGGCTCCGGTTGTTAGGCGCTGGCCTGAGTGTCTACTGTTTGCGGTGCCTCAGGCCTGTCCGGACTGCCCACAGTGACTGGGCTCTCCTCCCTTTGGTTCCAGTGTTCGGTCACCTGTGGTGGAGTGAACTCTATATCGTGTTCTTCCTCTGCTTCTTCTATGGGGTTGCTGAACCTCCTTTTTGTTTGATCCACACGTTTGCGGCAGATTTGTCCATTGGTAAGTTTAACTACCAGAATCCTATTTCCCTCTTTGGCAACCACAGTGCCTGCGAGCCATTTGGGGCCTGCAGCGTAGTTGAGGACAAAAACGGGGTCATTGACATCAATACATCGCGCCCTCGCATTCCTGTCATGGTAGTCACATTGTGACTGGCGCCTGCTCTCGACAATTTCTTTCATGCTGGGGTGTATAAGGGATAACCGGGTTTTGAGCGTCCTTTTCATTAGCAGCTCTGTGGGTGGAACCCCTGTGAGTGAGTATGGTCGGGATCTGTAGGTCAACAGCAGGCGTGATAAGCGGCATTGTAGGGAACCCCCTTGGATTCTGAGCATCCCCTGTTTGATTATCTGCACTGCTCGTTCTGCCTGGCCGTTTGAGGCCGGCTTGAATGGTGCCGTTCTGACATGGTTAATGTCATTGCTTGCCATGAAGTCCTGGAATTCAGTGCTTGTGAAGCACGGGCCATTGTCGCTGACCAAGACGTTCGGTAGACCATGGGCAGCGAACATTGCCCGTAGACTTTCTACCGTGGCAGAAGATGTGCTTGAATTTTAAAATGTCACACTCGATCCATTTGGAGTAGGCGTCTATTACAACCAAAGGCATTTTTCCCATGAAAGAACCTACGTAGTCCACATGGATGCGTGACCAAGGCTTGGTGGGCCATGGCCAGGGGCTAAGGGGGGCTTCCCTGGGCGCATTGCCCAGCTGGGCACACGTGTTGCACCTGCGAACACAAAGTTCCAGATCTGTGTCTATCCCTGGCCACCAAACGTGTGACCTGGCAATTGCCTTCATCGTGACAATGTCCGGGTGCTCATTGTGGAGTTCTCTAATGAACACCTCTCTGCCCATCTGGGGCATGACTACGCGGTTTCCCCACAGTGGGCAATCGGCCTGAATCGAGAGTTCATCCCTGCGCCTGTGAAATGGTTTAAAATCCTCAGGGCATGCTCTGTACGTGGCTGCCCAGTCCCCATTCAGGACACATTTCTTGACTAGAGACAATAGCGGGTCTCTATTTGTCCAGACTTTAATCAACGGGCTGTCATGGGTGAGTCTTCGCTTCCGAAAGCTTCAACAGCCATGACCATCTCAGCAGCATGCTCGGTAGCCCCCTCAGTGGTGGCTAGTGGGAGCCTGCTGAGTGCATCGGCGCAGTTTTCGGTGCCCGGTCTGTGCCGAATTGTGTAGTCATAGGCAGCTAGCGTGAGTGCCCACCTCTGTATGCGGGCCGAAGCGTTTGCATTTATGGCCTTGTTGTCGGCCAAAAGGGACATTAGGGGTTTGTGATCTGTCTCCAGCTCAAATTTCCTGCCAAACAGGTACTGGTGCATTTTCTTTACCGCATATACACAAGCGAGCGCCTCCTTTTCTACCATCCCGTAGCCCATTTCTGCCTGGGACAGACTCCTGGAGGCATAAGCTACCGGCATTGACATGCTGCAACACACACCCGACACCATAGGACGACGCATCACACGTTAATACAAGTTTCTTACATGGGTCATATAGCGTTAACAGATTGTTGAAACATAACAAATTGCGTGCTCTATTAAAAGCCCTTTCCTGGCTGTCCCCCCAGACCTATTCGCGACCTTTGCGTAGGAGCACGTGTAGCGGCTCTAGCAGCGTGCTCAATTTGGGAAGAAAGTTACCAAAATAGTTCAGGAGCCCCAGGAACGAACACAGCTCCGTCGTGTTACAGGGTCTGGGTGCTCTCTGGATCGCTTCCGTCTTGGACGCAGTAGGGCTGATCCCGTCAGCTGCTACCCTCATCCCCAGGAATTCTACCTCTGGAGCTAGGAAGATGCACTTCGCCTTTTTCAGTCGCAGACCTACCCGGTCCAGTCTGCGTAGCACTTCCTCCAGGTTGTGGAGGTGTTCTTCAGTATCGTAACCCGTGATGAGGATGTCGTCCTGAAAAACCACCGTCCCTGGAATCGACTTGAGGAGGCTTTCCATATTTCGTTGGAAGATCGCGGCAGCTGAGCGAATCCCGAACGGACATCTGTTGTACTCAAACAACCCCATTGTGTGTCGTGATGGTGGTCAGCTTCTTCAACTCACTCGCCAGCCAAGTCATGTAAGCTGAGGTCAGGTCCAATTTTGAAAAAAGTTTGCCACCTGATAGCGTCGCAAAGAGGTCCTTCGCTCTCGGTAGCGGGTACTGGTCTTGGAGTGACACCTGATTGATGGTGGCCTTGTAATCGCCACATATCCTGACCGACCCATCCGCCTTGAGCACCGGCACAATCGGGCTCGCCCAGTCACTGAATTCGACTGGCGAGATGATGCCTTCCCTCAGCAGGCGGTCCAATTCGCCTTCTATCTTTTCCCGCATCACGTACGGCACCGCTCTGGCCTTGTGGTGTACTGGCCTGGCGTCCGGGTTTATGTGAATCACTACCTTGGTCCCCATGAAAGTGCCAATGCCGGGTTGAAATAATGAGTCAAATTTGTCCAGGATCTGTGAGCATGATACTCGCTCCACAGAGGAAATTGCATTGACATCGACCCATTTCCAGTTCATGACAGCAAGCCAACTCCTCCCCAGTAGTGCGGGACCTTCCCCCGGGATAACCCAGAGTGGCAACCTGTTCTCCGAATCTTTATGGGTCACGACTACCGTGGCGCTGCCTAGCACCGGAATGATCTCCTTTGTGTATGTCCGTAGCTGTGCATCAATCGCCGATAATTTTGGCCTCCTGGCCTTGGACTCCCACAACTTTTCGAACTGTTTGATACCCACCAGGGACTGGCTGGCCCCCGTGTCTAGCTCCATTGATACTGGGATGCCATTGAGGAGCACTTTCATCATTATCGGTGGCGTCCTGGTGTATGAACTGTATACGTGCTCCACATGAAATCGCTGAACTTCAGCTTCCAGCGAATTCCCCCAGTGTAAATTTCTGCAATTTCTGCAGGTATTTTACTCATCTCTGCAAACTCTGGCTGAATGTATGCCTCCACACCTCCAGCATGAGTTGCGGTTTGAAACAAAAGGTCCCTTGCCAGTCGATCGTCCCTGACTGCCCCTGTTATTGTCCTTGAGTGCACCATTAACAGATGTTGATGGCCCCATTACTGGCCGCATTGTCCCCTGCAATGGCGTGAATCGCTGTTCAGCTTGCCATTGTCTCTGTCGAACTCCCCCTCTGGGTTTGACTACATGTTGGGGCATGCCCGATTGCCCTTGTCTGCCTAGAGAACTGTGTGCTGCTTTAACAATGTTGAATCTCTGTCCCAACCATTCCTTAACACAGTACCTCTCGTCTGTTCTGCTTGTAGCCATGCTCGCATGGTTTAAATCCCAGTTTCTCGTCGCCATTGATACGTCCTTACTATACAGTATAAATGCACACGAGGCCCATGCTTGAGAGGTCAGTCTGTGACCTGTCCTTTATTCCTTAGCACTCTAGTCGAGGAAGTGGGTGAAGCTTCCCCTTTTATATCTGAAGGTCCAGGTTAGGAGTGTCTCCCACAAGTTCACCCCCTTGTGGTCAGTGTTCTCACAGTGTACTACTTAGGTCAGATTATACATGGGTTACATTGCTGGTTGAATACATGGCAGAAACCATGACAGAAAATCAAACAGACTATCCCTTGTCAGTATTAGGAGACTTTGTATCTGAGCCTGCTATGCCACTTGATCTAAGAGTGGTGTATCATAAAATTCTGCTGTGAGAAAATCTATGAGGCAAATAAGCTGCTGTCCATTCGGCAGCGACTCAACACAAACAAACTTTGCTAATTCAACTTCACATTTCCATTTATATTCTGTCAATTATTGTCTCTTCACGGAGAAGCCGTACGAATAGTGAAATGAGGTAGGTCTTTCTATCCAAAGATTACTGATGATTTGACTTCTGCCTTCTGCTTTGGCAGTCCCTGGTGTCGAGGATGACTTGCTTCCACGCTAAAATTAGTTCGAAGGTGACTGATGTCAGGTCTCAGACTTCATTTTAAAGGGTGGAAGATGCCTGTGCATGGATTCTTTTAACGTGGGGTGGCCATTGCACACCAGCCACCACACGGACATGACAGAGCATGGTCTTGGTCTAATGGCAAGGGAATCCAAGACGATTGGAGACCAGCTCTGCTGCATGGGCATCTCACACACACACACACACACACACACGTTCCTACTGACCTCCTCCCTCAGGTCCTCCCACCCTGGTTTTCAGAGATCGCAGTGTAGGTGAGCACGTTGATCTTCGAGCAGCTTGCGTATTTGGCCATAGAACACTGACCCTGTGCCCAGCGGTCTCCCTGCCCTGGCTCCAGCTCCAGCTCGCTGTTCTCCATGCGCAGGCTCTGCTGTGCTTTTTCCACGCTCTCTCCAGCCGCTCACACGTCAGTCATTGGTTCTTTACTAGTGACCCCGCGTATTCTGGCCTGGTGTCCCAGCCTCTCTGCGGGCCTCGGGTCCCAACCTGGCTGCTGGCCCGTGCTGAACCTTCCCTGGGTCCCGAGATCCTTGCTGAACCGTGCTGTAACCTTCCCTGGGTCCCGAGCTCCTTGCTGGCCGGTACTGTACCTTCCCTGGTGTAATGACTCAAGAGCCTTGCTACTGTAAACTGCCTCAGGTGTAAACCTGATCCAACTTTATTCGCGCCCAAAATGCACACGTGACATAGTACCCGCGCTTATACCAGTGACCGCGCACAGGCGTATACAGCCCAATGACCTCCGACAGTGACGCCCTCTGGTGTCTGGTGATGCCAAGCATCAGTACATAACAACATCCCCTCTTCAAGATCTTAATATCAGTCTCTTTACAAATTAAGACGGTCTGGGACTTCCTGCTCACGAGTTGATCGTCTCAGTTCAACTTTAATTCTGGGCCAGCGTTCTGAGGCAGTTGTGACTGAAGGATAATGGGAGTGGTAATGACCACATCAGAGACTGAAGGTCCAGATTCAGTAATGTCAGCAGAGTCCTCTGATGAATGAACATTGGTTTGTTGGTCACTGACTGCATCTTCCTCAAACTTACCCCTAAGGCTGTGACGTCAACTTTTGATTTCTTTCTACTTCTTTTTTGCTTTTTCTCCTGGCTGGAGCTGTACAAGCTGGGCCTTTATAGGCCTCAACACGCACCTCGAGCTCCCGCCTCCGATCTGCCACCGCCTCTCGCAGCCGTTGGGCCTTTATAGGCCTCAAGACGCATCCCGAGCTCCCGCCTCCGATCTGCCACCGCCTCTCGCAGCCGCTGGGCCTTTATAGGCCTCAAGACGCATCCCGAGCTCCCGCCTCCAATCTGCCGACACTTCTCGCAGCCGCTGTGCCTTTATAGGCCTCAACACGCACCTCAAGCTCCCGCCTCCGATCTGCCGCCGCCTCTCACGTTTCATACTTTGCTTGATCGTTTGAACAGCACGCTCTGCTTGACCATTAGATGCAGGTTTGAATGGAGCTGATCTCACATGTCTAATATCATTGAGTTTCATGAACTCCTGAAACTCAAGACCTGTGAAGCAAGATCGGGTGTCGCTCACAACAATGTCAGGCAAACCATGAGTAGCAAACATGACACGAAGGCTCTCAATAGTAGCTGTAGACATACTGGATGACATAATAATACACTCTATCCACTTTGAATATGCATCCACCACAACAAAGAACATCTTTCCCAGGAAAGAGCCTGCAAAATCGATGTGGATCCTCGACTATGGTTTTGATGGCCACGAACAAAGACTCAGCGGAGATTCCGCTGGTACTTTGCTTAGCTGCATGCAAGTATTGCACTGATGCACATATGATTCCAGATCAGAGTCAATTCCAGGCCACCATATATGGGACCTAGCAATGGCTTTCATCATGACAATACCAGGATGAGCGCTATGTAGTTCACATACAAATTTTTCTCTACCTTTTTTAGGCATAATAGCACGATTACCCCACAGTAAACAGTCTGACTGAATGGGCAGCTCATCTTTGCGATGGTTGTAAGGTTTGGTCTCATCACACATCTCCATAGGTATTGCAGACTAATCACCACTGAGGACACAATGTTTCACAACCAGTAAAATAGAGTCATGGCTGGTCCAGATCCGAACTTATTGAGCAGGTGTTCCTTCACTCTCAAAAGCATCCATTACTAACAATAGATCTGCAGATTGAGGCGTCTCCATATCAGATGTGGACAAAAACAGATGACTCAGTGCATCAGCACAATTCTCAGTACCAGGTCTATGATGAATTACATAATCATACGCAGACAATGTCAACGCCCACCTCTGAATACGTTGGTATTAATACCTTTTTTTCCAAAAACAATGAAATAAATGGCTTGTGATCTATTTCGAGTTCAAAACGAAGACCAAATAGGTACAAATACATCTTTTTGACCCAATACACACAGGCTAAAGCTTCTTTTTCTACCATGCTGTAAGCTCTTTCCGCTTTTGACAAACTTCTCGAAGCATACGCAACAGGTTGTAGTTTACCCGACTCATTTGCTTGTTGGAGTACACAGCCAACCCCATATGATGAAGCATCACAGACCAATACAAGATGCTTACATGGTTCATAATGAACAAGCAACTTGTTTGAACAGAGCAGATTCTTAGCTTTCTCAAAGGCTCTATCTTGTGACACACCCCAGACCCAGTTGTCGCCTTTTCTGAGTAGCATGTGCAGTGGCTCTAATAAAGTGCTCAGTCTGGGTAAGAAATTACCAAAGTGGTTGAGTAGCCCAAGGAATGAACACAGCTCCGTCACATTCTGAGCCCTGGGTGCATTTTTGATGGCCTTCATATGATACCTTGACCACTGCACTGCCAATCACCGATATGAGTTCCTTAGTGTAGGTACTCAACTTGGCATTGACTGGACTCAGCTTAGGCTTCACAGCCTCAGTGCCCCACAGCTTGTCGAATGTCCTTTGGCTCATTATCGACTGACTCGCACCCGTGTCCAGCTCCATTGATACAGGCACGCCATTCAGCTTCACATTAACAATTGTCGGCTGGCTTTTTGCCAAGAACGAATGCAGACCATACACTTCCTCCTCGGGGTGTGTATCCAGGCCAGCACTAGACTGGTCATCATCAACAATGTGATGTGCAGCTGAAGCTGCCCCACTTTTGAACAGCCGTTGCAGGAGTATTGTTTAAACCGACATTGATGAGGCCGATGATTGCCCCCACAATGCCAACAGGGTGAAATCGGATTCGTACCAGTTGGCGGTCTCTGAGCAGCTACAGGTTTCACATAAGCAATCGAGTAGGCCTTGCCATAAGCAGCTCTGCCAGACGATACAATCTTGTTTACAGTACCTGCCGTGGAGCTCTGACTCTTCGATGATATCTGCCTCAAATTATCATCAGTCGTCATGCATGCCCGGGCAGTCGCGATGGCCTTGCTCAAATCCAGTGTCTCTGCGGCCAATAACTGTCGGAGAATCACATCATGGTTGATGCCTATCACGAAGAAATCTCGCAACATGTCTTCCAACACGTTCCCAAACTTACACGGCTCAGCAAGAGGTCGCAGGTCAGCAACGAATCCCGACACATCCTGGCCCTCAGCACCAACATGCGTGTAGAAGCGATAGCGTGAGATGATGATCCCCTCTTTTGGCTTAAGATGGTCACACAACAAAGCACACAAATCCTCATATTCTTTGTCCGTTGGAAGTAGAGGCGAGAGAAGGTTCTTCCTGAGGCCGTAAATTTTCGGACCACAAACGGTGAGGAAAACCGCCCTGCCCCAAACTGCATCAGCCGCTCCCTCCATTTTGTTAGCCACTAAATACTGATCCAGGCAGTCGATAAAATCCACCCAATCCTCGCCTCCACAAATCTCTCCAGAATTCCAATAGTGCCCATTGTACATGCGAAGGTTTTTAAGTTACCTCGTCGCCAAGTGTAATGACTCAAGAGTCTTGTTACTGTAAACTGCCTCAGGTGTAAACCTGATCCAACTTTATTCACGCCCAAAGTACCCACGTGACATAGTACCTGCGCTTATATACCAGTGACCGCGCACACGCACACACAGCCCGATGACCTCCGACAGTGGCGCCCTCTGGTGTCAGGTGACCCCAAGCATCAATACATAACACCTGGGTCCCTAACTCCTTGCTGGCCTGTACTGTACCTTCCCTGGGTCCTTAATTCCTTGCTGGCCCGAGATGAACCTTTCCTGGGCCCCGTACCTCTAATCCTTGCCACTGACTGATTCCCGCCAATCCCTATGAATCCAATCCTAGTCTGGTCTCCTTTACGATATATGTACACTGAGATTCTCCAACCAACAGAACTTTGGCACTCATCAAAGGTGGTAGAAAATCACTGGGCAACTCCTTCTTCTTAGGCAGTCCCCCGGAGTCGAGGATGACTAAAATGAGTTCTCAGGTGATGGATGAGACCAATGCGGGACTGACAGTCTCTGTCACCGGTGGGGCAGGCGGGTGGATAGGGAGCTTGGTTTGCCGTACGCGCCTTCCGCTTTTAGTGCTTGGCTTCCGCGTGTTCCCGGCAAAGAGACTTGGCAAGGCTGGACTTCAAGTTTTAAGTTTCTGCCAAAGAGTCCATGAAGAAACTTGTAGCAACCTGCCAACTTCAGAGTGCACACACTCAGCAACTCATGGCGTCTAGTGCTCTCGTAGGCTACTGGCTGAAGCACCACACCTTGATGATCTCGACACATATCATTGAAGCAACCAAAAAAATCTCTTTCAATTCTTCAAAGACTTGTTTTGTCAGATGTTCTCCTGCACAAGCTTACTGCTTTGAAGTTGGCTTGGTGGAGCTTTTTCATGTTGCGTGATTATATTATTTATTTCCTTCCACCCATGCCCCCACCCCCCCACTGAGCTCCTTGAAGCTGCCCAGGCAACATTTGAAGGGAAGGGTTTTGGGGACACTGTTTGGGGGTCTTAGCCATGGCTCAGTGGGCAACACGCTCTCCTCAGAGTTAGAAGATCGTGGGTTCAAGCCCCACTCCAGAGACTCAAGCACATAATCAAAGGACTGCTGCACTGTCAGAGGTGCTGTCTTTCAGATGAGACGTTAAACCGAGGCCCCATCTGCTCTCGCGGGTGGACATAAAAAAATCTTACGTCATTATTTCAAAGAAGAACAGGGGAGTTCTCCCCAGTGTCCTGGGCCAATATTTATCCCACAATCAACATCACAAAAAACAGATTATCTGGTCATGTATCTCACAGCTGTTTGTGGGACTTGACCACAAAACAAGTCCCACAGAAGTGTTGGGTTCATGGCCTGATGCTGCTGACCCCCACTGAAGCTCACAGGGTCAGTGGGAGTGCTTCTATGGGTGTGCCACATCTGTTCTGTCCCCACTTACTAAGACCCCATGAGGGAGCTGATTTAAATCTTAACCTTCTCTTCCCCATTGAAAAACCTGTTCAGCTGCCAGAGTCTCACCTCTTAACTTCACAGAGCTAATTCCCAGAGTTGTCATTCTCACGCTTCTCAATCCATAAATGCACCGCGAAATTAGTTTTAGTGAGATTTGCTGGCCGTTGACAATGAAGGAGTGGAAAATCTAAAGGGTGTTCAAAGCTGCTCACAATTTGTCAGTGATATGTATACAAGGTGATCTAAATTCACCAACAGTCATTGCCACATAAAATAAGTGGCAATTGCTTAGAAACAATCAATCCATCAACAGAAGCCCGCTCTGAATCAGTCCAATCGGGAGCCCTTCTCTCACTGCCAGCCTCCATTATAACCATTTCCTTATCTTTCTCTATTTGAATCAATACCTCTCTAGTCGCCGCTCCTTGAAACCTCCGCTTTTGCTTCCCCCGAAGCCGCACACAAGCCATTTTGCATGTTGTTCTTCGAGGCCATAAAAGGCATGCGTCAAGCGGCCCCCGGACAGTGTGGCGGCCTACCACTTTAGGGAGCGGCGCAAGCTGGTGCAGGAGGGCGACAGCAGTGAAGAGGGCAACTGAATTGGATGTCACCAAGGTCCAGGTCGCTGATTGGAGCGTGGGCAGGTACAGCAGGAGCAGCGAGTGATCGTGGAGCGACATGATCGGGGCCCAGGAGAGGTGTGAGTTCGGGGCCCGGAAGAGGCAAGGGCCCAGGGGCAGCCAACACTGCGATATGTGTGCGCGCTAGGCCCGTGCAGCACAGCTGGTCTCCAGTCATCTTGGGTAATCCTTGCCGCTGGACCAAGACCTAGCTCTTCAAGCCTGTGTGGTGGCTGGTGTGCAATGAACATAAGAACATAAGAACATAAGAATTAGGAACAGGAGTAGGCCATCCAGCCCCTCGAGCCTGCTCCGCCATTCAACAAGATCATGGCTGATCTGGCCGTGGACTCAGCTCCACTTACCCGCCCGCTCCCCGTAACCCTTAATTCCCTTATTGGTTAAAAATCTATCTACCTGTGACTTGAATACATTCAATGAGCTAGCCTCAACTGCTTCCTTGGGCAGAGAATTCCACAGATTCACAACCCTCTGGGAGAAGAAATTCCTTCTCAACTCGGTTTTAAATTGGCTCCCCCGTATTTTGAGCCTGTGCCCCCTAGTTCTAGTCTCCCCGACCAGTGGAAACAACCTCTCTGCCTCTATCTTGTCTATCCCTTTCATGATTTTAAATGTTTCTATAAGATCACCCCTCATCCTTCTGAACTCCAACGAGTGTAAGACCCAGTCTACTCAATGGCCACCACACGTTAAAAAAATCCACGCACAGGCATCTTCCACCCTTCAACATTTAGTTCGGGACCGGAAGTATCAGTCCTTCATTGAAACACCTGTGAACTCATCCCTTCTTGGCGTGGAAGCAAGTCATCCTCGATACGAAGGACCGCCTAAGAGAGAGATATGCTCCTTAACTGTGTTGAAATCAAAGGTTAGTGCAAAAACTTTTTTTTTACATGAAGGGTATGAAATAATACAAATAGTTGTTGTTGAATCCTAAATGATTCTGTCCCAGGATTTGAATCTGTGGAACTCTCCTGTGCTCGCTGACCTACATTGGCTCCCGGTTAAGCAACGCCTGGATTTCAAAATTCTCATCTTTATTTTCCGATCCCTCCATGGCCTCGCCCCTCCCTATCTCCTCCAGCCCCACAACCCCCCGAGATGTCTGCGCTCCTCTAATTCTGCCCCCTTGAGCATCCCTGATTATAATCGCTCAACCATCGGTGGCCGTGCCTTCTGTTGCCTGGGCCCCAAACTCTGGAACTCCCTGCCTAAACCTCTCCGCCTCTCTACCTCTCTTTCCTCCTTCAAGACGCTTCTTAAAACCTACCTCTTGGACCAAGCTTTTGGTCACCTGCGCTAATTTCTACTCATGTGGCTCGGTGTCAAATTTTTAATCTCATAATACTCCTGTGAAGCACCTTGGGACGTTTCACCATGTTAAAGGCGCTACATAAATACCAGTTGTTGTGGTTGTATAGGTCCATCAGATTTCTCTTCCTCCAGTCACCTTTTTACATCAATAACCCTATGTCTTGACTTTTCAGATGCCTCTTTACTCTTTTTACTTCTGTTGCTGGGCTGATGTGGTCCATCCGTTCCTGAAAAAAATCAGCCAGGAGGTAAGTAGAGTTTACATTTTGCCCAGAAGCAAAATGCATGCTTGGAAAGACTGTAGTAAACCTCTCCCAAATGGTGTCAGCTGTGGCTCAGTGGGCAGCACTCTCATCCCTGAGTCAGAAGGTTGTGGGTTCAAGTCCCACTCCAAAGATGCTTGAGCACAAAAATCTAGGCTGACACTCCCAGTGCAGTACTGAGGGAGTACTGCACTGTCGGAGGCCCTGTCTGACCTCTCAGGTGGATGTAAAAGATCCTATGGCACTATTTCGGAGAAAAGTTTTTCTTGGGACAGTATCTAATCCCTCAACCATCATCGCAAAACAGATTATCTGGTCATTATCACGTTGCTGTTTGTGGGAGCTTGCTGTGCGCAGATTGGCTGCTGCGTTCCTACATTACAACAGTGACTACACTTCAAAATTAATTAACTGGCTGTAAAGGGCTTCAGGACGTCCAGAGTTTGTGAAAGGCGCCCTATAAATACAAGTCTTTCTTTCTTTGACCTTTTTAATTAAAGAAACCTAAGGCCAGGTTGGATTTACATTGTTTGCAAAATTATAACTTTTGCAGCTCAGGGAATAATAAAACGATACTGCAGGATTAAATGTGACAGGAATAAATGCAGTACAGGAGTTATTTCACACAATTAGACGGGTTATTAAGAGAATAGATCACGGAGGCAAAGCCAACATCTTAATTGCAGAGTAGATTAAAATCAAAGACAGAAATTTTAATGATGACATCCAGAAAGGGATGAAAATGTTTTCTGGTTGAAAGCTTTGACAGCTGTATCCTTCTCTGAAAGCTGTGTTATAAATACTCTCTCTCGTTTCAGCCTCCCAAATGCAGAATTAATAACACAGCAACAGCAGAAGTGTCACATGGGGAGTCAATGGTGTGGTTTCGTTTTCCTCACACTTGTACTGATCAATGTTTTGATTCTGGATCATTGGCTAAGGTAAACAACAACATTTCTCTTTGCCTTTAACTCCTTAGTTGGTCAGTTGGGATTCTGCAGAGGCCCCTAGTCTAGCTGTATTCCGACGGAGAAACTCTAGGCCTAAAAATTTGGTCCATTTATCAGGTGCTACTCGGTCTACGGAGGCCCCCAATTAAGGGAGCAGGGATGGTGCGCACATGTTTGGCAGGACAATATCTGGGAAGCCTCGAGCCTCACCATTGTGGTACAGGGTCAGCTGTGGCTCAGTGGGTAGCACACCCGCCTCCGAGTCAGAAGCTTGTGGGTTCAAGTCCCACTCCAGAGGGGGTTGACTTATGAGGATAGGTTGAGGAGCTTGGGCCTCTACTCATTGGAGTTCAGAAGAATGAGAGGTATCGAAACATATAAGGGGGCTTGACAAGGTGGATGCAGAGAGGATGTTTCCACTGATAGGGGAGACTAGAACTAGAGGGCATAATCTTAGAATAAGGGGCCGCCCATATAAAACAGAATGAAGAGAAATTTCTACTCAGAGGTGTGTGAATCTGTGGAATTCGCTGCCTCAGAGAGCTGTGAAAGCTGGGACATTGAATAAATTTAATACAGAGATAGGCAGTTTCTTAACTGATAATGGGTTGTGGAGAGTCGGCAGGGAAGTGGACCTGAGTCCATGATCGAGGGGCCGAATGACCTACTCCTGCTCCTATTTCTTATGTTGAGCACATAAATCTAGGCTGAACTCCAGTGCAGTGGGAGTGCTGCACTTTCGGAGGTGCCGTCTTTCAGATGAGACTTTAACCGAGGCCCCATCAGCCCTCTTAGGTGAACGTTAAAGATCCCATGGCACTATTTCGAAGAAGAACAGCATAGTTATACGCGGCATCCTGGCCACTATTTATCCCTCAACCAAAATAACAAAAAAACAGATGATCTGGTCATTATCGCATTTGTGGGAGCTTGCTGTGCGCAAATTGGCTGCCGCGTTTCCCACATTGCAACAGCGACTACACTCCAAAAGTAATTCATTGGCTGTAAAGCGCTTTGAGATGTCCGGTGGCCGTGAAAGGCGCTATATAAATGCAAGTCTTTCCTTCTTTCTTTCAGGGAACGAATCCTCCACATGCCCAAAAATGGGCCAGCCCCAATTTATGGGCCTTGGTATTTTGGGGCATGGTATTTGATACATTTTGGAAGGAAGAATGAGAAAGTGGAATATAGACAAATGGTACAATTTTAAAGTGGGTGCAGGACCACAGAGATCGGGGGGGGGGTGGGGGGAGGAGCACGGTGGCTGAATGGGCTCTTTCTGTGCTGCATATTTCGATGATCCGATGGTATTTAATTCATGCCAGTTTTATGCCGATCCAAAACCAAATATTTAATGTGTTTTTTAAATGTGTTTACGGGATGTGGGCGTCGCTGGCAAGGCCGGCATTTATTGCCCATCCCCAATAGCCCACGAGAAGGTGGTGGTGAGCCGCCTTCTTGAACCGTTGCAGTAGTATTTTGGTACATCTAAGTGTCTTGCTGTGCCATTTTAGAGGGCAGTTAAGAGTCAACCAAATTGCATTGGGTCTGGAATCACATATCGGCCAGACCGGGTAAGGACGGCAGATTTCCTTCCCTGAAAGACATTAATGAACCAGTTGGGGTTTTACAACAATCCGGTAATTTCATGGTCACCATTACTGTTACTAACTTTTTATTCCAGATTTTTTTAACAAACTGAATTTAAATTCCCCAGCTGCCATGGTGGGATTTGAACTCACGTCCCCGGATCATTAGTCCAGGCCTCTGGATTCATCATTAACATAGGTGGTCCCTCGAACGAGGATGACTTGCTTCCACACCAAAAGGGATGAGTTGATAGATGTTTCGATGAAGGACCCGATATTCCAGTCCTGAACTCCAATCGAAGGGGTGCAAGATGCCTGTTCTTGAATTTATTTAACGTGGGGTGACCGTTGCACACCAGCCACCACACGGGCTTGACAGAGCTAGGCCTTTATCCAATGGCAAAGGTTAACCAGGACGACGGGAGACCAGCTCTGCTGCACGGACCTAGTGCGCACACATCGCAGTGTGGGCTGGGCCCGTGTTGCATCTGGGCCCTCGCCTCTTCTGGGCCCCGAACTGACGCCTCTTCTGGGCCCCGAACTGACGCCTCTTCTGGGCCCCGAACTGACGCCTCTTCTGGGCCCCGAACTGACGCCTCTTCTGGGCCCCGCTTCCTCATTTGCTGCACCTCTGCCACGATCTCTCGCTGCTCCTTCGCCACAAACATTCGCTGCACCTCCGCCACGATCTCTCACCGCTCCTCCGGCTCCAAACATTCGCCGAATGTTGGAAAGTATGAGGTTATGCACTTTAGCAGAAATAGATACATAGAAACATAGAAAATAGGTGCAGGAGTAGGCCATTTGGCCCTTCGAGCCTGCACCATCATTCAATATGATCATGGCTGAAAATGCAACTTTCAGTACCCCATTCCTGCTTTCTCTCCATATCCCTTGATCCCTTTAGCCGTAAGGGCCACATCTAACTCCCTTTTGAATGTATCTAACAAACTGGCCTCAACAACTCTCTGTGTTAGAGAATTCCACAGGTTCTCAATTTTCTGAGTGAAATGATCATGGCCTCTCGCGTACTAGTCCAGTGACATAACCACTATGCTACCATACCCAGTATATTATATACAACTGTATTCTAACATGCTATACGTGACTGTAATAAGATATGACCTGTAACCACCAGCATACCTTACCACCAGGGGTGCACTTGCAAGAGACAGGTATATAAGGACAGGTCTGTGCTGAGGGGACACAGGACTTTACAAATATGAATTCGCGGACTGTGAAAAGACCATTGAAAGCTATTCCCATGAAATATAATCTACGTTATTCCAGTCTCTCAATCTCTCGGGGGAGAATTAAACATAGAAACACAGAAAATAGGTGCAGGAGTAGGCCATTCGGCCCTTCTAGCCTGCACCGCCATTCAATGAGTTCATGGCTGAACATGCAATTTCAGTACCCCATTCCTGCTTTCTCGCCATACCCCTTGATCCCCCTAGTAGTAAGAACTACATCTAACTCCTTTTTGAATATATTTAGTGAATTGGCCTCAACTACTTTCTGTGCGAGAGAATTCCACAGGTTCACCACTCTCTGGGTGAAGAAGTTTCTCCTCATCTCGGTCCTAAATGGCTTACCCCTTATCCTTAGACTGTGACCCCTGGTTCTGGACTTCCCCAACATTGGGAATATTCTTCCTGCATCTAACCTGTCTAAACCCATCAGAATTTTAAACGTTTCTATGAGGTCCCCTCTCATTCTTCTGAACTCCAGTGAATACAAGCCCAGTTGATCCAGTCTTTCTTGATAGGTCAGTCCCGCCATCCCGGGAATCAGTCTAGTGAACCTTCGCTGCACTCCCTCAATAGCAAGAATGTCCTTCCTCAGGTTAGGAGACCAAAACTGTACACAATACTCCAGGTGTGGCCTCACCAAGGCCCTGTACAACTGTAGCAACACCTCCCTGCCCCTGTACTCAAATCCCCTCGCTATGAAGGCCAACATGCCATTTGCTTTCTTAACTGCCTGCTGTACCTGCATACCAACCTTCAATGACTGATGTACCATGACACCCAGGTCTAGTTGCACCTCCCCTTTTCCTAATCTGTCACCATTCAGATAATAGTCTGTCTCTCTGTTTTTACCACCAAAGTGAACAATCTCACATTTATCCACATTATACTTCATCTGCCATGCATTTGCCCACTCACCTAACCTATCCAAGTCACTCTACAGCCTCATAGCATCCTCCTCACAGCTCACACTGCCACCCAACTTAGTGTCATCCGCAAATTTGGAGATACTACATTTAATCCCCTCGTCCAAATCATTAATGTACAATGTAAACAGCTGGGGCCCCAGCACAGAACCTTGCGGTACCCCACTAGTCACCGCCTGCCATTCTGAAAAGTACCCATTTACTCCTACTCTTTGCTTCCTGTCTGACAACCAATTCTCAATCCATGTCAGCACACTACCCCCAATCCCCTGTGCTTTAACTTTTCACATTAATCTCTTGTGAGGGACCTTGTCGAAAGCCTTCTGAAAGTTCAAATATACCACATCAACTGGTTCTCCCTTGTCCACTCTACTGGAAACATACTCAAAAAATTCCAGAAGATTTGTCAAGCATGATTTCCCTTTCACAAATCCATGCTGACTTGAACCTATCATGTCACCTCTTTCCAAATGCGCTGCTATGACATCCTTAATTATGCACAATTTATCTGTAATCTGTGTTGACAAATGTCCCGGATTGTCCTGAAGTCTCCAGGAATTGCAGCCCAATCTCTTGGACACTGTGAGCAAAACCCTGAGAAAAATCACATTAAAAAAATTGTGGGTTTTTTGTATTTTCTTTGATCGCATTCTTATTAGTTATAAAAAGTTTGGGGATGGGGATAAAAGGCGGTTTGACAAAGCGGGGGCGGTTGGAGGGAACATAATGATGAAACCTCCAGGAATATATCCAACCTAAGTTAAAGGGTTTAAAGCTTAGTGTTACCAACCCTAATCTATAACCTTCAAAGCTCGTGAAGCAAACTCCAAGGTACTCATTAATGCCCAATCTCTACAGTATATTGTTGCCTCGACAATAAACATTTCAGCCTTCACAATCAATTGTGTTTTACAGGGAACCACTTCCCATAATCTTGCATTGCAACAGGAAAGAAAGAAAAGAATGAAGGAAGGAAGGAAGGAAAGAAATAAAGACAGACAGACTTGCATTTATATAGCGCCTTTCATGACCACCGGATGTCTCAAAGCGCTTTACAGCCAATGAAGTACTTTTTGAAGTGTAGTCACTGTTGTAACGTGGGAAACGCAGCAGCCAATTTGCACACAGCAAGCTCCCACAAACAGCACTGTGATAATGACCAGATAATCTGTTTTTGTTACGTTGATTGAGGGATAAATATTGGCCAGGACGCCAGGCATATCTCCCCTGCTCTTCTTAGAAATAGTGCTATGGGATCTTTTACGTCCACCTGAGAGAGCAGACGGGACCTTAATTTAACATAAGAACACACATAAGAATATAAGAAATAGGAGCAGGAGTCGGCCATTTGGCCCCTCGAGCCTGCTCCACCATTCTATCAGATCATGGCTGATCTGACCCTGGGCTCAGCTCCACTTCCCTGCCCGTTCCCCATAACCCTTACCTTTCAAAAATCAGTCTATCTCCACCTTAAATACATTCAATGACCCAGCCTCCACGGCAGAGAATTCCAAAGATTCACAACCATCTGAGAGAAGAAATTCCTCCTCATTTCCATTTTAAATGGGCGGCCCCTTATTGTGAAACTATGCCCGCTAGTTCTAAACTCCCCCACGAGGAGAAACATCCTCTCTGCATCTACCCTGTCAAGTCCCCTCAGAAACTTATACTTTTCAATAATATCACCTCTAAGTCTTCTAAACTCCAATGGTTATAGGCCCAACCTTTCTTCATATGATAACCCCAATATCTCATCTGAAAGACCATACCTCTGACAGTGCAGCACTCCCTCAGCACTGCACTGGAGAGTCAGCCTAGAGTTATGCACTGAAATCTCTGGAGTGGGACTTGAACCCACAACCTTCTAGACTCAGAGGCAAGAGTGCTACCCACTGAGCCACAGCTGACACACAATACAAACAGTCGGAAATGGAGAATGCTTAGTTGACAGCATGTTGGAATACACAAGAGCACGAGTGGGGATCTGGGAATCGAGCACCATTTAACCCCGGCAGGTACAGGAGGGGCACCACCTGAGGAAGGACCAGCAAAGGGTGAAAATCCACGGGTTGGGTTGGGGGGAATGATGGCTTACGGCCTCAAAAAGCTGCGGATAACTAAGGCAATGGACCCACAATTGAAGCCATCAGTAGCCTGACAATCATTGCTTTCATTTTAATGAACTGCACAATGAACAAAAAGAAATGTAAGAAATTGATTAGGGTTTAAAAATTATAATTATTTAAACGTAGCAACACAAAAGAGTAACAAAATCAGAATTAGTTTCATAACTAGAATTGGTCCACACACAAAGGGTGGGAGAAGTTTCGAACTCCCTTCCGCAAACAGCAATTGATGCTAGATCAATTGTCAATTTGCTAGCTTTCTATTAACCAAAGATATTCTGTGCCCCGAAGAGCTGTGGAGGCTGGGTAATTGAATATATTTAAGGGGGAGATAGACAGATTTTTGAGCGATAAGGGAATAAGGGGTTACGAGGGGGGGCCGGGACGTGGAGCTGAGTCCATGATCAGATCAGCCATGATCTTATTGAATGGCGGAGCAAGTTTGAGGGGCCAAATGGCCGACTCCTGCTCCTATTTCTTACATTCTTATTAATGGATGTGGGGCAGAGTCGGGTATATGGAGTTAGGCCATGAGCTCGTTGAATGGCGGAACAGGCTCAAGGGGCTAAATGGCCTCCTCCTGTTCCTATGTTGCTAGTTGTTATTGTTGTGTATGCATGCCTGTTTACAGTGTGATGTCTGAAACATTATTATGCAACACTGAATGTACCCTTACACGGTACACACTTTATTTGTACACCAGAGGGTGCTGCTGCTGGAGTCCTCAGGGTTACCAGCACACGGCAGGTAACCCAGTATAAAAAGGAACTCACAGCTTATTGTCAGCACTCAGGAGCTGCAAATAAAGGGCTACACTGTTTAAGTATCATACCCTGCCTCGTGGAGTCATTACTAAAGGTGCCTACATATACTACAACTGGCGACGGGAATACGAGGTCACGAACTACACGCTCAACAAGTCTAACCTCAGCAGCTTTCAGCAATTTACAGAGGGGGAAGATTGGGACGCTTTTGTGGAAAGATTGGAACACTTCTTTATAGCCAATGACCTGGACGGACACACACCGGCCACACTACCGAACAAACGCAGGGCCATCCTGCTTCGCAGTTGTGGGCCCACCATCTACGGTCTCATCAGAGACTTACTAGCCCCGGAGAAGACAACCACCAAGAGCTATGAGCAACTTGTAACAATCATACAGGAACAACTAAAACCGAAAGAAAGCATCCTCACAGCCAGGTACCTGTTCTACACTTACCGGTGACCTGAGGGCCAAGAAATTGCCAAGTATGCTGCACACTTAAGAAGACTAGCTGCACCGTGTGATTTTGGCGACCACCTTAATGAAGCACTAAGGGACATATTTGTCATCGGAATCGGCCACGAAGGCCTCCTACACAAATTGCTCTCGGCTGACATCACGATCACCCTGCAGAAAGCAATTCAAGTGAGCCAGGCCTACGTGGTTTCGGCCAGCGACTCCAGGTGAATACTGACCCAGGACTCTAAATCGGTGAGTGCAGTGCACCACATGGATACTTCTAAAGGCAGAAATGCTGCCCCGAGGCCCACAACCCTGAGTCTGCCACATGGGGCAAACTGGATGGCCCCTTCCTGGCACTGTGGAGGAAACCACAAGGCCCACCAGTGCCGCTACAAAGACTATACATGCAAAGGCTGCAAAGAGAAAGGGCACCTTCAGAGAATGTGCAGAAAAGGCTGTACTCACTGTGTCTCTGATGAGTTGGCTGATCACCGGGACTCCGACACAGATGAAGAGGAAGTTGCTCAAACCCTGGAAGAAGAGTATGGAATCTTTACCTGCTCCACCGGAAGTTCTGCGTGAATGATGGAAGTGGACATCGACGGGGTCCCAGTCTCCATGGAGATCGACACAGGGGCGAGCCAGTCTGTGATGAGCCAAATGACCTTTGAAAAAATTTGGATGAATCCTGCCACTCGACCAAAACTGTCTCCTGTCCAGGCAAAGGTAAAATCCAAATCATTGGCAGTGTAGACGTCCAGGTCTCCCAGGGCGGCGTGTTGAACAAACTGCCCCTGTGGATTGTAGCTGCTGGGCAGGAATTGGATGAACCGGGTCCACATCAGGCGAAGTGGCCCTGTGGAAGAAAAGACCACCACAGCACACCTGCAGGAAATGGCTGCAGCACCAGCAGCACAAGGAGAAACACTGGTTACCAAAATGGCCGCCGCCATGCCACCAGTGAGCATGGAGGAGCATCACATGACACCGAGCGGCTAATCGGATTTGAAGGCTCCTTTAAAGGAGACCAGTAACCAAAGAAATTTAAAGGGGAAGTTTCAACTATTTGAGTACACGGACTTTAAAGCTAAAGATGCGATTAAAGGGTGCAAGTATGAAAATGTATGCAATGTAACAATGAATTGTGATGCTGGTTTAACTAATGTGACTAATGATATGAATGAAGGTGTCAGTAAGGTTAAGAACAAGTTTATTATGCTTAACAGTAATGATAGAGATTGTGAAATGCCTAATGTAATCATGTCTGGTGAAACCAGGACACCCAAAAGTGATGCAAATGCTAGAATGTATAATGCAGGCTCAACTATGTGTGATCAGAGCTAAAGTGTCATGTATACCGGTAGGACACTGCCAAAGGATATTGGGTCCTACAGGGACCATGCTGATGCCAATGGAATCTCCCTGTGGGAGACCCCCAGGTCCAGCAAGCTACCTGACCATGTAGCCTGGACCTTTGGAACGAATGTGATGTTTTTTGCAGGACACACACACAGGCAGTGGGAGCAGAGCCACCACAGGGACAGTGGTCAATGGACAGCCCAGCCACCACCAATGGCAACCTGCACCAGACCAGCCCTACAGCCTCTGGTCACCAGGGCCAACACCAGGAGCATGAGGCCAATACTCTCCAGCTTCCCTGGCAAACCCTGGGATGACTTGACCCTCATCCCAATTGGTGGACAAGGAGCCCACCCAGTCTTGTAGCCCTGCCCACCACCCCACAACTACCCACATCACAGTGTATACACACCACCCACTGCTGCCGTGGCTGCCTCCCTGAGGGATCCCACAACAGTGACACCCACTTGGCTTGTGTGTGAGGGGGGGGGGGGAAACGTACGAGGCCAGCCTCAAGCACAGGGGTCACACCCGGCAACCACACAACCCTCACCACAACCTCCCATAGCCCACCACTGATCACCTCCCCTGGTCATGACAATAAGGATATGAAAAATGCTTAGGGGGGAGTGTTGTGTATGCATGCCTGTTTACTGTGTGATGTCTGAAACACTGTTATGCAACACTGAATGTACCCTTACATTGTATACACCTTATCTGTACACCAGAGGGTGCTGCTGCTGGAAACCTAAGGGTCATCTGCACACCCAGTATAAAAAGGAACTCACAGCTTGTCGTCAGCACTCAGGAGCTGCAAATAAAGGACTGCAGGTCTACACAGTTTAAGTATCATACCCTGCCTCGTGGAGTCATTACTAAAGGTGCCTACATACACTACAGTTATGTCTCTAATGTACTTATGAATGCCTCCACGAGGCAATGTGTTGTACTCAAACTGTAGTGACCTTGGTCCTTTATTCGTAACTCCAGAGTGAGGCAGCCGCATGGTGGCTACCCTTTTATACACCCCCTGCCACCAGGGCAGGAAACCCTGGTCTCCACCAGTTGCACCCTCTAGTGGTGCCAGCATGGTATGTACACACTGTAAACCTTATTGATAGTACATCAGGTAACAAGTCTCCATCTTGTGCAACTATACAGTGACTACACAGAGAGTATATCTATAGTCTGCATATATAACTAGTTGTGGGGGAGTCCAAAACCAGGGGTTGTAAATATAAGATAGTCATTAATAAATCCAAGAAACAATTCAGGAGAAAATTCTTTACCCAGAGAGGGGTTAGAATGTGGAACTTGCTACCACATGGAATAGTTGAGGCGAAGAGCAAAGATGCATTCAAGGGCAAGCTGGAAAAGTACGCGAGGGAGCAAGGAATCGAAGACTCTGCTGATGGGGAGAGATGAAGAGAGGTGGGGGAACGGAGGGGGCTTGTGTGGAGCATAAACACCGGCACGGACCAGTTGAGCCGAATGGCCGGTTCCTGTGCTGTCAAATTCTATGCAAATTTATGTCATTTGCTGAAGCTCCAACCATTCTCTCCGCCTCCAGTTCATAATGTGATTTAGCATCAATGTTTTAGTCTCAATTAGAACTGCTGTGGACAAATTTGTGAAGACAGGAAATTAAATTTAATTCCACTTTGTTTGCAACCGTTCCACTGATTGCGATCAACACAGGCGGGCTGAAAGTAGAAACTAAATTAGATTTGGCTCCAATCTGCGAAGCAGTGTTGATGTCAGACTTCCCACTCTGCACCTTGAATCAAAAAAGGCTGCAATTAAACCCATTATGTGATGGCAGAAATTTTTTAAGTGAAATGCTTCAAAATGAAGTTTCCTATTTTAAGATTTTTTTTTTTTTTCCTGCTCTTGTTTATGTACAAGTTTTAAAATTACTTCGGCAATGTTAAGTGTATTTCTGTATTCAAGATGTTGTGGATGAATGCTTAACGTGTTCCTATCAACTTTCTTTTGTGGCAGCATTTCTAGTGTCAGCTGTGGCTCGGTGGGTGGTACACTCACCTTGGAGTCAGAAGGTTGTGGGTTCAAACTCGCGCTCCAGGGACTTGAGCACAAAAATCTAGGCTGACACTCCCAGTGCAGTGCTTTTTTTTGCGTGGAAGCAAGTCATCCTCGTTTCGAGGGATCGCCTATGATGAGTGCTGAGGGAGCGCCGCACTGTTCAAGCGTGATGAGACGTCTTTCGGATGAGACGTTAAACCGAGGCCCCGTCTGCCCTCTCGGGTGGATGTAAACGATCCCATGGCACTATTTTGAAGAGCAGGGGAGTTATCCTAAAGGCTAGAAATTGGTCAGCCTTGTGCCCATTTTTGCAGCGATGTTTCGCCTTTTTTTGACGGAGAAAGGTGTCCACCTAAATGGGCCAAAGTTGTGCGCCGATTTCGAAATACCGCTTAAAAGCGGACCGCGCCATCCAAGACAGAAAAAAGCGATATCGGTTTAAGTTGGCCGTTCGGCGCACCCGTATTCTGCGCCAAATAAAGCGCCTGAGAATAGCCAGCGTTGCAGCGCCAGAAACAGCGGAAAGTACGCAGACCCGCAAAAAAGGTAAGTTAACGTTTTTATTTTTTAATTCTTTTTCAGCGATTCACTAGATAAGTGTCTTGTGAATGTTTTGTGATTTTTTATTTCTTGTGTTTTGCAAATTTTTTTTGTGTTTCGCGCCTCCCCCCCCCCCCCTTCCAGGGCCTGTCTGGTAATCGGCCTCGGGCTAAAGTTGGCAAGGACTGCAGTTTCCACCGGCAATCCGCATGCAACACCGATTTTTACCATCGGGCGCATTTTTTTGCCAATTTTAGGCAAAACACTATTTGCAACGGTATTTTTGGCAAAAAATGTCGAAAAAATACCGCTATCGCCAAAAGGCCAATTTCTTGCCCCCAGTGCCTTGGCCAATATTTATCCCTCAATGAACATAACAAAAACTGGTCATTATCACATTGCTGTTTGTGGGAGCTTGCTGTGCGCAAATTGGCTGCCGTGTTTCCTACATTATAGTGATTACATTTCAAAAAAATATTCCAATGGCTGTAAAGCACTTTGGGATGTCCGGTGGTCATGAAAGGCATTATATAAATACAAGTCTTTCTTTACCTTATCTTCTCTCCTATTCTTTTAAACCTTGGTGGAGTCTTGGGAATATTTCACTTCCCCTTTCATCTAGGTTTCCTCGTAATAACATCTTCATCCCCAACACAATGTATTGGTGTCCAACGTTACCGGCTATTATTTTAACAAAGGTCCTGAATGGTTTTATCTCCATTGAAATTGAAGAGGTACTTGAGCTAAGAGATATACAATATCACACTGCACAGAGTGTTCTGTCTCTCCCCTGTATTAGATTTAAACTTACCATCTAAATGATGAATGTAATGACCAATGATTCATATATTAAAAAATAATTGGACCTTTGGAAAGATTTGCATATATCAGATAATTTCATAATACCAGAAATATAGAGATAGATAGAGTGACAGAGATTGGAATAGTCAATCAATCACTGATCAAGTGATAAGCATAAAGAACTGTACTTGGGCAAATATTATGGATTGCCAGCACCCATGGAACCCACTGTAAGTAACCATTTTCTCTTGCATACATCCATTTGGTAACTGGGGATATGCTAGAGTGGCATAGGATGTCCAAGCAGAGGGACTACTCAGTACCATCAGTGGCAGTCTTACAAAGTATTTACAGCACAGAAACAGGTCATTCGGTCCAACAGGTCCATGCCGGTGTTTATGCTCTACACAAGCCTCTTCAACATATCTTTCTATTCCTTTCTCCCTCGTGTGCTTATCTAGTTCCCCCTGGAGTGCATCTATGCTATTCGCCTCAACTACTCCTTGTGGTAGAAAGTTCAACATTCAAACCATAAGAACATAAGAATGTAAGAAATAGGAGCAGGAGTAGACCCTGCAGCCCCTCGAGCCTGCTCCACCATTCAATAAGATCATGGCTGATCATCGACCTCAACTCCATTTTCCCGCCCGATCTTCTTGATTCCCCTAGACTCCAAAAATCTGTCTATCTCAGTCTTGAGTATATTCAGAGACTCAGCATCCACAGCCCTCTGGGGCAGAGAATTCCAAAGATTCACAATCCTCTGAGTGAAGAAATTCCTCCTCATCTCCGTCTTAAATGGGCGACCCCTTATCCTGAGACTGTGCCCCCTTCACGGCAAACGAGCCAAAGGTGGGCAGCGGAAACGTTACAAGGACACCCTCAAAGCCTCCCTGATAAAATGCAACATCCCCACTGACACCTGGGAGTCCCTGGCCAAAGACCGCCCTAAGTGGAGGAAGTGCATCCGGGAGGGCGCTGAGCACCTCGAGTCTTGTCGCCGAGAGCATGCAGAAAACAAGTGCAGGCAGCGGAAGGAGCGTGCGGCAAACCAGTCCCACCCACCCTTTCCCTCAACGACTATCTGTCCCACCTCTGACAGAGACTGTGGTTCTCGTATTGGACTGTTCAGCCACCTAAGGACTCATGTTAAGAGTGGAAGCAAGTCTTCCTCGATTCCGAGGGACTGCCAATGGTGATGATGATGCCCTCTAGTTCTAGACATTCCCTGGGTAAAGAAGTTTCTCCTGAATTCCCGATTGGATCTATTGGTGACTGTCTTATATTTATGGCGCCTAGTTCTGGTCTTGCCCACAAGTGGTAACATCTTCTCATGTCTACCCTATCGAACCCTTTCATAATCCTGAAGCCCTCCTCCATCTTTTCTAGAGAGAAGAGCCCCAGCCTGTTTAATCTTTCCTGATAGTTAGAACAGGGGTGATATAACCCAACTCACCCCAGCAGAAACATGGCTGGTGGGCAGTTAAAATCACCCTGGCTCTTACCTGGCTGAAAGCCACCATGATTGCACCATCTACAATTTTAACCTTCTCTCCTGAGCAGGCAACAAGAACGTATCAACAGGGACCCTATTTTACATATGCATCTTGCGGCCCGCGACATGGTTGACTGTAATTTTAACTCAGGCCTGAGCGGGGAATCCGCCTGGAGTTAAAATTAGGGCTGTCCCCTCAGTTCTGGTATCATTCCGATAAATCTATTTTGCACCTTCTCCAGTGTCTCGATAATCTTTTTGTAAATATGGAGACCTGGGGCTCAACTTTCCCCAGTTATCTGCGTCGTTTTTTTTTTGGCGTGCGCCGTTTTTTTCTGGCCTAAATTTACTTATCCAAGTTTCCCCGAAGATTGTGCGCCAGCGTAACTCAGTTAGTTACGATTTTTTTAGGTTCGTTTTTTTTGCGTCAGTTTTTCATATTTATGCAAGTTTGGCCAACTTACATTTTTCCATTCCCAAAAAACCTTCTGGGCACTTAAGAAAAACCAGCGCACGTTAAAAAATCGGTGCAGAAAGACCCCATTGTTTTTAGACGAAGTTTTGGAGGGAGTCAAGAACACATTAAATATTCATCATGAAACTTAATTTTTTTCAAACTTAAAACGCAGAAAATGGAAGTCTAACACAATTCTTTAATTTTGGATTTTTTTTCAAAGTGCCAAGCCACCACCAAACATTTCCAAATCAGGCTCGACAGTCTGAGCGTCGGCCGGCAGAATCGGTCCCTCGCCCCAGACACAGGGGCTCGGAGCTCGGCTTCAAAAGTGGGGGTGGGGGGGGGTGCTGGAAGCCAAACTGAAGGGATGCTATGCCAACCCTTACACTATGCGGTAGCATCAAAAGAGGCACGGTGGTGGGGGGGGGGTTCCGAGCCCCTGTGTCCGGGCGACGGAGCGATTCTGCTGGCCGACCCTTGAGCCCGGTGAGGAGACGGTCAGTCGGCGGTAGGTGGTGCTTTGAAAAAAATCTAAAATTGAAGAATTGCATTAGACTTCATTGCCCCAAATGTCCTCCTTTGAATGCCTAGCTTCCCATTCTAAGCAAGCCTATTGCGCATGCTCAGACCTGGGTGTGGTCCATACTAGGACGTCGACCTTGGGGAGAGAGAGAACAAAGAAGCTTGTCCTGCTGTTTTGAGCTTCTTGCAAAGGTACAATTACGTCATGGGGACAAGACTGACAATGCCATATCTCGTGCAAGCCTTCTGCATCCTGGTGCTGCAGAGGAGACAACTGATTCGATGTCGTCGCATGAGGAACCTCAGAGCACGTTGGATGATGGGCAGGAGGCCTTACCCACATTGGGTATATCGAGACAAGGGTTCATACCTGCACCTGAGTGATGCAGACTGCGTCAGAAGGCTGTGTTTCCACAAGAAGTTGTAAACGTGATCTATGAGTTAGTAAAAGCAGACCTGCAACCTAGAAGAGTCAGGAGGACTGCTTTGTCAGTTGAAGTGAAGTTTACAGCTGCACTTACATTCTATGCATCTGGATCATTCCAGGCCACAACTGGGGCTGTGTATGCCATTTTTCAACATGAAACACATATCTGAATTCGGCAAGTGACTGCTGCACTATATGCCTGGAGGAATGACAACATAAAGTTCCCCAGGCAATGCACGAAAGGGCTGAGAGCTTGTGGGAGAAAGCACAGAAGGTGGAGGCATCATTTCTTCGGCGCAGACATTAGGCTCCACCCCCTGAAGCTAAAGGACAGGCTGCGCGGCCAATTTCAAAAAATAGAATGGGGAAACTTTCTAGTTTTTTTTTGGAGTAGTCGGGGCCAAAAAAAAACGCGTGTAACTCTTGCAATATGCCAAAAAAATGGCATTGGGGAAAATTGAGCCCAAAAACTGTTCGCAGTACTCCAAGTGTGGTCTAACCAAGGTTCGGTGCAATCTCTTTAACAAGCATTCAGTAAGGCTGAGCAAACATTGAAAAACAGCCAGCCTCGTTACCAACCAGTGACCAACATTTATGAATTGGAACTCAGAACATAATGAAGTTCTAGTAAACTATAGTTTCGGAGATGATATTGGATAAACAGGAACAGATTACAAGGCAGTAATAATCCAATCAAAGGGGTTTCAGATAGGTCAAGCACAGCGAAAACAAAGCTTAATCAGTTTGTTAGTCATCTGAATCCCAAGAGTAAATTACTAGCTGTAATTCCTTGCCATCCATCTACGCATTATATTCTATAAAGATTTTGATATATAGATTTGCTCGATAATTGACTGTTAACAAGGTATTTCAAAAACAGAAACAGAGCCGGTTACTAAATCTCACTCACTGGCTCAGAACTCTCAGCAGATGACGTTAGTTGGCCTCCAGCTCCAGGTATCTGCCAAGTTTTCAACGTGGAGGTTGTTGGGGCAGAGGATAACAGAGGGCCACCCCAGACCGCTATGGCCCCATTACATCATACTTTTACCGTTGATCGGCAAGGGAGTGGCGTCGTTGATCTGGTGGCGAACCTCCCTTTGGCAAAACGTATGAAGTCACCGCATAAATTTGCTCTCACATTGCTTCCGTTTTGCATGACTGTAGCTGGAGTGAAGCCAGCTATTTTTAAAAAAAACCTCTGGATGATTTGCACCTCATTTTTAAACTTCCTAGTTGTTTCATGGGTTCTTTGCTTAAGGATTCCTAGCAACACATTGCTATTAAGAACTAGTTGGTTTATTAGCAAAAGGTTTAACAATCACACTACACATTACCAGTTCATCCACCAGGCTCACAACCACCTGCCCCATCGCGGATCCCCCGAACCCAGCTGGCTGGGGTTTTATTGAGACCTGTGAACATCACTTGGCTGGCTAAGCCATTGTAGTACGCAAAGGGGAGAAACTCATTGTGCGCTGTGGAGATTGTGAATCTCACTGCGAGGTATTTGTGCTGCATTTTCCTCTGACGCTGCGCACAGCCCTACTGTGACCTGAATAAAGAGAAAAATGATTGCATTGCACTTGTGTTGAACTCACAGTGATACGGAATACTCTAATATGGACCGACATGCATAACTCTCCTTCAGATGCATATGTGCTCAAGAGAGAGAATGTTCTCCAGCCTCATTATTACCCAAAGGTTAGAAAATACTCCCAAAGACCCGGGGTCACCAGGGGTTATTGACTTGCAAGCCAGAAATAATTGCACAACATTCTGAGACTATCATCTTGCCCTGACCCTTCAGTGAGCAATAACTGGTACGCTAATGTGTATCATCGCACTGAGTTAGAGATAAATGGAAGGTCCAAGGTTCAAACCTTGGCCTGTGCTGAGTTAGATTATCTCCACGACAATGACAGTACGGGCACTAAAATTGATTTTAGTGCCATAAATACAGATCAGAAGACATTTTCATGACCATATTTATAATGTAGCAGTACAAATTGATCAGAACAAAACTCCTCTATTACTGAGAATAGGTGCACGAGTGTCCACTGAGACTCATTTTTCTAAATTAAACATAACCAATGTCTTGGAAAAGTAACTAGTTGGCCTTACAGCCAAGTATCTGTCACTGGTTGTCGCCTCCCTCTTCTTGGATGCAATGCATGAAGAACCTGACAAGGCGGCTCCTGAGAATCCACAGGGCTGATACTAGTCTCCAGCTGTAACCTAACGGAAAAAGGACTCATTTGTGTTGGTTTTTCGCTGCTTCTGGGAATTCTCGTTCATCCCACCTCACTGCGCACCGATATGCTCACGCCATTAGAGACCGCTTAAATGTTCTGATGGTGAGAAGATCTTTAAAGGCGGAAATTATCTGATGAAACACCAACGCACTCACACCAGTGAGAGGCCGTTCACCTGCTCCGTTTGTGGGAAGGGATTCACTCGTTCATCCCACTTCTGACACCACTGTGAGCTGTGGATCGCAGGTCACACACAGATTACCCAAAGGGTCTTAAGAGTCATAAGGCATTTTATTAAGGAGTGGTGGTTCAAATATAGTCAAACACAACACACAATCAGAATAGACATAGTAGACTTACAACCGTGACAAGTAGCTGGTATCGATCCCGCTCGGAAAGACAACTTGTGGCACGAACAGTTCTTCTCTGCACAGCCTGTCCTGAAAAGCTCTTTAGATATCTCTTTTATTCTCCTTTTAGGGGTGGGCCTGGGGTAAAATAATGGAAAGGACCATTTAACCTTTTTAGCAAAAAATTTAACAATCACACTACACATTACCAGTTCACCCACCAGGCTCACAACCACCTGCCTCATTGTGGATTCCCTGAACCCAACTGGCTGGGGTTTTATGGAGTTTTGTGAACATCACGTGACTGGCTAAGCTGCTCCCAACTCAACAGCTCTACAACTATTTTAAGTCAACAGCTCCATCGTATTCACAGGTGTAAGCATTACACTAGTGCTCGCAAAAACTAGACGGTCACTTTGATCAGCGATTAGTTTGGTGCATGCACGTAGTGATGCATGTGGACCTCCTCTTTTCCCGACCAGAGAGCGACGCGGAGCCAAAAAAATGACTTTGTTTTGCCACTCAAAAAAGCAGACACGTTATCTGCAGCTACACAACGCACTTTGGTTCAATATTACCCACAGGTCTGCAGTCATGTATCTAGTGATGCTGGCCCTCCTGTATGGCTCAGAGATGTGGACCATATACAGTAGACACTTCAAATCGCTGGAGAAACGTTTCAAGATGGTGCCTCCTGCAGATCCTCTGGGAGGACAGACACACCAACGTTAGTGTCCTCGGTCAGGCGAACATCCCCAGCATCGAAGCACTGACCACACTCAACCAGCTCTGTTGGGCGGGCCACATTGTTCACATGCCCGACACAAGACTCCCAAAGCAAGCACTCTACTCAGAACTCCTACACGGCAGGCGATCCCCAGGTGGGCAGAGGAAACGTTTCAAGAGCACCCTCAAAGCTTCCTTAAGTGCAACATCCCAACCGACATCTGGGAGTCCCTGGCCAAAGATCGCTCTAAGTGGAGGAAGAGCATCCGGGAGGGCGCTGAGCACCTCGAGTCTCGTCACTGAGAGCGTGCAGAAAACAAGCGCAGGCAGCGGAAGGAGTGTGCGGCAAACCAGACTCCCCACCCACCCTTTCCTTCAACCACTGTCTGTCCCACCTGTGACAGAGACTGTAATTCCCGTATTGGACTGTTCAGTCACCTGAGAACTCACTTTTAGAGTGGAAGCAAGTCTTCCTCAATTTCGATGGACTGCCTATAATGATGATGAGAAATCCAAGCCAAAAAAACTCTTTAAAATAGACTAGAAAAGTGTTTAGACAATATATCTAACCTGTACATGGTTTCCAAAGCATCCCTAGTTAGCTGAAACTTTCAAATCATCGATTTGTAAAACATGAGAATATAAAAATTACAAAACCTCCCAAATCAAACAGAAATATTTTATTCATACAAGATGTATTCACATGTTTAATTGGGGATGACAGAGTCCATGAATTTCAGCTTCACTGCTGCAATTGTAAACACAGATGGGGCTCTCCATTTATGTGCAGCTATTAATTAAAGTCTCACAGTGCAGCAAGTATTTCTCCTGTCAAACTCGTCACTCACTGGAACATTTCTTAAGAAGTTCACTTCTCTTGATTTAATGCCTCACTAAGCCCATCACTCATATTTACCAGCGGTCACTGCCGTCAATCAACCCTTCAGACACAGAATCATGGAAATGTACAGAACAGAAGGGGGCCGTTACCCGGTCTGGCCTATATGTGACTCCAGACCCACAGCAATGTGGTTGACTCTTAACTGCCCTCGGAAATGGCCCAGCGAGACACTCAGTTGTCATCCTACTTGAGAGCATTATATCTGCCATGTTTCAGCATCAGCCAGACAGGCAGAACAGGCTGCTGAGAGGCACCTGGCTCATGACGCCCCTATGCCTAACCCGGATGGAAGCTGACCGGGATTGCAACATGTCGCACATTGCAACGCACAGCAGAATAGGGAGCACCATTGGCAGATTGAAGCAGCGTTTCCGATGCTTGGACCATTCCGGAGGCTACTTGCTGTACTCCCCTGAGAATGTCGGTCAGTTCGCTGTTGTGTGCTGCATGCTGCATAACTTAGCCATCATGAGGCAGCAGCAGCTGGTAGTAGAAGACCCACCTGTGGGGAGACTGGCTGATGATGATGATGAGGAAGATGCAGATGACGAGGAGGAGGGCGAGGACGAGGAAGCCATGCAACTACCGGAACCCGGAACACGACGGCGAAGAAGGGCGGGCCGTCATGTCCCTTTAACGATTGCTCGAGCCTTGTGCCAGCAGCTTTGCTGCCTGAAGGCTCAGTGGCAACTATTCCACATGAA
This sequence comes from Pristiophorus japonicus, assembly GCF_044704955.1. Taxonomy (NCBI): domain Eukaryota; kingdom Metazoa; phylum Chordata; class Chondrichthyes; family Pristiophoridae; genus Pristiophorus; species Pristiophorus japonicus. Next base: position 211,057,210 of record NC_091987.1, on the reverse strand, counting down.
CCATGTTTACTGTTTGGACCTGTTCCATAATGTTGTGTTGTGTTAATGAAACAAATGATGGAAATGATTCTTCTTTACTTCAAAAGTTGTGCTAATAATGGAACAAGTAATGTAAATGATTCAATTATAATTTAAAATATATTTTATTTAAAAGTTTAAAACATTTGTAATTAATTTAAATAAAAATATTCTTGCATCAAACTTTAAAGTTTTCAGTTAAGATCACTTACAAACTTTAAGATTGCTTACAAACTTTAAGGTCACTTACAAACTCTAAGATCACTTAAAAACTTTAACATCACTTACTAACTTTAAACTTGTAAATTTACATAACTTACAAAAAACTTTTAATTTGAGAACAACAACAGTAACAACAACAACAACAACAACAACAACAGCAGCAGCAGCAAAGAAAGGCTGCACCCATCTCTCCTCCACCTTATTCTACGACCGCCCGTCGCGCTTGGTCTTGGTAACTCCACCCCGGCACGCAGGCAGTGGTGCAGTGTTTCTCGGGTTGGTACCAAGCTTATTCTTTCGAGCATCTCGGGTAGTGCTCATCTGTTGAGGGGGGGCGGGGGTGGGGGCGGCAGTAATGTGGAAGGTTCGACTTGGGCCTCTTCAGAGGCTGGTCTGGGGATTGCGGTGGGAGTGGCAGTTAATTCTGTCAATGGCCGCGGGGTCTGGGCGTGTTCCCTTATTGCAGCAGCTAACTCCAACATGCCCTCCTCATGCACCTTGACAGTGTCTCAACAGTCCCTCCCTCATGTTGAGCAAAAGTGTCTCAACTACCTGCGACATTCCCTCCCTCATGTTCACTGACATGGTATTCACCAACTCATGAACCCAGACATGGTTCGCATTTCTCATGAGAGTGTTGTTATTTCTCCCAACAGTCCCGATACCTCATCACACACCCCACAGGAGTGATCGCGTAAGGTCAACTCATTGCCATCATGTGAACCACATCTGTTAGATCCTGCACCTCAGGAGAGCGCTGGCGAGCTCTCCTTCCCCTCCTCACCCTGGGTGTGCATCGCTGCATCCCACTGGGACCCGCAGCCTGGGACGGTGGGGCCCTGGATGTGCCTTGCAGCACCCCGCTGGAATCCCAAGCCTCGGACGATGGGAAATCACTCAAACCACTAGTCAGGGAAGGGGCTAGCAACTCAATGGGTGGCATCTGCACCACCTCCAAAGTGAGTACAACAGTGGGGACTTCATCCATCCCCTCCCTCTTCCACTCATCCCCATGCTCTTGGTCTGGAAGGTGGGATTGGAAGATGTTCTCCTCTTCAGGCTCCTCCTCATCTGAATCTTCTTCTGCATCGTCAGGGTTGGCCTCACGTTCTGCAAAATATAACAGAACAGACAAATGGTTAGCAGCAGAGGAGGGGGCAGGGTGGGTGGCATGAGTAGACTCACACAGCGCAGGCAGCAGGCTCATTTGAAGAACCATGATGAATGATAGCACATTGCATCAACTGAAGCGTAGCTGATGGAGACATCCCCATGAACCGAAGCATGGCTGGCCCGTGCAGTACTTAACATTTAGTAAAGCCAGACTGTGAAATTTGCAGGACTTACCCTCTCCCTCGAGTGTGGGGCCAACTTGTGCAGTGGTGGTTGCTTTTCTCCAGGCAGGACCCACCAAAGCAGCGACTCTCTCTTCCAAGGGTGTCAGTGGCTGCAGATTTGCCGGGCCTCCTCCTGTTCGAGTTCTTTCCCTTTTGTTATGTGCCACCTTCCTCTGCAAGGATGAAAATACAACTTTTTAGAGAGGGTATGTTTCTGCTGGATGGGGCATATACAGCTGGTCACATTTATATTACAATTGCAATTGCATTGGATAAATAAAAATATTACTTACACTAACTACTTGACCAAGGTCCTGACTCTTCTTTTTTCACTGGCCTCCAGATCTCGGGGTGGGCACCAATGCACAGTAATCTTCTACAAGTTGGTTCCAGCATCTCTTAATTTCTTTGGGTGGAACTTTTATAGTACTGGTGTCCAGCTCCTGCCATTTGGCCTTAATTACAGTAACTAGAGCCTCCACTTCATCCTGTGAGAAACTCTTGGTCCTTGCACCCTGTTGCATCTTGTCTTGCAATTCCGATTTTTCCAATGTTCTCACGCAGCCCTCAATGTTCTCACACACACAACTGGCTCTTTAAAAATGGCCGATTGCAGACCGGGAGAGCTGTACTGCACAAGCGCGGCCATAGGAATAACGACGAAAACTTCATTTCTTTCCGCGCATGCGGAGAAGGTGCGGCATCATTTTTATCGGCGCAGACAACAGGCTCCGCCCCCGGCCCCCCCCCCCCCATCCACCCCCCGAGGTGACTGGACAGGTTGTGCAGCGTCAATTTTGGAAAATACAGCGGGGAAACTTGGCATAAATATTTTTGGAGTATTTCTGGCCTAGAAAAACGACCGTCACTCTGGCAATACACCAAAAAACAGCTTTGGGCAAAATTGAGCCCATGATGGTGAACATCCTAAATATTTGCTCAGATGCAATATTCTGCAATTAGGGTTAATTGTTCCACTGGCAGAGAATAAACGCATAGCACTTCAGCTCAAAGAGACACAGACTGCTTATGAAAATTCTCCTCAAACCAATTACACAAAAAAAAGGACGATTTGTCGCAATTAGATCCTATTAAAACATTGGACAATCTCCCCAGCTACCCACAAATAAGTATTTAATTCAGCCCACGGTTGCAGAAATACAATCAGGTGCCGTCTATACGAACAACACTAGCCAGAATACTCTCATGATCTTTTTATTTTATTTAATACTTCACGGGATGTGGCCATCGCTGGCAAGGCCGGCATTTATTGCCCATCCCTAACTGCCCTCGAGAAGGTGGTGGTGAGCCGCCTTCTTGAACCGCTGCAGTCCGTGTGGTGAAGGTGCTCCCACAGTGCTGACTTTGTCACAGCGGTTTGCTACAACTGAGTGTCTCGCTGGGCCATTTCAGAGGGCAGTTAAGAGTCAACCACATTGCTGTGTGTCTGGAGTCACATATAGGCCAGACCGGGTAAGGGCAGCAGATTTCCTTCCCTAAAGGACACTAAATATCAGCTGTGACTCAGTTGCTAGCACACATCCCTCTGAGTCAGAAGATGTAGGTTCAAGTCCCACTCCAGGGACTTGGGCACATAAATCTAGGCTGACACTCCAGTGCAGTGATGAGGGAGGTGCCATCTTTTGAATGAGACATTAAATCGAAGGCCCCATCTATCCTCTCAGATGGGCGTAAAAGATCCCATGGCACTCTTTCGAAGAAGAGCAGGGGAGTTCTCCTTGGTGTCCTGGCCAATATCCAACAACCAACACCTCAAACACAGATTATTTGGTTATTATCACATTGTGGGAGCTTGCTGTGTGTAAATTGGCTGCTGCATGTCCGACATTACAACAGTGACTGCACTCCAAAAGTACTTCATTGGTTGTAAAGCTCTTTGCGATATCCTGAGATTATGAAAAACACGAGAAATGGAGTTTCTTTCATAACTTGGTTATATTTCCCAGTAACTGAAAGGTGTTTGTTATAGGTGAACTCCTTTCACTCATTTAAGAAAAGAGTTTTTCCTGGAGGTGGCAGCCAGCGGGGACAGTTTGAGCTCAGTGCTGCTTCAAGCTGAGACCGGTGGTTTACTCCTCCAGGATCCTCACAGATGTGGAGAAGGGGTACTCCAATTGTGAGAGACACCTCTTAGCCACACATTGGGCAGTGAAAAGATCCTTGATCTTCACGGGAGGGTCTCCTCTAACACTCCTAACCCACCACACACCTACTCAGATGCTCCTAGATGGGAGGATTAAGGACGGGACGGTGAGCAGTGCCTGCATTGCTTGCTGGACCCTGCTCCTCTCCCAGATGGACCTCAGAGTAGAAGGCCCCCGTGAGCCTAGGCTCGCAGCCAACCTAATCTACCCAGGGAAAGCCCACAGGTGCTCCATAGAAGGGGTATGGGAGGTAAACATTGGCCTTCGGGCGGGGTTACACCCTACAGGCCGGGACATCTACGTGGACGGGTCCAGCACGGTATCTGCTGGCGAACGACTCACTGGGTGCGGAGTCTACGACCCAAGGGCAGGTATTGCCCTGGCAATCAAGCTCCCCAGCACCATGAGCGCCCAGCATGCTGAACTGTCCGCCGTAATGTATGTGGTGACCCACCCCGAGGAATTCCCTACCCCGTACACGATTTGCTCGGACAGTATGTTCACCTGCAATTCATGTACGGATACCTGGCTATCTGGTCCCGTCGCGGATACACGTCCGCTGACGGGAGACCCCGGGCAATCAAGCCCCTGCTGGAGAAAATCATGACAGCGGTGGGGGAAGAAGGAAAGGTCTACATACATAAGGTGAAGGCCCATTCAAAAACCGAACCCCGTGCAGAGGGAAACCAACAGGCTGACAAACTGGCCAAAGAAGGTGCCCGCACGGGAAAGTTCTGGGACCCCTATGACACCGGCCGCATAGCAGCGGTCAAGAATAAGAACAGGGCAGCAGAGAGTACAGGATTAGCCTTGGCCCCAGACTTAAATACAGTTCAGGCACAGGACCCAGTCCTGAAAGCTGTCCTGAATGCGCTAGCTAGAGGAGAGAGAGTAGAAGGTCCGTACGGCACAGCAGCCATTACCGTTAAGGAAGGCATGCTGTTTAAAGAGGGACAATGGGTCGTGCCACAGCAGCACCAGAGAGAATTCCTAAAACCGGCCCATGAGGGTCCAGGAGCGGGACACCCCGGGCCTGAGACCACCTGGCAACGGGTGGAACAGGCAGGATGGTGGCCGGGACTCAGGGAGAACGTCCGCGAGTTCTGGTGCGAACTGCCTGGTGTGTGCTGCGAACAACCCTGACCCCCAGAAAAGGAAGGTGTCCCTAGGACACGTCAGCAGGGTAGAGGGACCATGGCAGTCAATCCAAATTGACTACATCGGGCCTCTACCCACTGCCCAGGGAGGCTACAAATACTGCCTAGTCCTGGTGGACGTGTTCTCAAAATGGGTTGAAGCCTTCCCCTGCCGAACAGCCACCGCACTAAGGACAGCTAAGATTCTAGTGAGGGAAGTGTTCTCCCGGTGGGGACTCCCACAGTATGTGGAGTCGGACCAGTGGAGCCATTTCACTGGGCAGGCAATGCAGGCAACCCTTAAGGTGCTCGGCATTGAGGGGAAATGGCCCGTTGCCCACAATCCCCAGTCATCGGGTATTGTGGAGCGTTTAAACCGCACCATTAAAGAAAGGCTGCGGAAGGAAACGGGAGACTCACCCCAAAAGTGGGTGGAGGTCTTACCGTTGGTCCTAATGGAGATCCGAGCCAGCCAGTCAAAGAGCACCGGGTATACCCCATACGAGCTCATGACTGGCCGGATCATGCGGACCCCCACCCATGTCCTAGCCCCGGTGCTCACAGAAGGTCAGCTCAGAGAGGTGAACCGGGACCGGTTTGTCAGGAACCTGTTTGAACACCTCAAACAGATTCACTGGCAGGCTGCTAGTAACATGGGCAGACAGCATGAGAGTAACCGATTGCTGCTAGAACCCAGCAAACACCACGAATGGGAGATAGGGGGCCAGGTCATGGTGAGGAACTATGCTCGGGTCGGGGTTTTTGAAGCATTATATATGGGGCCATACAGCATTGTGGACAAGGCAAGCCCGATGGTCTATGCCATAAAGCTGCCCCGCCGTACTAAGTGGTTCCACATCAACCAGTGCAAGCTGTACAACCCAGGTTCAGCCAAGCACAGAGGGCAGCCGGGAGGGGTGAACTGTCCTCAGGACAGGGACCCTCCGTTGGCCGCCCCCGACGGTGGAGGGCCCACAAGGAATGTGGCAGGCTCAGAAACCGTGCCTATAGGGGCGGTGAATTGCAGTACTGGAGGGGCTATCTCACCCATCGTTTAGGATTCGGACGCACCCCCAGTAACCCAAGCCCTGAGAAGGACCCTCCGTACACCACGGCCAAAGATCCCGTGGTCACCGGCATCTGAGACTCAGCGATTCTACCCTAGGAGAAGGGCAGCCCGACAGGAAAGGCCGAAGGTCAGAAGTACAGAGGCCGCTCAGAGTAGGGACCACCAGCCAGCCGCCTCCAGCGGTGAGGGTCTCACAGGAGCAGTAGCAACGAGCTGTCCCAGAGACAAGGATCTCCAGCTCACCGGCTGCGGGGAAACCCTAGCACCCAGGTGGCTATCAGGCCGCAGAAGGCATGGGCCTGACAGGGACTAACCAGGTCACCCGGAGACGGGTGGCGGTTATACATAGCTCTAATTTTAGTTTAAGGCAGCGGACTGCACCATTTTACATTTTAAGGTTTAGTTTAGAATTAAGGGTAATGTTGCAGTAATGTTTAAGTGATTGTTTTGAGTTTGTCTTGTGTGTCAGCCAGCCTGAGAGCAGTTCTCAAGGGCAGGATCCAGACATTACCGGGTAATGGACAAACCTCAGGAGACCAATTGATGTTGTTTAATTTTAATCTATGTTTTTTTCCTTCTGTAATGTGGTTGTACGTTGCCTATATGCTGGTGAATATAATGTAACTGAAATTAAATGTAACTGTGCTGAAATGCAATTGTAGTGATTGAACCCCCTCCAAGCTGGGAGGGTATAAATGTAAAAAGTTTGTACCTGTAAAGGGAAAAGTGTGCATCTATGGATATGTTGCATAAGTGTAATGCATTTTGGGTATTAGTTTAGCTAATTTACGGGGAAGGTTATCTCTTGGGAGTCAGGAACTTTGCTCACCTCGAAGAATGATACCATAAGTGATATGGTATCACAGGGGGGAATGTAGAATTTACCAATATCTCGCAAAGATTCCAGGTACCTTTCCCCTACAGAGGAGAAGAATCCCTTTCTGGGCTTTTAAAATGAGTTTAAAGGGGCAGACGAAGCCTGCGGGATATAAAAGGGGATGCATTCATGGAGACCCCCCCCCCCCAGTGTTTGGACTCAGAGGAAAGGGAATTCAAAATGGACCTAAATTACAGAAGCTTGAGATCCCCTAAACATCTATGGGAAGGAGCATATCCATTTTAAGATTCTACAACATTTTGGCTGCAAAAAGGAGTTACCAAAAACAGGAGGTGGGGCCAAATTCATGTATTAAGGATCCCAGACTGTCTGGGGGAACTATTCACCCCCTAAGAGATAATCGAATTACCCAATCAAGCACAATGGAAATCATGGTCAGAAAAACTGGACAATCCTAAAACAATGCAAACCCAGTGATAGCACATTCTCACACCCTAATCGAGTTACTGCTGACAAAGGAGGCATTTGAAAATCAATGGACAGACAGTTTAAACAGAGCCCAAGAGATTTGATGGGAGATAACGGAGCCTTTTTTGGGATATATCTATCCCCCAGTTTTACAAGAAAAGACTGGCAGAACACAGAAACTAGCAGAACACAGAGACTGGAACTCACACAGACTCGAAAGGAACACAGACAGACACAAGCAGCCTGCTTGCTCTACAGTGAAGAAATGGAATAGTGAAGGAAACTACCAGAACTCATCAGGAAACCGACCGAGCACGAGGCCCACGAAACAGAAGGTTGTCAGCAACCAAATTGACAAACCCGGGTTACCACAACCAGCGAAACGACCAATCGAAACCAACTCAGCAAAAACTGAAGAATCGACCTTTATTTCCACTCTACAATCTACTTCTGAACGACCAACGGGTGAGAAATTACCAAAAGGGACTAACTAAAACTATTCCTAACCAAAGAAAGTGGGTACTTATCCCATACATCCAAAACGCAAATTACTGCATCAACGGACGCACCCCAACCGAAGACTACCGCAGTCCGAAGTCCTCTCCTGCGTCCGGGGTACGGCTCGCCTAGAAGGCCAAGTGCAGCGAACCCCGAAACCACAATTCACCGGCAACTGTCTAAAGGGATTGGTGAGCATAGCCCCTGAACCCTCAGAGCTATAACTTCGTTAGTTAGGGGAATTGGGAGGGGGGAGGCTGGGATAACTTGTGTAAATGTATCTGCATTCTCCTTTTTACCCCATTTAGAGTTTAAGCTGTATTCTTTTCCCCACAGGCTGTATTTTGACATTTTATTTAATGTGTTGTACCCCTCAGTGTGTATTGATCTGTGTGTGTTATTAAAGGTGTGCCTTTTACTTCTTTTTAAACACAATAAAGGCATACCTGCTTCCTACCTTGAAACCGATTGTCTGTCCAAGTCTGTCACAGTCCCTTCATAATTCCAGTGTCTAGAACCAAGAGTGTGAGAGCGATTCGGAACCGCTCATATAAGGTCAGAAGGGAAAGCTGACCCCCTGAAAACCACCCCTTACAGGAGTCACATATAGGCCAGACCGGGTAAGGGCAGCAGATTTCCTTCCCTAAAGGACACTAAATATCAGCTGTGACTCAGTTGCTAGCACACATCCCTCTGAGTCAGGAGATGTAGGTTCAAGTCCCACTCCAGGGACTTGGGCACATAAATCTAGGCTGACACTCCAGTGCAGTGATGAGGGAGGTGCCATCTTTTGAATGAGATATTAAACCGAAGGCCTCATCTATCCTTTCAGATGGGCGTAAAAGATCCCATGGCACTTTTTCGAAGAAGAGCAGGGGAGTTCTCCTTGGTGTCCTGGCCAATATCCAACAACCAACACCTCAAACACAGATTATTTGGTTATTATCACATTGCTGTTTGTGGGAGCTTGCTGTGTGCAAATTGGCTGCTGCATGTCCGACATTACAACAGTGACTGCACTCCAAAAGTACTTCATTGGTTGTAAAGCTCTTTGCGATATCCTGAGATTATGAAAAGCACAAGAAATGGAGTTTCTTTCATAACTGGGTTATATTTCCCAGTAACTGAAAGGTGTTTGTTAGAGGTGAACTCCTTTCACTCATTTAAAGCAGTAGAATCACATTCAAAGTTTAACTAACCCAATTGTAGAATATTGGATTAAGTAGAATGGTGGTTATGTTACTGGACTTGCAATCTGGGGTCGAGAGGCACGGGTGAACGCTCAAATCCCACCATGGCAACTGGGGAATTTAAATTCAGTTAATCAAATGAGGCTGGAATTAAAAGCTGATATCAGTAATGGTTCACTAACGTCCTTTAGGAAAGGCAATCAGCAGTCCTTCCGGTCTGGTGTATGTGTGATTCCAGACCCACAGCAATGTGGTTGACTCTTAACTGTCCTCTGAAATGGCCCAGCGAGACACTCAGTTGTATAATGCGGCTCACCACCACCTTCTCAAGGGCAATTAGGAATGAGCAATAAATGCCGGCCTTGCCAGCGAAGCCCATATCTCGGAAATGACTTTTTAAAAACTAGACCAGTGTAACGAAGTTATGTCACCATGACTCTCCCATTCCTTGAGCAGAGCCGAACTGAACAAGCTGTCAATATAACAACAACAGAACTTGCATTAATATAGCGCCTTTATCGCAGTAAAATGGCCCAAGGCACTTCACAGGAGTGTTATCAAACACAATTTGACACAGAGATACGGAGATATTAGGGCACAAAGAGGTAGCTTTTAAGAAGCGTCTTAAAGGAGGAAAGAGAGGTAGCAAGGCAGAGAGTGGTTTAGAGAGGGAGTTCCAGAGCTTGGGGCCCAAGCCGCTGAAAGCACGGCCACTAATGGTGAAGCGATGAAAATCAGGAATGTGCAAGAGGCCAGAATTGGAAGAGTGCAGAGAATTGTAGGGCTGGAGGAGGTTACAGAGATAGGGAGCGGCGAGGCCATGGAGAGATTGGAAAACGAGGATGAGAATTGTAAAACCGAGGCATTACTCAAGCGGGAGCCAATGTAGGTCAACGAGCACAGGGGTGATGGGTGAACAGGTTGAGACACATGCAGCAGAGTTTTGGGGGCAGCAGAGTTTTGGATGAGCTGAAGTTTATGGAGGGTGGAAGATCGAAGGCCGGTCATGAGAGCATTGGAATAATCAAGTCCAGAGGTGATTGACAAAAGGACCAAAGGCGATGTAAGAAAAATCTTTTTTACGCAGCGAGTGGTGGGGTTGCGGAATGCACTGCCTGGAAAGGTGGCGGAGGCAGACTCAATCTTATCTTTCAAAAGGGAGTTGGATAAGTATCTGAAGGAAAAAAATTGACAGGGCTACGGGGAAAGGGCGGGGGAGTGGGACTAGCTGAGAGCCGGCTCGGGCTCGACGGGCCGAATGGCCTTCTTCCGTGCTGTAACCATTCTATGATTCTACGCAAGGATGAGGGTTTCAGCAGCAAACGAGCTGAGGCAGGGGAGCAGTTGTGCGATGTTATGGAGGTGGAAGTAGGTGATGGCACGGATAACTTACAGCATTTGACAATACGCAATATGTATTTAAGTCACACTGATGGTGTATAAAAGCAGAGAGGCCCTGCTACAACTGTACAGGGTATTGGTGAGGCCACACCTGGAGTACTGCGTACAGTTTTGGTCTCCGTATTTAAGGAAGTAATACTCGCATTGGAGGCTGTTCAGAGAAGGTTCACTAGGTTGATTCCGGAGATGAGGGGGTTGACTTATGAGGATAGGTTGAGTAGGTTGGGCCTCTACTCATTGGAGTTCAGAAGAATGAGAGATGATCTTATTGAAACTTATAAGATAATGAGGGGGCTCGACAAGATGGATGCAGAGAGGATATTTCCACTCATAGGGGAAACTAAAACTAGGGGACATAGTCTTAGAATAAGTGGCCGCACATTTAAAACTAAGATGAGGAGAAATTTCTTCTCTCAGAGGGTTGTAAATCTATGGAATTCTCTGCCCCAGAGATGTGGAGGCTGGGTCATTGAATATATTTTAGGTGGAGATAGACAGATTTTTGAGCGATAAGGGAATAAAGGGTTATGGGGAGTGGGCGGGGAAGTGGAGCTGAGTCCATGAACAGATCAGCCATGATCTTAATGAATGGCGGAGCAGGCTTGAGGGGCCAAATGGGCAATTCCTGCTCCTATTTCTTATGAATGCATAAACATGCAGAGATGAGCAGCCAGTGCACAGTATATTAAGTGCAAGACGTTTCAACGAGACCAGAAGTAGTGAGGCAGGATTCAGTGCCAATATATACACACATGCACTGTCCATTTATTCAATCAATTAGGGTAACACGACAGGCTTGGTCCACTTTACAGAGCCGCTATTTGATGCTGGGATGTTGGTATTGATTTGCTGTAAGCTCAAAGGTTAGAGAAACAGTAGTTAAAATTGTTCAAACCCGCTTATGAATGATGAATGGTGCTTGTCAACGTCTGGCAGCCATCAAAAAGCATACACCACGCTGAACACACACTGTAGAGCCATCAGTTTACTAATTTAATTAAAATCCATGAGAAACCGAGGCTCAACATGGGACTGGACAGGAAATCGGTTACAGAACATCTGCAGGAGACAGAGGGAGGCCTTGTGACAGACTGTGCAAACAGAGGCTGAATGGAGTGTCACGTGGGGTCAGTGTTTGGACCCCTGTTGTTCCTTGTCTGCACTCATCATCATCATCGGCAGTCCCTCGGAATCGAGGAAGACTTGCTTCCACTCTAAAAGTGAGTTCTCAGGTGACTGAACAGTCCAATACGGGAATTACAGTCTCTGTCGCAGGTGGGACAGACAGTGGTTGGAGGAAAGCGTGGGTGGGGAGTCTGGTTTGCCGCACGCTCCTTCCGCTGCCTGCGCTTGATTTCTGCATGCTTGATTTCCTACATGGTTACTGCTTGTTTTATTACAAGGTGTGCCACCAGAGGGCACCGCAGTAGGAGACTCGTAGGTTACCTGTACAGGTGTGCCTGGCCGAGTATAAAAGGCAGGCCACCATGTGTGATCCTCACTCTGGAGTTAGCAAATAAAGGACGAAGGTCACTACAGTTCAAGTACAACACATTGCCTTGTGGAGTCATTATCAGAGCATCTAAGGACATAACACTCTCGGCGATGAGACTCAAGGTGCTCAGCGCCCTCCCGGATGCTCCTCCTCTACTTAGAGCGGTCTTTGGTCAGGGATTCCCAGGTGTCAGTGGGGATGTTGCATTTAATCAGGGAGGCTTTGAGGGTGTCCTTGAAACGGGAGCCTATTATCAGCAAGGGCAGGCATCGTCGACGAGATCCAACACCGCCTCCAGTGCACCAGCGCAGCCTTCGGCCGCCGGAGGAGGAGAGTGTTCGAAGATCAGGCCCTCAAATCTGCCACCAAGCTCATGGTCTACAGGGGTGTAGTGATACCCCGCCCTCCTGTATGGCTCAGAGACATTGACCATATACAGTAGACACCTCAAATCGCTGGAGAAATACCACCAACGATGTCTCCGCAAGATCCTGCAAATCCCCTGGGAGGGCAGACGCACCAACGTTAGTGTCCTCGATCAGGCCAACATCCCCTGCATCGAAGCACTGACCACACGCGACCAGCTCCGTTGGGCGGGCCACATTGTTTGCATGCCTGACACAAGCGCTCTACTCGGAACTCCTACACAGCAAGCGAGCCCCAGGTGGGTGTCTGCATTTAAAATGAGCTGGCTCCCAAAACCAATTGCAGAAAGAAAGACCTTGCATTTATATAGCGCCTTTCACAACCTCAGGATGTTCCAATGCACTTTACAGCCAATGAAGTACTTTCTGAAGTGCAGTCACTATCGTAATGTTGGAAATGCGCCAGTAAATTTGTGCACAGCACGCTCCCACAAACAGCAACGTGATAATGACCAGATAATCTGCTCTTGCGCTGTTGGCCTGCACACTGGGGAGACTCCCCTGCTCTTCTTTGAAGTAGTACCGGAGTGTGGCAGGTCACTGGGGTGACCCCTCGTTTGCACGGGAGCCAGTGGGTGCCCACACCAAAGCAGGCACATCTCCGGCACAAGCCTATCCCATGCCGATGGAATATCCTGCATCAGTCTGCCACGGGAGGAGATTGTTACCCAGCCCCTCCCCTCCTCCCCAACAGAACCCCGCCCCTCCCCCCCCCCAGAGCCCCGCCATGTCTCTTTGGCCCTTTGGGTGAGGGGTCGATCGAACTTTAAGGTTGTCCTTCTCTTCGAGAGTCCAGGCCATTTCTCTGGCCTGGATCACTCACGGTGGGGTCCACTTTTTCCCATCTGGGGGTGGGTGAGACTCATCGATGTTAGCGAACCGGTGTCCAGAGATAGGCGGGTCCTGACCGAGCCAGACTAGTGGGAACTGCTAGGGCAGGAAGTTCCTCCATCTATGGCTCTGCCTCTGATGACCTTTCCCTTGTAAGAATTGGTCAGGCAGAGGTTCCACCCCTTACACGGCATCTTGGGAAATCCCAGAAACAGAAGAAAGCCAACCCAAATGAGTCCCTACACTTTTCCGGTGGGTTATGGCAGGAAACTAGCATCATCCCTGTGGATTCTCAGGAGCCATATTGTCAGGTCTTCATACATTGCATCCAAGAAGAGGAAAACATAGAAACATAGAAAATAGGTGCAGGAGTAGGCCATTCGGCCCTTTGAGCCTGCACCACCATTTAATATGATCATGGCTGATCATTCACCTCAGTACCCCTTTCCCGCTTTCTCTCCATACCCCTTGATCCCTTTAGCCCTAAGGGCCATATCTAACTCCCTCTTGAATATATCCAATGAACTGGCATCAGCAACTCTCTGCAGCAGGGAATTCCACAGGTTAACAACTCTCTGAGTGAAGAAGTTTCTCCTCATCTCAGTCCTAAATGGCCTACCCCTTATCCTAAGACTGTGTCCCCTTGTTCTGGACTTGCCCAACATCGGGAACATTCTTCCCACATCTAACCTGTCCCGTCCCGTCAGAATCTTGTACGTTTCTATGAGATCCCCTCTCATCCTTCTAAACTCCAGTGTATAAAGGCCCAGTTGATCCAATCTCTGCTCATATGTCAGTTCAGCCATCCCTGGAATCAGTCTGGTGAACCTTCGCTGCTCTCCCTCAATAGCAAGAACGTCCAAGAAGGCCAACAATTTGTCAGAGCACGGAGTGATCTGCACAGAGCGGTCTTAAACCGAGTGGACTTAAGCAGAGTGGTTTATTTGGGAATTTGGAAAGGGTGGGGATTTGGAGACGAGGGGGAAGATTAATATCAATTTACAAAGATAAATAAGTGATATTTCTAAGCTAAAAAAAACTCATTAATTAAATCAGCTGATTGCTGAGTAGCTACTGGGTGTGTTTTGCTAAGTTTTAGAGTTTATTTCTGCTCGATAGTTCTGAGTCTATTAATTAGAGGCAAGGCAGGGCAGTTCAGTCCCGTGGATTGCACGTCCTGTGGCATGTGGGAAGTCCTGGACGCATAGCGCGGCCTGGACGCGTGCAGGAGGTGTCTCCAGCTGCAGCAACTCGCAGTTTCAGCGGCGGCTGTAGTCACTGCGGTGCATTTGCGAGAATGAGAATTTCGTGGATAGCACATTTTAGGAGGTGGTCACCCCGCAGCTTAAGAATGTGCAGGCATAGAGGAAGTGAGTGACCCCCAGACAGAAGAGGAGTACTAGGCAGATAGTGCAGAAGTCCTCCGAGTCCATCTCGCTCTCCAACCGGTACTCTGTTCTGAGTGCCGGTGAGGGCGATGGTGCCTCTGGGGAGTGCAGCCAGAGCCAAGTCCATAGCACCACGGGTGGCTCAGCTGCACAGGGGAGGGAGGAAGAAGAATGGAAGAGAAATAGTGGTAGGGGATTCAATAGTCAGGGGAGCAGCCGGCGTTTCTGTGGCCGCAGACATGACTCCAGGATTGTATGTTGCCTCCCTGGTGCCAGGGTCAAGGATGTCACTGAGCGGCTGCAAGACATTCTGAGGGGAGAAGGAGAACAGCCAGAGGTCGTGCTCCATAGCGGTACCAATGACATAGATAGAAAGAGGGATGAGGTCCTGCAGGCAGAGTTGAGGGAGCTAGGAGAGAGATTAAAAAGCAGGACCTCAAATGGTAGTAATCTCTAGGTTACTGCTAGTGCCAGTGAGTATAGAAATAGGAGGATAGAGAAGATGAATACGTGACTGGAGAGATGGTGCAGGCGTGAGGCCTTTAGATTCCTGAGGCATTGGGACCGTTTCTTGGGGAGGTGAGACCTATATAAGCCGGATGGGTTGCACCTCAACAGAGCCTGGACCAATATCCTCGCGGGAGGGCTTGCTGGTGCTGTTGGGGAGGGTTTAAACTAGCTTGGCAGGGGGATGGGAACCGGAGAATAGATTCAGTGGGGAGAGAAGCAAAGCTGGAATTGGGCAGCAGGGAAGCAGAAGTAGAAAGTGAATTTAGAAGACAGAAGAAACAAAGGCTAGAAAATAGACAACAGGGGAGTTTGGCAATACTAAATGGTATATACTTCAATGCAAGCAGTATAGGGAATAAGGCAGATGAGCTGAGAGCACAGGTTGACACTTGGGAGTACGATATTACTGAGACATGACTGAAAGAAGGGCAGGTATGGCAGCTCAACATTCCTGGTTACAGGGTTTTCAGGCGGGATAGAGAGGGGGTAAAAAAGGGGGGGGGGGGGTTGCAGTATTGATTAAAGAAACAATTACAGCTGTGAGAAGGGAAGATATGTTAGAGGGTTCATCAAATGAGGCCATATAGGTTGAATTAAAGAACATAAAATGGGTGATCAAACAACTGGGAGTATACTATAGACCCCCAGGCAGTCAGAGGGAGATGGAAGAACAAACATATGGGCAAATTGCTGCAAAGTGCAAAAACTATAGAGCTGTAATAGTGGGGGATTTCAACTACCCTAATATTAACTGGGAAAAAGGTCGTGTGAATGGTACAGAGGGTGCGGAATTCCTAAAATGCATTCAGGAGAGCTTCTTTAGCCAGTATGTAACAAGCCCAACAAGGAAGGGGGCGGTTTTGGATTGGTTTTGGGGAATGAAGAGGGGCAGGTGGAAGGGGCATCAGTGGGAGAGCATTTTGGTGCTAGTGATCATAATTCAGTAAGATTTAGGGTAGTTATGGAAAAGGACAAAGGGGGACCCGGAATAAAAGTTCTCAATTGGGGTAAAGCCAATTTTGCTGAGCTGAGATGGGATTTGGACAAAGTGGACTGGAAACGGCTACTTGACGGTAGATCAGTGCCCGAGCAGTGGGAGGCATTCAAGGAGGAGATCCTGAGGGTACAGAGCAAGTATGTTCCCTTAAATAAAAAGAGTGGGGCTAACAAATCTAGAGCTCCCTGGATGTCAAGGGACATATAGGGTAAGATAAAGAAAAAAAGGAAGCTTATGACAGATATCGGGAACTCAACACTGCAGAAATTCTAGAGGAGTATAAGAAGTGCAGGAGTGCAATTAAAAAATGTACCAGCAAAGCAAAGAGCGAGCATGACAGAATGTTGGCAAGTAAAATCAGGGAAAACCCAAAGTTGTTTTATAAATACATTAAGAGCAAGAGGATAACTAGAGAAACAGTGGGACCTATTAGAGACCACAAAGGAAATCTGTCTGTGGAGGCGGAAGACGTGGGTAGGATTCTTAATGAATACTTTGCATCCGTTTTCGCAAAAGAGAGGGGCGATGCAGATTTTGCAATGAGGGAGGAGGAGTGTGAAATATTAGACAAGCTAAATATAGTGAGAGAGGAAGTATTAAGGGGTTTAGCAGCTTTGAAAGTGGATAAATCCCCAGGCCCAGATGAAATGTATCCCAGGCAGTTAAGAGAAGCAAGAGAGGAAGTAGCAGAGGCTCTGACCATCATTTTTCAATCCTCTCTGGCTACAAGCGTGGTGCCAGAGGACTGGAGGACTGCTAATGTTGTATCTTTGTTTAAAAAGGGAGAAAGGGATAGACCGAGTACTTACAGGCCAGTCAGCCTAACTTCGGTGGTGGAAAAATTATTGGAAAAAATCCTGAGGGATAGGATAAATCTTCATTTGGAAAGACATGGATTAATCAAGGACAATCAGCATGGATTTATCAAGGGAAGGTCGTGTCTGGCTAACTTGATTGAATTTTTTTGAGGAGGTAACCAGGAGCGTCGATGAGGGCAGTGCGTATGATGTAGTGTATATGGATTTTAGCAAAGCTTTTGATAAGGTCCCACATGACAGGCTGGTCATGAAAGTAAAAGTGCATGGGATCCAGGGCAAAGTGGCAACTTGGATCCAAAATTGGCTCAGAGGCAGGAAGCAAAGGGTAATGGTTGATGGGTAGTTTTGTGACTGGAAGGCTGAATCCATTGCGGTTCCACAGGGCTTAGTGCTGGGCCCTTTGCTTTTTATGGTATATATCAATGACTTAGACGTAAATGTTGGGAGTATGATTAAGAAGTTTGCAGATGACACAAAAATAGGCTGTGTGGTTGATAATGAAGAAGAAAGCTGCAGACTGCAGGAAGATATCAATGTACTGGTCAGGTGGGCAGAACAGATGGAATTCAATCCAGATAAGTGTGAGGTAATGCATTTGGGGAGATCTAACAAGGCAAGGGAATACACATTAAATGGTACGGCACTGAAAAGTGTAGCGGAACAAAGGGACTTTGGAGTGCAGGTCCACAGATCCCTGAAGGTAGCAGGCCAGGTAGATAAGGTGGTTAAGAAGGCATATGGAATAATTGCCTTTATTAGTTGCGGCATGGAATACAAGAGCAAGGAGGTTATGCTTGAACTGTATTAAACACTGGTTAGGCCGCAGCTGGAGTACTGTGTGCAGTTCTGGTCACCACATTACAGGAAAGATATGATTGCACTGGAGAGGGTGCAGAGGAGACTTACAAGAATGTTGCCTGGACTGGAGATTTTGGCTATGACGAAAGATTGGAGATGTCTGTTTACTTTGCAACAAAGGAGGCTGAGGGGAGACCTGATTGAGGTGTATAAAATTATGAGGGGCCTGGATAGAATGGGCAGAAAGGACCTGTTTCCTGTGGCAGAGGGGTCAACAACCAGGGGGCATAAGTTTAAAGTAATTGGGGGGAGGTTTAGAGGAGATATGAGGGAAAATGTCTTCACCCAGAGGGTGGTGGGGTTTGGAACTCACTGTTTGAAAGGGTGGTAGAGGCAGAAACCCTCAGCACGTCTTAAAACTAGTTGGATGTGCACTTGAAGTGCCGTAACCTACAGGGCTACGGACCGAGAGCTGGAAAGTAGGATTAGGCTGGATAGCTCTTGGTCAGCCGGCATGAACACGATGGGCCGAAATGGCCTCCTTCCGTGCAGTAAATTTCTATGATTCTATGCCGGCCAACTAGTTACTTTTCCAAGACATTGGTTATTTTAATTTAGAAAAGTGAGTCTAAGTGGACACTCATGCACCTATTCTCAGTAATAGAGGAGTTTTGTTCTGATCAATTTGTACTGCTACATTATAAATATGGTCATGAAAATGACTTCTGATCTGTATTTATGGCACTAAAATCAATGTCATTGTCGTGGAGATAATCTAACTCAGCACAGGCCAAGGTTTGAACCTTGGACCTTCCATTTATCTCTAACTCAGTGCGATGATACACATTAGCGTACTAGTTATTGCTCACTGAAGGGTCAGGGCAAGATGATAGTCTCAGAGATTTCTGGCTTGCAAGTGACCCCGGGTCCTTGGGAGTATTTTCTAACCTTTGGGTAATAATGAGGCTGGAGAACATTCTCTCTCTTGAGCACATATGCATCTGAAGGAGAGTTATGCATGTCGGTCCATATTAGAGTATTCCGTATCACTGTGAGTTCAACACAAGTGCAATGCAATCATTTATCTCTTTTTTCAGGTCACAGTAGGGCTGTACACAGTGTCAGAGGAAAATGCAGCACAATACCCCACAGTAAGATTCACAATCTCCACAGTGCACAATAGGTTTCTCCCCTTTGCGTACTACAATGTATGCACCTGTGAGTATGCTCACAGGTTGGTAGAGCTGTTGAATCGTGAGTGGCTTAGCCAGTCATGTGATGTTCACACAGGACTCAATAAAGCCAGTTGGGTTTAGCGAATCCCCGATGAGGTATGCATTTGTGAGCCTGGTGGATGAACTGGTAATGTGTAGTGTGATTGTTAAACCTTTAGCTAGTAAACCAACAACATGTCAGCTCCGACCATCAGCGGCAGGTCGGGGCATAAAAGGAACGGTGAGCGGCGGCCCCTGGACAGCGTGGTGGCGTACCACTACAAGGTACAGAGCGAGCTGGTGCAGGAGGCCAACGACAGCGAAGAGAGACGTCATTAAGGTCCATGCCGGTGATTGGAGCATGGGCAGGTACAGCAGGAGCGGCGAGGTCGGGGCGAAGGAGCGGCGAGAGAATGTAGAGGGATGTGATCGGGATATGGGAGAGGTGTGAGTTCGGGGCCCAGAAGAGGCGAGGACCCAGGGGCAGCACGGACCAGCCCACACTGCGATATGTGTGCGCACTAGGTCCGTGCAGCAGAGCTGGTCTCCAGTCGTCTTGGATAACCCTCAATTCAAGAGGGAGTTAGATATGGCCCTTACGGCTAAAGGGATCAAGGGTTATGGAGAGAAAGCAGGAAAGTGGTACTGAGGGAATGATCAGCCATGATCTTATTGAATGGTGATGCAGGCTCGAGGGGCCGAATGGCCTACTCCTGCAACTATTTTCTATGTTTCTATGTTGCCACTGGACCAAGACCTAGCTCTGTCAAGCCCGTATGGTGGCTGGTGTGCAACGGTCACCACACGTTAAAAACTCCACGCACAGGCATCTTCCACCCTTCAGGATGTAGTTCGGGATCCGGAATATTAGGTCCTTCATTGAAACACCTGGGAACTCATTCCTTTTTGGCGTGGAAGCAAGCCATCCTCGTTTCGAGGGACTGCCTATGATGGAACCAACTAGTTCTTAACAGCAATGTGTTGTTATGAATTCTGAACCAAAAAACCCATGAAGCAAATACATTCACATACCTTTAGGTATCGAGGTAGATCAGCACCCTTAAGTCAGGGTGACCCTATGTCCCCCTTTTTCAGGGATAGTCCCCGGATAAAGGACTGTGCCCTCAGCCAAACAATGTCCCTGGAAGAGTCCCCGGTTCAGCTTGTTACCCGAATGCACGCGGCTTCAAATCAGGAGTCACGTGACCCCAAGCTGCTCTGCGGATGGTCAATAAAGTGGGCGGGGTTGTGTGGTGGGCCGGGTTCCGATTGGTGGGAGGATTGTCAACCTCATGTTTTCAACCAATAGAAAGGGTGGACATATTGAGGGACTTGAATTTATACAGCGATCGCACTCTGTGGCCGCAGTATACATACTCTGCAACCCCCCCCCCCCGCCCCGTCTGCCAACAGTGACTACACCCCAAAAGTACTTCATTGGCTGTAAAGCGCTTTGCGACGTCTGGTGGTCGTGAAAGGTGCCACATAATGCAAGTCTTTCTTTCTTTTCCAACAGCCCCCGATCCCACCGAATCCCCGGATAGTCCTGTGAAATTCGGTTGAAGAGAGATCTGCCCCAGAGCCAAAATATCCGAGTATCGGTTGTCGCTGGCAAGTGGACTCATGAGCGGTGTGGGGAGGGGGAGGAGCCAGAGATTATGACCGTGATATTCAGGCGGAAAGTTCCGGCGTTGTGCTTTGCAGGTTCAGTTTGTACCAAAATGATGACAACAAAAGACTTGCCTGGCTGCGCTGTTCTGTGATTTCCGCCCTGGCTACTTTGCTCTCCTCCCACTCTGTGTGTCCCCAGATTCGGTTTCGGAAATATGGTCACCCTACTTTAAGTGCCTCAGTCTTTGCTCAATCACGCACGAGGTTCAGAAAAAGTCATCTTTAAATGGAGCAGTTTGCCAAGCAAGCACCAATTCTGAATCAAGTTTAATGTTCTTAGAGATTACAGTTTGAACACTGAGCAGATCGCTGTGTTTTTCTAAATTGGCAGCAGTGTTTACTCATTTAACTTTTAGTGAGGGTTCGTAGATTGGACCAATGTCTTCCTCGTGGCTCGTTGCTAGGAAGAAAATGATGCAGAGAGGGTCAGTGGGCAGATACTGATTGCAGATCAAGCATTTAGAGGAAGAGGAGCTTGCTGTGCGCAAATTGGCTGCCGCGTTTCCCACATTACAACAGTGACTACACTTCAAAACGCACTTCATTGGCTGTAAAGCGCTTTGCAACACCCGGTGGTCATGAAAGGCGCTATATAAAATGCAAGACTTTCTAACAGAGTATACAACAGCTCTGCAATATAAATGCAGATTTTAGACACTCTCCACTTCCCTGCTGAGGTTGTGAAAGCTGAATAAGGCACTGAAAGATAGAACGTTGCATTACCTGGCTGTCCATGAGGGAAAGTTCATAATTGGGAGTCTTGCAGGTATTTTCTGGAGTATTACTGTAAAAGCACAAAGTTAATCTTCAAATGAATGTAACTTGTGGTAAGCACTTATTCCTACTTCACTTGCATGGTTTAGAAGTAGAGTTTAGAAGACTGAGAGGTGATCTTATTGAAACATGTAAGATTCTGAGGGGGCTTGACAGGGTAGATGCAGAGAGGATGTTTCCCCTTGTGGGGGCATCTAGAGGGCATAGTTTCAGAACAAGGGGCCCCCCCATTTAAAACGGAGATGAGGAGGATTTCTTCTCTCAGAGGGTCGTCAATCTGTGGAATTCTCTGCCCCAGAGAGCTGTGGAGGCTGAGTCATTGAATATATTTAAGGTGGGGATAGACAGATTTTTGAGAGATAAGGGAGTCATGGGTTATGGGGAGCGGGCAGGGAAGTGGAATTGAGGCCATGATCAGATCAGGCATGATCTTATTGAATGGTGGAGCAGGCTCGAGGGGCCAAATGGCCGACTCATGCTCCTATTTCTTATGTTCTTGTGGTTTAGTCTTTTAAACGTGTTCGATTCTTAAATGTTCATAAAATGATATTGAATTGCATAGATATTACAGCACAGCAACAGGCTATTCGGGCCAACGGGTCCATGCCAGTGTTTATTCTCCGCACGAGCTTCTTCCCACCTCACTTCTGGTTGGACGTATGCCAGGAGCTTTCATCACATGACCACCTGACTCCGCCCACCCCGACCCCACACTCCAACCATTGGTCACCTGGCCACGTTCCTCCTGGAAAGCAAACTTAATCGTCGCTCTCCAATTGGATGATTCTTATCTGTCAATCCAACTTTTTTACCTCCCGTCAACTCCAATGAGGGGGTTGACTTATGAGGAAAGGCTGAGTAGGCTGGGCCTCTACTCATTGGAATTCAGAAGAATGAGAGGTGATCTTATCGAAACGTGTAAGATTGTGAGAGGGCTTGACAAGGTGGATGCAGAGAGGATGTTTCCACTGATGGGGGAGACTAGAACTAGGGGGCATAATCTTAGAATGAGGGGCCGCCCATTTAAAACTGAGATGAGAAGGAATTTCTTCCCTCAGAGGGTTGTAAATCTGTGGAATTCGCTGCCTCAGAGAGCTGTGGAAGCTGGGACATTGAATAAATTTAAGACAGAGATAGACAGTTTCTTAACCAATAAGGGAATAAGGGGTTATGGGGAGCGGGCAGGGAAGTGGACCTGAGTCCACGATCAGATCAGCCATGATCGTATTAAATGGTGGAGCAGGCTCGAGGGGTTGTATGGCCTACTCCTGCTCCTATTTCTTATGTTCTTACAACTAATAAACAAAACTGAGTTTGGAAAAAACAATGAAAACGGCACGCAATTTATTTTTTAATGGCACAATGCCTTTTCTCCCGTCTTGCCCATAGCAGTGTCCAGGAGGCCAATCTTTAATTACTGGAGACTGCAGGTCGATCCTGGAGGGTTGGCTTATTCCTAACCCTCTGCACAGTGTCGTCTCTGCCAACTGCACTCTACATTTTACACGGTGTAATGTATGCACCTGTGAGTATGCTCAGAGGTGTGTAGAGCTGTCGGCACGTGGTATCTACTGGTACGCACATGGCCTTCCGCAAGAGGTGGGCCCCGGAGGGACTGGAGTGCGTCACCATCCCCCGGCAACCAAATGTTAATTTGATCTAACTTTCCGTTAACGTTTTATTTGGAAATTTGTGGGTTCTAGTGCCCTTGCCAAAAAGGGGCCACTTGGTTTAAAGTTCTACTTAAAATAGTTGTAGAGCTGTTGAGTTGTGATTGGCGTAGTCAGTCACGTGCTGTTCACAAGACTCAATACAACCCCAGTCAGTTGGGTCTCGGTCATCTACGAGGAAGTAGGTGAGCCTGGTGGATGAACTGGCAATGTGTAGTGTGACTGTTGAACCTTTGCTAATAAACCAACTAGTTCTTAATAGCAATGTGTTGCTATGTATTCTTAAGAAAAGAAGCCATGAAGCAAATACATTACACACGGCAACTCAACCCAGCCTACAGAGTCATCCAGTCAAGAGGAGCAAGTTTGTAACATTGAGGCTGGTCCAGCTTTAAGCTCCAGTAGCAAAGCGAGTTGGCTGGGGACACTGCCAGCTCAAGCCGAAAATTATCTTCCATTATAGATAGGAGGCAGATGACCCTTGATGAGAAAGGGCAATTAATAGTGTCAGCTGTGGCTCAGTGGGTAGCACCCATGCCTCTGAGTCAGAAAGTTGTGGGTTCAAGTCCCACCCCAGAGACTTTAAGCACATAAATCTAAGCTGACATTCCCAGTGCAGTATTGAGGGAGCACCGCACTGTCAGAGGTGCTGTCTTTTGGATGAGACTTTAAACCGAGGCCCCGTCTGCCCTCTCAGGTGGACACAAGAGATCCCATGGCACTATTTTGAAGAAGAGCAGGGCAGTTATCCCCGGTGTCCTGGCCAATATTTATCCCTCAATCAATACCACTAAAAACAGATTATCTGGTCATTATCGCGTTGCTGTTTGTGGGAGCCTGCTGTGCGCAAATTGGCTGCTGTGTTTCCTATATTACGACAGTGACTACACTCCAAAAGTACTTCATTGGCTGTAAAGCGCTTTGAGATGTCCAGTGGTCATGAAAGTCGCTATATAAATGCAAGTCTTTCTTTTTGGGGGCATTTGCTGCATATACTTCTAGCTGTTGTCAGTAATGGTACATGGAGCAGGACTCAGCCACATTTTGCCAGATAAATGATTATTCTGTTCACCCTTTCAGAATGAACAACCCATTATCTCAACCCAGATGATGAGGGAAAATATATAGCCATTCAATTTGTTTGTTGCGACTGGGTGACATTTCATTAAATTGAATGTGCATTTATGCAGAAGCCTTCCTGACAGCCTTTGGCATTTTACCTACCACTTAGCTTCACAAATTACATTGTCAAGATATCATCCAATTTACTTTATTGATTTCCAGTCAGTTATGTTATTTAATACTAAAGTTTCAGACCGTTTCCCCAAGGCTGTTGAGAAAAAACAGCTTTGTGCTCGGCCCCAACTTTGTTGGTAAGTCTAATTTCAACAAATGCATTTGAGGAGGGCTACTAGCAAGGCACGAGGAATACACAATAAATGAAAGGATACTGAGAACATAAGAATATAGGAACATAAGAACATAAGAAATAGGGGCAGGAGTCCCCGTTTGGCCCCTCGAACCTGCTCCGCCATTCAATAAGATCATGGCTGATCTGATCATGGACTCAGCTCCACTTCCCCGCCCGCTCCCCATAACCCTTGACTCCCTTATCGTTCAAAAATCTGTCTATCTCCACCTTAAATATATTCAATGACCCAGCCTCCACAGCTCTCTGGGGCAGAGAATTCCACAGATTCACGACCCTCTGACAGTAGAAATTCTTCCTCATTTCTGTTTTAAATGGGCGACCCCTTATTCTGAAACCATGCCTCCTAGTTCTCGATGCCCCCTCGAGGGGAAACATCCTCTCTGCATCCTGTCAAGCCTCCTCAGAATCTTATACATTTCAATAAGATCACCTCTAATTTTTCTAAACTCCAATGAGTACAGGTCCAACCTGCTCAATCTTTCTTCATAAGACAACCCCTTCATCTCAGGAATCAACCTCGTGAACCTTCACTGAACTGCCTCCAACGCAAGTATACCCCTCCTTAAATAAGGAGACCCAAACTGTACGCAGTACTCCAGGTGTGGCCTCACCAATACCCTGTACAGTTGTAGCAGGACTTCCCTACTTCTCTACTCCAACTCCCTTGTAATAAAGGCCAACATTCCATTTGCCTTCCTGATTACTTGCTGTACCTGCATCCTAACTTTTTGTGTTTCATGTACAAGGACCCCCAGGTCCCTCTGTACCGAGGAGTGTAGAGGAACAGAAGGACATTAGAGTGGTCCCCGTGTTTAAGGAGGGATATACTTGCATTGGAGGCTGTTCAGAGAAGGTTCACTAGGTTGATTCTGGAGATGAGGGGATTGGCTTATGAGGATAGGTTTGAGTAGGTTGGGCCTGTACACATTGGAGTTCATAAGAATGAGAGGTGATCTTATTGAAACATAAGATAATGAGTGGGCTCAACAAGGTGGATACAGAGAAGATATTTACACTCATAGGAGAAACTAAAACTAGGGGACATGGTCTCAGAATAAGGGGCCACCCATTTAAAACTGAGATGAGGCGAAATTTCTTTTCTCATAGGGTTGTAAATCTATGGAATTCTCTGCCCCAGAGAGCTGTGGAGGCTGGGTCATTAAATATATTTTAGGTGGAGACAGATTTTTGAGTGATAAGGGAGTAAAGGGTTATGGGTATGGGCAGGGAAGTGGAGCTGAATCCGTGATCAGATCAGCCATGATCTTATTGAATGGCGGCATGGACTCGAGGGGCCAAATGGCCGACTCCTGCTCTAATTTCTTATGTTCTTATTGGTGCGTTCATAATAAAGGATGAAACTGAGTACTGTGTGCAATGAGCAAGTGTGACCTTAGCTCCTTTAATAAGACTCCAGAGTGCAGGTACCTCGTGCTGGGATCCCTTGGGACTCCAACAAGTGGGCCCTCTGGTGGTCAGGTGTCATGCAGGTTAAACAGGGTTACATACATTACATCACTCGCTTGTGAAGTCAACAGTACACTTATTTACAAGGTGAGACGATCTGGGGCTTTACGCTCCCTTGTCGATCGTCTCAGTACAAATGCGGGTGTGGGCAGGTTGGTCAGTTCTTCACTGGGCTGTTGGGCAGCCGGCCTTGCCAGGCTGCTGGGGATGGTGAGTTCGGCATCGTGGTCAACCATGATGTCAGTTGTCACTTGTGTGTGTGTTGGAGGGTCAAAGTTGGTGGTGTCCTCTTCGGGTTGTTCGTAGCTGTTGGTGAACCGCAATTTGATTTGGTCCAAATGTTTTCTATGTGTTTGTCCATTGGCCAATTTGACCTGAAACACCCTACTCCCCTCTTTGGATGTGAGCCATTTGGGACCATGTCCATAATTGAGCACAAACACGGGATCATTGATCTCAATAGCGCGTGACAAATTTGCGCGGTCATGGTACACACTTTGTTGTTGCAGCTTGCCCTCCACGTGATCATGGAGATCAGGGTGGACAAGAGAGAGCCTTGTTTTGAGCGCCCTTTTCATGAGCAGCTCGGCTGGGGGAACCTCGGTGAGTGAGTGGGGTCTGGTGTGGTAGCTGAGCAGCACTCGGGACAGCCGGGTCTGCAGGGAGCCTTCTGACACACGTTTCAAGCTTTGCTTGATGGTCTGAACTGCCCATTCTGCCTGGCCATTGGATGCGGGCTTGAACAAAGCAGATGTGACGTGTTTGATCCCATTGGGGGTCATGAATTCCTTAAATTCAGCACTGGTGAAGTACGGCCCTTTGTCACTGACTAGGACTTCAGGCAGGCCGTGCATGGCAAACATGGTTCGTAGGCTTTCAATAGTGGCCGTGGACGTCTTACTGATATTATTGCACATTCAATCCATTTTGAGTAAGCATCCACGACAACCAAAAACAGTTTGCCTAGAAATGGGTCCGGATAGTCAACGTGGATCCTCGACCATGGTTTGGAGGGCCATGACCACAAACTTAGCGGTGCCTCTCTGGGTGCATTGCTCAGCTGAGAGCAAGTGTTGCAGTGGCGCACGCATGACTCTAAATCCGATACCGGGCCACCACACATGGGATCGGGCTATGGCTTTCATCATTACGATGCCTGGGTGGGTGCTGTGCAGTTCACATATGAACGTATCTCCGCCTTTCTTGGGCAAGACCACGCGATTGCCCCACAATAGACAGTCCGCCTGCGGGGACAACTCATCTTTGCGTCTGTGGAACGGCTTAATCGCTTCCTGCATCTCCACTGGGACACTGGTCCAGCTCCCATGGAGGACACAGTTTTTTTTACCAAAGACACTAAAGGATCCTGGCTGAATCAGGTCCTGATCTGGCGGGCCATAACGAGGGACTTCTCGTTCTCGAATGCCTCCATGGCCACGAGCAAGTCCGCTGGCTGTGCCATTTCCACCCCGGTGGTGGGCAATGGCAGCCGACTGAGAGCATCAGCGCTGTTCTCTGTGCCCAGTCTGTGGCAGATTACATAGCCGACAGCATGAGCGCCCAACTTTGGATGCGGGCAGAGGCATTGGTATTAATCTCTTTGCTCTCAGCGAACAGCGATATGAGTGGCTTGTGGTCAGTTTCAAGTTCGAAGTAAAGCCATAATGATAGCCCAGGCATTTATGTCCACCAGTGACAACGCCAAACAGATTTTGCAGAGTAAAGAAGTTTTGGCCAGTACTGTGCATAAAGTAACATCGGTCTCGAGCAGAAATGTACATGACAGTGCATACACACCGGCTGCTCTGGCACAACCTCAATTGACCCAGAGTCTGCCATCAATAGTTAATGCGAGGCAGTTAACAACTTGTTGGCGCTGCAGAGGTGATCATCGACTCCATCAATGCCGCTTTATGCACTATGCTTGCAGAACAATGGGACACCTGCAACGAACGTGCAGGCGAGCTGCAAACCCTGCAAACCCTACAAACCACCATGTTGCAGAGGAAGATTGATCCACTGTGTATCAGGGTGAATTGGAGACTCGTACGGAGGAGGCAGAAGTGTACTACGAAATGTCCACCAATAATGATGAAAGTTGAACTGAACGGTATTCCAGTATCTATGGAACTGGACAAGGGTGCAAGTCAGTCCATAATGAGTAAAAAGGCCTTCGACAGGCTGTGGGGCAAAAAGGCACACAGGACCAAGCTCAGCCCCATTCACACCAAACTAAGGATTTACACCAAGGAACTAATCCCTGTAATTGGCAGTTCTGAAGTCAAAGTCTCCTATGACAGAGCAGTACACGAACTCCCGCTATGGATTGTGCCAGGGGATGGCCCCATAGGTTTGGCAGAAGCTGGCTGGGAAAAATCCGCTGGAACTGGGATGACATCCAAGCGCTTTCGTCAGTCAACGACGCCTCATGTACCCAGGTTCTGAGCAAGTTCCCATAGTTGTTCGAGCCAGGCATTGGAAGTTTCTCGGGGGCGAAAGTGCAGATTCATTTGGTTCCTGGTACGCCACCCATCCACCACAAGGCACGGGCGGTACCGTACATGATGTGTGAAAAGTAGAAATCGAGCTGGACAGGCTGCAGCGTGAAGGCATCATCGTGCCGGTGGAATTCAACGACTGGGCCAATCCAATTGTCTTAGTACTTAAGGAGGATGGCACATTTAGAATTTGCGGGGTCTATAAAGAAACGATTAACCGTTTTTCACTGCAAGACCAGTACCCGCTACCCAAGGCAGGCGACCTATTTGCGACCCTGACTGGAGGGAAGACGTTCACCAAGCTGGACCTGACCTCAGCCTACATGACACAGGAGCTGGAGGAGTCTTCTAAAGGATCACCTGCATCAACACGGACAAAGCTCTGTTAATCTAAAACCTGTGCCCGTCCGGGATTCGATTGGCCGCGGCAATCTTCCAGCGGAACATGGAGAGCCTGCTAAAGTCGGTTCCTCGCACAGTGGTTTTCCAGGACGACGTATTGGTTACAGGTCAGGACATCACTTATTTCAACCAAGCGCAGCCCCAAGTTGAAGTGGCAACTCATTAACCAATGTCTGCGGTACCAACTCATTAACCAGCAACTTGCATTCACCATGTGCAGCGAATCGTAAACTGACTGGCAGATGCTGCGGGAACCGCGCGCCCCTGTCCCCGGCATAAGGCAAGCGCCCCCCCCACCCCACCCCACCCCACCTGTGAGGTGCCATCTCATTAACCGATTGCAGAAAGTAAAGTGTGGGGGGATAAATCATTAACCAACGTACTTTTGGGGTGAGGGATGGGAGGAGAAATAGAGAGAAGAATCTGGAAGAGGTTCTTGAAGAATCTGGAAGAGATTCTTAGTCGGTTGGATAGCGTGGGGCTCAGGTTGAAACGCTCGAAGTGCATTTTCCTGGCACAGGACGTCGAATTTTTGGGAAGAAGAATCGCAGCGGAAAGCATCTTCACCGACACCAAGATGGAGGCCATCAAGAACACGCCGCGACCACAGAACGTGACAGAACTGCGGTCGTTCCTGGGACTCCTTAACTATTTCGGTTAAGCACCCTGCTAGAACCCCTACATGCGCTACTACGCAAGGGAGATGACTGGGTATGGGGGAATTCACAAGAGGCTGCCTTTAAGAAAGCCAAAATCTGTTGTGTTCAACAAACTGCTTGTACTGTATAACCCTTGTAAACGATTAGTGCTAGCTTGCGATGCGTCATGATACGGGGTCGGGTGCGTGTTACAACAGGCTAATGAATCGGGGATTTTGCACCCGGTCGCTTATGCGTTCAGGAGTTTGTCCAAGGCCGAAAGGGCCTACAGCATGATTGAAAAAGAGGCTCTGGCGTGCATCTACGGGGTAAAAAAATTGCACCAGTACTTATTTGGTCTCAAGTTTTGAGCTTGAAACTGACCACAAGTCGCTCATATCGCTGTTCTCTGAGAGCAAAGAGATTAATACCAATGCCTCTGCCCGCATCCAAAGATGGGCGCTCACGCTGTCGGCATACAACTATGTAATCCGCCACAGATCGGGCACAGAGAGCTGCGCTGATGCTCTCAGTCAGCTGCCATTGCCCACCACTGGGGTGGAAATGGCACAACCAGCGGACTTGCTCATGATCATGGAGGCATTCGAGAATGAGAAGTCCCCCGTTACGGCCCGCCAGATCAGAACCTGGACCAGCCAGGATCCTTTACTGTCTTTGGTAAAAAAAACTGTGTCCTCCATGGGAGCTGGTCCAGTGTCCCAGTGGAGATGCAGGAAGTGATTAAGCCGTTCCACAGATGCAAAGACGAGTTGTCCCCGCAGGCGGACTGTCTATTGTGGGGCAATCGCGTGGTCTTGCCCAAGAAAAGCAGAGATACGTATTCATATGTGAACTGCACAGTACCCACCCAGGCATTGTAATGATGAAAGCCATAGCCTGATCCCACGTGTGGTGGCCCGGCATTGACTCAGATTTAGAGTCAGGCGTGTGCCACTGCAACACTTGCTCTCAGCTGAGCAATGCACCCAGAGAGGCACAGCTAAGTTTGTGGTCGTGGCCCTCCAAACCGTGGTCGAGGATCTATGTAGACTATGCGGACCCATTTCTAGGCAAAATGTTTTTGGTTGTCGTGGACGCTTACTCAAAATGGATTGAATGTGCAATAATGTCTGTCGGCACGTCCACGCCCACTATTGAAAGCCTACGAACCATGTTTGCCACGCACGGCTTGCCCGATGTCCTAGTCAGCGACAATGGGCCCATGCTTCACCAGTGAATTCAAGGAATTCATGACCCGCAACGGGATCAAACACGTCACATCTGCTCCATTGAAGCCCGCATCCAACGAGCCGGCAGAACGGGCAGTTCAGACCATCAGGAGATGTTAGGACAGTAGATTTTGAGGAGCGTCTTAGAGGAGGGGAGAGAGGCAGAAAGTTTTAGGGAGGGCGTTTCAGAGCTTAGGGCCAAGGCAGCTGAAGACACGGCCACCGATGATGGAGCGATTATAATCAGGGATGTGCAAGAGTCCAGAATTGGAATAGCGCGGATGTCTCAAAGGGTTGTAGAGCTGGAGGACGTTAGTGATAGGGAGGGGTGAGGCCATGGAAAGATTTGAAAACAAGGATGAGTTTTAAAATCAACTAGTGGGCATAGATTTAAAGTAATTGGGGGGAGGTTTACAGGAGATAGGAGGGGAAATTTCTTCACCCAGAGGGTGGTGGGGGTCTGGAACTCACTGCCTGAAAGGGTGGTAGAGGCAGAAACCCTCACCACATTTTGAAAAGTACTTGGATGTGCACTTAGTGCCGTAACCTGCAGGGCTACGGACCAAGAGCTGGAAAGTGGGATGAGGCTGGATAGCTCTTTGTCGGCCGGCACGGACACGATGGGCCGAATGGCCTCCTTCCGTGCCATAAATTTCTATGATTTTTCTATGAATGGCTACACCATTACCAAGCCCAATGGTGATGAAGACCAATTCCTTGACCCCTTACCACTGCTGTGGTTGGGATCAGTCAATTCAGAACAGGCAGAGGCTTGGGCTGGTGGTCTTCCTGCTCTGGCGGCTTAGCAGCGCATGGGTCAGTACCTTTAATCGCCAGAGCTTTTGCTTTATAAATAGCTGCCTGAGTTTGACAGCTTGTTGGGGACGGAATTACAACAACACTAAGCAGTCAGTCTCACTTAAGGCACAATTCTATTTTAAAACAATCGATCAATACAAATTCAAATTAAAAAAAAATCTGGTTTAACTTTCAAAATGATTATGCCTCCCTGTCCATTCTGTAAGTAAATGTACTGAGGAGTGAAACCAGATCACACCATTATAATAGCCAATAGTTTAATATGATGCAAAAACAAGGCAGAGTGCAATAAGTATTATGCAGCATTACTGTTGCATTACATTCACTCATGCAATGCTGTATTGTTAAATTATTGGATCTCTATCATTACAATCTATCCCTTTAATTATCCACTTTGTCACTAGTCCATTTATCACACTGTGCCTCTCTCCGTATTACATTACTCATGTCAAATCTCCCAGATTATTATTGATATTAAGCATATTATATTCTACGACAAGAACACAGAGGAACATAGGAACAGGAAGAGGCCATTCAGCCCCTCGAGCTTGTTCTGCCATTCAATGAGATCTGTGCTGATCTGCGACCTAACTCCATATCCCTTAATACCTTTGGTTAACAAAAAGCTATCAATCTCCAATTTTAAATGAACAATTGACCCCCAGCATCAATTGCCATTTACGGAAGAGAGTTCCAAACTTGTACCGCCCTTTATGTATAGAAGTGTTTCCTAATTTCACTCCTAAATTTTAGACTATGCCACCTACTACCAGAATCCCCAACCAGCGGAACTAATTTCTCTCTACCAACCCGATCTGTTCCCCTTAATATCTTGAAAACTTCGATCAGATCACCCTTTAACCTTCTAAATTCAAGGGAATACAACCCGAATTTGTGTAATCAAAATGGCCAACACAGGACATCATGTCCAAGAGATCACAATTGGGATTGGGAGGCGAGATTATGACGGGGTTTGGATAAGTAGACAGAGAAAGGCTGTGCCCATAATTTTTTTTTTTTTAATTCATTCATAGGATGTGGGCATCACTGGGAAGACCAGCATTTATTGCCCATCCCTTAATTGCCCTTGAGAAGAAAGGTGGTGAGCCGCCTTCTTGAACCGCTGCAGTCCGTGTTCCTATGCGCCTGCTGCCCTTGTCCTTCTGGGTGGTAGAGGTCGTGGTTTGGGAGGTGCTGCCGAAGTTAGCTGATGGTACAAGAACCAGGGGACATAGATTTAAGGTTTTGGGCAAGAGATACAGGAGGGATGTGAGCAAGACCATTTTGCGCAGCGAGTGGTAATGATCTGGAACTCGCTGCCGACGAGGGTGGTGGGAGCGGAGATGATCAATGATTCCAAAAGGAAATTGGATGGGCACTTGAGGGAAATAAACTTTCAGGGCAACGGGGAGAGAGCGGGGAATGGGACCGACTGGATTGCTCGACAGAGAGCCGGCATGGACTCGATGGGCCAAATGGCCTCCTTCTGTGTCAGCTGGGGCTCAGTGGGTAGCGCACTTGCCTCTGAGTCAGAAGGTTGTGGGATCAAGTCCCACTCCAGGGACTTGAGCACAAAAAAATCTAGGTTGACACTCCCAGTGCAGTGCTGAGGGAGCGCTGCACTGTCGGAGGTGCCGTCTTTCAGATGAGACGTTAAACCGAGGCCCCGTCTGCTCTCTCAGGTGGACGTAAAAGATCCCACGGCACTTTTTCAAAGAAGAGCAGGGGAGTTATCCATGGTGCCCTGGCCAATATTTATCCCTCAATCAACATAACAAAAAGAAAAACAGATTATCTGGTCATTATCACATTGCTGTTTGTGGGAGCTTGCTGTGCGCAAATTGGCTGCCGCATTTCCCACATTACAACAGCGACTACACTCCTTCATTGAAAGTACTTCATTGGCTGTAAACGGCTTTGAGACGCCCGGTGGTTGTGAAAGGCGCTATATAAATCCAAGTCTTTCTTTCTTTAATGACTCCATGAGACTCTCTGGGAAATTTCTGGCGAACGTTGATGATGATTTGCGTCACTTCACCGAGGTTTCTCAACATAAGGCCAAATGCTGCTTCTTTCCCCGCACCTGCTGTTCCAGCAGCATCTTTGAATTTAGGAGCCACTTAATCCTGAATTACGCTAATGCAATCTAGGCGGCAGCTGCCTCGATTATTTCCGTTTGTCACCTTCAATAGCTGTGAAAAGATTTCCAGTCTGGCAGCGACATTTCAAGAAAGAAGAAAGAAAGAACTTGCATTTATATAGCGCCTCTCACCACCCAAGGACGTCCCAAAGCGCTTTGTAGCCAATCTTTTGATGTGCAAACATTGTTCAAACAAGACAGACAAAATTTATGCACAGCAAGGTCCCACAAAACGTACTGAAACAATGTCCAGATCTGATCTAATTTAGGTATTGTTTGAGGGATACACATTGGCCAGGACACCAGAAGATCTCTCCTAGCTTGTCTTCGAAATAGCGCCGTGGGATCTTTCAGGTCCATCTGAGGTACACAGGCCCACTCATTTTTGAAATGTTATTGCAAACCTCATTTTAATAAGATTGCAAAGCAGGAAGGGGAGGATAAAAATGTAGACAATCTCCTTATCAGATCTCTCCGCGTCATATCAAACCACACAATGTCTCTGTTTAACGGCTCATCCGAAAGACGGCACCTCTGACAATGCGGCGCTTCCTCAGTACTGCCCCTCTGACAGTGTGGCACTCGCTCGGTCCTGCCTCTCCGACAGTGCAACGTTCCCTCAGTCCCTCCTAGTGTGCGGCGCTCCCTCAGTACTGCTTCTCTGACAGTGCAGCACTCCCTCAGTACTGCCCCTCTGACAGTGCGGCACTCCCTCAGTACTGCCCTTCCTACAGTGCGGTGCTCCCTCAGTACTGCCCCTCCGACAGTGCGGCGTCCACTCAGTACTGCCCCTCCGACAGTGCGGCACTCCCTCAGTACTGCCCCTCCGACAGTGCGGCACTCCCTCAGTACTGCCCCTCCAACAGTGCGGCGCTCCCTCAGTACTGCCCCTCCGACAGTGCGGCGTCCACTCAGTACTGCCCCTCCGACAGTGCGGCGCTCCCTCAGTACTGCCCCTCCGACAGTGCGGCGTCCACTCAGTACTGCCCCTCCGACAGTGCTGCGCTCCCTCAGTACTGCCCCTCCGACAGTGCGGCACTCCCTCAGTACTGCCCCTCCGACAGTGCGGAGCTCCCTCAGTACTGCCCCTCCGACAGTGCAACGCTCCCTCAGTACTGCCCCTCCGACAGTGCGGCGTCCACTCAGTACTGCCCCTCCGACAGTGCGGCACTCCCTCAGTACTGCCCCTCCTACAGTGCGGTGCTCCCTCAGTACTGTCCCTCCTACAGTGCGGCGCTCCCTCAGTACTGCCCCTCCGACAGTGCGGCGCTCCCTCAGTACTGCCCCTCCTACAGTGCGGTGCTCCCTCAGTACTGCCCCTCCTACAGTGCGGCGCTCCCTCAGTACTGCCCCTCCCACAGTGCGGCCCTCCCGTTTGTATTGCACTGGAGTGACAGCCTTGATTTTGTGCTGCAAAGTCGAAGAGCATCCAGTTTCTTGTTTTCGAAACTGACCAAAGGCCTGCATTCAAAAGGGAGAGCCATTTTTGCTCTTTGACTCTCAGTGTTAGAAAGAAAAAGCTTTCCCCAAAACACAGATCAGCAGCATCTTCACAATTTAGTGGAAACACCAGTGTGTATTGGCTCCACCTTCTAAAAAAAAGTTGCACTGTGATCTCAATTCGACACACGGCTTTTAGCGATTGATTCTAGCTGCAAATAG
Source organism: Pristiophorus japonicus (assembly GCF_044704955.1). Lineage (NCBI taxonomy): Eukaryota > Metazoa > Chordata > Chondrichthyes > Pristiophoridae > Pristiophorus > Pristiophorus japonicus. The sequence goes on along the minus strand of NC_091987.1, from coordinate 211,021,990 downwards.
CCAGATTTGAATTACAGGTACAGCACCTGAAATCGAGTAACCTTGGGACCGAGACCGCGCCGGCTTTCGGATTTCCCCGGATTTCGCTGTTGACGGTCCTCGCCGTTAAAAACAGATTATCTGGTCATTATCACAGTGCCGTTTGTGGGATCTTGCTGTGCACAAATTGGCTGCTGAGTTTCCCACATTACAACAGTGACTGCTCTTTTAAAAAAAAAACTTACTTAATTGTCTGTCAAGCACTTTGGGAAGGTCTGGTGGTCATGAAAGGCGCTATATAAATGCAAGCCTTTCTTTTGCTGTCTATCTTCTCAGCCCTGGGGGAAGTCTTGCACTTTGGGAATTGGCTCTTCGTTGAAGTTTCTCGATCACAAAAAATAAATACATTGATTTCTTCAAAAAAAAATGATGGCAGTTGACCAAAGTGCAGTATCCTTTTTCTTTCCCTCCTACGCGCCCAGAACCAGGACAGCTGCCAAGAGCAGGACGTATTATGAATGATATAAAAATTTGTCGAGGCTATGTTATAAATAATAACATACTAAAAGGAGTGATTTGCAGGGCCATTTTCTCATCAAAGGCTTCAGAGATGGTCACGAATTGCTCAAGCTTCAGCTATGTAGATATGTGATCCCGGCAATTATATGACAGCTTCGCACTAGTATTTTTGAAGTGTAGTCGCTGCTGTAATGGAGGAAACGCGGCAGCCAATTTGCGCACAGCAAGATCCCACAAACAGCACCATGACAATGACCAGATAATCAGTTTTTTGCTAGCTGACTGAGGGATAAATATTGGCCCCAGGACACCGGGGATAACTCCCCTGCTCTTCTTCGAAATAGTGCCATGGGATCTTTTACATCCACCTGAGAGAGCAGACGGGGAACAGAGGCGCACGCACTTTCAGAATGTTATTGCAAACGTAATTTTAATAAGATTGCATAGCTGAAGGGAGAGGAAAGCAATTGATATTATCGCCTGATCAGATCTCTCAGCATCATTATCAAACCACATTGTCTACAATTAATTACTTTGGGGTGCAGTGACGATTAACCCGCAGATTGTCAGCCGTGCCTCAGTGGTTAGCACTCTCATCTTGGCATCAGAATGTTGTGGGTTCAAGTCCCACTCCAGGGACTTGAGCACAAAAATCTAGACTGACACTGCAGTGCTGTGCTGGAGGAGTGTTGTACTGTTGGAGGTGCTGTATTTCGGATGAGACGTTAAACCGAGGCCCTATCTACACTCTCAGGTGGATGTAAAAAAATCCAATGGCTCTATTTCAAAGACGAGCAGGGGAGTTATCCCTGGTGTCCTGGCCAATAATTATCCCTCAATCAGCATAACAAAAACTGATTATCTGGTCATTATCACATTGCTGTTTGTGGGAGCTTGCTGTGCGCAAATTGGCTGCCGCATTTGCTACATTACAACAGTGACTACACTCCAAAAGTACGTCATTGGCTGCAAAGCGCTTTGAGATGTCTGGTGGTTGTGAAAGGTGCTATATAAATGCAAGCCTTTCTTTCCTTTATGTTGCCAACAGAGCAGCGTTTTCCCCCATAAGTGTTGCCAACATAAACGACTCGTCAAGGGGTTTATGGTAGAGTTGATTGAGGGAGGAACGTTGATCAGGACATAGAATTCACCGCTTGTTCTAACCGTGCTGTGGGATCTTAAACATTCATCTAAACAGGCCAGCATGAACTCAGGCATCGTAGATCTGCACTCTGTACGTTAATGTAAAAGAGACGGTAGCAAGCTTTGCATCCCTCCCTATATTTATTTCCTTTGACCTCAAGAGAAATCAAGGCTGGGAGAGATGTAAAAGGGGCTTCCCAATCACTGTCATCCGTTTCTCACATAACGTCACAGAATCATAGAAATTTATAGCACGGAAGAAGGCCATTTCGGCCCATCGTGTCCGCGCGGCTGACAAAGAACTATCCAGCCTAATCCCACTTTCCAGCTCTTGGTCCGTAGCCCTGCAGGTTACGGCACTTCAAGTGCACATCCAAGTAGTTTTTAAATGTGGTGAGGGTTTCTGCCTCTACCTCCCTTTCAGGCCGTGAGTTCCAGACCCCCACCACCCTCTGGGTGAAGAAAGTTCCTCTCATATCTCCTGTAAACCTCCCCCAATTACTTTAAATCTATGCCCCCTGGTTGTTGACCCCTCTGCTAAGGGAAACAGGTCCCTCAAAATTTTATACACCTCAATCAGGACTCCCCTCAACCTCCTCTATTCCAAAGAAAACAGACCCAGCATCTCCAATCTTTCCTCACAGCCAAAATTCTCTAGTCCAGGCAACATTCTTGTAATTCTCCTCTGCACCCTTTCCAGTGCAATCACATCTTTCCTGTAATGTGGATACCAGAACTGCACGCAGTACTCCAGCTGCAGCCTAACCAGTGTTTTACACAGTTTAAGCATAACGTCCTTGCTCTTGTATTCTGATCAGGCCAACATCCCCAGCATCGAAGCACTGACCACACTCAACCAGCTCCGTTGGGCGGGCCACATCGTCCTCATGCCCGACACAAGACTCTCAAAGCAAGCGCTCTACTCAGAACTCCTACTCAGAAGCGAGCCCCAGGTGGGCAGAGGACACGTTTCAAGGATATCCTCAAAACCTCCCTGATAAAATGCAACATCCCCACCGACACCTGGGAGTCCCTGGCCAAAGACCGCCCTAAGTGGAGGGAGAGCATCCAGGAGGGCGCTGAGCACCTCGAGTCTCGTCGCCGAGAGCATGCAGAAAACAAGTGCAGGCAGCAGAAGGAACGTACGGCAAATCAGACTCCCCACCCACTCTTTCCCTCAACGACAATCTGCCCCACCTGTGACAGGGACTGTAATTCCCATATTGGACTGAACAGTCACCTGAGAACTCACTTTTAGAGTGGGAAAAAGTTTTTCTTGATTCCGAGGGACTGCCTATGATGATGATATATTCCGAACTCCAGAGTTTGATTTATTACCAATGAAAATCTGACTGAGAAATGCACATTATAAGACTCAGAAATAGGTGGAGATACGGCCTTCTAGATTTAAAACCAAGCTTGCTGATGTAATAACCTGAAAGGTTAACTCTGTTTCTCGCTCCACAGTTGCTGTCTGACCTACTGAGTATTTCAAGTTTACTTGCTGTCATTATGTTCGAAATTTCCAGGCAGCCATTCAAAATCCAAACCTGTCCACCAAAAACTGGACAGGAGGGGTCACCAGCTTCGAGATAATTTCCACATTTCACTGAAGGCAGAATGATAGAAAGCTGCTTGACGAAAGAAAATACATTTTAGTGTAGAGTGGATAGTAAAGATCTATTTCCCTAAGCAGAGGAGCCAATAGCCAGGGGTCATAGATTTAAATAATTGGTAGGAGGTTAGAGGGGAGTTGAAGAGAACTTTTTTTAACCCAGAGAGTGGTGGAACTCACTGCCTGAAAGGGTGGTAGAGGCAGAAACCCTCAGCACATTTAAAAAATACTTGGATGTGCCCTTGAAGTGCCGTAACGTACAGGGCTATGGACTGAGAGCTGGAAAGTGGGATTAGGCTGGATGGCTCTTTGTCGGCTGGCGCGGGCATGATGGGCCGAATGGGCTACTTCTACAGTGACTAAACTCCAAAAGTACTTCATTGGCTGTAAAGCGCTTTGAGGCATCCGGTGGTCAGGAAAGCTGCTATATAAATGCAAGTCTTTCTTTCTTCTGTGCTGTAAATTTCTATGCTATTATGAGTGTACATTATTCACTAAAGCACTTGACTTGGACAGGAGCAAGGGAAGATGGAGAAGGCATTGTGATGAGATCACAGAGACTAAACACGGGCGAGTCAGACTCTGGTCTGACTGCTTGTTAGCAAGTAAATACTACAACAACACTACTTCTTTCCTGCCCATCTAGTCGGCTCTCTCCTTCCTGCAAGTTGTTAATACAATTCTTTGTGTGAATGACACAGTTTTCATCCGAAAATCCAGCTATTATTTTCTAGTAGAAATCAAGCAAAGGCCAAGAGGTGAGCCTGTATTATTCTCGTATCTAAGTTTTCCACTCAGGTGCTGTTCGGATTAGAAGGTCAGGCCGGGCCATTCAAAGCCGAAGAGGGAGAAAACATTTGTTTCAAAAGCTCAGTGAAAGGTTGCAACTAATCAGGAACCAGGAATATTGGTTGCCATAATACGGAAATGGAGGTTGGGGCTCAGAGGGAAAATAGCAAAGCAAAGACACCAGTGAATGGAACATCAGCCCCACCTACAGGCCATGCAGTACACTGCAATTAAAACTGGGGCTTCAACTTCAGAATAAAAATAAGTTACTTTTCTTTGAGCACGACATCTTGTGAAAGAAGATGGAGATGATTTTTATACAGTTCTCAAATTTATAATTCGTGAATTTCGGGAACAATTTTTTTTAAATCAATGGAATGAATATCTGGCGGGTTTCACAATGTGGTGAAAGATGAAATGCCTTGTCTCGTTTATGGTAACAACAACTTGTATTTATATAGCGCCTTTAACGTAGTAAAACATCCCAAGGCGCTTCACAGGAGTGTTTTAAGACAAAAACAAATACCTTTGACACAAGAAGAAATTAGCGCAGGTGACCAAAAGCTTGGTCAAAGAGGTAGGTTTTAAGGAGCGTCGTAAAGGAGGAGAGAGAGGCGGAGAGGTTTAGGGAGGGAGTTCCAGAGCTTGGGGCCCAGGCAACAGAAGGCACGGGCCACCGATGGTGGAGCAGTTATCCTGGGACAGCGGCAGGAGAGTAGGAAGGTCAAAGAGTAGCCAAGGGTTGGGGTATGGATTTGGGAGGACAGAATATCCGAGCGAGAAGAGATTGAAAGATGGCATGTTGACAGGAGAGACTGGTTATAGATGAATTTGGGAAGTCCCAAATTTAACGTCGTGGGGCTGAATCACCGTCTAAAAAAATTTGTCACTAAGTTTGTAAACTTATTCTGAGAAATTACGCAGTTAGCTGGTGTGTTACGTTGGAGTACGATCGCGAGGTTTTCATTTTTCATCGAACCTGTACTGAACTAACCGGGAGTGTTTGGTACTGACAGCAGGAGGGTAGAATTTCCATGGGAGTTCCCCGATCCCCCACCATAACGAAAGCAGGTGTTGGTCCCTCTCCGCCATTTCCCCGGTGTTCACGACAGTCTCCCATAAAGGAACATAAGAAATAAGAGGAGGAGCAGGCCGCAAGGCCCCTCGAACCTACTCTGACATCAATGGGAGCTTGCTGTGCGCAAATTGGCCGCTGCGTTTCCTACATTACGACAGTGAACACACTTCAAAAAGTACTTCATTGTCTGTAAAGCGCTTTGGGACGTCCAGTGGTCATGAAAGAAGTTAGCGTCTTCGACCAGGCCAACATCCCCAGCATCAAAGCACTGACCACACTCGACCAGCTCCGTTGGGCGGGCCACATTGTTCACATGCCCGACACAAGACTCCCAAAGCAAGCGCTCTACTCGGAATTCCTACAGGGCAAGCGAGCCCCAGGTGGGTAGAGGAAACGTTTTCAAGGACACCCTCAAAGCCTCCTTGATAAAATGCATTATCATCATAGGCAGTCCCTCGAAATTGAGGAAGACTTACTTCCACTCCAAAAATGAGTTCCTAGGTGACTGAACAGTCCACTACGGGAATTACAGTCTCTGTCACAGGTGAGACAGATAGTTGTTGGGGGAAGGGGTGGGTGGGACTGGTTTGTCGCACGCTCCTTCTGCTGTCTACGCTTGTTTTCTGCATGCTCTCGGCGTTGAGACTCGAGGCGCTCAGCGCCCTCCCGGATGCACTTCCTCCACTTAGGGCAGTCTTTGGCCAGGGACTCCCAGATGTCGGTGGAGATGTTGCATTTTATCAAGGAGGCTTTGAGCGTGGCCTTAAACGTTTATTCTGCCCACCTTGGGCTCGCTTGCCATGTAGGAGTTCCGAGTAGAGCACTTGCTTTGGGAGTCTTGTGTCAGGCATGTGGATAATGTGGCCTGCCCAGCGGAGCTGGTCGAGTGTGGTCAGTGCTTCAATGCTGGGGATGCTGGCCTGGACGAGGACGCTAATGTTGGTGTGTCTGTCCTCCCAGGGGATTTGTAGGATCTTGCGGAGACATCTTTGGTGGTATTTCTCCAGTGATTTGAGGTGCCTACTGTATATGGTCCATGTCTCTGAGCCATACAGGAGGGCGGGTATCACTACAGCCCTGTAGACCATGAGCTTGGTGGCAGATTTGAGGGCCTGATCTTCGAACAGTGCAGGGCATTTCTGAGCCTAAAACAACAACCCAACTCGGGAGCAGCAAAACAGCATTAAGGCCGAGGTCCAAAAAAACCCCACGACCTAAAGAATAGATGGTGAGTGGAGATAGCACAGGAGATTCAGCAACTGGCCGACAGCCATGATGTGCGAGGATTCTTCACCGCAGTTAAGGCCACCTACGGCTCAATCACCCAAGGTCCCACCCCACTGCTGGTCAAGAAAGGGGAGACACTCATCAAGGACACCGAGGCAGTCAGGACCTGCTGGAAGGAGCACTTAGAAGATCTCCTTAACCGAAAATGCAACATCCCCACCGACACCTGGGAGTCCCTGACCAAAGTCAGCTCTAAGTGGAGGAAGTGCATCCGGGAGGGCGCTGAGCACCTCGAGTCTCGTCGCCGAGAGCATGCAGAAAGCAAGCGCAGGCATCGGAAGGAGCGTGCAGCAAACCAGACTCCCCACCCACCCTTTCCTCCAACCACTGTCTGTCCCACCTGTGACAGAGACTGTAATTCCCGTATTGGACTGCACAGTCACCTGAGAACTCACTTTTAGAGCGGAAGCAAGTCTTCCTCGATTTCGAGGGACTGCCTATGATGATGATATATAAATGCAAGTCTCTCATAGAAACATAGAAACATAGAAAATAGGTGCAGGAGTAGGCCATTCGGCCCTTCTAGCCTGCACCGCCATTCAATGAGTTCATGGCTGAACTCTTTTAAGTGTACTTGCCCAGCTCTTGTTGCCCCATTGATACAACTGAGTGAGTTGCTCGGCTAGTTCAGAAAGTAGTTTAAGGGTAAGGCCAACAGACGGCCTTCCCTAAAAGGACATAAGTGAACCAGATGGGTTTTTATGACAATCCAACAATTTCAGGGACAGTTTTACGGAGGCCAGCTATTTAGTTCCAGACTGAATTCAGATTCTCAAAACTATCGTGGTGGGATTTACATTCACATTCTGTGGATGATTAGCCCAGGTTTAATGGATTGCTATTCCAGGAAATTCTCATCCTTGTTTACAAATCCCTCCATGGCCTCGCCCTCCCTATCTCTGTAATCTCCTCCAGCCCCACAATTCCCTCGATTTTGCCCTCTTGAGCATCCCTGATTATAATCGCTCAACCATCGGTGGCCGTGCCTTCTGTTGCCTGTTCCCCAAGCTCTGGAATTCCCTGCCTAAACCTCTCCGCCTCTCTATCTCTTTCAAGATGCTCATTAAGACCACAACTCTTTGACCAAGCTTTTGGTCACCTGCACTAATTTCTTCTTATGTGGCTCGGTGTCAAATTTTTAAAAAAATATCATAATACTCCTGTGAAGCACCTTGGGATGTTTCGCTCCGTTAAAGGTGCGAAATAAATACAAGCAGTTGGTGTTGTTGGTGTAACATAACCATTCATTCATTCATAGGCAGTCCCTCGAAACGAGGATGACTTGCTTCCACGCCAAAAAAAGGACGAGTTCACAGGTGTTTCAATGAAGGACCCGAACTACACACCGAAGGGTGGAAGATGCCTGTGCGTGGATTTTTTTAACATGGGGTGGCCGTTGCACACCAGCCACCACACGGGCTTGACAGAGCTAGGTCTTGGTCCAGTGGCAAGGGTTAACCAAGACAACTGGAGACCAGCTCTGCTGCACAGACTAAGTGCGCACACATATCTCAGGGGGGCCTGGCCCGTGTTGCCCCTGGGCCCCTGGCCCCGAACTCACGTTTCCCCTGGGTCCTGATCACATCCCTCTATAATCTCTCGCCGCTCCTTCACCCTGACCTCGCCACTCCTGCTGTACCTGCCCACGCTCCAATCACCGACCTGGATCTTGATGATGTCACTCTTCACAGCCGTCGCCCTCCTGCACCAGCTCGCACTGTACCTTGAGGTGACACACCTCCATGCTGCCCATGGCCGTCGCTCGTCGCTCCTTTTATGGCCCCGACCTGCCGCTGATGTTCCCTCGCAGGTCAGGACCTCCACGTTATCACCACACTACCATACACGCAGTCTGCAACGGACAGAGTTCACATTCACACACCCAACTCACTCTTCGAAGGGAATCCCCTGATCATTCGCATTCGACCCAAGCAATGAAAACATTCTTGCTCAGGAACGCTCTGATGTTTGGGCATCTTTCAATTCCGGGAAATGGCTCCAGAGAATTAAAGGTGAACGATGGTGGCTTCCAGTGGGAGCTTTGCCAGGTGTTGGACAGTAATGATGGTCTGAATAACATCAAGGAAGAAATGAGGCAGGAAAAAGAGTTGGGCTTTGTATAAACAATGTCACAGCATGAACACCAATTGAATTAAATTACATGAAGCAACAAATCTCGAGTCAACAAATGAACCCTAGTGCAGTGCACCGAAATCTACATAACTCACCTACAGACCAGGCTTATTAAAATGTATTTGTGAGTGATCACAAAAGCAGTCATCTGCCAAAATCCATTAACGTGCTCATATTAAAACTAAATACAGATAATAGTTATTTGTAAAACAACTATGCTTCTCTAGCACCTCTTAGAATTGTAATGTCTGTATTTCCTAATTGTGTCCATCGCAGATGTTAATGAAATTATAATTTGCTGGATAAAAATTTGTGACTAGGTTTCTGCACATTGTTCAAATTTTATCTGCACATTAAGAAAAATACAACAGCTTGCCTTTAAATTTGCAGGGCTACGGGGAAAAGGCGGGGGAGTGGGACTGGCTGAAGTGCTCTTGCAGAGAGCCGGCACGGGATCGATGGGCTGAATGGCCTCGTTCTGTGCTGTAACCATTCTATGATTGTATGATATAGCGCCTTTAATGTAGAATAACATCAGAAGGCATTTCACGGAGGCATAAATCAGGCAAAAATAGATATTGAGCCAAAGGAGGTGATATTAGGAAGAGTGACCAAAAGCTTGGTCAAAGAGGTACTTTTAAGGAGGGTCTTAAAAGAAGGAAAGCAAAGCAGAGGTTTAGGGAGATTATTGCAGAGCGTAGGGCCGATACAGGGGAAAGCACGGCCACCTATGGTGGGACTGAAAGGGGAAGACGCACAAGGGACCAGAGTCACAGGAACGCAGAGTTCTGGGGGAGTTGTGCAGCCACGGGAAGTTAGAGACCCAGGGAGGTACGAGGCCACAAAGGAGATTTAAATAGGAGGATGAGAATGTTACATTGAAGGCACTGGGGGATCGGAGCCAATGTAAGACAGTGAAGACAGGGGTGATGGTTGAGTGCGACTTGGTGCGGGACAGGACAGGGACTCAGAGTTTTGGATTAGCTGAAGTTAATGGAGGTGGGAGGGGGAGAATGGAGAGGCGGCCAGGAGAGCATTGGAATAGTCCGGTCAGGAGGTGACGAAAGCACAGACAAGACTTTCAGCAGCAGCTGGACAAAGGTGGGGTGGAGGCGGGCGATGTTACACAGGTGGTCTTTGTGACGGAGCGGATCTGGGGGAGGGTCTGAGGGGGCTTGACAGGATAGATGCAGAGAGGATGTTTCCCCTCGTGGGGAATCTAGAACTAGGGGGCATAGTTTCAAAATAAGGGGTCGCCCATTTAAGACGGAGATGAGGAGGAATTTCTTCTCTCAGTGGGTCGTGAATCTGTGGCATTCTCTGCCCCAGAGAGCTGTGGAGGCTGGGTCATTGAATAAATTTATGGCTGATTTTTGAACAATAAGGGAGTCAAGGGTTATGGGGAGCAGACAGGGAAGTGGAGCTGAGCCCATGATCAGATCAGCCATGATCTCATTGAATGGCGGAGCAAGCTCAAGGGGCCTTATGGTCCACTCCTGCTCCTATTTCTTATGTCCTTATGCGAGCTCAGCTCAGGTTGTGAGCAGTCTGATTCAACCCGAGACAGTGGCCGGGGAAGGAGACAGAATCGATGGCAGGGGTACAACATTTGTGGCAGGAACTGAACATTGTTCCACATTAAAATGCGCAAAATCAATGCAAATGGTTATATTTTTAGCATTCGCCATAAAACAAATAGTAAAAATGGAAAAACAACTAGATTTATTGTATGTACAGCAGATTCTGTGACTCACTCCTCACTTACATATTCCATTTCAATAGATTCACTAACCCATCGTCTGAATCTAACTGCTTGCTTAACTGCATCATTGATACTCGAGGCAGCATTTCACACGGCTAAAACAAACTCATCTCTCAAGATCGAGTTATCTTGCAGCAAAGCTTTGTACCACACAACTCTGGCAGGTAATCAGGAACACAGATAATTGGAGTGTGGCGAATGGAACTTTGTTGAACTCTGAGCAGCTTTATCACAGTAATTGGCTGGGAGTTTGTAGGAGCAGGCCATCTCGCGACATGCCCCGGTTGTTAGATTTAATCCCTCACCCTTCAGCTCCATAAGAATATAAGAACATAAAAACTTAAGAACATAAGAAATATGAGCAGGATTCGGCCATTTGGCCCCTCGAGCCTGCTCCGCCATTCAATAAGGTCATGGCTGATCTGATCATGGACTCAGCTCCACTTCCCTGCCCGCTCTCCATAACCCTTTACTCTCTTATCGCTCAAAAATCTGTCTATCTCCACCTTAAATATATTCAATGACCTAGCCTCCACAGCTCTCCAACAATTTCTTAAAACACACGGGGAGAGTGAGGACGAGCTCCCACTTTCACGAGGATAACACTGGAGCGGCGCAAATCATCGAGCAATTTGTGGCGATTCGCGACTCGCAGAGTATCTTCTCCTCGCCGTGAATCGCGGGACAATTTACACACCGATAACAGCGCGCACGCCATTAAACCCAGCAGGCGAGACATTGCGTCGCGCCCTGCTTGGGGCGTTAACTTTTGCGGGAGCGTGAAAGTATCGCCAGGCGCTACACAATTGAATCAGACGTGAACTTCCGGTTTAGCACTCCAGTAGGGAAGTGGAGCGCTAACGTGAGCAAGAGGCGGGGTAGCGGCAGAGGACTGACCAATGTCCCGTGCAGCGCTGCCGGATTCACAGGCTCCTCCCCTCCCTTAAAGGGAAGGGCCGGTGCTGCGGGTCAGTGAAGGCTAACGCTGGGATTGGTCGTCGATGTCACCTGCCATCCGCACAGAGCCGTCCCGAGCCCTCGGAGGGAGCGCAGGGCTGATCAATCGCGACATGGGAAAAAAAACTTAAAACAGCACACTTGGGTTATAATAAAATGTTACCCTACCTGGCCGGTACTGCCTTGAATGTATTCAAGTCACAGATAGATAGATTTTTAACCAATAAGGGAATTAAGGGTTATGGGGAGCGGGCGGGTAAGTGGAGCTGAGTCCACGGCCAGATCAGCCATGATCTTATTGAATGGCGGAGCAGGCTCGAGGGGCTAGATGGACGACTCCTGTTCCTAATTCTTATGTTCTTATGTTTTTATGTTATTATATTCTTATGTAAATCTAGGCCCGACACTCCAGTGCAATGCTGAGGGAGTGCCGCACTGTCTGAGGTGCTGTCCTTTGGATGTGACATTAAACCAAGGCCCCGTCTGCTCTATCAGGTGGACCTAAAAGATCCCGTGGCATGTTTCGAAGAAAAGCAGAGACGTTATCCCCAGGGTCCTGGCCAATATTTATCCCTCAATCAACATAACAAAAAACAGATTAACTGGTCATTATCACACTGCTGTTTACTGTGCGCAAAATAGCTGCCGCGTTTCCCACATTAACAACAGTGACTACACTCCAAAAGTACTTCATTGGCTGTAAAGTGCTTTGAGACATCTAGTGGTTGTGAAAGGCGCTATATAAACGCAAGTCTTTATTTTTCTTTTCTATGGGCTCCGGTTTTTTTCCTCTCTTATTTTGCCAATTCCAGGAGATTACATGGCTGTGTGGGGGAGGGGGGACGGGGATGGGAGGAACTGTTTAGTAATGATTCTGCGGATATCATGAGTGGGGCTTGATGGAGGAGTTGGCACTTGCCTGCCCGTCAATTTTGTATGTTTTTAACCTCGCACCCCAGTGCCATCCGGCCTGAAGGTGGCCGATGCTGGCTGTGTTTCCAGAGATGTCAGCTCTCTTAGCAGCCATGCTTCATAAAATAAAAACAGAAAATGCTGGAAACACTCAGCGGGTCAGGCAGCACCTGTGCTGAGAGAGAAGCAGAGTTAACGTTTCAGGTTGATGACGTTTCTTCAGATTTTAAGGAAGTGCAGAGGCTGGGAAAGGGGGAAGAGGGAAGACAGATTAAATTAAAGGTGTGTCAATGCAAAGCAGAAGGATAAGAAATAAGAACATAAGAAATAGGAGCAGGAGTCGGCCATTCGGCCCCTTGAGCCTGCTTCGCCATTCAATCAGATTGTGGCTGATCTTCTACCTCAGCTCCACTTTCCTGCATTGCCCCCATATTCCTTAATTCCCGTAATATTCAAAAATCTATTGATCTCAGTCTTGAATATACTCAATGACTGAGCCTCCATAGCCTTCTGGGGGTAGAGAATTCCAAAGATTTACCACCCTCTAAGTGAAGAAATGTCTCCTCATCTCATTCCTAAATGGCCGACCCCTTACACTGAGACTGTGACCCCTGGTTCTAGATAGTCCAGCCAGAGGAAACAGCCTCTTAGCATCTACCCTGTCAAGGGAGCGGATGATGACAGCTTTCTCGCGACCCACCCGGTTACGTGATCTTAGATCACAATGGGGTACTGAAGTTGCATGTTCAGCCATGAACTCATTGAATGGCGGTGCAGGCTCGAAGGGCCGAATGGCCTACTCCTGCACTTATTTTCTATGTTTCTATGTTTCTGCAACTAATGTCGTTCAAAGGACACCGAACCTTCATTAAGCCGAGAGAGAGGAGAGAGAGAGAGAGAGAAAGAGAGAGAGAGAACACGAGAGAGAGAACACGAGAGAGAAAGAGAGAAAGAGAGAGAGAGAGATAAAGAGAGAATGATAAAGAGAGAGTGCAAGAGAGAGAGAGAGAGAAAGAGAGAGAGAATGCGAGAGAGAAAGAGAAAGCGAGAGAACAAGAGCAAAAGAGAGAGAACTAGAGGGAAGAGAAAGAGAGAGCTTGAAAGAGAGAGTGCAAGAGAGAAAGAGAAAGGGAGAGAGAAAGATAGGGAGAAAGAGAAAGGGAGAGAAGACAGAGAAAGAGAGAGACAGATGGAGAAAATGAGAGACTAGGAGAGAGAAAAAGAGAGATTCATCCACTCTGTATAGCATTCAGACCTATTTTTCTGAAATAAAACGATACCATCCAAACCCACTGTGCCACTCAAACCCGTAAAATGATCTGACATTGAAAAAACTTTTCATTACAGAAGCAAATCAAAATTGAAAGGTTCATGCAAAATATTCTCTTATCATACTCTCTCAAAAACTGCATTACTTAGCCTCTGAATTCAATCGTTGATGTATGCTCACGAAGCTGTCATTCAATGTCAGGTATGTATGAGGACCAATATGTAAAGACAACCATTTTGCAAAATAATACACAAGTGATGGCAGAACTAGTTGGAGAAACATTAGACGCTGCTTCGATACTCAATGCTGCGACATTTTAGCCGCAATGTACTGGCCTGAGGAACAGTCACCATAACTTTCCTGCAACTACTGTTTGAAAGGCCACCATAGAAAACTCAAATTTACATAAAAGTGTGAATCCAACTTGTGTTCTTAGGAACAGGAGGAAGCCATTCAGCCCCTCGAGCCTGATTCAATTGGATCGTGGATAGAGAACTAGTTGGCAGACAGGAAGCAGAGAGTCGGGATAAACGGGTCCTTTTCAGAATGGCAGGCAGTGACTAGTGGGGTGCCGCAGGGCTCAGTGCTGGGACCCCAGCTATTTACAATATACATTAACGATTTAGATGAAGGAATTGAATGTAATATCTCCAACTTTGCAGATGACATTAAACTGGGTGGCGGTGTGAGCTGTGAGGAGGATGCTAAGAGGTTGCAGGGTGACTTGAACAGGTTAGGTGAGTGGGCAAATGCATGGCAGATGCAGTATAATGTGGGGGCAAAAACACGAAGGCAGAATATTATCTGAATGGCGGCAGATTAGGAAAAGGGGAGGTGCAACGAGACCTGGATGTCATGGTACATCAGTCATTGAAAGTTGGCATGCAGGTACAGCATGCTGTGAAGAAGGCAAATGGTACGTTGGCCTTCATAGCTAGGGGTTTTGAGTATAGGATCAGGGAGGTCTTACTACAGTTGTACAGGGCCTTGGTGAGGCCTCACCTGGAATATTGTGTTCAGTTTTTGTCTCCTAATCTGAGGAAGGATATTCTTGCTATTGAGGGAGTGTAGCGAAGGTTCACCAGACTGATTCCCAGGATGGTTGGGCTGACATATGAGGAGAGACTGGATCGACTGAGCCTGTATTCACTGGAGTTTAGAAGGATGAGAGGGGATCTCATAGAAACATATAAAATTCTGACGGGACTGGACAGGTTAGAAACATAGAAACGTAGAAAATAGGTGCAGGAGTAGGCCATTTGGCCCTTCTAGCCTGCACTGCCATTCAATGAGTTCATGGCTGAACATGCAACTTCAGTACCCCATTCCTGCTTTCTCACCATATCCCTTGATCCCCTTAGTAGTAAGGACTACATCTAACTCTTTTTTGAATATATTTAGTGAATTGGCCTCAACAACTTTCTGTAGTAGAGAATTTCACAGGTTCACCACTCTCTGGGTGAAGAAGTTTCTCCTCATCTCGGTCCTAAATGGCTTACCCCTTATCCTTAGACTGTGACCCCTGTTTCTGGACTTCCCCAACATTGGGAACATTCTTCCTGCATCTAACCTGTCTAAACCCATCAGAATTTTAAACGTTTCTATGAGGTCCCCTCTCATTCTTCTGAACTCCAGTGAATACAAGCCCATTTGATCCAATCTTTCTTGATAGGTCAGTCCCGCCATCCCGGGAATCAGTCTGGTGAACCTTCGCTGCACTCCCTCAATAGCAAGAATGTCCTTCCTCAGGTTAGGAGACCAAAACTGTACACAATACTCCAGGTGTGGCCTCACCAAGGCCCTGTACAACTGTAGCAACACCTCCCAGACCCTGTAATCAAATCCCCTTGCTATGAAGGCCAACATGCCATTTGATTTATTAAACGCCTGCTGTACCTGCATGCCAACCTTCAATGACTGATGTACCATGACACCCAGGTCTCGTTGCACCTCCCCTTTTCCTAATATGTCACCATTCAGATAATAGTCTGTCCCTCAGTTTTTACCACCAAAGTGGATAACCTCACATTTATCCACATTATACTTCATCTGCCATGCATTTGCCCACTCACCTAACCTATCCAAATCGCTCTGCAGCCTCATAGAATCCTCCTTGCAGCTCACACTGACACCTAACTTAGTGTCATAAGCAAATTTGGAGATACTACATTTAATCCCCTCTTCTAAATCATTAATGTACAGTGTAAACAGCTGGGGAACCAGCACAGAACCTTGCGGTACCCCACTAGTCACTGCCTGCCATTCTGAAAAGTCCCCATTTACTCCTACTCTTTGCTTCCTGTCTGACAACCAGTTCTCAATCCATGTCAGCACACTACCCCCAATCCCATGTGCTTTAACTTTGCACATTAATCTGTTGTGTGGGACCTTGTCGAAAGCCTTCTGAAAGTCCAAATATACCACATCAACTGGTTCTCCCTTGTCCACTCTACTGGAAACATCCTCAAGAAATTCTAGAATATTTGTCAAGCATGATTTCCCTTTCACAAATCCATGCTGACTTTGACCTATCATGTCACCTTTTTCCAAATGCGCTGCTATGACATCCTTAATAATTGATTCCATCATCTTACTCACTACCGATGTCAGGCTTACAGGTCTATAATTCCATGTTTTCTCTCTCCCTCCTTTTTTAAAAAGTGGGGTTACATTGGCTACCCTCCACTTGATAGAAACTGATCCAGAGTCAATGGAATGTTGGAAAATGACTGTCAATGCATCTGCTATTTCCAAGGCCACCTCCTTAAGTACTCTGGGATGCAGTCCATCAGGCCCTGGGGATTTATCGGCCTTCAATCCCATTAATTTCCCCAACACAATTTCCAGACTAATAAGGATTTCCCTCAGTTCCTCCTCCTTACTAGACCCTCTGACCCCTCTTATATCCGGAAGGTTGTTTGTGTCCTCCTTATTGAATACCGAACCAAAGTACTTGTTCAATTGGTCCGCCATTTCTTTGTTCCCCGTTATGACTTCCCCTGATTCTGACTGCAGGGGACCTACATTTGTCTTTACTAACCTTTTTCTCTTTACATATCTGTAGAAACTTTTGCAATCCGTCTTAATGTTCCCTGCAAACTTCTTCTCGTACTCCATTTTCCCTGCCCTAATCAAACCCTTTGTCCTCCTCTGCTGAGTTCTAAATTTCTCCCAGTCTCCGGGTTCACTGCTATTTCTGGCCAATTTGTATGCCACTTCCTTGGCTTTAAGACTATCCCTGATCTCCCTTGATCCACCTTCCCTTTTTTATTTTTACGACAGACAGGAATGTACAATTGTTGTAGTTCATCCATGCGGTCTCTAAATGTCTGCCATTGCCCATACACAGTCAACCCCTTAAGTACCATTCGCCAATCAATCCTAGCTAATTCACGCCTCATACCTTCAAAGTTACCCTTCTTTAAGTTCTGAACCATGGTCTCTGAATTAACTGTTTCATTCTCCATCCTAATGCAGAATTCCACCATATTATGGTCACTCTTCCCCAAGGGGCCTCGCACAACGATATTGCTAATTAATCCTCTCTTGTTACACAACACCCAGTCCAAGATGGCCTCCCCCTAGTTGGTTCCTCGACATATTGGTCTAGAAAACCATCCCTTATGCACTCCAGGAAATCCTCCTCCACACAAGACTCAAGGTTAGATGCAAGAAGAATGTTCCCGATGTTGGGGAAATCCAGAACCAGGGGACACAGTCTAAGGATGAGGGATAGGTCATTTAGGACTGAGATGAGGAGAAACTTCTTCACTCAGAGTGTTGTTAACCTGTGGAATTCCCTACTGCAGAGAGTTGTTGATGCCAGTTCATTGGATATATTCAAGAGGAAGTTAGATATGGCCCTTACGGCTAAAGGGATCAATGGGTATGGAGAGAAAGCAGGAAAGGGGTACTGAGGTGAATGATCAGCCATGATCTTATTGGATGGTGGTGCAGGCTCGAAGGGACAATTGGTCTACTCCTGCACCTATGTTCTATGTTTCTATGTTGATACAAGAATATTTTTATTAAAGTGAAGTTAAGTACAAACAAATGTTAAACTTTTGAATAAAATATATTTTAAATTATAACTGAATTATTTCCATTATTTGTTCCATTATTAACCGAACTTTTTGAACTAAAGAAAAATCATTTACAGTATTGTCTGGGCAAGGAAGTGATTCTGCTGGCCGACCCTTGAGCCCGGTGAGGAGACGTTCACTGATGGTGTAGCACTTTGAAAAATATCCAAAATTAAAGAATTGCGTTCAGTCATAGGCAGTCCCCCGGAATCGGGGAAAACTTCTTTGCACTCTTAAAATAAGTTCTTAGGTGGCTGAACAGTCCAATACGAGAACCACAGTCTCTGTCACAGGTAGTACTGATGGTCATTGAGGGAAGGGGAGGGTGGGACTGGTTTGCCACTCGCTCCTTCCACTGCCTGCGCTTGATTTCTGCGTGCTCTCGGCAACGAGACTCAAGGTGCTCAGCGCCCTCCTGGATGCACTTCCTCCACTTAGGGCGGTCTTTGGCCAGGGACTCCCAGGTGTCAGTGGGGATGTTGCACTTTATCGGGGAGGCTTTGAGGGTATCCTTGTAACGTTTCCTCTGCCCACCTTTTGGCTTGTTTGCCGTGAAAGAGTTCCGAGTAGAGAGCTTGCTTTGGGAGTCTCGTGACTGGCATGCAAACAATGTGGCCTGCCCAGCAGAGCTGATCAAGTGTGGCGGATGTTAGCCTGGTCGAGGACGCTAATGTTGGTACGTCTGTCCTCCCAGGGCATTTGTAGGATCTTCGGAGACATCGTTGGTGGTATTTCTTCAGCGACTTGAAGTGTCTACTGAAGTGTCCACGTCTCTGAGCCATACAGGAGGGCGGGTATTACTACAGCCCTGTAGACCATGAGCTTGGTGGTAGATTTGAGGGCCTGGTCTTCAAACACTCTTTTCCTCAGGCGGCCGAAGGCTGCACTGGCGCACTGGAGGCGGTGTTGAATCTCGTCGTCAATGTCTGCTCCTGTTGACAAGAGGCTCCCGAGGTATGGGAAATGGTCCGAGTTGTCCAGGGCCGCTCCATGGATCTTGATGACTGTGGGACAGTGCTGTGCGGCGAGGACAGGCTGGTGGAGGACCTTTGTCTTGCGGATGTTTAGCGTAAGGCCCATGCTTTCGTACGACTCAGTAAATACGTCGACTATGACTTGAGTTCAGCCTCTGTGTGTGCGCAGATGCAGGCGTCGTCCACGTACTGTAGCTCGACAACAGAGGTTGGGGTGATCTTGGACCTGGCCTGGCATATTTCTGTGCCGATTTTTTAATGTGCGCTGGTTTTTCTTAAGTGCTCAGAAGGTTTTTCGAGAGTGGTCACATATGCCATCCTAGGAGAAATGTAATTTGGCCAAACTTGCATATATATGAAAAACTGGTGCGGCCATCAGGTTACGCCCACTATGATGCAAAAAAATCCTAGCCTAAAAAAATTGTAACTAACTGAGTGATGCTGGCGCACAATCTTTGGGAAAATTTGGATATTTTAATTTACGCAAAAAAAAAGCGGCGCACACCAAAAATGTGGTGTAGAATACTGGGGAAAATTGGGCCTAAATTTGTACTGGCTCTTGTGACATTTAAATTCCCTTCCCCTCTTTGATCAAGAAATTGTCGCAATGGCTCATTTTCTGCTTTCTTTATAAAACCTCAGGTTCTCCTGCAATGTGTGGCTGGCATCGTTCCACAGCAGAGGTGGTACAATGTCACTCTGTAACTGATCAGTAAGTGGTGTACTGGCTGGGGGTGGGGTGGGGGGCGTGGGAAGAGAACTCTCTGCTGATTTTCCCTTTGGAGTGTCAGCCTTGGCTCAGTTGGTAGCACTCTCGAACTCACAACCTTCTGTCACAGAGGCAAGTCCCACTCCAGAGACTTGAGCTAAAATATCCAGGCTGAAACTGTGGTGCAGTACTGAGGGAGTGCCACACTGTTGGAGGGGCAGTACTGAGGGAGAGCTGCACTGTCGGTGCGGCAGTACTGAGGGAGTGCTGCACTGTCGGTGCGGCAGTACTGAGGGAGTGCTGCACTGTCGGAGGGGCAGTACTGAGGGAGTGCTGCACTGTCGGAGGGGCAGCACTGAGGGAGAGCTGCACTGTCGGAGAGGCAGTACTGAGGGAGTGCTGCACTGTCGGAGGGGCAGTACTGAGGGAGTGCTGCACTGTCGGAGGGGCAGTACTGAGGGAGTGCTGCACTGTCAGAGGGGCAGTACTGAGGGAGTGCTGCACTGTCGGAGGGGCAGTACTGAGGGAGAGCTGCACTGTCGGAGGGGCAGTACTGAGGGAGTGCTGCACTGTCGGAGGGGCAGTACTCAGGGAGTGCTGCACAGTCTGAGGAGCAGTACTGATGGAGCGCCGCACTGTCGGAGGGGCAGTACTCAGGGAGAGCTGCACAGTCTGAGGGGCAGTACTGAGGGAGTGCTGCACTGTCGGAGGGGCAGTACTCAGGGAGAGCTGCACAGTCTGAGGGGCAGTACTCAGGGAGTGCTGCACAGTCTGAGGGGCAGTACTCAGGGAGTGCTGCACAGTCTGAGGAGCAGTACTGATGGAGCGCCGCACTGTCGGAGGGGCAGTACTCAGGGAGTGCTGCACAGTCTGAGGAGCAGTACTGATGGAGCGCCGCACTGTCGGAGGGGCAGTACTCAGGGAGAGCTGCACAGTCTGAGGGGCAGTACTGATGGAGTGCTGCACAGTCTGAGGAGCAGTACTGATGGAGCACCGCACTGTCGGAGGGGCAGTACTCAGGGAGAGCTGCACAGTCTGAGGGGCAGTACTCAGGGAGTGCTGCACAGTCTGAGGGGCAGTACTCAGGGAGTGCTGCACAGTCTGAGGAGCAGTACTGATGGAGCGCCGCACTGTCGGAGGGGCAGTACTCAGGGAGTGCTGCACAGTCTGAGGAGCAGTACTGATGGAGCGCCGCACTGTCGGAGGGGCAGTACTCAGGGAGAGCTGCACAGTCTGAGGGGCAGTACTGATGGAGTGCTGCACAGTCTGAGGAGCAGTACTGATGGAGCACCGCACTGTCGGAGGGGCAGTACTCAGGGATTGCTGCACAGTCTGAGGGGCAGTACTGAGAGAGTGTTGCACTGTCGGAGGGGCAGTACTCAGGGAGTGCTGCACAGTCTGAGGGGCAGTACTCAGGGAGTGCTGCATAGTCTGAGGGGCAGTACTCAGGGAGTGCTGCACAGTCTGAGAGGCAGTACTCAGGGAGCGCCGCACTGTCAGCAGTGCCGGCTTTCGGATGAGACGTTAAACCGAGGCCTCGCCTGCTCTCTCAGATGGACATAAAAGATTCCATGGCACTATTTCGATGAAGAGCAGGGGAGTTATCCCCGGTGTCCTGGGCCAATATTTATCCCTCAAACCAACATCACTAAAAAGATTATCTGGTCATCATCACATTGCTGTTTGTGGGAGCTTGCTGTGCACAAATTGGCTGCCACGATTCCTACATTACAACAGTGACTACACTTTAAAAAGTACTTAATTGGCTGTAAAACGCTTTGAGACGTCTGGTGGTTAACAAAGGCGCTATATAAATGCAAGTCTTTCTTTTTTTTGTTTCCTTCTGCTCCACATATCCCACAGATTCAAATGGCTGGAAAAATTGACGCTTGTTCTAAATTGGATGCCGCTTTATGAAGCCAAAATAAAAGCCGGAGTGTAATCTGTGCGCATGCAATTAAAGGGGAGGTACAGATTAACATTGGACCAGTGAACTCCTTAAGTTGGTAACACAACTAAAAGAATCGTTGGAAACAGAACATCGGTCCCAATACAAACATTACCAGCTCTGTAGTGGAGCTGCTTGTGGACAATGAAACACCAGAATGATGTTTTTAATCGCGACAGTTTGTCACACTTGTCAATCGCACAAAATGGTATTTTGCTGTCCTCCCAATCAGATCTATGGGGACTTTCAATAATACCGGTTGGAATGGGAGAGCAGACAGTAATGAAACAAAAAGGTGGGATATCAGACGGAAGGCTAGAATCAGATACAAGCCAGCAGAATAAATCACATTTAATTAAACAGGAAATTTTCATGTGGAAACCGAGAATAGGAGCGATAAGGCCGCAATAATCTTCTGCGATAATCTCCTGGTATCGCCCGGTGATTAATTGCTCATTTCCCAACTCATACCGCTATCAGCGCTCTGGCAGGAAATGACTCACCCAGTGTTGCAAACCCACCGTGATCTCCTCTTCCCCATTGGTCAGCCGGCAGTGCAATAAATATCCTTCCCCAATGGGCACAGACACAAAGGAGAATACGTAATACTTCTATTGACCTTTGACGATTTATGATATAGGATGCAAGAATCAGTTTGGTGCCGGGGAGTTTAGCTTTACTTCCGCTTTTTCCCTCAGGAGAGGAATTGGATTTTGTCGGCTGGCTGCTTGCAAAGTTTTCAGTGTTGGTTGGGGAGAAAATGTCCCTGTAAATATTGGCACACTCCCCAGGGACCCTCATACGAGTAACATTGACACACTCCTCAGGGACCCACACCCGAGTAAATATTGGCCCACTATATAAATCCAAGTCTTTCTTTCTTTTATTTTCCCAAATAACGTCATGGGACTTTTGTATGTCCACTTCAGCAGGCATCCAAAGGGAAGTGTTCCCTCAGTACTGCCCCTCCGACAGTGCGGCACTCCCTCAGTACTGCCCCTCCGACAGTGCGGCACTCCCTCAGTACTGCCCCTCCGACAGTGCGGCACTCCCTCAGTACTGCCCCTCCGACAGTGCGGCACTCCCTCAGTACTGCCCCTCCGACAGTGCGGCACTCCCTCAGTACTGCCCCTCCGACAGTGTGGGGCTCCCTCAGTACTGCCCCTCCGACAGTGCGGGGCTCCCTCAGTAATGCCCCTCCGACAGTGCGGCACTCCCTCAGTACTGCCCCTCCGACAGTGCGGCACTCCCTCAGTACTGCCCCTCCGACAGTGCGGCGCTCCGTCAGTGCAGCACTGGAGTGTCAGCCTGAATTATGTGCTGAACTTATGATGGTGCTCGAGAGCATTACTGTCTAACTCATTACCAACTGAGCTAAAGTAAAATCAGGAGTGGAACATCCACCCCACACCTCCACCCTCCCCCCTCCGCCCGCTCCCCACCGGAACCTGCCCCCCTCCCCCTTGCCACCACTACCCCCCCCAGCCACTCCCCCCGGCCCTTTCCCACCCCCCCCCCCGGCCCCTCTCCCCCTGGCCCCTCCCACCGGAACATACCTCCCCCCAGGCCCTTCCCTCCCTCCCCCCTGCCAGAACCTCCCCCCCGCACCCCCACTGGCTCCTCCCCCCACATGGAGAGCTTGGTCAAAGAGGCAAGTTTTAAGGAGGCTCTTAAAAGGAAGAAAAGGAGAGAGAGGGGCGGAGATATTTTGGAGAGAATTACAGACCTCAGGGCCTAGAAATCTGAAGTCAGGCCACCAATGGTGGGACGAAGGAAATGGGGGAATGGACAAGAGGCCATAATGGGAGGAATGGAGATTTCTTGGGGGGAGTTGTAGGGTTCAAGGAGGTTACAGAGATAGGGAGGGGCGAGGCCATGGGAGGGATTTGAACACAAGGATGAGAATTTTAAAGTGGAGACATTCAGGAAGCGGGAGCCAATACGGGTCACCTCCCCAACTAAGTTGGCACAGACCAGGCATCTGACCTGGGAAACCTCTCACGTTAATGATTTAGCTCCAGCCCAGAAAATGTACTTACCCAAATATTGAGCCGGTTGTCGTAACTGGGGGCGTTGCACACCAGCTCGCCTCTCCCGGGCGGTAAACATAAGAAATAGGAGCAGGAGTAGGCCATACGGCCCCTCGAGCCTGCTCCGCCATTTAATACGATCATGGCTGATCCGATCATAGACTCAGGTCCACTTCCCTGCCCGCTCCCCATAACCCCTTAATCTGCGCTCCTCGAAACTGGCCCTGAATATCCCGGCGGGGCGCTGGAAGCTGGCCGGCCTCCCGGAAGTGCTTACCGTCGCCATTGCCACTCCTCCGGGGCGCTAACAGGGGCAGCAGGAGCCCCGAAAATCCAGCCTCTGGAGGAGTGTTAAAGACGACCTCAGCACCCCTAAGCGAGGGAGAAATAAATCCTGCCCAACCCGGAGGCTGTACCGTTGCATTTATTCTGGAGTTGCCTCTATTGTTAGCTGCCGCAGTGCCGATCAATATTCCCTCCAAATCTTCTGGGGGTTTTTTTGCGCGTGGTACCTTTCACGTTTGCAGCATGGCCGTACACACGCGGTATCCTGGAGGGACTGGCTTGTGAGTGGCCTGCGCAGTATCTTTCCGAGGGCTGCGGTCCTCCACCAGCCTGTCCTCGCCGCACGGCACTGGCCCCCAGTCATCAAGATCCGCGGCGCGGCCCTGGACACCGTGGACCATTTCCCATACCTCGGGAACCTCTTATCAACAAGAGCAGACATTGACGACGAGATCCAACACCGCCTCCAGTGCGCCAGTGCAGCCTTCGGCCGCCTGAGGAAAAGAGTGCCCGAGGATCAGGTCCTCAAAACTGCCACCGAGCTCATGGTCGACAGGGCTGTAGTAATACCCAACCTCCTGTAAGGCTCAGAGACATGGACCATGTACAGTCGACACCTCAAGTCGCCGGAGAAATACCGCCCACGACATCTCCGCAAGATCCTACAAGGACACCCTCAAAGCCTCCCTGATAAAGTGCAACATCCCCACCGACACCTGGGAGTCCCTGGCCAAAGACCACCCAAAGTGGCGGAAGTGCATCCGGGAGGGCGCAGAGCACCTCGAGTCTCATCGCCGTGAGCGTGCGGAAAGCAAGCGCAGGCAGCGGAAGGAGCGTGCGGCAAACCAGACTCCCCACCCACCCTTTCCCTCAACGACTGTCTGTCCCACCTGTGACAGGGACTGTGGTTCTCGTATTGGACTGTTCAGCCACCTCATTTTTAGAACGGAAACAAGTCTTCCTTGATTCCGAGGGGCTGCCCATGATGATGATGGTGGATGAGAAATAGTTGCTGCTGCTCACACGTAGACTCTGAGCTGTGATCAGACATGCATCATGAAGTTCCAACTAGCAGCAGAGACCAGGAATCATTCACTTTCTCAGTGCACGGCAGCTCGGTTGCTTGCCTTTAACTGATAGATGGACCAATTAGCAAACAACACAGCAATTCTAAACACTTCAAGATATGAGCAAGTAATTGACAGCTTAGTTTATTTTTGAAATTTGATGTCTCTGGTAACACTAATCTCTGATTTGACTGATAAGTACAAGATTGCCCCTTTGTTAGATGTAAGCTCTAAGCCTATGTTTGACAAGGTGGATGGGCTTACTTGCCTCCCTTTACAAATCCGTTGGAAGTTTAAACTGTCCTGTCACCAGTCCAAATCCGAGTGACACACTGTGTTTTCGGCAGCTTCTAAAGTCATTACTTTGCACGAGGAGGCAAGACAAAGTCGACTGCAGTCACACATTCTCACCCACCTACACCTGAGCCCAATACAGAGGGATCACTAGCTAACCCAGTGACTATCAGTTACCTAACTGAGTGCATTCCGAGTGTATATTTGAAGAAAAACACATACTTTCAAGTACCCTCATTTTTGCTTGAATTCCTGTGTCCCCAAAAAGACAAGAGAGATATTAACAAACAGAATGGAACACTTTTCCAATCCAGGCACCAGCATCAAGTTCTATTAGGGCAGATTAAGTATCTAGTAGAAAGAAAGACTTGCATTTATATAGCGCCTTTCACAACCACCGGATGTCCCAAAGCGCTTTACAGCCAATGAAGTACTATTATTTTGAAGTGCAGTCACTGTTGTAATGTAGGAAACATGGCAGCCAATTTGTGCACAGCAAGCTCCCACAAACAGCAATGTGAAAATGACCAGATAATCTGTTTTTGTTATGTTGATTGAGGGAGAAATATTGGCCCAGGACACCAGAGATAACTCCCCTGCTCTTCTTCGAGATAGTGCCATGGGATCTTTTACATCCACCTGAGAGGGCAGACGAGGCCTCGGTTTAACATGTCATCCAAAAGATGGCACCTTCGACAGTGCAGCACTCCCTCAGCACTGCACTGGAGCATCAGCCTAGATTTATGTGCTCAAGTCCCTGGAGGCATTTGAGTCATTTAACTATAAAAATAATTATCTGTATATTAAATAACCACTGCAGGGACAAGAGTGCTACCCACTGAGCCACGGCTAGATACAAAGTCAATGTAACATAAAAGATCCTATGGCACTAGTTCGAAGAAGAGCAGAGGCATTATCCCTGGTGTCCTGGCCAATTTTTATCCCTCAATCAACATAAATAAAACAGATTATCTGGTTATTATCACGTTGCTGTTTGAGGGAGCTTGCTGTGCGCAAATTGGCTGCCACGTTTCCCACATTACAACGGTGACTACACTCCAAAAGTACTTCATTGGCTGTAAAGCGCTTTGGGACATCCGATGGTCGTGAAAGGCGCTATATAAATGCAAGTCTTTCTTTCTTTTTTCTTTTCCCATCCGTGAGATGTGGATGAATCATTCCAAGTCTTCAACCCTGCACTTGCCTGAGTTGTTGGCATCCATTCCAGCTCTGATCTCTTCTAAACCTGTGCTCAGAGACCCAAGATCTGCTGATGTGATTAATTGTATGTCCACTCCTGTTGATCTCGAATTACATCATTACCCTTTTCTAGGTTTTCACTTGGGAGTCCCAATATTGCTTA
The DNA here is from genome assembly GCF_044704955.1 of Pristiophorus japonicus. Taxonomy (NCBI): domain Eukaryota; kingdom Metazoa; phylum Chordata; class Chondrichthyes; family Pristiophoridae; genus Pristiophorus; species Pristiophorus japonicus. The sequence continues at coordinate 210,995,794 of NC_091987.1, read as the reverse complement.
TTGGGGCCAATTTGTCCACCAGTTTCAGCAAGAGAAAGCCGCAGGAAGGTGTAGAGAGGGGGAGATCAGAACTAAGGGCCATAAATTTCGTCACTAATAAATCCAATAGGAATTCAGGAGAAACTTCTTTATGCGGTGGTCAGCATGTGGAACTCGCTACCACATGGAGTAGCGAATAGGATAGATGCATTAAAGGGCAAACTAGATAAGTTCAGAACGTAGAAAGGAATAGGAGGATATACAGGCAACTCTCGATTATCCGTACACGGATCTATCGGAGAACCCGCTGCAAAGGCACTTTTAAAAACTGTGATTCTGTCCCATGTACAGCTGCACACGACCATTAAACCCACCCCACGCACAGTCCTAATTAACTAATTCTAATGCTTTGAATTTAGCAGGTCCCTCCCTTTGGCATCACAACCAGCTGTTTGGTAAAATCAGGCGAAATTCCTTCGTTCCTGACTTTCCTCTTCCCTCCCATATATTTTTCGGTTCCTTCCTCTTCCTCTCTTCCCTGCCGTCTTTCCGTCTTCTGACAGCTCTGCAACTCTATTCATAGGCAATCAGATGAGAAGACTGTCACTTTGGAACTCCTCTCCAAACATAAAGAAATTGGGATAAATCTTGGTGAAGGTGCTCTTGTGCAGTCTGGAGTATCACTGAGGGTGCCGCCGGGCCTCGAGGGTAAGTAAAGCCGAGTCTCATTCGACCTCCAGCGGTTGAAGCCTTTAGACTGGCCATTTTAAGAAAAAGTAGACACAGTATAACATGGGTCTCTTCAATTTATATTAAAATGGATAGGTGGACAATCCCATCCTGGAGTGCACAGAAGCAGAAAAGCATCAAAGTATACATTCTCGGCAAGTACGTGCACTCGCCCTAGCGGCAAAATCGTTTACCGGGAATAGCCCGATCCCCGAGGGCCCCGGATAATCGAGAGTTGCCTGTACTGATTGGGTGAGATGAAGAAGGATGGGAGGAGACTCAGTTGGGCCGAGCGACCCGTTTCAGTGCTGCAGACTGTAAATCTACTCACAATTTAAAAAATAAACAATGTCAGCTTTACAAAGTGTCTTGGCTCACCACAGCACATTATTCAAAGTTGATTTTCATGTTAATGAGTCCCTCACATACTGTCCTACACCACAGCACTTGGTTCATGCTGCAGCAGTCGTTCGTTCTTGCAATAAGAGAATCCATGTCCCCTCTCTGTGTGTACATTTTTATTCTCCACCCTTCCAGTTTTGTCTTTCCGTATGTGCAGTCCTGCACCATCTGGAGATCAGAGACAACTGGCAGGGTCGCCAGTCCCAGCATTAGTGATGGTGTTCTTCCTCTGGTACAGGCACCATCCATCACTTGGGGAATCATCTCACACCGTAACACCAGCCTCGCCAGATGTGATACTCAAGCAGCAGGAGAAGAAAATGAGCCGCAGACATATCCACAGGGCAACACACGCACCATCGCCACAGGTGGATACAACAGAGTGACAACGGCAGGTAAGACAATTTGGCTGAGGGATTCAAGTCACTAACCTGCCAGGTCACCCATAAACTACTCAAAAAAAGAAGATTGTAACAGGGGAATTTCACGACCACCGGACATCCCAAGTGTTTTACAGCCAATTAAGTACTTTTTTTGAAGGATAGTCACTGTTGTAATGGAGGAAACACGGCAGCCAATTTGCGCACAGCAAGCTCCCACAAACAGCAATATGATAATGACCAGGTAATCTGTTTTTTGTTATGTAGATTGAGGGATAAATATTGGCCAGGACACCGGGGACAACTCCCTTGCTCTTCTTCGAAATAGTGCCGTGGGATCTTTTACATCCATCCAAGAGGAGCAGACGGGGCCTCGGTTTAATGTCTCATCTGAAAAACGGCACCTCTGACAGTGCAGCACTCCCTCAGCACTGCACTGGAGTGTCAGCCGAGATTTTTGTGCTCAAGTCTCTGGAGTGGGACTTGCCTCTGAGTCAGAAGGTTGTGGGTTCAGGGGTGCTACCAACTGAGCCATTGGTTGACAGACAAGTAGGACGGTCCTAGCTGGACCAGCCATAGGAAGTTAACCACTGCCCTGTAATGGTTAGCTGTGCAGTTGTAACTAGTTAAACTCCAATGGGGCTGGATTGTCGGCTTGTTGCCGCCTCGCTATTTGCCCTGGAGGGGCATCAATGGCGGCGGTGAGCTCTTCTGGGCGGGCAGCCAGCTTCCAGTGCCCCGCCGGTGCTGGTCTCGGCGGAGTGCGGAGCATTACCGCCCGGGAGAGGCGAGCCGGTGTGCAACGCCCCTGGTTGCAACACCGGCTCAATTTCTGGTTCCCGCCCAATCCGTAGTGCTGCATAGCGCCCCCTGGTGGGACCGCCTGTGAAAGTGAGCAGTCCGAGCTGTAGCAGCGGCAGTGAGGTAAGTAATGTCGACCTCAGGTAAGCGTGATTGTTTTTTTTTTTTGCCATTTACGTTGTGGTGGCATAAGTTAATTATTGGGAATGTTTTTGGTGGGTATTTTTCAGTTTTTTTTTTTCTCCCCAGGACGCTCCGAGGCCGACTGTTTAGCTTGGGATTTTCACTTGCTCAGCCAGCCCTGAGAGAGGGGTGCAACGCTTCCCTTAGTGCTCCGCCCCACACTCGGGGCCCAGCTGCCCAATTTTGCTGTCTGAGCCGCCAACTTTACCGCCCCGCCGCCATTACCGCCCCGAAATGAGCAGAGCCAAAAATTCAGCCCTATATAGACTATCCTGCTCACTTTTAGAGGGTTCCATCTCCTTGGCTATTGTCAACCTGCACCAGAATTCTGTCTGCATCACTGGACTCAGACAAGTGCAGTGTGCACACTTCGGGTCAGGCAAACACACACTGTTATCAGTTTAGATCTCTTATTTTGGATTGGATATGGTTAACCAGATGATGAATTTTTGCACTGGTCTGAGCAAGAACAATTATTGAGCTACCCCCTGAACAGCCCTTCCTCCCCTGCCCCCTGCCCCCTCCCCCACACCCACCCACACACACGCAAGATGCAATAAGTGATAATGTCCCTTTAATGTAGACCCCTGCACTTTCTAATTTCAGGTCATAACTGAACTCAATCTGCCGTCTTGAAATCGCAAACAAACAAGTAATGCAGGAACAGGCACTGCCGTCATTAATAAACTGATTGCTGCCATGAACACAAACTGGATAAATCACAGCCAATCGTAACCTACTGCCTGATGTCCGGATTGGAGAAATTTATCGTCTGTAGTGGAAATTAATTCAGGTAGAGCAGTATCATGTGATATGCCATTTCACAGGTTCCAAGGTTGTTATATTTCATTTAAACCAGTTTATTTCCTCTCCGACATCAGTTTCTCATTCCGTGCACATGGAACTTTTTATTTGTTTTCATTAAATAAAAACTGCAAAGATACCCGAATACTTTCGTCCATATGCAATTCTACTTGACGAAAATCTTGCAATACATTAAAAAATGTGCAGGACATAAATACTGACTTTGCATTTTACTCATAAAATGAAAGGGAATGAAGGTCAAGAACGGAAAAAAATAAATACTCCACGAGATCACAAGATGTTTCACAGCCAAGAAATTACTTTTGAAGTACAGTATAGTCAGCAAAATCTCTCAAATTAAAGCGGGACCTGTTTCTGGCTGGGGCAGAGATCATCTTGTACAAAAGGTAGGTACTGCACAACATTATTCCGGGCTAGAGTGATCTCCTGGACTAGTTTTGATGACCTCGGGGTTGGAGAGGATTTAATTCCCAAATTAGACTAAGGTTTTTCATCTGATTTTCGCCTCTCCCAGAAGATCACATGGTTTCGGGTGGGCTAGGGAGGGTACATAAGAACATAAGAACGTAAGAACATAAGAACGTAAGAACATAAGAAATAGGAACAAGAGTCGGCCATTTGGCCTCTCAAGCCAAATTCAATCATTCATGGCTGATCTGGTCTTGGCCTCAACTCCATTTCCCCACACGCACACCAAAACCCTTGAGTCCCTTAACTCTCAAAATTCTGTCCATCTTCATCTTAAATATGTTCAATGGCCCAGCCTCCACAGCTCTCTGGGGCAGAGAATTCCAAAGATTCATGACCCTCAGAAGATTTTCCTCCTCATCTCTGTTTTGAGTGGGCAACCCCTTATTCTATGCCCCCTAATTCTAGATTCCCCCACGAAGGGAAACATCCTCTCTGCATCTACCCTGTCGAGCCCTCTCAGAATCTTAAACATTTCAATAAGATCACCTCTCATTCTTCTAAACTCCAATGAGTATATTGTGATACACGAGGTATCATACATAAGAACATAAGAATATAAGAATTAGGAACAGGAGTAGGCCATCAGCCCCTCGAGCCTGCTCCGCCATTCAACAAGATCATGGCTGATCTGGCCGTGGACTCTGCTCCACTTACCCGCCCGCTCCCCATAACCCTTAATTCCCTTATTGATTAAAAATCTATCTATCTGTGACTTGAATACATTCAATGAGCTAGCCTCAACTGCTTCCTTGGGCAGAGAATTCCACAGATTCACAACCCTCTGGGAGAAGAAATTCCTTCTCAACTCTATTTTAAATTGGCTCCCCCGTATTTTGAGGCTGTGCCTCCTAGTTCTAGTCTCCCCGATCAGTAGAAACAACTTCTCTGCCTCTATCTTGTCTATCCCTTTCATTATTTTAAATGTTTCTATATGATCACCCCTCATCCTTCTGAACTCCAACAAGTAAAGACCCAGTCTACTCAATCTATTATCATAAGGTAACCCCCTCATCTCCAGAATCAGCCTAGTGAATCGTCTCTGTACCACCTCCAAAGCTAATATATCCTTCCTTAAGTAAGGTGACCAAAACTGTATGCAGTACTCCAGCTGCGGCCTCACCAATACCCTGTACAGTTGCAGCAGGACCTCCCTGCTTTTGTACTCCATCCCTCTCGCAATGAAGGCCAACATTCCATTCGCCTTCCTGATTACCTGCTGCACCTGCAAATTAACTTTTTGGGATTTCTAAAAGAGTTTCATGCACAAGGACCCCCAGGTCCCTCTGCACCACAGCATGTTGTAATTTCACCCCATTCAAATAATATTCCCTTTTACTGTATTTTTTTTCCAAGATGGATGACCTCACATTTACCGACATTCTATTCCATCTGCCAAACCTTAGCCCATTCGCTTAACCTATCTAAATCTCTTTGCAGCCTCTCTGTGTCCTCTACACAACCCACTTTCCCACTAATCTTTGTGTCATCTGCAAATTTTGTTACACTACACTCTGTCCCCTCTTCCAGGTCATCTATGTATATTGTAAACAGTTGTGGTCCCAGCATTGATCCCTGTGGCACATCAAAAACCACCGATTTCCAACCCGAAAAGGACCCATTTATCCCGACTCTCTGCTTTCTGTTAGCCAGCTAATTCTCTATCCATGCTAATACATTTCCTCTGACTCCGCGTAACTTTATCTTCTGCAGTAACCTTTTGTGTGGCACCTTATCGAATGCCTTTTGGAAATCTAAATACACCACATCCATCGGTACACCTCTATCCACCATGCTCGTTATATCCTCAAAGAATTCCAGTAAATTAGTTAAACATGATTTCCCCTTCATGAATCCATGTTGCGTCTGCTTGATTGCACTATTCCTATCTAGATGTCCCGCTATTTCTTCCTTAATGATAGCTTCAAGCATTTTCCCCACTACAGATGTTAAACTAACCGGCCTATAGTTACATGCCTTTTGTCTGCCCCCTATTTTAAACAGAGGCGTTACATTAGCTGCTTTCCAATCCGCTGGTACCTCCCCAGAGTCCAGAGAATTTTGGTAGATTATAACGAATGCATCTGCTATAACTTCCGCCATCTCTTTTAATACCCTGGGATGTATTTCATCAGGACCAGGGGACTTGTCGACCTTGAGTCCCAATAACCAGTCCAGCACTATCCCCCTAGTGATAATGATTATCTTCCTACATTCCCATGACTAGCAATTTTTGGCATGGTTTTTGTGTCTTCCACTGTGAAGACCGAAGCAAAATAATTGTTTAAGGTCTCAGCCATTTCCACATTTCCCATTATTAAATCCCCCTTCTCATTTTCTAAGGGACCAACATTTACTTTCGTCACTCTTTTCCGTTTTATATATCTGTAAAAGCTTTTACTATCTGTTTTTATGTTTCGCGCAAGTTTACATTCGTAATCTATCTTTCCTTTCTTTATTGCTTTCTTAGTCATTCTTTGCTGTCGTTTAAAATTTTCCCAATCTTCTAGTTTCCCGCTAACCTTGGCCACCTTATACGCATTGGTTTTTAATTTGATACTCTCCTTTATTTCCTTGGTTATCCACAGCTGGTTATCCCTTCTCTTACCGCCCTTCTTTTTCACTGGAATATATTTTTGTTGAGCACTATGAAAGAGCTCCTTAAAAGTCCTCCACTGTTCCTCAATTGTGCCACCGTTTAGTCTGTGTTTCCAGTCTACTTTAGCCAACTCTGCCCTCATCCCACTGTAGTCCCCTTTGTTTAAGCATAGTACGCTCGTTTGAGACACTACTTCCTCACCCTCAATCTGTATTACAAATTCAACCATACTGTGATCACTCATTCTGAGAGGATCTTTTGTGTGTTACTGGCTGGATGGACTAAAGGGACTTTACCTGTCTGCCATTGTTCGTATGAAGATGATTAACAGGGTAGATGCTGAGAGGCTGTTTCCCCCTGGCTGGAGAGTCTAGAACTATGGGGTCACAGTCTCAGGATAAGGGATCGGCCATTTAAAATGTAGATGAGGAGGAATTTCTTCATTCAGAGGGTGTGAATCTTTGGAATTCTCTGCCCCAGAGGGCTGTGGATGCTGAGTCTCTGAATACATTCAAGACTGAGATAGATAGATTTTTGGAGTCTCGGGGAAACAAGGGATATAGAGATCGGGCGGGAAAGTGGAGTTGAGGTCGATGATCAGCCATGATCTTATTAAATGGCGGAGCAGACCCGAGGGGCTGAATGGCCTACTTCTGCTCCTATTTCCTATGTTCTTATGTATGTACCTTGGTAAACTAGGTTACCATTAGTTGGTTACCATTAGCCAGCACAGGGTTAATAGGTGATGTGTTAGAACCCAATTAATTTACAAATAATTAAATGCTCTGTGGCTCTGGCGGTGTTTTCAAGGAGTCTTGACTGAGTTATCTGCTGCTTAGTAAGAAAATTAATCCGGGCTGATATCTTGTATTTGCAGACGCTGTCTCAGAGGATAGTTTGACTTTTCAGATACCATGGATGGCTCGATTCTAAGCGGCTCTCCTTTTTTCTGTTTGTAGCACAGGCCACAGTGTAATTGCATTTGTCGCAGAGAGAGCTTTCTGCCTGAGGTATCGGCAACCATCGCCGGACACTAATCAAGGTCGGAGTGATATCCTGGACTCGATCACCTGAAGGGGTCGGAGAGGAATTTCCCAGATTTCATTCCCAGATTGGTCAGGCTTTCTCACCTGCTTTTTGCCTCGCCCAGGAGGTCACATGGTTTTAGTGTGGGGTGGCGAGCGCATGTACAGGTGCGGCGCCTTAAACCCAGAACCCTCGGGACCGAGGCCGTTCCGGATTGCGGCCTTTTCCGGACTTTTGATTTGCTTTCTGACGTCACGAATCCAGAAGCACCCGCCTGAACTCAGGTTCGGGTATTTCCAGATTTCGAAATGTCAGAAGGGGTGGTGGTGGGGTTGGGGGGGGGGGGGGGGTAGGGGGCCCATGAAGGAGCTGTTCGGGATGTCCAGCCCCGCTGAGGAGGTCCTTGGGTGGGCCGGTGAGGAGGCCCCGAGGTAAGGGCAGCGGCGGTGAGGCGAGCAGGATGAGTGGTGGCGAGACGAGGCGAGGCCCAAGGTTGGGCAGCGACGGGGCCCCGAGGTCGGCGGGTCCAGATTCCGGAACATTCCGGATTCTCGGCGCTGCACCTGCATTGTGATACACATGGCACCGCAGTTGCGTGGGACAGGCTGGATGGATCAGAAGGCCTTTTCCTGTCCCTCATTGTATGTTCATAAATGAACGACAAATTACGCGGTTGAGGGCTGAATGTTGGCCAAGGCACTGCTGAAATAAAAACAGAAAATGCCGGAAATCTCAACGGGTCAGGCGGCATCTGGGGAGAGAAAAAGAGAGTTCACATTTCGGGTCGTCAGAACTGGCGAATATTCAAAATCAATAGATTCTTAAGGAGCACTGAAAGGGGGGAGGGGAGAAAGGACAAAAGGGAAGGTCTGTGATCGGGTGGAAGACAGGAGAGATTAGAGAGACAAAAGGGATGATGGGCCGACTTGAGATGGTAATGGCAGAAGTTAGAAAAAGATCAGTCTAGATCGGGTGTGAATGATACAATAATGACCAGCTGCCATGGGCGACAGGGAGAGAAATAAAATACATAAGATCGGGGGAGTGGGGGGGGGGGGGGGGGTTTAAACATAAAGGGGAAAGGGAGTAAGATATGGGCTGAAACCCTGCTGTTTCAAGGTCACCTGACCAGGGCCTCAGTTTAACATCACAACAGAAAGACAGCACTCCCTCAGGGGAAGGATCTCTTTGCTGAATGAAATTTTAAGTTACTATATTCAAGCAGTCACAGAATGATCTTTTATGTTATTGCGGGAAATAATGATTAGAAGGAAAATAAGGTACAGCTGTTGGCAGCACAGAGACATCGGAAAGAACAGCTTTCAACTCCTCACAGTGTAGTGTATTTGCTTCATGGGTTCTTTGCCAAAGAAGTCATAACAATACATTGCTATTCAGAACTAGTTGGTTTATGAGCAACAGGTTTAACAATCACACTACACATTACCAGTTCATCCACTAGACTCACATGCACAATCGTGGATGACCTAGACCCAACGGACTGGGGTTTTATGGAGTCGTGTGACCATCACGTGACTGGCTAAGCCACTCACAATGCAACAGCTCCACAAAACTGTGAGCGTACTCACCGGTGCGTACATTGCCCACAGATTCTCACTTCACCCTCCCGTTTATTTACTCGCCTCCTCTCCTGAAAGCACTGGCTCTTGCTGATACGTCCTTACTATACAGTATAAATGCACACAAGGCCCATACTTGAGAGAAGGTCACTCTGTGACCAGTTACCTTTATTACCAAGGACTCAAGAGGCAGACGGTGGGTGGAGCTTCCCCTTTAATACCGGAAAGTCCAGGTTAGGAGTGTCTCCCACAAGTTCGCCCCCTGTGGTCAGTGTTCTCAAGGTGCACAACTTAGGTCAGCTGAAAGTTGGGTAATATGACAGTTGAATACATGACATCATCTCCCCCCCAAAGTCTTATTGGGATCACAGGTTGAGTCTCTCTGGTGGTTTACGCTCCCTTGTAGAGCACCTGAGTTGGGGCTCCGGTTGTTGGGCGCTGGCCTGAGTGTCTGCTGTTTGCGATGCCTCAGGCCTGTCCGGACTGCCCACAGTGACTGGGCTCTCCTCCACTTGGTTCCAGTGTTCAGTCACCTGTGGTGGAGTAAACTCTATATCATGTTCTTCCTCTGCTTCTTCTATGAGGTTGCTGAACCTCCTTTTAGTTTGATCCACGTGTTTGCGGCAGATTTGTCCATTGGTAAGTTTAACTACCAGAATCCTATTCCCCTCTTTGGCAATCACAGTGCCTGCAAGCCATTTGGGCCCTGCAGCGTAATTAAGGACTAAAGCAGAGTCATTGACATCAATACATCGCGCCCTCGCATTCCTGTCATGGTAGTCACATTGTGACTGACGCCTGCTCTCGACAATTTCTTTCATAGTAGGGTGTATAAGGGATAACCTGGTTTTGAGCATCCTTTTCATTAGCAGCTCTGCGGGTGGAACCCCTGTGAGCAAGTGTGGTCGGGATCTATTGGCCAACAGGAGGCATGATAAGCGGCTTTGTAGGGAACCCCCTTGGATTCTGAGCATCCCCTGTTTGATTATCTGTACTGCTCGTTCCACCTGTCTGTTTGAGGCCGGCTTGAACGGTGCCGTTCTGACATGGTTGATTCCATTGCCTGCCATGAAGTCCTGGAATTCAGTGCTTGTATGGTAGAAAATTCCACAGGTTCACCACTCTCTGGGTGAAAAAGTTTCTCCTCATCTCGGTCCTAAATGGCTTACCCCTTATCCTTAGACTGTGACCCCTGGTTCTGGACTTCCCCAACATTGGGAACATTCTTTCTGCATCTAACCTGTCTAAACCCGTCAGAATTTTAAATGTTTCTATGAGATCCCCTCTCATTCTTCTGAACTCCAGTGAATACAAGCCCAGTTGATCCAGTCTTTCTTGATATGTCAGTCCCGCCATCCCGGGAATCAGTTTGGTGAACCTTCGCTGCACTCCCTCAATAGCAAGAATGTCCTTCCACAAATGGGTACACAATACTCCAGGTGTGGCCTCACCAAGGCCCTGTACAACTGTAGCAACACCTCCCTGCCCCTATACTCAAATCCCCTCGCTATGAAGGCCAACATGCCATTTGCTTTCTTAACCGCCTGCTGTACCTGCATGCCAAACTTCAATGACTGATGTACCATGACACCCAGGTCTCATTGCACCTCCCCTTTTCCTAATCTGTCACCATTCAGATAATAGTCTGTCTCTTTGTTTTTACCACCAAAGTGGATAACCTCACATTTATCCACATTATACTTCATCTGCCATGCATTTGCCCACTCATCTAACCTATCCAAGTCACTCTACAGCCTCATAGCATCCTCCTCGCAGCTCACACTGCCACCCAACTTAGTGTCATCCGCAAATTTGGAGATACTACATTTAATCCCCTCGTCCAAATTATTAATGTACAATGTAAACAGCTGGGGCCCCAGCACAGAACCTTGCAGTACCCCACTGCCTGCCATTCTGAAAAGTATCCATTTACTTCTACTCTTTGCTTCCTGTCTGACAACCAGTTCTCAATCCATGTTAGCACACTACCCCCAATCCCATGTGCTTTAACTTTGCACATTAATCTCTTGTATGGGACCTTGTCGAAAGCCTTCTGAAAGTCCAAATATACCACATCAACTGGTTCTCCCTTGTCCACTCTACTGGAAACATCCTCAACAAATTCCAGAAGATTTGTCAAGCATGATTTCCCTTTCACAAATCCATGCTGACTTGGACCTATCATGTCACCTCTTTCCAAATGCGCTGCTATGACATCCTTAATAATTGATTCCATCACTTTACCCACCACTGATGTCAGGCTGACCGGTCTATAATTCCCTGTTTTCTCTCTCCCTCCTTTTTTAAAAAGTGGGGTTACATTGGCTACCCTCCACTCCATATGAACTGATCCAGAGTCTATGGAATGTTGGAAAATGACTGTCAATGCATCCGCTATTTCCAAGGCCACCTCCTTAAGTACTCTGGGATGCAGTCCATCAGGCCCTGGGGGTTTATCGGCCTTCAATCCCATCAATTTCCCCAACACAATTTCCCGACTAATAAGGATTTCCCTCAGTTCCTCCTTCTTACTAGACCCTCTGACCCCTTTTATATCCTGAAGGTTGTTTGTGTCCTCTTGAGTGAATACCAAACCAAAGTACTTGTTCAATTGGTCTGCCATTTCTTTGTTCCCCGTTATGACTTCCCCTGATTCTGACTGCAGGGGACCTATGTTTATCTTTACTAACCTTTTTCTCTTTACATATCTATAGAAACTTTTGCAGTCCGTCTTAATGTTTCCTGCAAGCTTCCTCTTGTACTCTATTTTCCCTGCCCTAATCAAACCCTTTGTCCTCCTCTGCAGACTTCTAAATTTCTCCCAGTCCCCAGGTTCACTGCTATTTCTGGCCAATTTGTATGCCACTTCCTTGGCTTTAATACTATCCCTGATTTCCCTTGATAGCCACGGTTGAGTCAGCTTCCCTTTTTTATTTTTACGCCAGACAGGGATGTACAATTGTTGTAGTTCATCCATGCGGTCTCTAAATGTCTGCCATTGCCCATCCACAGTCAACCCCTTAAGTATCATTCGCCAATCTATCCTAGCCAATTCACGCCTCATACTTTCAAAGTTACCCTTCTTTAAGTTCTGGACCATGGTCTCTGAATTAACTGTTTCATTCTCCATCCTAATGTAGAATTCCACCATATTATGGTCACTCTTCCCCAAGGGGCCTCGTACAATGAGATTGCTAATTAATCCTTTCTCATTACACAACACCCAGTCTAAGATGGCCTCCCCCCCTAGTTGGTTCCTCGACATATTGGTCTAGAAAACCATCCCTTATGCACTCCAGGAAATCCTCCTCCACCGTATTGCTTCCAGTTTGGTTAGCACAATCTATATGCATATTAAAGTCACCCATGATAACTGCTGCACCTTTATTGCATGCACCCCTAATTTCCTGTTTGATGCCCTCCCCAACATCACTACTACTGTTTGGAGGTCTGTACACAACTCCCACTAACGTTTTTTGCCCTTTGGTGTTCTGCAGATCTACCCATATAGATTCCATATCATCCAAGCTAATGTCCTTCCTAACTATTGCATTAATCTCCTCTTTAACCAGCAATGCTACCCCACCTCCTTTTCCTTTTATTCTATCCTTCCTGAATGTTGAATATCCATGGATGTTGAGTTCCCAGCCCTGATCATCCTGGAGCCACATCTCCTTAATCCCAATCACATCATATCCGTTAACATCTATTTGCACAGTTAATTCATCCACCTTATTACGGATACTCCTTGCATTAAGACATGAAGCCTTCAGGCTTGTTTTTTTAACACCCTTTGTCCTTTTAGAATTATGATGTAGTGTGGCCCTTTTTGTTTCTTGCCTTTGTTTACTCAGCCTTCCACTATTGCTTTTTACCTTTCTACTGTCTGTTTCTGACTCCATATTACTTCACCCTATCTCGCTGCATAGGTTCCCATCTCCCTGCCATATTAGTTTAAACACTCCCGAACTGCATTAGCAAATGTTACCCCTAGGACATCAGTTCCAGTCCTGCCCAAGTGCAGACCGTCCCTTTTGTACAGGTCCCACTTCCCCCAGAACTGGTTCCAATGTCCCAGGAATTTGAATCCCTCCCTCTTGCACCACTGCTCAAGCCACGTATTTATTCTAACTATCCTACTCCCTCTACTCTGATTAGCACGTGGCACTGGTAGCAATCCAGAGATTACTACCTTTCAGGTCCTACTTTTTAATTTAACTCCTAGTTCCCTAAATTCAGCTTGTAGGGCCTCTTCCCGCTTCTTACCTATATCGTTGGTACCTACATGTACCACGACAACTGGCTGTTGACCCTCTCCAGAATGCTCTGCAGCCACTCCGAGACATCTTTGACCCTTGCACCAGGGAGGCAACATACCATCCTGGAGTCTCGGTTGCGGCCGCAGAAACTCCCATCTATTCCCCTTACAATAGAATCCCCTATCACTATCGCTCTCCCACTCTTTTTCCCACCCTTCTGTGCAGCAGAGCCAGCCAGTGTGCCATGAACTTGGCTGCTGCTGCCCTCCCCTGATGAGTCATCCTCCTCAACAGTACCTAAAGTGGTGTATCTGTTTTGCAGGGGGATGACCACAGGGGACCCCTGCACTACCTTCCTTGCATTGCTCTTCCTGCTGGTCTTCCATTCCCTAGCTGGCTGTGGACCCTTCACCTGCAGTAAGACCAACTCGCTACACGTGCTACTCACGTCATTCTCAGCATCGTGGATGCTCCAGAGTAAACCCACGCTCAGCTCCAACTCCGCAACGCGGTCTGTCAGGAGCTGGAGACGGATACACTTCCCGCACACGTAGTCGTCAGGGACACCGGAAGTGTCCCTGAGTTCCCACATGGTACAGGAGGAGCATATCACGTGACCGAGCTCTCCTGTCATGACTTAACCCTTAGATTAACTTAAATTGGCAGCAACAATGCTAAGGTTTACTCACTGTTATGGAAGAGAAAAAAGAAAAACTACTTACCAATCAACAGCCAATCACTTACCCCCTTGGCTGTGACGTCACCTTTCTGTTTCTTTCTACTTCTTTTTTGCCCTCTGCCTGTAGCTGCACTGGCTGGGCCTTTTGTAGGCCTCTCCGATCCCCGGACTCACGTCTCTCCACGCACCTCCCGATGCCTCTCGCCGACCCCGGACTCACGTCTCTCCATGCACCTCCCGACGCCTCTCGCGGCCTTTTGTCGGCCTCTCGCCAGTTTGAAATGGTTTGAACTCCTCAGGGCATGCCCTGTACGTGGCTGCCCAGTCCCCATTCAGGACACATTTCTTAACTAAAGACAGTAGCGGGTCTTTATTTGTCCAAACTTTAATCTGACAGGCTGTCACAGGTGAACCTTCGCTTTCAAAAGCTTCAACGGCCATGACCATCTCAGCATCATGCTCAGCTGCCCCCTCAGTAGTGGCTAGTGGTAGCCTGCTGAGTGCATCGGCACAGTTTTCAGTGCCCGGTTTGTGCCGAATTGTGTAGTCATAGGCGGCAAACGTAAGTGCCCACCTCTGTATGCGGGCCGATTCATTCGCATTTATGGCCTTGTTGTCGGCCAAAAGGGATGTTCGGGGTTTGTGATCCGTCTCCAGCTCAAAGTTTCCTGCCAAACAGGTACTGAGCATTTTTTTTACTGCATATACACATGCTAGCGCTTCCTTTTCTACCATCCCATAGCTCCTTTCATCTGGGACAGACTTCTGGAGGCATAAGCTATCAGCTGTAACTGACCATTGGCATTCACATGCTGCAACACACACCCGACACCATAGGACGACGCATCACACGTTAAAACTAGTTTCTTACACGGGTCATATAACGTTAACAGTTTGTTGGAGCAGAACAAATTGCATTCTCTATCAAAAGCCCTTTCGTGGCTGTCCCCCCAGACCCAATCACGACATTTGCGTAGGAGCACGTGTAGCGGCTCTAACAGCGTGCTCAATTTGTGAAGAAAGTTGCCAAAATAGTTCAGGAGCCCCAGGAACGAACGCAGCTCCGTCGTGTTACGGAGTCTGGGTGCTCTCTGGATCGCTTTCGTTTTGGACACAGTAGGTCTGATCCCGTCTGCTGCTACCCTCCTCCCCAGGAATTCTATCTCTGGAGCTAGGAAGACGCACTTCGCCTTTTTCAGTCGCAGCCCTACCCGGTCCAGTCTGCGTAGCACCTCCTCCAGGTTGTGGAGGTGTTCTTCAGTATCACGACCCGTGATGAGGATGTCATGTTGAAAAACCACCGTCCTTGGAATCGACTTGAGGAGGCTTTCCATATTTCGCTGAAAGATCGCGGCGGCCGAACGAATCCCGAACGGACATCTGTTATACTCAAACAACCCCTTGTGTGTCGTGATGGTGGTCAACTTCTTCGACTCACTTGCCAGCTCCTGGGTCATGTAAGCTGAGGTCAGGTCCAATTTTGAAAAAAGTTTGCCATCGGATAGCGTCGCAAAGAGGTCCTCCGCTCTCGGTAGCGGGTACTGGTCTTGGAGTGACACCCAATTGATGGTGGCCTTGTAATCACCACATATCCTGACCGACCCATCCGCCTTGAGCACCTGCACGATCGGACTCGCCCAGTCACTGAATTCGACTGGCGAGATGACGCCTTCCCACAGCAGGCGGTCCAATTCGCATTCTATCTTTTCCCGCATCACGTACGGCACCGCTTTGGCCTTGTGGTGTACTGGCCTGGCGTCCGGGTTTATGTGAATCACTACCTTGATCCCCATGAAAGTGCCGATGCCAGGTTGAAATAATGAGTCAAATTTGTCCAGGACCTGTGAGCATGATACTCGCTCCATAGAAGAAATTGCATTGACATCACCTCATTTCCAGTTCATGACAGCAAGCCAACTCATCCCCAGTAATGCGGGACCGTCCCCCGGGACAATCCAGAGTGGCAACCTGTTCTCCGAATCTTTGTGGGTCATGACTACCATGGCGCTGCCTAGCACCGGAATGATCTCCTTTGTATATGTCCGTAGCTGTGCGTCAATTGGCAATAATTTTGACCTCCTAGCCTTGGACACCCACAACCTTTTGAACTGTTTGATACTCATCAGGGACTGGCTGGCCCCCGTGTCCAGCTCCATTAATACTGGGATGCCATTGAGGAGCACTTTCATCATTATCGGTGGCGTCCTGGTATATGAGCTGTATATGTGCTCCACATGAACTCGCTGAACTTCAGCTTCCAGCGATTTCCCCCAGTATTCATTTGGCCTCGTAGGGCTTACATCGGGCCCGTCCTCCTCGTACATCAACCTGGCTGCAGGCTTCCTGCACATACGCGCCAAGTGACCGCTGACGTTGCAGTTTCTGCAGGTGTATTGCTGATACCTGCAAGCTCTGGCTGGGTGTTTGCCTCCATAACTCCAGTATGAGGTGGAGGCCCCGTTGTTGGAAACAAAAGGTCCATTACCAGTCAATTGTGTCTGACTGTCCCTGTAACTGTCCTTAAGCACACCATTAACAGGTGTTGATGGCCCCTTTACTGGCCGCATTGTCCATTGCGAAGGCATGAATCGCCGTTCAGCTAGCCATTGTCTCTGTTGAATTCCCCCTTTGGGTTCAACTACATGCTGGGGCATGTCCGATTGCCCTTGTCTGCCTAGAGAACTGTGTGCCGCGTTAACAATGTTGACTCCCTGGTCGTTTGCCGCATTTGAGCCAAGAATTTTGTCATACATCATTCTGGTCTCTTCCTCCCCTGAGATAAATGTCTGGGCTATCAGAGCCGCCGCTTCCAAGGTCAAGTCTTTGGTCTCAATCAGTTTCCTGAAAACCCTGGCGTGCCCGATGCCCTCAATAAAAAAAGTCTTGCAGCATCTCCGCTCTGCATGCATCTGGGAACTTACATAGGCTCGCCAGTCGCCGGAGATCTGCCGCGAAGTCTGGAACGCTTTGCCTTTCTCGCCACCGGTGCGTGTAAAACTGGTGTCTGGCCATGTGCATGCTGCTCGCTGGTTTAAGGTGTTCCCCGATCAACTTACTGAGCTCTTCGAACGTCTTGTCCGCCGGCTTCTCTGGCGCTAGAAGGTCCTTCATCAGGGAGTACGTTCTGGATCCACAAACCGTCAGGAGATGAGCCCTGCGTTTGTCGGCCGAATCCTGTCCCAACCATTCCTTAGTGACAAAACTCTGCTGTAGTCTCTCAATAAAGTCGTCCCAATCATCACCAACATCACTCTCTTCTGTGCTGCTAGTGGCCATGCTCGCGTGGTTTAAATCCCAGTTTCTCGTCGCCAATGATATGTCCTTACTATACAGTATAAATGCACACGAGGCCCATACTTGAGAGAAGGTCACTCTGTGACCAGTTACCTTTATTTATTACCAAGGATTCAAGAGGCAGACGGTGGGTGGAGCTTCCCCTTTTATACCGGAAAGTCCAGGTTAGGAGTGTTTCCCACAAGCTTGCCCCCTGTGGTCAGTGTTCTCAAGGTGTACAACTTAGGTCAGTTTATACATGGGTTACAATGACAGTTGCCGAGGCAGGACGTGGATCCATGAACACCAGACAGCCCTTGTATACCGCACGCAAGTGCCCATTCTCCATGCGCGGGAGCTGGCAGTGAGCGTCGGCGGGCTATTCAACTGTGGGGGGCAGCATCGCCAAGCACGATCTTGTTTCCACTCAACAGCCATTTACATTTACCATCGGGTGGGGGAGGGGGAGGGCGGGGTCAGTGGCCCTACTGGAAATCAGCCAACAGTAATGATGAGGAATTGCAGTAAGCAATTGCAGGAATTTGCAGAGCAATTCTACTTGCAGACGCAACCAGCAGAACAGACCCAATTTACAATGCTCAAATATTACCACAGTACAAATTAGACATTAATTTATTAAATATTGTTTAATTTCATGCTCAATTTGTCTAAGTACGGTGTGCAAACCGAGCAGAAAGGGGCATAATGAATAAAGGAAGCTTTTTAATCAGCTAGATTGCACATGTGGTTAATTACTCCATCTTCCTCAGCACGCTCCCTCATGCTCACACTCTATTCTGTACTCACCTGTCAACCACTTCGCTGCCCACAGTCCTCGCAGAACACGGCTGAAGCGAATAGAGCTGACGCAATTCGCAAAATATGGGCTGGAATTTAACTACGTGGCACTGGAAGAGGCCAGTCTTACAAAACAAAGGCCAAGAGCCCATGCAACAAACACAGGAGCAAACTTACTGTCTCTAATGTATTTGCTTCATGGGTGCTTTGCTTCAATATTCACAGCAACACATTGTTATTAAGAACTAGTTGGTTTATTAACAAAGGTTTAACAATCACACGACACATTACCAGTTCATCCACCAGGCTCACAACTGCACGCCTCATCGTGGATCCACCGAACCCAACTGGCTGGGGTTTTATTGAGGCTTGTGAATGTCACGTGACTGGCTAAGCCACTCACAATGCAACAGCTCTACAACTATTTTAAACTAAACTTTAAATCAAGTGCCTCCTTTTGGTAAGGGAACTAGAACCCATAAATTTAGACATTAAACTTTAAAGGAAATTTAGCTCAAATTAAAATTTGGTTGCCGGGGGGTGATGATGCACTCCAGTCCCTCTGGCGCCCGCCTCTCGCGGAAGGCCACGAGCGTACCGGTGGACACCGCGTGCTCCATCTCCAGGGACACCCTGGCGCGAACGTAGCCACGGAAGAGAAGCAGGCAGTCAGGCTGAATGACCCCCTCGACCGCCCGCTGCCTGCAACAGCTCTACAAACCTGTGAGCATACTCGCAGGTGCATACGTTACACGGTCTGTGCCAATTCTACCAAAATCCCGCCTTGATTGTTACAATAGAAGACATTTACAGTTTTTGCTACAGCTGAAGTCTTTGCAGAAAAGAATGGGCCAGACTTGGCTGAGAATCGAAAGATGTGTGAACGATGCATGCCGTAACCAACGCGCAACTCAGCCAGAAACTCGTAGTGAGGAAGAAACATTCGCCGTGAATCGCGAACCGCCACTGGTTGCTCGCCGATTTGTGCCGCTCCGCCATTTGCTGCCCCGGCATCAGCGAGCTCTTCCAGCAAGTTTGTGCGCAAAAGATTTAAAAGCTAAATCTGCACGCAGGAGTCTAAACAACAGGGCACGCCACGGGATGCCCCGTTCCCACAACATCTGGCCCCATCCTTTTCAGAGAGAGCTGCAGAATTTAGAGTTCTTTAATGAAGTAACTTGGCAAGGCAAGGAAGGCTCTGAATAATAGGATACCTGTTGATAAGAACATGAAATAGGAGTAGGAGTCGGCCATTTGGCCCCTCGAGCCTGCTCAGCCATTCAATAAGATCATGGCTGATCCGATCATGGACTCAGCTCCCCATCGCTCAAAAATCTGTCTATCTCCACCTTAAATATATTCAATGACCCAGCCTCCACAGCTCTCTGGGGCAGAGAATTCCACAGATTTACAACCCTCAGAGAAGAAATTTCTCCTCATCTCAGTTTTAAATGGGTGACCCCTTATTCTAAGACTATGTCCCCTAGTTTTAGTTTCCCCTATGAGTGGAAATATCCTCTCTGCACCCACCTTGCCGAGGCCCCTCATTATCTTATAAGTTTCGATAAGATCACCTCTCATTCTTCTGAACTCCAATGAGTATAGGCCCAACCTACTCAACCTATCTTCATAAGTCAACCCCCTCATCTCCAGAATCAACCTAGTGAACCCTCTCTGAACAGCCTCCAATGCAAGTATATCCTGCCTTAAATAAGGAGACCAAAACTACACACAATATTCCAGGTGTGGCCTCACCAATCCCCTGTACAGTTGTAGTCGGACTTCTCTGCTTTTATACTCTATCCCCCTCGCAATAAAGGCCAACATTCCATTTGCCTTCCTGATTACTTGATAAGTTTGATTTAGCCAAATCCCATTGAGTTATGAACGTGGAGGCTCCAATTGATAGAATAGCACAACACAGAAGGAGGCCATTCGGCCCATCGAGTCTGTGCCGGTTCTTTCGAAGAGCAATCCAATTAGTTCCCCTCCCCCCGCTCTTTCCCCATATCCCCATAATTTGTTTTCCTTCAAGTATTTATCCAATTCCCTTTTGAAGGCTGCTATTGAATTTAGGGTTAGGGTTAGGGTTAGGGTTAGGGTTAGGCTGTATCCAACACCCTATCAGGCAATGCATTCCAAATCCTAACACTCGTTGCGTAATAGAGTTTTTCCTCATGTGGCCTCTGGTTCTTTTCACCTTAAATCTGTGCCCTTTGGTTATCGACCCTTCAGCCATTGGAAACAGTCTCTCTTCATTTACTCTGTCTAAACCCTTCATGATTTTGAACACCTCTATCAAATCTCCTCTTAGCCTTCTCTGCTCTAAGGAGAATAGCCCCAGCTTCTCCAGTCTATCCACGTAACTATAATCCTTCATTTCAGGAAACATTCTAGTAGTTGTACCTTCTGGAACCTCTCCAAGGCCTTTGTTTCCTTCCTAAAGTGTGGTACACATGATGCTGACTTGGAAATATATCGGCCGTTCCTTCATCGTCGCTGGGTCAAAATCCTGGAACTCCCTCCCTAACAGCAATGTAGGATCACCTTCACCACACGGACTGCAGCGGTTCAAGGCGGGGGCTCACCACCACCTTCTCAAGGGGCAATTAGGGGTGGGCAATAAATTCCAGCCTTGCCAGCGACGCTCACATCACCGGAACAAATTAAAAAAAGAATTGGGCACAATAATCCAGCTGTGGCCCGAACTCGTGTTTTATATAGATTCAGCATAATGTCTTGGCTTTTGTTTCCTCAGGCACTGAGATCTGCTACAATTCACATCAATACACGTCAGTGCCTTGCTCTTGAGATGGAATGATAAAAATGAAGTGCTTTGGCTCAAATTGTGATGCTCTCCCAGTGAAAATGCATCATCCATAGCACTTGTACTTCAATTATCCATGATCCCCACACGTTATGGGTAATCCGAACTGTTTAGTCTCAGGCAATAATGGATTTTCAATCATAACTGTTGTAGATGCAGTGCTCTATTACCCGAGGAATGATACGACTGTTGCTGTAACAGCGGTTTTGGGTGTCAGTCTTTTCTCAGTGGGTAGCATGCTTGCCTTGGAGTCGGTAAGCTATAGGTTCCACTACCACAGCCCAGAGACTCAGGGCAGGATATTGGGCTCAATTTTGCCCAACCCCTTTTTCCGGCGCACTTACCTTAAGTGCGCCGACTTTGCGCGCTGGAAACGGCGCCAGAAAAAAGTCGCCCCAGCCTGGCCGCTCTTCTGAGTCCCCGGAGTCCCAACGTGGCGTGCATTGTGAAGTGGGGGGGTGGAGCAACAGCCCAGCGCAGAAAGCACTGCCTGCAGATGCGCGCATGCGCAGTGAAGTCTGCGCGCATGCTCCTGCCCTCCCAGCGCGTCTTGCGGGCTGTGCGCAGGACCCGATGCTCGCAGCCCCTATCCCCGGCCGAAGGGACGCCCCGATGTTCGCTGCACCCTATCCCCGGCCGAGTGGACTCCCGCACCGGCCGGACGGCCCGCTGACTTCCCGGGCAGAGGTAGGACTTCAGTTTTATTTTTTATTCACTGATGGTTGTACTTGAGAGTTTTGATTGGATGGGGGGGGCGGGGGGGAGGAGGAGAGTTTTGCGGGGGGAAGTGGGGGGGGTGCGGGGAGAAAGAGTGTTCTGATGGGGGTGGGGGGAAACTTTAAAAAAAAATTGTTTCTGCATAATCGGGCCCATAAACTCGGAGCCGGGTGGGGTGGGGGCAGTGGCGGGGGGGGGGGGGGGGGAGGGGGCTGCGGGATTGCAGTCATGAAACCCTGGAGAATGGGTCTCCCTCAGGCCCTGCCGAATTTAACGCCAGAGTGCGATTAACGTCTCTCCCCCCCCGCCTCCCTCTGTATCCCGCCAATTGAGAGGCTGGCTGTCTTCGGACAGTTAGGCCTGAGGCTCCAGGCCACACCCAGGGAGCAGAGTGGAGCGAGAGAGGGATCGGCGGCAGAGGGAGAGGTGGTGGGGGGGGGGGGGGGAGGCGGTCGAGGATCGACGGCAGTCAGAATGTCGGAGTGGGGGGGTAGGGGAGTGGTCAGAAGGCCGGAGAAGGGTCAGAGATCGGGGGCCTCAAGGAGGAGATCAGACGGCTCATGAGAGGGGGGGTGATGTCCGATTGAGGGGAGTTGGCAAGGCAGGGACGTTGAGTCCAGCAGGTAAGTGGAAAGGCACCAGTGGATCCAACAGTCCGCGCCTCCCTCTAGCTGCCAGATTTCCCGAGGCCTGGGAAACCCGACTGCCCAGAGTTAAATTTAAAAATGGTGCCTCATTATAGTATTTAAAGTGCCAAACTATCTCCTGGGTGCGGATTGGCCATCCTTCCCCCATCTCCCCACCACCCACCTCCCGCCTACGTTAAAACCAGAAGTGGGCGGGTTGGTATCAGGATTCAGATTTATAACATTTCAACCTCCCACTCCACCCAAACCCGCCCGTATTTTGGGGTTAAAATCCCCCCCCGTAATCTAGGCTGCACTCCAGTCCATCCTTCGGATGAGACATTAAACTGAGGCACCATGCACAGTAAAGCTAAACATTTGCGGAAGTTGCCACTGAATATCACACTGTACCAGATCCTTGGTCCTCATTATAAAAACTTTCATTGTCCAGGTGAGAATGGGGAGGGTACTAAACTTTGTCAGAATAAGGCCCTTTAAACCAGTACCTCCAAGGATAGAATAGGCTTCCGGGAAGTGCAGTGGAGGCGGAAACCCTGGAATCTGTGAAGAAAAGGTTGGATACTGAAATGGGGAGACACGGGATCGATGAATTATGATGGTCTGAATGGCCTTCCTCAGTCAAAATTATCTGTATTTATTCGTTGTGGGCGTCGCTGACCTGGCTGGCATTTATTGCCCATCCCTAATTGCCCCTGGAGAAGGTGGTGGTGAGCCGCCTTCTTGAACCGCTGCAGTCCCGTGTGGTGAAGGTGCTCCCACAGTGCTGGCTTTGTCGTAGCAGTTTGGTACAACTGGCTTGCTGGGCCGTTTCAGAGGGCAGTTAAGAGTCAACCACATTACTGTGGGTCTGGAGTCACACATAGGCCAGACCAGGTAAGGGCGGCAGATTTCCTTCACGAAAAGGACACGAGTGAACCAGATGGGTTTTTACGACAATCCGGTAGTTTCACAATCACCATTACAATGTATTTAATTATTTGAATTTAAATTCCCCAGCTGCCATGGTGGGATTTGAACTCACGTCTCTGGATCATTAGTTCAGGCCTCTGGATTACTAGTGACATCACCACTATGCTACCGTACCCCATGCACATGCATTTTTCTATTCCAGGTTACTTTTTCTTCCGGAGGCAGTAACACATTTTGGATAAGGTTGGACACGTGCTGGCCAATGTTCTCCCTCAGGTACGAGGCCATGCATCAATCCGGAGGTCCCACACAGGCCGTTCACAAGTTCGAAGAGATGCACGGCCACTGATTTGGATAGGTTAAGCGAATGGGCTAAGGTTTGGCAGATGGACTACAATGTCGGAAAGTGTGAGGTCATCCACCTTGGGGGGAAAAAAACAGTAAAAGGGAATATTATTTGAATGGGGAGAAATTACAACATGCTGTGGTGCAGAGGGACCTGAGGGGTCCTTGTGCATGAATCCCAAAAAGTTAGTTTGCAGGTGCAGCAGGTAATCAGGAAGGCGAATGGAATGTTGGCCTTCATTGCGAGAGGGATGGAGTACAAAAGCAGGGAGGTCCTTCTGCAACTGTACAGGGTATTGGTGAGGCCGCACCTGGAGTACTGCGTGCAGTTTTGGTCGGTCTTACTTAAGGAAGGATATACTGGCTTTGGAGGGGGTACAGAGACGATTCACTAGGCTGATTCCGGAGATGAGGGGGTTACCTTATGATGATAGATTGAGTAGACTGGGTCTTTGCTCGTTGGAGTTCAGAAGGATGAGGGGTGATCTTCTAGAAACATTTAAAATAATGAAAGGGATAGACAAGATAGAGGCAGAGAGTTTGTTTCCACTGGTTGGGGAGACTAGAACTAGGGGGCACAGCCTCAAAATATGGGGGAGCCAATTTAAAACCGAGTTGAGAAGGAATTTCTTCTCCCAGAGGGTTGTGAATCTGTGGAATTCTCTGCCCAAGGAAGCAGTTGAGGCTAGCTCATTGAATGTATTCAAATCACAGATAGATAGATTTTTAACCAATAAGGGAATTAAGGGTTACGGGGAGTGGGCGGGTAAGTGGAGCTGAGTCCACGGCCAGATCAGCCATGATCTTGTTAAATGGTGGAGCAGGCTCGAGGGGCTAGATGGCCTACTCCTGTTCCTAATTCTTATGTTCTTATGTTCTTATGAAGGAACCATGCTCAGGGAGAACATTATAGGGAACATTGCTGCTAGCAGTCCCTTCCTTTTATTTCTCCACACACGCACACAAAATGCTTCACTCAGCCATTATATAGCCAAATAAATCTGCCAGCATTGGAATAAATACAGGAAATGCTGGAAATACACACTGGTGCATCTGAAGGGGTTCTGACAAAGAATCTCTTGTAGATTTTAACCTGTCTCTTTTCCATCTTTCCCCCCACGGCACCCCTTCGCCCCCAAAAGATGCTAGTTGACCCACTGGGAGTCATTTTAACCCCCAAAATCGGGTGGGTTTGAGTCAAGTGGGAAATTAAAAAAAATGTTAATTTCAAATCCAAACCTAAACCGCCTTGAACCAGTATACTTCCGGTTTTAACAGAGGCGAGATGGTGAGGAGTGGGGGCAAGGGGGGGGGATGGGGGGGGCCTGGGCGACAAATCTACTCTCAGGAGGTGAGTCCCTCATTTAAGCATTTTAATGAGGCTGCGTGCCTCAGATTTTACCGGTGTTCCAGCTTTAACATTGTCTGCCCGGGTTTTCCGGGCTTTGGGAAATGTGGCAGCAGAAGAGAGGTGAGTACTGCTGCATGGAACAAGTAAGTGCCTTTCCAGCACTGCTTGTGGGTCAGGAGGAGCCGGAGTGCTCTACACCCCGTGCCCCCCCCCCACCGCCCCCAAGCCCCTCCCCCCCACACCCCCCCGGCGAAGCTAACCCTGTTAACCTTCCTGATAATCGGACCCTCCCCTACTGAGCTTTCCGACTCCTAACCTACTTCTGATGTCTCAGACCTCCCATCGAATAAGCCCCCCCCCACCATCCCTCACCACTGTCCTCCCAACACCCCCTACCTCGCCGCCCCCCCCCCCCCCAATCCACGATCACCCCCACTCTCCCCAGCTGCGGCCTGCTACCCAACAGCCAGTCATCCTCGAAACCTGTCTGTCCACCGGCGGGAAACAAATCAAAAAATGGTTACATTCGGCAGGACACCAAAGGAAGCTCATACATCCGGGATACCCCCCTCAACCCCCTCGGATCCCCCACCCCCGGCAAATATCAGAGGCACTGTACTTCCTGCATTTTCTGTTCTCTTCATAACCGGCACAGAACCATTAAGCACTGAACTGCAGAGAACCTCTCCAAAGACAAAGCGAGATAAATATCCAAAAGACCCAGCTGTAGCTCAGTGGGTCGCACACTCGCCTGAGTCAGAAGGTTCAAGCCCCACTCCAGGGATTTAAGCACAAAAATCTAGGCTGACACTCCCAGTGCAGTGCTGAAACATAGAAACATAGAAATTAGGTGCAGGAGCAGGCCATTCGGCCCTTCGAGCCTGCACCACCATTCAATAAGATCATGGCTGATCATTCACCTCAGTACCCCTTTCCTGCTTTCTCTCCATGCCCCTTGATCCCGTTAGCTCTAAGTGCCATATCTAACTCCCTCTTGAATATATCCAATGAACTGGCATCAACAACTTTCTGCAGTAGAGAATTCCATAGGTTCACAACTCTGAGTGAAGAAGTTTCCCCTCATCTCAGTCCTAAATGGCTTACCCCTTATCCTTAGACTATGTCCCCTGGTTCTGGACTTCCCCAACATCAAAACATTCTTCCTGCATCTAACCTGTCCAGTCCGGTCAGAATTTTATATTAAACCGAGGCCCTGTCTGCTCTCTCAGGTGGACGTAAAAGATTCCATGGCACTATTTTGAAGAGCAGGGGAGTTATCCCTGGTGCCCTGGCCAATATTTATGCCTCAATCAGCATCACTAAAAAACAGATTATCTGGTCATTATCACACTGCTGTGTGTGGGAGCTTGCTGTGCGCAAATTGGCTGCCACGTTTCCCACATTACAACAATGACTACACTCCAAAAGTGCTTCATTGGCTGTAAAGCACTTTGAGACGTCCTGAGGTCAAGAAAGAAGTTGTATAAATGCAAGTCTTTCTTTCTTTATAGGGTCAGACATGTACTTCGATCCACAAGATGCCTTTTGTATACAGTTAAGTAGAGAGCTTGGAATCATCATTCTATTCTGCAAGTTGTCTTTTGCAAACAGACTTTGAACGATGGACTTGAACTCCCCATTTCCTTTTTATTTAAAAAACTATAATGCTTCAGCTTTTATATGCATGAAATAATATCGCCACTTTGAATACTGAAAGCCCTCTACATCGCAGACTCAGATTGCTGTCATGTTACTTCGGCAGAAGCAATTTTCTCTGAATTTCAATGCAGCGATCTTTGAAAATTGAACAAGGCAACATAAAATTCAATTACAGGACTTTATACAACTTCTAAGTGGTTGGAATTAAATTTTAAAAATTTCAGGCTTCAGTTTTATTGCCAGCATCGCGTGGATTGGTGTCACACTCCTCAGTGGCTAACGGGGAAATTGTATTACAATTGTGTGGGGCTTCTTCAAATCAAACGGACAATAGAAAGGAATCAGTCATCTTAAATAGCATACATTGCTTAAACTACCTAAAATGCATCAAGTATTGTGTCATGTCGAATAATCAGCCCGATAGATGTGTGACTCACACTGAACAGAAATTGAGTGGGATATTAAATGAAGCATTAGTTTAATGTAGCGGAAGTATTAAGCCTTACTTCAAATGGTTTATCTTTAGAATCCCTTCCTCCAAGTGCTGTTGTCGATGGTGGTGGGGGGGGGGGGGTGCGGAGGGGAGGGGGGAGGGGGCGGAGAGCAGGGGTGGAGAAGGTGAGGTGCCAGGAGTTTGCAAGGTCATTAGACTTCATCGCCGAGAGCATGCAGAAATCAAGCGCAAGCAGCGGAAAGAGCGTGCGGAAAACCTGTCCCACCCACCCTTTCCCACAACGACTATCTGTCCCACCTATGACTTGGACTGTTCAACCACGCAAGGACTCAAGTCTTCCTCGATTCCGCGGGACTGCCGATGATGATGAGATTTTAATGGCGTTCATAGCAAGTTCATCAGACATCCAGATATTTTGACTTGCATGTTACGTCTCCAGAGACTAGAGACTTGAGCACATATATCTAGGCTGACACCCCAGTGCAGTGCTGAGGGAGTGCTGCACTGTCGGAGGTGCCGCCTTTCAGATGAGGCCCTGTCTGCCCTCTCAGGTGGATGGAGCAGATCCCATGGCACTATTTCGAAAAAGAGCAAGGGAGTTATCCCCGGTGTCCTGGGGCCAATATTTATCCCTCAAACAGCATCACAAAAGCAGATTATCTGGTCATTATCACATTGCTGTGACATTGTTTATAGAACCAACTGTGCTTGACTGGTGTTGCCAGCCTGCGATGATTCATCCATTAACGTGCACGGGTCAAAAGTAGGGTTTGGTAGACCTAGAGCTAGAAACCTGCCCACTGTGTCTGGAAGGACATCGACAGAATTTGGTTTACCAAAACATTTATATTTCCGTTAGTCCAGTTGTGTTCACCTTCCCCTGAACCCTTGAGCCCTCACCAGATATGATGCTCCATTTGCCTCTGGATCACCAGCTCTGGAATATATATGTAGAGAGAAAGAGAGAGAAGGTGTTATGTCTTCAGATGCTCTGATAATGACTCCACGAGTCCATTTAATGTAACTCCAGAGTGAGGATCACACAAGGTGGGCTGCCTTTTATACTAGGCCTGGCACACCTTTACAGGTAACCTACAAGTCTCCCACTGCAGTGCCCTCTGGTGGCAATAGTACAAGCAGTAACCATGTAGGATACATGACAGAAGGGGCATCGAAAAAGTTGATGAATAAGAACACAAGAATCAGGAGCAGGAGTAGGTCATACAGCCCCTCGAGCCTGTTCCGCCATTCAATAAGATCATGGCTAATCTTCGAACCCAACTCTACTTTCCCGCCCGATCCCCATATCCCTTGATTGGCTTAGTACCGAAAAATCTATCGATCTCCAACTTGAATACACTCAATAGCTGAGCATCCACAGCCCTCTGTGGTGGAGAATTTCAAAGATTCACTCCCCTCTGAGTGAAGAAGTTTCTCCTCATCTCGGTCCTAAATGGCC
Organism: Pristiophorus japonicus; assembly: GCF_044704955.1. Taxonomy (NCBI): domain Eukaryota; kingdom Metazoa; phylum Chordata; class Chondrichthyes; family Pristiophoridae; genus Pristiophorus; species Pristiophorus japonicus. The sequence goes on along the minus strand of NC_091987.1, from coordinate 210,967,445 downwards.
GAAGATGAATGATGCCACTTTATATTTATACTCTCTTGTTTAAATGGACTCCTTCATTCCACAGCGAGGATCTGACATGGTTCATACCCTGTGGGACCATGTTGACAGTGCTTCGTTTTGGCACTATTTTAGGTGGATCAAGCTGTAACTGTCAACATTTTATGCTTGATAGGCAGTCGACATTTACAGATCTCTTTTCCCAAAAGACTACTGTCTGAACAAATATAGGGAGAAAGAGGTTTATTTAAAATGATATCACTACTCCTGAAAACATTTACCGTATATACTCGTGTATCCTACGATCTCGCGTATCATGCGACCCCTAAATTTCCGTCCCCAAAACATGATTTTATCATATATCTCATGTATCATGCGAGTCACTTTTTTGAGATACCAGATGCCACTAGGCTAGGCTTTCAAACAAGTTTAACAAGTACCCAACACGTAACAAGTCCCCTAACACATAACAACAATCGAATACAGACCTTAACAACCGAATCATGAAACATCGAGTGGATTCTGTTGTGAAAGCTGTTCGCGAATCGAACACCGATATAGCAATCATTCCAGCTGGCTTTGACTAGCATCGTTCAGCCACTTGACGTATCCATTAATAAGCCATTTAAAGACAATATAAGAAAGAAATGGAATGACTGGATGATGGAAGGAGAGAAATCATTTACGAAGGGAGGGAATAGGAAGGCTCTGGATTTGCCTCTACTGTGTTTGCGGGTAAAAGAAGCATGGGCTGAGATAGATGGAGATTTGATTGTTAAAGCCTCTAATAATGCAGCAAACTTCAGAGGGAGTTGTGGGTGGCGATCTCTAGACCACAGCAAAGATACAGTACAAGTGACAATGGAGGCTGCAATCCAGCCCAGGAGATACCTGCCGAGATTCAGCGTGGATACGGTCTGCTTAACAGCCTAATCTTGGCCAGCACTTCACACCCGCAAATTTTGTATCTCGCGTATCATGCGACCCCCCAAATTTAGGTTACAATTTAGGTCTTCAAAAGTCGCATGATACACGAGTATATACGGTACATTACTTTATGAGGGGTTGAGGTTTTGCAGATATCAATGGATCAAAAACTGAACGTTGTTCTAAAGATGACTGCTCTCCTTTTCATAACTAACAAACTCTCCATTAATGGTTCACCATAAGAAATAGGAGTTGGAGTAGGCCATTCGGCCCCTCGAGTCTGCTTCGTCATTCAATAAGATCATAGCTAATCTTCGAACTTAACTCCACATTCCCGCCCGATTCCTATATCCCTTAATTCCTCCAAGATTCAAAAATCTATCTATTTCAGTCTTGAATATACTCATAGACTAAACATCCACAGCCCTTTGGGGTAGAGAATTCCAAACATTCCAAAGAATGAAGAGACACCTCCTCATTTCAGTCTTAAATGGCCGACCCTTTATCCTGAGACTGTGCCCCCTGGTTCTAGGTTCTCCAGCCAGGGGAAACAACCTCTCAGCATCTATCATGAGTCTTTGGAATTCTCTGCCCCAGAGAGCTGTGGAGGCTGGGTCATTGAATATATTTAAGGTGGAGATAGACAGATTTTTGAGCGATAAGGGAGTCAAGGGTTATGGGGAGCAAGCGGGGATGTGGAGTCAAATCAGCCATGATTTTACTGAATGGTGGAGCAGGCTCGAGGGGCCATATGGCCTACTCCTGCTCCTATTTCTTATGTTCTTATGTTCTTATCCTGTTAAACCCCTTCAGAATCTTATATGTTTCAATCAGATTACCTCTCAATCTTCGAAACTCCAAAGTGTATAGGGCCAATCTACTCAATTGCACCTCATATGACAACCCTCCCATCCCATGGATCAATCAATAAATCATCCTATCCGGTTCCATTGCTACTCTAAGCAAAGTCAGTTGACCTCAGCCAGGGTAGCAGCAAAGGCACGACAATTTGCACCAAAGCTGAAAGGCTGGAGAGACCAAATGCCTACAGACCAGTGGACCCTGCTGTAAAATGCATGTCATCATCATCGTCAGCATCGTAGGCAGTCCCTCAAAATCGAGGAAGACATGCTTCCACTCCTGAAGTGAGTCCTCAGGTGACTGAACAGTCCAATACAGGAATTACAGTCTCTGTCACAGGTGGGACAGACAGTGGTTGAAGGAAAGGGTGGGTGGGGAGTCTGGTTTGCTGTATGCTCCTTCCGCTGCCTGCGCTTGCTTTCTGCACGCTCTCAGCGATGAGACTCGAGGTGCTCAGTGCCCTCCCGGATGCTCTTCCTCCATTTAGGGTGGTCTTTGGCCAGGGACTCCCAGGTGTCGCTGGGGATGTGGCACTTTATCAAGGACTTCTGTTGCCTGGGCCCCAAGCTCTAGAACTCCCTGCCTAAACCTCTCCACCTCGCTATCTCTCTTTGCTCCTTAAAACCTATCTCTTTGACCAAGCTTTTGTTCACCTGCACTAATTTCTACTTGTGTGGCTTTGTGTCAAATTTTTATCTCATAATACTCCTGTGAAGCATCTTGGAACGTTTCATAAGAATATAAGTACAGAAGAAATAGGAGCAGGAGTCGGCCATACACCCCTTGAGCCTGCTCCGCCATTCAATAAGATCATGGCTGATCTGATCATGGACTCAGCTCCACTTCCCCGCCTGCTCCCCATTACCCGTTACTTCCTTATCACTCAAAAATCTGTCTATCTCTGCCTTAAATATATTCAATGACCCAGCCTCCACAGAGTTTTCCATAGATTCACAACCCTCTGAGAGAAGAAATTTCTCCTCAACTCAGTTTTAAATGTTCAGCCCCTTATTCTATGTCCCCTAGTTTTAGTTACCCCTATGAGTGGAAATATAATCTTTGCATCCCATCTGCATCATTTCACTACGTTAAAGGCGCTATATATTAATACAAGTTGTTGTTGCAAATTGGCTGTCATGTTTGCCTAGTTTACAGAGGTTCTACCTCAGAAAAATGTAATTCATTGCATGTGAAGCATTTGGGAGAAATCCTGAAGACACAAGGCAGATTATAAATGAAAATACTTTCCTTAAAGCTGATCATTCTGGTGATGATATGCTTACATTCAGACAACTGTTCCTGTCACTCAGGGGCAAGCTTCTTTCGATAAGGATCTAACTGCAACGCCATTGCCTCGTCCTTCAGCATGACGGATGTTTATGGGATGGCGAGAAGGCTGGAGATGTATACGGAGAGACGACAGCAGGCAACACGGACAGGGTCAATTCGTCAGGTAGGCACTCCTCACTCAAGAGAGAGAGAAAAAAGCACAGGATTACAGCCTGCTCCTCCTCACTTGTGGCTACTAGCCCATATCCGTGTGGCGGATTATTTAAATCAGAGTTTAGAGGCCGACGGCAAATTCGCCAGTGATGGTTGCCGATACCTCAGGAAGAAAGCTCTCGTTGCGAGAAATTCAATTAAAACCTGGCCTGTGCTGCAAACAGAAATAAGGAGAGGCGCTTAGAATCGAGCCATCCATGGTGTTTGAAAAGAGTCAAAATATATTCTGAGGCAGAGTCTGCAAATACAATATATCACCGTGGATTAATTTCCTCACTAAGCAGCAGATAACTCAGTAAACTGTCCTTGAAAACATCGCCAGAACCACAGAGCATTTAATTATTTGTAAATTAATTGGGTTCTGTCACATCACCCATTAACTCTGTGGTGGCTAATGGTAATCGGCTCATCACAGGCAGTCCCTCAAAACCGAGGAAGACTTGCTTCCACTCTAAAAGTTCTCAGGTGACTGTACAGTCCAATATGGGAATTACAGTCTCTGTCGCAGGTGGGACAGACAGTCATTGAAGAAAAGGAAGGGTGGGGAGTCTGGTTTGCCGCACGCTCCTTCCGCTGCCTGCGCATGGTTTCTGCATGCTCTCGGCGACGAGACTCGAGGTGCTCAGCGGCCTCCCGGAGACTCTTCCTCCACTTAGGGCGGTCTTTGGCCAGGGACTCCCAGATGGCGGTGGGGACGTTGCACTTTAGGAAGCTTTGAGGGTGTCCTTGAAATGTTTCCTCTGCCCACCTGGGGATCGCCTGCCGTGTAGGAATTCCGGTTAGAGCGCTTGGTTTGGGAGTCTTGTGTCGGGCATGCGGACAACGTGGCCCGCCCAACAGAGTTGGTCGAGTGAGGTCAGTGCTTCGATGCTGGGGATGTTGGCCTGATCGAGAACACTGACGTTGGTGGGTCTGTCCTCCCAGGGGATTTGCAGGATCTTGCGGAGACATCGTTAGTGGTATTTCTCCAGTGATTTGAGGTGTCTACTGTATATGTTCCACGTCTCTGAGCCACACAGGAGGGCGGGTATCACGACAGCCCTGTAGACCATAAGCTTGGTGCCAGCTAATGGTAATCTAGTTACATACGAACAATGACGGACAGGTACAGCCCCTCTGGTCCATCCAGCCCATCACACACAATTGAGATACCTTGTGTATCACAATATATACACTCCCCACCCCACCCGAAACCATGTGATCTCCTGGGGGAGGCGAAAAACCAGGTGAAAAACCCAGGCTAATTTGGGGGGGGGGTGGAAAATATCTGGGAAATTCCTCTCCATCCCCCTCGGTGATCAGAACCATCCCAGGAGATTACTCTGGCCCTGATAATAATATGCAGTACCTACCTCTTTTATGAGGTGATCTCCGCCCCAGCCAAAAAAAAACAGATCCAGCTCTCGCTTGAGGAGATTGCGTGAATCGCCGTCCCACCGCACGAGACAGCAGCCTGTTCCAGAGGTCCACCCCTCTCGGAGAACATAGCCACCCCCTGACACCCAACCGAGGTCTGGCCTCGTACGTCTTACAAGTGTGACATCTGATCCTCTCAAACATAGTTCATTGAAACAAACTGTCAACGCGAAGATAAAAAAATAAATGCTGGAAATTCCAAAGAGAAATAAATGAAAATGGAACTTATTTGGCATGCGTCAAATTTGGCAAGCTGTGTCTCAGTGAGTAGCACACTCGCCTCTGGGGTCGGAAGGTTGTGGGTTCAAGTCTCACTCCAGAGACTTGAGCACATAAATCTAGGCTGACACTCCCAGTGCAGTGCCGAGTGAGCACCGCACTGTCGGAGTTGACGCCTTTCGGATGAGATGTTAAACCGAGACCCTGTCTACTCTCACAGGTGGATGTATATAATCCCATGGCACTATTTCAAAGAAGAGCAGGGGAGATATCCCAAAGTGCTTTACATCAAATGAATTACGTTTGAAGTGTAGTCACTGTTGTAATGTAGGAAACGTGGCAGCCAATTTGTGCACAGCAAGCTCCCACAAACAGCAATGTGATAATGACCAGGCAATCTGTTTTTAGTGATGTTGATTGAGGGATAAATATTAGCCCCAGGACACCAGGGATAACTCCCCTGCTCTTCGAAAAAAAGTGCAGGCAAGTCAACACTTTCAGTCCTGAATTGAAGTTGTTGGATCACAGCAGTGTGACAGCCCAATGTTTATTTCCCTTTCTCGCTCCAGCCAGACCTCTCGGACATTATTGCCGGTAATAGTGTCACAGACTGGAATAGTCGCTGGTGAACCATTCGGTGTTTTAAGTGGGGAAATGAAATGTCTTCGGCAGCACAACATGCAAGGAACTGGACCCTTCAAGAAATGAAACAAAGCTCTCCATATATCGATGATAGAGTCAACACACTTCCCAGGTATCCTCCCACAGAGAAAACCTCTGACATGGAACTGGTTTTGAAATGCACATGGAGCGGATAAACTTGCACCTATCTCTGGTGCTACTGCAGTTCTAGAACATAAGAACATAAGAAATAGGAGCAGGAGTAGGCCATACGGCCCCTCGAGCCTGCTCCGCCATTTAGTACGATCATGGCTGATCTGATCATGGACTCAGGTCCACTTCCCTGCCAACTCCCCATAACCCCTTATCCCCTTATCTGTTAAGAAACTGTATATCTCTGTCTTAAATTGATTCAATTCTTACAGAGCTCTCTGAGGCAGCGAATTCCACAGATTTACAACCCTCTGAGAGAAGAAATTCCTCCTCATCTCAGTTTTAAATGGGCGACCCCTTATTCTAAGATTATGGCCTCTAGTTCTAGTCTCCCCCATCAGTGGAAACATCCTCTCTGCATCCACCTTGTCAAGCCCCCTCATAATCTTATACGTTTCGATAAGGTCACCTCTCATTTTTCTGAACTCCAATGAGTAGAGGCCCAACCTATTCAACCTTTCCTCATAAGTCAACCCCCTCATCTCCAGAATCAACCTAGTGAACCTTCTCTGAACTCCCCCCAAAGCAAGTATATCCTTTCGTAAATATGTTCTGCTTACTAACTCCTTCAGCTTAAGATCCAGTCACAATTCACAATGACTTCACTTTGAGCATAAACGGAGCTGTGCCAGAATACAATCGGGACTTTGTACAACGAAATTGTGAAGCCCGAAGCAGGAATGCAGGTTGAAATTGTTCTGATTGTTGCCATAAATTATGCATAATAAAGTATTTGACACCAGAGCAACTGTGACATTTAAAATACAGCAGAATATAAAAATGAATTATATCTAGAATTTCTAAAACGGGAGCAATTTGTTGTGTTGTGAATTTCCATTTAGGCCCTATAAATATGTTGTCTGTAAAAGGCACTTCATTTAGACAAGTTAATGTTTATAAGGTAGTGCGGTAATGTGTTGGTGTACGAATGTACAGAGCTATAGAATGATGTGGTACAGGTTCAATATCACATATCAATCTTGCTGCAATGGAAATGCAGGGCAAAGGCAAGCGAGAGTGGAGTGGGCAGTAACCTTCAGTCGAATCCCATCAAACAGCTCCATAGCAAGGCACAGGAGGGTCGGAAACAGCTCTGACAACTGCCAATTTGGCTGCCGAAGATGAGAGAAAGAGAAAAGGATAGAAAAGCTTGCATTTATACGGCGCCTTTCACAACCACTGTACGTCCCAAAGTGCTTTGCAGCCAATTAGGCATTTTTTTTTTTGACGTGTGGTCACTGTTGTAATGCAGGAAAGGTGTCCCTGGAGATGGAGCACGCGGTGTACACCGGTACGCTCGCGGCCTTCCGCGAGAGGTGGGCGCCGGGGGGGGATTGGAGTGCACCATTGCAACCGGGAACAGAATTTGACTTGATTTAATTTGATGTGATTTGACAAAGGATCCCTTTATGTTGAATTGTTACTTTGTGTTTTCGGTGTCCTCAAAAAAAAAACAAGGAGGCACTTGAATGAAAGTTTATGGAGTGTGACCCCCCTGGTCACCCCTTTAATCAGGGGGCAGGGGGCACTTGATTACTGTTCTACTTAAAATAGTTGTAATGCAGGAAATGCGGCAGCCAATTTGCACACAACAAGCTCCCACAAACAGCAATGTGATACTGACCAGATAATCGATTTTTATAGTGATGTTGATTTCAGGATAAACATTGCCCAGGACACCAAAGATAACTCCTCTTCGAAATAGTGCCATGGGATCTTTTACATCCACCCGAGGGAGCAGACGGGGCCTCGGTTTAGCGTGTCTTTTGAAAGACGGCACCTCTGACAGTGCGGCCCTCCCTCAGCACTGCACTGGGCGTGTCAGCCTGGATTTATGTGCTCAAGTCTCTGGAGTGGGACTTGAACCCTCAACCTTATGACTCAGAGGGAAGAATGCTACCCACTGAGCCATGGCTGAGAGAGAAAGAAAAGCAGAGCTACAGAGAAAAGAGACAGTAAAATACCCCTCTCGCCCCCCAAAAAAGGTACATTTGGTATAATAACTATAGTGCTAACCAAATGCCTTGAGATGTTATAATCCTTTAGGGCAGCAATTCTGATTAGGAATGTCAGTGGTGCAGTTTGGTTGCCTTTGGTGTCCGCGTTCGATGGTAGCCCCATCTGAACATATCGGCTGCAAAAGCACAAGATGAAATAACACCCCACACCCCAAAAAAACTAAAGCCAATTCTGTAACATGAAAGTCAACAACATATCAGCAGTGTTTGCAGCGTTAAATTAGAAGCGAAATGCATTCACTTACTTTAGCTTGACAAGAGGAAACAAATACGGTTTCAAGATTAATGAGCACTTAACTGGAACATTAACCCGAGGGCCCCTCTGCTGCATGCAGCTGGACGCAATAGGTCCCATGACACCGCTTGAAGAGCAGAGAACTTTCCTGGTGTCCTGATCAACAATCGTCTCTCGACCAACACTGCAGAAAAAACAAATGGTTTGTTGTTCATCTTCTTTGAAGGTTGCGGTGTTTCCCCAGACAACAGCAGTCAGACAACAGTGATTCAATGTATGCTAAAAGACACGATGAATGGGAATATATAAATGCAAGTCTTCATTTTTTAATCATTGGTCTGTGATTTATTTTGTCGCATGTATTATACTTGGGACATTACTGGAAGTGGTATCTAGTGTTAAACTAAATTTATACTTCACCAATTCCAGTCACGATAGCAGGTGAACTGGATGCAGTTTGCTGTGAGGACTAGAGGCCCCGAACATTCCTCTTTACAAGAAGAATAGACACAAAATAAAATGGAATGGAATATCACAAAAAAACACCAATGGAAGATTTGTCCATGTTTTAGCACCAAACGTGCTGAACAACCAAAGGTGTCAGATGAGGCTTTGTGAGTGGCTCTCTACCTGAGTCGGAAGGTTGTGGGTTCAAGTCCCATTCCAGAATCTTCAGCTCATCATCATCATAGGCAGTCCCTCGAAATCGAAGAACGCTTGCTTCCACTCTGAAAGTGAGTTCTCAGGTGACGGAACAGTCCACTATGGGAACTACAGTCTCTGTCACAGGTGGGACAGACAGTGGTTGAAGGAAAGGGTGGGTGGGGAGTCTGGTTTGCCGCACGCTCCTTCCGCTGCCTGCGCTTGGTTTCTGCATGCCCTCGGCGACGAGACTCGAGGTGCTCAGCGCCCTCCCGGATGCTCTTCCTCCACTTAGGGCAGTTTTTGGCCAGGGACTCCCAGGTGTCGGTGGGGATGTTGCACTTAATCAAAGAGGCTTTGCGGGTTTCCTGGAAGCGTTTCCTCTGCCCACCTGGGGCTCGCTTGCCGTGTAGGAGTTCCGAGTAGAGCGCTTGCTTTGGGAGTCTTGTGTCGGGCATACGGACAATATGGCCCGCCCAACGGAGCTGGTCGAGTGTGGTCAGTGCTTCGATGCTGTAAATCTAGGCTGACTCTCCAGTGCAGTGCTGAGGGAGTGCTGCACTGTCGGAGGTGCCGTCTTTCGGATGAGACCTTAAACCGAGGCCCGGTCTGCTCTCCCAGGTCTATATAAAAGATCCCATGGCACTATTTGGAAGAAGAGCAGGGGCGTTATCCCTGGTGTCCTGGCCAATATTTATTCCTTAATCAACATCACTTAAAAAAGATGATCTGGTCATTATCACATTGGTTGCCACGTTTCCCTGCATTACAACAGTGCTTTGTTGGCTGTAAAGTGCTTTGGGACATCCCAAAGTCGTGAAAGGCACTATATAAATGAAAGTCTTTCTTTGCAGTATTTGTATTTTTCACAAGAAGTAAAAAGGGAGAAAAGAAAGTCAACTCAGTCAGACCGGAAGTTAGTGAGATTAACCAAGGCGGAATAAGTCAAACTATCACCAGAGCAGTTAAAGAAGTGAACAGTGGCAAGAGGTTTTCTGCTCAACAGCATGAATGCACTGTCCATTGGTGGGTATGTCACAGTACATGATCCAGGAGGGCAGAAAGCACAGAGACTGATGACTTGCAGTATGTCATCATCATCATCATAGGCAGTCCCTTGGAATTGAGGAAGACTTGCTTCCACTCCTGAACTGAGTTCTTTGGTGGCTGAACAGTCCAATACGAGAGCCACAGACTCTGTCACAGGTGGGACAGATAGTCATTGAGGGAAAGAGTGGGTGGGACACATTTGCCGCACGCTCCTTCCGCTGTCTGCGCTTGATTTCTGCGTGCTCTCGGCATTGAGACTCGAGGTGTTCAGCGCCATCTCGGATGCACTTCCTCCACTTAGGGCGGTTTTGGACCAGGGACTCCCAGGTGTCAGCGGGGATGTTGCACTTTATGAGGGAGACTTTGAGGACATAGTCGACGTATTTACTGAGGCGTACTGCAGTAGGTACAAATTTAGGCAATGGGGGTGCACCACAACAGAGGCAGATACTGAGAACTAGTGGAGGGACAGGTGGTGATGTGCAGTCTCACCAAGGAGATGGTGACTGAGTTATGCTACCCAGCCCACAAAGACCAACAAAGACCATCACCATCGTCAATGCGCTATAAAGCTCGTCCCTTCATTAAATTCACTTAACACCAGTTCTGACCTGGAGTAATCTTTTTTTGAGTGGCAATTATTGATATTAAAGGAAGACCAGCCTTATCTCACCCACCCCTTGCCTTAATCCATTACTGGATGAGTAAGAATGCTGAACACATACCCATTCGCACTTTCTATCCACTTACCACCTTTTCATAAAATTAGCAAAGATTTTTTTTAATGGCTCATGGAGTAAGTTACTTATAGATCCACCATCTTTTCCACACTATACCTTGTCATGGATTAATTCCACCTTTAAAACTTTATTGCAATAAAGATTGAGACAACGTGACTTAGGACACGTAAATTCTTTCCTGCATCATATTCCCTCTCCTGTTACAACATGAATGAAGTCATTGGCATTTGCCATATTTTTTAACATTTCAATACCAGTTTAGCAGTTTTACATTTATCTTCAATAATTAATCATTTTAATATTCATATATATCCAGTGCTGCATTTTGCAGTATCATGTCTTACCTTGGTCTTTGTGTCAGCTGTGGCTCAGTGAGTAGCACTTTCTTGAGGTGGGTGGGGCTAGGAGTAAGCACTCTTTCAGTGGGAGGGGCTAGGAGTGAAGACTCTCTCGGTGGGAGGGACGAAGAGTGAGCATTCTCTCGATGGGAGGGGCTAGGAGTGAGCGCTCTCTCCATGGGTGGGGCTAGGAGTGAGCACTCTCTCGGTGGGAGAGGCCAGGAGTGAGCACTCTCTCAATGGGAGGGGCTAGGAGTGAGCACTCTCTCGATGGGTGGGACTAGGAGTGAGCACTCTCGATGGGAGGGGCTAGGAGTGAGCACTCTCTCGATGGGAGGGGCTAGGAGTGAGCACTCTCTCGATGGGTGGGACTAGGAGTGAGCACTCTCGATGGGAGGGGCTAGGAGTGAGCACTCTCTCGATGGGAGGGGCTAGGAGTGAGCACTCTCTCGGTGGGAGGGGCTAGGAGTGAGAGCTCTCTCGGTGGGAGGGACGAAGAGTGAGCATTCTCTCGATGGGAGGGGTTAGGAGTGAGCGCTCTCTCCATGGGTGGGGCTAGGAGTGAGCACTCTCTCGGTGGGAGGGGCTAGGAGTGAGCACTCTCTCGATGGGAGGGGCTAGGAGTGAGCACTCTCTCGGTGGGAGGGGCTAGGAGTGAGAGCTCTCTCGGTGGGAGGGACGAAGAGTGAGCATTCTCTCGATGGGAGGGGTTAGGAGTGAGCGCTCTCTCCATGGGTGGGGCTAGGAGTGAGCACTCTCTCGGTGGGAGGGGCTAGGAGTGAGCACTCTCTCGGTGGGAGGGGCTAGGAGTGAGCACTCTCTCGGTGGGAGGGGCTAGGAGTGAGAGCTCTCTCGGTGGGAGGGGCTAGGAGTGAGCACTCTCTCGGTGGGAGGGGCTAGGAGTGAGCACTCTCTCGGTGGGAGGGGCTAGGAGTGAGAGCTCTCTCGGTGGGAGGGGCTAGGAGTGAGCAGGTGCTGCTGATTGCTGCAGGAGTTGGGAGTGAGTTTGTAAAAGGTTGGTGGAGCTGGCACCTCACAACTTGAGGCTCCTCGGGGAAATCCCCTCCGAGCCTTTCAGTTCTGAGTGGAGGGGATTCCTGTATGGGCTGCTCTTGCACACTCTCCATGTTGCCATCCTCATCTGCCGCCTGGACACGCCATGGCGCACCATCTTGCCGTCCGGAGGAGGCGGAGGTCCCCGATGGAGTGCTCTCTACACAGGAGTCCTCCCTCTATTTATTGGGGACTTGACCTGGAGGGTGTTGCACGGAGCAGTCCTGTGCAATAAGTTTTTAAGTCGGTTCACGGGCTCCCAGGCCGCCTGTAATTTCTGTGGTCTGGAGGAGTCCGTGTTCCACATATATATGGAATGTGCGAGGTTGCAGCCCCTCTTCCAATATCTGAAGGGGCTGCTCCTCAAATTCTGGTTGCACTTCAGTCCCATACTCCTGATCTTTGGGCACCCTGTGCGGAGGGGAGCGGGCAGGTCGGAGGGCCTCCTCGTAGGACTGCTCCTGGGCACGGCCAAGGGAGCCATCACCCAGTCCAGGCAGCGGGCGGTCAAGGGGGTCATTCAGCCCGACTGCCTGCCTCTCTTCCGTGGTTACATCTGAGCCAGGGTGTCCTTAGAGATGGAGCACGCGGTGTCCACCGGTACGCTCGCGGCCTTCCGCGAGAGGTGGGCGCCGGAGGGACTGGAGTGCATCATCAACCCCGGCAACCAAATTTTAATTTGAACCACATCTAAAGTTTAATTTGTTTACGTTTGTCGGTTTTCATGCCCCCCCCCCCTCCCCCCGCACCCCCTTTAGCCTAGCCAGGGGGCACTTGTATAATTTGTGTTTTTGGTGCCCTCAAAAAAAAGGGGGAGCACTATAAAGTTTTTGGAGTGTGACCCCACCTTTAATCAAGGGGCACTTGATTGTTTTCTACACAAAATAGTTGTAAAAAGTTTGTGGTGATTTTTTGGGTTGTTTTTTTTTCAAATTTTAGGGCCTTTTTGGGCCATAAACATCAGCCAGAGGCTGCTGAGGGGCCTGGAGTGCCGGGTCCCTGAAAGGACAATGCTCCCAGTGTGAATTTAATCAGGGGAGAGAATGTCTTGAGAATGAAGAATAAAAGGCCCAAAGATTTGGGCCAGGACCCCAGGAGGTTTGGAAAAGAAAACACGGTGGTGGTTTACTGCCAGGATAAGGGGATGCGAGTTTGGGATATCATCCAGGCAGTACACGAGGACTGCGGTGAGGGAAGTTGCTTTGCTTGCCGACCAAAGCCGAATGTTGGGTTCGAAGTGATGGTCAGTGGCCAAGAGGAGGTGGAAAGATTTTTACTGAGCCTGAAGTTTGGTGAGAAGTACTTGGATGTATCTTTGCCGTATTCCGAAGAGGTGGTGGTTTAATTCTTAAACCTGACGGTTTATGTTGAAGACAATGTGCTAATAAAAAAGTTGGAGTCGTGGGACATTAAACTTTGCTCAGTAATAAAGAGGAGATATTATCCTGGAACGCGGGTAGCCGATGGAACCCGTTACGTAAAAGTGCGGTTCCCAGAGGGGGTGAAGTCATTACCCTACAGCATGAAATTCGAGACAATGGAAGGAATGCAGTACTTCCGGGTTCTGCATGATAACCAGGTGAAGGTTTGCTATTGCTGTCTTGGACACGACCACTTAGTAAGAAGCTGTCCAGACCTGCACTGTTATAACTGTGGCATCGCTCGGAACTGCAAGGCAGAGAGCTGTGCGCTTTGTCACAAAGGCCCAACCCGCTGTGAGTGTGAGGCAGAAGGGAGTTCCTTGAGTGACGAGGAGATGGGAGAAGGAGCAGGAGGTGGGAGCGGAGTGGCCAGAAGAGCGGAGCAGGCGGAGGACACAGCCGCCGAACGGAATGAGGAAAGAGCGCAAGAAGAGGCAGAAAATTGCGGAGCAGAAAACAGGATGGGGATGGTGGAAAACACACCGTATGGTGGAAAGGGACAAAGTCAGTGGAGGACATCACGGGTCAGGGACAGAGTCAAGCCATAAGTGTAAGTACTCCAAAGAGAGACGGGGAGTTGTACATCTTGGGGAGCAGGAGGGGGCAAGACCAGGAGAGGGTGCAAGAGGCAAGAGCCTTAAAGGGGCAGCAGGACGGGAGCGGGGAGACAAAGACGCCAAAAGGGAGCAAGATGGGTGGAGATGCGCCATTGTCCCAGACAGGGAAGAAACGGGGAGCAAGGGTCAGCGGTGGAGGTGAGGCCGAAGGGAGTGGCACTGTTGGAGAAGCCATGTTAGCAGGAGGACTCCCTAAGGGAGATTCTGTATCTGACGGGAAACAGGGACGGGAGATTACAGAAGAGCTCGAGAGTGAGGAGTCAGAGGGGGATGGAGACATGGAATTGCGGGGGGGGGCATCATGTGAAAAGGGAAAGTTTAGTGAGGGGCAGAAGGAGGGAGAAGGGGCAGTTCCGCGGCCCAAATTTAATGTAAGGAAGAGGCTGAAACTGCAGGGAAAGTTCAAACAGGAGATGAAAAAGAGCCGGAGGCTGCAGGAGAAAGCAACAGTGGCCCTGAAGTTTGGGAAGGAACATGAGGGAAGGAAGGGCCAGAGATTAAATGATGATGGGAGGATTATCAGGCACACTTCTTTTATTAGGAGCAATGATTACATTGGCCTCGATTAATGTGAATGGACTGAGGGGGAAGAAGAAATTGCAGCAGTTGTTGCAGTGTTTTAAAGGCACGGACCTGTTTTGTCTGCAAGAAACCTTGAGATGAGAGACTCACGGCGAGATCGGAACCCCATAAAAAGAGAGTTCTCCAGAAGAGGTTGTGAGTAATGTTTTAAAACAGAGCCGAATAGATTTTATATTCATGCGGGAAGAGTTAAGTTCTGAGGTGATGGAGATTTATTGTAAAAAAGTATTTTTTAGTGACCACTCGGCTTTGGTTCTTAAAATTAGGAACAGCAGAGTTAAGATCGGTCCGGGTTGCGGATTTTAAACAATCAGTACCTGAAAGAAATTGCTTTTAAAGAAGGGATTTTAAATACAATAAAGAATGCTCGGAAGGAACCTTTATTCTTGAAAGAAAAAAAAGTTTTGTGGGACAATTTCAAATATGAGGTCAAAGTTTTTTCGGTACGTTATGGGAAAGAAAGAGCAACAGAGAGTATAAGCAGAAGGTTTACAGATATCTGTAAAGCAGTTGACGGAGGGGATAAGGGAGCAGAGACTAAGTGAAAGGTTTTAAAGGAAGAGTGGGAATTATTGCAAAGCTGAAAAACCCAACGGGGCCATTCTCCGCACAAAGGCTGAAGATGCATTGGAGGGAGAAAGATGCACTAAATATTTTCTAGAGCAAGAGAAGTTGCAACAAAGTTTATCATTAATTGGAGAGTTGAAGGTTGGGGAAAAGATCATTAATGAAAGTGCAGAGATTATGAAGGCAGCTAGTAGCTTCTATCAAGAGTTATATACAAAAGAAGACATGTCCAAATTGGCGATGGAGAAGGTCAGTGCTTTTATTGAAGAGGGTTTAAAGGAGGATGAGAGAAGCATGTGTGACAAAGAAATAGGATTAGCGGAAATAAAAGTAGCAATAAGTGGAATGAAGGGAGGGAAAGCCCAGGGTCCGATGGACTAAGTGCAGAATTTTATAAAGAATTTTTAGAGATTTTAAGTCCATTGGTCTCAGAGGTTTTTAAGGAGATTAAAACTGAGGGAAGCCTGGCCCCATTTTGAGGAGAGGTATCATAAGCTTAGCTTATAAAAATAAGGGGGATAGAAGGGATCTGAAGAATTGAAGGCCCATCACATTAATAAATGTGGATTATAAGATCTTGGCGAGGGTTATGGCAAATCGTATGAAGGAGGTGATGCCGCAGATAGTTTCGCCCTCTCAGTCCTATGGAGTCATAGGCCAGGACATCGCTGACTCTGTGGGCTCAATCGAGATGCGATAGAGCTCATGGAAGAGAGTGGGTGGGAAGCTTATGTGCTAAAGATGGATCAAGAGAAAGCCTTTGATAGAGTCTCTCATGAGTTTTTATTGATGGTTTTGAAGCATTTGGTTTTGGGGAAAATTTAATTGAGTAGATAAGGATTTTTTTATTCAAACACATTTAGCTGTGTTAAATGTTAATGGTTTTTTATCCAAGTATTTTCCAATACAGAGATCAGTGAGACAGGGTTGTCCCCTGTCCCCACTGTTGTACACACTGGTAGCAAAACCATCAGGTTACATGATGCGAAAGGAACAAGGTGCAGTGGGGATTGTGGTCCCCAGTTCCGGGCAGGTGTCAGTGATACACCAATATGCAGATGACACGACTTTAACGTTGAGAGATGGGGAGTCAGTGAGGAAAGCTATGGAAGTAGTGGAGGAGTATTGCAGAGCTTCAGGAGCCAGAGTGAATTATACTAAGTCCCAATGCCTGGTTGTGGGAAGGAGTAGGGGGAGTGGTTGGAGGAAAGCCATTTTAAGGTGACGGAGGTTTTGGAAGTTCTGGGGTTGCATAAGGGGTGCAAGAAGGATAGGGATGAAATGGATAGGTGAAATTGGGAACCAAAGCTTATGAAAATTTAAAAGATTTTGGGAAGATAGGAAAGAAGGTGGTTGAAAGTGCAAGGAAGAGCGATAGTGGTGGCAGCTCTCGTGCTGTCTAAACGATGGTACTTATTGACGGTGGAGGATATTCCTGAGTGGGCGGAAAAGTCTATCCGAGAGGTTGTGTAAGGTTTTTAATGGGAAAGGAAACCAGCCTTGGTTGCTTACAATACCATCAATGGACAGCAAAATCATGGAGGACTCAATTTCCCAAATATTGATTTGAAGAAAAAATCCTTTAGAATTAAATGGGTGAAGAGATTTCTTCAGAAGTCAAATACAAGTTTTTGGAAGAGTACTTTCCAGCATTTTTTTTAATTAAATGGGATAGGAGAACAGGGAAAGTTTTATATGGAATACAACAATATGTTTTTGAAATCGATTATACCTCTCCCTAGGTTTTATAAGAGGGTTGTAGACACTTGGGCCCAATTTTTTAAAAGTGTGCAGTTAATGCCCAAAGGTGCTGAGGAATTTTAAGAACAGCCCTTATTTTTGAACAGGTGGATCGACATTGAAGGAGAGGTATTATTTAATCAAGCTTTTATAAAAGCTGGTATTATATATGTGAAAGATGTATTATGTGAGGTAATTCCAGGTTGGCTGCTGGTAGTCAGGGACATGGTTTGGGAGGAGGATCAGGAGGTAGAGGAAAAAGCAATTAAAATCTTGTGTGAGAAGATTGTGAGGACAATGCTACAGGATTGGACGGAAGAAATAAATATGCAAATCTCCAAAGGAGGTATAATGTGTCCCGCTTTTCCAAGCTTTCTGCTGGAGAAAGGGGAGGAGTTGGTCCAAGTTGACAACTGTAATACTCGAGATTTCTATGGGGTATTTAGAGAATGGAGATTTAAGACACCTGCTGGTCAGGAGTTTTGGCAGAATATATACTCTCAATTGGACATCAGCAGGATTTGGAAAGGGGTGTGGGCGAATTTTAAATGTCCAGAGTGGATTGAACTGGATTTCAAATTGGCTCATGACCGGATTTTTACCATGATAGTGTAATGTAAGATTGGGCGAGTAGAGATGGCAACTTGCCCAGTGTGTGAGACGCGGGATGAGACTCTGTCCCATTTGCTGGTGCTATGTCCGCAGTTAATGGATTTTAAGTACTATGTTTGACAGTTGTGTGATGTTTTCGTGCTGGGTGAGGACCGAAGAGCAAGAATGGGAATCCTGAGTTGGGGATTGCAGGAGAGTCTGCCCGAGCCTAGCGCTGCGGCAATTAATTTAATGTTCAGTTTGGCTAGATTTGTGATTGTGCAAAGAAGGAATGCTCTGTTTTTTCAGGGGAGGAGAATAAACCGAAAGGAGTATTTTAAATATAAACTCAAGGATCATTATAAAGCTCTGTGGATGTTTTATTCAGAAAAAAAATTAAAGATAGTATTTATGATCAATTTGTAAAGTACAATAGATTATTTTATGTTACAGGAGATAAATTAAACTTCAGGTTTTAATGTTAATATGTGTTGGAGGAATGGCTGTGCAGAGGGGCAGAATGGATTTGGATGATACAATGGAATAGAAACATAGAAACATAGAAAATAGGTGCAGGAGTAGGCCATTCGGCCCTTCGAGCCTGCACCGCCATTCAATGAGTTCAGGGCTGAACATGAAACTTCAGTACCCCATTCCTGCTTTCTCACCATACTCCTTGATCCCCCTAGTAGTAAGGACTACATCGAACTATTTTTTGAATATATTTAGTGAATTGGCCTCAACAACTTTCTGTGGTAGAGAATTCCACAGGTTCACCACTCTCTGGGTGAAGAAGTTTCTCCTCATCTCGGTCCTAAATGGCTTACCCCTGATCCTTAGACTGTGACCCCTGGTTCTGGACTTCCCCAACATTGGGAACATTCTTCCTGCATCTAACCTGTCCAGTCCTGTCAGAATTTTAAACATTTCTATGAGATCCCCTCTCATTCTTCTGAACTCCAGTGAATACAAGCCCAGTTGATCCAGTCTTTCTTGATATGTCAGTCCCGCCATCCCGGGAATCAGTCTGGTGAACCTTCGCTGCACTCCCTCAATAGCAAGAATGTCCTTCCTCAAGTTAGGAGACCAAAACTATACACAATACTCCAGGTGTGGCCTCACCAAGGCCCTGTACAACTGTAGTAACACCTACCTGCCCCTATACTCAAATCCCCTCGCTATGAAGGCCAACATGCCATTTGCTTTCTTAACCGCCTGCTGTACCTGCATGCCAACCTTCAGTGACTGATGTACCATGACACCCAGGTCTCATTGCACCTCCCCTTTTCCTAATCTGTCACCATTCAGATAATAGTCTGTCTCTCTGTTTTTACCACCAAAGTGGATAACCTCACATTTATCCACAGATACACTGCTTTGGGTACTGTTGAGGGGGATGACTCATCAGGGGAGGGCAGCAGCAGCCAAGTTCATGGCACCGTGGCTGGCTCTGCTGCACAGGAGGGCAGGAAAAAGAGTGGGAGAGCAATAGTGATTGGGGATTCAATGGTGAGGGGAATAGATAGGCGTTTCTGCGGCCGCAACCGAGACTCCAGGATGGTATGTTGCCTCCCTGGTGCAAGGGTCAAGGATGTCTCGGAGCGGGTGCAGGACATTCTAAAAAGGGAGGGAGAACAGCCAGTTGTCGTGGTGCACATTGGTACCAACGACATAGGTAAAAAGAGGGATGAGGTCCTACGAAACGAATTTAAGGAGCTAGGAGCTAAATTAAAAAGTAGGACCTCAAAAGTAGTAATCTCGGGATTGCTACCAGTGCCACGTGATAGTCAGAGTAGGAATCGCAGGATAGCGCAGATGAATACGTGGCTTGAGCAGTGGTGCAACAGGGAGAGATTCAAATTCCTGGGGCATTGGAACCGGTTCTGGGGGAGGTGGGACCAGTACAAACCGGACGGTCTGCACCTGGGCAGGACCGGAACCAATGTCCTAGGGGGAGTGTTTGCTAGTGCTGTTGGGGAGGATTTAAACTGATATGGCAGGGGGATGGGAACCAATGCAGGGAGACAGAGGGAAACAAAAAGGAGGCAAAAGCAAAAGACAGAAAGGAGATGAGGAAAAGTGGAGGGCAGAGAAACCCAAGGCAAAGAACAAAAAGGGTCACTGTACAGCAAAATTCTAAAAGGACAAAGGGTGTTAAAAGAACAAGCCTGAAGGCTTTGTGTCTGAATGCAAGGAGTATCCGCAATAAAGTGGATGAATTAACTGTGCAAATAGATGTTAACAAATATGATGTGATTGGGATTACGGAGACGTGGCTCCAGGATGATCAGGGCTGGGAACTCAACATCCAGGGGTATTCAACATTCAGGAAAGATAGAATAAAAGGAAAAGGAGGTGGGGTAGCATTGCTGGTTAAGGAGCAAATTAAGGCAATAGTTCGGAAGGACATTAGCTTGGATGATGTGGAATCTATATGGGTAGAGCTGCAGAATACCAAAGGACAAAAAACGTTAGTGGGAGTTGTGTACAGACCTCCAAACAGTAGTAGTGATGTTGGGGAGGGCATCAAACATGAAATTAGGGGTGCGTGCAATAAAGGTGCAGCAGTTATAATGGGTGACTTTAATATGCACATAGATTGGGTTAACCAAACTGGAAGCAATACGGTAGAGGAGGATTTCCTGGAGTGCATAAGGGATGGTTTTTTAGACCAATATGTTGAGGAACCAACTAGGGGGGAGGCCATCTTAGACTGGGTGTTGTGTAATGAGAGAGGATTAATTAGCAATCTCGTTGTGCGAGGCCCCTTGGGGAAGAGTGACCATAATATGGTGGAATTCTGCATTAGGATGGAGAATGAAACAGTTAATTCAGAGACCATGGTCCAGAACTTAAAGAAGGCTAACTTTGAAGGTATGAGGCGTGAATTGGCTAGGATAGATTGGCGAATGATACTTAAGGGGTTGACTGTGGATGGGCAATGGCAGACATTTAGAGACCGCATGGATGAACTACAACAATTGTACATTCCTGTCTGGCGTAAAAATAAAAAAGGGAAGGTGGCTCAACCGTGGCTATCAAGGGAAATCAGGGATAGTATTAAAGCCAAGGAAGTGGCATACAAATTGGCCAGAAATAGCAGCAAATCCGGGGACTGGGAGAAATTTAGAACTCAGCAGAGGAGGACAAAGGGTTTGATTAGGGCAGGGAAAATGGAGTACGAGAAGAAGCTTGCATGGAACATTAAGACGGATTGCAAAACTTTCTATAGATATGTAAAGAGAAAAAGGTTAGTAAAGACAAACGTAGGTCCCCTGCAGTCAGAATCAGGGGAAGTCATAACGGGGAACAAAGAAATGGCGGACCAATTGAACAAGTACTTTGGTTCGGTATTCACTAAGGAGGACACAAACAACCTTCCGGATATAAAAGGGGTCGGAGGGTCTAGTAAGGAGGAGGAACTGAGGGAAATCCTTATTAGTCGGGAAATTGTGTTGGGGAAATTGATGGGATTGAAGGCCGATAAATCCCCAGGGCCTGATGGACTGCATCCCAGAGTACTTAAGGAGGTGGCCTTGGAAATAGCAGATGCATTGACAGTCATTTTCCAACATTCCATTGACTCTGGATCAGTTCCTATGGAGTGGAGGGTAGCCAATGTAACCCCACTTTTTAAAAAAGGAGGGAGAGAGAAAACACGGAATTATAGACCGGTCAGCCTGACATCGGTAGTGGGTAAAATGATGGAATCAATTATTAAGGATTTCATAGCAGTGCATTTGGAAAGAGGTGACATGATAGGTCCAAGTCAGCATGGATTTGTGAAAGGTAAATCATGCTTGACAAATCTTCTGGAATTTTTTGAGGATGTTTCCAGTAGAGTGGACAAGGGAGAACCAGTTGATGTGGTATATTTGGACTTTCAGAAGGCTTTTGACAAGGTCCCACACAAGAGATTAATGTGCAAAGTTAAAGCACATGGGATTGGGGGTAGTGTGCGGACATGGATTGAGAACTGGTTGTCAGACAGGAAGCAAAGAGTAGGAGTAAATGGGGACTTTTCAGAATGGCAGGCAGTGACTAGTGGAGTACCGCAAGGTTCTGTGCTGGGGCCCCAGCTGTTTACACTGAACATTAATGATTTAGATGAGGGGATTAAATGTAGTATCTCCAAATTTGCGGATGACACTAAGTTGGGTGGCAGTGTGAGCTGCGAGGAGGATGCTATGAGGCTGCAGAGCGACTTGGATAGGTTAGGTGAGTGGGCAAATGCATGGCAGATGAAGTATAATGTGGATAAATGTGAGGTTATCCACTTTGGTGGTAAAAACAGAGAGACAGACTATTATCTGAATGGTGACAGATTAGGAAAAGGGGAGGTGCAAAGAGACCTGGGTGTCATGGTACATCAGTCATTGAAGGTTGGCATGCAGGTACAGCAGGCAGTTAAGAAAGCAAATGGCATGTTGGCCTTCATAGCGAGGGGATTTGAGTACAGGGGCAGGGAGGTGTTGCTACAGTTGTACAGGGCCTTGGTGAGGCCACACCTGGAGTATTGTGTACAGTTTTGGTCTCCTAACCTGAGGAAGGACATTCTTGCTATTGAGGGAGTGCAGCGAAGGTTCACCAGACAGATTCCCGGGATGGCGGGACTGACCTATCAAGAAAGACTGGATCAACTGGGCTTGTATTCACTGGAGTTCAGAAGAATGAGAGGGGACCTTATAGAAACGTTTAAAATTCTGACGGGGTTAGACAGGTTCGATGCAGGAAGAATGTTCCCAATGTTGGGGAAGTCCAGAACCAGGGGTCACAGTCTAAGGATAAGGGGTAAGCCATTGAGAACCGAGATGAGGAGGAACTTCTTCACCCAGAGAGTGGTGAACCTGTGGAATTCTCTACCACAGAAAGTTGTTGAGGCCAATTCACTAAATATATTCAAAAAGGAGTTAGATGAAGTCCTTACTACTAGGGGGATCAAGGGGTATGGTGAGAAAGCAGGAATGGGGTACTGAAGTTGCATGTTCAGCCATGAACACATTGAATGGCGGTGCAGGCTAGAAGGGCCGAATGGCCTACTCCTGCACCTATTTTCTATGTTTCTATGTTTCTATGTTTCTATGGTGTCAGAACCAATCCCATCACTTCATTGAAAGATGAGATATGTTAACTCTAAATGGACCAGCGAGCTTCTGCCTCGATCTTATGCTGACATCCATGGATCATGAAGCTCTGGAAAGACAACTGTCTAATGTGACAGTGGATCTGACCTTGGATGACCTCAGGATGAGAAGGGAAGGATTAAGCTTATTCAATATCTGAGAACATGGTGCATCAATTTGTAATCTCGCTTTATATTGGGAGATCGGTACTGACTTAGAATCATACAGCACAGAAAGAGGCCATAAGGAATTGGACTATTTGGCCTCTCAAGCCTGCTCCGCCATTCAATAAGATCATGGGTGATCTGATCTTGGCCTCAACTTCACTTCCCTGCCCGCTCCCCATAACCCTTGACTCCCTTACCATTCGGCCCATCGTGCCTGGGGCGGCTCTGTGAAAGAGCGATCCAATCAGTCCCACTCCCCCTGCTCTTTCCCCACATGCCCTGTAATGTTTCCCCCTTCAAATATTTCTTTACTTACCCAGTTCCCCTTTTGAAAGTTACGATTGAATCCACTTCCACCCTTTCAGGCAGTGCGCTCCCGATCGCAACAACTCACTTCTTCATATCGAGAGCTATAAATGTGTACTATATATTACACTTAAATGTAGTCTTGAAATTGTCTTTTGGTACTTGATGGGGATAGTAGCAGAAAGGAAAGAGAGTTTCAGGGAGAGAAAACAGTGGCAGAGTCTTGTAGCCCCAGGAGTAGGATGAAACATTAAAACTGACTCGAGTTTTTTACAAAGATTACTATTTTTGCTGCCACATTATGTGGGCAGCTGTGCGCTCAGCAATGGTTCTGGCATCACTACGAGAGAAACTTGCCATGGAAGATTGATTCATTTGGCCGTTCTCCGATTTTGTGTACAGTTTTGGTCTTCTAATCTGAGGAAGGACATTCTTGCTGTTGAGGGAGTGCAGTGAAGGTTCACCAGACTGATTCCCGGGATGGCGGGACTGACCTATCAAGAAAGATTGGATCAAATGGGCTTGTATTCACTGGAATTTAGAAGAATGAGAGGGGATCTCACAGAAACATATAAAATTCTGACGGGATTGGACAGGTTAGATGCAGGAAGAATGTTTCCGATGTTGGGGAAGTCCAGAACCAGGGGTCACAGTCTAAGGATAAGGGTTAAGCCATTTAGGACCGAGATGGGGAGAAACTTCTTCACTCAGAGAATTGTGAATCTGTGGAATTCTCTACCACAGAAAGTTGTTGGGGCCAGTTCGTTAGATATATTCAAAAGGGAGTTAGTGGCCCTTACGGCTAAAGGGATCAAGGGGTTTGGAGAGAAAGCAGGAATGGGGTACCGAGGTGAATGATCAGCCATGATCATATTGAATGGTGGTGCAGGCTCGAAGGGCCGAATGGCCTTCTCCTGTACCTATTTTCTATGTTTCTTTGTTCAGCTGTCCCACATTTAGTGTGCGGTGAATATAAACAGGTTTGTTGCACCTGGTGTTAAATCCCTTTGCTGAGTCCCACAGTTCCATAACAGTGACATCATTCGGTGGGTTCACTTGCAGCTCACCCATACACAAGTGCAAAATTGATGGACGTCCACTCGCGTTATGCCAACCATAACAACCACAGATTCTCCAATTGCCAAAGACTGCAGAACCAATTGTTGCCACAGTAATGGAATCCAGCACCAATCAAAAAGTGGGATTGTGTTTGTTCGCATTTTGTCTTTTCCTCTTTTCACCCTGTTGGGAATTTGTGCTACAATGGTCGTTTCATTCATTCAATACTAAAGTCAGCAAGATGCCCGAGCAGTGTTCCTTCTCTCACTGCTTTCTCCATTTGTTCTTCCAAAGCTCAAATCACTGCATCCTATCCTTCTCCCTGAATCATTTCAGGGAGAAGGAAGTATAAAAATAAGAACAGAGTGTATGACTTTAAGATGGGGCCTGAATTACATCCCATTAAGCCTTCGGGTGATCCATAAGCTATTTCGATAAACCAAAGAAAGAAACGCTTGCAATTTATACAGCACCTTTCATGACCTCGGGACATTTCCAGCCAATGAAGTACTTTTGAAGTGTAGTCACTGTTGAAATGTAGGAAACACAGCAGCCAATTTGATAATAAACAGCAATGCCCAGATAATCAGTTTTTTTTTAGTGATGTTGATTGAAGGATTGGTCAGGACACCAATGTGCACTCCCCTGCTCTTTTTCGAAACAGTACCATGTGGGATCTTTTGCATTCACCTGAGAGGGCAGACGGGACCTCGGTTTAATGTCTCATTTAAAAGACGGCACCTCCGACAGTGCAACACTCCCTCAGCACTGCACTGGGAGTGTCGGCCTAAATTTTTGTGCTCAAATCTTGAGTGGGACTTGAACCCCCAACCTTTTGACTCAGAGGCTGGAGTGCTAAATCAATGTCCTTTCTCGCCATTCAGTATCGGAAGATTTCCATCAACATGTCACAATGAGATAGGCTAGGAAGGAGCAGCAATAGGTGGGCTGGGGAATGACATTGAAAGTTCTGTTGCTGCTCAGCTAGCTTAATGCAACTCTGATTACACATTCACCTAATAGGAACACTGGAATATCAAAAAAAGGGTACTTCAAAACCTCAGACTTTTACAGGCTTTCAGCTTTGTTATCTGTCAGCATTCACTGCAGTGAGTACTAACACTCCTGATCGAATTCCTAGCGTCAGTTTGGCTCAGTAACATTCACAACTTCACGTTGTCATGTATCCAAACATGTTTACTGCTTGTACTATTACATATGATGGGCCACCAGAGTGCACTACGGAAAACTTGTATACCAGCTGTATGGTCACTAAAGTGTGCCACCAGAGGGCGCTGCTGTGGGAGACTTGTAGGTTACCTGTACAGGTGTGCCAGGCCTAGTATAAAAGGCAGGCCACCAGGTGTGATCCTCACTCTGGAGTTACATTAAATGAACTAAGGTCACTACAGTTCAAGTACAATACATTGCCTCATGGAGTCATTATCAGAGCATCTAAAGACATAACACATGTCAGAATGTTGTGAGTTCAAGCTGCGCTCCAGCACATAATCTAGGCAAAAACTTTAGTGCAATAGTGTAGCTATGCTGCATTGTTGGAGGTGTTTTTTTTTTGGACGAGATGTTAAACCAAGTTCAGATGGATGATAAAGATTAAATGTAGTATCTCCAAATTTGCGGATGACACTAAGTTGGGTGGCACTGTGAGCTGCGAGGAGGATGCTGTGAGGCTGCAGAGCGACTTGGATAGGTTAGGTGAGTGGGCAAATGCATGGCAGATGAAGTATAATGTGGATAAATGTGAGGTTATCCACTTTGGTGGTAAAAACAGAGAGACAGACTATTATCTGAATGGTGACAGATTAGGAAAAGGGGAGGTGCAAAGAGACCTGGGTGTCATGGTACATCAGTCATTGAAGGTTGGCATGCAGGTGCAGCAGGCGGTTAAGAAAGCAAATGGCATGTTGGCCTTCATAGCAAGGGGATTTGAGTACAGGGGCAGGGAGGTGTTGCTACAGTTGTACAGGGCATTGGTGAGGCCACACCTGGAGTATTGTGTACAGTTTTGGTCTCCTAACCTGAGGAAGGACATTCTTGCTATTGAGGGAGTGCAGCGAAGGTTCACCAGACTGATTCCCGGGATGGAGGGACTGACCTATCAAGAAAGACTGGATCAACTGGGCTTGTATTCACTGGAGTTCAGAAGAATGAGAGGGGACCTCATAGAAACATATAAAATTCTGACGGGGTTAGACAGGTTAGATGCAGGAAGAATGTTCCCAATGTTGGGGAAGTCCAGAACCAGGGGTCACAGTCTAAGGATAAGGGGTAAGCCATTTAGGACCGAGATGCGGAGGAACTTCTTCACCCAGAGAGTGGTGAACCTGTGGAATTCTCTACCACAGAAAGTTGTTGAGGCCAATTCACTAAATATATTCAAAAAGGAGTTAGATGAGGTCCTTACTGCTAGGGGGATCAAGGGGTATGGCGAGAAAGCAGGAATGGGGTACTGAAGTTGAATGTTCAGCCATGAACTCATTGAATGGCGGTGCAGGCTAGAAGGGCCGAATGGCCTACTCCTGCACCTATTTTCTATGTTTCTATGTTTCTATGTTTCTATTCCGTTGTACTGATTGAAGAAGAGCAGTAAGTTCTCCTGGTGTCGAGGCAGACATTGCTCCTTCAACCAACGTCACTCGAGTCTCCTGCAGGATGCGGGTGTGTTTTTATACCTCCTCAAAATCCTGCAAATCCATTGGCAGGATAGGTGCACCAACGTCAGTGCTCTCTCTCAGGCCAACATCCCCAGCATCGAAGCATTGACCACACTCAATTAGCTCCGATGGGCGAGCCACATTGTCCGCATGTCCGATGCTAGACTCACGAAACAAGCGCTCCACTCCGAGCTCCGACACGGCAAGCGAGTCCCAGGAGGGCAGAGGAAATGCTTCAAGGACACCTTCAAAGCCTCCTTGGAAAAAATGTAACATCCCCACCGACTCTCGGGAATCCCTGGCCCAAGACCGCTCAAAGTGGAGGAGAAGCATCCGGGAAGGCGCCAAACACTTCGATTCTCTTCGCTGGGAGCACGTGGAAGCCAAGTACACAGCGGAAGGAGCACTCAGCAACCCAAGCCCCTCACCCACCCGTCCCTCCAACCACTGTCTGCCCCACCTGTGACAGAGACTGTAATTCCTGTTTTGGTCTCATCAGTCACCTGAGAACTCGTATTAGTGTGGAAGCAAGTCGCCCTCGACTCCAGGGGAACTGCCTAAGAAGAGAAGATAGGTGTGGGGTAAGGAACAGCATCAAGTTAGGCTTCCTGCAATTGGATAGCCTCCCAACTGACACTGACAATTCCAACACATGGACACCAGCCACTGGACGAGGTACTGGACGGCTCGCAGCATCCAAGGGATTCCATTCCAGCAAGGAGTCAATCCTTTCAGGAGAGGAGGAAAATAAATGGGCAGCGATTCAGTAATAGCGGAGAGGTTGCAACAGAGTTTGTGCCATTTATAGGCTGGGACTTTCCATTCGAGCTGCAGTGCCACAGATAGTGCTGGTCCTCGGAGAGGGAGGGTGTGTGCTCACAGTCATATTCCGTAGCCCAAGCCTTGAGAACAATCAACAGAAAATTGAAAGTGCGAGTTAGCTCCACATTGCAGTTTCTTCTGTTTCTGCAACTCCCTCCCAAACGCAGATACCACCTGCCACCAAGGGCGCTACCCAGCGCCGAGCTGGCCGCCAACATCCCACCATAAACAACTAGGCTCATACAGCAGTGCCTGGTCCCCAGTCACCTTGGACCCCCTTGCCACTGGACCAAGACCTTGCTCAGCTAAGCCCGTGTGGTGGCCGGTGTGCAATGGCCACCCCACGTTAAAAGATCTCACGCACGGGCACCTTCCACTCCGTTAACATGAAGTTCGGGACCTGGAACGTCAGGACCCTCATGGACAACTCCAACAGCGACAGGCCGGAATGCCGCACCGCCATAGTTGCCCGGGAACTTAGACGCTTTGATCTCAACGTCGCCGCCCTAAATGAGACTCGGTGGGCAGGGGAAGACCAGCTCAAAGAACAAGGTGGAGGTTACACCTTCTTCTGGAAAGGGAAACCAGAGGAAGAATGCCGCCTTCAAAAATGAGCTGGTCGACCGCCTCAAAGACTTCCCCTTGCGGGGTTAACGAACGCCTCATAACTCTTTGACTCACCCTATCCCGGAATCAATGCGCCACAGTCATCAGTGCGTATGCCCCAACACTCGATGCAACAGATGAGACCAAAGAGGGTTTTTACTCCAACCTTGAAAAATCCCTGTCCCGCGTCCCCGCGGACGACAAACTGATCCTCCTAGGTGACTTCAATGCCAGGGTCGGCAAAGACACAGCCCTCTGGGGATGCGTGATTGGCAGAGAGGGGGTAGGGAAAGCCAACTCCAGCGGTACCCTACTCCTGACAAAATGTCTAGAACATGAACTTGTCATCACCAACATCCTGTTCCGCCAGAGGGACAAATACAAGGCATCGTGGCAACACCCATGCTCCAAACACTGGCACCTGCTCGACTATGTCATCGTCCGAGCCAGGGATCGCACGGATGTGCGCATCACCCGCGCCATGACAGGAGCTGACAACTGCTGGACAGACCACCGCCTAATCCGATCCATCATCGACATTAACATAGCCCCAAAGCGGAGGGGGCAGCAGAAGCAGTGCCGCAAAAAAGTCAATGCCGGGACACTTAATGACCCAGCTAAGAGAACCCTAACAGTCAGCGCCTCACAGCTAACCTGGCGTGTCTCGATGACCCTGAGATGCAGAATGGCCACAGCGCTTGGTCTGCCCTCCAGATCTCCATAACCAGTGCCTGCGAAGAGACGCTCAGTCACTCAACCAGGAAACACCAGGACTGGTTTGAAGAGAATGATCAGGAGATCCAAGAGCTAATAGATCGCAAACGCAGAGCATTTCTGAGCCTTAAGCAACAACCCAACTCGGGAGCAGCAAAGCAGCATTACAGACGGCTCAAGGCTGAGGTTGAACAAAAAACCCGGGACTTAAAGAACAGGTGGTGGATGGAGAAGGCACAGGAGATACAGCAGCTGGCCGACAGCCATGATGTGCGAGGATTCTTCATCGCAGTCAAGGCCACCTACGATCCAAACTCCCAAGGCCCCACCCCACTCCTGGCCAAGAACGGGGAAACACTCATCAAGGACACCGAGGCAGTCAGGGCCCGCTGGAAGGAGCACTTCGAAGATCTCCTCAATCGAGACTCAGCCTTTGACTCGAGTGTTCGCGACTCCATCCCGCAGCATGCGACCCGCCACCACCTCAGTGAAACCCCAGCCCTGCACGAGGTAGACAAAGCCATAAGACAGCTTAAGAACAACAAGGCTACGGGAGCGGATGGAATCCCTGCTGAGGCGCTA
This sequence comes from Pristiophorus japonicus, assembly GCF_044704955.1. Classification (NCBI taxonomy): domain Eukaryota; kingdom Metazoa; phylum Chordata; class Chondrichthyes; family Pristiophoridae; genus Pristiophorus; species Pristiophorus japonicus. The sequence goes on along the minus strand of NC_091987.1, from coordinate 210,938,040 downwards.
AAGTTTGGCGGAGAGGTACTGTTGGCGCGAATACATGATCTCATCCCTCTCATCTGGAGGGAGGAGAGCATGCCGGGAGATCTCAGAGATGCAGTGATCGTGACCATCTTTAAAAAAGGGGACAAGTCCAACTGCGGCAACTACAGAGGAATCTCCCTGCTATAAGGGGCACAACGGACATGATTTTTGCAGCGTGACAGCTACAGAAAAAATGCAGGGAGCAGCGGCAGCCCTTATATATGGCCTCCTTCGACCTTAAAAAGGACTTTGACACTATCAACCGCGAGGGTCGATGGAGCGCCCTCCTCCGCTTCGGATGCCCCCAAAAGTTCATCACCATCCTCCGCCTGCTCCACGGCGATATGCAGGCCGTGATCCTTACCAACGGATCCATTACAGACGCAATCCACGTCCGGACCGGGGTCAAACAGGGCTGCGTCATCGCCCCAACCCTCTTCTCAATCTTCCTCGCCGCCATGCTCCACCTCACAGTCAACAAGCTCCCCGCTGGAGTGGAACTGAACTACAGAACCAATGGGAACCTGTTCAACCTGAGCAGTCTCCAGGCCAGGTCCAAGACCACCCCAACCTCTGTCGTGGATCTACAGTACGCGGACAACGCCTGCGTCTGTGCACATACAGAGGCTGCACTCCAGGACATGGTCGACGTATTTACCGAGGCGTACGAAAGCATAGGCCTTACGCTAAACATCCGTAAGACAAAGGTCCTCCATCAGCCTGTCCTCGCCACACAGCACTGCCCCCCAGTCATCAAGATCCAAGGCGCGGCCCTGGACAACGTGGACCATTTCCCATACCTCGGGAGCCTCTTATCACCAAGAGCAGACATTGATGACGAGATTCAACACCACCTCCAATGCGCCAGTGCAACCTTCGGCCACCTGAGGGAAAGACCAGGCCCTCAAATCTATCACCAAGCTCATGGTCTTCAAGGCTGTAGTAATACCCGCTCTCCTGTATGGCTCAGAGACATGGACCATGTATAGTAGACACCTCAAGTCGCTGGAGAAATACCACCAACAATGTCTCCGCAAGATCTTACAAATCCCCTGGGAGGACAGACGCACCAACGTTAGCGTCCTCGACCAACCCAGCATTGACGCACTGACCACACTTGATCAGTTCCGCTGTGCAGGCCACATTGTCCGCATGCCAGACACGAGACTCCCAAAGCAAGCGCTCTACTCGGAGCTCCTTCACCGCAAACGAGCCAAAGGTGGGCAGAGGAAACGTTACAAGGACACCCTCAAAGCCTCCCTGATAAAGTGCAACATCCCCACTGACACCTGGGAGTCTCTGGCCAACGACCGCCCGAAGTGGAGGAAGTGCATCCGGGAGGGCACTGAGCACCTCGAGTCCCTTCGCCGAGAGCATGCAGAAATCAAGCACAGGCAGCGGAAAAAGGATGCGGCAAACCAGTCCCACCCACGCCTTCCCACCCAACAACTATCTGTCCCACCTGTGACAGGGACTGTGGTTCTCGTATTGGACTGTTCAGCCACCTAAGGACTCATTTTAAGGTGGAAACAAGTCCTCCTCGATTCCGAGGTACTGCCTATGATGATGATGATGATGATGATGATGCAGTTTCTTCTGCTCCTGCAACTCCCTCTCAAACACAGATGCCAGCTGAAAAATCGTGCACTGGTTCAAATCCGCCACAGTTACCACCGCAACCAACACTACAACACCAAGGCTACCACAGAATCATAGAATCTTACAGCATGGAAGGGGGCCATTTGGCCCATCGTGCCTGTACCCCTTCCACCTCAACACTAACAGCCACCAAAACTACCAGCCCCACCAACACAACACTAACACAGTCATCGCCGTCATGAGCAACAACTTACACGTCACTCTTTTGGGTTTATTTTCTGTCTATGGCACAGACTGTAGATCCCGCATTGGTCTCATCCGTCACCTTAGAACTCATTTTAGAATGGCAGCAAGTCATCCTTGATTCCGGGGGACTGCCGAAGAAGAAGATATTTATCGAGCACTCCTCACGTGTAAGAATAGAGAATGCCTTACAAAGGTGTGCATCGAGGAAGAAGGAATTTGGGATGAAGAAGCAGATAAAAGGCACAGCTGCAAAGAAAGGTTTTTAGGAGGCTTTTCAAAGGCAAGGAGCGAGATACTGAGAGTGATTTTGGAGGCGAGTTCCAGAGGGCAGGGCATAAAGGGTGAACGCTGAACTGCCAATGTTGGAGGGAGGGCTGGAGGACAAGCAGAATGCTGGGGAAGCGTACCCATGTAGGATGTATGGCTGGGAAAAAAATGACCCAAATCATATTGGGAAGATCATGGAAGGATTTCAAAATAAGCTCCCGTTGACCCGTGAGATTTCCGCCATGATCAGAACATTCATTCGGAAATACATTGCATTTTAAAAACACAATCTATTTTGTAATTGCAACTTATTTCCCTATTTACATTACCTTCGCTACTGACTGTGCTGTTAGAGCTGACTCCTATTATTATGTTAAGTATAATATAGATATATTAAGTAAGCACAAGAATAGGCCATTCTGCCTAAATATCTCAGATTCCATGTCCAATTATTCGATCAGCGAGTTCCCTCCCACTGTGAATTGTCATTTAAGTATAAATGGCAAAAGACTTGAGAAGGTTAATGGTCTCCGACAATGTTGAGGGAAGAGAGCTTTTCAAAGCCAAAGGGTATGACATTTTCTGTGGACTATTCTATGAGGAGGAGGCACAATAAAGTCGTGATATTAATATTTCTATACTATCCCATCCACCTACTCAAAACTATCTCTAAAATACACCAAAACTACATACTCTTCAATAAAACAGTCACCACTGAGAAAAAATACATTCCTACCTGGTCAACTGTCCATCTATTGGCTCAGTCAGGAATACTGTACAAGTAAAAAAGCTTGCAAAGCAAAACGCTTGAATTTTTCCAGAGGAGTTGAGGGAAGGAAGTTAGTGTCTCTTAAAGCAGGTGACGTTGGAGGGAACTTGCTGATCGAATAATCGGACATTAAGTCCGCCTCCTCCCAGAATAGTCCACAGAAAATGTCATACCCTTTGGCTTTGAAAAAGCTCTCTTCCCTCAACATTGTCGGAGACCATTAACCTTCTCAAGTCTTTTGCCATTTATACTTAAATGACAATTCACAGTGGTTCTGCGCCCACTCACAGACATCTAAAAGTTTATATTTTCCTGTTCAAAGAGCTGTCGTTTGAAGTCTCGCCGTTCTCTATGATGAGGGCAGTAACTCTCCATGTGGTGCCAGCACCCCAGTGACTTGTCAGGACCTTGGCCACTTGGCCATTCGTATTATGACCCTGGACAGTGAGCATTGGTGGGCCATCCCACTGGAGTCCAGCCCCTAAATACGAGCCAAATGATGAGCCACTCTTGTTGTGACATTATCATCATAGGCAGTCCCTCGAAGCGAGGATGACTTGCTTCCACGCCAAAAAGGGATGAGTTCACAGGTGTTTCAATGAAGGACCTAATATTCCAGATCCTGAACTACATCCTGAAGGGTGGAAGATGCCGGTGCGTGGATTTTTTTAACCTGTGGTGGCCGTTGCACACCAGTCACCACACGGGCTCGACAGAGCGAGGTCTTGGTCCAGTGACAAGGGTTAACCAAGACGACTGGAGACCTGCTCTGCTGCACGGACCTAGTGCACTCAGGTGCGCTTGGATTATTAAGATCATCAGAAACAAACAGTAACTGCCAGAATGACCATGGCACATTACAATGTGTGCAAAATGTGTAAGTGGGGATGGGGAGAAGAGAACGGCTTTGCGCTTACTAGCTGTTTGCGTGCATCGCTCCCCCGCATTCCAGACCAGACACGAGGATAATGCATAAGCATGTCCCCTCGGAGTCAGAAGGTCGTGGATTCAAGTCCCACTCGAGAGACTTGAGCAGGCTGACATACCCAGTACAGTGCTGAGGGAGGTGCCGTCTTTCCGAGGCCCTGTCTGCTCTCTCGGATGGATGTAAAGGATCCCATTGCAACTATTTCGAAGAACAGCAGGGGGAGTTCTCCCCAGTGTCCTGGGCCAACATTAATCCCTCAACCACCGTCTCTAAAATAGATTTTCTGGTCATTATCACGTTGCTGTTTGTGGGAGCTTGCTGTATGCAATTTGACAGTCGCATTTCCCACATTACAACTGTTATGTCTGCAATGCACTTATGAATGACTCCACGAGGCAACGTGTTGTACTCAAACTGTAGTGACCTTGGTCCTTTATTCGTAACTCCAGAGTGAGGCACAAGCATGGTGGGCAGCCTTTTATACTGGGCCCTGCACACCTATGCAGGTGACCCTCAGCTCTCCCACCGCAGTGCCCTCTGGTGAACAGCCTCTGCCACAGGGGCAGGAAACCCCGGTCTCCACCAGTTGCACCCTCTAGTGGTGCCAGCATAGTATATACACAGTGTAAACCTTATTGATAGTACATCAGGTAACAATTCCCATCTTATGCAAATATACAGTGACTACACAGAGAGTATATCTATAATCTGCATATATAACAACAATGACTACACTTGAAAAAGTACTTCATTGGCTGTAAAGAGCTTTGGGATGTCCTGAGGTAGTGAAAGGCGCTATATAAATGCAACTTCTCTCTACCTTTGTACACCAAAATCTGCATGTAAATCACAAGTGACACTCAGATGTTAGCTCATTTGATCATGCCACAATGCATAATAGAATATTAGTTTAGTTCAGTGATCCAATGTATCCGGATTAACATTAACATAAATATCAGCATCTATTAAAAGCATTAAAAATGGTCCCAGGAAGCCTCCTTCACAGTTTTTTTGCAATCTAACAGCAAGCCTTATCATTAAGCTTTTTGTAACACAGTTGGACTAGACTGTCAATCTATTACACCATTAATATTTAATTATAGAATACCATCCATCACACACAACTTTCTGTGGTAGAGAATTCCACAGGTTCACAATTCTCTGAGTGAAGAAGTTTCTCCTCATCTCGGTCCTAAATGGTTTACCGCTTATCCTTAAACTGTGACCCCTGGTTCTGGACTTCCCCAACAACAGAGAAATTTAAAGAGCTTTAAGAGAATGTTTGACGCGTGGTTTGACAGCACCATTATCCACCATGACCTGTTTCGCCTCTTATATCATTCTTGCAAAGTTTCCAGCAAGAAATTCTTTAATGCAGTCCATAAATCATTCATGGTAGCGTAAACTCCTGGCAAGTTTAAAGATCGAAGTGAAATGTTGTGTGCTGAATCTCAAAGTAGTTCATTAAAAAACTGAGTTAAGTTCTGCTCCCACAAACCATGCGTCAAACATTCTCTTGAAGCTCTTTAAATTTCTCTGATGTTGGGTAAGTCCAGAACCGGGGGTCACAGTCTAAGGATAAGGGGTAAGCCATTTAGGACTGAGATGAGGAGAAACTTCTTCACTCAGAGAATTGTGAACCTGTGGAATTCTCTACCACAGAAAGTTGTTGAGGCCAGTTCGTTAGATATATTCAAAAGGGAGTTAGATGTGGCCCTTACGGCTAAAGGGATCAAGGGGTATGGGGAGAAAGCAGGAATGGGGTACTAAAGTTGCATGTTCAGCCATGATCATATTGGATGGTGGTGCAGGCTCGAAGGGCCGAATGGCCTACTCCTGCACCTATTTTCTATGTTTCTATGTTTCTCCTGCCGACAACCTAGCAAAGGAGTGGCTGTGATTGCAAGTTCTTGTTTTGTGCTTGTGCCAACATTCTCCGAATTGATAGGAGCCATTTCAAGCACGTACTCATGAGAATCGGGAATGGTTCACATTAGCGCACTGCCACAATATGGTGGCCAAAGCTTACCTCTTTCTCATTGGTTTACTGTTTTCTGCGTTAAGTTTGGAGCAACAGATATAGCTCATGGGGGGTTAGATACTGACCTTCGACCTCTGGCACCTGGGTTCAAATCAAATCCTGTAGAACAAACCTGCCACTAATTTGGCACTAAAATTGCCAATGTCACTCAGGGTGGCTACAAGATGGCAGCTCTTCTGCGATTGACATGCAGTTGTGACAGAATGGTGAGGTCCCTTAGTTGGCCTATTTTTGCCTTTATGCATTATACATTCTCAGGACGTGGGTAAAACCAGCATTTATTGCCCCGGGAAGGGGTTAGTGGGCCGCCTTCTTGAACTGTTGGTAGCGATCAGATACAATTGTGTGGCCATTTCAGAGAGCAGTTAAGAGTCCACCATGACTGGAATCAGAGATAGGCCAAGGATGACAGGTTTCCTTCACTAAGGAATGGGCTTTTATGACAATAGCTTTGTGGTCATCTTTGCTGATCCAAACTCTTAAATTTAAGTTTTCCCATCTTTCCCATGTTCGAATCCCTCCATCCACATTTCCGCCCTTGCCGCAGTCCAAAAACGGCTCTCATTAAAGTCACAAATGACTGCGACCATGGTATACTATCCCTCCTCATCCATCTTCTAGGGAAGACTGAAGCCATTGTCTTTGGTCCCCGCCACAAACTTTGTTCCCTGGCCACCATTTCCATCCCTGGCAACTGCCTAAAGCTGAGCCAGACTGTTCACAGCCTCGGTGTTGTTTTTAACCCCGAGATGAGCTTCCGGCCACATACGTGCTCCATTACCAGGACTTCCACCTCTATAACATCGCACAACTCAGACCCTGCCTCAGCTCATCTGCTACTGAAACCCTCATCCATGCTTTTGTTACCTCTAGACTTGACTATTTCAGTGCTCTCCTGGCTGGCCTCCCATCTTCCACCGTACATAAACTGGTGCTCACCCAAAGCTCTGCTGCTCGTATCTTAACTCGCTCCCAAGTCTCGTTTACCCATCACCCCTGTGCTCGCTGACCTACATTGGTTAAGCAACGCCTGGATTTTAAAATTCACGTCCTTGTTTTCTAATCCCTCCATGGCCTCGCTCCTCCCTATCTTCTATCTTTAAAGCCAAGTTGTTGCTGCTGTTGTTCAAATCCTCAAACTGCCATGGTGGGATTTGAGCTCACATTCTCTGGATTATTGGTTCAGTAATTTAACCACTATGCTGTTGTACCCGTACTCTACCTGACCTCATCATCATCACAGGCAGTGCCTTGAAACTGAGGAAGACTTGCTTCCACTCTAAAAGTGAGTTCTCAGGTGACTGAACAGTCCAATACGGGAATTACAGTCTCTGTCACAGGTGGGACAGACAGTGGTTGAAGGAAAGGGTGGGTGGGGAGACTAGTTTGCCGCACGCTCCTTCCGCTGCCTGCGCTTGATTTCTGCATGCTCTCGGCGACGAGACTCGAGGTGCTCAGTGCCATCCCGGATGCTCTTCCTCCACTTAGGGCAGTCTTTGACCAGGGATTCCCAGGTGTGGGTGGGGATGTTGCATTTTATCAATGAGGCTTTGAGGGTGTCCCTGAAACGTTTCCTCTGCCCATCTGGGGATCGCTTGCCGTGTAGGAGTTCCGAGTAGAGCGCTTGCTTTGGGAGTCTTGTGTCGGGCATGCGGACAATGTGGCCCGCCCAGCGGAGCTGGTCGAGTGTGGTCAGTGCTTCGATGCTGGGGATGTTGGCCTGATCGACACCTCAAATCACTGGAGAAATACCGCCAACGATGTCTCCGCAAGATCCTGTAAATCCCCTGGGAGGATAGACGCACCTGACCTGTGGCTGACGTGGCTACCTAAAATGGCAAAATATCTTTATTTCCCAGCAGCAATATCCCTTATCTTCATGAGTATAAAATATTCACAGAGAATACAGTACAAGCTCCATTTATAGAGTAATGAATGGTCAAGAAATGGATTGCCTGTAAAACGGAAAACAGCCTTCGAAACCTTCACACACACAAAGATTATTTTGTCTTGTCAGGGCACATGCACCAAAAGGTCCCTTAAAGCTCTTTAAGTTGTGACACATTTAAACCTAATGAGTTAATTCGGCCCACAGGCATCTTTTAAAATGCTTGAAATGCCAATTAGTACGAAAGCTCAAAATTCAGCCACACTAAAATCACAGAACCAGGCAGAAACAGTTGACCTCTCCCCTTAACATTAGTTTGGCTGAACTGTGCTGTATATACGGAGTAATAATTTAAAACAATGACACAAAGGACTGAGAAGCAGTGCTGAATAGTTTACTAAACAATTAAATCCAGAGACATGATACATTTATATTGATTTATATAAGAACATAAGAAATAGGGACCATTCGGCCCATCGAGTCTGCTCTGCCATTCAGTCAGATCATGGCTGATCCACTTTCCTGCACTATCCCCATATCCCTTGCTTCCCTGAATATCCAAAAATCTATCGATCTCTGTCTTGAATATACTCAACAACTGAGCCTCCACAGCCCTCTGGGGTCGAGAATTCCAAAGATTCACCGCCCTCTCAGTGAATAAATTTTTCCTCATCTCAGTCCTAAATGGCCGACCCCTTATTTTGAGACCCCTGATTTTTTAGCGCCTTTAACATAGTAAAGCGCCCCAAGGCGCGTAAAGAGATAGCACAGGTGACCAAAATCTTGGTCAAAGAGGCTGGTTTTAAGGAACGTCTTAAAGGAGAAGAGAGAGTTAGAGAGGCGGAGAGCTTTAGGAAGGGAATTCCAGAGCTTGGGGCCCAGGCAGCTGAAGGCACGGCCACCAATGGTGCTACGATGAAAATAATGGACGTTCAAGAGGCCACCTTTGACTCACACTCAGACTTGTATTACTCTTTATGGAGTTTGTGCAGGGAGTTGAGGTTTTCTCCATTTTCTGCAAAGTCAGTTTGTAATATTGACATATTTGTATCACTCCTTACCTGAAACAATATGACCCAAGGTGGAATTGTTGGACATCTGACAGGAAGTAGGAGAAAAGTTATGGAAGGTAATTGAAGGCACAGACAAAAAGTCAAGTCTGAAGCTTTTTGAAAGAGGGGAGAGAGGTAGCAAGACGGAAGGATTTAGGAAGAGAATTCCAGAGAACAGGGGTGTGGAGGCTGAGGGTGGAGCTAAGGGGGGAGAGGGAGGGGACGAAAGACATGCAACAGACTGGGACAAAGGATTAGAAATGGTGACAGAATTAAGATGGGGCAAGGCCATAGAGGGATTTGACAAGAATTTGAACATCAATTGGGCCAGATAGCCAGTGGAGCTCGATGGGAACAGGAGTGATGGATAGACGAGACTTTACATAAGAACATAAGAAATAGGAGCAGGAGTAGACCAGATGGCCCCTCGAACCTGCTCCGCCATTTAATACGATCATGGTTGATCCGATCATGGACTCAGGTCCACTTCCCCGCCCATCCCCATAACCCCTTCTTCACTTATCTGTTAAGAAACTGTCTATCTCTGACCCAGCTTCCACAGCTCTCTGAGTGTATTGTATGGAACTGCTGTCAGCATCCAGTATGGAATTGCTGACCGCAATGTACTGAACTATTTTCCAATGTGTCGTGAACATTTTTATATGAATAAAGTATATTTTTGAAACAAAAAAATAAATAAATGCTGTCCTTGCCAGCGATGCCCACATCCCATGAACGAATAGAAAAAGAATTCTATGTAATTCTGCGTGACTGAGGTGGTTAAAATGACCCTGTATTTTGTGTAAATTTTAGAAGGTAGCAGCTCTCCTACTCTACCTTCACTAAGGATGTTAAGGACAGGCTGTAGTCCTACATTCAACCAAGGCAGAAGCACATTAAGAAAAACATCTTGATTAAGGCCTGGACAAGGAGCCAAGTAGTACATCACAGAAAGTCTGCCATTACCCTCAACTCTGCTAGGAAGTCAATAATTGATGGATAGGGCAGAAGGTTAAGTAACTTTTCTTTTTCTGAATGTAACAAATGTAACAAGCTTTAATGTGAACGATGATGGATCTGAGGCAGAACCAGCCAATATAAACGCGCATCTCATTACAAAGCAGCGAGAGATTGTCCTCTGCATCTTTTGCTGATGCTGCATACACAATACTTTCATTAATTTATAAAGTTATTATTGATTTGATTATATTGTGCAATTCAAATATTCATCCAGCAAATGGCCCTTCATCTGAATATGATTTATTCTGCAATAGAAACATAGAAACATAGAAAATAGGTGCAGGAGTAGGTCATTCGGCCTTTGAGCCTGTACCGCCATTCAATGAGTTCAGGGCTGAACATGTAACTTCAGTACCCCATTCCTGCTTTCTCGCCATACCCCTTGATCCCCCCAGAAGTAATGACTTCATCTAACACTTTTTTGAATATATTTAGTGAATTGGCCTCAACAACTTTCTGTGGTAGAGAATTCCACAGGTTCACCACTCTCTGGGTGAAGAAGTTTCTCCTCATCTCGGTCCTAAATGGCTTACCCTTATCCTTAGACTGTGTCCCCTGGTTCTGGACTTCCCCAACATTGGGAACATTCTTCCTGCATCTAACCTGTCTAACCCCGTCAGAATTTTAAACGTTTCTATGAGGTCCCCTTTCATTCTTCTGAACTCCAGTGAATACAAGCCCAGTTGATCTAGTCTTTCTTGGTATGTCAGTCCCGCCATCCCGGGAATCAGTCTGGTGAACCTTCGCTGCACTCCCTCAATAGCAAGAATGTCCTTCCTCAGGTTAGGAGACCAAAACTGTACACAATACTCCAGGTGTGGCCTCACCAAGGCCCTGTACAACTGTAGCAACACCTCCCTGCCCCTGTACTCAAAGCCCCTCGCTATGAAGGCCAACATGCCATTTGCTTTCTTAACCGCCTGCTGTACCTGCATGCCAACCTTCAATCACTGATGTACCATGACACCCAGGTCTCGTTGCAACTCCCCTTTTCCTAATCTGTCACCATTCAGATAATAGTCTGTCTCTCTGTTTTTACCACCAAAGTGGATAACCTCACATTTATCCACATAATACTTCATCTGCCATGCATTTGCCCACTCACCTAACCTATCCAAGTCGCTCTGCAGCCTCATAGCATCCTCCTCGCAGCTCACACTGCCATCCAACTTAGTGTCATCCGCAAATTTGGAGATACTACATTTAATCCCCTCGTCTAAATCATTAATGTACAGTGTAAACAGCTGGGGCCCCAGCACAGAACCTTGCGGTACCCCACTAGTCACTGCCTGCCATTCTGAAAAGTCCCCATTTACTCCTACTCTTTGCTTCCTGTCTGACAACCAGTTCTCAATCCATGTCAGCACACTATCCCCAATCCCATGTGCTTTAACTTTGCGCATTAATCTCTTGTGTGGAACCTTGTCGAAAGCCTTCTGAAAGTCCAAATATACCACATCAACTGGTTTTCCCTTGTCCACTCTACTGGAATCATCCTCAAAAAATTCCAGAAGATTTGTCAAGCATGATTTCCCTTTCACAAATCCATGCTGACTTGGACCTATCATGTCACCTCTTTCCAAATGCACTGCTATGAAATCCTTAATAATTGATTCCATCATTTTACCCACAACCGATGTCAGGCTGACCGGTCTATAATTCCCTGTTTTCTCGCTCCCTCCTTTTTTAAAAAGTGGGGTTACATTGGCTACCCTCCACTCGATAGGAACTGATCCAGAGTCAATGGAATGTTGGAAAATGACTGTCAATGCATCCGCTATTTCCAAGGTCACCTCCTTAAGTACTCTGTGATGCAGTCCATCAGGCCCTGGTGATTTATCCCATCAATCCCATCAATTTCCCCAACACAATTTCCCGACTATTAAGGATTTCCCTCAGTTCCTCCTCCTTACTAGACCCTCCGACCCTTTTTATATCCGGAAGGTTGTTTGTGTCCTCCTCCGTGAATACCGAACCAAAGTACTTGTTCAATTGGTCCGCCATTTCTTTGTTCCCCGTTATGACTTCCCCTGATTCTGACTGCAGGGGACCTACGTTTGTCTTTACTAACCTTTTTCTCTTTACATATCTATAGAAACTTTTGCAATCCGTCTTAATGTTCCATGCAAGCTTCTTCTCGTACTCCATTTTCCCTGCCCTAATCAAACCCTTTGTCCTCCTCTGCTGAGTTCTAAATTTCTCCCAGTCCCCGGGTTCGCTGCTATTTCTGGCCAATTTGTATGCCACTTCCTTGGCTTTAATACTATCCCTGATTTCCCTTGATAGCCACGGTTGAGCACCTTCCCTTTTTTATTTTTACGCCAGACAGGAATGTACAATTGTTGTAGTTCATCCATGCGGTCTCTAAATGTCTGTCATTGCCCATCCACAGTCAACCCCTGAAGTATCATTCGCCAATCTATCCTAGCCAATTCACGCCTCATACCTTCAAAGTTAGCCTTCTTTAAGTTCTGGACCATGGTCTCTGAATTAACTGTTTCATTCTCCATCCTAATGCAGAATTCCACCATATTATGGTCACTCTTCCCCAAGGGGCCTCGCACAACGAGATTGCTAATTAATCCTCTCTCATTTCACAACACCCAGTCTAAGATGGCCTCCCCCCTAGTTGGTTCCTCGACATATTGGTCTAGAAAACCATCCTTCATGCACTCCAGGAAATCCTCCTCCACCGTATTGCTTCCAGTTTGGTTAACCCAATCTATGTGCATATTAAAGTCACCCATTATAACTGCTGCACCTTTATTGCATGCACCCCTAATTTCCTGTTTGATGCTCTCCCCAACATCACTACTACTGTTTGGAGGTCTGTACACAACTCCCACTAACGTTTTTTGCCCTTTGGTGTTCTGCAGCTCTACCCATATAGATTCCACAACATCCAAGCTAATGTCCTTCCTAATGTCCTGACTTGGAGGGGAACGTGGAGGTGGTGGTGTTCCCATGTGCCTGCTGCCCTTGTCCTTCTAGGTGGTAGAGGTCGCGGGTTTGGGAGGTGCTGCCGAAGAAGCCTTGGCTAATGTTCATCTTTCTTCTGTTTGTGAAATATTGAAGCATTAAAACAAAACGAGATTCTATTTAGTTAGATGCAGGAAGAATGTTCCCAATGTTGGGGACGTCCAGAACCAGGGGTCACAGTCTAAGGATAAGGGGTAAGCCATTGAGGACTGAGAGGAGGAGAAACTTCTTCACCCAGAGAATCGTGAACCTGTGGAATTCTCTACCACAGAAAGTTGTTGAGGCCAGTTCGTTAGATATATTCAAAAGGGAGTTAGATGTGGCTCTTACGGCTAAAGGGATCAAGGGGTATGGAGAGAAAGCAGGAATGGGGTATTGAAGCTGCATGATCAGCCATGATCATATTGACTGGTGGTGCAGGCTCGAAGGGCCGAACGGCCGACTCCTGCATCTACCTTCTATGTTTCTATGTTTCATTCTGCCCACCCACATGAAAGGTAAGCTCTCAAATAATTTCCAGGAACACCACTTAGGGAGGGAGTTCCAGGAGTTTGATCCAGCGACGATGAAGGAACGGCGATATATTTCCAATTCAGGATGGTGTGTGACTTGGAAGGGAACGTGGAGGTAGTGGTGTTCCCATACGCCTGCTGCCCTTGTCCTTCTAGGTGGTAGAGGTCGCGGGTTTGGGAGGTGCTGCCGAAGAAGCCTTGGCGAGTTGTTGCAGTGCATCTTGTATAAGAACATAAGAACATAAGAATTAGGAACAGGAGTAGGCCATCTAGCCCCTCGAGCCTGCTCCGCCATTCAATAAGATCATAGCTGATCTGGCCATGGACTCAGCTCCACTTACCCGCCCGCTCCCCATAACCCTTAATTCCCTTATTAGTTAAAAATCTATCTATCTGTGACTTGAATACATTCAATGAGCTAGCCTCAACTGCTTCCTTGGGCAGAGAATTCCACAGATTCACAACCCTCTGGGAGAAGAAATACCTTCTCAACTCGTTTTAAATTGGCTCCCCCGTATTTTGAGGCTGTGCCCCCTAGTTCTAGTCTCCCCGACCAGTGGAAACAACCTCTCCACCTCTATCTTGTCTATCCCTTTCATTATTTTAAATGTTTCTATAAGATCACCCCTCATCTTTCTGAACTCCAACGAGTAAAGACCCAGTCTACTCAATCTATCATCAGAAGGTAACCCCCTCATCTCCAGAATCAGCCTCGTGAATCGTCTCTGTACCCCCTCCAAAGCCAGTATATCCTTCCTTAAGTAAGGTGACCAAAACTGCATGCAGTACTCAAGGTGCGGCCTTACCAATACCCTATACAGTTGCAGCAGGACCTCCCTGCTTTTGTACTCCATCCCCCTCGCAATGAAGGCCAACATTCCATTCGCCTTCCTGATTACCTGCTGCACCTGCAAACTAACTTTTTGGGATTCATGCACAAGGACCCCCAGGTCCCTCTGCACCTCAGCATGTTGTAATTTCTCCCCATTCAAATAATATTCCCTTTTACTGTTTTTTTTCCCCAAGGTGGATGACCTCACACTTTCCGACATTGTATTCCATCTGCCAAACCTTAGCCCATTCGCTTAACCTATCCAAATCTCTTTGCAGCCTCTCTGTGTCTTCTACACAACCCGCTTTCCCACTAATCTTTGTGTCATCTGCAAATTTTGTTACACTACACTCTGTCCCCTCTTCCAGGTCATCTATGTATATTGTAAACAGTTGTGGTCCCAGCACCGATCCTTGTGGCACACCACTAACCACCGATTTCCAACCCGAAAGGACCCATTTATCCCAACTCTCTGCTTTCTGTTCGCCAGCCAATTCTCTATCCATGCTAATACATTTCCTCTGACTCCGCGTACCTCTATCTTCTGCAGTAACCTTTTGTGTGGCACCTTATCGAATGCCTTTTGGAAATCTAAATACACCACATCCATCGGTACACCTCTATCCACCATGCTCGTTATATCCTCAAAGAATTCCAGTAAATTAGTTAAACATGATTTCCCCTTCATGAATCCATGCTGCGTCTGCTTGATTGCACTATTCCTATCTAGATGTCCCGCTATTTCTTCCTTGATGATAGTTTCAAGCATTTTCCCCACTACAGATGTTAAACTAACCGGCCTATAGTTACCTGCCTTTTGCGTGCCCCCTTTTTTAAACAGAGGCGTTACATTAGCTGCTTTCCAATCCGCTGGTATCTCCCCAGAGTCCAGAGAATTTTGGTAGATTATAACGAATGCATCTGCTATAACTTCTGCCATCTCTTTTAATACCCTGGGATGCATTTCATCAGGACCAGGGGACTTGTCTACCTTGAGTCCCATTAGCCTGTCCAGCACTACCCCCCTAGTGATAGTGATTGTCTCAAGGTCCTCCCTTCCCACATTCCTGTGACCAGCAATTTTTGGCATGGTTTTTGTGTCTTCCACTGTGAAGACCGAAGCAAAATAATTGTTTAAAGTCTCAGCCATTTCCACATTTCCCATTATTAAATCCCCCTTCTCATCTTCTAAGGGACCAACATTTACTTTAGTCACTCTTTTCCATTTTATATATCTGTAAAAGCTTTTACTATCTGTTTTTATGTTTTGCGCAAATTTACCTTCGTAATCTATCTTTCCTTTCTTTATTGCTTTTTTAGTCATTCTTTGCTGTTGTTTAAAATTTTCCCAATCTTCTAGTTTCTCACTAACCTTGGCCACCTTATACGCATTGGTCTTTGATTTGATACTCTCCTTTATTTCCTTGGTTATCCACGGCTGGTTATCCCTTCTCTTACTACCCTTCTTTTTCACTGGAATATAGTTTTGTTGAGCACTATGAAAGAGCTCCTTAAAAGTTCTCCATTGTTCCTCAATTGTGCCACCGTTTAGTCTGTGTTTCCCGGCTACTTTAGCCAACTCTGCCCTCATCCCACTGTAGTCCCCTTTGTTAAAGCATAGTACGCTCGTTTCTGACACAACTTCCTCACCGTCAATCTATATTACAAATTCAACCATACTGTGATCCCTCATTCCGAGAGGATCTTTACGAGGAGATCGTTTATTTTTCCTGTCTCATTACACAGGACCAGATCTAAGATAGCTTGCTCCCTTGTAGGTTCTGTTACATACTGTTCTAAGAAACAATCCCGTATGCATTCTATGAATTCTTCCTCCAGGCTACCCCGTGCGATTTGAGTTGACCAATCGATATGTAGGTTAAAATCCCCCATGACTACTGCCGTTCCTTTTTCACATGCCTCCATTATTCCCTTGATTATTGCCCGCCCCACCGTGAAGTTATTATTTGGGGGCCTATAAACTACACCCACCAGTGATTTTTTCCCCTTATTATCTCCAATCTCCACCCACAATGATTCAACATTTTGTTCATTAGAGCCAATATCGTCTCTCACAACTGCCCTGATATCATCCTTTATTAACAGAGCTACCCCACCTCCTTCCCCTTCTTGTCTATCTTTCCGAATCGTCAGATACCCCTGTATGTTTAATTCCCAGTCTTGGCCACCTTTCAACCATGTTTCTGTAATGGCCACCAAATCATACCCATTTGTAATGATTTGTGCCGTCAACTCATTTACTTTATTTCGAATGCTGTGTGCGTTTAGGTAGAGTGTTTTAATCCTAGTTTTTAAACCATGATTTCTAGTTTTGACCCCTCCTGCAGCCCCTTTATATTTAGTGACCCTTTTTGTTTTTTGCCTTGGGGTTCTCTGCCCTCCACTTTTACTCATCTCCTTTCTGCCTTTTGCTTTTGTCTCCTTCTTGTTTCCCTCTGTCTCCCTGCATTGGTTCCCATCCCCCTGCCATATTAGTTTAACTCCTCCCCAACAGCACTAGCAAACACTCCCCCGAGGACATTGGTTCCGGTCCTGCCCAGGTGCAGACCGTCCGGTTTGTACTGGTCCCACTCCCGCAGAACCTGTTCCAATGCCCCAGGAATTTGAATCCCTCCCTGCTGCACCACTGCTCAAGCCACATATTCATCTGCGCTATCCTGCGATTCCTACTCTGACTACGTGGCACTGGTAGCAATCCCGAGATTACTACTTTTGAGGTCCTACTTTTTAATTTAGCTCCTAGCTCCTTAAATTCGTCTCGCAGGACCTCATCCCTTTTTTTACCTATGTCGTTGGTACCAATGTGCACCACGACAACTGGCTGTTCACCCTACCTTTTTAGAATGTCCTGCACCTGCTCCGAGACATCCTTGACCCTTGCACCAGGGAGGCAACATACCATCCTGGAGTCTCGGTTGCGGCCGCAGAAACGCCTATCTATTCCCCTTACAATCGAATCCCCTATCACTATCGCTCTCCCACTCTTTTTCCTGCCCTCCTGTGCAGCAGAGCCACCCATGGTGCCATGAACTTGGCTGCTGCTGCTCTCCCCTGATGAGTCATCCCCCTCAACAGTACTCAAAACGGTGTATCTGTTTTGCAGGGGATGACCGCAGGGGACCCCTGCACTACCTTCCTTGCACTGCTCTTCCTGCTGGTCTTCCATTCCCTAGCTGGCTGTGGACCCTTCACCTGTGGTAAGACCAGCTCGCTGCATGTGGTACTCACGTCATTCTCAGCATGGTGGATGCTCCAGAGTGAATCCACCCTCAGCTCAAATTCCGCAATGCGGACCGTCAGGAGCTGGAGGCGGACACACTTCCCGCACACGTAGTCGTCCGGGACACTGGAAGGATCACTGAGTTCCCACATGGTACAGGAGGAGCATATCACGTGACCGAGCTCTCCTGACATGACTTAACCCTTAGATACACTTAAATTGGCAACAACAATGCTAAAGTTTACTCACTGATATTGGAGAGAAAAAGAAAAACTACTCACCAATCCAGCCAATCACTTACCCCCTTGGCTGTGACGTCACCTTTCTGTTTCTTTCTACTTCTTTTTTGCCCTCTCCCTGTAGCTGCACAAGTCACGCCTTTTATAGGCCGCTCCACGCACCTCCTCGACGCTGGGCCCCGGACTCCCTGCTGTGCCTTTTATAGGCCTCACCAACGGACCTCCTCGACGCTGGGCCCCGGACTCCCTGCTGTGCCTTTTATAGGCCTCACCAACGATAGTACACACTGCAGCCACGGTGCGCCAATGGTGGAGGGAGTGAATGTTGAAGCTGGTGGATGGGCTGCCAATCAAGCGGGCTGCTTTGTCCGGAATGGTGTCGAGCTTCTTGAGTGTTGTTGGAGCTGCACTCATCCAGGCAAGTGGAGATTATTTCATGACACTCCTGACTTGTGCCTTGTAGATGGTGGAAAGGCTTTGGGGAGTCAGGAGGTGAGACACTCGCCTCAGAATACCCAGCCTCTGACCTGCTCGTGTTGCCACAGTGTTTATGTGGCTGGTCCAGTTAAGTTTCTGATTAATGTGGAGCCCCCCCCCAGAATGTCGACAGATTATTTCTCCAGCATAATGCAGAGTGTAGAGGATAGTTACACGATACAAATGCTGAGCGTAAATCAATCCCAGTCACTGACAGCAGTGCGTTCTCCAGGCATGATTAACAGGGAAATTCCCCCATTGTCTCCATTCTGGCCGGGACTTGTGTCACTATAGGCAGCATTTTATTATTAATACTTTTTTTTTAAGTATCGAGGAGCAAAGAGTCCCATAAAAGTGGTGTCTGTGCACTATATAAATAATTGTGGGTTGTTATTTAGTTTGATTGTACCCTTCTTAAGTCCCTTAAGTTCTTGAATTTTACTGATATTCAATGTAAAACATTTGGGTTTTTTTGCTAATATTCTCAAAAACTTACCTGGAACTTTTGGGTCCAATTTTCCCCCAACTGATTTTCTCTTTTTTTTTTACATTAAAAATTAAACCTTAAAAGGGGACTAAAATTGGCAATTAAAACTGACTTTACACCTCCTTAGCCACACCTGACCTCGGAGTGCTTGATGCCGAGAGGGAGGGCCTGACATGAACGGGAAACACACTAACATTTCGCACCTTGGTGACCCATGTAGGGGACAAATTTCTAAATTCTGACATGTTACGAGACCCTTATTAAATGTGAACTGTTTCACAATTTTAAAAACTGACTACAGACTTTAAATGTAATTCCCAGGTTCGTGCTTTTCCCCTGTCATCATTTGAACTCCGACACAAGACTCAGTTCGAGCCATGACCAAACATACGATGTTGGGACAAAGTTAAGCAAGACTATTAAACATTTAATAATGCACTCATTGGATAGTACTGTATATGGTCCATGTCTCTGAGCCATACAGGAGGGCGGGTATCACTGCAGCCCTGTAGACCATGAGCTTGGTGCCAGATTTGAGGGTCTGATCTTCGAAAACTCTCTTCCTCAGGTGGCTGAAGGCTGCGCTGGCACACTGGAGGCGGTGTTGAACCTCATTGTCAATGTCTGCCCTTGCTGATAATAGGCTCCCAAGGTATGGAAAGTGGTCCACGTTTTCCAGGGCCGCACCGTGGATCTTGATGACTGGGGGGCAGTGATGTGTGGCGGGGTCAGGTTGGTGGATAACCTTTGTCTTTAGTGTAAGGCCCATGTTTTCATATGCCTCAGTGAAGATGTTGACTATGACTTGGAGTTCAGCCTCTGAATGTGCAAAGATGCAAGTGTTGTCCGCATACTGTAGCTCGACGACAGAGGATGGGACGGTCTTGGATCTAATCGCTTGCTCAAATCGCTGGAGAAATACCACCAACGATGTCTCCGCAAGATCCTCAAAAATCCCCTGGAAGGACAGATGCACCAATGTTAGTGTCCTCGATCAG
Source organism: Pristiophorus japonicus (assembly GCF_044704955.1). Taxonomy (NCBI): domain Eukaryota; kingdom Metazoa; phylum Chordata; class Chondrichthyes; family Pristiophoridae; genus Pristiophorus; species Pristiophorus japonicus. The sequence goes on along the minus strand of NC_091987.1, from coordinate 210,918,447 downwards.
GCCAACATCCCCAGCATCGAAGCACTGACCACACTCGACCAGCTCCCTTGGGCGGGTCACATCGTCCACATGCCCGACACAAGACTCCCAAAGCAAGCGCTCTACTCGGAACTCCTACACAGCAAACGAGCCCCAGGTGGGCAGAGGAAACGTTTCAAGGACACCCTCAAAGCCTCCTGGATAAAATGCAACATCCCCACCGACACCTGGGAGTCCCTGACCAAAGACCGCCCTAAGTGGAGGAAGAGCATCCGGGAGGGCGCTGAGCACCTCGAGTCTCGGCGGCGAGAGCATGCAGAAAACAAGCGCAGGCAGCGGAAGGAGCGTGCGGCAAACCAGACTCCCCACCCACCCTTTCCTCCAACCACTGTCTGTCCCACCTGTGACAGAGACTGTAATTCCCGTATTGGACTGTTCAGTCACCTGAGAACTCACTTTTAGAGTGGAAGCAAGTCTTCCTCGATCGAGAGGGACTGCCTATGATGATGATTGGGTACTGAGATAACACTTTGTTAATTGGCTCCTAATGGGAGCTCCGTGAGGTAATTTTTCTGAAGCCTCATTCTCTGCCATCCACACCAGCCCCGCCCCCTACCCCCCCCCCGCAAAAATAAAGGTACTTTTAAATACGCTGATTTACATCAAAATCTACCTCAGAAAAACTTGCACCTTATTTCAGAAATGTTAAAGTTGCAGAAATTTTCATTGCTTTTTAAAGGATTCATTTACGGACTTCAGTCATGAGTCACCCCATTATTATTTTACATTAAAAGCACCTAGTTGATGACTCAACGGCCTGTCAGTTTACTTCCATTTAAAATATCTGAACACGCTTTTATTTCATGGAGCAAATACGTGAAAATAAATTCTCCAGGTGGGAAGTAATTAAGCTTCAACTTCTTTCATCTCCGGAAAGGAAAGTTCTTGAGAAGGTTATGGAAAGCTCCTGAAGAGGAAAAGTGGATCCAATCATTTAATTTATTTTCTGCATCCGTGTCTTGGCGGGAGCAAGGAGGGGAGATACAGACAGAGTACATTAAAGGCGTTCTAATCTAAAACTATGTGGCTTTTTCATTGTAACTATTAGAACCGTATAAATTACAGTCTTTCGAGCTAGTTTGAAGAATACGAAAGTAATGACCAAGATATGGAAATATTATTGGGCTGAATTTGCAGTCGGATGCTTCCCGTGGACGGAGGCCTCAAATTGGCAAAAAAATCTACGTAACTACCTTCTGCCTCGGGTTTTACCGAGACTCGCGTTCCTGGGCTTCTATGCATCCGCCTGCGTAGAAGCTCCATGGTGATCAACAACCAGGGGTATTCAACATTCAGGAAGGATAGCCAGAAAGGAAAAGGAGGTGGGGTGGCATTGCTGGTTAAAGAGGAAATTAATGCAACAGTAAGGAGGGACATTAGCCTGGATGATGCGGAATCTGTATGGGTAGAGCTGCGGAATACCAAAGGGCAGAAAACGCTAGTGGGAGTTGTGCACAGACCACCAAACAGTAGCAGTGAGGTTGGGGACAGCATCAAACAAGAAATTAGGGATGCGTGCAATAAAGGTACAGCAGTTATCATGGGCGACTTTAATCTACATATAGATTGGGCTAACCAAACTGGTAGCAATGCGGTGGAGGAGGATTTCCTGGAGTGCATTAGGAATGGTTTTCTAGACCAATATGTCGAGGAACCAACTAGAGGGCTGGCCATCCTAGGCTGGGTGATGTGTAATGAGAAAGGACTAATTAGCAATCTTGTTGTGCGAGGTCCCTTGGGGAAGAGTGACCATAATATGGTAGAATTCTTTAAGATAGAGAGTGACACAGGTAATTCAGAGACTAGGGTCCTGAACTTAAGGAAAGGTAACTTCGATGGTATGAGACGTGAATTGGCTAGAATAGACTGGCGAGTGATACTTAAAGGGTTGACGGTGGATAGGCAATGGCAAACATTTAAAGATCACATGGATGAACTTCAACAATTGTACACCCCTGACTGGAGTAAAAATAAAACGGGGAAGGTGGCTCAACCGTGGCTAACAAGGGAAATTAGGGATAGTGTTAAATCCAAGGAAGAGGCATATAAATTAGCCAGAAAAAGCAAAAAACCTGAGGACTGGGAGAAATTTAGAATCAGCAGAGGAGGACAAAGGGTTTAATCAGGAGTGGGGTAATAGAGTATGAGAGGAAGCTTGCTGGGAACATAAAAATTGACTGCAAAAGCTTCTATAGATATGTGAAGAGAAAAAGATTAGTGAAAACAAATGTAGGTCCCTTGCAGTCAGAATCAGGTAAATTTATAATGGGGAACAAAGAATTGGCAGACCAATTGAACAAATATTTTGGTTCTGTCTTCACGAAGGAAGACACATATAACCTTCCGGAAATAATCGGGGACCGAGGGTCTAGCGAGAAGGAGGAACTGAAGGAAATCCTTATTAGTCAGGAAATTGTGTTACGGAAATTGATGGGATTGAAGGCCGATAAATCCCCAGGGCCTGATAGTCTGCATCTCAGAGTACTTAAGGAAGTGGCCCTAGAAATAGTGGATGCATTGGTGATCATTTTCCAACAGTCTATCAACTCTGGATCAGTTCCTGTGGACTGGAGGGTAGCTAATGCAACACCACTTTTTTAAAAAGGAGGGAGAGAGAAAACGGGTAATTATAGACCGGTTAACCTGACATCAATAGTGGGGAAAATGTTGGAATCAATTATTAAAGATGAAATAGCAGCGCATTTGGAAAGCAGTGACAGGATCAGTCCAAGTCAGCATGGATTTATGAAAGGGAAATCATGCTTGACAAATCTTCTAGAATTTTTTGAGGATGTAACTAGTAGAGTGGACAAGGGAGAACCAGTGGATGTGGTGTATTTGGACTTTCAAAAGGCTTTTGGCAAGGTCCCACACAAGAGATTGGTGTGTAAAATTAAAGCACATGGTATTGGGGATAATATACTGACATGGATAGAGAACTGGTTGGCAGACAGGAAGCAAAGAGTCGGGATAAATGGGTCCTTCTCAGAATGGCAGGCAGTGACGAGTGGGGTGCCACAGGGCTCAGTGCTGGGACCCCAGCTATTTACAATATACACCATTGATTTAGATGAAGGAATTGAGTGTAATATCTCCAAGTTTGCAGATGACACTAAGCTGGGTGGCAGTGTGAGCTGCGAGGAGGATGCTAAGAGGCTGCAGGATGACTTGGACAGATTAGGAGAGTGAGCAGATGCAGTATAATGTGGATAAATGTGAGGTTATCCAGTTGGGGGAAAAAACACGAAGGCAGAATGTTATCTAAATGGCGGCAGATTAGGAAAAGGGGAGGTGCAACGAGACCTGGGTGTCATGGTACATCAGTCATTGAAAGTTGGCATGCAGGTACAGCAGGCAGTGAAGAAGGCAAATGGCATGTTGGCCTTCATAGCTAGGGGATTTGAGTATAGGAGCAGGGAGGTCTTAATGCAATTGTATAGGGCCTTGGTGAGGCCTCACCTGGAATATTGTGTTCAGTTTTGGTCTCCTAATCTGAGGAAGGACGTTCTTGCTATTGAGGGAGTGCAGCGAAGGTTCACCAGACTGATTCCCGGGATGGCAGGACTGACATATGAGAGGAGATTGGATCGACTGGGCCTGTATTCACTGGAGTTAAGAATGAGAGGTGATCTCATAGAAACATATAAAATTCTGACAGGTTAGATGCAGGAAGAATGTTCCTGATGTTGGGGAAGTCCAGAACCAGGGGTCACAGGTTCTGTGGAGGCTGGGTCATTGAATATATTTAAGGCGGAGATAGACAGATTTTTGAGCGATAAGGGAATAAAGGGTTATGGGTAGTGGGCAGGGAAGTGGAGCTGAGTCCATGATCAGATCAGCCACGATCTTATTGAATGGCAGAGCAGGCTCAAGGGGACAGGTGGCCTACTAGGACCAAGATGAGGAGAAACTTCTTCAATCAGAGAGTTGTTAACCTGTGGAATTCTCTACCGCAGAGAGTTGTTGATGCCAGTTCATTATTTATATTCAAGAGGGAGTTAGATATGGCCCTGATGTCTAAAGGGATCAAGGGGTATGGAGAGAAAGCAGGAAAGGGGTACTGAGGTGAATGATCAGCCATGATCTTATCGAAAGATGGTGCAGGCTCGAAGGGCCGAATGGCCTACTCCTGCACCTTTCTCTATGTTTCTAAGCATGAAAGAAAGAAGAAAGGAAGGCTTGTATTTAAATAGCACCTTTTATAACCACCAGACTTCTCAAAATGCTTTACAGCCCAATTAAGTACTTTTTGGAGTGTCATCATCATCATAAGCGGTTCCTCGTATCGAGGATGACTTGCTTCCACGCCAAAAAGGGATGAGTTCACTGGTGTTTCAATGAAGCACCTAATATTCTGGATCATGAACTACATCCTGAAGGGTGGAAGGTGCCTTGTGCGTGGATTTTTTTAACGTGTGGTGGCCGTTGCACACCAGCCACCACACGGGCTTGACAGAGCTAGGTCTTGGTCCAGTGGCAAGGGTTAACCAAGACAACTGGAGACCAGTTCTGCTGCACAGACCAAGTGCACACACGTATCGTTGTTCATAAGAACATAAGAAATAAGAGCAGGAGTAGGCCACCTGTCCCCTCGAGCCTGCTCTGCCATTCAATAAGATCGTGGCTGATCTGATCATGGACTCAGCTCCACTTCCCTGCCCACTACCCATAACCCTTTATTCTCTTATCGCTCAAAAATCTGTCTATCTCCGCCTTAAATATATTCAATGACCCAGCCTCCACAGCTCTCTGGGGCAGAGAATTCCACAGATTTACAACCCTCAGAGAAGAAATTCCTCCCCATCTCAGTTTTAAATGGACGGCCCCTTATTCTGAGACTATGTCCCCTAATTTTAGTAGATAGTGGTAGATTACAACCAATGCATCCACTATCTCTGCAGCCACTTTCTTTCAGGCCCGAGGATGTAAGACATCAGGTCCATGGGACTTGCCCTTTAGTCCCATTATTTTGCCGAATACTACTTCATTAGTAATAGTGATTGTATTAAGTTCCTCCCTCCCTATAACCCTTTGATTATCCACTATTGGAATGTTTTTAGTGTCTTCTACCGTGAAGACCGATATAAAATATTTGTTCAATGTCTCTGCTGTTTCCCTGTTCTCTATTATTAATTCCCCAGTCTCATCCTCTAGGGGACCAACATTTACTTTCATCACTCTTTTCCTTTTTACGTACCTGCAGAAACTCTGACTATCTGTTTTTATATTTTGTGCTAGTTTACTTTCATAATCTATCTTCCCCATCTTTATCATTTTTTTAGTCATTCTTTGCTGGCTTTTAAAAGTTTCCCAATCCGCTGGCCTCCCACTAGTCTTGGCCACATTGTATCCCCTTATTTTCAATTTGATACCATCCCCTTATTTCCTGAGTTAGCCACAGATGGTTATCCCTTTGTCTTTCCTTCTCATTGGGATATATTTTTGTAGCGAGTTATGAAATATCTCCTTAAGAGTCTGCAACTGCTCAACCATCCCACACTTTCATCTATTTTCCCAGTCTGCCCTCATACCTTTGTAGTCTTCTTTAATTAGCTTATGACACTGGTTTGAGATCCAACTTTCTCACCCTCCAATTGAATTTGAAATTCAACCATGTTATGGTCACTCATTCCTAGAGGATCCTTTACTAGGAGATCATTTATTAATCCTGACTCATTACACAGTACCAGATCTAAGATAGACTGTTCCCTGGTTGGTTTCGCAACATACTGTTCGTGTAGTCACTGTTGTAATGGGTAAATTACATAAAAAACACACATTATCATAAAAAATAAATGAAAAGATTAAATATTTACAATTAATTAAAATACAACATAATTAAACATTTAAAACAAAAATGTAACTTTTTGAACAATAAATGAAAATGTTTTAAAGGGGCTAAAAAATAACCTTACCTTATTTTAGAGGTGTTTTAATGTTTAAATTATTTGGGAAAAATATTATATTTTTTTAACTCTTATGCTGGTAAATGCAGGCCTTTTCGAGTAAAGAAATGGCAACTCTCCACCCAGGAATTACCAGCTGGGAAGCCCATAGATGGACAACATAGCTGCAAAATGTGCATGCTTTCCACAGCTATCTGCTTCAGCAGCAAGATGCTTTGAGTGCAGCACCAGTTTGATATCACACAAATGAGAGAATCTGTTAGTCTCATCCTTTGATAGAAACCTTCACCCTTTTCATCATGGCAGCTAACTGCCTCTTGAAAGCTTCCAGAGTTTCTTGCCGCTGAAAAAAAACAATCCAGTTATTAATCACTCTTTCTTTTGGTTTTTACCCATGTGTGTCCCCTTACCTTGCAGCCATGGATTAACTTGAAACAAAGCTCTGAAATCATCTTATCTTTGGAATTCTCAACCCCAAAGGGCTGTGGATGCTCAGTCGTCGAGTATATTCAAGACGGAGAGCAATAGATTTTTGGACTCTCGGGGAAATCAAGAGATATGGGGATCGGGCGGGAAAGTGGAGTTGAGGTTGAAGATCTTATTGAATGGTGGAGCAGGCTAGAGGGGCTGTATGGCCTACTCTGGCTCCTAATTCTTATATCCCATTCTATTGACTATCTTACATACCGATACTAGATCCTGATTTGAGCACTTCATTCTGATGCTGAAGAGTAAGCTTTTCTACCTTTTCCTCATCATTCAGTGCTCAGACACGAGGCATTGGCCACATACTCTTTCCCTGCACTACCTTCAAGCTTGTGTGCTTAATTTGTGCATTGGTAATCATGGAATGTGATATTAATCTCTAATAAAACGGTGCCAGGTGTATTTTAGGGTAAAGAGAAAGAGTGTTTGAAGATCAGGCCCTCAAATCTGGCACCAAGCTAATGGTCTACAGGGCTGTAGTGATACCCGCCCTCCTGTATGGCTGAGACGTGGACCATATACAGTAGACACTTCAAATCGCTGGAGAAATACCACCAACGATGTCTCCGCAAGATCCTGCAGATACCCTGGGAGGACAGACGCATCAACGTCAGTATTCTCGATCAGGTCAACATCCCCAGCAGCAAAGCATGTACCACACTCTACCAGCTCCGTTGGGTGGGTCACATTATTCGCATGCCTGACTCAAGACTCCCAAAGCAAGCACGCTACTCGGCACTCCTACAGGGCAAGCAAGCCCCAGGTGGGTAGAGGAAACGTTTCAAGGACACCCTCAAAGCCTCCTTGATAAAATGCAACATCCCCACCGATACCTGGGAGTCCCTGGCCAAAGACCTGTCCATAAGTGAAGGAAGAGCATCCGGGAGGGCGCTGAGTGCCTCGAGTCTCGTTGACGAGAACATGCAGAAATCAAGCGCAGGCAGCGGAAGAAGCATGCGGCAAACCAGACTCCCCACCCACCCTTTCCTCCAACCACTGTCTGTCCCACCTGTGACAGAGACTGTAATTCCTGTATTGGACTGTTCAGTCACCTGAGAGCTCACTTTTACAGTGGAAGCAAGTCTTCCTCGATTTCGAGGGACTGCTTATGATGAGGGTAAACGTATATTAGCTGCTGCAAACTTGCAATGCGTAGGCTGGACTTGGAACTAATGTGTGCTGGCAACCTGTATGGAACCCCTGCTTTAAAGATGAAGAAAACTGAGACCAAAAGAGCTATAATTTTTTTTTAAACTCCTACCTTTAGTCAGTGCAAAGATTTCTCCATAGGGCCCAGGAGAGACTTTTCATCAAAGTGAAGACAGAGTAGACATTCACTGTTGACATTAAGACAGGAAGATCCTCAGAGTATTATCTAGTCAATGACTGTCAGGAACTGGATTTGAAGTAGTCACGTTTGATTAAATGTTCAACTCTACTGATCCAGAGGCATCCCTCAAGAAATGATTATTTCCACACACAGCTAAAATGGGAAGATTGGATTTTTTTTTTTAATACTTACCTATTCGTCACTCTAAAATCATTCCCACAAGATTTTGCTCCATCTTTATTTTTTATGTGACCTCCAGATTCTTGAAAATGAAATACTTTGATGGTCATAAATCTGGAGTCAATCTGAGAGGCAGGACCGAGTCTCCCTGTTTTTCCTTTTACAAATGTAACCCATAGCCCGACATTTCCACTGCTGCCCTATAGTAGTTCGTGTGGCCGCTGTGGCTTGGGGCCACTTTAGGACAGGTACAGAAGTGTACACCTTAATGTCCACCTCTTTGGCCTTCACTTTATAAATAGTAGCAAGAGATTTCCATCGCTGGTCCTTGATTAGATTATTATTCTACTTCTTACAAACAGTCCCAGGTCAAGCATGTTTTCCAATTTGTACCTCAGTCGTGAATCGCCCAACAGCTTATGCTGTCCTGTTTTTAGCCCCAGCTGAAAATCTACTTCAAAGCTAAATTCAATTGCCGCAAGGCAGATTTTGGTGCATGAAAGTCATCACGTGGATATTGGGATTACTTCAACCCATTTGGAAGTTACAATTTTCAGACTTACTCCTTCCAGACAAGATTGAACACCAAACATCTCATTAATAGATGTTCTTTGTACTTAGATTACCACACTTCCTCATAACCTTCAGGACACTGCTGGCATTAGAACCTCAATCTGGATCGATGAAACTCAAATATCCCCATTACATTTTTTCATTTGGGATTCAACGGCTTCCACACTCATTAAATGTGCTCGTGCTAAACGCATGTCTGATTGGAACATTGCTGAAAGTTGAAGTGTCTTTTGGTATTTAGATTGTGCTGTGACCCCCAAGACACTGAGCAAGGACAGTGTTGGCATTGACCATGGTTGCTGACAGGAGAATTCTATTGGGATATGAATTGCATCACAGATCTGCCATTGCTGTATCAAGCAAGAGTTAAATTTAGCATTTGAACGACTGTATACAAAAGATAATATTGTCAGAGTCCGTGTTTCACAAACAAAATGAAACTAAGGAGGCTGAGGGGCGATCTAATTGAGATGTATAAAATTATGAGGGACCTGGATAGAGTGGATAGGAAGGACCTATTTCCCTTAGCAGAGGTCAATAACCAGGGAACATTGAATTGATTTAAAAAAAAAACTAGAATGAGGTTGGAAGTTGCTGTGTGAAGTAGGTCATTACAGTCAGGCAGTAGAAAGACAAACATGGGGTGAAACAGCTTTGAGATAGGAGGAAGCAAAGTAGCATGGAAATGGGAAAAACTAGCAGGAAAAGGAAGTGTTAGGAGGTTTAGAGGGGAGTTGAGGAGAAATGTTTTCACCCAGAGAGTGGTGGGTGTCTGGAACTCACTGCCTGAAAGGGTGGTAGAGGCAGAAACCCTCACTCCATTTAAAAAGTACTTGGATGTGCACTTGATGTGCCGTAACCTACAGGGCTACAGACCAAGAGCCGGAAAGTGGGATTAGGCTGGATGGTTCTTCGTCTGCCAGCGCGGACACGATGGGTCAAAATGGCCTCCTCCTGTGCTGTAAATTTCAATGATTCTAAGGGAACGGTGAGCTGACCATGGATATCCTAGTAGTTTCACACAGCACTCTAGTCTCAATGTTGACTTTAGTAACTTTAGACCTTAACTGACTTGTCCACATTTTCCCCATTCCTATGCCACTTTGCTTCCTTCCATCTCAAAGCTGTTTTTGTCGAATACCTTTCCGCTGCCCGATTGTAATGACCTACTTCACACAGCAATTTTCAACCTCATTCTATTTTTTAAAATCAATTCAATGCTGGAGGTGCCATTTGCAGTGGAGGCTTGAGCCTGGATCGGACAGCAGAAAGATTTGAGACACCGCCCCTTCATCACACAATTTGTGAAGGCGATAAAGGGGAAAATAAAGTTCTGTGAATGAGATGGACATTTCTACGACCTTGCAGAATACCGAATAGCTTAGAGTTTAATAATGAAAGAATATGATGTCCCAAATCTACTTAAAACGGTTTGGTTCCTTGATGGACAACACTTCAACTAATAACTGGTACATCCAGACATCCTGGAATTCAATCCCATTTAGACTGAACAACACACTCAATTAGAACATTTTACCTCAGAGTTCAGCCCCAAACAGATGGGATAAAAGTTGAAAATGCTTGAAATATTCGGTCAGGTGGCATATATGGAAAGAGAAACAGAGTTAACATTTCAGGTCAGTGACCTTTCAGTAGTGTTGAAAGGTCATCGACCTGAAACGTTCATTCTTGTTTGGTCTCCCCGATCTGCCCGACTTGCTGAGTATTTCCAGCATTTTGTGTTTTTGTTTCAGATTTCCATCCACACTATTTTGCTTTTGGATAAAAGTCTCCTCTCTGATGCTTGTAACATGAGTTTGGCTAGTTTTAAATCTGTTGCTAGTGAGCATTAACCATTACAAAACTGTGCAAAACCTGCCCTTAATTGGCAGTATCATGGACGACTAATGTGGGAATGGAAACATCACACTTTACCGAGGTTGGGAAATAAGCTCTTTATCGGAGCAACAGAGAGAGCTGAGCAAGTCAGGATCCAAGATCCACCAAAGCTCAAGTTTTATTTCCTAGTCATTCTAAAGCAGTAATTTTAGCCAAACTTTAAGTCAAACTCCGTTGTCTTTTCGATGGACAGCAATGAGCAACACAATTCTGAAAAATGAAAGCCAGTTAATAAGCAGCAGCTACTGCTGCCATAAGTGTTGATGAGAAATGCAACTGGATCGTTGACCTGCTGCAATGGAATGATTATCTTCGTAACACAATATTTTCTCCAGCTGTCACGGGCAGTTTCCAGGAAAGACAATTTTGTGATTTAACTCACGATTAAATTTCTTAAAACCATATTTGTAGCAATTCTAAACAAGTGAATAGATGAAAGACATTTAATTAAGCTACATGATTCTCTCTTCAGAGACCATTACTGTTAAATACCATATAATTTACTGCTTAGTCGCCTTTTTCCGACAATTCGTAGCAAGTGCAGGGTCCGCAAATACAAGAAAAATCAATTCCATGATGTTCACACATAAACATTGGCCCAGAAATTTGTATCAGGCGGTGGCACAAAACAGGTGGCATTAGATCAGCCACACGTTATTGAGTAGATTGGACCTATACTCTCTGCAGTTTAGACAAATGAGAGGTGATCTCACTGAAACATAAAAGATTCTGAGGGGGATTTGCCGGGTAGATGCTGAGAGAGAGTCTAGAACCAGGGGCACAGTCTCAGGATAACAGGTCGGCCATTTAGGACAGAGATGAGGGGAAATTTCTTCACTCCAAGCACTATGAATCATTGGAATTCTCTACCCGAGAGGGCTGCAGATGCTCAGTTGTTGAGTATATTCAAGGCTGAGATCGATAGATTTTTGGACTCTCGGGAAATCAAGGGAAGTGGAGCTGAGGTCAAAGATCAGCCATGATCTTATTGAATGGGGGTTGCAGGCTTGAGGGGCCGTATGGCCTACTCCTATTTCTTGTTAGGTTCTTATTACACGAAGCGACCGATATTCAGTTCTATTTGCTGCTATGGAACGGAGTGTAACAGGCGGCCGAACCAATACCGCCGAGACAAATTTCTAGCCCACTGTTCAAGGACATAATCTAATTTTTGTTTCAGATGATTGTTACAAATTATTCAGTCTTCACATGGTCATGTCGTGCATTTTTGCAGTACTATTTTAGCATGGCTGATTTTGAACAGTTATATAAGACAGCAAAAGAAATATGTAAATCAACATTGCATTATTGTCACTCATCTCACTGCACTGTACAATGTAACCTACCTTTTGTGTGAATTTTCATGCTCAGAGGCAAGGAATGGCGGTGTTGAGCAATGGAACCCATTTTGCACCGATCAAGCAAGCATTCTGGCCAGACAGCATAGTTGGATGCAAAGTGAAACTCTTGCCCTGCTCAGACAACATACCACGGTCCCGACTGATCCAGAGCAGCCCCATCTTTGACATTTCCCGTATCAGCTAGCCCAATGTGTCTTCACGTGAACGCCATTTAGGGGCAGTGATGTGCTGCAGTTAGAATTGGATCGATACTGCCGAACTCATTTCACGTGTGACCCTCAACAACCAGCAGATAGGAAACTATTCCAGTCTGGACCAGATTCAAAAACACACCGGCAATGTGTGAAAGGCCAGTGTCCTCCCCCCATCCCCATACTTGTAAATCCTCCAAGTGTTGTAAATCCTCCTACTCCTATTTCTTATGTTCTTACGATATCCAATGTTCCCTTTAAGTTGCACGGCCACACAGCGATTGACAGGTCCCACACGGCCAGCTCAACGGCATTCTAATGGCAAAAACCATGCATGCGCGATAATTTAGAGACCATGCACCCCCAAAAAAAATTAGGAGCATTGCCGATGTCTATATTACACTGTGCAACTTATACTGCATTTTAGAGTTACAACATCTACAACGGGCCAACATCAAATAGAAAAAGTAACGTTATTGTTGGAACAAATGAACTGGCGTGGTGCAAGATCCCTTAGCAAATCCTTCAAATTCCAAGACTTACCGTGGGTACAATGCCCAACGTTTACAGGGCACACTTAGCACAGCAAACATCCCAAGGCTGCTCACAGATGGAAATCAAACCAAGTCAGGAGTAAGCATAGCAGAGGGAAAGGGGAGGCACAAGGCAGGAGAAGCGAGACTGGGTGGAGCGGGCTACGGCAGGATTTGTGGAGGATGACAAGTATTTTGAAGTCAATCTGTTAGAAGTTAAGCGAGATTGGCAAGGACAGATGAGTTGGAATTTATGTAAATTTGGGCTCAGAATGTGGGCAAAGAGCATTTCATAGAAGGCAAGCCCTGGAGGGCCAAATTGAGGGTTCCAGTTGCAGCATAAGCTCCCAAAGTACCACAATTTTGCATAAGTCCCAGTGGCAGTTACAATGTGGGGCTCGGAGTAGAATGGTACAGTAGCTCGTGGGGGAATCTAGAACTAAGGGGCATAGTTTCAGAATAAGAGGCCACCCATTTAAGACGGAGATGAGGAGGAATTTCTTCGCCCAAACGGTTGTGAATCTTTAGAATTCTCTACCCTAGAGAGAGCTGTTGAGGTTGGGTCATTGAGTATATTCAAGGCCGAGATAGGCAGATTCTTGAACTATAGGTGAGTCAAGGGTTATGGGAAACAGGCAGGAAAGTGGAGTTGAGGCCAAGATCAGATCAGTCATGATCTTATTGAATGATGGAGCAAGCTCGAGGGGCCAAATGGCCAACTCCTGCTCTTATTTCTTATGGTCTTATGTAGCAGATCCCTCACTGAAATAAATTACTTGCCCTAACAACTATCACACATCGACATGGGGTGCAATTTTAAAATTAATTAAATAGTATGTATATACAATAATTTATTCCAGGCGATATCGGTTGGCAGAACAAACATGTTTCTTGAGCATATTGCTACAATTTTCTAAAAATGTATGGCTTTTAAGAAATTTTACCAAATTTTTAAAAAGGTAGTGTTTACAAGGTAAATATACATTGATTAACATTTTATTCACTGAATACATAGAAAAAAAACCAGAACTATATTTATCGAATTTTAGCCAGCGCTGCTGCTCTTCGCTCGGTGTTCTGAAACAAAGCTCGGATTAAGCTCTTCGCCTCCACTGGGGAAAATTCTGCTGCAAAAGGCCCCTTTCCATCAGTCCATCTAAAACACATTCATAAAAAGTATCAAAACAAGAAACAAAGTTCTAAACATACTACAGATTAAGATTGAAGAAACTAGTTTTCGGAAAATATTTTGTACAATTGGTGGAGATCAGGACACCTGATTTCTTTGTGGGCGGAGGGGGGGGGTGTGACGAGGGGGAAATATTGCCTCGAATGTTTGGATTCATAAGACCATGAGTCAGATGTGCGGAACCTCCAGAGTGCTGCGCAGCCAAAAGGGAACATTGTTTTGGAAGGGGAGGGCGAGAGAGAGAGAGAGAGAGAGAGAGAGAGAGAGAGAGAGAGAGAGAGAGAGAGAGAGAGAGAGAGAGAAGGGGGGGGGGGGGGGGGGGAAAGAGAAGAGAGGGGGGGGGAAAAGAGTGGTTGGATCACATCCTAGCAAGTTGGCAAATTGACAACCCAATATTTGATCCTTTGAATGTGATGTTAAACCAAGGTTCCATCTCACTTTTCAGGTGTGGATGCCAAGAGTCCCATGACACAATTCTCCCGACATCAGGGGCACCATTCCCCTTGTGACCACAGAGACCAACTGGTCATTTATCCCATTGTTGCTTACAGGACCATGCTGGCTTAAAATGGGTGCTGCGTTTAACTACGCCGCAATCATCTCAACTCCAATGTAGCGAGGTGCTTTGAGAAGTTTTGACGACTTGATAAAGACAGTACACAAGTACAAGTATTATCTATTATCTTCAATAGATCAGTAGCTGTATATGTATTTTCGGTGTTACAGTAACTTTGTCTAACACAGAAACATAAGACATAGGAGCAGGAGTAGGCCATTTGGCCCTTCGTGCCTGCTCCGCCATTCAATAAAATCATGGCTGATCTGATCATGGACTCGGCTCCACTTCCCTGCCCGCTCCCCATAACCCTTTATTCCCTTATCTCTCAAAAATTTGTCTATCTCCGCCTTAAATATATTCAATGGCCCAGCCTCCACAGCTCTCTGGGGCAGAGAATTCCACAGATTTACAACCCTAAGAAATTTCTCCATCTCAGTTTTGAATGGGCGGCCCCTTATTCTAAGACTATGTCCTCTAGTTTTAGTTTCCCCCATAAATAGGAGCAGGAGTTGGCCATACGGCCCCTCGAGCCTGCTCCGCCATTCAGTAAGATCATGGCCGATCTGATCATGGACTCAACTCCACTTTCTTGCCTGTTCGCCATAACCCTCGACTCCCTTGTAGTTCAAAAATCTGTCTATCTTCGCCTTCAATATAGTCAATGACCCAACCTCCACAGCTCTAGAGAATTCCAAAGATTCACCACCCTCGGAGAGAAGAAATTCCTCCTCGTGGAATACAATGATTACCTGGCTCATTTACTGATCGTTGGCGCATAAAACATTAGCATCAAGGACTAACCTGGATCCAAGGACCTGCTTTCCCAGGAGACCTCAGCTTAAAGATGGCAGGATCAAAATCGAAGTCTCATTGGGAATAAAGAACTTCACCAGCTTTTTTTTTTTAAATGAACGTTCAACTCATAATTCCTTTCCCCATCCGACAGCATCTTTCTTCTCCTAAATAAAAGTTGCCAGTTGTTTCCAGAAACCAGATACAGGCTCTATGCCTGCCCTAGTGGACTGAGTACGTAAATGTGTGCACCGTGGCATGACAGAACACACATGAAGCAGACACTCACTCGGCCCCAGAGCGAGAGAAGGCCAGTTCAATGCCCCATTTAAATCCGTTCCCCACTTGAGCTGCACCAAGCAGGCAGTGTGCAGAGGCCATCATCTCCCAGAAAAAGGAGAGGGGATAAAAGAGAGGGCAAAAAGTCAGAGAGCCAGACAAAAGGGACACAGGCAGGTCTGTGGGTTGGCTGGCCCATTCGCTGCACCTGAAGTTCTAGCCAAGTTAACTTCGAAAGAGGATAAACTTAACTTGGCCAAGTTACCAACAAATAAATGCTTTTGCATGATTTACTGCTATACTGTCTTAGTTTAAAGAAAACCTTGACACAGCCATCTAACGCTATTATCTCCTATTATTGCAGAAAGCAGAAATCATCCATTTAGTTATCAGCCCATTTATAATCCAGGGACGTACCTGTCCACCAGCTCCTGCAGACTAGCCTGCAGCACCACCATCAGCTCCTTGAATTTCAGCCATTTTGGCACATATATTGGAACCTCTTCCTGAAACTTTTTGTTTTTGTTTTCTTCAGGTAGTGGTTGGAAGATTCGGGGCCCTTCCTCGAGTATAGTTCGACATAACAAATAGAGGCAGTCAGCGCTTTCCGAGGAGATGTCCTGCAATATGCAAAGAGTTGAACTATTCTGAAAACTGTAATACACTTCAATACAAAACTAATTGAGTGCAGAATCTATAATCACAGACCACAATAGGGCACAGACTAACCTACTGTGCCAGTTGGGTAACACTCTCGCTCGCACACAGCAGTAATTTGGTCGAAGGTTGTAGGTTCTTGCTCCAGTCCAGGACTTGGGCACATAAAGTGACATTTCAGTACAATACAAGAGTTCACGAGGCTTCACACTAAAGCCCCACCTGCCTGTTCTGGTGAATGTTGACGATTCCATTGCACCATTCAAAATCCACCAGGCAGATGCCCTGCAGTCCCCAGCCAATCAGTGCCATCAAACGCAGTTTAAAAAGTGCATTGAATTTACAATTACACAGAAACTGGCCATTTGACCCAACTGGTCTATGTCAGTGTTTAAACTTACTTCATCTAACCCAATCAGTACATCCTTCTATTCCCTTCTCCAGTTTCCCCTTAAATGCATCTGTGCTATTCGCCTCAACTACTCCCTGTGGTAGCAAGTTCCATCTTCTCACCACTCTCTGGGTGAACGTAGTTTCTCCTGAATTCTTTCTTGGATTTATTAATTAGTGACTACCTTATATTTACAGCCACTAGTGAACTTCCCCCACAAGTGGAAACATCTTCTCTACGTCTACCCTATCAAACTCCATCATTTTAAAGACCTCTTGAGTCACCAGTCAGCCTTCTAAAGGAACGAGCCCCAGGATGTTCAGTCTTTCCCGATAGTTAGAACTTCTCGCCCTTGTAAATCTTTTTTTGCATCTTCGCCAATGCCGCAAATCCTTTTTTTTTTTTAAATATGGAGACCAGAACTGTGCACAGTACTCCAAAGCGTGATGTCGCACACACAAACTAAAAATGGCAGGAGGGAGGGGATCTCGATGTCAACACGGGAAGAGATAAGAAAAGGGAAATACAGGATATTAGTTAATGCAAAAATGAACAAATGCAAGTGTCACTTAAATAACAGCAGGATGGTGCATGCAAGATCACATTTAAAGATTTTTGTAAACCCACAAAATATTAAACTGAGATTAAATGTGCAGTGATTGATTCTTACTGATTCTCCCTTCATAACTCCAGAAGGCCACACTACGAGTGAATGAATGACATTTCAGTTACAGTTTGGCAACCTTCATATAACTTCATTAAAGACAAACGCCACCATGAAAATAAAAACTTAATTCTATCCAGGATTCCCAACCAGCCTCACCGCGAACATACTCATGCTGAGTGCCGAACCTTTAAATACAACAACTTGTATTTATATAGCACCCTTAACATAGTCAAATGTCCCAAGGCACTTCACAGGAGTATTATGAGACAAAGAATTTGACACCGAGCCACATAAGGAGAAATTAGCGCAGGTTGGTCAACGGTATGCTTTAAGGAGCATCTTGAAGGAAGAGAGGCAGAGAGGTTTAGGCAGGGAGTTCCAGAGCTTGGGACCTAGGAAGGCACGGCCACCAATGGTTGAGCGATTATAATCATTGATGCTCAAGAGGGCAGAATTTGAGGAGTGCAGATATCTCGGGAGTTTGTGGGGCTGGAGGAGTTTACGGAGATAGGAAGGGGCAAGGCCATGGAGGGATTTGATAATAAGGATGAGAATTTTGAAATCGAGGCGTTGCTTAACTGAAATGCAATGTAGGTCAGCGAGCACAGGGGTGATGGGTGAGCAGGACTTTGCACGAGTTAGGACACAGGCTGCCGAGTTTTGGATCACAAGTTTACGTAGGGTAGATTGTGGGAGGCCAGCCGGGAGTGCGTTGGAATAGTCAAGTCCAGAGGTAATAAAGGCATGGATGAGGGCTGCAGCAGCAGATGAGCTGAGGCAAGGGCGGAGATGGATGATGTTAGAGGTGGAAATAGGAGGTCTTAGTTATGCTGCGGATATGTGGTCGAAAGCTAATTTCAGGGTCAAATATGATACTAAGGTTGCGAACAGTCTGGTTCAGCCTCAGCTAGAGGTTGGGGAGAGGGATGAAGTCAGTGGCTAGGGAACGAAGCTTGTGGCGGGGACCGAAAACAATGGCTTTGGTCTTCCCAATATTCAACTGGAAGAAAAATTCTGTTCATCCAGAACGGGATGTCGGACAAGCCATCTGACACAGAACCTTTAAGGACAAACAATAAAATGCGTGAATAAAATAAACCCATTCATCATCAGAATTCCACTCTAGAGAATGCAATATCTCTTGTTCAAAATCTTAGCCATTTCTTTTTAAATTACCTCTAGAATTGTGACTTTGTTCACAATCTCTGTAACTGCTGTGTTCAGCAAAGTCCCCATGGCTTTGCAGTATATATGAACCGGAAGCACATCTTGCCAAACTTTGCCCAGACTCTTTAACTGATGTATCACCTGCAACAATGAAAAAAAAAACGTTTACATAAACTCAGTTGATGACTGAAACAGGACAATCTTAATGCATCACTGGGTTAAATCAATATAGTGATATTCACAATACTGTAATGGGGTTGCCCATCAATCTACAGAAAACCTTAAATCATTTAGACATTAGAAAATAGTCAGCCAACCGACAACGTGCTGAAGTCTGCAACTTACATAAGAATATAAAAGAAATAGGAACAGGAGTAGGCTATACGGCCCCTCGAACCTGCTCCGCCATTTAATAAGATCATGGCTGATCTTGTTCCCTCAACTATTGGACAATGCCATGGTTGCGTTAACAAGATCCACCCTTCAATTCGATTTTTAAATATGCTAGTGGAAAATGAGACCACAGCAACAATCAAACTGTTTGCAAGCAACTGATGTGCAAGATAGTTACAATCAAGCGGTGATCTCGTCACTTTTTAATTATCAAGCCACCCACTATTAGATCAGGTTTTTGCCTCTCCCAGGAGATCACATGGCTCCGGTTGGGGTGGAGTGTAGAATGTTTCAGTTTAAGGGGTGTTGCATTTGTGTGAGGCGGACTGGTTGGGCTGGGTGCTCTTTGCCTTTCTGCCATTGTTCATAGGTTTATATGTAACCTTCAGGGCTGCTGACCGAGGGCCGTGCAGCTCTTTGTCGGCCGGCGTGGACACTTTGGCCTCCTTGGCCTCCTTCTGTGCTGTAAATTTCTATGTTTTTATTCGGGTACAGCTATATCACAGCAGACGCATGGAATCCTGTCTGGGAATTTTGTTTGTTAAAAGCCTGTTTTTTTTTAATTAAAGACACAATGACCTCAATTAGACGCAAATTAAACAGCACAAACTAAAACTTAGCTTTACAAGTTTTGAATGGTCATACATGCAAGAGCAACGGCATGGTTATTCTATGATTATGCACGATAATTGCAACTTTAGGTCAACTGTACGGCAACAGGACGAGACTCACTAACTTGTGCTTGTGGTGGGATGATCAGAATCAGGCTGATGGGACTGGACATGTTAGATGCTGGAAGAATGTTCCCGATGTTGGGGAAGTCCAGAACCAGGGGACATAGGCTAAGGATAAGGGGTAAGCCATTTAGGACTGAGATGAGGAGAAACTTCTTCACTCAGAGTTGTGAACTTGTGGAATTCCCTACCGCAGAGAGTTGTTGATGCCAGTTCATTGAGAGGGAGTTAGATATGGCCCTTACGGCTAATGGGATTAAGGGTAATGGAGAGAAAGCAGGAAAGGGGTACTGAGGTGAATGATCAGCCATGATCTTATTGAATGGTGGTGCAGGCTCGAGGGGGCGAATGGCCTACTCCTGCACCTATTTTTTATGTTTCTATGTTTAGTGTCAAATGGGGTGCTTGAAATAAGCTTAAATGTCACACAATGTGACTCGAGTGACGTCTGCTGACAGACAAGTTAAATCGCTACAGTTTTGTGGTAGGACAAGGACTATATAGAAAAATCGCAAAAATCTAATTCTGCCTAAGACAGAAAAAACACAATCACTTAAGCTGCTTCAAAGCACTCACTCCACTCAGTTATAATTTAACATTCCAGAACAGTCACTGGAGCTAGAATTACTCAAAGGGGTTTGAAGGGATAAATACGATACATTCCTGTCCAACGCCATACAAAAGGATGGAGGTGCAGTCTGAACCTCTTGTACAGAAGCAGTTAACAATATCAACAGGAAATGCTGAACCCACACAGGTCAATCTGAAAAGACAGGTTACGTTTCAAGTGTAGGCCTGTCGTTTTCCTTCTGGAATGCTGATGGATCTGCTGTGTAATTCTAGCATTTGCTAATCAATTTTCAGATTTTTGGCACTTTTTTTTTCTCCCTTTATCTCGAGAGAATGGTTGCAGACTGGCAGACGGCCACAATAGGATCAATAATTCAGTCAAGATCTCAGTACAGTAATGAGATACGACCAATGTTACTTCTTCCATTATATAAGCAGGTAAAACACAAATTACAGGAAAGATGAGGAGTTTGGAAAAGGATGGCTTGTCCATTTCAGATGCTGACAAATCTGCTGTGTACTTGCATAGAATTTTACAACACCGAAACAGGCTATTCGACCCAACTGGTCTACGCCGGTGTTTATGCTCCACACTCGCCTCCTCCCACCCCTCTGCATCTAACCCAATCAGCATAGCCTTCTATTCCTTTCTCCTTCATGTACATAGCTAGCTTCTCCTTAAATGCATCTATGCTAGTCGCCTCAACTACTCCTTGTGGTAGTGAGTTCCACATTCTAACCACTGTCTGGGTAAAGAATTCCTCCTGAAATCCCTACTGGAACAGAGGAGGCCGAGGGGAGATTCAATTGAGGTGCATAAGATTATAAGGCGCCTGGATAGGAAGGACCCGTTTCCCTTAGCAGAGAAGTCAATAACCAGGGGGCATAGATGCAAAGTAATTGGAGGAAGGATTAGAAGAGAGTTGAGGAATATCTTTTGTCACCCAGAGCTTGGTGGGGGTCTGGAACTCTGCCTGAAATGGTGGTAGAGGCAGAAACCCTCATCGCATTTAAAAAGGACTTGGATATGTACTGAAAGTGCCGTAACCTACAGGTCTACGGACTGAGAGCTGGAAAGTGGGATGAGGTTGGATAGCTCTTTGTTGGCCAGCGTGGACACGATGGGCCAAAATGGCCTCCTTCTGTGCGGTAAATTTCTATGATTCTGTGACTATCTTCTATTTATGCTCGCTAGTTTTGATAAAGTGGAAACATCTCTACATCTACCCTATCAAACCCCTTGACAAATTTAAAGACCTCTATTAGATCACTATCCAACTTTCTCGGAGAGAAAAAAAAGCTGCAGCTTGTTCAGCCTTTCCTGATAAATATATCCTCTAGGTTTTGGTATCATTCTTGTGAATTGTTTATTGCGCCGTCTCCAGTGCCTCTGTATCTTTTCTATAATATATGGAGACCCGAGTGTGCAAAATGCTTGGTTTTTATTTCAGATATTAAGCATTTATAATTATAATTCTTCTCTCGGTAAACTCTCCAATGCCTATGAAAATGAAAAAAGCAAAAACACATCTGCACCACAGCATCCAACCTGTCGGACAGCTTTGTTTGCAGCAGAGTAATTATCCGCATCGTCCAAGCCTGAAAGATTCCTTGCGTTCGACAACCTTTCCAGCAACTCATCTCTTTGGGCACACAACTGTGCCAAGAAACACTCGGTTCCTGGCGATGAGAAATGGAATGCCATTTAGAAACAGGGAAAAAAAATTGTTGTTGTTTTTGAGAAAGGCAATTTGTCCCATAAATTTAGACTTGGATTTCCACAATAAGATACACCAGTGCTCTTCAATCAATCCACTTATTTCAGCAGCAGCTGCAATGACCAGTTTCAATCTCACAATCCATCATCCCCCCCCCCCCCACCCGACAACAAATTCATTTTATTTTGACCTCAGCTACAGAATGTCCTATTCTAGGTGACATTTACTAAGAATGAGAATAAATTAAAATCCATTCATTCATTCAGTAAACAATTTGCTTTGCAATGTTTAAAAACGGAGTTGACAGAGTCTTCGGACGATAATGAAAGTACAATTACATGTCAAAAATGATGGAGTACGGTGATCGACATTGAACAGTATTTAAAACAAGAATAACGTTCTTACACACTCTGCCTCCACTCACGTGCCTCCCCCTCCCCACATACACAGGGTGACTAACAATGCGTCCCCCCTAATATTTTCGGGTTGCGCGGCCCATTCAAAATTTTGCGCATGTGCGAAATCTCCTACTGAAAAGCCAGTGAGCGGCCTGAATGGGACCTCCAGACAGCTGCGCGGTCGTGTAGCATAGCGGGAACGTTGGTGACTAACTCGATCAAGGCCTTCAAAAAGAAAAAGAAAAAAATCACGCTCATCCAGATTTCTGGGCTCAACATTTCCGTGACCAAAATGTACCAAATTCCCAATTGCAACACAGGTCTAGGTCAGGACACTTCCCAGAGATGCAAACACAAGGCACAAAAATACCCCAGAGCTGCTCTTGCTCACCTGTTGCCGTTTGATCGGCAGAGTGACAGGGTTCCGAGAGCTTATCACGTGCCTGCCTTCTTAAAGAAAGAACTGGCATCGATACAGCACTTGACACCCTCAAGTCATTCTGCACAGCAAAGTCCCACAAACAAGAATGACCAGTTCATTTGGTTTGGTGGTTTTCAAGGAGCGAAATGGTGGCCAGAACTCAAAGAGAAAGGAGTACTACCACCTGAGTCAAACTCACTGTCAACCGTGGAATGGTGCAGAGTTTCAGATGGTGGGTTTGGCCGGGGAAAGATAGGGGGCACGAGAATAAGAACAGAGCATCAAGATCTTAAATCAACACAGTTTGAGCCTCAACATTATGTGACACAGATAATTCAAGGCACACGTAACCGAGTAAATTTATACAACAGGCAATGTTTTCATGAGTTCTTCAAAGTTTTTAGAAAAACGAACTACCCTATCAAACTGTTGGAGTGGCCACAACCTTGTGTGCAGAGATATCCACAGCACCATTAGCAATTTTCCATTCACAGCTTGGTGGATTCAGTGACGCCCTGGGATCACACTAATTAAAGCAGCAATTTTAAAAGAGTTTAGATTGGCGTCATTGGTGACCTATTGCTAAGTTTCTGTCAGTTCTCACAGACATCTTCGATTTGAAATTCTTCCTAATCTTTCAGGCAGCGGAGAGCTCTGAAAATGCTGCGGCAGAGCGGTGGAGCTGTGTCACTTCCCACCACAAAGCAACTCTCAGAATTAGTAGCAATTTTCACTTTCGAAGACAAAGCAAGAAAATTCAACCGTGAGCAATGTCACAAAAGCAGCCTGCACCATCAACGTTGTTATTCTTTGGAGGAGCAAATTTAGGTAATTTAATCTAAATATATCATGGCAACAAATGTGATTGCAATTGAAGGCTAAGGATCTGTAATCACCACCAATTCTACTTTTAACATGGTGGATAATGGATCACAATTGCTGTCGTGTTAGAAAAGGTTTGGAAAATCTTAAGACACATACATACAGGGCTCAAATGATTAGTGAACCGAAATCCAGTTACGCACCTAATCTCCTAAAACTTGGCACGAAGTCTACAAAGATCACAGCTCCACTGGACAAAGGACTTGGGAGGCTGCATTGGAATTGGTGTCCCAGGGTAATCAGGTGATGGGCAATGTACATGCAATTGTTGTGGTGAATGCCAGCCAGCTGGGGCAACTTCTGCAGGGTCTCCCTGAATGAGAAAAAGACAACAGGTTTAGAATCTATCAGAAGGTTACATCTGCCAAAAATAACTGAATGGTAACTGGAGCAATCCTGACCTCTAGTGAGCAAAGTAACTATAAAGCTATCCTCATGAAGAAAGAGTCGGATGGATAAAAGAACCAAGTGCATCTCAAGTTTTGCTGGTGTTGGCACTGACATTTCCAACAGCAACTATAAGCAAGATCCGCTTCACAATAGGACAATATTTTCATAATAACATTGAAAATGCTAAATTTAAACAGAATTCCTGAGGGCACCAATTTTTTTACATCCTGAGGAAATCGACAATTCATTGCCCCGATAGATGATTCTTACCGCTAAAGTAGTGAAATCAGATAGATCCTTTGATGCTAAATGACCCATCTTCTTGTGGCTTCAACATGTCACATGTTGAGGTGAACAGCATAGATGCACGCAAGGGGAAGATAGATAAGTATGAGGAATAGGTGGTTAGGCAGATGGGGGTTAGATGAAGTCGGGTGGTAGGAGGCCCCTGTGAGAATTGGATAAATACTTGGAAGGGAAAAAAGAGACACCAGCATCGAACAGTTGGGCCGAATGTTTCTGTGCTGTAACTTTTAATTTCATTCTATGCAATAATTAGATTTACTTCTGTCACCACAGAATTGGTCTCTTGTTCCTCTATCGACAGGTTCAGAAGATCACAAGATGATCTTAGCTAAGCCTCAAGCCCAAAGACCACATAGCCAAAATTTTCCAACATGTTTTGGTGCGAACCCTGCATTTGAAAATCTAAATGACTAAAGTCCGATAGTAACATTGTATTTATGCAGTGTCGGTGAAGGAATATAAAATCATCCTGTACCAAGTGCCAGCCGTGACTCAGTGGACAGCATTCTCGCCTGGGTCAGAAGATTGTGGGTTCAAGTCCCATTCCAGGGATTTAGCACAAAAAAAAAATCTAGGCTGACACTCCCAGTGCAGTGCTAAGGGAGCGCCGCACTGTCAGAGGTGCCGTCTTTCGGATGAGACGTAAAACAGAGGCCCCGACTGCTCTCTCAAGTGTACGTAAAAGATCGTATGGCACTATTTCGAAGGTGTCCGGGCCAATATTCATCCCTCAAATCAACATCATAAAAAAAAGATAGAAACATAGAAAATGGGAGCAGTCGGCCCTTCGAGTCTGCACCGCCATTCAATATGATCATGGCTGATCCTCTATCTCAACAACATATTCCCGCTTTCTCCCCATACCCCTTGATGCATTTTGTTTCTAGAAATCTATCTATCTCCCTCTTAAATATATTCAGTGACTTGGTAGCGGGACTTTGAGCGGGGACATCAAGGAGGCGGCCTATAAAAGTCCCAGCGTCAGAGAGGCGTGCAGCAGCAGCAGGGAGGCAAAGAAGTCGAACGGTGACATCACAGCCAAGGAGGCAAGTGATTGGCAAGTAGTTTTTTCTTTTTCTTTTCTTTATCAGTAAGTAACATTTAGCATTGTTGTTGCCAAATTAAATTAATCTAGGGGTTAAGTCATGGCAGGAGAGTTCGGACACGTGTTATGCTCTTCCTGTACTATGTGGGAAGTCAGGGACACTTCCAGTGGAGGGCAGCAGCAGCCAAGTTCAAGGCACCGTGGGGGGCTCTGCTGCACAGGAGGGCAGTAAACAGGAGTGGGAGAGCTATAGTGATAGGGGATTCGATTGCAAGGAGAATAGATAGGCTTTTCTGCAGCCACAACCGAGACTCCAGGATGGTATGTTGCCTTCCTGGTGCAAGGGTCAAGGATGTCTCGGAGCGGGTGCAGGATATTCTGAAAAGGGAGGGTGAACAGCCAGTTGTCGTGGTGCATATAGGTACCAACGACATAGGTAAAAAACAGGATGAGGTCCTACGAGACGAATTTAGGGAGCTAGGAGCTAAATTAACAAGTAGGACCTCAAAAGTAGTAATCTCAGGATTGCTACCAGTGCCACATGCTAGTCAGAGTAGGAATCGCAGAATAGCTCAGATGAATACGTGGCTTGAGCAGTGGTGCAGAAGGGAGGGATTCAAATTCCTGGGATAGTGGAACCGGTTCTGGGGTAGGTGGGACCAATACAAACCAGACGGTCTGCACCTGGATAGGACCGGAACCAATGTCCTAGGGGGAGTGTTTGCTAGTGCTGTTGGGAAGGAGTTAAAGTAATATGGCAGGGGGATGGGAACCGATGCAGGGAGACGGGAACCGATGCAGGGAGACAGAGAGAAATAAAATGGAGGCAGAAGCAAAAGATAGAAAGGAGAAAAGTAAGTGGATGGCAGAGAAACCCAAGGTAAAAAACAAAGGGCCACATTACAGCAAAATTCTAAAGGGGCAAAGTGTGTTAAAAAGACAAGCCTGAAGGCTCTGTGCCACAATGCGAGGAGTATTCGGAATTCAACATCCAGGGGTACTCAACATTTAAGAAGGATAGACAGAAAGGAAAAGGAGGCTGGTTGGCGTTGCTGGTTAAAGAGGAAATTAATGCAATAGTAAGGAGGGACATTAGCTTGGATGATGTGGAATCGGTATGGGTGGAGCTGCGGAATACCAAAGGGCAGAAAACACTAGTGGGAGTTGTGTACAGACCACCAAACTGTAGTAGTGAGGTTGAGGACAGCATCAAACAAGAAATAAGGGATGTGCGTAATAAAGATACAGCAGTTATTATGGGCGACTTTAATCTACATATTGACTGGGCTAACCAAGCTGGTAGCAATGCAGTGGAGGAGGATTTCCTGGAGTGTATTACGGATGGTTTTCAAGACCAATATGTCGAGGAACCAACTGGAGAGCTGGCCATCCTAGACTGGGTGATGTGTAATGAGAAGGGACTAATTAGCAATCTTGTTGTGCGAGGCCTCTTGGGGAAGAGTGACTATAATATGGTAGATTTCTTCATTAAGATGGAGTGTGACAGTTAATTCAGAAACTAGGGTCCTGAACTTAAGGAAAGGTAGCTTCGACAGTATGAGGCGTGAATTGGCTAGAATAGACTGGCAAATAATACTTAAAGGGTTGACGGTGGATAGGCAATGGCAAACATTTAAGGATCACATGGATGAACTTCAACAATTGTACATCCCTGTCTGGAGTAAAAGTAAAACGGGGAAGGTGGTTCAACCGTGGCTAACAAGGAAAATTAAGGATAGTGTTAAATCCAAGAAAGAGGCATATAAATTGGCCTGAAAAAGCAGCAAACCTGAGGACTGGGAGAAATTTAGAATTCAGCAGAGGAGGACTAAGGGTTTAATTAAGAGGCGGAAAATAGAGTACGAGAGGAAGCTTGCCGGGAAAATAAAAACTGACTACAAAAGCTTCTATAGATATGTGAAGAGAAAAAGATTAGTGAAGATAAACGTAGGTCCCTTGCAGTCGGATTCAGATGAATTTATAATGGGGAACAAAGAAATGGCAAGCCAATTGAACAAATACTTTGGTTCTGTCTGCACGAAGGAAGACACAAATAATCTTCCGGATGTACTAGGGGCAGAGGGTCTAGTGAGAAGGAATAACTGAAGGATATCCTCATTCGGCAGGAAATTGTGTTAGGGAAATTGATGGGATTGAAGGCAGAGGGCCTGATAAGTATTCTGGGATGCAGACTAAGGAAGTGGCCATAGAAATAGTGGATGCATTGGTGATCATTTTCCAACAGTCTATCGACTCTGGATCAGTTCCTATGGACTGGAGGATAGCTAATGTAACACCACTTTTTTAAAAATGAGAGAGAGAAAACGGGTAATTATAGACCAGACATCATTAGTGGGGAAAATGTTGGAATCAATCATTAAGGATGAAATAGCAGCACATTTGGAAAGCAAGTCCAAGTCAGCATGGATTTATGAAAAGGAAATCATGTTTGATGAATCTTCTGGAATTTTTTGAGGATGTAACTAGCAGAATGGACAAGGAGAACCAGTGGATGTGGTGTATTTGGACTTTCAAAAGGCTTTTGACAAGGTCCCACACAAGAGATAGGTGTGCAAAATCAAAGCACATGGTATTGGGAGTAATGTACTGACGTGGATAAAGAACTGGTTGGCAGAAGGAAGCAGAGAGTCTGGATAAACGGGTACTTTTCAGAATGGCAGGGAGTGACTAGTGGGGTGCCACAGGGCTCAGTGCTTTGACCCCAGCTATTTACAATATACATCAATGATTTAGATGAAGGAATTGAGTGTAATATCTCCAAGTTTGCAGATGACAGTAAACTGGGTGGCAGTGTGAGCTGTGAGGAGGATGCTAAGAGGCTGCAGGGTGACTTGGACAGGTTGGTGAGTGGGCAAATGCATGGCAGATGCAGTATAATGTGGATAAATGTGAGGTTATCCATTTTGGGGGCAAAAACACAAAGGCAGAATATCATCTGAATGGCAGATTAGGAAAAGGGGAGGTGCAACGAGACCTGGGTGTCATGGTTCATCAGTCATTGATGGTTGGCATGCAGGTACAGCAGGCGGTGAAGGCGGCAAATGGTATGCTGGCCTTCATAGTTAGGGGATTTGCGTATAGGAGCAGGGAGGTCTTACTGCAGTTGTACAGGGCCTTGGTGAGACCTCACCTGGAATATTGTGTTCAGTTTTGGTCTCCTAATCTGAGAAAGGACGTACTTGCTATTGAGGGAGTGCAGCGAAGGTTCACCAGACTGATTCCAGGGATGGCTGGACTGACATATGAGGAGAGACTGAATCAACTGGGCCTTTATACATTGGAGTTTAGAAGGATGAGAGGGGATCTCATAGAAACGTACAAGATTCTGACGGGACTGGACAGGTTAGATGCGGGAAGAATGTTCCCGATGTTGGGAAAGTCCAGAACCAGGGGACACAGTCTTAGGATAAGGGGTAGGCCATTTAGGACTGAGATGAGCAGAAACTTCTTCAGAGAGTTGTTAACCTGTGGAATTCCCTGCTACAGAGAGTTGTTGTTGCCAGTTCATTGGATATATTCAAAAGGGAGTTAGATGTGGCCCTTACGGCTAAAGGGATCAAGAGCTATGGAGAGAAAGCAGGAAAGCGGTACTGAGAGAATAATCAGCCATGATCTTTTTGAATGGTGGTGCAGGCTCGATGGGCCGAATGGCCTACTCCTGCACCTATTTTCTATGTTTCTATGTCTCCACAGCCTTCTGTGGTAGAGATTTCCACAGGTTCACCACATCTCTGAATGAAAACATTTCTCCTTATCTTGGTCCTAAATTTCCTACCCTGTATCCTGAGACTATGACCCCTTCTTCTGGTGATTATCACATTGCTCTTTGTGGGAGCTTGCTTGTGAGAAAATTGGCTGCTGCGTTTCCCACATTACAACAGCAACTACACTCCAAAAATACTTAATTGGCTTTGAGACGTCCGGTGGTTGTGAAAGGCGCTATATAAATCCAAGTCTTTTTTAAAACTGTATGTAAAAACCCAATCATTTACTTCTCCACAGTCAAGTCAGTCAGGCAGTTTACTTGGAAGAGACACCCAGAAAAATCTTTTAATCTATAAAGTACATTGTGTGGTATCACCTCATGAACACTTAAGTTTGTATGAAATTACTGTGTTATTTTAACAAAGGCAATAACCCATTTAAAATAAAATGGGCAAAAGCTTTTCTAAAAAAAAAAGTGGCAGTAATTCGCACGAATGCTGTTGGCTTTCATACTGTAATATCAAGACAGTGTAATTTCTAAACTTCTGTCTGCTATCCCTGTGCCAGCAGACTCTTATTGTCTGAGAGAGATAACAGGGAATTATAGACCGGTCAGCCTGACCTCAGTAGTGGGCAAAATGATGGAATCAATTATTAAGGATGTCATAGCAGTGCATTTGGAAAGAGGTGACATGATAGGTCCAAGTCAGCATGGGTTTGTGAAAGGGAAATCATGCTTGACAAATCTTCTGGAATTTTTTGAGGATGTTTCCAGTAGAGTGGACAAGGGAGAACCAGTTGATGTATTATATTTGGACTTTCAGAAGGCTTTCGACAAGGTCCCACACAAGAGATTAATGTGCAAAGTTAAAGCACATGGGATTGGGGGTAGTGTGCGGACATGGATTGAGAACTGGTTGTCAGACAGGAAGCAAAGAGTAGGAGTAAATGGGGACTTTTCAGAATGGCAGGCAGTGACTAGTGGTGTACCGCAAGGTTCTGTGCTGGGGCCCCAGCTGTTTACATTGTACATTAATGATTTAGACGAGGGGATTAAATGTAGTATCTCCAAATTTGCGGATGACACTAAGTTGGGTGGCAGTGTGAGCTGCGAGGAGGATGCTATCAGGCTGCAGAGCGACTTGAATAGGTTAGGTGAGTGGGCAAATGCATGGCAGATGAAGTATAATGTGGATAAATGTGAGGTTATCCACTTTGGTGGTAAAAACAGAGAGACAGACTATTATCTGAATGGGGACAGATTAGGAAAAGGGGAGGTGCAAAGAGACCTGGGTGTCATGGTACATCAGTCATTGAAGGTTGGCATGCAGGTACAGCAGGCGGTTAAGAAAGCAAATGGCATGTTGGCCTTCATAGCGAGGGGCTATGAGTACAGGGGCAGGGAGGTGTTGCTACAGTTGTACAGGGCCTTGGTGAGGCCACACCTGGAGTATTGTGTACAGTTTTGGTCTCCTAACCTGAGGAAGGACATTCTTGCTATTGAGGGAGTGCAGCGAAGGTTCACCAGACCGATTCCCGGGATGGCGGGACTGACCTATCAAGAAAGACTGGATCAACTGGGCTTGTATTCACTGGAGTTCAGAAGAATGAAAGGGGACCTCATAGAAACGTTTAAAATTCTGACGGGGTTAGACAGGTTAGATGCAGGAAGAATGTTCCCAATGTTGGGGAAGTCCAGAACCAGGGGACACAGTCTAAGGATAAGGGGTAAGCCATTTAGGACCGAGATGAGGAGGAATTTCTTCACCCAGAGAGTGGTGAACCTGTGGAATTCTCTACCACAGAAAGTTGTTGAGGCCAATTCACTAAATATATTCAAAAAGGAGTTAGATGAAGTCCTTACTACTAGGGGGATCAAGGGGTATGGTGAGAAAGCAGGAATGGGGTAGTGAAGTTGTATGTTCAGCCATGAACTCATTGAATGGCGGTGCAGGCTAGAAGGGCCGAATGGCCTACTCCTGCACCTATTTTCTATGTTTCTATGTCTCCCCAGGTTTAATCAAAACCCCCTCAAATCATATTTCTCTGTAAATGCAACAAACTTACTTATTCACAAAGTTTCCATCTTAAATTCTAATTATATACACAGCAAGTACACGGAAGGGGGGGATGAAAATGCAAATGCATATTTGGGTTGCTAAAGCAAACTCATTTAAACTTATCAATTTATGCCCATTTTAGTGACCGTGCAGTTGACTTCACTAAATGTACCATTAGATTTTTACAAAACCTCCACCTTTTAATTATTTTCTCTGTTCCCCTGGTAATTATTCCACCATTCACATTCTATCTAGATGTATCTTTTGTTTCCTAACTTATGCCATTATCATCTCAATTTGGCCCATCACCCCTTTTGTCCCTCTAATCTCTCCTGCCTGCCACCCTATCACAGACCTTCCCTTTCGTTCTTTCATCGCCTCCCCCTTGCACTTCTTTAAGAATCTGTCGTATTTCGAACTTCTGCCAGTTCGGACGAAGGGTCACTGAGCTGAAACGTTAATCTTGCCACAGGTGCTGCCTGACCTGCTGAGATTTCCAGCATTTTCTGTGTTTTATTACACCATCACGTTAATCAGCGATACAGCCAAGCAACTGCACCAGCAAATATAGTAACTAGGTTCCAAACTCAACATTGCACAGGAATTAAAAATCACATTCTAAAAAAGTGTTGTAAAATACTTACTTGTGATAGGTAGGTACCACGTCGTAGAACAAGTGGAACATGTTTCTAACTGTGTAGAACAGCTGCACGGCACTGAAAAACAAAGTACAAATCAAGTAATGAACATGTTTGATAGAAATTGGTGAGGCTCAACCATGTAATGCAAAGGTTATTGTGACACTGCATCGAAGTAATGGGGAATTTCAAAGTCATCTTATGATGAGATTAATTCTATGAAAATTGTTAAGTAAGAGAGATGGGAAATTTTGCTTTTAATTAAAAATGGGAAATGAAAACGAGGCCTCAATCTTGGCCACTGGTACGGAGGTGGGAAGAGAGGGAAAGCGACGTGTCAGTCAGGACGTAAAAGGAACAAGTGGGAAGTAGATTCTGAAGTGAATTTCCAGTCGTTTTCTGCTAACTACATAATGTATGTATGAGACAGCTATTTAACATTGCCTAGCGCACAAAAATATGAGTCAGCACAGCCCTAATCAGTTTCAACTGCGTAACACCACAATCAATCCGTGCGGGTTTAACTGTAAAGGTAGCATCTCAATGTTTTAAGCTCTGCGGGGATAGATAGGGTAGTGGTTATGTTCCTGGACTGTGATAAAAGAGGGAACGCATGTTCAAATCCTGCCATAGCAGTTTGAGAATTTAAATTCAGTTTTTAATTAAAAAATCTGGTGTCAGCAAAAGTGACCATGAAGCTGTCAGATTGTTGTTAAAAACCCAACTGGTTCACCAATGTCCTTTGTGGGGGTGGGGGGGAACTTGCCTTCCTTATCCAGTCTGGGTCTGTATGTCGTTTCCGTCCCACACCAACGTGACCGACACATAGCTTCCCTCCGAGTGACCGAGCAAGCCACTCTGTTGCATCAAGCCACTGCCAGAGGCTCAAGAAGACCTACAACCTTCTCAGGACAACCATGAATGGGCAGTAAAACATCTGCTGCTACGTGGCTTTCCCGGATGCCCCGTAGTGGCCAGAACCCCCACTATTTTCCGCGCCTCATTTATTTTAAAGTCAGGCAGACCCTGCAGCCTTGTGCTTAATGTGCAAGTCTAGACAGCTGAACGAAGTAAAAGCTTTTATAAATATATTAAGAGGGAAAGAGTGGCAAGGCTGTGCAGATGTACAGCCACGCAAACCATTAAAAGCTAGTGCACAGGTGCAAAAAAACATCTAAAAGGCTAGTGCAATAGGAACTTAGGAACAGGAGTAGGCTATTGAGCCCCTCGAGCCTGTTCTGCCATTAAATGAGATCATGGCTGATTTGCGACCTAACTCCATATCATCATAGGCGGTTCCTCGAACGAGGATGACTTGCTTCCACATGAGTTCACAGATGTTTCAATGAAGGACCCGATATTCCAGGTCCTGAACTCCAATTGAGGGGGTAGAAGATGCCTATGCGAGGATATTTTTTTAACGTGTGGTGACCGTTGCACACCAGCCACCACACGGGCTCGACAGAGCTAGACCTTTATCAAGTGGCAAGGGTTAACCAGGACAACTGGAGACCTGCTCTGCTGCACGGACCTAGTGCGCACACATATCGCAGTGTGGGCTGGCCCGTATACACACATCACACGGTTTATAGTATGAAACTGTGAGTACAGTTTGCATAAACTAGGCGTGTGTATTCCCTTGAGTGTAGCAGATTGAGGGGTAATCTAATTGAGATGTTCAAAATAATAAAGGGATGCAATAGTGTATGACATTTGATAAAGATAAATTATTTCCTGTGGTGGGGGGAATCCAGAACAAGGGGGCACAACCTTAAAATTAGATCTCGGCCATGTAGGAGTGATATCAGGAAACAACTTTTTCCACACAGAGGGTAGTGGAAATCTGGAACACTCTTTTCTTCTCACCCCCGCCCTCGCCCCCACAACCCCGCCCCCCTGCCCCCGCTAAAAAAAGATGTCGAGCCTGAGGGTCAATTGAAATTTTCAAAACCGCGATCACCAGGCTTTTATTAGGCAAGAGTAATGAGGCAAAGGGATCAAATGGATTAGAGATACACATCAGCCATGGTCTAATTCATAGAAATTTTACAGCACAGAAGGTGTCCACACCGGCCAACAAAGCGCTATCCACTTTCTAGCTCTTGATCCGTAGTCCTGTATGTTACGGCACTTTGGGCTAGATTTTCAGTTTTCAGCAAAAACGGTAGTTTCACGCCAAAATTACTGTTTGCTGCACTACCGTTTTTAGGCCTAACTTTCCATCTTTACGATCGATAAAGGGGGCGTTGCACGACGATCCGCAGCGCAAACCGCGAGTTTCGGCAACTTTAGTCCGGGGCCGGGAGCGCTGCGAGAGAGGCCGTGGGGGGGGGGGGCGGGGGACAAAACTCAAAAAAACATTCCAAAAGCACTCCAAAAAGATTTACACGACCATTATGTACCTCCCTTTCAGGCAGAGAGTTCCAGACCCCCACCACCCTCTGGGCGAATAAATTTCCCCTCATATCCCCTCTAAACCTTCTACCAATTAAATGGCAGAACAGGCTCAAGCAGCTGAGGGTTCCTATGAGGGTTCATGGAGGGGGCGGTGGAGTTGAGGGTGCAGTTACTGATGCACATCAACTCCATTTGATACTGAATATTTGCTACTTCCATGATTACATTGTTTTTAAACCCTGAAAAATCATAAATTTTTGATCTGCATCGAGCAATAGTGAAACGCCTTGCCGACAATCGAAGCAAGTATCACTCAGTCAACTGGTCAGCTTCAGTAGCAACTGCTCAGTGCAGATCCAAATGAAACCGTTCACTTGCAGAGAAATCGGCAAAGTTATGAAGGAGGTAAACTTGCACTATAAATCACTGCATTGTACTGAAAGAATTGGACCATAGCACCATCCCATGGCCAAGCAATGCAGTACAAAAGGTAGCAATTCTAAAACACCTCAAACCTCTCCATCAGTCTTTCTGAATCTATGGTTTTAATACTCGGATTATACTCTCTTTCTCTCCCATCGTTTCCCCCCTCCCCCCCGAAAGACCTAGATATTATTGCTGGCATTAGCTTACGATCACTTAATGTATTCATCGAACATGCTTCTGCCTGCAACTTGAAACAGACATTAGAGTTTAATTGCATTAACGTTACCACTAAAACACCGACAAAAGAAAGTCATATAATCATTCATGCACTTGTCCCGATATAGTATCACCAACAAGAATTTCTAGGCTAAATGGTTACTAGCCCTTCAATATGTAAAGTTAGATTTCATTTACAATATACATAAATATTTGCAGACTTCTTCTGCACATTCTCAAAGTATTGGATAATAGAGGGGGCAGTAATCTTTTATCAGTGAGACTCTCGGGGGGTGGGGGGGGGTGGAAACTGACTCAACCCATTTCTTACTGTATGTGGGCTAACAGAAAGAAAGAACTTGCATTTACGTCGTGCCTTTCACGACCTTGGGACGTCCCAAAACATTTTACAGCCAATTAAGTACTTTTGAAGTGTAGTCACTTGTTGCAATTGGGAAATGCAGCAGCCAAGACTGCTAATTTGGCATGTTAGCAACCCTAGTCTGAGACTTATTTGAAAGTCTATCATCCTGGAACGTGAAGCTCATGCAACCCAAGCATACAAATATCCTGCGTTTACATGAATTATTTTAATAACCACTTTCTATGCAATACTGTCTTGCTCTATTGCTCAGAAGAGGGTTCCATGTCAGTGGGTCATTTACCAAATAAACTACAAGCTGCAGACCCTGAAATTTAAAAATATTCTGCCCTCAAATTTTTTTTTTTATACTGCACTTTGAGCTGAAAGATGTTGGTATGGAGAAATGAAACACTTCTTCCATTTGAAGCATCCAGTAGCATCAAGTATTACCAAGTCAAATGTAGCACAGTAATCCTCCTTCCACGCTCCCACAACAATGCACCTTACCCTGAGAAGAAAACCACACAGCGCACCATTTTTTTAATTTCCCACCAGCCATCCTATGGCATTGGATTAGTTTCCAACTTGCAAAATTAGCAGTCTTGGCTGTCCGCGTTTCCTACATTGCAACAGTGACTACACTTCAAAAGTACTTCAGTGGCTGCAAAGCGCTTTTGGGGGGGTAACCAAGGTTGTAAAAGGCGTAACATAAGTGCAAGCTCTTTCTTTCTATCAGCTCACATACGCCAAGAACTAGACTATCAGTTTTTCTGGGTGTCAAATGTAGCTCAGTGGGTAGCACACTCGCCTTGGAGTCAGAAGGTGTTGGGTTCAATTCCCACTCCAGGGCCTTGAGCACATAAATCTCAGCTGACACTCCAGTGCAGCGCTGAGGGAGCGCTGTATTGTTGTAGGTATCGTCTTTCGGATGGGACCTTAAACCGAGGCCCCGACTCTTCTCAGGTGAAGGTAAACGATCCCATGGCACTATTTTGAAGAGCAGGGGAGCTATCCCCAGTGTTCTGGCCAATATTTATCCCTCAAACAACATTAAAAACAGATTATCTGGTCATTATCATATTGCTGTTAGTGGGAGCTAGCGGTGTGCAAATTGGCTGCCGCATTTCCTACATTACAACAGTGTCTGCACTCCAAAAGTACTTCAGTGGCTGTAAAGTCTTTTAGGACGTCAAAGGCGTTATATAAATGCAAGTCTTCATTTTCCTCTCTCAAGTCTCACTGAAAGATTACTGTCTCCACCATTACCCAACATATTGAACACAGGCACCAGCTAGTTTGAGTCACGTGCACTAAATTTGTTCTCGTGCCATGAGCTCAGTCACAGAAATGAATGATTTGTAGTAGTTGTGGGCTTGAAAACAGTCCCAAATGCCCCCTAAAGACAACATAATTTTTCACGCAGACAGCTGCTTCTTGGCAGGTAACAGGATTTAAAACAATACTCTAAAGGTTTTTAATCCCATTGTGAATGTTTACCAATATAAAATTGACAAAGACACAGATTTGATTTTATTTTAAATTTGACTCGAGTACTAGAATGGTTGTAGCTTATGAAAGGAAGCAGCTGCCCAGCATAAAAGTACTTTAATCACGATGCTCAGGCACACATCAGTCATTCAGCTGATGGGCAAGTGGACTCAAACAGACATTACACAAGAGAAGCATCCGACAGAGAGGTGCATACGCAAGAAAGAGTGAGGCTTTCAGTGGCCAGAATCCATAGACTAACTGCAGTCGAGGTGATTGAAGATTTTGAAACATTTTACACTTACGTAACTTTGAACTGGTCACACGGACTGCATTGACATCAGTGCAAAGTGGATTTGCCGCATTAATCACTAAAACGTCGTAGTGAAATCAATAGAGTCAAACCCGCTCCTTCGCACCACTGCCAGAGTTGTAATAGAA
This sequence comes from Pristiophorus japonicus, assembly GCF_044704955.1. Lineage (NCBI taxonomy): Eukaryota > Metazoa > Chordata > Chondrichthyes > Pristiophoridae > Pristiophorus > Pristiophorus japonicus. Next base: position 210,881,635 of record NC_091987.1, on the reverse strand, counting down.
ATGCTGCCCAGGACCTGCTCCCACAATGTTCCTTTCCTGTGGCAAAGCACTTTGCTTTACTTGGTAAATGCCTAGGTCCGTGCAGCAGAGCTGGTCTCCAGTCGTCCTGGTTAACCCTTGCCACTGGACCAAGACCTAGCTCTGTCAAGCCCGTGTGGTGGCTGGTGTGCAACGACCACCACACGTTAAAAAAAAATCCATGCACAGGCATCTTCCACCCTTCAACATGTAGTTTGGGATCCGGAATATCATTGAAGTATCTGTGAACTCATCAGTTTTCGGCGTGGAAGCAAGTCATCCTCGTTTCGAGGGACTGCCGATGAAATACCTAAAATGTGGCCAGTTCTTGGATGCACAGTGAAGTGGAAATTGAACTGGTACCATCGTGCAGTGGGACATGCTGAGCCAACAGAACCTTAAAAAGGTACCCGAGCAAATGATCTAGTATACTTGCCCCTCACTCTAGTAATATTAATGGTAGCTCAGTACACAAACACTGGTGAGAGACAAAGTTGTCAATCTAAATTAATTCACGATTAATGTAGAATGATTTGTTTCAACTGAATTAGGATTAGTAAATCTAAGAGAAAAGGTAAACAATACCACTTAGTTTGATGTTTATATAATTGCAACTCTAGGAATTATAAAACTTGCAAAGGCTTCTTCAGCAGCATCTCCCAAGCCCTCGACCTCTACAACCTAGAAGGACAAGGGCAGCAGGTGCATGGGAACACCACCACCTCCAAGTTCCCCTCCAAGTCACACACCATCCTGACTTGGAAATATATCAGCCGTTCCTTTATCGTTGCTGGGTCAAAATCCTGGAACTCCGTCCCTAACAGCACTGTGGGAGTATCTTCACCACACGGATTGCTGCAGTTCAAGGCGGCGGCTCACCACCACCTTCTTGAGGGCGATTAGGAACATAGGAATTAGGAACAGGAGTAGGCCATCTAGCCCCTCGAGCCTGCTCCGCCATTCAATAAGATCATGGCTGATCTGATCGTGGACTCAGCTCCACTTACCCGCCCTCTCCCCATAACCCTTAATTCCCTTATTGCTTAAAAATCTATCTATCTTTGACTTGAAAACATTCAATGAGCCAGCCTCAACTGCTTCCTTGGGCAGAGAATTTCACAGATTCACAACCCTCTGGGAGAAGAAATTCTTTCTCAACTCTGTTTTAAATTGGCTCCTCCGTATTTTGAGGCTGTGCCCCCTAGTTCTAGTCTCCCCCACCAATGGAAACAACCTCTCCGCCTCTATCTTGTCTATCCCTTTCATGATTTTAAATGTTTCTAGAAGATCACCCCTCATCCTTCTGAACTCCAAGGAGTGAAGACCCAGTCTACTCAATCTATCATCAGAAGGTAACCCCCTCATTTCTCGAATCAGCCTAGTGAATCGTCTCTGTACCCCCTCCAAAGCCAGTATATCCTTCCTTAAGTAAGGTGACCAAAACTGCACGCAGTACTCCAGGGTGCGGCCTCACCAATACCCTATACAGTTGCAGCAACACCTCCCTGCTTTTGTACTCCATCCCTCTCGCAATGAAGGCCAATATTCCATTTGCCTTCCTGATTATTGCTGCACCTGCAAACTAACCTTTTGGGATTCATGCACGCAGCGATTCAACAGGTGCTCTTTTTGTCAGTTGCTCGTTAGTATAGTGGTGAGTATCCCCGCCTGTCACGCAGGAGACCGGGGTTCAATTCCCCGACGGGGAGGCAGTTGTTTCAAAATGTAAAAAAAATCTAAAAGAGTTTCATGCACAAGGACCCCCAGGTCCCTCTGCACCACAGCATGTTGTAATTTCTCCCCATTCAAATAATATTCCCTTTTACTGTTTTTTTTTCCCCCAAGGTGGATGACCTCACACTTTCCGACATTGTATTCCATCTGCCAAACCTTAGCCCATTTGCTTAACCTATCCAAATCTCCTTGTAGCCTCTCTGAGTCCTCTACACAACCCGCTTTCCCACTAATCTTAGTGTCATCTGCAAATTTTGTTGCACTACACTCTGTCCCCTCCTCTAGGTCATCTATGTATATTGTAAACAGTTGTGGTCCCAGCACTGATCCCTGTGGCACACCACTAACCACTGATTTCCAACCCGAAAAGGACCCATTTATCCCGACTCTCTGCTTTCTGTTCGCCAGCCAATTCTCTATCCATGCTAATACATTTCCTCTGACTCCGCGTACCTTTATCTTCTGCAGTAATCTTTTGTGTGGCACCTTATCGAATGCCTTTTGGAAATCTAAATACACCACATCCATCGGTACACCTCTATCCACCATGCTCGTTATATCCTCAAAGAATTCCAGTAAATTAGTTAAACATGATTTCCCTTTCATGAATCCATGCTGCATCTGCTTGATTGCACTATTCCTATCCAGATGTCCCGCTATTTCTTCCTTAATGATAGTTTCAAGCATTTTCCCCACTACAGATGTTAAACTAACCAGCCTATAGTTACCTGCCTTTTGCGTGCCCCTTTTTTAAACAGAGGCGTTACATTAGCTGCTCTCCAATCCGCTGGTACCTCCCCAGAGTCCAGAGAATTTTGGTAGATTATAACAAATGCATCTGCTTTAACTTCCGCCATCTCTTTTAATACCCTGGGATGCATTTCATCAGGACCAGGGGACTTGTCTACCTTCAATCCCATTAGTCTGTCTAGCAGTACCTCCCTAGTGATAGCGATCATCTCAAGGACCTCCCTTCCCACATTCCTATGACCATCAATTTTTGGCATGGTTTTTGTGTCTTCCACTGTGAAGACGAAAGCAAAATAATTGTTTAAGGTCTCAGCCATTTCCACATTTCCCATTATTAAATCCCCCTTTTCATCTTCTAAGGGACCAACATTTACTTTAGTCACTCTTTTCCGTTTTATATATCTGTAAAAGCTTTTACTATCTGTTTTTATGTTTTGCGCAAGTTTACCTTCGTAATCTATCTTCCCTTTCTTTATTGCTTTTTTAGTCATTCTTTGCTGTTGCTTAAAATCTTCCCAATCCTCTAGTTTCCCACTAACTTTGGCCACCTTATACGCATTGGTCTTTGATTTGATACTTTCCTTTATTTCCTTGGTTATCCACGGCTGGTTATCTCTTCTCTTGCCGCCCTTCTTTTTCACTGGAATATATTTTTGTTGCGCATTTTGAAAGAGCTCCTTAAAAGTCCTCCACTGTTCCTCAATTGTGCCACCATTTAGTCATTGTTTCCAGTCTACTTTAGCCAACTCTGCCCTCATCCCACTGTAGTCCCCTTTGTTTAAGCATAGTACGCTCGTTTCTGACACAACTTCCTCATCCTCAATCTGTATTACAAATTCAACCATATTGTGATCACTCATTCCGAGAGGATCTTTTACGAGAAGATCGTTTAATTTTCCTGTCTCATTACACAGGACCAGATCCAAAATGGCTTGCTCCCTTGTAGGCTCTGTTACATACTGTTCTAAGAAACAATCCCGTATGCATTCTATGAATTCCTCCTCCAGGCTACCCCCTGCGATTTGATTTGACCAATCGATATGTAGGGATTAGGGATCCCATTCCATGAACGAATTAAAAAAAACATTCCTGGACAAGGGGCTGGGGGTAGATTGCAGGGCTATGAGCTAAGAGCAGGAGAGGACAACAAATTGGATCGCTCTTTCAAAGAGGCTGCACAGGCACGATGGACCAAATGGCCCCCTTCTAAGCTATGAATCATTTAACGATCACCATATTTGAGAGGCGATGAGTGTTCCTTTACCTGCAGTTTAATTTCCTACAGTTAAAAATCCTGGGAGGACAAGAATGAGTGCTTGTTAGATTGACCCGCACGTCCACCTGAGAGCAGACGGGGCCTCGGTTTAACGTCTCATCCGAAAGACGACACCTCCAACAGTGCAGCACTCCCTCAGCACTGCACTGGAGTGTCAGCCTAGATTTGTGCGCTCAAGTCCCTGGAGTGGGATCCGAATCCACAACCGGTTAAAGTAAAACGTTCGGGGAAAGAAAAACAATTCTACTCTGCATCGAACCAATGTTGCCCCTAATATTTGTTTTGGTGAGCCTCCCCTTCAAGGGTCTGCGAAACTTAAGAGTGTGACCGGCACAGCTTATAGAGAACGCAGCATCTAAATCGGCCCAAAGTAAGATCCGAAGCTCTGTAGACAAAATATTAGTCCAATATTCCAGATGCTGATGAGCCGCTGTGCAGTTCCAGCATTTTCAGTTTTATTTTGGATTTACCGAACGTACATTTTTATCCGTGCCTGGCCTGGGAGCACTCGATACTGCCAAATGGGTGCCAAAAGCAGAGAACCCTTTTCATCCTAAAGAACCAACATCTCTTCCTGTCAAGTGTCAGCTGTGGCTCAGTGGGTAGTACACTCGCCTCAGAGTCAGACGGTTGTGGATTCAGGTCCCACTCCAGGGACTTGAGCACATAAATCTAAGCTGACACTCCAGTGCAGCGCTGAGGGAGTGCTGCACTGTCGGACGTGCCGTCTTTCGGATAAGACATTAAACCGCAGCCCCGTCTGCTCTCTCGGGTGGACGTAAAAGATCCCACGGCCACTATTTCAAAGAGGAGCAGGGAAGTTATCCCGAGGCCAATATTTATCGCTCAATCAACATTAAAAAAAAAGTTATCTGGTCAATCATCATATTGCTGTTTGTGAGAGCTTGCTGTGCGCAAATTGGCCGGCACAACAGTGGCAACACTCTAAAAGTACTTCATTGGCTATGAAGCGCTTTGAGACGTCCAGTGGTCGGGTAAAAGCACTATATCAATGCAAGTCTTTCTTTGTTTCAGTGAGTGAATGCACAGAGTTACTTACCATTCAGGCGTGGCGCTCGTGGCCTCGGAAAGCGTCTGGTAGGCCAGTTCCACCAGCTTCTGGACCGATTCGCTGATCCGGCAGGCGGGCACGCAGAGCGTCCGATGGCTGAGCTGCTTCCCACTCGCCAGGCTTACCATGTCACTCGAAGCAACGTTGGCGGTCTTTGGAATTTTTGCTTTGCTGACCGACCCTGGATTGGGCAGCTTTGGTATGGAGATCCTGGAGTCGGGCGTAATCTGAAGATAAAACAAGCAGTCGGTCGGACTTTGCACTGGCGCACACGGTCTTGCACCAAATGAAAACCTCGCCTTGCAAGTAAAAAATTAATACTGCCAATCAAAAAATTGGAACTTCTGAGCATTATTTTCAGGGCCTCAATTTTATTTAATCTATAGGGTTTTTAAACTACGGAATCCTAGAACCTAGAGGGTCCATTCGGCCCAAATGGTACACGCCAGTAGGCAAGTGTTTATGTTCCATATGAGCCCCCTCTCACCCTACTTCATCTAACCCTATCAACATCAAGTGTCAGCCATGGCTCGGTGGGTAGCACCCTCATGTCTTGGTCAGAAGGTTGTGAGTTCAAGCCCCACTCCAGAGACTGGAGCACAAAAATCTGGGTCGACACTCCAGTACAGTGCTAAGGGAGTGCTGCACTGTCAGAGGTGCCGTCTTTCGGATCAGACGTTAAATCGAGGCCCCGCCTGCTCTCAGGTGGACGTAAAAGATCCCGTGGCACTATTTTGAAGAGCAGAAGAGTTCTCCCCGGTGTCCCAACTAATATTTATCCCTCAATCAACATCACTAAAAAGCAGATTATCTGGTCATTAGCACATTGCTGTTTGTGGGAGTTTGAGGTGCGCAAATTGGCTGCCGCAATTCCTACATTATAACAATGATTATACTTCAAAAGTGCAGTCCTCCTCCCCTCCCCTTGACGTCAATGCGAGGGACTTTACACAGGTCAACTAATTCACCTTCACTGTGTTGTGGATCTCAGACGTCATCAGGTTTCTGGCAGCCATTATCACATCCTGACACTTCTTGCTGGCAAAGTGGACGTTTACGTTCCTAGCATATTTTAACAGGTCTGTGGAATGGCCCTGTAAATACTGCATCTCTTTGAGCTTCTTCTCAAACTTATCCGTTTCCTTTATCACCTAGAGGAGAAAAAAAAAACACATAAATCAGAGCCAGAAAACAGCAATAAAACATTATTCTGAACTCATTAACAAGATTCTGTTCTCATTTATATATTCCTGAAATTCAAAATCACAGCACCCTCTTGGGTAGCCATACCTACTGGAAGAGTAACAAATCTAATCAATTTAATTAAATCATTAAAAAAAAAGAGGTGACAAGGGTTCACAGCAAAGCCCATAGGGGCAGCTGATTGCCCAAACTAATTCTCCAGGCTGGTTCCACAGTGATTTTCTCTGAAACTGAAACACTGGCATTTTGCTTCTCTCCAAAGTCTTAGCTTACTTTAGTAGCATTAGGCAGCATGGCGCTCCTGCTCATTAGGAAAATGAGCCCAGAATTAATTTCGGAAAGCAGCAGGAAGATGTTTGACAGAAGTACAGGACAGAAATGTAAGTCTTCACTGGGGTTGGTAGGGGTGTATTCCAGTTTCAGAACAAATTTGCATTTGGCCTGCCACCTGGAAGGGTGGCGTGTACTGTTCAACGCTCCCGCTAAGCTGCAGCGGTCCCACGCAGGTCGCCCAGCGGCTTTTAAATTGAGAAACCGTGCATGCACGGAAATTTGAACGGACATGCAGCCCGTTAAAGGGGACACGTACTCCTAAACAATTAGCAACATTGGTACTGATCCCATCCAGGCATCTTTTGGTTCCGTGGGAGGGATTCAGGATATGGCTTGATTGGTATGGAATATCTGCATGTTGGGTACTGGTTTTTGTGGTATTGGTGATGGGCTGGTCCTGTCTACTGTTAATTATTTTTGTAGTTAATGATTCAATCCATAAATAGATAAATATTTTTTAAACTAGTAAACTGCCCATGGTCAGTCAGTAACTTTCTTTCAAATATTGAAGATGGTGACAGCTTTGCCAGTGGGCACAAAAAAAAATTGCTCTGCCGAGCGGCCTAGAGGCCAGAGCATGCAACTACATTGATAGGTTGACACAGCAAAATTGAATGCAAAATGTTGACACAAGAGTTTACAATGATCAATGCCAAAAGGTGTGACCAAAACATGTGACAACTGGAAGTCAGGCTTGCGGCTAGGAGGTGGGTATCAACATTCCCGCTAAGCCGCGCAGTGGTCTGGAGGTCCCACGCTAGACACTCACCGGCTTTTCAATGGAAGCTGCTGAGCATGCGCGAAAATTTAACTGGGCCGCGCAACAAAAAAAAATTATAGGGGACATTGGTGGGCATCGTAAGAAAGGTTTTTAGACAGATATATACACACATATAATTGCACATAAAACACATCGGGGACGAAATTGCCCTTTTTTATAGCCCCATTAGCGCCTCCGGGGCAATTTCACTGGGGCGCCGGGGGAGAAGGGTCAATAGCGCCCCAGTGAAATTGCCCCGGAGGTTTGGGGGGCAGTGTGTAGTTAGCGGCGCGCCCCGCAATTTGGGCCTCGTGTTGGAGCGCGCACGTAGCGCTGATGTTGCTGGCAGGATGCTGGGCTCCAGAGCGGGTTACTGGACTCAGGGCTGCACCACCGCCCCGGGAGTGCCCCTCCACGCATGCGGGGACGGAAGGGCCAAATTTCACACCCGGGGGACGGAGCTTCCGGGTCGGGCGATAAAACGGGGAGCGGGCCAATTCCGCCCCCCATTAGCTTACCCCAAATCCATCAACTTCTTATTGTAAACCAGAAATTATTATTACAAGGCTTTCAGAACTGTCATGTAACAAGTGTCACGCAGCAGTCCCAAGAGTGGCTCTGATCAATCTTCCCCCTCTGCTGGTAAAGTTAGCTTTGCGCATCTCCTTACCTCTTCGTACTGATCCAACTGGCTGCTGTTTGCTGGTATAGAATAGACTAAACAGTTCTTGATAATGACTTCTGATAAATCCTCCCAGATCATGTCTCCCAGCATCTCTGCCAGGATTACATCCTGCTTCACGTTATGGTCCACAGAGTCCCAGAGAGGCACATCTGATGCAAATGCCAAAGGAAAGACACAATCAATGTTCCACACAGCCAATTGCAAGCCTTCTATCTGAATTATGCCAAGAGACTAATTTCACAGAAGGCTTACGACAGAAACAAGTAAACTTCCTACCATACACTCACAGGGGGATCGGTAGCATAGTTATGTTACTGCACTAGTAATCTAGAGGCCTGGACTAACGATCCAGAGACGCAAGTTGGGCTGAACCTTTCTACTGTTAATGATTTTCATAGTTAACAATTCAATCCATAAATATATATTTTTTTTAAACTAGTAAACTGCCCATAGTCACTTCGTAAGTAACTTTCTTTCAAATATACAAGATTCCACCACGGCAGTTGGGGAAATTAAATTCAGTTAATTAAATAAATCTGGAATAAAAAACTAGCGTAGGTAATGGTGACCATCTGGTTCACTCTTGCCCTTTTAGGGAAGGAAATCTGCTGTCCTTACCCTGTCTGGCCTACACGTGACTCCACACCCACAGCAATGTGGCTGACTCTTAACTGCCCTCTGAAATGGCCACTCAGTTACACCAAACAGCTTCAAAAAAGTATCACGGACTGCAGAGGTTCAAGAAGGTACCTCCTCAAGAGAAATTAGGGATGGGCAATAAATACTGGCCTTGCCAGCGATGCCCACATCCCGAAAACAATTTTTTTTTTTTTTTTTTTAAAAAAGGAGCGGAGGAGACAAAAAAAGAAAAGTGTACGTACAAAGCAGATGTTGGTGCAGGAACTCCAACACAGTGATCATCTTCTGGTAAACCTTTTCTGGCGAAGTGTGATCAGACTTCCTTTCAAAGGCACTGAATCTTAATATTGCGTCGTGTGTCTGAAGCTCAATCTCAACATCAAGGGAAGGGTCAACGACCAGTGGCTTCAAAACATACATCAACAGGATCTGGCCTGCACAATTCAGAGACGTACAGGCACATTACGGGGGGGCAGAGCAAAAACGTGAATGACATTCTGCAACAGTTCAATTGTTAAGTGGATGATCATTTTCCCCCAAAACTTGCACTCAAAAGTAGACACAAACAGATGACAAATACAATGGGGTCTCTACCGCTTCCCCCCCACCATGGGTAAATTGCCAGTTAATTAAATCCCCTAAATCTTTTTATAGGTGTTTTAAAAGTGCACGAACTCCTCCATTTTAATTTGAAACCATGATTTAGAGTGAAACTCTGGAAGTGAAACAAATTATTCCCCCATCAGGAGTCACCGAGCGTCGCTGTCTGCTAGTCTGGAAGTGAGTAGGCAGCAATTACAGCTAAAGCAACTTCATCTTCATGAAATTGCTGCTTTTTGTTGCTAACACAAAGGAGGTGCTTTGCAGGCAGAGCACAGCGTACAAAAATGGGTGCAGAATTTACAAGGTTATGATCTACAAAACATTTCTGAGAGTGAAGAGGAAGAAACGCTTTTATTCAGAAATAGTGGAATTAAAAATTTTGATCCGTGCACAGAAATGACATATTTTATGATTGGACAAGCCAATTTCTGAGGCACATTTTATCGCTCTTGTAGACTTATGGCTGGATGAGTAGTTCTGATGTTCATTATTCACGGGTGGAAATTTAATGAAAGGTAGGAGCGGTTAGGCTAGTTATATGGAATGTGAACAGACAGTAGAATTTTACTTTTGGGATTGTATAAATTAATTTAACAGATTCTAATTTTCATTTTGTTCTTCCCAACACCCAAAAGACAAATATCGCAAACCTGTGTCCTACCAATCCATGCTGCAGTACATCTATATGTTAACCATGTCATCGGTCTCCAAGAACTTTATCCAGCTCGGAAAGTAAGGATTGTACAACTACATGTGTGATCATAGTGCCAAGACTTCACAATATTCAGCATGTTCTGACCACAAAAAGAAAAAGAAAATCTGAAATATTTCACTCGTGAAAATTGCTTACTGAAGCATTTCAGTTTTCTGTTCAGTTCCCCGAGGATAGCAAAGCCTTGGAGTATCGATATAAGCAGTGGCTCAAGGTCACTCTTCTTCTTTGACATCACGTTGCACAAGTGTAGCTCGGTCTTCAAAGTCCACCCGAACAATTCCTCAGCTGGAGAAAAACAGCAACAAGTGATCAGCTCCTCCCAGGTTCACCAGTTTCACTATCACTTCAGCCTACTCGTGTCAGCTGTGGCTCAGTGGGTAAGCACACTCACCTCTGCTGTCAGAAAGTTGTGGGTTCAAGTCCCACTCCAGGAACTTGAGCGCACAAATCTATGCTGACACTTCAGTGCAGTGCTGAGGGAGCGCCGCACTGCCGGAGGTACTGTCTTTCGGATGAGACGTTAAACCGAGGCCCCGGCTGCTCTCTCAGGTGGACGTAAAATATCCCATGGCCACTATTTCGAAGAAGAGCAGGGGAGTTCTCCCCGGTGTCCTGGGGCCAATATTTATCCCTCAATCATCATAACAAAAACAGATTATCTGGTCACATTGCTGCTTGTGGGAGTTTGCTGTGAGTAAGTTGGTTTCTACATTACAACAGTGACTACACTCCAAAGTACTCCATTGGCTGTAAAGCACTTTGAGACGTCCGGTGGACATGAAAGGCGCTATGTAAATGTAAGTCTTTCTTTCTTTATCACTTCACATCAAAAAACTTTTCTCCTGTGGAGACAAGTGGAAAATACTGGGCTATGGTACCCAAGCTCCCTCTGTGCTAGGGAGTTTGAGGAAAATTAGCTGGAACCTGGAAGCAAGTCATGACGATTCCCTGATCTAGGAATGGACCGGGGAGCTCTTAAGGGGAGGATCAAAACTAAAGAGCAAAGTAAAAAATGAAGTTATTCAAATTCTGACAAATGGCAATGCTACATGAACCAGAAAAGCCAGAAAGATTAATTGGGGAAAAATTATAAAAGTAAAATATCCTCTGTATAATCGTTTAATTATACATTAATGCATTTCTGTTACATCTCTCATGATGTTGATCATCAGAGAATTATGCTGTTTTATAACAACATGCTTAGCATCAAAGTGAGACAGGGAATGTATTAAATGGAAGTTACGATATCAGCATGAATTATAATCAATGTTCCCCGTAAATTGTTTTGGCTGGGCGGCCCATTCACAGTTTCGCGACTGCAAAAGCCGGTCCCAGACCGCGCGGTCCGGCAGAGAGTTGCATGGCCGATAGGGAACATTGCTTAGAATATATTACTAGTCGATCTCTCATGACCATGCACACGGAGTCAAGATTAAGTTTATTATTCAGGTGACGCAGGATTAGAGGGTTGGGGATATTTGGACTAAGGTGCACAGGCGTAATTCAGTCCCTATAAGCACAAGTCATACATAGCCGTCCTTATTTATATTTCTATTATAAATTCTTACATCATTCATTATGGAAGCTGCCTATATAAACTCGTCACTGTAATTACACCACCACAATTGCCTCCACTGCAGAGGTCGTAATTATAATTCACGTAGGCAGTTTCTATCGTAAATAAGGACAGCAACTTGCATTTATATTGCGCCATTAAAATAGTAAAATGTCCCCAAGGCACTTCACAGGAGTATTACAAGACAAAAATTTGACACTAGGCCATATAATGAGATAGGTTTTAAGGAGCATCATAAAGGAAGAAAGAGAGGTAGAGAGACAGAGAGGTTAAGGCAGGGAATTCCAGAGCTTGGGACCCAGGTAGCTGAAGACACGGCCATCCATGGTTAAGTGATTATAAATCAGGGATGCTCAAGAGGACAGAATTAGAGGAGCACCGATAGCTCGAAGTGCTGGAGGAGATTATAGAGATAGAGAGGAGCAAGGTCATGGAGGGATTTACACAGGAATTCTCAATGGAAAAAGCCAACAGGAAATGCGTGTACATGTTTTACACGATGGCCCGAAATTTGCGATCAGCTTCGAAGCAAAGGCATTCGCCACTGGCCCCGAAGAAAGCTGCCCACAGATATCACGCAATCTGTGTGGCGAGAAGTTTGCCTTTTCGACGCGCAATATAGCGGGGAATCCCTAACACGATCTGCCGTGAAGCCAACAAGTTGTCCAAGCAGCCAATCATATTGCAGACTTCTCAAACAGGGAAGCAGGAAATGAGAACCTGCTTTTATCCCGACTTTTTAAAATGTTGAGCAAAACAAAGATTGAGGCTCTCACATGAGGATAATGTAGAGCCTGAAATTGTCATTTTTATCATGATGAAGCCAGTGAAGTGTCCGAGCTGTGACTGACTGACCGACCGCAACGTCAGAATTTCCAAGTTTAGATGCACATGCGCTATATCCTGAAGTTGCAGGACCACATTGGGCGGGCCACATTGTTCGCATGCCAGACACGAGACTCCCAAAGCAAGCGCTCTACTCAGAACTCCTTCACGGCAAATGAGCCAAAGGTGGGCAGAGGAAACGTTACAAGGACACCCTCAAAGCCTCCCTGATAAAGTGCAACATCCTCACCGACACCTGGGAGTCCCTGGCCAAAGACCGCCCTAAGAGGAGGAAGTGCATCCAGGAGGGCGCTGAGCACCTCGAGTATCGTTGCCGAGAGCATGCAGAAATCAAGCGCAGGCAGCGGAAAGAGCATGCGGCAAATCAATCCCACCCACCCTTTCCCTCAACGACTATCTGTCCCACCTGTAACAAAGACTGTGGTTCTCAAATTGGACTGTTCAGCCACCTAAGGACTCATGTGAAGAGTGGAGGCAAGTCTTCCTCAATTCCAAGGGACTGCCTATGGTGATGAGTCAGTTTGGCCGACGACCCGCCATTTCGCACCACAAATGCTGGCCCGCTAAGAATTTTTTTTTTTTTTTTAAACTAGATAGACTTATGTAGCAGTTTTCTGAATGACTCTAGGTAGTCACAGCTCGTATCTTAGTTATATTATTTATTTCTCTATATAAAAAGAGAATCTGTTGCTTCACCTTTTGTAGGAGCCGGTGGCGGAGGCAGATTCCAGACTGCCAGTTGCTTCCACTCCTCCCCCAGATGATACAGTAATTTCTCCCGCTGTACGATGAGCTCCGTGTTGAGCACTTGCAACATCTTCAGTTCAACACCCTTCCTCGATTTTAGTAGGGTCAGGTTGCACTGTGCCTTGCAAACAGAAGCAGAAACAGAAAGTGGGAATGTTAGACGTGTTGGCATCTGTAACTGAACTCAGTCACTTTGGAGGAAAAACTTCAAAACTATGCATACTTCAGTCTGTTCACAAAATACATGCGGGTGCTTTAGGACCAGAAGCTAAAACATCAGTTAAAAGAAAAAGTTAAACTGAGTTCCTTCTGTCCATTTGGTGGTTTAGGTGGATATTAAACTTCACATGCCAGCATTTACTGGAACGGCAGTGTTTTCCGGTGTCCTAATCAACACTGTCCTTCAACCAACACCCGCTCCAAAAAACAATTAACAGTTTAATCTGATTGCCGTTTGTGGAATCTTGCTGTGCACAAACGTTCCCCCCATTTGCCTACTTAACATTCACTGCACAAAGTAATTCACTGTATGCATTACATCTTGAGATGTTTGTAGAACTGTGATAAGGCTCTGTATAAATGCAAGTTTTCTTTTGATTGTGGTAGTATAAAAAGGAATCTCCAGATCCCATTAAGGAGTTTAAAACTATAGAAAGATAACGATAGAACAGTTGGACCTCTCTGGTCCAGCACCCTTGGGGCCTGACCAGAGAATTTTCCGAACCACGGGAGGTCAACTGGTGGCAGCGCGGCTGACAACGACCCGGACGCGTTATGCGCATGCGCTGTGCAGAAGCCCACTGCGCAGCATTTATTCGTCCAGAACCACTCAGTGTTTTTTTTTAATCCTCAGGCTCAGCTTCGGCGTCTCAATCAGCTGCCTGCCCTGCCCTTCCCTTCCCTTCCCTTCCCCGGCCCGCTTACCTCAATGAACATCAACACCTCAAAAAAAAAACACATACATACACACACACAAAAAACTAGAGATCAGAGATGAAGTGCAGGATAAAGTCAAGGAGAGGTGCCAACCCTTACCCACGATCCTATTCGCGGCGCCAGTCCGTGCGTAAGCCACGAGCAGAGCCTGACTGGTGGAAGCGGGAGCCTCCTCACGCCGAGACACACACACAGCCCCTCTCTTCTCCTCCCCCCCCACCCCCAGCCCGAGATGGGGGAATGGGGGGGGGAGGGGGGGGGGGGCGGGATGCCGGCTCAACCCAGCGCTGTAGCTGCAGCCTTCAGAACATGCGCGCCCGCCGCCAATCAGGCAAGGAGGCAGCGAGGAGCGCTGCACCACAGCACCAGCCAGTGTGTAAAACCTCCAGCTGGCCAAGACAAGGCTGTCAAGATTTGTCGGCCAAAATGCACCACACGTATGTTTAACATGTGGAGCCACAATTTTTTTTTTTTTCCAATGGACGCCACCCATGCCATGCCGGACCAGCGATGGTTCCAGACTAGAGAGTCCCAGACTAGAGAGTCCCAGACTGGAGAGTCCCAGACTGGAGAGGTACAACCTGTAACATGTTAATGCCCTGAGCACCAGAGCTTTCAGTTAGACTTCAAAAGCAATGTTGAGTGAGCACTAATGAATAATCAACACGCATGCAGCAGTCATCAACAATTTGTATTTAGATAGTGCCTTTAACGTAGTGAAATGTCCCGTGGCATTTCACAGGAGCGTTAGAAGACAAATAATTTGACACCGAGTCACATAAGTATAAATTTGCAAAGGTGACCAAGAGCTTGGTCAAAGAGGTAGGTTTTAAGGGGCATGTTGAAAGAGGAAAGAGAGGTAGAGAGGCGGAGGGGTTTAGGGAGGGAGTTCCAGAGCTTGCGGCTTAGGCAACTGAAGGCACGGCCACCAATGGTTGAGCGATTATAATCAGTGATGCTCAAGAGGGCAGAATTGGAGGAGCACAGACACTGGTATAATAGCAAATTTCAGGCTTGGACTGTAAGACAATCTAAATTGCAATCTTAAAAACGACTCCAGCAAACTATGGCTGTAACACTGCAGTCGCAGCAATTTATTTTTATGCTCCATTTCAATAAGACTTTAACTCAACCACACAAGGGGCAACTAAAATTCTCATTTACAACATGGCTACCCTGTTAAATGCCAAACAGTTAGCAGTATGTTGGCTCCGAACGCATGAACGTGTGAGATGGACATCCTTACCTTATTGATGTGAGTAGCACATTTGCTGTAGTTTTTTTCTAACAAAGCTTGCTGATGGGTTTCAAGGGCAGTATCAAACTGGAAAGGGCAGCAAGCAAAAACAAAATATTGGTTCCACTTAACATTCCTAGACACCTGGACGTCAAAAGAGTAATAAACTTTGCAATTCATAGAATCATAGAAATTTACAGCACAGAAGGAGGCCATTTTGGCCAGTCGACCAAGAGCTACCCAGCCTAATCCCACTTTACAGCTCTAGGTCCATAGCCCTGTAGGTTACGGCACTCCAAGTGCACATCCAGGGACTTTTTAAAATGTGGTGAGGTTTTCTGCCTCTACCACCCGTTCAGGCAGTGAGTTCCAGACCCCACCCACCCTCTGGGTGAAGGAATTTCCCTTCATATCTCCTCTAAACCCCCAATTACTTTAAATCTATGCCTCCTGGTTGTCGACCGCTCCGCTAAGGGAAACAGGGCCTTCCTATCCACTCTATCGAGTCCCCTCATAATTTTGCACACCACAATCAGGTCTCTCCTCAGCCTCTTCTGTTCCAAAGAAAATGGACCCAGCATCTCCAATCTTTCCTCATAGCCAAAATTCTCCAGTCCAGGCAACATTGTCATAAATCTCCTCTGTACCCTCTCTAGTGCAATCACATCTTTCCTGTAATGTGGTGACCAGAACTACACTCAGTACTCCAGCTGCGGCCTAACCAATGTTTTATACAGTTCAAGCATAACATCCTTGCTCTTGTATTCCATGCCTCGACTAATAAATGCAAGTATTTCATATGTCATCTTAATCACTTTATCTACCTGGCCTGCTACCTTCAGGGATCTGTGGACCTGCACTCCAAGGTCCCTTTGTTCCTCGACATTTTTCAGTGTCGTACCATTTACTGTGTACTCCCTTGCCTTGTTGGACCTCCCAAATGCATTTCCTCACACTTACAGATTGAATAGTAGCGCTGATTATTCAAGCAAAAATGCTTTTTGGAGATGTTCCCCTGTTTTTTCTCTTTTCAGATACAAGTATTTATATAGCGCCTTTAACATAGTTAAACGTCCCAAGGTGCTTCAAGCCTGCTGTGTTTTGATTTATGCCAGACACGAGACTCCCAAAGCAAGCGCGCTACTCGGAACTCCTTCACGGCAAACGAGCCAAAGGTGGGCAGAGGAAACGTTACAAGGACACCCACCCTCAAAGCCTCCCTGATAAAGTGCAACATCCCCACCAACACCTGAGAGTCCCTGGCCAAAGACCGCCCTAAGTGGAGGAAGTGCATCCGGGAGGGCGCTGAGCAGCTCACGTCTCATCGCCGAAAGTGTGCAGAAACCAAGTGCAGCAAACCAGTCCCACCCACCCTTACCCTCAACGACTATCTGTCCCACCTGTGGCAGGGACTGTAATTCCCGTATTGGATTGTTCAGCCACCTAAGGACTCATTTTAAAAAGAGTGGAAGCAAGTCTTTCTCGATTCCGAGGGACTGCCTATGATGATGATGATGATTTAGATTTATTCCAGTTATTCTATGCCCGTTTCCTCATGGAGATACACTAATTGTTCTCCAGTTTTCACTTTTTTTCCAGCTTTTCCATAAAAAAAACCCTGTGTGCATTTGACAACAGCTGATGAGGCATCCAAACGCTCAAAATTTACTTATTTGATCTGCTGTGTATTTGCTGTATTTTCTGCTTTTGTACAAGAAAAATGAATGCCCTTTAAGACAGACAAGTTACTGAACGGAGCAAAATTAGCCTTGGAGTAAAGGTGGCTAAGAGGAGATTTGATAGGTGTTTAAAATCATGAAGGGTTTAGACAGAGTAAATAAGGGGAAACTATTTCCAATAGCTGCAGGGTCAATAACCAGAGGGCACAAATTTGAGATGATTAGCAAAAGTACTGACAGCGACATGAGGAAAAATATTTTTATACAACGAGTAGTTAGGATTTGCCAGATAGGGCGGTGGATACAGATTCAATAGTAGCCTTCAGTAAGAAATTGGATAAATACTTGAAGGAGAAAAAATTAAAAGGGATATGGGGAAAGAACAGGGGGAGTGGGACTAACTGGATTGCTCTTCGAAAGAACCAGCGCAGACTTGCTGGGCGGAGTGGCCTCCTTCTGTGCTGTACGCACCTATGATTCTGTGATTCCAACATCGACAATATTCAATGCTGCTTAATATATGAATGTAGCTTTCAGAGCACAATGCAGAAACAAACATTTTAAAGTTGCTGAGTTGGGCTGAATGCTTTTGATAAAGAAAATGAAAGTCTGACCATGCAAGAAAATCCTTTTTACCATTTCAATTATTTGTTTTGGAGATTATTTGCATTTCAAGTGAGCTTGTACATGCACTGTTGCCACTGAACAGCAACGCTGGACTACACAAAGTGTGATTCGTCCATAATGTTCCAGTCATCGTGTAAAGCAAATGTCAATTATACTGAACCTCCTTTCTCCCCCAATCATTACTGCAAAGGGAGGAGAGAGTTAACAGAAACAATGGCTGTCGAGCAATAGTAATGATATTCGGAGGTAATTGGACAGCTATCTCACTCTTTACCACACCTCCCGTTCCCTCCACCCCAAATAATACTGCCCAAAACTATTTACAAGAAAAGTGATATTGGCCGAGAACTAAATTTAAATAGAAAGTAAGGCAATGTCCATAGAATAAACATAGAAACTTACAGCGTAGAAGGAGGCCATTCCGGCCCATCTTGTCCGCGCCGGCCGCTAAAGAGCCGCACGGCCCTTTGTCAGCAGCTCTAAAGGTTACATACAAACCCATGAACAATAACGGAAAGGCAAAGAGCACCCAGCCCAACACACCACTGCAACACCCCTTATATTAAATCATCTACACTCCACCCCAACTGGAGCCATGTGATCTCCTGGGAAAAGCAAAAACCAGATTAAAAACCCAGGCCAATTTAGGGAGGAAAAAATCTGGGAAAATTCCTCTCCGACCCATTCGGACGATCAAAACTAGTCCAGGAGATCACCCTGGCTGTATTCTATTCCCTGCAGTACTTACCATTATATCTGCGCCGACCAACAAAAGGTCGTCTAGTCTAATCCCAATTACCAGCTCTAGGTCCGTAACCTAAGTGCCCATCCAACCATCTCAAAAGTGGTGAAGGTTTCTGCATCCACCACTCTTCCAGGCAGCGAGTTCCAGATCCCACAACCCTCTATGTAAAGAAGCCCCCCCTTCAAATCCCCTCTAAACCTTCCACCAACCACCTTAAAACTGCCTACTCCACTCACCGCATGCAACTGGGACAACACGCTCAGTAAAACCGTAGTTTTCTCCAGCTGTTGTTTCAGCTCACTGAACTCAGTCACTGCAACACGAAGGTCTTTCTGCACCTGTTAAAACACACAAGACACAATCATAGTGAGAAATTGGTTCTATGGATTCATACACTGGGTGCAAGATACAGGGCACCCGCTTCATACTCTGCAATATTAAACCCAGAGGAAGGAATCTAAACCATTCATCTCTCTAGATTTACAGTAGAAAAAGTAATTCATTCACTCCTGACGCTTTGAGTCTAGGTAGAATATTTGAGGCAAGTAGTTTGCAAGCTAGTTGGAAAAGAGACGTAAAAGGTGACACTTTTCGGTGTGTAGGTTATGTAGAGCAGACACTTTCGTGCAGCAAATCTGAAGCGTCTGGCAAATTTGTAAGCTTTAAACTCATCTACACAATACATGTTGTTGGCATTCGCTTGATAAAAGTTCAATTTTAAAAAAACTCGGGGGGGGGGGGGGCGGGGGGAGTAGCCTTGAAATTTCAGTAGCCAAACCTTCCGCAGACTTATATCACAGTTACAATTTCCCTTTTACCTCCTACCTTCCCACTGTCCAGGGCCCCAAATGTTCCTTCCAGGTGAAGCAGCAATTTACTTGTACAGGTTGAACCTTCCTCATCCTGCATCCTTGGGACCTGGCCTGTGCCGAATAAGGGATTTTTCCAGATGAGGAGAGGTCAGCGGCCCGAGGTCGGGGAGATAATATAGTGTATTCCCTGCTCACGATGTGGTTTCCTCTACATTGGGGAGACCAAACGCAGATTGAGTGACTGCTTTGCGGAGCATCTCCGTTCAGTCCGTTAAGCGTGACCCCGAACTTCCGGTCGCCTGTCGCTTTAATTCTCCGCTCCACTCCCACTCTGATCTCTCCGTCCCCGGCCTCCTACACTGTTCCAATGAAGCTCAACATAAGCTCAAGGAACAGAGCCTCATCTTTTGTTAAGGCACTTTACAGCCTTCTGGACTCAACATCGAGTTCAACAATTTCAGACCATAATCCCTGCCCCTATTTTTTTTTTCAGTTTATTTTTTCTCTCTTTCCCATGGCAGCTGTTGACAGTTCCGTCATTCACACCCTATCTAGGCTCATCTTGTTTCTTAACTTGTCCCATTACCATCTCCTTTTGCCTTGCTTCATCATCCCTTTTGTCTCAATCTCTCCCGCCTTCCACTCTATCACAGACCTTCCCTTTTGTTCTTTCCTCCCCTCCCACCTTTCCCTGCCCCGACACTTGCTTAAAAACCGGTTACAACTAACATTTTCCAGTTCTGACGAAAGGTCATCGACCTGAAAACGTTAACTCTGTTTCTCTCTCCAAAGATGCTGCCTGACCTGCGAAGCGTTTCCGGCATTTTCTGTTAATATTTCAGATTTCCAGCTTCCGCAGTGTTTTGCCTGTGTTTATGCTCGAGTGGAGCATAACTGCCAGACTGGCATAGACTGGTTGGGCTGAATGGCCTATTTCTTTGCTGTATATTTAAAAATAAATATTCCAGCTCTCATTCCAACATTAAAAGTTAACCATGGTGACCTGCAGCAAGGCACAGCAGGCAGTATAACTCTCATTCTGTGAACACTAGTCTGAGACCCAAATATACCTTGGTGCATTGCCTTGGCTTCGTCAACGAGAGCTGGCTACAATCTGCCATTCACTTCTATTGGATACTTTTTCTTCAGTTACCTCATTTTCAATCTGTGACTTAAGGACGTCTATCTCCATCGAGATCCCGTCCACTTGATTGACCAAATCCTCTGCACTTCTTAAACTTGGGGTGAACTCCTCAAACTTCTTGTTGATCATGTCGCAGACTTCACCCTGCAAGAAAAGACCTTTAAGCCGCAAGTTTCACAAATGTCTGATTTCTCTAAGCAGCACAATAGCATTACCATAAGCCTCGAGCAAAAAGGGCTATAACCTTGTTGGCAAAACAAGTGTGACATCACCATCTTTGAATAAAGCAAACTGGTGATTTAACACAAAAGTTATTTTCATTATCTTAAACTCTGTCACTTACAAGAAAGCTAGTGTTCACATATAGTGTAGTCTCCTCTGGAGCCGTGGGTTCGAATCCCACTTCAGATAGACAGATATTTTCACTTCTATGTGCAATTATATCTTTTGCAGTTGTCAGCTGTGGCTCAGTGGGCAGCACCCTCGCCTCAGAAGGTTGTGGGTTCAAGTCCCACTTCAGGGACTTGAGAACAAAAACCTCAGCTGACACTCCAGTGCAGTACTGAGGGACTGCTGAAATGTCGGGGGTTCCGTTTTTCTGGTGAGACATTAAACCGAGGCCCTATTTGCGCTCTCAGGTGAACGTAAAAGATCCCATGGCACTACTTCGAAGAAGAGCAGGGGAGCAAAGGTGTCTTAGCCAATATTTCTCCCTCAATCATGATAACAAAAACAGATTATCAGGTCATTATCAAATTGGCTGTCGCATTTCCCACATTACAACAGTGAGTACACTCCAAAAGCAAATGCAAACTGTCCGCTGTCAAAATAGACACCCAAAGTAAACAAAAATAAAAGGAGTAAAAGTTCACACTGGTGTCACACACACACAGGACAAGGCAGACACACACACACACACAGAACGACAAGGCAGACACACACACACGAACGAACGACAAGGCAGGCACACACACACACGAACGAACGAACGACAAGGCAGACACACACACACACACAGAACGACAAGGCAGACACACACACACACACAGAACGACAAGGCAGACACACACACACACACAGAACGACAAGGCAGACACACACACACACACACAGAACGACAAGGCAGACACACACACACACACACAGAACGACAAGGCAGACACACACACACACACACACAGAACGACAAGGCAGACACACACACACACACACAGAACGACAAGGCAGACACACACACACACACACAGAACGACAAGGCAGACACACACACACACACACAGAACGACAAGGCAGACACACACACACAGAACGACAAGGCAGACACACACACACACACACAGAACGACAAGGCAGACACACACACACACACACACAGAACGACAAGGCAGACACACACACACACACACAGAACGACAAGGCAGACACACACACACACACACAGAACGACAAGGCAGACACACACACACACACAGAACGACAAGGCAGACACACACACACACACACAGAACGACAAGGCAGACACACACACACACACACAGAACGACAAGGCAGACACACACACACACACACAGAACGACAAGGCAGACACACACACACACACACAGAACGACAAGGCAGACACACACACACACACACAGAACGACAAGGCAGACACACACACACACACACAGAACGACAAGGCAGACACACACACACACACACACAGAACGACAAGGCAGACACACACACACACACACAGAACGACAAGGCAGACACACACACACACACAGAACGACAAGGCAGACACACACACACACACACACAGAACGACAAGGCAGACACACACACACACACACACACACAGAACGACAAGGCAAACACACACACACACACACACAGAACGACAAGGCAGACACACACACACAGAACGACAAGGCAGACACACACACACACACACACAGAACGACAAGGGAGACACACACACACACACACACAGAACGACAAGGGAGACACACACACACACACACACAGAACGACAAGGGAGACACACACACACACACACACAGAACGACAAGGGAGACACACACACACACACACAGAACGACAAGGGAGACACACACACACAGACAGAACGACAAGGGAGACACACACACACACACACACAGAACGACAAGGCAGACACACACACACACACAGAACGACAAGGGAGACACACACACACACACAGAACGACAAGGGAGACACACACACACACACACACAGAACGACAAGGCAGACACACACACACACACACAGAGAACGACAAGGGAGACACACACACACACACACAGAGAACGACAAGGGAGACACACACACACACACACACACAGAACGACAAGGCAGACACACACAGAACGACAAGGCAGACACACACAGAACGACAAGGCAGACACACACAGAACGACAAGGCAGACACACACAGAACGACAAGGCAGACACACACACACACACAGAGAACGACAAGGCAGACACACACACACACACAGAGAACGACAAGGCAGACACACACACACACACACAGAACGACAAGGGAGACACACACACACACACACACACACAGAACGACAAGGCAGACACACACAGAACGACAAGGCAGACACACACACACACAGAACGACAAGGCAGACACACACACATATACACAGTCAGGCTTGTGTCTATCTGACTTGTCTGCCTGCCATGTCTGTCTCTGATGATGATGTACGTCTGACTTGTGCCTGCCGTGTGTGTGTGTGTGTGTGTGTGTGTGGTGATGGTTTGGGCAGACACAACGCACAGGGCCCTGACACACACACAGACCCGGCCCTGGGGCGGGCGGGGATGAGCGCCCCCGGAGCCCAGGTGAGTGGGGAGGGGATGGCGGGGTCTATCCTATCCGGGCCTCCTTTACCTTCACCTCCTCCGCGCGGCGGGCCAGCCGCCCCATCTTGGTGCTGATGTCCTCCTTCTCCAGCCGCCCGGACGACGCCAGAACCTCGGCTACAAACGACGACATTTTCTCCCTTCCCGCCCTCCGCGCAGGCGCAGTGGCCGCTCCGCCGCAAGGCCCGACGGGAGCTGTAGTCCTTTAACCTCCGATCCCCGGACTACAACTCCCGTCGGGCCCCGCGCGCTCCCCATTCAAACCCAAGCGCGGCAACTCAGAGCCAACCCTGCTGGGCACACAGGGAATTGCAGCATTCAGTCATTTCACAACTTCCCTTTGTCTTCACTGCCAACTGCAGTAATGCAACCCCACCAACTCATAAATCACCAACATAGAAATATAGAAAATAAGTGCACGAGTAGGCCATTAGGCCCTTTGAGCCTGCACCACCATTCAATAAGATCATGGCTGATCATGCAACTTCAGTACCCCACCCCAGCCTTCTCTCCATACCAACTGATCCCTTTAGCCGTAAGGGCCACATCTAACTCCCTTTTGAATATATCCAACGAGCTGGCATCAACAACTTTCTGCAGTAGAGAATTCTACAGATTCACAATTCTCTGAGTGAAGAAGTTTCTCCTCATCTCAGTCCTAAATGGCTTACCCCTTATCCTTAGACTGTGACCCCTAGTTCTGGATTTCCCCAACATCGGGAACATCCTTCCTGCATCTAACCTGTCCAATCCCGTCAGAATATTATATGTTTCTATGACATCCCCTCTGATTCTTCTAAATTCCAGCGAATATAAGCCTAGTCGAGTCAGTCTTTCTTCATATGTCAGTCCTGTCATCCCGGGAATCAGTCTGGTGAACCTTCGCTGCACTCCCTCAATAGCAAGAATGTCCTTCCTCAGATTAGGAGACCAAAACTGTACACAATATTCAAGGTGTGGTCTCACCAAGGCCCTGTACAACTGTAGTAAGACCTCCCTGCTCCTATACTCAAATCCTCTTGCTATGAAGGCCAACATGCCATTTGCCTTCTTCACCGCCTGCTGTACCTGCATGCCAACTTTCAATGACAAACTCTCATAAAACATGTACAGAAAATAATCGAAAAGGCTAATGGGATCCTGGCCTTTATATCTAGAGGACTAGAAAACAAGGGGTTAGAAGTCATGCTGCAGCTATTCAACTATTTTTATAAGAACTTTTAAATCAAGTACGGGGTACCCCTTTTTTTAAGGGCACTAGAAGCCACAAATCCAAATTAACATGGGGACTTTAACAAATTTAATTAAAATTCTGTTCCCTGGGGTGATGATGCACTCCAGTCCCTCTGGTGTCCACCTCACGGAAGGCCGCGAGCGTACCAGTGGACATCCCGTGCTCCATCTCCAGGGACACTTTGGCACGAACGTAACCGAGGAAGAGAGGCAGGCAGTCGGGCTGAATGACCCCCTCGACCACCCACTGCCTGGACTGATTAATGGCCATCTTGGCCAGAGCTACAGCTGTACAAAACCCTGGTTAGACCACACCTGGAGTACCGTGAACAGTTCGAGGCACCGCACCTTCGGAAGGACATATTGGCCTTGGAGGGAGTGCAGTGTAGGTTTACCAGAATGATACGTGGACTCCAAGAGTTAAATTACGAGGAGTAATCACACAAATTAGGGTTGTATTTCCTAGACTTTAAAAGGTTAAGGGATGATCTGATCGAAGTTTTTAAGATATTCAGGAGAACAGATCAGGTAGATAGAGAGAAACTATTTTGGCTGGTTAGGGAGTCTAGGACCAGAGGGTATAGTCTAGGAGTGAAATTAGGAAACACACAAAAGTGTTGGCACTCTTGCATCTGAGTCAGAAGTTTTGTGGATTCAAATCTCATTCTGGAGTCTTGAGCACAAAAATCTCGGCTGATACTGAGGGAGTACTGCACTGAAGTGCCGTATTTCAGATGAGACATTAAACCGCGGCCCCATCTGCTCTCTCAGGTGGACATAAAAGATCCCATGGCACTATTTTGAAGACGAGCAGGGGAGTTATCCCCAGCGTCCTGGCCAATCCCTCAATCAACATCACTGAAACAGATTACCTGGTCATTATCATGTTGCTACTTGTGGGAGCTTGCTGTGCACAAGTTTCCCACATTAAAACAGTGACTAGATGTACTTCATTGGCTGTAAAGCGCTTTGGGATGTCCTGAGATCGTGAAAGGCGCGATATAAATGTAAGTCTTCATTTTTATAATTTTGGTTTTATTAGTTGTGCCCAAAGTTCCCGCTAAGGTGCGCATGCAGACGCGCAGCAACCTGAAAGGACCCGTGCAGGCCACTCACAGGCCTTTACATTGTAAATACTACGCATGCGCAGAAATTTAAAGGGACCACACATTTAAAGAAACAGGCCGCTCAGAACAGGGAACTTTGGTTGTGCCCCTCTTCAAATAAAGGGCCGCTTTTGATAGATTTTTTGAGAGTGGATGATACTGGGGCAATGCAGTGTATCCTTACGGGTTAACAGAATAGGCATACCGACACCAGTTCTGACAAAAGGTCACCGACCTGAAACGTTATCTCTGTTTCTCTCGCCACAGATGCTGCCTGGCTTGATGAGTATCTCTCTGCTCCTCCAATTCTGGCCCGGATTTTAGTCACTCCATCATTGGTGGTCATGCCGTCAGCTGTTTACGCCCTAAGCTCTGGAATTCCTTGCCTAAACCTCTCCACCTCTCTCTCGCTCCTCCTTTAAGACAGTCCCTAAAACCTTTTGGTCACCTGTCCTAATATCACTTTATGTGATTCAGTATCAAATATTGTTTGACAATGCTCTTCTGAAGTGCCTTGGGAAATTTGTCTACATTAAAGATGCTATATAAATGCAAGTTTTTTCTTTATTCATTCATAGGATGTGGGTGCCGCAGGCAAGGCCGGCATTTATTGCCCATCCCTAATTGCCTTTGAGAAGGTGGTGGTGAGCCGCCTTCTTGAACCGCTGCAGTCCGTGTGGTGAATGTACTCCCACAGTGCTGTGAGGGAGGGACGGCCGTTATATTTCCAAGTGAGGATGGTGTGTGACTTGGAGGGGAACTTGGAGGTGATGGTGTTCCCATGCGCTAGGTGGAAGAAGTCATAGATTTGGGAGGTGCTGTCGAAGAAGCCTTGGCGAGTTGCTGCTGTGCATCTTGTAGAAGGTACACTTTGAGGATGTATCGAGCAAGAAGGATAAAGGGGAACCAATTGATGTCGTATATTTGGATTTCTAGAAGGCATTCGATAGGGTGCCACACAAAAGGTTACTGCACAAGATAAGGGCTCACAGGATTGGGGTAATATATTAGTGTGGATAGAAGATTGGCTAACTAACAGAAAACAGATTCGGGATAAATGGGTGATTTTCAGATTGGCAAACAGTAACTTGTGGGATGCAACAGGGATCGGTGCTGGGGCCTCAAATATTTACAATTTATATTCATGACTTGAATGAAGGGACCGAGTGTAACGTAATCAAATTTGCTGATGATACAAAGATAGGTAGGAAAGCAAGTTGTGAGGAGGACACAAAGAATCTACAAAGAGATAGAGATAGGCTCAATGAGTGAACAAAAATTTGGCAGATAGACTATGGGAAAATGTGAGGTTATCCACTTTGGTTGGAAAAATAAAAAAGCAAATTATTACAAAATGCTGCGGTACAGCGGAATCTGGGGGTTCTTGTACACAAAATGCTAAACATTAGTATACAGGTACAGCAAGTAGTCAGGAAGGCAAATGAAATGTTGGCCTTTATTGCAAGGGGGATGGAATATAAAATTAGGGAAGTCCTGCTACAACCGTACAGGGTATTGGTGAGGCCACACCTGGAGTACTGGCGTACAGTTTCGGTCTCCTTATTTAAGGAAGGATATACTTGCATTGGCGGCAGTTCAGAGAAGGTTCATGAAGTTGATTCCTGAGAATGAAGGGGTTGTCGTATGAAGAAAGGTTGAGCAGGTTGGGCCTATACTCACTGGAGTTCAGAAGAATGAGAGGTGATCTTATTGAAACATATAAGATTGGCAGAGCACATGCAGGGAGGAGGATGTTTCCCCTCATGTGGGAATCTAGAACTAGGGGCATAGTTTCAGAATAAGGGGCCCCCCATTTAAAACAGAAATGTGGAGGAATTTCTTCTCTCAGAGGGTCGTGAATCTTTGGAACTCCCTACCCCAGAGAGCTGTGGAGGCTGCGTCTTTGAATATATTTAAGGTGGAGATAGGCAGCTTTTTGAAAGATAAGGGAGTCAAGGGTTATGGGGAACGGGCGGGAAAGTGGAGTTGAGGCCAGGATCAGATCAGGCATGATCTTATCGAATGGCTGAGCAGGGTCGAGGGGCCAAAAGGCCAACTCCTGCTCCTATTTCTTTCTTAGGTTTTTATGTTCACACTGCAGCCATGGTGGGCCGATGGTGGAGGGAGTGAATGTTTAAAGTGGTGGATGTGGAGCCAATCACGCGGGCTGCTTTGTCCTGGATGGCGATGAGTTTCTTGAGCAATGTTGGAGTTGTACTCATCCAGGCAAGTGGAGAGTATTCCATCACACTCCTGACTTGTGCCTTGTTGTTGCATCTTCATTTGCTGTAGAAACATAGAAACATAGAAAATAGGTGCAGGAGTAGGCCATTCGGCCCTTCGAGTCTGCACCACCATTCAATATGATCATGACTGATCATGCAACTTTAGTACTCCATTTGTTGTGTTCCTAACACAGATGCACACAGGGAGGTTAAAGTAACAGTGACCTCAATCTTTATTAAGACACTCCAGAGTGAGTAACAAGCCTTAAGGGCCGGATTATATACAGTGCTCCCAAGGGATGCTGGGATCCTTTGGGACTTCAGGGGATGAGCTCCCTGGTGGTGGAACATGGGAGTGCATGCTTTACAGAAAAACAACATCACTCCCCTGCAAAGTCAGAGTGAAAACTATTTACAAGGTGAGGCGGTCGGGAACCTTTCTTTCCCTGGTGGACCGTGCGGTACCAATGTTTGTTCTGGTGTGTTGGCTGTGCCCGCGCCGGGCTGGTGTGTTGTTGGCCCTACAGGGCTGCTGGGTGAACCTGGCCTTGTTGGGCTGTTGGGCGTGATGGGTTTGATTTCCTGGTCCGGCGTGGTGACGTTGATCCTTTGGGTGTGTGTTATGGGCTCGATAAAGGTGGTGTCTGTTGTGGGTTGTTCAGGGCAGTCTGTGAACCGCAGCCTCGTTTGGTCCAGGTGCTTTCTGCAAATTTTTCCATTGTCTAGTTTGACTACAAACACCCTATTCCCTTCTTCAGCTATCACCGTGCCCGTAATCCACTTGGGACCATGTCCATAGTTTAGCACATACACAGGTTCATTCAGATCAATTTCCCGCGACCATCGCTTACATTTTGTTGCTGCCGCCTGCTCTCTACCTGATCATGCAGTTTGGGGTGAACCAGCGAGAGTCTGGTTTTAAGTGTCCTTTTCATGAGTAGCTCAGCTGGGGGCACCCCTGTGAGCGAGTGGGGTCTCATGCGGTAGCTGAGCAGTACTCGGGACAGGCGGGTTTGGAGTGAGCCTTCCATGACTTGTTTGAGGCTCTGTTTGATAGTTTGTACTGCCCGCTCTGCCTGCCCATTGGAGGCTGGTTTAAACGGGGCCGAGGTGACATGTTTGATCCCATTGCGGGTCATGAATTCTCTAAATTCAGCACTGGTGAAACATGGCCCGTTGTCACTGACCAGTATGTCAGGCAGGCCGTGGGTGGCAAACATGGCCCTCAGGCTTTCAATGGTGGTGGTGGCGGTGCTTCCCGACATTATTTCACATTCAATCCATTTTGAAAAAACATCCACCACCACCAGGAACATTTTACCGAGAAACGGGCCCACATAGCCGACATGGATCATCGACCATGATCTGGAGGGCCAGGACCACAAACTTAGTGGTGCCTCTCTGGGCGCGTTGCTCAACTGAGCACACATGCTGCATTGCCATACACAGGACACTAAGTCAGAGTCGATACCGGGCCACCACACGTGGGATCTGGCTATCACTTTCATCATTACTATACCCGGGTGTGTGCTGTGGAGATCCGAGATGAACGTCTCCCTGCGCTTTTTGGGAAGCACTACGCGGTTACCCCACAACAGGCAGTCTGCCTGAATGGACAGCTCATCCTTTCACCGCTGGAACGGCTTGATTAGCTCTTGCATTTCAACGGGGATGCTGGCCCAGCTCCCATTCAGTACACAGTTTTTTACTAGGGACAGCAGAGGATCTTGGCTGGTCCAAGTCCTAATCTGGCGGGCCGTGTCAAGTGATTTATCATTTTCAAATGCTTCCATAATCATCAACAAATCTGCGGGCTGCGCCACCATTAACAAGTTTGCAGACTCCGTCATTTCCACCCCCATAGTGGGCAATGGTAGCTGACTGAGAGCATCCGCACAGTTCTCAGTGCCTGGCCTGTGGCGGATGGTATAGTCATACACTGATAGCGCGAGTGCCCACCTTTGTATGCAGGCTGAGGCATTAGTATTTATCCCCTTATTTTCAGCGAACAGGGATATGAGGGGCTTGTGATCAGTTTCCAGCTCAAATTTGAGGCCAAATAGGTACTGATGTATTTTCTTTACCCCGAACACACACGCTAATGCCTCTTTCTCAATCATGCTGTAGGCCCTCTTGGCCTTAGACAAGCTCCTGGAAGCTTAGGCGACAGGTTGCAACTTCCCCGCAACGTAATACACACCCGACTCCGTACGACGATGCATCACATGCTAGCACGAGTCTTTTACACGGGTTATACAAGCAGCTTGTTGGAGCATAAAATGTTTCTGGCTTTCTCAGAAGCAATCACTTGTTTTTTTTCCCCATAACCAGTTCTCACCTTTACGCAATAACACATGTAGGGGCTCTAGGAGGGTGCTTAACCTCGGTAGGAAATTAACAAAATAGTTGAGGAGTCTCAGGAACGACCGCAGCTCCGTGACATTCTGTGGCCTGGGCGCATTCCTGATAGCCTCTGTCTTGGTGTCTATGGGCCGAATGCCAACCGCCGCGATCTTTCTCCCCAAAAACTCCACTTCTGTTGCCATGAAGACGCATTTCGACCTCTTCAGCCGCAGCCCTACACGATCCAGTCGCTGGAGGTCCTCCTCCAGGTTTTGTAGGTGCTCGGCGGTGTCCCGACCCGTGACCAATATGTTGTCCTGAAAAACCACCGTGCGTGATATCGACTTTAGTAGGCTCTCCATGTTTCTCTGGAAGATCGCTGCAGCCGACCGAATTCCAAACGGGCATCTGTTGTATATGAACAGTCCCTTGTGCGTGTTGATGCAGGTGAAGCCCTTCGAAGACTCCTCCAGCTCCTGCGTCATGTAGGCCGAAGTCAGGTCAAGCTTCGTGAACGTCTTGCCTCCTGCCAGCGTCGCAAATAGGTTGTCTGCCTTAGGTAGCGGGTATTGGTCCTGTAGCGAGAAACGATTAATAGTTACTTTATAATCGCCTCAAATCCTGACCGTGCCATCACTTTTGAGTACTGGAACAATCGGGCTGGCCCACTCGCTGAATTTCACTGGGGAGATGATGCCCTCGCGTTGCAGCCTGTCCAGCTTGATTTCCACTCTCTCCCTCATCATGAGGTACCGCTCGCGCCTTGTGGTGAATGGGTCGTGCCTCTGGGACCAAGTGGATCCGCAGCTTTGCCCCGGAAAAGTTTCCAATGCCTGGTTCAAAAAGGGAAGGAAATTTGTTAAGAACCTGGGTAGATGAGGCCTCATCGACATGTGATAGCGCTCGGATGTCATCCCAGTTCCAGCAGATTTTGCCCAGCCAGCTCCTTCCAAGCAGTGTGTGACCATCGCCTGGGACAATCCAGAGTGGCAGTTCATGCACCGTACCCTCGTAGGTGACCTTGACCATGGCGCTGCCTAGGACAGTGATAAGCTCTTTGGTGTACGTTCTCAGTTTCGTGTGGATGGGGCTCAGGGCTGATCTAAGTGCCTTGTTGCACCACAATCTCTCAAACATCTTTTTACTCATGATGGATTGGCTAGCGCCAGTGTCCAGTTCCATGGTTACGGGTAAGCCATTCAATTTTACGTTTAGCATTATAGGTGGACATTTCATCGAAAATGTGTGCACCCCATGTACTTCAGCATCTGCCTCCTCTCTCTGAGGCTCGAAATTGCATTGGTCCACCATGGACCGATCTTCCTCTGTCATGTGGTGGTTAGCAGGTTTTGCAGAGCTTGCAGCTCGTCTGCAAGCTCGTTGGAGGTGACCAATTGTTCCACAGCTCTTGCAAACATACCCTTTGAAGCGGCATGAATGTAGCTTTTGTAGGCCTTCCCAAGCTGCTGCTCCGACTCCTCGATCTCCCTCAAGCTTTTTAATACCGTGCCTGCACAGTAGCTCAGACCAACAAATCATAATGATTTAAAACTGTTTCTAATATATTTTGCATTGCATCTGAATTATACAAACAGAATATTTAATGGCAAGCCATTGGCTTATTAGTGGGGTAAAAGCAATACTGAACAAGGAAGGAGGGAGGGAAGGAAGGAAGGAAGGAAGGAAGGAGGAAGGAAGGAAGGAAGGAAAGAAGGAAGGAAAATATTGGAATCAATTATTAAGGATGAAATAGCAGCACATTTGGAAAGCAGTGACAGGATTGGTCCAAGTCAGCATGGATTTCTGAAAGGGAAATCATGCTTGACAAATCTTCTGGAATTTTTTGAGGATGTAACTAGTAGAGTGGACAAGGGAGAATGAGTGGATGTGGTGTATTTGGACTTTCAAAAGATTTTTGACAAGGTCCCACACAAGAGATTGGTGTGCAAAATTAAAGCACATGTTATTGGGGGTAATGTACTGACGTGGATAGAGAACTGGTTGGCAGACAGGAAGCAGAGAGTCGGGATAAACGGGTCCTTTTCAGAATGGCAGGCAGTGAATGGTGGGGTGCCACAGGGCTCAGTGCTGGGACCCCAGCTATTTACAATATACATCAATGATTTCGATGAAGTTTGCAGATTGCACTAAGCTGGGTGGCGGTGTGAGCTGTGAGGAGGACGCTAAGAGGCTGCAGGGTGACTTGGACAGGTTAGGTGAGTGGGCAAATGCATAGCAGATGCAGTATAATGTGGATAAATGTGAGGTTATCCACTTCGGTGGCAAAAACACAAAGGCAAAATATTATCTGAATGGTGGCAGATTAGGAAAAGGGGAGATGCAACGAGATCTGGGTGTCATGGTACATCAGTCATTGAAAGTTGGCATGCAGGTACAGCAGGCAGTGAAGAAGGCAATTGGCATGTTGGCCTTCATAGCTAGGGGATTTGAGTATAGGAGCAGGGAGGTCTTAATACAGTTGTACAGGGCCTTGGTGAGGCCTCACCTGGAATATTGTGTTCAGTTTTGGCCTCCTAATCTGAGGAAGGATGTTCTTGCTATTGAGGGAGTGCAGCAAAGGTTCACCAGACTGATTCCCGGGATGGCAGGACTGATATATGAGGAGAGACTAGATCGTCTGGGCCTGCATTCAATGGAGTTTAGAAGGATGAGAGGGGATCTCATAGAAACGTATAAAATTCTGACAGGACTGGACAGGTTAGATGCAGGAAGAATGTTCTCGATGTTGGGGAAGTCCAGAACCAGGGGACACAGTCTAAGGATAAGGGGTAAGCCATTTAGGACCGAGATGAGGAGAAACTGCTTCACTCAGAGAGTTGTTAACCTGTGGAATTCTCTACTGCAGAGAGTTGTTGATGCCAGTTCATTGGATGTATTCAAGAGGGAGTTAGATATGGCCCTTATGGCTAAAGGGATCAAGGGATATGAAGAGAAAGCGGGAAAGGGGTACTGAGGTGAATGATCAGCCATGATCTTATTGAATGGTGGTGCAGGCTCGAAAGGCTGAATGGCCTACTCCTGCACCTATTTTCTATGTTTCTGTGTTTCTATGTTTCACTTAAGCTAATGCTCACCTCCCTTCAAGTGATTCTGTCCTTCATTTGGCAGGCATAAAGATGCCGATTAGAAGCCCTTTGTACCTTTTCCTCTCGAGTTAAACTCTTCATAATTCTATGATAATGATTCTTTTTGCACTGCTGACCCAGAAAAGTCCCTTGCTCGGTCAGTTTGTGTTGCAGTGAATCAATGAAGAATGAGCACATTTAATCAATGAAGACTTTTAAAAGCTCCAACTGTACTTGCTTGCTCTGGACCTGTGCGATGTGTATTTAGGATTATGTTCTTTGTGGATTAGTTGAATCAAGAAGGACCATGGCCTGTTTTAGTCACATTTCTCAGATTAGTGCTATAATGGGATTACATATTTTAATTTGCAGTGCACTTTTATCAATGTTCCTTAATATTTTAATCCTTTTTTTTTTAACGTGTTTCAAGAGATACTCTGGAGTATTTCTCCTCTTAACAGCTTCGAGCAATCGTAGCCCAAGTATGATGCGAGTCATCTGTGTGTGCGCTCTGCATACCACTGCAAGGTACAGCGCGAGCTGGTGCAAAAGGGCGATGGCAGCGAAGAGGACAAATGGATTGGGCATCATCAAGGTCCAGGTCGGTGATTGGAGCGTGGGCAGGTACAGCAGGAGCGGCGAGGTCGGGGCGAAGGAGCGGCGAGAGATTGTAGAGGGATGTGATCGGGGCCCAGGAGAGGCGTGAGTTTGGGGCTCAGAAGAGGCAAGGGCCCAGGGGCAGCACGGGCCCAGCCCACACTGCAACATGTGCAACTAGGTCCGTGCAGCGGAGCTGGTCTCCAGTCGTCTTGGTTAATCCTTGCTACTGGACCAAGACCTAGCTCTGTCAAGCCCGTGTGCTGGCTGGTGTTGCAACGGTCACCACACGTTAATAAAATCCACCCTTCAGGATGTAGTTCGGGATCTGGAATATTAGGTTCTTCATTGAAAACACCTGTGAACTCATCCCTTCTTGGCGTGGAAGCAAGTCATCCTCGTTTTGAGGGACTGCCTATGATGATGCATAGAAACATAGAAACATAGAAAATAGGTGCAGGAGTAGGCTATTCGGCCCTTTGAGCTTGCACCGCCATTCAATGAGTTCATGGCTGAACATGCAACTTCAGTACCCCATTCCTGCTTTCTTGCCATATCCTTTGATCCCCCTAGTAGTAAGGACTACATCTAACTCCTTTTTGAGTATATTTAGTGAATTGGCCTCAACAACTTTCTGTGGTAGAGAATTCCAAAGGTTCACCACTCTCTGGGTGAAGAAGTTTCTCCTCATCTCGGTCCTAAATGGCTTACCCCTTATCCTTAGACTGTGACCCCGGGTTCTGGACTTCCCCAACATTGGGAACATTCTTCCTGCATCTAACCTGTCTAAACCCGTCAGAACTTTAAACGTTTCTATGAGATCCCCTCTCATTCTTCTGAACTCCAGTGAATACAAGTCCAGTTGATCCAGTCTTTCTTGATATGTCAGTCCCGCCATCCGGGAATCAGTCTGGTGAACCTTCGCTGCTCTCCCTCAATAGCAAGAATGTCCTTCCTCAAGTTAGGAGACCAAAACTGTACACAATACTCCAGGTGTGGCCTCACCAAGGCCCTGTAGAACTGTAGTAACACCTCCCTGCCCCTGTACTCAAATCCCCTCGCTATGAAGGCCAACATGCCATTTGCTTTCTTAACCGCCTGCTGTACCTGCATGCCAACCTTCAATGACTGATGTACCATGATACCCAGGTCTCGTTGCACCTCCCTTTTACCTAATCTGTCACCATTCAGATAATAGTCTGTCGCTCTGTTTTTACCACCAAAGTGGATAACCTCACATTTATCCACATTATACTTCATCTGCCATGCATTTGCCCACTCACCTAACCTATCCAAGTCACTCTGCAGCCTCATAGCATCCTCCTTGCAGCTCACACTGCCACCCAACTTAGTGTCATCGCAAATTTGGAGATACTACATTTAATCCCCTCATCTAAATCATTAATGTACAATGTAAACAGCTGGGGCCCCAGCACAGAACCCCACTAGTCACTGCCTGCCATTCTGAAAAGTACCCATTTACTCCTACTCTTTGCTTCCTGTCTGCCAACCAGTTCTCAATCCACGTCAGCACACTACCCCCAGTGCCATGTGCTTTAACTTTGCACATTAATCTCTTGTGTGGGCCCTTGTCGAAAGCCTTCTGAAAGACCAAATACACCACATCAACTGGTTCTCCCTTGTCCACGCTACTGGAAACATCCTCAAAAAATTCCAGAAGATTTGTCAAGCATGATTTCCCTTTCACAAATCCATGCTGACTTGGACCTATCATGTCACCTCTTTCCAAATGCGCTGCTATGACATCCTTAATAATTGATTCCATCATTTTACCCACTACCGATGTCAGGCTGACCGGTCTATAATTCCCTGTTTTCTCTCTCCCTCCTTTTTTTAAAAGTGGGGTTACATTGGCTACCCTCCACTCCATAGGAACTGATCCAGAGTCTATGGAATGTTGGAAAATGACTGTCAATGCATCTGCTATTTCCAAGGCCACCTCCTTAAATACTCTGGGATGCAGACCAGCAAGCCCTGGGGATTTATCGGCCTTCAATCCCATCAATTTCCACAAAACAATTGTACTACCCAACAATGTGACTCCACTCTATTCTGCCAACATAACAATATTCACCGCCAATGTTCCCTCTCATATTTTAGTGGGTGATTTTTTTCTTTGATTTCGGCCCATTCAAATTTCCGTGCATGCAGGTGAGCCGGCTGCACTGGACCTCCAGACCGCCGCACAGCTTAACGGGAGGGCCCAGCAGATTGGAAAACTGTAAATGGAACTCCCCTATTTAAAAACAGAGGCAGACGAAATGCAGGAAACTATAGACCAGTTAGCCTAACATTTGTGGTTGGGAAAATGTTGGAGTCCATTATTAAAGAAGCAGTAACAGGACATTTGGAAAAGCAAAATTCAATTAGGCAGAGTCGGCATGGAATTATGAAGGGGAAATCATGTTTGACAACTTTGTTGGAGTTCTTTGAGGATGTAACGAACAGGATGGATAAAGGGGAACCAGTGGATGTGATGTAGTTGGACTTTCAGAAGGCATTTGACAAGGTGCCACATAAAAGGTTACTGCACAAGATAAAAATTCACTGAGTTGGGGGTAATATATTAGCATGGATAGAGGATTGGCCAACTAACAGAGAACAGAGAGTCGGGATAAATGGTTAATTCTCTGGTTGGCAACTAGTAACTAGTTGGGTGCCGCAGGGATCAGTGCTGGGACCCCAATTATTTACAATCTATATTAACGACTTGGAAGAAGGGACTGAGTGTAACGCAGCCAAGTTTGCTGACGATTCAAAGATGGGAGAAAAAGCAATGTGTGAGGAGGACACAAAAATCTGCAAAAGGACATAGACAGGCTAGGTGAGTGGGCAAAAATTTGACAGATGGAGTATAATGTTGGAAAGTGTGAGGTCATGCACTTTGGCAGAAAATAAATCAAAGAGCAAGTGATTATTTAAATGGAGAAAGATTGCAAAGTGCCGCAGTACAGCGGGACCTGGAGGTACTTGTGCATGAAACACAAAAGGATAGTATGCAGGTACAGCAAGTGATCAGGAAGGCCAATGGAATCTTGGCCTTTATTGGAAAGGGGATGGAGTATAAAAGCAGGGAAGTTTTATTACAGCTATTGGTGAGGCCACATCTGGAATACTGCGTGCAGTTTTGGTTTCCATATTTACGAAAGAATATACTTGCTTTGGAGGCAATTCAGAGAAGGTTCACTAGGTTGATTCCAGGGATGAGGGGGTTGACTTTGGGCCTCTACTCATTTGAATTCAGAAGAATGAGAGGTGATCTTATCGAAAGGTATAAGATTATGAGGGGCTTGACAAGGTGGATGCAGAGAGGATGTTGCCACTGATGGGGGAGACTAGAACTAGAGGGCATGATCTTAGAATAAGGGGCCGCCCATTTAAAACAGAGATGAGGAGAAATTTCTTCTCTCAGAGTGTTGTAAATCTGTGGAATTCGCTGCCTCAGAGAGCTGTGGAAGCTGGGACATTGAATAAATTTAAGACAGAAATAGACAGGTCCTTAAACGCTAAGGGGATAAAGGATTATGGGGAACGGGTGGGGAAGTGGAGCTGAGTCCATGATCAGATCAGCCATGAGTATGGCCTACTCCTGTTCCTATTTCTTATGTTCTTATGTTCTTATTGGTCACCAAAAATTTTAATTAATTAATTGTAACGAGCAATTTGGGCCATTTTTGAGAGCCGTGACAAAGTGCTATATAAGTGTAGGTCTTTCTTTTAAACTCAGAGCAGCTCTACAATTGATATTTAAAAAAGGCAGAATAGACATAAGTTCACCTGAATCTCATCTTGTGGGAATGCACCAGGGACACAAACTCTCTGAAGATACATAGTCGGCTTCCTGAAGACACCTTGGGAATAATTTTGACTTTGACAGCCAGAGGCTCAGTGGGCAGCACCCTCGCGTCTCAATCAGAAAGGTTGTGGGTACAAGTCCCACTCCAGGGACTTGAGCACAAAAATCTAGGCTGACACTCCAGCACAGTGCTGAGGGAGT
Organism: Pristiophorus japonicus; assembly: GCF_044704955.1. NCBI lineage: Eukaryota > Metazoa > Chordata > Chondrichthyes > Pristiophoridae > Pristiophorus > Pristiophorus japonicus. Next base: position 210,844,010 of record NC_091987.1, on the reverse strand, counting down.
GCTGCACTGTCGGAGATGCCGTCTTTTGAATGAGACGTTAAACGAAGGCCCCGTCTGCCCTCTCAGGTGGACGTAAAATCTCCCATGGCACTATTTCGAAGAAGAGCAGGGGAGTTCTCCCCAGTGTCCTGGCCAATATTTATAAGAACATAAGAAATAGGAACAGGAGTCGGCCATTTGGCCCCTCGAGCCTGCTCCGTCAATCAATAAGATCATGGCTGATCTGATCATGGACTCAGCTCCACTTCCCCGCCTGCTCCTCATAATCCTTTATCCCCTTATCGTTTAAGTAAGCGTCTATTTCTATCTTAAAGTTACTCAACGTCCCAGTTTCCACAGCTCTCTGAGGCAGTGAATTCCACAGATTTCCACTGAGAGAAGAAATTTCTCCTCATCTCTGTTTTAAATGGGCGACCTTTTATTCTAAGATTATGCCCTCTAGTTCTAGTCTCCCCCATCAGTGGAAACATCCTCTCTGCATCCACCTTGTCAAGCCCCCTCATAATCTTATACGTTTCAATAAGATCGCCTCCCTCAACTAACATCACTAAAACAGATTATCTGGTCATTATCACTTTGCTGTTTGTGGGAGCTTGCTGTGTGCAAATTGGCTGCCGTGTTTCCAAAATTAAAGCAGTGACTACACTTCAAAAAAGTACTTCATTGGCTGTAAAGCACTTTGGGACATTACTGGTCGTGAAGGGCGCAATATAAATGCGAGTGTCTCTTGTGCAATAGTGTAAAATGAGTGACCGTGAATCGGCAACCCGGTTGACATCAGTCCCCATTTTTATTTCCACCGAAAAAGTTGCCAAAAAGATTTACAAGTATGATACCAGGACTGAGAAGTTATAACTATCGGGAAAGATAGAACAGGCTGGTACTCTTTTCTCTGGAAAGGAAAAGGTTGAGAGGCAACCTGGTAGAGGTCTATAAAACTATGAAAGGGTTTGAGAGGGTTGATATAAAGCTGTTTCTACTTGTGGGGTAAATCCAAAATCATAAATATAAGATAGTCACTAATAAATCCAAGAAGGAATTCAGGAGAAACTTACTTACACAGAGAGTTGTAACAGAGTGGAACTCGCTACCAGAGGGAGTGTTTGAGTCGAATAGCACAGATGCATTTAAGGGAAAGCGAGATAAGCACATGGGGGAAAAAGATTAGGGTGTTAGGGTGCAATGAATCAAGGAGGCTCACGAGGAGCATTCACATAGACCAGTTGTGCCAAACGGCCTGATTCTGTGCTAGAAGTACTGCGTAAGGGAAAACAGCGGAATCGTTGCTGAGTGTGAAATTTTAAACTATATTGTACAATAGCAACCACCAGATGGTGCCAGTGGCTCTCGGCCGGTGCACAGATGAGTCTGGGAAAAGTAGTCACAGGCCGCTTTGCAGGAATCAGTCCCAAAACTGTGCCTCTGGTATAGCAGCAACCTGTGAATCTAAAACCCTGATACCCTCAACAACACTCTTCTAAAAGTATCACGTGTCTGGGTGAAGGAAACGCTGGATTAAGATTGATCCCTTGGTTGATAATACATGTAAAGAAATCAAGCCGCATTGCTGGTTTCCTTGATACATCAACCATTGCTTTTGCTGTTTTTAAAAATTGGATTTAGTTTTCTATTTTACTTCGATCTTACAGCGAGTGTAAACTATTCATTCATGGGATGTGGGCGTCGACGGCATTTATTGCCCATCCCTAAATTGCTCTCGGGAAGGTGGTGGTGAGCCGCCATCTTGAATACAACTGTGTGTCTTGCTGGGCCACTTCAGGGGGCAGTTAAGAGTCAACCTCAGTGCTGTGGGTCTGGAGTCACATTTAGGCCAAATTCTCCAGTATTGGAGAAGAGAACTTGAACTTCAAGAGAACTGTTGAGATAGCGAGGAAGTGGTGGCAGGGATTTGAGGCAAATTGTTCGGGCAGTGAAGTTAATGGTTCAGGAATATTGTTGGGAAAATGAAGCACATGACTGGATAGTTGTGCCAGTGTTGGTCCTTGAGAAACACTTTTGGAACAGTTAGATTTGGGGATTGAGGTACACTGTTGACACAGGAGCTTGACAAAGTGGCACTTAACAGGAAAGTGAGGCTGAAGTACACAATTGTCACATGGAAGTGGTCAGATGCAAGTCATCTACGATGGCCTGTATGTTTCCTTGGGATTTGTCCAGTGTTCCCACTGTCTGTAATGTTCTTTTGTCTTCAGAAGATGTAATCAAAGCTTCCTTTATGAGTCAGTGGGTAAATTCAGTAGCAACTGGGGCACCAGGTAAAGGTCCCAAGCTCAATCCCTGGTCAATGGTAAGCTAACTGTTCTCAGCTAGGATGATAAGGGTATGACAATTGGCTTCAGTGTTTTTTGGGAGGGGCACAACGACCCGGTGTTGCTGCTCCTCATCGCTAACGAATGAGTCTGGCTGAAAAGTGTGAACAAACTTAATTTTAGCAGCGGCCCAGGAGAGGCGAGGGCCCAGGGGCAGCACGGGGCCAGCCCACACTGTGATATGTGAGCGCACTAGGTCCGTGCAGAAGAGCTGGTCTCCAGTCATCATGGTTAACCCTTGCCACTGGACCAAGACCTAGCTCTGTCAAGCCCGTGTGGTGGCTGGTGTGCAACGGCCACCCCACGTTAAAAAAATCCACGCACAGGCATCTTCCACCCTTCAATATGTAGTTCAGGATCTGGAATATCAGATCCTTCATCAAAACACCTGTGAACTTTTTGGAAGCAAGTCATCCTCGATACGAGGGACTGCCTAAGAAGAATCAGCCAGACTGGATAAGGACGGCAGATTTCCTTCCCTAAAGGACGTTAGTGGACAGATGGGTTTATTTCAACAATCTAGTAGTTTCATGGTCACCATTACTAATACTAACTTTTTGTTCCAAAAAGTTTTAATTTCCCAGTTACATGGTGGGATTATGAACTCACGTCTCTGGATCATTCATCCAAGCCTCAGGATTACTAGTTCTGTAACATAACCTCTACGCTACCGTACATTTCAGTAACTATGCCACATTATTGGAACTGTACTTCAAATCTAAGAATTCAACTTCAAAAACAAAATTAAATACATGTGTGAAATTGGATTTACCTGGATGTGCACTTGAAGTGCCGTAACCTACAGGGCTATGGACCGAGAGCTGGAAAGTGGGATTAAGCTGGATAGCTCTTTTTTGGCCAGCACAGACACGATGAACCGAATGGCCTCCTTCTGTGCTGTAAATTTCTATGACTCAGTATATATTCATCACCACTCATCATCATAGGCAGTCCCTCGAAATCGAGGAAGACTTGCTTCCACTCTAAAAGTGAGTTCTCAGATGACTGTACAGTCCAATACGGGAATTACAGTCTCTGTCACAGGAGGGACAGACAGTGGTTGAAGGAAAGGGTGGGTGGGGAGTCTGGTTTGCCGCACGCTCCTTCCGCTGTCTGCGCTTGATTTCTGCACGCTCTCGGCGACGAGACTCGAGGTACTCAGCGCCCTCCCGGATGCACTTCCTCCACTTAGGGCGGTCTTGGGCCAGGGACTCCCAGGTGTCGGTGGGGATGTTGCACTTTATCAAGGAGACTTTGAGGGTGTCCTTGAAACGTTTCTTCTGCCCACCTGGGGCTCACTTGCCGTGTAGGAGTTCCGAGTAGAGCGCTTGCTTTGGGAGTCTCGTGTCGGGCATGCGGACGATGTGGCCCGTTCAACGGAGCTGGTCGAGTGTGGTCAGTGCTTCGATGCTGGGGATGTCGGCCTGAGCAAGAACACTGATGTTGGTGCGTCTGTCCTCCCAGGGGATTTGCAGAATTTTGCGGAGGCAGCGTTGGTGGTATTTCTCCAGCACTTTGAGGTGTCTGCTGTATATGGTCGACATCTGTGAGCCATATAGGAGGGCGGTTATCACAACTACCCCTGTAGACCATAAGCTTGGTGCCAGATTTGAGGTCCTGGGCTTCAAACACTTTTCCTCAGGCGACCGAAGGCTGGACTGGTGCAATGGAGGCGGTGTTGGATCTTGTGATATCTTCACAGAGCACACACACACACACAGTTTCTTAAGATGGCAGGCTCTCTGTCCGGAAGCTACCTGTCTGTTTATTATAACTCTGCAGCTGCAGTACACAATACGTCCACATCCACAGTATCGAGCTACAAGCATTACAAGCTTACAGCACTTGCAGACATCACGTTGTCTGCTGCCTCACGTTGTCCGAAACAATGGGGTTGACTGTAAGATTTTGTAAATGACCATTTACTAACAGGTCCCCGCCACTTACAACATCCACACTTAGCACAGGCGGCCGCCATGTCGATAAAATGGCGCTAACCATTTGTCCTTACCATAGGCGACAAATCCCCCAACATTAACATGCTGGGGGCGCCACTGACCACAGCCTCAACTGCACCTCTCTCACTCACTCGTTCTGTTTCCTCAACTCAGTCCTTTTAATGTTTGTGGGCAGTTCCAGTTTAGAGCAATGTGCAGTCAGCAGACACAAGTTATACTGCCAGTCACACATCTGTGTGAGCCTTGACCCATCACTCCATGGGGTTTGTGTGCCGTACTGAGAGAGTGCTACACTGCCAGAGGTGTGCCGTCTTTGGCATGAGATGTTAAACCCAGGCCCCGTCTGCTCTTTCAGATGGACATAAAAGATCCCACAGGCACTATTTTGAAGACGAGCAGGGGAGTTATCCCCGGTGTCCTGGGGCCAATATTTATCCCTCAATCAACATCACTAAAAAAACAGATTGTCTGGTCATTATCACATTGCTGTTTGTGGGAGCTTGCTGTGCGCAAATTGGCTGTCGCGTTTCCTAATTTACAACAGTGACTACGCTTCAAAAGTTACTCCATTGGCTGTAAAGCGCTTTGAGACGTCTGGTGGTCATGAAAGGCGTTATATAAATGCAAGCCTTTCTTTTTGCCAGCCACATAAATGCGGTGGGAGGGGTCCCCCCTGTGCTACCACTGGGTGAAAGCAGTCCTTGAGGACAACAGCCTGGAGAGACTGCACTTTGGAATACGGCCAAGGACCTGGCGAAGACTCTGGGAGCCTAAGGTTGAGAGGTGGAGATCCGTGTTTGTGGCGAGGGTGAGGAAAGTCCTGTGACTGAGGGAGGGATGTTAAGGGAAGACTATCTTAAGCGTCCTGTGCCTTATGAGGCCAATCTTCCCAACGCACCGTCATAATTTATCATCATCATCATCATCATAGGCAGTCCCTTGAAATCGAGGAAGACTTGCTTCCACTCTAAAAGCGAGTTCTCAGGTGACTGAACAGTCCAATACGGGAATTACAGTCTCTGTCACAGGTGGGACAGACAGTGGTTGAAGGAAAGGGTGCGTGGGGAGTCTGGTTTGCTGCACGCTCCTTCCGCTGCCTTCGCTTGGTTTCTGCATGCTCTTGGCGACGAGACTCGAGGTGCTCGGCGCCTTTTATAAGGAAATAAGAACATAAGAAATAGGAGCAGGAGGAGACCATTTGGCCCCATCAAGCCTGCTCCACCATTCAATAAGATCATGGCTGATCTGATCTTAGGCTCAGCTCCACTTCCCTGCCCACTCCCCATAACCCTCGACTCCCTTATCGTTCAAAAATCTGTCTATCTCCACCTTAAATATATTCAATGACCCAACTGCCACAGCTATCTGGGGCAGAGAATTCCACAGATTCATGATCCTGTGAGAAAATAAATTTCTCCTCATCTCAGCTCTGAAACTATGCCCCCTAGTTCTAGATTCTCCTACGAGGGGAAACATCCTCCCTGCAGCTACCTTGTCGAGCCCCCTCAGTATCTTATGTTTCAATAAGATCATCTCTCATTCTTCTAAACTCCAATTTCAATGGCACGAGGATGACAGAAGAAATTTTAAATAGAGAAATGTATATTAATTCACTCACGTCCACCTCTAGATCACATGATTGAATAAAATGGATACTTTTTTCAGCAGTACCTATTTAATGCTGGAGCAATCCTACAAAACAGTTCATGGCACTCTATAATCTGATTCTGAACAAATCGTATGCAAGCATAACAAACCACAGTGACAACAGATAACTTTCAGGCAAATATATAGACATCTTGATGGCCATAGCGAGGAGTTCAGTTGTGTTGTCATAACAACCTAAGGACCCGAAGTTGGTGAAGGACCCAGCCCACCCAAGTGTTGTCCAAAGGACCGCCGATGGCCGCCGAGGTACCTGATGGTACTTAGGGTGGGGTTTTCATCAAAAAGGTCCTTCAAAGGGCGGCGGGCGGCAAATGAGGGACTTACGCCGCCAATCTGGGCGGCAGCCGGCGGGAGCTCCCTTTCTTGGCGGCAAAGGCGCTTGCCGCCCAAGTGCTGGCTAGGATGGAATCAGGCCCACGGAGGGTCGAAGACCTGCAAAGAAAAAGCATTAAAAAAGAACATCGGACCCCATACAGGTAAGTCCCATACAGGTACAGGACAGTCCCGTGCAATTAGTTTTTAAGTCGGTTCACGGACTCACAGGATGCCTGCAATTTCTGTGGTCTGGAGAACGTGTTCCATGTGTATGTTCAATGTGCGAGGTTGCAGCCCCTGTTCCATTATTTGAAGGGGCTGCTGCTCGATTTTTGGCTGCACTTCAGTCCCACGCTCCTGATCTTTGGCCGCCCGGGGCAGAGAGGAGCGGGCAGGTCGCTGGGCCTCCTCGTAGGACTGCTCCTGGGCCTGGCCAAGGTGGCCATTAACTGGTCCCGGCAGCGGGCGGTCGAGGGTGTCATTCAGCCCGACTGCCTGCCTCTCTTCTGTGGTACGTTCATGCCAGGGTGTCCCTGGAGATGAAGCACGCGGTGTCCACCGGTACGCTCGCGGCCTTCTGCGAGAGGTGGGCACCAAAGGGACTGGAGTGCATCATCACCCCCAACAACCAAATTTTAATTTGACTGTTTAATGTGCAAAAAGTTTTATTTGTTAATTTGTCGATTCTAATGCCCCGTTAATAACTTAAAATAGTTGTGGAGCTGTTGCACTGTGAGTGGCTTAGTCAGTCACATGATTTTTACAAGACTCAATAAAACCCCAGGTAATTGAGGTCAGGTTCTCCGCGATGGGGTGTATAGATGTGAACCTGGAGGATGAAATGCATCCTCAGTTGAATTGTTAAACCTTTGCTAATAAACCAGCTAGTTCTTTACAGCAAATGTGTAGCCATGAATTCTCAAGCAAAGAACCCATGAAGCAAATACACTGCAGCAATCAACCATTTTGCCCATCCGGATACCCAGGAATTTTGAAGCCATCCTAGTTTATACATCATATTACAGCATCTTCAGTGCTTATATAAACCGGGAGAACTTAAAAATTAGCTAGGCTTTATTACTTGAAGCAACAGCATAAAACAACTATTATAGTCCACCCCAATATGGAGGAATAATAGAGGAGCTTTAGTCAGGGAAGAGAGACTAAAATATAAGAAAGCACAAAATGAGGGCAGATCATTGGCCCATCAGGCCCAATGTTTGCACAGACCAGTTGACATCTACCTTATAAGAACATAAGAACATAAGAAACATTGTGGTTTCTATCCCACCCATTGACTCTCCCGAGGGAAAATGCTTCAAAAATGGCCCCCAAAAGTTAATCAAGGCTTGCATCCTAGGGTCTTAAGAGACGTAATGACAGGGATTGTGGATGCATTGGTTGTAATTTACCAAAATTCCCTGGATTCTGGGCAGGTCCCAGCAGATTGGAAAACTGCAAATCAAACGCCCCTGTTCAAAAAAGGAGGCAGACAAAAAGCAGGAAACTATTGACCAGTTAGCCTAACATCTGTGGTTAGGAAAATGTTGGAGTCCATTATTAAAGAAGCAGTAACAGGACATTTGAAAAGCAAAATTTGGTCAGGCAAAGTCAGCATGGATTTATGAAGGGGAAGTCATGGTTTGACAAATTTGCTGGAATTCTTTGAGGATGTAACGAACAGGGTGGATAAAGGGGAACCAGTGGATGTGGTGTATTTGGACTTCCAGAAGGCATTTGACAAGGTGCCACATAAAAGGTTACTGCACAAGATAAAAGTTCACGGGGTTGGGGGTAATATATTAGCATGGATAAAAGATTGGGTCAGGAACAGAGAACAGAGAGTTGGGATAAATGGTTCATTCTCTGGTTGGCTATCAGTAATGAGTGAGGTGCCGCAGGGATCAGTACTGGGACCCCAACTATTTACAATCTATATTAACGACTTGGAAGAGGGGACTGAGTGTAGTGTAGCCAAGTTTGCTGACGATACAAAGATGGGAGGAAGGGTAATGTGTGAGGAGGACATAAAGAGGCTGCATGAGGACATAGACAGGCGAAATGAGTAGGCAAGAATTTGGCAGATGGAGTATAATGTTGGAAAGTGTGAGGTCGTCCACTTTGGCAGAAAAATTTAAATGGAGAAAGATTGCAAAGTGCCGCAGTACAGCGGGACCTGGAGGTACTTGTGCATGAAAGGATAATATGCAGATACAGCAAGTGATCAGGAAGGCCAATGGAATCTTGGCCTTTATTGTAAAGGGGATGGAGTATAAAAGCAGTAAAGTCTTGTTACAGCTGTACAGGGTACTGCTGAGGCCACACCTGGAATACTGCGTGCAGTTTTGGTTTCCATATTTATGAAAGGATATACTTGCTGTGAAGGCAATTCAGAGAAGGTTCACTAGGTTGATCCCGGGGATGAGGGGGTTGACTTATGAGGAAAGGTTGAATAGGTTGGGCTCCTACTCATTGGAATTCAGAAGAATGAGAGGTGATCTTATAGAAAAGTATAAGATTATGAGGGGGCTTGACAAGGTGGATGCAGAGAGGATGTTTCCACTGATGGGGGAGACTAGAACTAGAGGGCATAATCTTAGGATAAGGGGCCGCCCATTTAGAACTGAGATGAGGAGGAATTTCTTCTCTCAGAGGGTTGTGAATCTATGGAATTCATTGCTTCAGACAGCTGTGAAAGCTGGAACATTAAATAAATTTAAGACAGAAATAGACAGTTTCTTAAATGATAAGGGGATAAGGGGTTATGGGGAACGGGCAGGGAAGTAGAACTGAGTCCATGATCAGATCAGCCATAATCTTATTGATTGGCTGAGCAGGCTCGAGGGGCCTTATGGCCTACTCCTGCTCCTATTTCTTATGTTCTTATGTTCTTATGTTCTTATGTAAACTCAGACATCTACCCACCCCCACTTATCAATTTTTCAATGCTGAACCATTGCTTTACACTGATGCCAGTTTTTTAGTCTTTGCAATGATCGTGTCCGTCTGCATTTATCTCCATAACCTTCAATTCCTTTCCTATCCAGTCTGAACTGAAGGGCTTAATCAATGTCACATTGGCTACGATTGGTCCGATCCTTGGTAGGTTTTAAGTGCTTTTATTCTTTTTTTTGTTCCCCTGAATTCAGAATGGTGTTTTTATTGATTGCGAGAAAATCGTATCCTTCAGACATTCTCCGCGACTTCCATGTTACTCTCCTCCTCAATATTGTGATTCACGGTCAAATGACGGCCCTGGTCTTTGGCACAGCAATGATTTAGACTATCCCAATACATACTAAGTGTGGAAAGATATTTTTTTTCCATTTCTTTAGCCGCCTGCGTGTCCTTTGCACTGCCCGGTGGTGTCTGGACCTCAAATACCTTCTCAAATTTACTATAGTCAACTTGGAATGCCCCTTTCTCCAATGTGATGCAGGACTCAAACCGGTGACCCCAGAGAATCTCATCTTCGTTATAGGAAGTCCTTGCTTGGCAGGTCATTCCTGTAAAGGAACACAAAATAAATGGCAAACTCATCAATTATTATCTTCGTTCTTTTGTTTGTTCACCTTACAGAACAGTGCAACATGATTAGGTCATAAGGGCATAAGAAATAGGAGCAGGAGTAGGCCATATGGCCCCTCGGGCCTGCTCCGTCATTCAATAAGATCATGGCTGATCTTCGACCTCAACTCTACTTTCCCGCCCGATCCCCATATCCCTTGATTCCTCTATCGTTCTTAGTTTTGAATATGTTCAACTTTGGAGCAGAGAATTCCAAAAATTCGCCACCCTCTGAGTGAAAAAATGTCTCCAGCTCTCAGTCCTAAATGGCCGACCCCTTATCTTGAGACTATGACCCACTAGCTCTAGACTCTCCAGCCAGGGGAAACAGCCTCTCAGCATCTACTCTGTCAAGCCTTCTCAGAATTTTATATGTTTCAATGAGATCACCTCTCATTCTTCTAAACTCCAGAGATGTAGGCCCACATATGCCCCACATTATGCTCCACAGTGAATCTTTTAAGAAGTTAAGCGGTAGGATGTAACTGACCTGTAGATTCCACTATGCCTTCCAGAATCACGATCATTTCAAACTGTTCCCTCTTCAATGATTGAGCACACATTTCCCAGAAGGGACTGCTGTCGTTAATGGTGTGGCTGATGGTTTGGGGTTCCACCAGGAAGAGACGGTCTTTCCCAGTGTCGTAACCGAGGTTAATTTCCGTCTGCTCCAGATGTATGAACTCGCCTTCCTTTGTGTGCCTGGATTTGATGAGCTTGGCCCTGAGTTTTGCGTCAACCATGTGGCTAGCCCTTAGGTCACCAATTCGAAACATCAAGCAAAGGCTCTCATCCCTGTGCGATATCACAGCAAATTTGCTGAACTTCAGGGTCTCGGCTCGCTTCTTAGGCCGTGAGATCTTCACAAACACGCAGCCCACCATCATGGCGTCGATCATGGAACCAACAATGCACTGAGCCATCAGTAAAATGACGCCTTCTGGACAATTAGAAGTCACCATGCGCGAGCCATAGCCAATTGTCCTCTGACTTTCAATAGATAACAATAATGCAGACACAAAGCCGTCCACATTATTCAAGCAGGGTTTCCAATCAGCCTCCCCTACATGGTTAATGTCATCTCTAATGTATGAATCCAAGAAGTAAAGAAATCCAAAAATCATCCAAGTCACAATGTAGCACGTCATGAAGACAATGAGAAACCACCGGTACTTCAGGTCCACGATTGTCGTGAAAATGTCAACCAGGAACTTTTGCTTCTCTACAATGGGTCCAAGATTCACTTTGCATTTCCCGTCTTTCGTCACATAACGCTGTCGCTTCTGCTGATGCGAAAATTTGTGGAGATGCCAGTCATCGCCCATCAACTTGCACCGCTGTTTGGGGGATCCCGGAACAGATAAGGCACCCCGTGCTGAATTTCGTAGATTCCGAGTATGATTCAGAAGGTTGGGCAGGCTGCCAGCTTGCCTTGGGTAGCACCTCGTGTTGATGTCTTGCAAAGTCGGCCCACGAGCCAATATCTGCCGAGACTTCAGATGCTCATCCACATCGATGGCTACACTTAACCTGTGCCTGGACGCTGGGGTGGGTGCAGGGGGCTGGCAGTTTATAACTGGACTAGACCTGTGCTGCAGAGCTGAAGCTTCATTGGTTGTTTGTGTCTCACAGCTCCTCCAGCTTACCAGTGGCATTAAGCTTGAAATATTACTCATTTTCCTCGAAGTCAAGGAATCTCTATGTGAAGATTTTGGAATTGCTTTTGGTGTAGATATCAACGTGGCTTCTGGCTGCAAGAGAGAAATTATTGAAATATTTTATGTTTTTCTTAACAATTGTCCTTCCCCAGCCCCCGTAAAAGAACAATTGGCAGCAACTTTGACTTTGGTCAACAGTGTAAAAACAAGCAATATTGAGTACAAGAGTAAAGACGTCTTACTGCAATTATATAGGGCCCTGGTGAGACCGCACCTGGAGTATTGTGTACAGTTTTGGTCTCCTTACCTAAGGAAGGATATACTTGCCATCGAGGGAGTGCAACGAAGGTTCACCAGACTGATTCCTGGGATGGTGGGGATTGTCCTATGAGGAGAGATTGAGTAGACTAGGCCGATATTCTCGAGAGTTTAGAAGAATGAAACGTGATCTCATTGAAACATATAAAATTCTTACAGGGCCAGACAGGGTAGATGAAGGGAGGAAGTTTCCCCTAGCTGAGGAATCTAGAACCAGGGGTCACAGTCTCAGAATAAGGGGTCGGCCATTTAGGACTGAGATGAGGAGAAATTTCTTCAATCAAAGGGTGATGAATCTTTGGAATTCTCTACCCCAGAGGGCTGTGGAGGCTCAGTCAAGACAGAGATTGGTAGATTTTTGGATATTAAGGGAATCAAGGGAAATGGAGATCATGCAGGAAAGTAGAAGGTCAGCCATGATCTTATCAAGTGGAGAAAGTGCATCCGGGAGGACGTTGAGCTCTTCGAGTTTCAATGCAAAGAGCGTTAGGAGGTCAAGCGCAGGCAGCGGAAGGAGCGCGTGGCAAACCAGCCCCACCCACCCCTTCCCTCGACGAATGTCGGTCCCACCTGTAATAGGGACTGTGGCTCTCATATTGGACTGTTCATAGAACATAGAACATAGAAAATAGGTGCAGAAGTAGGCCATTCGGCCCTTCGAGCCTGCACCGCCATTCAATAAGATCATGGCTGATCATTCCCTCAGTACCCCTTTCCTGCTTTCTCTCCATACCCCTTGATCCCCTTAGCCGTAAGGGCCATAACTATCTCCCTCTTGAATATATCCAATGAACTGGCATCAACAATTCTCTGCGGCAGGGAATTCCACAGGTTAACAACTCAGTGAAGAAGTTTCTCCTCATCTCAGTCGTAAATGACCTACCCCTTATCCTAAGACTGTGTCCTCTGGTTCTGGACTTCCCCAACATCGGGAACATTCTTCCTGCATCTAACTTGTCCAGTCCAGTCAGAATCTTATATGTTTCTATAAGATCCCCTCTCATCCTTCTAAACTCCAGTGTATAAATTCCCAGTTGATCCAGTCTCTCCTCATATGTCAGTCCAGCCATCCCGGGAATCAGTCTGATGCAGATTCAATAGTAACTTTCAAAAGGGAATTGGATATATACTTGAAATGGAAAAAATTGTAAGGCTATGGGGGGGAAAGGGCAGGGTCATGGGACTAATTTGGATGGGCTGAATGGCCTCCTTCTGTGCTGTAAAATTTAATGAAATTTAAGTTGATGACCTAATGGTAGCATGTTAAAGTCCTTGGCTTTCCCTGCAGATCAGTAACACTATCTTTGCAATAAAATGCAATGACACACTGAAATGATCTTTTAAACACAAGCAGCTTGACTGTTGCCCAACACTTCGGTACCTGTAACTCAACACAAGCACAGATCACAAACATTCTGCTGGGATGGTATGAGCTTGCTTATTTTGCATGTTACTTCTTCAACCTTGCATCCCTACACATTTCAGGGCAATTAGGTCCTCTTGCTGAGGGCTGAAACCTATCTGAAAAAATTAAGAAATTATTTCGATGAGGTCTGCAGCATCAAAAGGTCAGCCATCAACGAATTCATTTTGGGAGTGGAAGCAAACCTTCCTCGATTCCGAGGGACTGCCTATGATGACGATGATGATGAGTGTGATTGTTAAACATTTGCTAATAAACCAACTAGTTCTTAATAGCAGTGTGTTGCTATGAATTTTTCAGCAAAGAACCCATGAAGCAAATACATTACAAGTACTGTTCCTTAAATGTCTCCTGATACTTCACCCAAATCAGTATGTCTAGACGGCCTTCTATTTTCTGCTGATAAGCATCACAATCAAGCCTCCTCACACAACACTCCTACACTGCTTCCCAGCAGCGGACATTAGAAAGTGATCAGGAGTTGATTCTTGCCTCCCTTAACCGAGGGCAATGATCCCAGTTATACATTCTTAACTGTGGCCCCGGTTCAGATCAGCCAATTGAAGGGATTGGAGGTCGAGCATTGAATTTTCTAAGTGGTGTGGCTCAGTACTGCACCACACTGTCTTTATCCACCAGGCCATTGTGGGAAGGTAGAGGCACTGCTTTTATTCAAAAGTGGCGAGCCTTTTTTTGGTCTGTCAAATGCTCAGCAATTCATGTCGAAATTCACAATGGCTTGTCAGTGAAAATGATACACTGCCAGCCTCCCACATTCTACCCGACGTAAACTAGAGGTGATCCAAAGCTCGGCTGCCCCGTGTCCTAACTTGCACCAAGTCCCACTCACCCATCACCCCCTGTGCTCGCTGCCCCGTGTCCTAACTCGCACCAAGTCCCACTCACCCATCACCCCCTGTGCTCGCTGCCCCGTGTCCTAACTCGCACCAAGTCCCGCTCACCCATCACCCCCTGCGCTCGCTGCCCCGTGTCCTAACTCGCACCAAGTCCCGCTCACCCATCACCCCCTGCGCTCGCTGCCCCGTGTCCTAACTCGCACCAAGTCCCGCTCACCCATCACCCCCTGCGCTCGCTGCCCCGTGTCCTAACTCACACCAAGTCCCGCTCACCCATCACCCCCTGCGCTCGCTGCCCCGTGTCCTAACTCGCACCAAGTCCCGCTCACCCATCACCCCCTGTGCTCGCTGACCTACTTTGGCTCCCGGTTAAGCAATGCTTCGCTTTCAAAATTCTCATCCTTGTTTTCAAATCCCTCCATGGCCCTCGCCCCTCCCTATCTCTGTAATCTCCTCCAGCCCCACACCTGCCCCGAGATGTCTGCGCTCCTCTAATTCTGACTTCTTGAGGATTATAATGGCTAACCCATTGGTGGCCGTGCCTTCTGTTGTCTAGACCCTAACCTCTGGAATTCCCTGGCTCAACCTCTCCACCTATCTACTTCTCTTTCATCCTTCAAGATGCTCCTTATATATTTGACCAAGCTTTTGGTCACCTTCCCTAATTTCTCCTTAACTGGCTCGGTGCAGTGTCAAATTTTTTATCTCATAATACTCCTGTGAAGCACCTTTGAAGATTTCACTACGTTAAAGGTGCTATATAAATACAATTTGTTGTTGTTGCCTCAATTAAATCACCCCTCAACCTTTTAAACTCAAGGGAATATAAGGAATATAAGACATGTGTATGCAACTTGTCCGAATAATTTAAGCTTGTACAACTCCGGTGAATCTACGGTGAAGACCAATATATCTTTCCTGAGGTTTGGTGCTCAAAGCTTAACGCGGTACTCCCGATGGTGTCTGACCGAGGCTCTGTGCAACTGAAGCATCAATGCCTCCCTTTTGGGGTCCAACCCCCTTGGGAGGTTCTCTTCCCAACAACAAAGGCAGCTCCCCCTTTTAACTGGAGCGTCTGTGATATCCCCCAAGTATATTTGCCCACCTTTACTGAAAACGTTCCATATGTCTCCATCGGAAGCCTCGGGAGATATGCCAACATGTGCTTGCCTTTAGGAGTCTGGGCCAGGGGTATGGAGTTCCGCCGATTATTGTTTTCCTTGTGTTTTGTTGACATGGAACTGATGTGATGGTAGGCGTAGACCTCATTGTCCCTGTGCAGGTCCATACTGCAGCTCATTGTGGTCGTTTTCATGATGCTCCTTACTGCAATGCACAAAGCGCAGTAATACTTCACAAAGACCTGTGCAAAAGAAGAATCTTTCATTGTTATTCTAAATTCATTCAAACAAAATACTTACTGTGTCAGACGTGGCTCAGTTTTTTAAAAATTCGTTCCGGGATGTGGGCGTCGCTGCCAAGGCCAGCATTTATTGCCCATCCCTAATTGCCCTTGAGAAGGTGGTGGTGAGCCGCCTTCTTGAACCGCTGCAGTCCGTGTGGTGAAGGTGCTCCCACAGTGCTGTTAGGGAGGGAGTTCCAGGACTTTGACTCAGCGACGATGAAGGAACGGACGATATTTTTCCAAGTCAGGATGGTGGTAGCATCCTCGTCTCTGAGTCAGAAAGTTGTGAGTTCAAGTCCCACTCCAGAGACCTGAGCACAAAAATCTAGGCTGACACTCCCAGTGCAGTATTGAGGGAGCGCTGCACTGTCAGAGTTGCTATTTTCTGGATGAGATGTTAAACCGAGGTCCCGTCTGCTCTCTCAGGTGGTCGTAAAAGATCCCATGGCTCTATTTTGAAGAAGAGCAGAGGAGTTCTACCCGGTGTCCTGGCCAATATTTATCCCTCAATCAACATCACTGAAACAGGTTATCTGGTCATTATCACATTGCTGTTTGTGGGAGCTTGCTGTGTGCAAATTGGCTGCCTCACTCCGTACAGTACAACAGTGACTACACTTCAAAAAATATTTCATTGGATGTAAAGCACTTTGGGACTGCCAGTGGTCATCAAAGCTGCTATATAAATCCAAGTCTTTCTTTATTTTCTCTTATTAGTTGATATCTTTGTTACTTTTTTTTTAAACCCAAGATCGTCAGTTTTTTTTATATGTTTTATTTCTTTATACCTATAATAGCTTCAAGAGCATTATAAAAGTTAAACCAATGGTATTGCTAGTATTGTCAAAGATGCTCCATTTGTGGCCATCTCGTCTTTCCTTGTTGCTCTCGTCGGACCCACTGTTACGTTGTACCTTTGGACCTCAGCACCTGCCTTCCCGGATCGTGAATAATCTGGGATTCAGTGCTCGTCCCCTTTCTAGACCAAATAAAGGACAAGGAGCTGGTTTTTCGGCAGCTTTGCGACAAGGCTTTGGGTTCTCGCTGTGATTTGACCCTCCACGACGATAACCCGGTCGCAGAGCACCTGCGGGATCCTTGTTTGAGGCGGCGATGGGACGTACCGCCGGGGAAAACCTCACCGGATGTGTAACGACGCGTAATTGCGTTACCATCCATGTTTTGGCACTCTCCCCACCCGTTCCGCCGCGCCCAGAACACTGACAGGCGATGCAGCTCTGCCAGCAGCGGTAAGTCGGAAAACCTGGAAAAAAAAGGTAAGTTAAATGTTTTTAGTTTGTAATTTTTTGCAACGATCAGCTAGGCTTATACTCACTGGAATTTAGAAGAATGGGAGGGGATCTCATAGAAACATATATAATTCTGACGGGATTGGACAGGTTAGATGCAGGAAGAATGTTCCTGATGTTTGGGAAGTCCAGAACCAGGGGTCACAGTCTAAGGATAAGGGGTAAGCCATCTAGGACTGAGATGAGGAGAAACTTTTTCACCCAGAGAGTGGTGAACCTGTGGAATTCTCCACCACAGAAAGTTGTGGAGTTCAGTTCGTTGGATATATTCAAGAGGGAGTTAGATGTGGCCCTTACGGCTAAAGGGATCAGGAGGTATGGAGAGAAGGCAGGAGTGGAGTACTGAAGTTGCATGATCAACCATGATCATATTGAATGGTGGTGTAGGCTCGAAGGGCTGAATGGCCGACTCCTGAACCTATTTTCTATGTTTCTATGATTAGTTAGTTAACGGTCTTGGTATGGTTTTTGGAATGTTATTTTTTTATTTCGCTCTCCCCACTCCCCTCCCCCCCCCCCGCCAAGGCCTCTCTCGCAGCGCTCCCAGCCCCGCACTAAAGTTGGCGAGGATTGCGGTTTTGTGCCGCAAACATTTATGCAATGCCTCCCCTTGTGATGACCCAAAGGCCGAAAGTTAGGCCTTAAATCGTTAGTGCAGCGAAAATGGTAATTTTCACTCGAAAACCCAAAAATCCAGCCCCTTAAGGGGATTCTGCCAGGAGGCTAGCTTATTCTGAAATCCATTCAGCAAGTGAGAGTACCGTGTTCACGTAGAACCATTTGATAGAACAATGCATTCTATCACTTTTTTTTTCTGCAGCAAGTGTCTTGTCTGCACTTGGCGTCAGTCCCCAGACATGTGACTTGTTATGTTTCGAATAACTCCACAAGACTGAGTACTGTGAGCTTAAACTGATGTGACCTTCGTCTCTTTTTATCAAACTCCAGAGAGAGGAAGCAGCACGGCAGACAACCTTTTATACACGCTTGCATGAGGCGTGCAGGTGACCCTTGGATCTCCAACAGGTGCGCCCTCTGGTGGCAAGTCTTACACAGTTATCATGTTTACATACAAAACATGACTGAGATGCTGAGCCTGTTATGTAGCGAATATCAGTCATGGACCCGCGCATTGCAGCATTCCCTGAGTCCCTCTCGGGCAAGGTAATCCTTGAGTTTGTAGCCCCCCCCCCATGAATCATTCGTGAACAACACTGATCCAGACCATTCCTCGGACCTTGGCACTTTACCCTGTCATTCTGCAGATTCCACATAGCTCGACTAAACCTCAAGCTCGCGGACAGAAAAACCACAGTAGAAAGTTGCGGATTATACAAAGCAATTAGTCTCAAGGCCGTCCAATGTAAAGCAGCCACTTACACACCAACTGCCTAATATCAGTCTTTATCGCTACCAACTTATTGATCCTCAGCATTTACCAGAATCTGTCGTCTGTGTCTGTGTCTGTGCAGCGACCTCGACCTGGAATTAAAACGGGATTTAGCATTTTGACCCATGCAGGTTGCTCTAGATTGGTTGCTATTGTTGCACAGCTCCACAGTGAGCTTGTACTACCTTGAATAGGTTAAAAGTACAGCATGCACTTCCTGTACCTGTCACACGGGGCGGATGTTCCGCTCCTCTCCGCTCCTCTCCGCTCCGTTTTTTTGCCCCGGAGCAGCGGCGAAGGCGGGGGTGAGGTGTTGTGGCCGGGCAGTCAGCCTCCTGCGTCCCCCGCCGCGATCCTCGGGTCCGGTTTAGCGGCAGCACGGAGCAGCACCGCCCGGAAGAGCTGAGCCCGGTGTGTGCAACGCCCCCTGGGTGCGACTCTGCCGCGAGTTTGGATTATTACCCGACATGTCCGCCACGCCACGCCCCCGCAGTGACCGCCAGGGAAATCGGGGCGGGCCAACGATGCCGACAGCAGAGAGGTCAGTAATGGACTCCTAAGGTAACTGTGATTGCTTATTCTTTTAATTCTTTTTGCGATTGTGTCGTGGTGGCGTGGGCAATGTTTTGGGAATGTTTTTGTGGTGGTTTTTTTTAGGTTTATTTCCCCCCCCCCGCCTCTCGGAGTGCTCCCGGCCCAACTCGTTGGCTCGGGAGTTTCCCATCCTAGTGCCCGAGCGAGGTGTGCAATGCCCCCCTTAGCGCTGCACCCCCTGGCGCAGGGCCCAGCTGCCCAGACTTACCTACTGAGGCGCAAACTATTCCCGGGCGCTAACTTTCCCGCTCCACCGCCATTACTGCCCCAAAAATATCAAAGCTGAAAATCCAGTTACTTCCGACAAGTTGATGCACTGCAGTGCCTCCAGTGGGATGAGGGCGCAATTACAGTGTGACGAGATAACTGGCAGTTTCCATTATAAATGTGGGCACAGGAATTTATAACGGAAATATAAAAGTAAGGACAGACTGCATGACTTTAAAATGTGGATTGAAATATATTTACATGTCCTGATCCAATTATCCCGTGTTCTCTCACCCTCACTTCAGCTGAACACAGCTGCCACAGAAGATTAAACTAGTAACAACCAATTGGATCTCATCTATTTAATTTCCTTAATCACCGCCATGCCTTCCAATTATCTCTAAAGTTTTATTTAAGATGTGGATTTTTTTTAATACATTATGGTCAATTATTTTAAAGGGTGGAGAATTAATGTGTGATTCAGTGTCCGATTAACAGAGAAAGATATCCTCCAAGGTGCCATACACCCTAAGCTCGGGACGGGGAAGTGTGAACCCAGCTTCTAATTGCTGTCTAATTACGCCTGGTGGGAAATATTCCAGTGGTGAGACCTGGATGGGGCTTGCAGGTGATGCCCCCCCACTCAGCTGATTTATCTGCCGGTATTCACCACGCAGGCATGTGTGCAAAGCACACCCACTTGAGGTAGGTGCAGGGAACGAGCCAGCATTCGTGAAATGTTATCCCAGAAAGGGTCAGGAACTTCAGGGGAGGAAATTTGGAGGGGAAATAAATTATCATTATTTTCTCTGCATTGTAGTTGCATGCACCTGTCTGTAAGCGGGACGCTACTGTTAGTTGGGCAGACACCGAAGACGTGTGTATGAAATTCCTCCATGCTTTATTTTAACACAGGGGCAAATTTATTTAAATTAAACGGGTTAATGTCACCATTAAAATTCTGGACATAGCAATGTCATATGAACATGTTAAGTGCTTGTCCACAGTCAGTCCTAAGTTTGGCCCCGATTTTAACTCCAGGTGAATTCCCCGCTCAGGCCTGAATTAAAATTGCAGTCGGGTCTCAATGATGTCATTGGACCCCAACATGCATTGGTAAAGAAGGGCCCTGTTGGCTCCGGGCACGTGTCCTTGATGTCTGCTTTTTCTCTCTCTCTTTCTCTCTCTCTCTCTCTCTCTCTCACTTTCGTTCTCTCTCCCTTTCTCTCTCTCTCCCTGTCTTTCACTTTCTTTCTTTCTTTCTTTCTTTCTTTCTTTCTTTCTTTCTTTCTTTCTCTCTTTCTCTCTGTCATGTATGTACATTTGTTTGTAGCCACCAGGTGGTGTCATTGTTGGAGGCCACTGAGCAGCACGCACATGGTGCTGCTCTGGTATAAAAGGCCAGCCATTTTGAGAGTCAGGCGCTTTGGGCCCTAATAAAGCAGAAACAAGGTTGTACCTTGTTTAGTTAAACAGTACTCAGGGGACAAGTCTGACTGCAGCAACTACAGATGAATCTCCCTGCTATCAGCCACTGGGAAAGTCGTCGCTAGAGTCCTCCTCAACCGGCTTCTTCCCATGACCGAGGAGCTCCTCCCGGAGTCACAGTGCGGATTTCGTCCCCTATGGGGCAAAACGGACATGATTTTTGTAGCGTGACCGCTACAGGAAAAATGCAGGGAACAGCGCCAGCCCTTATACATGGTCTTCTTTGACCTTACAAAGGCCTTTGACACTGTCAACCGCGAGGGTTTATGGAGTGTCCTCCTCCGTTTCGGATGCCCCCAAAAGTTCAGCACCATCCTTCGCCTGCTCCACGACGACATGCAGGCCGTGATCCTTACCAACGGATCCATCACAGACCCAATCCACATCTGGACTGGAGTCAAACAGGGCTGCGTCATTGCCCCAACCCTCTTCTCAATCTTTTTCGCCACCATGATCCACCTCACAGTCAACAAGCTCCCCGCTGGAGTGGAACTAAACTACAGAACCAGTGGGAACCTGTTTAACCTGCACCATCTCCAGACTAGATCCAAGACCACCCCAACCTCTGTCATTGAGCTACAGTACGCGGACAACGCCTGCGTCTGCACACATACAGAGGCCGCACTCCAGGACATAGTCAACGTATTTACTGAGGCGTATGAAAGCATGGGACTTACGCTAAACATCCGTAAGACAAAGGTCCTCCACCAGCCTGTCCTCACCGCACAGCACTGTCCCCCAGTCATCAAGATCCACGGCGTAGCCCTGGACACCATGGACCACTTCCAATATCTCGGGAGCCTCCTATCAACAAGAGCAGGCATCGACGACGAGATCCAACACCGCCTCCAGTGCGCCAGTGCAGCCTTCGGCCGCCTGAGGAAAAGAGTGTTTGAAGACCAGGCCCTCAAAACTGCCACCAAGCTCATGGTCTACAGGGCTGTAGTAATACCCGCCCTCCTGTATGGCTCAGAGACATGGACCATGTACAGTAGACACCTCAAGTTGCTGGAGAAATATCACTAACGATGTCTCCGCAAGGTCCTACAAATCCCCTGGGAGTACAGGTGCACCAACATCAGCGTCCTCATTCAGGCTAACATCCCCAGCATTGAAGCACTAACCACACTCGATCAGCTCCGCTGGGCAGGCCACATAGTCTGCATGCCAAACACGAGACTGCCAAAGCAAATGCTCTACTCGGAGCTCCTTCATGGCGAACGAGCCAAAGGTGGGCAGCGGAAATGCTACAAGGACACTCTCAAAGCCTCCTTGATAAAGTGCGACATCCCCACTGACGCCTTGGAGTCCCTGGCCCAAGGCTGCCCTAAGTGGAGGAAGTGCATCCGAGAGGGCGCTGGGCACCTCGAGTCTCAACGTCGAGAACGTGCAGAAATCAAGCGCAGGCAGCGGAAGGAGCGTGCGGCAAACCAATCCCACCCACCCCTTCCCTCAACGACTATCAGCCCCACCTGTGACAGAGACTGTGGCTCTCATATTGGACTGTTCAGTCACCAAAGAACTCACTTCAGGGATTGCCTATGATGATGATGACGACTCAGTTTGTACCTTTATTGCATACATAACACTCTCTTTTTCTTTCTCTCTTTCTCTCTTTCTTTCTTTCTCTCTTTCTTTCCTCCACAGAATGCCTCTCCTGGACCAGTGTGACAATTGTTTTCCATTTCCAACACCTCACCGCCATGTACTCAGGGCAGGGGATTTAATTTACTCCAGCCTGATTCAAATCCACTTCTAAGGGAACCAGGTTTCTAAACAGCAGGTGGGAGATTTCACTCCAAACCATCGCTATTATGAGCATAGACCTCACAAATGTTCCACACCATCATAACCCCCGTAAGCACCCTGTCTATTGTGGAAATGTATTTCTATCTAAGCTGATACCACACGATATTTTTGTGCCCTTTGCAATATATAACAAAATGGAGTCCTGGTCCTTCCAGAAATTTCTGCATAAAGCAGTCGGCTTGCATAAACAGCTAAACCTGGCTTGAAATGGCTGATAGCCACCAGACAGCTAGGAGGTAAGTCCTGCTGAAGACAAGTACCACCCATGGTGCTCTCCTATTGTCTATATGACACCAGTTCCACTCCACCCCACCCTTTTCAAAATACTCAAACCACCAGCCATTATCTCTTGTAGAGACCTCATCCATTTGATGCAAAAAGATAACTGACCAGGAAACTGAACAATCCTGACACAATGCAAGACAGGTAATAGCTCATTACCACACTCTCATCGAGTGATGGCTGGCTGGCCAACTAATAACCCTGACAAAAGGAAATATCTGGAAACCATGTCAGGACAAGGATCTGGTAATTAACTCTTTATCTGTATTCACTGACTGCGAGACAGAGCCAATACACAGGGAGAGGCCATAACTTGGGTTTTACTGTATAAATATCTCGTGAAACTGTACCATTGCGGAGGTGTTCACTTAGCCATTGACTGAGTGTGACCTTTCCCTTGCTAGCAAGTAAATTAAAGAAACTTCTGCCGGAGCTGAAGGTGTCTGAGTCGTTTATCGGAGGTCGAGATTTTGACACTATACCACATTTTGTTTTATTGAGAAGTTTCAGGAGATACCTGTTCTGGTATGGTTACCGATCATCACACAATATGCAAACGCAAGAATATAGGATTATCTATATCTTATATATGTGTCATGTATTTATGCTTTGTTATCTCATCCAACTTACAAAATGTGGTATTCAGTGTCAGCTTTCACAAACGATACGTAGCAAAGTATACTATATTATTTAAACAAATACCTGTGGCAATAGAGTTCAAGTTAAAATCCACTCTCGTACCTGAATCACCTTCTGTACTTCAAGACGAACCTGGACATACAAAGAAGATTCTTGCAGTTTTCCTCAGGCCTCTTTCAGATTCAGGACCCCCCAAAAAAATCTCAATCCTTAGCCTCATCCATTGTCCAATGATGAATTTATATTTTCCTTTGTATAATGTTGTTTTTCCAATTGGAGGTGTTGAGATCTGGAAGCCAGGGCAATTGCTTCCAATCCCTCTCTGACATAAGCTGTTTGTTAATCTGTCTCAATGTCACACAGCATTACTTCAAGATGAGTTAATCAGAAAGGTTGGTCCCAGGGAAAAAGCCTACACAGAATTTCCTGCTGGTGACTGTCAGAGACTGACAGGGAGATCTTACCCACCATCGTCCCTCTCAAAGTCACTCATGGCATTCTCGAGCTGAACACAATGATTGTCGTTTTTCTAAATTGCTCACCATACCAGGCATTGTTCGTATTTGTAAATCAAATTGTTAGGGTCAGCTCCATGTCAGCTACTTCTAATTTTTTTTAATGTTTTATTCGTTGCCAATCTTTCCAATTCTTTGTCAGATCAACTTGTCAGATCATAAATGCCAAAGGTCACCTTGGGCCCATTCAAGGATCACTCTGCATCAATGATTTTGCTCTTAGCCAAAAGGCCTAGAGCCAAAGCTGCACCGTTCCTGGAAGTACTGCAATACCAGGTTCGTGACATGGAGGTGGACGGGGCAGGCCCCCCACCCACCTCCTATTTCCAAAAAGCATAGGAGAACCACCTTCCTGATCAAGGGAGAACCACTTTCTGGTCATGGTTACTCCCCTGTCAGGTCAGTTACGCATGATCTTAGCCAAAAGGCGTGTCAGCTACTTCAAATTTTTTTTTTTAATTCGTTGCCAATCTTTCCAATTCTTTGTCAGATCATCTTGTCAGATTACAAATGCCAGAGGTCACCTTGGGCCCATTCAAGGATCACTCTGCGCCAATGCTCTTAGCCAAAAGGCCTAGAGCCACTGCACCGTTCCTGGAAGTACTGCAATACCAGGTTCGTGCCATGGAGGTGGATGGGTCAGACCCCCCACCCAACTACTTCTAATTTTTTTTTTAATTCGTTGCCAATCTTTCCAATTCTTTGTCAAAT
This sequence comes from Pristiophorus japonicus, assembly GCF_044704955.1. Classification (NCBI taxonomy): domain Eukaryota; kingdom Metazoa; phylum Chordata; class Chondrichthyes; family Pristiophoridae; genus Pristiophorus; species Pristiophorus japonicus. Next base: position 210,819,566 of record NC_091987.1, on the reverse strand, counting down.
CACAAACGCCAGAGGTCACCTTGCACACATCAAGGATCACTCTGCGCCAATGCTCTTAGCCAAAAGGCCGAGAGTCACTGCACCGTTCCTGGAAGTACTGCAATACCAGATTCGTGCCATGGAGGTGGATGGGTCAGACCCCCCACACACCTCCGTGGAGGTGGATGGGTCAAGCCACCCCACCCACCTCCTATTTCTATTTGCTGCGAGGAGGATGCTATGAGGCTGCAGAGCGACTTGGATAGGTTAGGTGAGTGGGCAAATGCATGGCAGATGAAGTATAATGTGGATAAATGTGAGGTTATCCACTTTGGTGGTAAAAACAGAGAGAGAGACTATTATCTGAATGGTGACAGATTAGGAAAAGGGGAGGTGTAACGAGACCTGGGTGTCATGGTACATCAGTCATTGAAGGTTGGCATGCAGGTACAGTAGGCGGTTAAGAAAGCAAATGGCATGTTGGCCTTCATAGCGAGGGGATTTGAGTATAGGGGCAGGGCGGTGTTACTACAGTTGTACAGGGCCTTAGTGAGACCACACCTGGAGTATTGTGTACAGTTTTGGTCTCCTAACTTGAAGGGCATTCTTGCTATTGAGGGAGTGCAGCGAAGGTTCACCAGACTGATTCCCGGGATACGGGACTGACCTATCAAGAAAGACTGGATCAACTGGGCTTGTATTCACTGGAGTTCAGAAGAATGAGAGGGGATCTTATCGCAACGTTTAAAATTCTGACGGGTTCAGATAGGTTAGATGCAGGAAGAATGTTCCCAATGTTGGGGAAGTCCAGAACCAGGGGTCACAGTCTTAAGGATAAGGGGTAAGCCATTTAGGACCGAGATGAGGAGAAACTTCTTCACCCAGAGAGTGGTGAATCTGTGGAATTCTCTAGCACAGAAAGTTGTTGAGGCCAATTCACTAAATATATTCAAAAGGGAGTTAGATGAAGTCCTTACTACTAGGGGGATCAAGGGGTATGGCGAGATAGCAGGAATGGGGTACTGAAGTTGTATGTTCAGCCATGAACTCATTGAATGGCGGTGCAGGCTCGAAGGGCCGAATGGCCTACTCCTGCACCTATTTTCTATGTTTCTATGTTTCTATGTTTCTAAGTCCCCCTCCAGTGTCTTGAGCACAAAAATCTAGGCTGACACTTGCAGTGCAGTACTGAGGGAGCGCTGCATTGTCGTAAGTTCCGTCTTTTGGATGAGACGTTAAACTGAGGCCCCGTCTACCCTCTCTGGTGGACGTAAAAGATCCCATGGCACTATTTCAAAGAGCAGGGGAGTTATCCCTGGTATCCTAGCCAATATTTGAGGAATAAATATCGGCTAAAACACGGAGGATAACTCCCCTGTTCTTCTTCAAAATAGTGCCATGCAATCTTTTAAGTCCTGAGAAAACAGATGGGACCTCCGTTTAACATCTCGTCCAAAAGACGTCACACCCAACAGTGCAGCACTCTCTCAGTACTACACTGGGAATGTCAGCCTAGATTTTTGGGTGGAAATTAAACTCACAACCTTCTGACTCAGGCGAGGGCACTACCCACTGAGCAACAGCTCAGTTATACAGATATCGGGATATATCACAATCTCCTATAACACATCCACAAAAGGGCAATAAAAACCCAACAGTAATTTCATGATGAGAGATTGCGTAGATTGGGCCTATACTCTCTGGAGTTTAGTAGAATGAGAGGTGATCTCAGTGAAATATATAAGATTCTGAGGGGGATTGACAGGGTAAATGCTGAGAGGTTGTTTCCCCCTGGCTGGAGTGTCCAGAACCAGGGGGTCATAGTCTCAGGATAAGAGGTCGGCTGTTTAAGACAGAGATGAGGAGGAATTTCTTCACTCAGAGGGTTGTGAATCTTTGGAATTCTCAGACCCAGAGGGCTGTGGATGTTGAGTCTCTGAATATATTCAAGGCTGAGATAGACAGATTTTTGGAATCATGGGGAATCAAGGGATATGGAGATCAGGTGGGAAAGTGGAGTTGAGGTCGATGATCAGCCAGGATCTTATTGAATGGTGGAGCAGGCTCGAGGGGCCGTAGGGCCTACTCCTGCTCCTATTTCTCATGGGTCTCTCAGAGTGAGATTGCCAATTAGTGAGCCCGCAAGAAGACGGATTGAGACAGCCCAAAGCCGTTTCACATTGACCCCTAACAGACAGCAGAAAAAGAAGACTTTCATGCTGTCAGTCTGAGCTCGATTGGAAGCCTCATCCAAAGGGTTGAAAGACCAATGTTGAACCCACTGTGATACCCGCTTCCCCTCCAGCGACCCCGATCCAAACCTCCAGGCCCACAAGGTTTAGGTGGGACAAACCAGTTCGACCTGAAGTTCCCAAAGCTCAAGGCCCACAGCCCACAGCCCGTGCTTTGGACTCCCTCACTGCAGAGAAGTTGCCCCACATTACTGCCACTGGTCATTCTACAGCCCTATGAAGAAGGCATGGATGCTTTGTATTAGAGACACTGGAATAGAAAGAGATTCAATCAGAGACACGCCTGTAAATAGAATGAGCTGGACCAGCACTGGGCCAACTAAATTCGTGATGTCACTAAAGGTCAATCCCTGCTATTGAGCTAATTGGATCACATTAGACCATTAGCTACTGATGTTGTGAAGATCCTTTGTCAGTGTTTGGTGCGGATCTGTGATAAATTGGACACAACTGTGACTGGGGGCTTTGTGTCTTAATGCAAGGAGTATCCGCAATAAGGTGGATGAATTAACTGTGCAAATAGATGTCAACAAATATGATGTGATTGGGATTACGGAGACGTGGCTCCAGGATGAGCAGGGCTGGGAACTCAACATCCAGGGGTATTCAACATTCAGGAAGGATAGAATAAAAGGAAAAGGAGGTGGGGTAGCATTGCTGGTTAAGGAGGAGATTAAGGCAATGGTTGGGAAGGACATTAGCTTGGATGATGTGGAGTCTATATGGGTAGAGCTGCGGAACACCAAAGGGCAAAAAACGTTAGTGGGAGTTGTGTACAGACCTCCAAACAGTAGTGGTGATGTTGGGGAGGGCATCAAACAGGAAATTAGGGGTGCGTGCAATAAAGGTGCAGCAGTTATGATGGGTGACTTTAATATGCACATGGATTGGGCTGGCCAAACTGGAGGCAATGCGGTGGAGGAGGATTTTCTGGAGTGCATAAGGGATGGTTTTTTAGACCAATATGTCGAGGAGCCGACTAGGGGGGAGGCCATCTTAGATTGGGTGTTATGTAGTGAGAAAGGATTGATTGGCAATCTCGTTGTGCGAGGCCCCTTGGGGAGGAGTGACCATGATATGGTGGAATTCTGCATTAGGATGGAGAATGAAACAGTTAATTCAGAGACCATGGTCCAGAACTTAAAGAAGGCTAACTTTGAAGGTATGAGGCGTGAATTGGCTGAGATGGATTGGCGAATGATACTTAGGGGGTTGACTGTGGATGGGCAATGGCAGACATTTAGAGACCGCATGGATGAACTACAACAATTGTACATTCCTGTCTGGCATAGAAATAAAAAAGGGAAGGTGGCTCAACCGTGGCTATCAGGGGAGATCAGGGGTAGTATTAAAGCCAAGGAAGTGGCATACAAATTGGCCAGAAATGGCAGCGAACCTGGGGACTGGGAGAAGTTTGGGGCTCAGCAGAGGAGGACAAGGGGTTTGATTAGGGCAGGGAAAATGGAGTATGAGAAGAAGCTTGCAGGGAACATTGAGACGGATTGCAAAAGTTTCTGTAGATATGTGGAGAGAAAGAGGTTGGTGGGGACAGGTGTGGGTCCCCTGCGGTCAGGGTCGGGGGAGGTCATGGCGGGGAGCAAGGAAGTGGCGGACCAGTTGAACGGGTACTTTGGTTCGGTGTTCACGAGGGAGGACACGAACAACCTTCCGGTTATAAAAGGGGTCGGGGGGTCTGGTAAGGAGGAGGAACTGAGGGAAATCCTTATTAGCCGGGAAATTGTGTTGGGGAAATTGATGGGATTGAAGGCCGATAAATCCCCAGGGCCTGATGGACTGCATCCCAGAGTACTTAAGGAGGTGGCCTTGGAAATAGTGGATGCGTTGACAGTCATTTTCCAACATTCCATTGACTCTGGATCAGTTCCTATGGAGTGGAGGGTAGCCAATGTAACCCCACTTTTTAAAAAAGGAGGGAGAGAGAAAACAGAGAATTATAGACCGGTCAGCCTGACATCGGTAGTGGGTGGGGTGATGGAGTCAATTATTAGGGATGTCATAGCAGTGCATTTGGAGGGAGGTGACATGATGGGTCCAAGTCAGCATGGATTTGTGAAAGGGAAATCATGCTTGACAAATCTTCTGGAATTTTTTGAGGATGTTTCCAGTAGAGTGGATAAGGGAGAACCAGTTGATGTGGTATATTTGGACTTTCGGAAGGCGTTCGACAAGGTCCCACACAAGAGATTGATGTGCAAAGTTAGAGCACATGGGATTGGGGGTAGTGTACTGACATGGATTGAGAACTGGTTGTCAGACAGGAAGCAAAGAGTAGGAGTAAATGGGTACTTTTCAGAATGGCAGGCAGTGACTAGTGGGGTACCGCAAGGTTCTGTGCTGGGGCCCCAGCTGTTTACACTGTACATTAATGATTTAGATGAGGGGATTAAATGTAGTATCTCCAAATTTGCGGATGACACTAAGTTGGGTGGCAGTGTGAGCTGCGAGGAGGATGCTGTGAGGCTGCAGAGCGACTTGGATAGGTTAGGTGAGTGGGCAAATGCATGGCAGATGAAGTATAATGTGGATAAATGTGAGGTTATCCACTTTGGTGGTAAAAACAGAGAGACAGACTATTATCTGAATGGTGACAGATTAGGAAAAGGGGAGGTGCAAAGAGACCTGGGTGTCATGGTACATCAGTCATTGAAGGTTGGCATGCAGGTGCAGCAGGCGGTTAAGAAAGCAAATGGCATGTTGGCCTTCATAGCAAGGGGATTTGAGTACAGGGGCAGGGAGGTGTTGCTACAGTTGTACAGGGCATTGGTGAGGCCACACCTGGAGTATTGTGTACAGTTTTGGTCTCCTAACCTGAGGAAGGACATTCTTGCTATTGAGGGAGTGCAGCGAAGGTTCACCAGACTGATTCCCGGGATGGCGGGACTGACCTATCAAGAAAGACTGGATCAACTGGGCTTGTATTCACTGGAGTTCAGAAGAATGAGAGGGGACCTCATAGAAACATATAAAATTCTGACAGGGTTAGACAGGTTAGATGCAGGAAGAATGTTCCCAATGTTGGGGAAGTCCAGAACCAGGGGTCACAGTCTAAGGATAAGGGGTAAGCCATTTAGGACCGAGATGCGGAGGAACTTCTTCACCCAGAGAGTGGTGAACCTGTGGAATTCTCTACCACAGAAAGTTGTTGAGGCCAATTCACTAAATATATTCAAAAAGGAGTTAGATGAGGTCCTTACTGCTAGGGGGATCAAGGGGTATGGCGAGAAAGCAGAAATGGGGTACTGAAGTTGAATGTTCAGCCATGAACTCATTGAATGGCGGTGCAGGCTAGAAGGGCCGAATGGCCTACTCCTGCACCTATTTTCTATGTTTCTATGTTTTCTATGTGACTATGTAATGGTACTCTCCCTGCTAATTCAGACTGTCGAATTGTTTAGAAAGAAAGATTTGCATTTATATAGCGCCTTTCACGGCTCAGGACGTCCCAAAGCGCTTTACAGCCAATGAAGTACTTTTTGAAGTGTAGCTACTGTTGTAATGTGGGAAATGCAGCAGCCAATTTGCGCACAGCAAGCTCCCACAAACTGCAATCAATAATGACCGCTGTTTTAGTGATGTTAATTGAAGGATAAATATTGGCCAGGGCACGGCGGTAACTCCCCCCGCTCTTCTCCGGAAGAGTGACATGGGATCTTATATGTTCACCTGAGAGAGCAGATGAGGCCTCGGTTTAATATCTCACCCGAAAGACGGCACCTTCGACAGTGCAGCGCTCTGTCAGCACTGCACTGGGAGTGTCAGCCTGGTCCTGGATCGGGGCTTGAACTCTTCTGACTCAGAGGTGAGAATCCCACCCACTGAGCCACCGCTGACACAGTCGACCACTATACTTGCTTTGGAGGCAGTTCAGAGAAGGTTCACGAGATTGATTCCGGAGATGAGGGGGCTGACTTATGAGGAAAGGTTGAGTAGGTTGGGCCTCTACTCATTGGAATTCAGAAGAATGAGAGGTGATCTTATCAAAACATATAGGATTATGAGAGGGCTCGACAAGGTGGATGCAGAGAGGATGTTTGCACTGATCGGGGAGACTAGAACTAGAGGGCATGATCTTAGAATAAGGGGCCGCCCATTAAAAACGGAGATGAGGAGAAATTTCTTCTCTCAGAGGGTTGTAAATCTGTGGAATTTGCTGCCTCAGAGAGCTGTGGAAGCTGGGACATTGAGACAGAAATAGACAGTTTCTTAACCGATAAGGGAATACGGGATTATGGGAAGCGGGCAGGGAAGTGGACCTGAGTCCATGACCGGATCAACCGTGATCGTATTAAATGGCGGAGCAGGCACGAGGGGCCGTATGGCCTACTCCTGATTCTATTGCTTATGTTCTTACTATGATATGGAGGTACTCTTCTCCCACCTTCTCATTCCACCATACTTGCATGCTTTCCCCTTACCTTTAGTTCGACATCTGATATGGGATGAGCAGAAATTTTCTCCAAATAAATCATCTTCATAGGCGGTCCCTTGAACGAGGATGACATGCTTCCACATGAATATATATATCTTTAGTCCCTGCCACGAACTGCTTTCCCTAGCCATTGACTCCACCCTTCTCCCTAGCATCTGTCTGAGGATGAACCAGACTGTTCGCAACCTTCGTGCCATATTTGACCCTGAAATGAGCATGTGACCACACATCCGCAGCATAACTAAAACCACCTATTTCCACCTCCGTAACATTGTCCACTCTGCCCTGCCTCATCTCATCCGCTGCTGAATCCCTCATCCAGGCCTTTGTTACTTCTAGACTTGACTATTCCAGCGCATTTCTGATTTACCTCCCACATTCTACCCTCCTTAAACTTGAGCTTATCCAAAACTCCACTGCCAGTGTCCTAACTCGCATCAAGTCCCGCTCACCCATCACCCTTGTGCTCGCTGACTTACGTTAGCTTCTGGTTAAGCAACGCCTCGATTTCAAAATTCTCATCCCTGTTTACCAATCCTTTCATGGCCCTCGTCCCCTCTCTATCTCTGTAATCTCCTTCAGCCTCACAACCCCCACCCCCCCCCCCCACCCCACCCCGAGATGTCTGCGCTCCTCAAATTCTGCCCTCTTGACCATCCCTGATTATAATCACTCAACCATCGGTGGCCGTGCCTTCAGCTGCCTGGGCCCTAAGCTCTGGAACTCCCTCCACCTCTTGTTGGCCTTTAAGACGCTCCTTAAAACCTCCCTCTTCGACCAAGCTTTTAGTCACCTGCTGTAGTTTCTTCTTACATGGCTCGGTGTCAAATTTTGGTCTGATACATAAGAACATAAGAAATAGGAGCAGGAGTAGGCCATTTGGCCCCTTGAGCCTGCTCTGCCATTCAACTCCACTTCCCTGCCCACTCTCCATAACACTCCTGTGAAGCGCCTTGGGATGTTTTACTACGTTAAAGGCGCTATATAAATACAAGTTGTTGTAGTTCACACTGGCACTCCTCCTCCTACCCACACTCCTTTCTCCATTGCCTGAATTCCAGCTGACATTGTCACCCCTGTTCCCACCGTCGCCCCCTCCCCACCACCCAACCCCCCCCGGCCACCCCCTCCCCCAACATTCGTCTCTCCCTTCTCCCAGTATATGGAAGCAATATTCTCCCCCCCTCCCCCCATGTCTAACTGGCTTTCTTGATCCCGTCCCTGCCCAGTACATGGAGGTTTCCTTCTCCAGTTTCACCCCTGCTGCAGCGCATTTTTCCTCCCTGGTTATCTTGTTTTCAGCCGTTCTCAGTCTTGTTATCTTGTTTTCAACCACCCTCAAGGCCTGCTTGAATAGTTCATTATTTTCAATCACACAGCTGTTGTCACTGTTCTTCCTTTGGGAGCACAGACACCTTTTATAGCGGGATAGAATCCTTTCCCAGGTTGTTCAATTTTTACAGAAACTTAATTTTGGCTGACACGATTCATAATAAACATGTTCTATCGTGATATACAACACGCAGCAACACTGGCACTGACAGGCCACATTCGTGCCTTCTCTGGTGAATGTGGGAGGTCAGTAATTCAGCGCACATTTGATGGTTAATGGGCAAATGTAGGAATAAACACCTTAATGTGATCCAGTGAATTAAGTTGGTCGGGACTTTTGTTTAAAAAAGGGCACGGCTTCACCCAAATATACACACACTCACACGCAGTCATGTATCCTACACAGTCTCATATACTCTCGTGCACACGCAGTCACACATTTGGAAGAGGCTTTTGAAAGAAAGGCAAAGTTGGAGGAAATAATGAGGGAATTCTGCTGTGCATAGGGGATGATGGCTGCAGGCACTGTCATCGATGGTGGAGCTGGGAGTGGGGAGGGCATGGGAGGACTGGGAGCCAGAAGTCACAGTCAAGGGGCGTTGGAAAGATTGTTGAACAATACTTGATATTGTATAACGTTGATATCTTCACTGCTCACTTTGTGGATGTGTTTTGTTACTATTTTGATAACTGTTGCTTTAAGCACCAAGTGCAGTGCCAGCTGTGGCTCAGTGGGTAGCACTCTCACCTCTGAGTCAGAAGGTTGTGGGTTCAAGTCCCACACCTGGAAACTACGCATATAAATCTAGGCTGACACTCCAGTGCAGTGCTGAGGGAGCGCTGCACTGTCAGAGGAGCAGCGCTGAGGGAGCGCCGCACTGTCGGAGGGGCAGTGCTGAGGGGGCGCTGCACTGTCGGAGGGGCAGTGCTGAGGGAGCGCCGCACTGTCGGAGGGGCAGTACTGAGGTGAGGGAGTGCTGCACTGTTTGAGGTGCCGTCTTTTGGATGAGTCGTTAAACCGAGGCCCCCTCTGCTCTCTAAGGTGGATGTAAAAGATCCCACGGCACTATTAGCGAGGAAGAGCAGGGGAGTTATCCCCGGTGAACTGGGGCCAATATTTATCCCTCAATCAACATAACAAAAACAAATTATCTGGTAATTATCACCTTGCTGTTTGTGGGAGCTTGCTGTGCGCAAGTTGGCTGCCGCGTTTCCCACGTCACAACAGTGACTGCACTTCAAAAGTACTTCATTGGCTGTAAAGTGCTTTAAGCACACGAATGTCGGTTTATTTTAGGGGGAGTTTTAACTCGCGGGCAATCGACGGATGGGACCAACGAACAGGCCATCCGCGAGCCGCGGTGATTATTTTAATGGACGTCCAAATGGGTGTCCAGAGGCAGCTCGGCAGGATCTGGCTGTCCCACCATCAGGTGGGCCGCCTGTCTGGCGATCGGGGATGGGCGGGGGCCTGGGGGGTTGGTGGCAGCACAAGCTTTCATTGTATGGACAAGAGGAACACTCCTGCCCTTCCTGGCCCCTTCTGTTCCTCTGTTGGGTGTCCGGCAGCTTCCACTGGGTGGAACCTCCATTTCGCTGCCTCATACCTCAGTCTGCGGTCACCAGGTTCCGCCTCCGTTTTGGGAATGCAAGCCAGCGCGGCTCCCGTTTCAGCCTTTCCGACTAGGCCCGTCAGCAATTCTTCCGGTTCCCAACTCACGCCCCTTCCTGCCAAGTCGGCCAAACCTCAAGTTGGACCCACCCCCACACCCACCCACCCCAAGCCAACCAGTTGGCCAAACCTAGCTTGGCCACCTGAGTGAAGCAATGGTCTTCTGAGTAGATGGTGAAAATGCCTTTGACTAGAACATAATAGCATAAGAAATAAGAGCTGGAACAGGCCATTTGGCCCCTCGAGCCTGCACTGCCATTCAATAAGATCATGGCTGATCTTCTACCTCAACTCTACCTTCCTGCACTGTCCCCATAATCCCTTAGTTACCAAAACATTATCGGCCTCTTTCTTGAATATACTCAACGGCAGCATCCAAAAGGACTCCCATTTGCATACCTTCATGAGAAGTTGATAATCAGTGGCCACAGGGTGGAAATAAAGCAGTGAGGGAACCACTTGGACTTTAACTCCCGTTAGACCAAGACTCCACCAGACAGAGGGAACTAAAACTCTGTCCCACACCACCACTGCACTGGCCTTTTATGTTTAGAAAGAAAGAAAGACTTGCATTTATATAGCGCCTTTCATGATCACCGGACGTCTCAGAGCGCTTTACAGCCAATTAAGTATTTTTGGAATGTAGTCACTGTTGTAATGTGGGAAACGCGGCAGCCAATTTGCGCACAGCAAGCTCCCACAAACAGCAATGTGATAATGACCAGATAATCAGCTTTGTCCTGTTGCATGAGGGACAAATATTGGCCCCAGGACACCAGCAATAACTCCCCTGCTCTTCTTGGAAATAGTGCTGTGGGATCTTTTAAGTCCACCCGAGAGAGCAGACGAGGCCTTGGTTTGATGTCTCATCCGAAAGACAGCATCTCCGATAGTGCAGCATTCCCTCAGCACTGCACTGGGAGTGTCGGCCCGGATTTTTGTGCTCAATTCCCTGGAGTGGGACTTGAACACACAACCTTCTGATTCTGGGTCAAGACTGCTACCCACTGAGCCACGGCTGACACCGCAGTTTAACACAATGATTTTGTGAAAAATATTGGACAAGCATTAACTCTCCAGTATACATCGCATTTTATAAATATTGGAACTACCACAGAAACAAACTGCAAGACAGTCAATGGTTTTATTCAGTTTGAATCAGTACAGAGATCAAGGGTATTTCAAATCATGAGAAATGTGTTGTTACAGAGTGATACAAAGTGATTGCTTTGACAGATTTTATTTCAAAGAACATAACATTGGACCTTGTAGATCTGATTTTCCTGCAATACTTTTAGTGACTACAACTATATTTTTTCTCCCCAATTGGTTCTCCTCTCCTGAAGGCAGTGACTCTCCCTGAGGGCCTGTTGCCTATGTGTTGGCAGACCTCCAGTACTCTGGCAAAACAGACATTTTTCCTGTCGATAATGGGGTGCATTTTTAGAGACTCCACTCCGGGGACTGAGGGGCACTGAGAATTGGGAGAGCTTGCCTCAATGCCCAATTCTCTGATCCGTGCCTCTGACGAGCGAGTATCCATGCCAGGGGCAGAGTCTACAAACATTTACTCCAATGGATGTTGGCAGGCTATTTGACTGCAAAGCATCACATTTAACTCAATCCTCTTGTCCCCTGACGTCCACACAAGCCCACCTTCCCAATTGTGAACCTGGCTGATTTTCATCCCTCCCTAGCCCAAGGGAGAGCATCATTTGTAGAGCTTCCTCCCCTCCCCCCTCCCCCCACCCCTCCCCGTTGCCCCAGTTAAGATCATTATTTAACTCAGGACCAATCAGAGTTGCCCCTGGGGTTTGAGCCATGGGCTGGGTACATTACTTCAACAATTGTTATTCTGCTGGGATCCCAGACACAATCCTCCTCCAGGCCACTCGGTACCATCCCACAGTCTGGAGGACACCAGGCAGTGTCATAGCCATGCCAATGCCATGTCTTCTGGAGTGGGTGCCCTTGGTGATCTATCTTTTTGACTTTTCCCACATTGACTCTTAATCTAAGCACAGCCTTCTGGCTTTGATGCAAGCCTTTTGGATATATGCTGGCTTTCTGGAAGTCCCGACTGACATAGACTCCAGGGCCCAGCATACCATCCTTGGATTGTTGCAAACCAATTCTTGGATTGCAAATGGATTTTAAACTTTCTTTACTGGTTCCATGGTACATCTCATAGGTCATGCCCTCCTGTGGTGTTACGTAGCTTTGAAGACACGGTGCAGTAAAACCAGGTGCATCCTCTTCAGCCCACATACTTCCATATTCATAAGCCATGATAAACAGGTGAACTTGGAAACTTGACCTTTGACAAAAGAAAGGAAAAATAAATGTAGAAGAAGACATCTTAATTTAATGCCAAGCCCTTTAGCAATATCAGATTATACCTCCCTCGTGCTGTTACTGCCTGTAAGGGAACTTCTCCAATGGTTGATCATGCCAGGCTCTTATACAGTACAAATGCAGAGTTCCCTCAGTATTGCACTGGAGAGTCGGCCAGATTATTACGCTCAATTCCCTGGAGTGGGACTTGAGCGCACAACCTTCTGATTCTGAGGCGAGGCTGCTACCCCACTGAGCCACAGCTGACGTGGCAGTTCAACAGAATGATTTTGTGAAAAATGTTGGACAAGCATGAACTCTCCAGTACCCATCGCATTTTATAAATGTTGGAACTACCACAAACTGCCAATGGTTTTATTCCGTTTGAATCAGTACAGAGATCGAGGGTATTTCAAATCAAAGAGCAGGAAAGGTCACGGGTTCAAACCCAAAATAGTGCTGGCCTTCACTGTTGAAGTGCTACAATTGTCCTGTGCTCCCCTGGGCTGCACAAGGCAAAAATCTGCTGCGGTTCCTGCTTTTACACCTGAGGAAAAGCACTTCCTCCAGTGGAGGTCGGATGAGGGCAGGGTTTGGCTTGGCTGTGATGCCTCAGCAGCAGAATATCCTGCCCACCGCTGGCTGTCAAGGCACACGCATAAAGAATGGCCACTCGGGTCAGGAAGATGAATGCTGGCAGCACCCACAGAAGTGGGCAAAATCGAAGGGGGAATGAACTTAACGGTGGTCTCAAGCATTGAGCAGCTGTTCAAGGCTTTGTGATACTGCCCTGACCATCACCAGAACATAGCAGGCCATTTAGATAAATGTTTTACATTGTACTTTGTGGTGTACTTTTTAAAGAAGTATTAAAGAAAGCATTGCTCAGATCGACTGGACACTCCTTTGAAATAAGTCAGAACATGTTTGCATTTATTTACAGGATTCGCAAAGCTTTAAAAGAATCCTCAAGGGATGAATTTAGGAATGAGCTGCTCACCGGGTGGGGAACAGAATGATGCAGAAATTGGAAAACAAAGGGTCAGAGGTGAAGGCAATAGTGAACTGATGTTATTTTCAAGTCGTGAGTCACTGTTTTGCACCAAGTTTGAAGCTCAGTTCGCCACACAATACCTGCACACAGTAATGATTGCACCAAGTTCGAGATACTTCACTCACTGTACAACCTACTTTATACTTAACTCTATTCTGTTGCAAAAATTAGGAAGCATAAGAAAAGTTGAATAGCAGATACCACACCACAACATAACTTCGAAATGTGCAATCCAAAATATAAATTGACAAATTTTACAAGTTCAATTCTGCCAGTCTGCAATAGCAGCTGGCAACTGAACAAGTCAGATTTAGGGAGAGGAACACTGATAAAGAGATGTTTTCTCAGCGATTAAACCCAACAACCGACCTCCTAACCGCCTTTCGATCTCATCATGTTGCAAATTGCTGAACGGTAAGTGCAATATACCTTATGAAAAGTTCCAGTTTCAACATTTTAATATCATGCAGGTAGCTAGCAACATCTTTTCTCATTTTCTTTCCGAGCCTTTCCTGGCAACTGATCTCAAAACTCCTAGCACCCTCTGTCTGAAAAAGTGGCACCGACTTCATTCCTTCCTGCTAAATTCCGCCTTATTTTAAATTTGTGAACTTGATCCTCTACCATACTGAACACTAAGCTGTCTCAATCGATTTTATGAACTTGAAGGCTTCTCTCATCGCAAAACCATCCCAAAACTCTTAACATTTCTCAACAGTTTAAATCTCAGAGAGAGACAGCATTATTTATCTTGCGTACCCTCTGTGTTAATATTATCAATATTAAGTAAACAAAACTCCACTCCAGATGGGGTCTATTACATTATACAATAACACTGTCAAAAAAATCATAGAATGCTACAGCGCAGAAGGAACCGATTCGATCCATTCGGACCCATGCTGGCTCTTGGAAAGATCAATCCAATTATTCCCACTCCCCTGCTCTTTCCCCATAGCCTTACATTTATTTCTGTTCAAGTATATATCCAATTCCCTTTTAAAAGTTACAATTCAATCTGCTTTTACCACCTCTTCAGGCAGTGCATTCCAGATCGTAACATGAAAATAAATTCTCATCTCCCCTCTGGTTCGTTTGCCAATTATCGTTACTGTTCCACTGAGATGAACTGGAGGAAGTTTTGCTCCACTCACCTCTCGACTCGGGAAGTAACTCTGCAGTGGGGGGCAGCGCACATCTGGTTTTTATTCTGAAGTTCTCATGGTTTCAGTTTCAATTCCTCCAAAAGACCATTAGATTTCTGACATCATTGACTTTAAACGGTTGCACGGTGACCTAATCTCAAAACAAGCCCAGCACCCTTAATATTTCTGAACAGTTTTAAGTCTTTTATCGTCCCTATCTGCACCGCCCACTAAGAATCCGTCAGATGGATCTGCTGTACACTGCCAGCATTCTCTGTCTTTCTGAATTTCAGCATTCATATTTTTTCATTTGATTGCTAATAATCTTCATTGTATTTGATCAATTCAGTTGCAATCGTTAAGCAATCAGGGATTGGGATTAAACAACGCATTATGTTGCTAAATACCCCATTCCTTTAGCCGGAGATAATCCATAATAGACACAATTTCAAAATTTGGAGATGACACAAGACTTGAAAGTATAGTGAACAGTGGAGGATAGTGATAGATTTCAAGAGGACAGCTGGTGGAATGGATGTACAGACACGTGGTAGATGACATTTAACGTAGAAAATTGCGAAATGATAGTGATACAGGAAGAACGAGGAGAGGCGATATAAACTAAAGGGTACAATCCTAAAGGGGGTGCAAGAACAGAGAGACCTGGGGGTATATGTGCACAAATCGTGGAAGGTGGCAGGGCAGGTTGAGAAAATGGTTGAAAAAGCTTACAGGATCCTGGGCTTCATAAATAGAGGTATAGTGTACAAAAGCAAGGAGGTTGTGATGAATCGTTATAAAACACTGGTTTCAGCCTCAGCTGGAGTATTGTGTCCAATTCTGGGCACCACACTTTAGGAAGGATATGAAGGCCTTAGAGAGGGTGCAGAAAAGTCTTTCAAGAATGGTTTCAGGGATGAGAGACTTCAGTTGCGTGGTTAAACCAGAGGATCTTAGAGCAGAGAAGGTTGAGAGGAGATTTGATAGAGGTGTTCAAAATCATGAGCGGTCTAGACAGACTAGATAGAGAGAACCTGTTCCCATTGGTGGAAGGGTCGTGAACCAGAGGACACAGATTTAAGGTGATTGGCAGAAGGCGACATTAGGAAAACATTTTTTAAACAGTGCGTGGTTAAGGACTGAATGCATTGCCTGATAGGTTGCTGGAGGAAAACTCAATTGAGGCTTTCAAAGGGGAACTGGCGGAGAACATTTACAGGGCTACGGGGAAAGGGCAGGGGAGTGGGACTAGCTGAGGTGCCCTTGTTGAGAGCCGACGCGGGCTCGACGGGCCGAATGGCCTCCTTCTGTGCTGTAACCATTCTATGACTCTATTCTCATCATCATCATATACCCGATTTTGAGCTACCCTGTATGCCACCTTTATATCTTTTTAAAGACCCTCAGCCTTGTCAGCTCTCTCTGCTAGTTGGGAATTTTCTTCTCGGAGAACTTGCTCGTTGAACTTAGCCTCGGTAACCTGGCACTGTAAATACTCCCCGGCCATCCGGGAAGACGCTCCTACAGCCCTGCTTTTCTAGAGCTAATTCCTCCACCAACTTCCGACCAACAATATCCCGTGCGTCCGATTCCCTTTCAGACTCCTCCAGCTGCCCTTGAAGCCTGTTTACCAGCTTCCTTAACAGCTGAACCTGTTTTTGCAAGCATATGAGCCAAATTGCCTTTTCTTTGGACTTCCCCCTGTCCACTCAGCTGCCCTATCCTGAGGACTGTCTGAGTGTAACATGTTGGTTAATTTTGGTGACCCCGTAGGATGCGATCCATCTTCCAAAGCTGACCGAACCGTTTCAATCCTAGAGTCAATTGAACTACCCATGCCCCTTGTGTCCTGCCGCGATTGCCATTTCTGTTGGGCGTTTTGTGTGCCCCGTGTCTCTGTGACTCTCCCTTGAGTTGACCCGCTCTTTAAAACTCCCCGGTTCGGGTTTTTTCCCTGTGGACGGCGGGAGCTTTTGCCAATAGTTCCTGCCTAGCCCATCGATTAGCGGGTGATCTCACACAGAGTGACCAAGGTCAGATAGGTCTTCTTCTATGCCCGATGCGCAGCGTGCCCAGCGGGCTTTACTGTGTAACCCGGCCGTGAGCGGATGCCACCTGGTTGGTCTTCCGAATTATAACGCCCCCAAGTTCGGACACAAGGAGTTACTTTGGATAGATTATAATTGACTCAGACAAAACGAAATGGTTCAGGTTGGTCAAAGATTGATTCCTTTTATTACACTCACAAAACGACAACCCCTACACCCCTCGCTTATGGCTCAAAGACTAGGTGACTGTGGACACTAGCTTAAAACCTTAAGACTAAATCCCACCCTGTCCATTACGCCGAACGAACCCGCTTCCCAGAATCTAAGCCTAGATAATGGAGACCCTTCTAACTAAACCCTATCCTGGTTTGATCAGAACCCACACTTAGAAGCCTCCTCACATACACACACACACACACACACACACACACACACACACGCACGCACACATGTGTTAGTCTGCGTCTTGGACACTTGCAGTTCCTCAGCAACCAAACACGCTGACGGTCTTGGGGATTTCCAGAGGTGTATGCTGGATATAATTACCAGCCCTTTTCGTTGATTCACGCGGTCCCGGGTCCGTTCGACAAAACCGTGCCTAACAGCGGCATGTGATGAGGCCGAGAGAGTTATGTTCAGGCGGTACGGCGAGACACTCACTTCGGCCGTTCCTGGAGAGTTGACGGACACGTAGCCACGCGGGGAACCCTGTTCCAGATAGTAAAGAACAGTAAGCCCTTGAATCCCCCAAGTTCAGCATCTTTATATCCCGTATAATACACAAAACTGGCTGGGTGATTCCTGGTTGCCATGGTCGCAGAGATGCTAGTTGGTTTTCCTGGTGATGCCTCTGTCCTGGATTGGTCAACTCGATGAAAACAATGGTTGGCCATTTCTGTAGATGAGCAGTTCTCGAAGTGCTAACTGTTTGTGGAGTTCTTGATTGCTCCTTCATTGAAAGAGTCCAGAGGTGTTACATTTGGCCTGCAAACCTCATTGTCCATGCAGACATCTCGGTCCCATGGACAAAAGGTGTTTTGCCACAAATCACACATAGTTCGAAATGACGTCAGCATTGAGTCTGGTCCCATGGCAATCCATGTTTAAAAACCATTTTGAAACGCAGCCCATGTGCGTCTCCATTTTAAAAGGGTACAGATCCATTTTAAAAGTCCAAAAATCTTTCTGGCCCATACACGCCAAATCCTACAACCACCTAACAAAAATCTACCTCAGTCTTGAAAGTTCCAATTGTCCCAACATTCATTGCTTTCTGGGGAGAGAATGACAAATTTGTGCAACCATTTGTGTGAAAAAAGTGCTTCCTGGCTTCACTCCTGAATGGCTTAGCTCTGATTATGTCCCTTGTTCTTAATTGCCCCCACGAGACAAAATAGTTTCCCCGTATCTACCCTGTCAAATCCTTTTAAGATTTTAATCATCATCATCGGCAGTCCCTCGGAATTGAGGAAGTCTTGCTTCCACTCTTAACATGAGTCCTTAGGTGGCTGTACAGTCCAATACGAGAACCACAGTCTCTGTCACAGGTGGGACAGATAGTTGTTGAGGGAAGGGGTGGGTGGGACTGGTTTGCCACACACTCCTTCCGCTGCCTGCTCTTGAGTCCTGCATGCTCTCGGCGATGAAAACACCATGATCAAATCACCCCTCAAACCCCAATTGGATTGATGACAGGGTTGTTGCAACAAGGGTGGACAATTCCTTTCACTGTTCCTTCTGACTCGGAAGGCGATTCTGCAGCTACGTCGTTCCCTCCAACACCCTCTGAGCCGATCGAGCCACCATCATCAGCCCCCCCCACCCCTCCGACCCCCACCAGTTCCCCCGTCCCACGGCAGCAAGTCTTGCCGTCGCCTGATGTACGCCAGACTCGTCTCGGTACCCAGGGACCAAAAATGGTGGGGGGATAAGACACGGGGCGGTGGGGGGGGGGGGGGGGGTAAGGAAACGTGGCAGTTAGGGAGGGGGCTGTTTTATTGTTGACATACTGTTTCTGCTGCTGTTGTTATTGTTGTTATTATATTGTTCATTGTTGGTGTTTTTTAAATTTATCGTTGGTGCACTGTTGGGGGGTTGTTGGGTGTTACAGTTAAATTATTCTTAAATTTTGTTAAATCATTTTATTTCACTTGACAATTGTTGTGCAGTGTCTTCTAATAACCTAAAGTAAGGTAAATCATGAATACAATTGTTGGAAAACAATGGCCAGGCTCGAGCAGGCAAAGATGAAACATAACACAACTGCAGTGTTGTCTTTCTGTAACTGTAACTATGACTGTCCCCACTGTAAGTTCATGCAAAATGTTCATTTATGAGCTGCTGGTGCAACAGCTTTGCAGCCGCGTATCTCCCACGGGGTTTTTGCACTGTTGCGTGGGCGGTGGGGTGGGCCATGGATTCATTGCCAGGCTGATTGTCCTCCCCGAGGTCCTCACCAGCCTCCTCCTCCTCCTCCTCCTCCTCCCCTGCCTCTTCCACCTCCACTCCTTCCTGAGGTAGACCAGCAGCCCCATCTGGCAATTGTTGTCCTCTCCTTATAGCTAGGTTATGCAACATGCAGCACACCACAATAAACTCAGCGCCCTGCTCAGGGTGCTTCCAGAGTGGTCCAGGCATCTGAAGCGCTGCTTAAGCATTCCAATTGTCTTTTCGACGATATTGCATGTGGTTATGTGGCTTTCATTGCATCGCTTCTCGGCTTCCGTCCGGTGATTACGCAAGGGGGGGTCATGAGCCAGCTGGCAAGGCCATATCCTTTATCCCCCAGCATCCAACCATGACCTTGTGGCTGACTGTTAAACAGGTCAGAGACAGCGCTCTCATGTAGGATGTGCGCATCATGGATGCTGCCTGGATATTTAGCATTTACTGCCATGATGATTTGGTTGTGGCCGACAACGAGCTGCACATTCAGGGAGTGGAATCCCTTTTGGTTACGAAACATCTCCGGGTTCTGTAAAGGTGCTTTCAGGGCAATGTGCATGAAGTCTATTGCTCCCTGCACCTTGGGGGAAGTTTGCTATTCTTGAGAAACCCAAAGCCCTCCCGGTCTGTGCCTCCCTGGTCATAGGGAAGCTTATAAGGTCCATCCTGCGAGCGTAAAGGGCTTCAGTCACCTGTTGAATTGCGTGCTGAAAGATACCACAGATGTCGCCAACTGAAGTCTGAAAGGAGCCCGATGCGTAGAAGGATAGTGCCGCAGTAACCCTTACCTCAACGGGCAGTGCAGTCCTGATGGTGCTGGTAGGCTGCAGATCTCCCTTGATGAGCTGGCATATCTTATCGATGACCTCCTTTCGGAAGCACAGCCTCCTAAGGCATGTGTTATCAGACAAGTTGAGGTATGATTGATTTTCCCTGTAAGTTCGTCGGATGTATGTTCTCCTCATCTGCCTCCACATTAGTCTTCCACCTATTTGATCGGCCCTTCACTAAACCCAACTTCAGAGTCCAGCATGTGAGCATTTACAAGTAATGTTAGAGAAGTTACAGACCCCATCACTATCGCTATCACTATCACTATTGCTATAAATACCCTTTGTACTATAATAAATATAAATGTGAGTGGATCAATCAGTAACGAAGACTCTTAAATAACTCACAAATTATAAGCCCCTTCTTTAAGCAGCCTCTCACTTCCTCCAACGTTTAAAATGGTGTTGAGTTCTGTGAAGAGCACCAGGTAATAACAGTCTTTCTCCAGCGATGTCCAGCAACCTTCTTGGCGAGCAAACAGCCCGGCGATGTGTGGGCGATGTGTCGAAAGTTGCGGTGGGCAATGGGCCAAAATTTGGGCCGGCAATTTTTCTCTGATGTTCCGGCCCAACTTTCCACTGTTAAAGTGAAATGGGCAATAACCTGCCTATTTGGCCGATAAAGGGGCGAAAGTCCAAGTGGAAAGTCCAGCCTGTGGTTTTTATTCTGAGCTTTTCAATGTTTCAGTTTGCATTTGACAAAAGGGCGTGATATCTCTGGTAGCAATGACCTTAAGTGATTGCACGGTGATTGAATTGAGATATCTCAAAACAAGCCCAGCAACATTTATCAACAGTTTTACATTTTTTATGGTCACGACCTACACCGCCCACTACGAATCCTTCGGATGGGATGGATCTGCTGTGTGCTGCCAGCATTCTCTGTCGTTCTGACTTTCACCATTTGTATTTTTTCATTTGATTGCAAATAACCTTCATTGTATTTGATCAGTTTAGTTGCAATCCGAAAATAATCAGAGATTGAGATAAAACGACGAATGATGTTGACAATTACCCCTGTCTTTTAGCTTATCCCCAACAGACTGGAGAAAATGTCATGAGGAAGTGTGGCATGATTTGCAACCCATAAATGGTGGTATCTGCGAGGCATTTATATAGCGCCTTCAAGACTTCAGGATGTCTCAAAGCGCTTTACAGCCAATGAAGTAGGTTTTTGAAGTGTTGTCACTGTTGTAATGTAGGGGAACTGGGCAGACAATCCGCACAGACAATTGTGGAAAGAAATGGCCACATTCGGCAGTGGCGGGGGGGGTGGGGGAGGCGGGGAGCAGTGAGGAGTGGGGGTGGGGGTATCTTGGCCTTGTGCAATGGTGCAAAAATGGCAGCCTCTTTTACACCCCACCTAGTTTTCTCTGTCACTGAAGACGATAAAAAATTAACTTGAGTCGCAAATTCTCCTCCCCTCTGTTTGTTGCGTGTTGATTGAGGGATAAAGGTTGGTCCGACCAGCAGGAAATCTCCCCTGCTCACCTTCAAATAGTGGGCATGGGATGTTTTACATCCACCCGAGAGGTGGGATTTATGGGCACAAGTCACTAAAAGCTAGATCACAGGGTACACAAAGTAATCAAAGAGGCTAATGGAATGCTGGCCTTTATCTCAAGGGGATTGGAACCCAAAAGTGCAGCTTTGATGCTTCAGTTGTACAGAGCCCCAGTCAGACCCCATCGGGAGTACCACGTTAAGCTTTGAGCACCAAACCTCGGGAAAAATATAATAGCCTTAGAGGGGGTACAGCGTAGATTCGCCAGAGTGATACCAGGGCTTAAAGGCTTAAGTTAGTTGGACAAGTTGTGTAAACATGTCTTATATTCCCTTCTGTTTAGAAGGTTGAGGGGTGAGTTAATTGAGGTAACAGAGTAAAATTAGAAACAGGAGTAGGCTCATTCAGTCCCTCAGGCCTGCTCTGCCATTTCATTAGACCATGGCTGATCTGCACCTCAACTTCATTTTCTCACCTAACAACAATCTACCTCAGTCTTGAAAGCTCCAATTGTCCCATCATTCATTGCTTTCTGGGGAGAGAATGACAAATTTGTGCAACCATTTGTGTGGAAAAGTGCTTCCTGACTTCATTCCTGAATGGCTTAGCTCTGATTATGTCCCCTTGTTCTTAATCGCCCCCACCAGAGGAAATAGTTTCCCCGTATCTACTCTGTCAAATCCTTTGCAGATTTTAAACACAAGGATCAGATCACCCCTCAAGCTCCAATTGGATTGATGACAGGGTTGTTGCAACTCGGGTGGAGAATTCCTTTCACAGTTGGCACTTATTGAGCTCTTTCAACATCGAGAATGTCCGAAATTCATCATAAGAGGAAAGGGATCGGATAAGAGTAAAGATGTCTTACTACAACTATATAGGGCCCTGGTGAGACCGCACCTGGAGTACTGTGTACAGTTTTGGTCTCCTTACCTAAGGAAGGATATACTTGACATAGAGGGAGTGCAACAAAGGTTCACCAGACTGATTCCTGGGATGGGGGGATTGTCCTATGAGGAGAGATTGAGAGGACTAGGCCTATATTCTCTAGAGTTTAGAAAAATGAGAGGTAATCTCATTGAAATATGCAAAATTCTTATAGGGCTTGACAGGATAAAGGCAGGGAGGATGTTTTTTCCATGCTAGGGAGTCTAGAACCAGGGGTCACAGTCTCAGAATAAGGGTTGGCCATTTAGGACGGAGATGAGGAGAATTATTTTCAGAGAGTGGTGAATCTTTGGAATTCTCTACCCCAGAGGGCTGTGGAGGCTTAGTCGTTGAGTATATTCAAGACAGAGATCAATAGATTTTTGGATATTAAGAGATTAAAGGATATGGGGATAGTACAGGTAAGTGGAGTTGAGGTAGAATTTCAGCCATGATCTTAGTGAATGGCAGACCAGGCTAGGGGGGGGCCCAAATGGCCTACTCCTGCTCCTATGTCTTATGTTCTTACGTAAGCAGCAGGAATTGGGAGGATAGTTTCAGGCGATGACTGAGGAGAGGTCAAAAAGATATGTTTTGAAGAGGCTTTTGGAAAAAAAAACAAAGTTGGAGAAACTTAATGAAAGATTTCCGCAATGCAAGGGGGTGGTGGCTGAAGGCACTGTCACCCAGAGTGGAGCAGGGGTGGGGAGGGTCAGAGTTAGAAGAGCACATAAGTTGGGAAGATTGTTGAACACTACTCGATCTCATATAACAGCGATATCCTCACTGCTCAGTACCCATCTCATCCCATAAATATTAAAACACCACAGAAAAAAACTGCAAGACAGCCAATGATTTTATTCAGTTTTAATCAAAACAGTAAGTGCAGAGATGGTTTTCCAAATCATCAGAAACTTGTTACAGAATGGTACAAAGTGATTCGCTTGACAGATTGTATTTCAAAGAACATAACACTGGACCTTGTAGGTCTAATTTTCCTGCAATAGTTTGACTGACTACAACTATATATTTTCTCTCCAATTGGTTCTCCTCTCCTGAAGGCAGTGGCTCTTCCTGAGGGCCTGTTGCCTATGTGTTGGCCGACCTCCAGTTCTCTGGCAAAACAGACATTTTTCCTGTCGATAATGGGATGCATTTTTAGAGACTCCACTCCGGGGACTGAGGGGCTTGCCTCAGTGCCCAATTCTCTGATCCGTGCCTCTGACGAGCGAGACTCCATGCCAGGAGCAGAGTCTCCAAACATTTACTCCAATGGGTGCGGGCAGGCGATGTGACTGCAGAGCATCACATTTAACTCAATCCTCTTGCCCCCTGACGTCCACACTAGCCCACCTTCCCAATTTTGAACCTGCCTGATTTTCATCCCTCCCAAGCCCAAGGGAGAGCATCATTTGTAGAGCTTCCCCCCACCTCCCCCCCTCCCCACCCTTCCCCGTTGCCCCAGTTAAGATCATTATTTAACTCGGGACCAATCAGAGTTGCCCCTGGGGTTTGAGCCACGGGCTGGGTACATTACTTCAACAATTGTTATTCTGCTGGGATCCCAGACACAATCCTCCTCCAGGCCACTCGGTACCATCCCACAGTTTGGAGGACACCAGGCAGTGTCATAGCCATGCCAATGCCATGTTTTCCGGAGTGGGTGCTCTATCTTTTTGACTTTTCCCACTTTGACATTTAATCTAAACACAACCTTCTGGCTTTGTTGCAAGCCTTTTGGATATATGCTGGCTTTCTGGAAGTCCCGACTGACATAGACTCCAGGGCCCAGCATACCATCCTTGGATCGTCGGAAACCAATTCCTGGAGTGCAATTGGCAATTGCATTTTGTTTACTGGTTCCATGGAACATCTCATAGTTCCTCCGCCCCGGGTATGTTGCACGGCTTTGATGAAATGCTTCATTAAAATCATCAGGCGCCAGAAATTTGCGTAACCAAAACATGCTAATCAGGTGAACTTGTTATCTTGACCTTGGACAAAAGAAAGAAATAATATATGTAGAATAAGACATTGCCGAGTCCTTTAGAAATAACAAATTATATCTCCCTCGTGCTGTTACTGCTTGTGAGGTAACTCCTCTAATGGTTTATTGTGCCAGGCTCTTATATCTCACAAATGTACTTACAAAGTGCAGGAAAGGTCATGAGTTCGAACCCAAAACTTCTGAGTTAACTCGCTGACCTTCACTGTTGAGGTGCTACAATTGTCCTTTGCTCCCCTGGGCTGGACAAAGAAAAAATCTGCCGCGGTTTCTGCTTTTACACCTGAGGAAAAGCACTTCCTCCCGTGGAGGTCGGATGAGGGCAGGATTTGGCTTGGCTGCGATGCCCCAGCAGCGGAATATCCTGCCCACCGCTGGCTGTCAAGGCACACGCATAAAGAATGGCCACTCAGATCAGGAAGCTGAATTCTGGCAGCACCCACAGAAGTGGGCAAAATCCGTTTCCTTCTTTGTCATTAAAATTCATCCTTGTCCCTTTCAAGGTAACATGTCCCAAATCTTACTAAAGTGTACTAAATGTAGTTTCACCAAGTTATACAGAGCTGCAGTATTTATGGAAGTTGCAAAGAATCCTTCGAAATAGGTTTCCATGGAGCAGGTTAGGGAAAGGTTAACATTTCCCAGAGGCCGATACCTTTTGTCGTGTAAAGATTTCAATCTCCAGCTCTGCCAAGATTGAAATCTAGTTTGCCTCACAATACCTGCACTAGATGTTGATTGCACCAAGTCTGTGAGACACTTCACTGACTGCACAACCCGATTTATACTCGTTCCTATCCTGACCCTAAAATTTGGAAGCACAAGAAAATATATCAAGTAATGTTTAATAGCAGATACCACATAATAAGATAACTTCAAAATACACAATCTAAATATAACTCCAACAACTTTTGCAAAGGAAATCTGAGTTTCGAGCTCTGAGTCTGTAATAACATTTATGATTTAGGAAGGGGCAAAGACCATTAGACCTGATAAAGAAATGTTTATTTTCAGACATGAAACCCACGTATCAACCTTCTAAACATCTTTCAATCCCTTCTTTCTCCGGTTTTCCATGCCTTCCCTGATAACTGATTTTTTTTTAATTCGTAGCCAATCTTTCCAATTCTTTGTCAAATCACAAACGCCAGAGGTCACCTTGCACACATCAAGGATCACTCTGCGCCAATGCTCTTAGCCAAAAGGCCGAGAGCCACTGCACCGTTCCTGGAAGTACTGCAATACCAGGTTCGTGCCATGGAGGTGGATGGGTCAGGACCCCCACACACCTCCGTGGAGGTGGATGGGCCAGGCCCCCCCACCCACCTTCCCTGATAACTGATCTCACAACTCCTACCACCCTCTGCCTGAAAAAGTGGCACCGAATTCATTGCTTCCTTCTAACTTCCTTCTTTTAAATTTGCTCATTCGATCCTTCACCAGACTGAACAATAAGCTTTCTCAATCCATTTCATGAACTTGAAGATTACAATTCTCTCTTCACAAAGACACTTTTCCCAAGAAAAACATCCCGAAACTCTTAAGGCTGGATTTTCGGTTGTCTAACTTCTCAGTTAATGGCCAGAGCGCGCTGTAATGGGAGCGTAAGAGGTTACCGACTGGGGCCGCAGCTTTTAGCGCCCCGACAGAAAATTCATTCGAGGCTAACCGGGGGGGGGGCGCAAACCAGTAGCGCCTGGCTGCTGCCGATCGCTGCGATCCTGACCTCGGTCCTGGTGCAGCTTGGACCCCGGTCGGTAAATTCGGCGCGTGTGCCTCATCGAGCGCCCGCCAGGAACAACGTCTGGAAAAACAGTTGGTGCAGGCTCTCAGAGTCGTTAACTGGCGGCTACGTAAAGGGAGGAGGAAGCGCTTCCCTCGGAGGGTCACCGTCAGTGCAACGGTTACACACGGCACGGTGCGTGAGCCTCCCAGTTTGCAGCGGCAGGCAGACACAACAGCGCAGGTTGGAAACAAGTGATTTTGAAAACTTTAATGGGTGCTTTTCCCGGGATCGGATTCAGGGTTCTGCGCATGCGTAATGGGTCCGCCTAATTTACCGACCAAACTTTCATTATCGCCCCCTCCCCCCCGACCCGCCGCCGCTTTGGTGTGCAACGGCTGATTTATCGCCCCTGTCAGCTCCTTGCCTGATTCTGATGAATTTCTGGGCGGGAGGCGCAAACTTTTTCAAGGCCCTCAAAGTACCGCTCCGCCTGGATTAATGCCGCAACAGAGGCGCGAATTTGCAACCCTTAACATTTCTTTACAGTTTAAATCCCAGAGAGACAGGATTATTTCTGTTGCTCACCTCTCTGCTGTTTCATCCCGACTAAGTAACCAAAATGCCACACAGTGCCCCACATGAGACCCATCACATTATACAATAGCACTGTCATAAATTCATGGAATAACGCAGCGCAGAAGGAACCACTTCGCTCCATTCGGACCCGTGCCGGCTCTTTGAATGTGCAATCCAATTAGTCCCACTCCCCTTGCTCCTTCCCCATAGCCTTGCATTTATTTCTGTTCAAGTATATATCCAGTTCCCTTTTAAAAGTTACAATTAAACGTGCTTCAATAACCCCTTCAGGCAGCGCACCCCAGATCGGAACAGCTGGCTACGTGAAAAGAAGTTCTCTTCATTTCCTCCCTGGTTCGTTTACCAATTATCGTCACTATTACACACTGAAATGAACTGGAGGAAGTTTTTCTCCACTCACCTCTCACTCGGGAAGTAACTCTGCAGTGGCGGGAGCGTACACCTGGTTTTTATTCTGAAGTTTTCATCGTTTCAGTTTCTATTTGACAAAAGGACATGATATCTCTGGCATTTGTTTGCAAGGTGATCGAATTGAGATCTCTCAAAACAAGCCCAGCAACGTTAACATTTATTAAAAGTTTTACATTTTTTTATGGTCACATCCTGCACCGCCCACCACGAGTCCTTCGGATGGGATGGATCTGCTGTGCACTGCCAGCATTCTCTGTCTTTCTGATTTTTAACATTTGTGTTTTTGCATTTGATTGCTAATAATCTTCATTGTATTTGATCAATTTAGTTGCAATTTTAAAATAATCAGAGATTGGGATAAAACGTCGAATGATTTTGACAATTCCCCCATATCTTTTAGCTTATCCTTAATAGACTGGAGAAAATGTCATGAGGGACTGTTATGTATTTAACCCTTTGTAACCTGCATCACACCTGACCACCAGAGGGCCTACCTGTTGGAGTCCCAAGAGATCCCAGCATCCCTTGGGAGCACAGAGTATAAGCAGGCCACCCACGAGGTAGCTGGACTCTGGAACCTTAATAAAGGAGCTAAGGTCACACTTGCTCATTACACACAGTACTCAGTCTGACCATTTATTATGAGTGTAACAATTGGCGACGAGGTAACAAACAACCACGTGAAAATGCAAAGAACACTCAGCACCCTGGAGAAGTTCTCAGAGGGGGACGATTGGGAGGCCTTTGTGGAGAGACTTGACCAATACTTCATGGCCAACAAGCTGGAAGGGGACAAGAACATGACCAAACGAAGGGCGATCCTCCTAACTGTCTGTGGGGCAACAACCTATGGCCTCATGAAGAATCTCCTGGCTCCGGCAAAACCAACAGAGAAATCCTATGAAGAACTGTTTACACTGGTCAGGGAGCACCTAAATCCTAAGGAAAGTGTTTTGATGACGAGATCTCGGTTCTACACGTGTCAACGATCGGAGGGCCAGGAAGTGGCGAGCTACGTCGCCGAACTAAGGCGCCTTGCAGGACATTGTGAGTTTGAGGGATTCCTAGAACAAATGCTCAGAGACTTGTTTGCACTGGGCATCGGACATGAGACAATCCTTCGCAAACAGTTGACTGTAGAAATTCCGAATCTGAGTAAATCCATAACATTAGCCCAGACATTTATGACCACCAGCGATAGGACCAATCAGATTTCGCAGAACAAAGAAGTTTCGGCCAGTACTGTGCATAAAGTAATGTCGGTTTCGAGCAGAAAAGTACAGGGCAGAATGTACACGATGGCTGCTGTGGCCCGACCTCAGTTGACCCAGCGTCCGCCATCATCTGTTAATGTGAGGCAGTTAACACACTGTTGGCGTGCGGAGGTGATCATTGGCTCCATCAATGCCGCTTTAAGCACTATGCCTGCAATGGTTGCAGAACAATGGGACACCTCCAACGAATGTGCAGGCGAGCTGCAAACCCTGCAAACCCTGCAAACCAGCACGTTGCAAAGGAAGATCGATCCACAGTGGATCCGACGGAATTGGAAACTTGTACGGAGGAGGCAGAGGTGTACAGGGTACACAAGTTCACGACGAAGTGCCCAGCAATAATGTTGAAAGTTCAACTGAACGGTATTCCAGTTTCTATGGAGCTGGACACGGGGGCAAGTCAGTCCATAATGAGTAAAACGACCTTTGACAGGCTGTGGGGAAAGAAGGCACACAGGCCCAAGCTCAGCCCCATTCACACCAAATTAAGGACTTACACAAAGGAACTAATCCCCGTAATTGGTCGTGCTGAAGTCAAAGTCTCCTATGACGAAGCAGTACACGAACTCCCGCTGTGGATTGTGCCGGGGGATGGTCCCACGGTGTTGGACAGAAGCTGGCTGGGGAAAATCCGCCGGAACTGGGATGACATCCGAGCGCTTTTGTCCGTCGACGACACCGTATGTACCCAGCAAGTTCCCTTCATTATTCGAACCAGGCATTGGAAGCTTCTCGGGGGCGAAAGTGCTGATCCATTTGGTTCCCGGTACGTGACCCATTCACCACAAGGCTCGGGCGGTACCATACATGATGCGTGAAAAAGTGGAAATTGAGCTGGACAGGCTGCAATGCGAAGGCATCATCGCACCGGTGGAATTCAACGACTGGGCCAGTCCGATTGTTCCGGTACTCAAGGAGGATGGTACGGTTAGAATTTGCGGCGACTATAAAGTAACAATTAACCGTTTTTCGCGGCAGGACCAGTACCCACTACCCAAGGCAGACGACCTATTTGTGACCCTGGCTGGAGGGAAGACGTTCACCAAGCTGGACCTGACCTCGGCCTACATGACGCAGGAGCTGGAGGAATCTTCGAAAGACCTCACCTGCATCAACACTCACACAGATCTGTTTTTCTACAACCAGTGCCAATTCGGGATTCGGTCGGCCGCAGCGATCTTCCAGCGGAACATGGAGAGCCTGCTAAAGTCGGTTCCTTGCACAGTGTTCTTCCAGGACGTCATATTGGTTACAGGTCAGGACACCATGGAGCACTTGAAGAACCTGGAGGAGGTTCTTAGTCAGTTGGATCGCGTGGGGCTCAGGTTGAAACGCTCGAAGTGTGTTTTCCTGGCACAAGATGTCGAATTCTCAGGAAGGATAATCGTAGCAGACGGCACCAGACCCACCGACGCCAAGACGGAGACCATCAAGAATGCGCTGCTACCACAGAACGTGATGGAGCTGCGGTCGTTCCTGGGACTCGGTAATTTCCTACCTGGGTTAAACACCTACCTGCTAGAACCCCTACATGCGCTATGACTGGGTATGGGGGAATTCACAAGAGGTTGCCTTTAAGAAAGCCAGAAACTTATTGTGTTCTAACAAACTGCTTGTTCTGTATAACCCATGTAAACGAGCGGTGTTAGCATGCGATGCGTCGTCTTACGGGATCGGGTATGTGTTACAACAGGCTAATGAATCGGAAATTTTGCAACCAGTTGCATATGCATCTAGAAGTTTGTCCAAGACTGAAAGAGCCTACAGCATGATTGAAAAAGAGGCTCTGGCGTACGGTAAAAAAAATGCACCAGTACTTATTTGGCCTCAAGTTCGAGCTTGAAACTGACCACAAGCCGCTCATATCGCTATTCTCGGAGAGCAAAGGGATTAATACCAATGCCTCTGCCCGCATCCAAAGATGGGCGCTCACGGCATACAACTATGTAATTTGCCACAGACCGGGCACAGAGAACTGCGCAGATGCTCTCAGTCGGCTACCATTGCCCATGGAGCACTTGAAGAACCTGGAGGAGGTTCTTAGTCGGTTGGATCGCGTGGGGCTCAGGTTGAAACGCTCGAAGTGGAAATGGCACAGCCAGCGGACTTGCTCGTGGTCATGGAGACATTTGAGAACGAGAAGTGCCCCATTACGGCCCGCCAGATCCGGACCTGGACCAGCCAGGATCCTTTACTGTCCCTGGTAAAAAAAAAACTGTGTCCTCCATGGGAGCTGGTCCAGTGCACCAGTGGAGATGCAGGAAGTGATTTAAGCCGTTCCACAGACGCAAAGATGAGCTGTCCCTGCAGGCGGACTGTCTTAACATAGCAACATAGAAACATAGAAAATAGGTGCAGGAGTAGGCCATTTGGCCCTTTGAGCCTGCACCACCATTCAATAAGATCGCGGCTGATCATCACCTCAATACGCCTTTCCTGCTTTCTCTCCATGTCCCTGGATCCCTTTAGCCGTCAGGGCCATATCTAACTCCCTCTTGAATATATCCAACGAACTGGCAGCAACAACTCTCTGCGGTAGGGAATTTCACAGGTTAACAACTCTGAGTGAAGAAGTTTCTCCTCATCTCGGTCCTAAATGGCTTACCCCTTATCCTTAGACTGTGACCCCCAGTTCTGGACTTCCCCAACATCGGAAACATTCTTCCTGCATCTAACCTGTCCAATCCTGTCAGAATTTTATATGTTTCTATGAGATCCCCTCTCATCCTTCTAAACTCCAGTGAATACAAGCCCAGTTGATCCAGTCTCTCCTCATATGTCAGTCCAGCCATCCCGGGAATCATTCTGGTGAACCTTCGCTGCACTCCCTCAATAGCAAGAACATCCTTCCTCAGATTAGGAGATCAAAACTGAACACAATATTCCAGGTGAGGCCTCACCAAGACCCTGTACAACTGCAGTAAGACTTCCTTGCTCCTATACTCAAATCCCCTAGCTATGAAGGCCAACATGCTATTTGCCTTCTTCACCACCTGCTGTACCTTTTAATGACAGAGGTACCATGACACCCAGGTCTCGTTGCACCTCCCCTTTTCCTAATCTGCCGCCATTCAGATAATATTCTGCCTTCATGTTTTTGCCACAAAAGTGGATAAACTCACATTTATCTACATTATACTGCATCTGCCACGTGTTTGCCCACTCACCTAACCTGTCCAAGTCACCCTGCGGCCTCTTAGTATCCTCCTCACAGCTCACACCGCCACCCAGCTTAGTGTCATCTGCAAACTTGGAGATATTACACTCAATGCCTTCATTTAAATCATTGATGTATATTGTAAATAGCTGGGGTCCCAGCACTGAGCCCTGCGGCACCCCAGTAGTCACTGCCTACCATTCTGAAAAGGACCCGTTTATCCCGACTCTCTGCTTCCTGTCTGCCAACCAGTTCTCTATCCACCTCAATACATTACCCCCAATAATGTGCTTTAATTTTGCACACCAATCTCTTGTGTGGGACCTTGTGAAAAGCCTTTTAAAGGTCCAAATACACCACATGCACTGTTCTCCCCTGTCCACTCTACTAGTTACATCCTCAAAAAATCCTAGGTTTGTCAAGCATGATTTTCCTTTCATAAATCCATGCTGACTTGGAGCGATCCTGTCACTGCTTTCCAAATGCGCTGCTATTCCATCTTTAATAATTGATTCCAACATTTTCCCCGCTACTGGTGTCAGGCTAACTGGTCTATAATTCCCCGTTTTCTCTCTCCCTCCTTTCTTAAAAAGTGGTGTTACATTAGCTACCCTCCAGTCCATAGGAACTGATCCAGAGTCGATAGTCTGCTGGAAAATAATCACCAATGTATCCACTATTTCTAGGGCCACTTCCTTAAGTACTCTGGGATGCAGACTATCAGGCCCTGGGGATTTATCGGCCTTCAATCCCATCAATTTCCCGAACACAATTTCCTGACTAATCAGGATTTCCTTCAGTTCCTCTTTCTCATTGGACCCTCGGTCCCCTAGTATTTCCGGAAGGTTATTTGTGTCTTCCTTCGTGAAGACAGAACCAAAGTATTTTGTGGGGCAATCGTGTAGTCTTGCCCAAGAAAGGCAGAGACACATTCATTTGCGAACTGCACAACACTCACCCAGACATCGTAATGATGAAAGCCATAGCCATGTCCCACGTGTGGTGGCCTGGCATCGATTCAGATTTGAAGTCATGTGTGCACCACTGCAACATTTGCTCTCAGTTGAGCAATGCACCCAGAGAGGCACTGCTAAGTTTGTGGTCCTGGCGATCCAAACCATGGTCGAGGATCCATGTAGACTATGCGGGCCCATTCCTAGGCAAAATGTTTTTGGTTGTCGTGGACGCTTACTCAAAGTGGATTGAATGTGCAATAATGTCTGTAAGCACATCCACGGCCACCATTGAAAGTCTACGAGCCATGTTTGCCACGCACGGCTTGCCTGATGCACTAGTCAGCGACATAATTACACACTGAATTAATTGATTTATTTTTCATCCTGTCTATCATACATTTTCTTAAATTTGAATCATTAAGTTTGTTGATGTTTAAGAGCGTTGTCAGCAGTCATGAGTCTTGTTACTGTAGATGTCTTTTTATAAGGTGCAAAAGATTGAGTATTATACAACTCATGTACCATAACCAACTCCGAAGAGAGCTATAATGAGATAGGTACTAAAAAAATTTAACTATTAACACAAATTAGATAAATGTAAATTCTATAAATTAGATTCCACCAAAGTGTAAAAGATATTTTGTCCTTTAATTAAAGATAATTAAAAATCTTGTTTGGTAATTAAACTGTTTGATTTTTAGATATTTAAGCATACTCCTGTAACCCTCCTGGTAATGTATTTAACACAAATGCTGTTGCCACCATTGTTTCTTTTGACTGGCTGCTGGATCAGCATATGGTAACTTGCATATGTTTGTTCCTCAACCCCATTTAATGTTTGCTTCCATAGACTGGGTGTTAACACTAAATATTTAACTATATTGATGATTGCAGAATGTATACAGGATAATATGATGGATGGACACTACTTTGAAGCTCATTAGTTGTTCATTTTGAGCTTGCTAACTTTAAAAAAAAATATATACTTTTGTATTTGTAAATTACCCCATGGATACATTGATTCAAAATTGACCCATTTAAATGTGTTTGTGAAATGTAATCTGCAATTATAAATCAACGGTTCTTGCATTCGAAAATGTGTGTAATATTCTGCCGGTCTCAAAGTACAATTTTATTCATTCCCGCACCCCCTCCACCAAATAATTTTCTTTCTTCCTCTCCAGCAGGTACAGTCTTTGGTTGGACTATGATTCCATCAAAGTACTTTGGTACTTCATCCAAAGGCCCCATGATATTGTTAGAGCCCAGAGAGCGTTAACTGGTTCTAAAATCATCACAGCCAAGTCTGATCCTGGTTCATCAGATGTTCATACCCAAGCATGCCTTCCAGTAAGGGTCAATGGATATGATCAAGAGCAGAATAGCTGATTTCCTCTCTCTCACCCCCAGCCACTAATTGCCTAGCCGAGAGAAGTTAAAGTCAATTGCAGTGTCCCTATAACACCTGCCAGAGGAAATCGGCATGGTCCCGGCCTGCAAGACCATCAGCAGGCCGGGGCCATTGGAGGGAGAGGCGGCATACCACTGAGGGAGCAGCGCGTGCTGCTGCAGGAGGGCGATAGCTGCGAAGCCCGGTGCAGTGCGGGCAGGTGCAGCAGGAGGGGTGAAGGAGCGGCAAGAGTTTGTAGAGGTAAGTGACCGGGGCCCAGGAGAAGAGTGAGTTTGGGGCCCAGAAGAGGCGAGGGCCCAGGGTCAGCATGGCCAGCCCACACTGCGATATGTGTGCGTGCTAGGTCTGTGCAGCAGAGCTGATTTCCAGTCATCTTGGGTAACCCTTGCCACTGGACCAAAACCTAGCTCTGTCAAGCCCGTGTGGTGGATGATGTGCAACGGCCACCGCACGTTTAAAAAAAAATCCACACACAGACATCTTCCACCCTTCAAGACGTCGTCCGGGATCTGAAGTATTCGGTCCTTGATTGAAACACCTGTGAACTCATTCCTTTTTGGTGTGGAAGCAAGTTATCCTCGCTTCGAGGAACTGCCTGATGTCCGAGTCAGCGACAATGGGCCACGCTTCACCAGTGCTGAATTCAAAGAATTCATGACCCGCAACAGGATCAAACATATCACATCTGCCCCGTTCAAGCCCGCATCCAACGGCCAGGCAGAACAAGCAGTTCAAACCGTCAAGCAAAGCTTGAAACGCATGTCGGAAGGCTCCCTGCAGACCTGGTTGTCCCGAGTACTGCTCAGCTACCGCACCAGACCCCACTCACTCACCAGGATTCCCCCCGCTGAGCTGCTCATGAAAAGGGCGCTTAAAACAAGGCTCTCTCTGGTCCACCCTGATCTACATGATCACATGGAGGACAAGCGGCATCAACAAAGTGTGTACCATGACCGCGCAAATTTGTCACACACTATTGAGATCAATGATCCCGTGTTTTTGCTCAATTATAGACATGGTCCCAAATGGCTCGCTGGCATGGTCACACCCAAAGAGGGGAGTAGGCTATTTCAGGTCAAACTGACCCATGGAAAAACTCACAGAAAACACTTGGACTAAATCAACAGCGGTTCACCAACAGCTACGAACAACCTGAAGAGGACATCACCAACTTTAACCTTCCAACACACACACAAGTGGCAACTGACATGGCTCCAGGGTGACCAAGGCTGGGAACTCAACATCCAGGGGTATTCAACATTCAGCAAGGATAGACAGAAAGGAAAAGGAGACAGGGTGGCATTGCTGGTTAAAGAGGAAATTGATGCAATAGTAAGAAAGGACATTAGCCTGGATGATGTGGAATCGGTATGGGTGGAGCTGCGGAATACCAAAGGGGCAGAAAACGCTAGTGGGAGTTGTGCACAGACCACCAAACAGTAGTAGTAAGGTTGGGGACAGCATCAAACAAGAAATAACGGATGCATGCAATAAAGGTTAAGCAGTTATCATGGGTGACTTTAATCTACATATTGATTGGGCTAACCAAACTGGTAGCAATGCGATGGAGGAGGATTTCCTGGAGTGTATTAGGGATAGTTTTCTAGACCAATATGTTGAAGAACCAACCCGGGAGCTGGCCATCCTAGACTGGGTGATGAGTAATAGAAACTGATGACTGTTGTGCAGCTTGCCGCCACATGGTCTGCCTTCCCGCAGGTCCGGCACACATTCGGTTGGCCAGCGTACACCATGTAGCCCCGACTTCCTCCGATGGCGAAGCTGGAGTGGGGGGTGCAGGATGGTTCCGCTGGCGTCCACTTTCATGGTGACCTGGATCTGGCGCTTGCTGGTCCAAATCCCGTGCAAGTCTTCAGGTCGCTGCTGTTTCCTGCCCCATCGACATACCTGGCGAGGAATGTCAGCACATCAATGACCGGGATGTGGGGGTTATACATCTGCACTGTGATAGTGCGTCTTCTCTGCGACGGGAGGGTTAACAGTGGTTCCCAAGTCAGCACTGACCGCAGTGGTTCACTCACCTCCTTCAAACCCTTCAGGAACTTCAGGCATAGGGTGACGGTTCTGAAGGTTACATCAAAGTAACCTCTTTTCGGAAGGTCCTGCAAGGCGAAGACATCAGCGACTTTCATGCCACATGGTCTAAGCAGGATTTTCTTCACGAAGAGGTCCCGGTTGATCGTTGTCTGTCCTTCCACTTTCTTTACCGTCACTCGGATGGTGTTTCGGACGCCCTGGTTCGCCGCTTGGTTGGCCGCCATCCGGGTTGCAGATTCCTCCTTTCGGCTTGTGTTTTGGCCGAAGCCTTCAATCTTTCTTGGTGCCAGTCCGGCACCTTGGCGGGCCTCCGGGCCCGCCCAATGGTTGGTCGACATGCAGATTATCCTCTTCTCCCCAATTGGTGCTTGGCCCGAGCCAAAAGCCCAGACCCAGCCAAACTGGAAAGACGAGTTTCTACAATTGGTCAATTAGCATATGAATGCCCAATCAACACTTGATCTTAGCCAAAAGGCCGAGAGCCAGCAGGGAGTGCCTTTTACTCTGTTTCCTCAATTAACTCACCCCTCAACCTTCTAAACATAAGACATGTTTATACAACTTGTCCGAATAACTTAAGCCTTTCAGCCCTGGTATCACTCTGGTGAATCTATGCTGTATCCCTTCAAAGGCCATTATATCTTTCCCGAGGTTTGGTGCTCAAAGGTTAACGCGGTATGCCTGATGGGGTCTGACTGGGGCTCTGTACAACTGAAGCATCAAAGCCTCACTTTTGGGTTCCAATCCCCTTGAGATAAAGGCCAGCATTCCATTAGCCTCTTTGATTACTTTGTGTACCCTGTGATCTAGCTTTTAGTGACTTGTGCCCATAAATCCCACCTCTCGGGTGGATGTAAAACATCCCATGCCCACTATTTGAAGGTGAGCAGGGGAGATTTCCTGCTGGTCGGACCAACCTTTATCCCTCAATCAACACGCAACAAACAGAGGGGAGGAGAAACCCGCCCTGGGTGGCAGCACAAAAAGAGCAATTGTGAATCGGCGGCTGGAGTTGGCCAACACCCGAGTTCATTTTCTATTATCTTCAGTGACAGAGAAAACTGGGCGGGGTGTAAAAGAGGCTGCCATTTTTGCACCATTGCACAAGGCAACCATTTGAAGTCAATGATGCCAGAGATATCACGCCCGTCTTTGCAAATGCAAACTGACACGTTGAAAACTTCAGAATAAAAACCAGGTGTACGCTCCCCCCACTGCAGAGTTACTTCCCGAGTGACAGATGAGTGGAGAAAAACTTCCTCCAGTTCATTTCAGTGTGTAATAGTGACGATAATTGGTAAACGAACCAGGGAGGAAATGAGGGCAATTTCTTTTCACGTAGCCAGCTGTTCCGATCTGGGATGTGTTGCCTGAAGGGGTTATGGAAGCACGTTTAATTGTAACTTTTAAAAGCGAATTGGATATATACTTGAACAGAAAAAGATGCAAGGCTATGAGGAAGGAGCAAGGGGAGTGGGAATAATTGGATTGCTCTTTCAAAGAGCCGGCACGGGCCCAAATGCAACGAATTGGTTCTTTCTGCGCTGCGTTATTCCATGAATTTATGACAGAGCTTTTGTTTCATTAAGTTTCTCCAACTTTGTTTTTTTTTCCAAAAGCCTCTTCAAAACATATCTTTTTGACCTCTCCTCAGTCATCGCCTGAAACTATCCTCCCAATTCCTGCTGCTTACGTAAGAACATAAGACATAGGAGCAGGAGTAGACCATTTGGGGCCCCCTAGCCTGGTCTGCCATTCACTAAGATCATGGCTGAAATTCTACCTCAACTCCACTTACCTGTACTATCCCCATATCCCTTAATCTCTTAATATCCAAAAATCTATTGATCTCTGTTTTGAATATACTCAAAGACTGAGCCTCCACAGTCCTCTGGGGCAGAGAATTCCAAAGATTCACCACCCTCTGAGTGAAAATAATTCTCCTCATCTCTGTCCAAAATGGCCAACCCCTTATTCTGAGACTGTGACCCCTGGTTCGAGACTCCCTAGCATGGAAAAAACATCCTCCCTGCCTTTATCCTGTCAAGCTCTGAAAGAATTTTGCATATTTCAATGAGATCACCTCTCATTTTTCAAAACTCTAGAGAATATAGGCCTAGTCCTCTCAATCTTTCCTCATAGGACAATCCCCCCATCCCAGGAATCAGTCTGGTGAACCTTTGTTGCACTCCCTCTATGGCAAATATATCCTTCCTTAGTTAAGGAGACCAAAACTGTACACAGTACTCCAGGTGCGGTCTCACCAGGGGCCTATATAGTTGTAGTAAGACATCTTTACTCTTATCTGATCCCTTTCCTCTTATGATGTACTTCGGACATTCACGATGTTGAAAGAGCTCAATAAGTGCCAACAGTGAAAGGAATTCTCCACCCTAGTTGCAACAATCCTGGCATCAATCCAATTGGAGCTTGAGGGGTGATCTGATCCTTGTGTTTAAAATCTTCAAAAGATTTGACAGGGTAGATACAGGGAAACTATTTCCTCTGGGGTGGGGGCAATTAAGAACAAGGGGACATAATCGGAGCTAAGCCATTCAGGAATGAAGTCATGAAGCACTTTTCCACACAAATGGTTGCACAAATTTTTCATTCTCTCCCCAGAAAGCAATGAATGATGGGACAATTGGAGCTTTCAAGACTGAGGTAGATTGTTGTTAGGTGAGAAAATGAAGTTGAGGTGCAGATCAGCCACAGTCTAATGAAATGGCAGAGCAGGCCTGAGGGACTGAATGAGCCTACTCCTGTTTCTAATTTTACTCTGTTACCTCAATTAACTCACCCCTCAACCTTCTAAACACAAGGGAATATAAGACATGTTTACACAACTTGTCCAACTAACTTAAGCCTTTAAGCCCTGGTATCACTCTGGCGAATCTATGCTGTACCCCCTCTAAGGCCATTATATCTTTCCCGAGGTTTGGTGCTCAAAGCTTAATGCGGTACTTGCTATGGGGCTGACCGGGACTCTGTACAACTAAAGCATCTAAGCCTCACTTTTGGGTTCCAATCCCCTTGAGATAAAGGCCAGCATTCCATTAGCCTCTTTGATTACTTTGTGTACCCTGTGATCTAGCTTTTAGTGACTTGTGCCCATAAATCCCACCTCTCGGGTGGATGTAAAACATCCCATGCCCACTATTTGAAGGTGAGCAGGGGAGATTTCCTGCTGGTCGGACCAACCTTTATCCCTCAATCAACACGCAACAAACAGAGGGGAGGAGAAACCCGCCCTGGGCGGCAGCACAAAAAGAGCGATTGTGCATCGGAAGCTGGAGTTGGCCAACGCCCGAGTTAATTTTCTATCGTCCTCAGTGACAGAGAAAGCGAGGCGGGGTGTAAAAGAGGCTGCCATTATTGCACCATTGCCCAAGGCCAATGTTCCCCCCGCGCTCCCGCCCCAATTTGGCAATTTATTTCCTCAAATGTCTGTGGGAGCTTGCTGTGCGGATTGTCCAATGCGTTCCACTACATTTCAACCATGACTACACTTCAAAAAAGCATTTCATTGGCTGTAAAATGCTTTGGGACCTCCTGAGGTCTTAAAGACGCTATATAAATGCCTCACAGATACACCATTCCACAGCTCCACTCTTGGGTTGCAAATCATGCCACAGTCCCGGTTACACTCCTAATAAATGCTGATACTGAGTACTGTGGGTAATGAGCAAGTGTGACCTGAGCTCCTTTATTAAGGTTCCAGAGTGCAGGTACCTCGTGGGTGGCCTGCTTATATACTATGCTCCCAAGGCATGCTGGGATTCCCTTGGGACTCCAACAGGTCATGTGTGATGCAGGTTACAAGGGGCTAAATACATAACATCACTCCCCCGTGAAGTCAACAGTACACTTATTTACAAGGTGAGACGATCTGGGGCTTTGCGCTCCCTTGTCGATCGTCTCGGTACAAATGTGGGTGTGGGTGGGTTGGTCAGTCCTTCATTGGGCTGTTGGGCAGCCGGCCTTGCCAGGCTGCTGGGGATGATGAGTTTGGTTTCGTGGTCGACTGTGACAGAAACATAGAAAC
This sequence comes from Pristiophorus japonicus, assembly GCF_044704955.1. Taxonomy (NCBI): domain Eukaryota; kingdom Metazoa; phylum Chordata; class Chondrichthyes; family Pristiophoridae; genus Pristiophorus; species Pristiophorus japonicus. The sequence continues at coordinate 210,779,957 of NC_091987.1, read as the reverse complement.
ATAGAAAATAGGTGCAGGAGTAGGCCATTCGGCCCTTCGAGCCTGCACCGCTATTCAATAAGATCATGGCTGATCATTCCTTCAGTACCCCATTCCTGCTTTCTCTCCATACCCCTTGATCTCTTTAGCCGTAAGGGCCATATCCAACTCCCTCTTAAATATATCCAATGAACTGGCATCAACAACTCTCTGCGGCAGGCAATTCCACAGGTCAACAACTCTCTGAGTGAAGAAGTTTTTCCTCATCTCAGTCCTAAATGGCCTACCCTTATCCTAAGACTATGTCCCCTGGTTCTGGACTTCCCCAACATCGAGAACATTCTTCCCGCATCTAACCTGTCCAGTCCCGTCAGAATCTAATGTTTCTATGAAGTCTCCTCTCATCCTTCTAAACGCCAGTGAATAAAGGCCCAGTTGATCCAGTCTCTCCTCATATGACAGCCCAGCAATCAGTCTGTTGTACCTTCGTTGCACTCCCTCAATAGCAAGAACATCCTGCCTCAGACTAGGAGACCAAAACTGAACACAATATTCCAGCTGAGGCCTCCCTAAGGCCCTGTACAACTGCAGTAAGACCTCCCTGCTCCTATATTCAAATCCCCTAGCTATGAAGGCCAACATACCATTTGTTTTCTTTACCGCCTGCTGTACCTGTATGCCAACTTTCAATGACTGATGAACCATGACACCCAGATCTCGTTGCACCTCCCCTTTTCCTAATCTGCCGCCATTCAGATAATATTCTGTCTTCGTGTTTTTGCCCCCAAAGTGGATAACCTCACATTCACCCACATTATACTGCATCTGCCATGCATTTGCCCACTCCCCTAACCTGTCCAAGTCACCCTGCAGCCTCCTAGCGTCCTCCTCACAGCTCACACCGCCATCCAGTTTAGTGTCATCTGCAAACTTTAATGGGTGCTTTTCCCGGGATCGGATTCAGAGTTCTGCGCATGCGCAATGGGTCCGCCTAATTTATCAACCAAACTTTCTTAATCGTCGCCCACCCCCCCTCCCACCCCCCCGCCGCTCTGGTGTGCAACGGCTGATTTATCGCCCCTGTCAGTTCCTTGACCGATACTGACGAATTTATGGGTGGGAGGCGCAAACTTTTTCAAGGCGCTAAAAGTACCGCTCCGCCTGGATTAATGCCGCAAATGAGGCGCGACTGAATTTCCAATCTTTAACTATTCCGAACAGTTTAAATCCCAGAGAGACAGGGTTATTTCTGTTGCTCACCTCTGTGCTCTTTCATCCCGACTAAGTAAGCAAAATTCCACACAATGCCTCAGATGGGACCCATCACATTATACAAAAGCTCTGTCATAAATTCATGGAATAACGCAGCGCAGAAGGAACCGATTCCTTGCATTTGGGCCCGTGCCGGCTCTTTGAAAGAGCAATCCAATTATTCCGACTCCCCTTGCTCCTTCCTCATAGCCTTGCAGCTTTTTCTGTTCAAATATTGATCCAATTCGCTTTTAAAAGTTACAATTAAACGTGCTTCCATAACTCCTTCAGGCAACACATCCCAGATCGGAACAGCTGGCTACGTTAAAAGAAATTCCCCCCATTTCCCCCCTAGTTCGTTTACCAATTATCGTCACTATTACACACTGAAATGAACTGGAGGAAGTTTTTCTCCACTTACCTGTCACTCGGGAAGTAACTCTGCAGTGGGGGGAGCGTACACCTGGTTTTTATTCTGAAGTTTTCAACGTGTCAGTTTGCATTTGCAAAGACGGGCGTGATATCTCTGGCATCATTGACTTCAAATGGTTGCCTTGTGCAATGGTGCAAAAATGGCAGCCTCTTTTACACCCCGCCCAGTTTTTCTCTGTCACTGAAGATGTGTGTTGTATCGAGCCCTTTGCCAGGTCCACCAGGAAGGATGCGGGCATTAGAGGGGTGACGATCCCAGGCAGGGGAGGTGCTCAGGTCAAGACCACCCGGTACATGGACGACGTCGCTGTCTTTTGCTCGGATCCGCAGTCGGTCCGCAGATTGCCCACAATCTGCGACCAGTTTGAACTGGCCTCAGGAGCGAAGGTCAATCGCAGCAAAAGCGAGGCCATGCTCTTTGACAACTGGGATGACCGATCCTTTATTCCCTTCACCGTTAAGCCATATTTCCTGAAGGTGTTGGGAATATGGTTCAGAGCGGACGGGGCATGCGCCAAAAACTAGGAAGAGCGTATCGCCAAAGTGAAGCAAAAACTGGGATGGTGGAAACTGCGCTTCCTTTCCATGGCAGGAAAGAACCTGGTCATCAGGAGTGAGGTGCTCTCGGGGTTGCTGCACGTGGCACAGGTCTGGCCCATCTCTCACTCCTGTGCCGCGGCAGTCACCCGGGCCGTCTTGCACTTTGTCTGGAGGTCCAAAATGGACCGTGTCCGCAGAGACACAATGTACAAATCTCTGGACACTGGAGGAAAGGATGTTCTGAACGTGGCCCTCATCCTGATGGCCACCTTTGTGTGCAGCTGCATCAAGCTGTGCACAGACCCCCGGTACGCAAACACCAAGTGTCACTACGTGCTGAGGTTCTACCTGTCCCCGGTGTTGCAAAGGATGGGATTGCCGCCAAACGGCCCCACCAGCTGAACCATGCCTGCCCACCTGTCCTTCGTGGAAAAGTTTTTCACAAAAAACCCCTTTGACCACAAAGCCATAAAACAGTGGTCAGCACGTAAGGTCCTGGCTGCCCTACGAAGGAAGGAGAAGGGTGGACCCTGTCGGGTGGTTCCCTGAGCGGACTGTCGAACTCGTTTGGCAGAACGTCTCATCGCCAGAGCTTTCACACAAGCACCAAGATGTAGCTTGGTTGGCGGTGAGGAGGGCCCTACCCGTCAGAGCGTTCATGCACAGCCAGCGTCTCAGCAACACGGCACGGTGCCCCCGAGTCGGCTGCGGGGCGGGCGAGACTGTCACCCATCTCCTTCAAGATTGCGCCTTCGCAAAGCAGGTTTAGAAAGAGATGCAATGGTTGCTGTCGAGGTTCATCCCGAGCAGCTCCGTAACACAGGACTCTGTGCTCTACAGGCTGTTCCCAGGGACACACACCGAGACAGACATCACCTGCTGCTGGAGGGCCATCAACTCGGTCAAAGACTCTCTTTGGTCTTGCCGAAACTTGCTGGTTCTCCAGAGCAAGGAGATGTCCACGTCTGCGTGTTGCAGACTGGCGCAATCCAAGATCCAGGATTACGTGCTGAGGGACGCACTTAGAATTGGTGCAGTCGCCGCAAAGGCACGGTGGGGAAGGGCCACAGTTTAAAGCCCTTCTGCCACAGTAAACCCAGGGGGCTGGAATCAGTATAAAACTCCCCTCGTGCTGCAATGGTAAACCTTTTGTATACATAGAGCACCATGATCTGCAAACACCTATGTAGTGCCATGTATAATGCAAGTTCTGTTGCGTAATGCATGTTGGAAAGAAATGTAACTGTACCCTCACTGTGTACCGTATGGTGACACATGTAATGTAACTTGATGAACATACCACAATGTATCCTGGATTGTATGAATTGTACCTTGAAATGTAAAGTAAAGAAATGTATTGAACGGAACTGCGATCAGCATCCAAATGTAATGTATGGAATTGCTGACCATATCCAAATGTACTGAACTGCTTTCGAATGTATTGTGCAAATTTTTATATGAATAAAATATATTTTGAAATTTTAAAAAAAGAGTAAAATTAGAAACAGGAGTAGGCTCATTCAGTCCCTCAGGCCTGCTCTGCCATTTCATTAGACCATGGCTGATCTGCACCTCAACTTCATTTTCTCACCGAACAACAATCTACCTCAGTCTTGAAAGCTCCAATTGTCCCATCATTCATTGCTTTCTGGGGAGAGAATGACAAATTTGTGCAACCCTTTGTGTGGAAAAGTGCTTCCTGACTTCATTCCTGAATGGCTTAGCTCCGATTATGTCCCCTTGTTCTTAATTGCCCCCACCCCAGAGGAAATAGTTTCCCCGTATCTACCCTGTCAAATCTTTTGAAGATTTTAAACACAAGGATCAGATCACCCCTCAAGCTCCAATTGGATTGATGACAGGGTTGTTGCAACTAGGGTGGAGAATTCCTTTCACTGTTGGCACTTATTGAGCTCTTTCAACATCGTGAATGTCCAAAGTGCATCATAAGAGGAAAGGGATCGGATAAGAGTAAAGATGTCTTACTACAACTATATAGGGCCCTGGTGAGACCGCACCTGGAGTACTGTGTACAATTTTGGTCTCCTTACCTAAGGAAGGATAGACTTGCCATAGGGGGAGTGCAACAAAGGTTCACCAGGCTGATTCCTGGGATGGGGGGATTGTCCTATGAGGAGGGATTGAGTAGACTAGGCCTATATTCTCTAGACTTTAGAAAAATGAGAGATGATCTCATTGAAACATACAAAATTCTTACAGGATAGATGCATGGGGGATGTTTTTCTGAGCTGGGGAGTCTAGAACCAGGGTCCATCTCAGAATAAGGGGTCGCCTATTTAGGACTGAGATGAGGAGAATTATTTTCACTCAGAGGGTGGTGAATCCTTGTAATTCTCTACCCCATAGAACTGTGGAGGTTCCGTCGTTGAGTATATTTTTTGGATCCTAAGAAAATCAAGGGATAGTGCAGGAAAGTGGAGTTGAGGTAGAAGTTCAGCCATGATCTTACTGAATGGCGGACCAGGCTAGGGGGACCAAATGGCCTACTGCTGCACCTAATTCTTGTGTTCTTATGTTTTTATGTAAGCAGCAGGAATTGGGAGGATAGTTACAGGAGATAACTGAGGAGAGGTCAAAAAGATACGCTTTGAAGAGGCTTTTGAAAGAAGGACAATGTTGGAGGAAATAAATGAGAGATTTCCGCAATGCAAGGGGATGATGGCTGAAGGCACCCAGAGTGGAGCAGGGGTGGGGAGGGTCAGAGTTAGAAGAGCACATAAGTTGGGAAGATTGTTGAACACTACTCGATCTCATACAACAGCGATATCCTCACTGCTCAGTACCCATCTCATCCCATAAATATTAGAATACCACAGAAAAAAACTGCAAGACGGCCAATGATTTTATTCAGGTTTTAATCAAAACAGTAAGTGCTGAGATGGTTTTCCAAATCATCAGAAACTTGTTACAGCTTGATACAAAGTGATTGCTTTGACAGATTGTATTTCAAAGAACATAACACTGGACCTTGATTTTCCTGCAATGCTTTTACTGACTACAACTATATTTTTTCTCCCCAATTGGTTCTTCCCCTCTCTTGAAGTCAGTGACTCTCCCTGAGGGCCTGTTGCCTATGTGTTGGCCGACCTTTAGTACTCTGGCAAAACAGACATTTTTCCAGTCGATAATGGGGTGCGTTTTTAGAGACTCCACTCCGGGGATTGAGAGGGGCACTGAGAATTGGGCAAGCTTGCCTCAGTGCCCAATTCTCCGATCCGTGCCTCTGACGAGCGAGACTCCATGCCAGGAGCAGAGTCTCCAAACATTTACTGCAATGGATGTTGGCAGGCTATTTGACTGCGGAGCATCACATTTAACTCAATCCTCTTGTCCCCTGACGCCCACACAAGCCCACCTTCCCAATTGTGAACCTGGTTGATTTTCATCCCTCCCTAGCCCAAGGGAGAGCATCATTTGTAGCTTCCTCCCCCCGCCCCCCCACTGTTGAGATCATTATTTAACTCAGGACCAATCAGAGTTGCCCCTGGGGTTTGAGCAACGGGATGGGTTCATTACTTCAACAACTTTTATTCTTTTGGGATCCCAGACACAATCTTCCTCCAGGCCACTCGGTACCATCCCACAGTCTGGAGGACACCAGGCAGTGTCATAGCCATGCCTTTGCCATGTCTTCTGCAGTGGGTGCCCTTGGTGATCTATCTTTTTGACCCTTCCCACATTGACTTTTAATTTAAGCACAGCCTTCTGGTTTTCATCCAGAAACAGTGGATATTTGCTGGCTTTCTGGAAGTCCCTACTGACATAGACTCCAGGTCCCAGCATACCATCCTTTGATCGTTGGAAACCAATTCGTGGATTGCAAATGGAATTTACATTTTGTTTACTGGTTCCGTGGTACATCACATAGACCTTGCCATCCTGTGGTGTTATGTAGCTTTCAAGACATGATTCAATATAACCAGGTGCATCCTCTTCAGCCCACATATTTGCATATGCATTAGCCATGCTAATAAGCTAAACTTGTAAAGTTGACCTTTGACAAAAGAAAGGAAAATTAAATGTAGAAGAAGACATCTTAATTTTGTACCGAGTCCTTTAGCAATATCAGATCATACCTCCCTTATAAGAACATAAGAAATAGGAGCAGGAGTGGGCCATTTGGCCTCTCGAGCCTGCTCTACCATTCAATAAGATCATGGCTGATCTGATCATGGACTCAGCTCCACTTCCCTGCCTGCTCCCCATGACCTTTGACTCCCTTATCATTCAAAAATCTGTTTTTCTCCACCTTAAATATATTCTATGACCCAGCCTCCACAGCTCTCTGGAGCAGAGAATTCCAAAGATTCACGACCCTCTGAGAGAAGAAATTCCTCCTCATCTCTGTTTTAAATGGGCGACCCTTTATTATGAAACCATGCCCCCTAGTTCTAGATGACTCCAAGAGGGGAAACATCCTCTCTATATTTACTCTGTCAAGCCCCCTCAGAATCTGATATGTTTCAACAAGATCACCTCTCATTTTTCTAAACTCCAATGAGTACAGGCCCAACCTGCTCAACCTTTCTTCATAAGACAACCCCTTCATCTCAGGAATCAACCTCATGAACCTTCTCTGAACTGTAAAGATTTCATTCTCCAGCTCTGCCAAGATTGAAATCTAGTTTGCCTCACAATAGTTTGCACTTGGTGTCGATTGCATCAAGTGGGACACATCACTGACTGCACAACCCAATTGTGCGTCCCTATCCTGTTGCTAAATTTAGGAAACACAAGAAAATATATCAAGTAAAATTTTATAGCAGATACCACACCACAATATAACTTCAAAATGCTCTATCTAAATATAACTCCAACAACGTTTCCAAAGGAAATCTGAGTTTCAAGCTGCGAGGTTGTAATAACAAATCTGATTTAGGAGGAGGAAACGACCATGAACCCTGATAAAGAATCTCACAACTCTTGTCGTCCTCTGTCTGAAAACGTGGCACCGAAACGTTACTTCCTTCCAACTTCCTTATTTTAAATTTGTGAATTTGATCCTTCACCATACTGAGCAATAAGCTTTATCAATCCATTTCATAAAGTTGAAGACTTCAATCCTCTCATTATAAAGTCACTTTTCCGAAGAAAATCATCCTAAAACCCTTAACTTTCCTTCGCAGTTTAAATCCCAGAGATGCAGGATTATTTCTGTTGCTCACCTCTGTGCTCTTTCATCCTGACTAAGTAATGAGAACTCCACACAATGCCCCAGGTGGGACCCATCACATTATACATTAGCACTATCATAAATTCACGGAATGGTACAGCACAGAAGGAATCTATCCGTTCCATTTGGGCCCGTGCCGGCTCTTTGAAAGAGCAATCCAATTATTCCCACTCCCCTTGCTCCTTTCCCACAGCCTTGCATTTATTTCTGTTCAAGTATATATCCAATTCCCTTTTAAAAGTTAAATTTGAACCTGCTTCAATAACCCCTTCAGGCAGCGCATCCCAGATCGGAACAGCTGGCTACGTGAAAAGAAATTACCCCCATTTCCCCCCTGGTTCGTTTACCAATTATCGTTACTATTACACACTGAAATGAACTGGAGGAAGTTTTTATCCACTCACCTCGCACTCAGGAAGTAACTCTGCAGTGGGGTGAGCACACATCTGGTTTTTATTCTGAAGTTTTCAACGTTTCAGTTTCTATTTGGCAAAAGGGCGTGATATCTTTGATGGCATTGACCTTAAATGGTTGCACGGTGATCTAATTGAGGTAGAAACATAGAAACATAGAAAATAGGTGCAGGAGTAGGCCATTCGGCCCTTCTAGCCTGCACCGCCATTCAATGAGTTCATGGCTGAACATGCAACTTCAGTACCCCCTTCCTGCTTTCTCGCCATACCCCTTGATCCCCCGAGTAGTAAGGACTTCATCTAACTCCTTTTTGAATATATTTAGTGAATTGGTCTCAACAACTTTCTGTGGCAGAGAATTCCACAGGTTCACCACTCTCTGGGTGAAGAAGTTCCTTCTCATCTCGGTCCTAAATGGCTTACCCCTTATCCTTAGACTGTGTCCCCTGGTTCTGGACTTCCCCAACATTGGGAACATTCTTCCTGCATCTAACCTGTCTAAACCCATCAGAATTTTAAACGTTTCTATGAGGTCCCCTCTCATTCTTCTGAACTCCAGTGAATACAAGCCCAGTTGATCCAGTATTTCTTGATAGGTCAGTCCCACCATCCCGGGAATCAGTCTGGTGAACATTCGCTGCACTCCCTCAATAGCAAGAATGTCCTTCCTCAGGTTAGGAGACCAACAAGCCCAGCAACGTGAATTAGCAGGTTTACATTTTTTATGGTCCGCACCTGCACCGCCCACTCCGAATCTTTCGAATGGGATGGATCTGCTCTGTGCTGCCAGCATTCTCTGTCTTTCCGATTTTCAACATTTGAGTTTTTTCATTAATCTTCATTGTATTTGATCAATTTAGTTACAATCCTAAAACAATCAGAGATTGGGATGAAAGGTCGAATGATGTCGAAGATTACCCAGATCTTTTAGCTTATCCCCAATAAACTGGAGAAAATGTCAAGAGGAACTGTGGCATGATTTGCAACTCACAAGTGGAGCTGTGGAATGGTGTTTCTGTGAGGCATTTATATAGTGCCTTCAAGACTTCAGCACGTTCCAAAGTGCTTTACAGCCAATGAAGTACTTTTTTTGTGGGATAAAGGTTGGTCCAAATCAGCAGGAAACCTCCTATACTCATCTTCAAATAATGGTCATGGGATGTTTTACATCTACCCTAAGTAGCTGCACCAAAGAGGCAACTGGGCATGATGGGCTGAATTGCATCCTTCTGTGCTGTGTCATTCTATGATATTATTTCCATAAAAATGCAGCTGGTTCATTGATGCCCTCCAGTGCACCAGTCCAGCCTTCGGCTGCCTGAGGAAAAGAGTGTTCAAAGACCAGGCCCTCAAATCTCCCACGAAGCTCATGGTCTACAGGGCTGTAGTAATACCCGCCCTCCTGTATGGCTCAGAGACATGGACCACGTGCAGTAGACACCTCAAGTCGCTGGAGAAATACCACCAACGATGTCTCCACAAGATCCTTCAAATCCCCTGGGAGGACAGATGCACCAACGTTAGCGTCCTCGACCAGGCCAACATCCCCAGCATTGAAGCACTGACCACACTTGATCAGCTCTGCTGGGCAGGCCACATTGTTCGTATGTCAGACACGAGACTCCCAAAGCAAGCGCTCTACTTGCAACTCCTTCAAGGCAAACGAGCCAAAGGTAGGCAGAGGAAACATTGCAAGGACACCCTCAAAGCCTCGCTGATAAAGTGCGACATCCCCACCGACATCTGAGAGTCCCTGGCCAAAGATCACCCTAAGTGGAGGAAGTGCGTCCGGGAGGGCGCTGAGCACCTCGAGTCTCATCGCCGAGAGCGTGCAGAAATCAAGCGCAGGCAACGGAAAGAGCATGCGGCAAACCAATCCCACCCACCCTTACCCTCAACGACTATCTGTCCCACCTGTGACAGGGACTGTGGTTCTCGTATTGGACTATTCAACCACCGAAGGACTAATTTTTAGAGTGGAAGCAAGTCTTCCTCGATTCCGAGGGACTGCCTATGATGATGATGATCAGGGGATGCAATCTGACACTCCTACCAAGTCAAGCCTGTATGTCACTCCAGTACCACATGATGTGGTTGACGATTAATGCCCTCAGGACAACTAGGGGTAGGCAGTGAAATGCTGCCTTCTCTTTGGTTATCCATGTCCCAAGAACAAACTTTAAAAATGAGTCTATTCACCGCATCATCGGATGTCCAAGTTAGAAATAATTGAACCAAAAATATGTAACTTTTACCCTTTTTATATTGAAACAAAACCAGAAAAATGCTGCAAGTGTGCATCAGGTCAGCCAATGGGGTTTGTCGATAGAGATACAGCACATAGCCTCAATGTGCCAGTGCTAGGAGGGGTGATGGTATCCCTCAGATACTTTGCCCAAATGGCCAGTCTTCATCTGTCAGCCCGCACAACAAGAATTTCTTCTCTCAGAGGGTCGTGAATCTTTGGAATTCTCTGCCCCAGAGAGCAGTGGAGGCTGGGACATTGAATATATTTAAAGTGGAGATAGACAGATTTTTGAACGATAAGGGAGTCATCATCATCATCATAGGCAGTCCCTCGGAATCGAGGAAGACCTGCTTCCACTCCCAAAGTGAGTTCTTTGATGGCTGAACAGTCTGATACGAGAGCCACAGACCCTGTTACAGGTGGGACAGACATTCGTCGGGGGAAGGGGTGGGTGGGGCTGGTTTGCTGCGCGCTCCTTCCGCTGCCTGCACTTGGCCTCTTCACGCTCTTTGCGTTGAGACTCGAAGAGCTCAACGTCCTCCCGGATGCACTTATTCCACCTCGGGCAGTCTTCGGCCAGGGTCTCCCAGGTGTCAGTGGTGATGTCGCACTTTACCAGCGAGGCTTTGAGGGTGTCCTTGTAACGTTTCCGCTGTCCTCCTTTGGCTTGTTTACCATGAAGGAGCTCTGCATAAAGCATTTGCTTAGGGAGTCTCATATCTGGTATGCGAACTATGTGGCCTTCCCAGCAAAGCTAATCGAGTGTGGTCAGTGCTTCAATACTGGGGATGTTAGCCTGGTCGAGGACACTGATGTTGGTACGCCTGTCCTCCCAGGGGATTTGCAGGATCTTGCAGAGACGTTGTTGGTGATATATCTCCAGCGACTTGAGGTGCCTTCTATACATCGTCCATGCCTCAGATCCATACAGGAGGGCGGGTATTACTACAGCCCTGTAGACCATGAGCTTGGTGGCAGATTTGAGGGCCTGATCTTCAAACACTCTTTTCCTCAGACGGCCGAAGGCTGCACTGGTGCACTGGAGGCAGTGTTGAATCTCCGCAGCAATGTCTGCTTTTGTTGATAAGCGGCTCCCGAGGTATGGGAAATTGATACGTCCTTACTACACAGTATAAATGCACACGAGGCCCATGCTTGAGAGAAGGTCAGTCTGTGACCTGTCCTTTATTCCTTAGCACTCAAGTGATGAAGGTGGGTGGAGCTTCCCCTTTTGTACCTGAAGGTCCAGGTTAGGAGTGTCTCACACCTAGTGGTCAGTGTTCTCACGGTGTACAACTTAGGTCAGTTTATACATGGGTTACAATGCTGGTTGAATACATGACATCACCTCCCCCCCCAAAGTCTTATTGGGATCACAGGTTGAGTCTCTCTGGTGGTTTACGCTCCCTTGTAGAGCGCCTGAGTTGGGGCTCCGGTTGTTGGGCGCTGGCCTGAGTTTCTGCTGTTTGCAGTGCCTCAGGCCTGTCCGGACTGCCCACAGTGACTGGGCTCTCCTCCCTTTGGTTCCGGTGTTCGGTCACCTGTGGTGGAGTGAACTCTGTATCGTGTTCTTCCTCTGCTTCTTCTATGGGGTTGCTGAACCTCCTTTTTGTTTGATCCACATGTTTGCGGCAGATTTGTCCATTGGTAAGTTTAACTACCAGAATCCTATTTCCCTCTTTGGCAATTACAGTGCCTGCGAGCCATTTGGGCCCTGCAGCGTAGTTGAGGACAAAAACAGGATCATTTACATCAATACATCGCGCCCTCGTATTCCTGTCATGGTAGTGATATTGTGACTGGCGCCTGCTCTCGACAATTTCTTTCATGGCGGGGTGTATAAGGGATAATCGGGTTTTGAGCGTCCTTTTCATTAGTAGCTCTGCGGGTGGAACCCCTGTGAGCGAATGTGGTCGGGATCTATAGGCCAACAGGAGGCGTGATAAGCGGGTTTGTAGGGAACCCCCTTGGAATCTGAGCATCCCCTGTTTGATTATCTGCACTGCTCGTTCTGCCTGGCCATTTGAGGCCGGCTTGAACGGTGCTGTTCTAACATGGTTAATTCCATTGCCTGCCATGAAGTCCTGGAATTCAGTGCTTGTGAAGCACGGGCCATTGTCGCTGACCAAGATGTCCGGTAGACCGTGGGCGGCGAACATTGCCCGTAGACTTTCTATCGTGGCAGAGGATGTGCTTGAATTTAAAATATTACACTCGATCCATTTGGAGTAGGCGTCTACTACAACGAAAAACATTTTCCCCATGAAAGGACCTGCGTAGTCCACATGGATGCGTGACCAAGGCTTGGCGGGCCATGGCCAGGCTAAGGGGGGCTTCCCTGGCCGCATGGCCCAGCTGGGCACACGTGTTGCACCTGCGAACACAAAGTTCCAGATCTGCGTCTATCCCTGGCCACCAAACGTGTGACCTGGCAATTGCCTTCATCGTGACAATGCCCGGGTGCCCATTGTGGAGTTCGCTGATGAACACCTCTCTGCCCATCTGGGGCATGACTACGCGGTTTCCCCACAGTAGGCAATCGGCCTGAATCGAGAGTTCATCCTTGCGCCTGTGAAATGGTTTAAATTTCTCAGGGCATGCCCTGTACGTGGCTGCCCAGTCCCCATTCAGGACACATTTCTTGACTAGAGACAATAGCGGGTCTCTATTTGTCCAGACTTTAATCTGACGGGCTGTCACGGGTGAGCCTTCGCTTCCGAAAGCTTCAACAGCCATGACCATCTCAGCACCATGCTCGGTAGCCCCCTCAGTGGTGGCTACTGGGAGCCTGCTGAGTGCATCGGCGCAGTTTTTGGTGCCCGGTCTGTGCCGAATTGTGTAGTCATAGGCAGCTAACGTGAGTGCCCACCACTGTATGCGGGCCGATGCGTTTGCATTTATGGCCTTGTTGTCGACCAAAAGGGACATTAGGGGTTTGTGATCTGTCTCCAGCTCAAATTTCCTGCCAAACAGGTACTGGTGCATTTTCTTTACCGCATATACACATGCGAGCGCCTCCTTTTCTACCATCCCGTAGCCCCTTTCTGCCTGGGACAGACTCCTGGAGGCATAAGCTACCGGCTGTAACTGACCCTTGGCATTGACATGCTGCAACACACACCCGACACCATAGGACGACGCATCGCACGTTAACACAAGTTTCTTACATGGGTCATATAGCGTTAACAGATTGTTGGAACATAACAAATTGCATGCTCTATTAAAAGCCCTTTCCTGGCTGTCCCCCCAGACCCATTCGCGACCTTTGCGTAGGAGCATGTGTAGCGGCTCTAGCAGCGTGCTCAATTTGTGAAGAAAGTTGCCAAAATAGTTCAGGAGCCCCAGGAACGAACGCAGCTCCGTCGTGTTGCGGGGTCTGGGTGCTCTCTGGATCGCTTCCGTCTTGGACGTAGTAGGGCTGATCCCATCTGCTGCTACCCTCATCCCCAGGAATTCTACCTCTGGAGCTAGGAAGACGCACTTCGCCTTTTTCAGTCGCAGACCTACCCGGTCCAATCTGCGTAGCACCTCCTCCAGGTTGTGGAGGTGTTCTTCAGTATCGTAACCCGTAATGATGATGTCGTCCTGAAAAACCACCGTCCCTGGAATCGACTTGAGGAGGCTTTCCATATTTCGTTGGAAGATCGCGGCGGCCGAGCGAATCCCGAACGGACATCTGTTGTACTCAACAACCCCTTGTGTGTCGTGATGGTGGTCAGCTTCTTCGACTCACTCGCCAGCTCCTGGGTCATGTAAGCTGAGGTCAGGTCCAATTTTGAAAAAAGTTTGCCACCGGATAGCGTCGCAAAGAGGTCCTCCGCTCTCGGTAGTGGGTACTGGTCTTGGAGTGACACCCGATTGATGGTGGCCTTGTAATCGCCACATATCCTGACCGACCCATCCACCTTGAGCACCGGCACAATCGGGCTCGCCCAGTCACTGAATTCGACTGGCGAGATGATGCCTTCCCTCAACAGGCGGTCCAATTCGCCTTCTATCTTTTCCCGCATCACGTATGGCACCGCTCTGGCCTTGTGGTGTACTGGTCTGGCGTCCGGGTTTATGTGAATCACTACCTTGGTCCCCATGAAAGTGCCAATGCCGGGTTGAAATAATGAGTCAAATTTGTCCAGGACCTGTGAGCATGATACTCGCTCCACAGAGAAAATTGCATTGACATCGCCCCATTTCCAGTTCATGACAGCAAGCCAACTCCTACCCAGTAGTGCGGGACCGTCCCCTGGGACAATCCAGAGTGGCAACCTGTTCTCCGAATCTTTGTGGGTCACGACTACCGTGGCGCTGCCTAGCACCGGAATGATCTGCTTTGTGTAAGTCCGTAGCTGTGCGTCAATCGGTGATAATTTTGGCCTCCTGGCCTTGGATGCCCACAACTTTTCGAACTGTTTGATACCCATCAGGGATTGGCTGGCACCCGTGTCTAACTCCATTGATACTGGGATGCCATTGAGGAGCACTTTCATCATTATCGGTGGCGTCCTGGTGTATGAACTGTATACGTGCTCCACATGAACTCGCTGAACTTCAGCTCCCAGCGATTTCCCCCAGTGTCCATTTCTGCAATTTCTGCAGGTATTTTGCTCATCTCTGCAAACTCCGGCTGAGTGTGTGCCTCCACGCCTCCAGCATGAGTTGCGGTTTGAAACAAAAGGTCCCTTGCCAGTTGATCGTCCCTGACTGCCCCTGTTATTGTCCTTGAGTGCACCATTAACAGGTGTTGATGGCCCCATTACTGGCCGCATTGTCCCTTGCAATGGCGTGAATCGCTGTTCAGCTTGCCATTGTCTCTGTCGAACTCCCCCTCTGGGTTCGACTACATGTTGGGGCATGCCTGACTGCCCGTGTCTGCCTGGAGAACTGTGTGCTGCTTTAACAATGTTGAATCTCTGTCCCAACCATTCCTTAACACAGTACCTCTCGTCTGTTCTGCTAGTGGCCATGCTCGCGTGGTTTAAATCCCAGTTTCTTGTCGCCATTGATACGTCCTTACTATACAGTATAAATGCACACGAGGCCCATGCTTGAGAGAAGGTCAGTCTGTGACCTGTCCTTTATTCCTTAGCACTCAAGTGATGAAGGTGGGTGGAGCTTCCCCTTTTGTACCTGAAGGTCCAGGTTAGGAGTGTCTCCCAACTAGTGGTCAGTGTTCTCACGGTGTACAACTTAGGTCAGTTTATACATGGGTTACAATGCTGGTTGAATACATGACAGGGAATGGTCCACGTTGTTGAGGGCCGCGCCGTGGAGCTTGATGATTGGAGGGCAGTGCTGTGCGGCTGTAACAGGCTGGTGGAGGACCTTTGTTTTACGGATGTTAAGCGTAAGGCCCATGCTTTCATATGCCTCAGTGAATACATTGACTATATCCTGGAGTTCAGCTTCTAAATGTGCACAGACGTCGTCCGCATACTGCAGCTCAACGACAGAGGTTGGGGTGATCTTGGACCTGGCCTGGAGGCGGTGTAGGTTAATCAGCTTCCCACTGGTTTTGTAGTTTAGTTCCACTCCAGCGGGGAGCTTGTTGATAAGGGAGTAAAGAGTTATGGGGAGCGGGCAGGGAAGTGGACCCGAGTCCATGATTGGATCAGCCATGATCTTATTAAATGGCGGAGGAGGCTCGAGGGGCCATATGGCCTACTCCTGCTCCTATTTCTTATCTTCTTATTAATCTGCTGGGATTCTTAATCCTGATCACTAACCAAGGCTTCCTGCCAGAAAGAGTGTG
This sequence comes from Pristiophorus japonicus, assembly GCF_044704955.1. Classification (NCBI taxonomy): domain Eukaryota; kingdom Metazoa; phylum Chordata; class Chondrichthyes; family Pristiophoridae; genus Pristiophorus; species Pristiophorus japonicus. The sequence goes on along the minus strand of NC_091987.1, from coordinate 210,764,154 downwards.
TGCGTGTGCACACATGTGCATGTCAGATGAGGCAGGGGATGGGTTCAGGGGTTGCCCTGCATTGCTCTCTTCTGTCAGAACATACATAAGAAATAGGAGCAGGAGAGTAGGCCATTTTGCCCCTCGAGCCTGCTCCATCATTTAATACGATCATGGCTGATCTGATCCTGGCCTCAACTCCACTTCCCCGCCCGCTCCCCATAACCTTTTACTCCCTTATCGTTCAAAAATCTGTCTATTGCCACCTTAAATATATTCAATGACCCAGCCTCCACAGCTCTCTGATGCAGAGAATTCCATAGATTCACGACCCTCTGACAGAAGAAATTCCTGTCGTGCGGGCTGACAGATGAAGACTGGCCATTTGAGCAAAGTATCTGAGAAACATAGAAAATAGGTGCAGGAGTAGGCCATTCGGCCCTTCGAGCTGCACCACCATTCAATAAGATCATGGCTGATCATTCCTTCAGTACCCCTTTCCTGCTTTCTCTCCATACCCCTTGATACCTTTAGCCGTAAGGGCCATATCTAACTCCCTCTTGAATATATCCAATGAACTGGCATCAACAACTCTCTGCGGCAGGGAATTCCACAGGTTAACAACTCTCTGAGTGAAGAAGTTTCTCCTCATCTCAGTCCTAAATGGCCTACCCCTTATCCTAAGAGGGATACCATCACCCGTGCTAACCGAACCAGCCATAAGTCAGAGAGAGAGAGAGCAAACTAAAAAATATCTGGAGGAAAAAATTGTACATAATGATACGTGTTTTCAATAGCAGGTGTTTTACATTTTCATTTGACTGAAAGTCAAATTAAATCAAATTAAACGGACATGAAACTACCATCATCTCTGAGCAGATACTTTGATGTGATTTTGCTGAATCGAAAGTGAAACTTTGCTAGTTTAAAGAAAAGAACCCTCCCAGTGCAGGAAGGAATGAACAGTTTATTTAAGTTAAAAGTTACACATGACCACTCAGATGATAGAATTAATGTCTTATTTGGCTCACAGTAACAGCTGTGGCTCAGTGAGTGACACACCTGCCTTTGCGTCAGGAGGTTGTGGGTTAAGTGGTGGAAGTGCATCTGGGAGGGCGCTGAGCGCCTCGAGTCTTTGGACAGGGACTCCCAGGTGCCAGTGGGGATGTTGCACTTCATCAGGGAGGCTTTGAGGGTGTCCCTGCAACGTTTCCTCTGCTCACCTTTGGCTCTTTTGCCGTGAAGGAGTTCCGAGTAGCGCGCTTGCTTGAGGAGTGTTGTGTCTGGCATGCCCAATGGAGCTGATCAAGTGTGGTCATTGCTTCAATACTGAGGATGTTGGCCTGGTTGAGGACGCTAACGTTGGTGTGTCTGTCCTCCCAGGATCTTATGGAGACATCATTGGTGGTATTTCTCCCAGAAACTATTTAACCTAGAAGGACGAGGGCAGCAGGCGCATGGGAACACCATCACCTCCAAGTTCCCCTCCAAGTCACACACCATCCTGACTTGGAAATATATCGGGCGTTCCTTCATTGTTGCTGGGTCAAAATCCTGGAACTCCCTCCCTAACAGCACTGTGGGAGCACCTTCACCACACGGACTGCAGCGGTTCAAGAAGGCGGCTCACCACCACCTTCTCAAGGGCAAGTGAACGAATAATTAAAAAAAATGTAAACTGTCAGATAGAGTGCTTGAACTTTGTGTTTGGCTGTTTGTAATGGGATGCCTTTCTGCTGTGACATATATGAATTCTCTTGAAACCCTCTGTGCCTGACATATATCTTTGCACTGTCAGACGAAAATCCATTGGCGACCCTAATGAGATTTCAGAAGCAACCTTGAGAAAGAAATCTGATTATCACGGACAAAGCCATGTGTTCAATTAGAGGAACCTTGAGGAGCAAGGAGGAGGGGTGGTTCACTCCCCAATGTTTGGGTTAAGTTGAGTCCCGTGTCGGAATCGTGAGAACCAGGTTGTATATATCTATTCTAAGAAAACACAAACTGGTAATAAGCAGAGTGACCTTGAGGTTGGTTTAAAAAAAAAAGGGAATGTGGATTATTGAAGTCTGAGGCGAACAAGTGTAATTGTTGTCCTCACACACGACAGGCCAGGGATGCAGGGTATGAGGAATACCAGGAAATGGGCAGAATAGTTGGTGGACTATTCTGGGGAGAATGATTCAAGTTCTTCCAGAGACTGATTGTGTAAAGATCATGGATAGTAACACAGGAATGTTTAAAGCTCAATAAAGAGAGATTTATGTGGTATTAAAATCTCTGAAACCCTCTGTTCCTGACTCGCCTAAATTTTAATTATCTTATGAAAGTGGAGAACAGATATAAGCTGGGCAAGTTGAGGTACAGGACTGTTGGTCAGCGGTATTACAGATCCAACTAGGTCTTGGAAATCACGGCCAGGATATTAACAGGGACGGGTTACGGGGAGGGGACGGCTTGGGTACGGAGTATCGGCCGGAAGTCTGCGTTTCCCCCTTAACTCCACAGCATTCGTATTTTGGTCCTGACAGGTTCCCCATGGACAGACTTGGCTCTAGTCCAGCGGGGACAACTGTGGATCACGGCTGATCTCCTCCTCAACCTCACTTTCCTGCACTAGCCCCATATCCCTTGATTACTATAATATCCAAAAATCTAAATTCAAGATTCCCCAGCCAGGGGAAACATTTTCTCAGCTTTAACCCTGTCACGTCCCTTCAAAATGTTATGTTTCAAAATTCTTCAGGGGCTTAACATTCAGTTAGATCGCGGCTGATCTGTCTCATTATTTTCACCATTATAATTTTTTTTAACTTTCATTAAGTCTAACAAGTTCCTCCTCCTTCAGAAAACACACAAACGTTGCCACGCATTTCCATGTCTGCCTCATCAAAAGTAGTTTATTTTACCAGCGAGTGGACGAAAGCTGTTCTTTACAACCATTATAGCCTTGCAGAAGCGTTACGGCCCTTTTGAATGTAAAGTAAGCTGTGTCATTTTCAATCATCACTATCCAAGGTGAATCGGGATCAGCACTTCCTTCTTGACCTGCCCAATATTTATCCCTCAATCAATATAAGGAAAAAAAAAATATTGTTGTTTGTGGGAGCTTGCTGTGCGCAAATTACCTGCCGCGTTTCCCACATTACAACAGTGACCACACTTCAAAAGTACTTAATTGTCTGTAAAGTGCTTTGAGAGGTCCAGTGGTCATGCAAGGCACTATATAAATGCAGGTCTTTGTTTCTTTTTTGGGGAAATCAAGGAAACGGGAAAGAAATCTTAAAATTGGACCTAAGCCAGTTAACACTGAATCCAGGAAAAATTGCTTGCCACAAAGGGTTGGGAGATTTCTTTACACAAAGGGTTGGGAGATTTCTTTACACAAAGGGTTGGGAGGTTTCTTTATATGGAGGGTTAGGAGAGAAAGGAATACAGGTCATAATGGAAGGCCATAAATGCAGAATTAATGGAATGTTTATAATAGAGATGGAAAGTAAGGGGATTGGAAGAAAGGGAGGGGAATATGGATTAAAACAAGAGCCACTCTGGCTAACCAATGGTGGGCCAAATGGCCCATTACTGTTCTTATATCTGGGTATGCTAGCAAAATTGCGACCTGCAATTATTAAGGATGGTTTAAGTTGGGTGATTTTGTCAAATCACAATATTACATGTTATTCCATAATCACTCGACATTATACTTTGGCACACTTTGCACAAGAGACTGAGATAATCAGCCACCAAGTGCTTCAAGTCTTGAAGCTGAATTCTTTGTTTTGTAGCCATTGGTTGTAGCCATTGGACCTTGCTGGAGAGATGTATGTTGGACATCTTGGGGAGTTATGGATTAATAGTCGAACTTTCTTGTATCTTGGAGCAACAGGCAGTCCAAGATAGATAAGATAGCTTCAAGACGCCACGGAAGAAAGCCTGGCCTTATCTTCTGCTCCGACACAGGCATGATGGGCCGACTGGCCTCTTTCTGTGCACCATTCTGCGATGCGAAGACATGTCTGGGTATTACCTATGAGAAATGTTTATGCAAGGAAATAAGTGACAGGAGTGACATCAACTATAAGTGATTAAAGTGTAACTTCAGTGCCTTGTGTGACAAACATAGGCAGTTTAACTATTAACCACAGTATAGGAAGGATGCTTTGGAAGATAAGCTGTCAATAAAACTGTCATGTATGTATGCTTGGATTTACTAGCCACCAGGTGGCACCTCTGTCAGAGGTCATTGGGCTGTGCGCACGTGTGCGCGGCCCAGGTATAAAAGGCCAGCCATCTTGTAATGTAATCACTTTGGGCCCTAATAAAGTAGAGCCAGGTTTGTATCTGTTCGGAGTTTACAGTGTTCAGTCTATTGAGTTATTGTATACACAACACTAACCACTGAAAGAATAGGTCAGGAAGTCTTGTTTGAGAGATGTATCTGTGAAGTAAACAATGATGACTGTTTATGCAATTCGATTGTTTTCAAAGGATTCAGGAACAGATACATATTGAGCAATGTTCCCCTTAAGCTCAGCTGGCTCACCGGCTTTTAAATCGGAACTCACGCTTGTCCATTGTATTTTGAATGGGCCGCACAGCCCCTTAAAGGGGCCAACCTGCTCAACCTTTCCTCATAAGGCAACCCCTTCATCCCAGGAATTAACTTAGTGAACCTTCGCTGAACTGCCTCCAATGCAAGTATATCCCTCCTGAAATAAGGAGGGATATACTTGCAGTACTCCAGGTGTGGTCTCACCAACGCCTTGTACAGTTGTACAGGGGCAGCATGGGCCAGCCCACACTGCGATATGTGTGCACGCTCTAGGTCCGTGCAGCAGGGCTGGTCTCCAGTCGTCTTGGGTAATCCTTGCCACTGGACCGAGACCTAGCTCTGTCAAGCCCGTGTGGTGGCTAATGTGCAACGGCCACCCCACGTTAAAAAAACCCACGCACAGGCATCTTCCACCCTTCAATATGTAGTTCGGGACCTTGAATGTCAGGTCCCTCATTTAAACACCTGTGAACACATCCCTTTTTGGCATGGAAGCAAGTCATTGTCGAGATGAGGGACTGCCTATGATGATGAAGATGATGATGTATAGTTGTAGCAAGACTTCCCTACTTTTAGACGCCATCCCCCTTGCAATAAAGGTCAACATTCCATTTGCCATCCTAATTACTTGCTGTACCTGCAAAGAAACATAGAAACATAAAAAATAGGTGCAGGAGTAGGCCATTCAAGTCTGCACCACCAGTTAATATGATCATGGCTGATCATACAACTTTAGTACCCCATTCCTGCTTTCTCTCCATACCCCTTGATCCCTTTAGCCGTGAGGGCCACATCTAACTCCCTTTTGAATGTATCTAACGAACTGGGGTAGAGAATTCCAAAGCTTCACTTGTTATCTCGTTCTTTTGATTCCGTGTTCATTTTTGTCTGACTGCGCCTCAGCGTGCAATGGAACAGATAAAGAAGCAAGATTCAGGGAAATAGATATTGCCTGAACTGGGAGCTTTGCCAAATCAAATTAAAATTCAGTTCCCGGGGGGGGGGGTGACGATGCACTCCAGTCCCTCCGGCGCCCACCTCTCCCGGAAGGCCGTGAGCATACCAGCGGACAACGCGTGCTCCATCTCCAGGGACACCCTGGCGCCAACGTAACCGTGGAGGAGAGGCAGGCAGTCGGGCTAAACGACTGCCTCGACCATCCGCTGCCTGGACCGGCTGATGGCCCCCTTGGCCATGCCCAGGAGCAGTCCTACGAGGAGGCCTTCCCACCTGCCCGCTCCCCTCCGCACAGGGCGCCCAAAGATCAGGAGCGCGGTCTCAATTATATATTGGGAAGACCGAAGCCATTGTTTTCGGTGTGAGAAATGGGAAAATTCACAGTGATACACAAGGTGAGGGCAGGGTGGCGGTACTCTGCTGAGGTTGGGGTGTGCGCCACATTTTTGAGACAATGCAGAGGAAGTTCTGCAGCTAACCATGCTGTGTCAGTCAGCAGTTAGTCAACCTCCTTCCTGCTGTGTTTCACAACAATACGCTTGGAGTAATCATGAGATGGTGGAATCTATTCATCTACAGCACATGTGATCAGCCTAATTGTATTCATTGCAGTTTAGAAAAATGAGAGGTGATCGTATTGAAACATATAAGATTCTGAGGGGGCTTGACAGGGTAGATGCAGAGAGGATGTTTCCCCTCGTGGGGGAATCTAGAACTAGGGGGCATCGTTTGAGAATAAGGGGTCGCCTATTTAAGATGGAGATGAGGAGGAATTTCTTCTCTCAGAGGGTGGTGAATCTTTGGAATTCTCTACCCCAGAGAGCTGTGGAAACTGAGTCATTGAATATATTCAAGACTGAGATAGACAGATTCTTGAACTATAGGGGAGTCAAGGGTTAGGGGAACAGGCAGGAAAGTGGAGTTGAGGCCAAGATCAGATCAGCCATGACCTTATTGAAAGGGCAGAGCAGGCTCGAGGGGCCGTATGGCCTACTCCTGCTCCTATTTCTTATGTTCTTAAGTAGATGGGGTGACCAAACGTTTGGTGAAAGAGATGGACTTCAAGGAAGGTCTTGAAGGAGGAGAAGGGCTGCAGAGGCAGAGAGACTTAAAGAGGGAATTTAAGAGCATGGAGACTCGAACTGCCAATGGTGTGGTGAGGTGAGACGGGGGAAATGAACGAGAGGCCAGAGTTGGAGGAACACAGAGTTGAAGGGGGTTTGTAGGGCTGAAGGAGATTATAGAGATAAGGAGGTGCAAAGCCATGGAAGAATTTGATGAGATGATCATGAATGGATGAGAATTTTAAATTTGAGGCTTTGGGAGTCTGGGAGTCAATGAGGATGAGGGGATGGGTGCACGGGGTAGGAGCCAGTATCGGAGGTTTGGGTGAGGTGAAGTTTATGGAAGGTGGAGGCTGAAAAACTGCAAATGTAACGCCTCTATTCAAAAAAGGAGGCAGACAAAAAGCAGGAAACTATAGACCCGTTTGCCTAACATCTGTGGTTGGGAAAATGTTGGAGTCCATTCTTCAAGAAGCAGTAACAGGACATTTGGAAAAGCAAAATTTGGTCAGGCAAAGTCAGCATGGATTTATGAAGGGGAAGTCATGTTTAAAAAACTTGCTGGAATTCTTTGAGAATGTAACGAACAGGGTGGATAAAGAGGAACCAGTGGATGTGGTGTATTTGTACATCCAGAAGGCATTTGACAAGGTGCCACACAAAAGGTTACTGCACAAGATAAAAGTCCACAGGGTTGGGGGTAATATATTAGCATGGATAGAAGATTGGCTGACAAACAGAAAACAGAGAGTCGGGATAAATGGTTCATTCTCTGGTTGGCAATCAGTAACGAGTGGGGTGCCACAGGGATCAGTGCTGGGACCCCAACTATTTACAATCTATATTGCTGACTTGGAAGAGGGGACTGAGTGTAAACGTAGCCAAGTTTGCTGATGATACAAAGATGGGAGGAAGGGTAATGTGTGAGGAGGACATAAAGAGGCTGCAGGAGGACGTAGACAGGCTAAGTTAGTGGGCAAGAATTTGGCAGATGGAGTATAATGCTGGAAAGTGTGAGGTCATGCACTTTGGCAGAAAAAAAATCAAGGAGCAAGTTATTTTTTAAATGGAGAAAGATTGCAAAGTGCTGCAGTACAGCGGGACCTGGAGGTACTTGTGCATGAAACACAAAAGGATAGCATGCAAGTATAGCAAGTGATCAGGAAGGCCAATGGTATTTTGTCCTTTATTGCAAAGGGGATGGAGTATAAAAGCAGGGAAGTCTTATTACAGCTGTACAGGGTATGGATGAGGCCACACCTGGAATACTGCGTGCAGTTTTGGTTTCCATATTTACGAAAGGATATACTTGCTGTGGAGGCAGTTCAGAGAAGGTTCACTGGGTTGATCCCGGGGATGAGGGGATTGACTTATGAGGGAAGGTTGAGTAGGTTGGGCCTCTACTCATTGGAATTCAGAAGAATGAGAGGTGATCTTATAGAAACGTATAAGATTATGAGGAGGCTTGACAAGGTGGATGCAGAGAGGATGGGGGAAGACTAGAACTAGAGGGCATGATGTTAGATTAAGGGGCCACCCATTTAGAACTGAGATGAGGAGAAATTTCTTCCCTCAGAGGGTTGTGAATCTGTGGAATTCACTGCCTCAGATTGCTGTGGAAGCTGGGACATTAAATAAATTTAAGAAATAGACAGTTTCTTAAACAATAAGAGGATAAGAGGTTATGGGGAGCGGGCGGGGAAGTGGAGCTGAGTCCATGATCAGATCAGCCATGATCTTATTGAATGGCGGAGCAGGTTCGAGGGGCCTTATGGCCTACTCCTGCTCCTATTTCTTATGTTCTTATGTTCTTATGAGAGGCCATCCAGGAGAGCATTGGAATAGATGAGTCTGAGGGTAACAAAGACGAGGATGAGAGTTTAAGCAGCAGATGGGCTGAGGTGGTGGTGGGGGTGGGCGATGTTACCATCAGGAATGTGAGTTTTGCTTCAGTATATCGACAAAAAGGTTGCAGTCCTGTGTCTATATTAATAATGAGTCCAAACACAAAGTCATGAAGGCTTTCAGATTTATTAAAGATTAGAGGTTACACGTACTCAAGACCAACACCCGAGGTTACATAGGGTATATCATAGAAATAGAATCCCTTACAGCAGCCAAACTCTGCCCCATTTCTTCCCCCATGTGGTAACAATCTAACTTATTTTATACTGTTTCTAAGTTGTGCTAATCCATAGCCTTTAGATATGGATTTTGGTCCCATCCCATATCATAATGTCCAAGGCCTATTCCCAAAGTTGCACACACAAAGTGTCGATGTTTGGGTTACAAAGGCCTGAGATTAGAACTGAGTCTCCAGTTGGAGGTGATAAAGCGAATCGAAAGGTAAACATGTGCCAGCTGGCCTTAGAGAAAGAAATAAAGAAAGACTTGCATTTATATAGCACCTTTCGAGACCACCAGACGTCTCAAAGTGCTTTACAGCCAATGAAGGACTTTTGGGGTGTAGTCACTGTTGCAATGTGGGAAACGCAGCAGCCAATTTGTCACACAGTAAGTAGCAATGTGATAATGACCAGATAATCTGTTTTTTTGATTGAGGGATAAATATTGGCAAAGACACCGGGAAGAACTCACCCACTCTTCTTCAAAATAGTGCCATGGGATCTCTTATGTTCACTTGAGAGAGCAGACGGGGCCTCAGTTTAATGTCTCATCCCAAAATATGGCATCTCCGACAGTGCAGCACTCCCCCAGCACTGCATTGGAACATCAGCTTAGATTTTCGTGCACAGGTCTCTGGAATGGGATTTGAACCCACAATCTTCTGATTCAGAGGTGAGGGTGCTGCCCACTGAGACACTGGATGACACACAACAATAAGCAGGGCAATAGTTTAACATACAGGTACAGCACTAGTGCTAGGTCTCAAAACACTGAAGTACCATCATTAAATACTCTCTGATCAGTAGTCTAGATGTTAGTATTCTGAGGTACTGGCTGAAGGTACTAAAACTATAGGGGGTCAATTTGTCAAATGAACAGCCACAGATAATCACCCCCATAGAACCATAACATGGGTTACAGTGCAGAAGGAGTCCATGGTCCATCAGAGCTGTGCTAGCCCTCCCAAAGAACTATCGACTTAGTCCTATTCTACACAGCATTGGAGGCAGTTCAGTGAAGGTTCACAAGGTTGATTCCTGGGATGAAGGGGTTGTCTTATGAGAAAAGGTTAAGCAGGTTGGGCCTGTTCTCGATGGAGTTTAGAAGTTGAGAGGTGATCTTATTGAAAAATGTAAGATTCTGAGTAGATGCTGAGAGGATGTTTCCCCTGGTGGGGAATCTCGAACTAGGGGGCATAGTTTCAGAATAAGGGGTCACCCATTTAAGATGGAGATGAGGAGGAATTTCTTCTCTCAGAGGGTCGTAAATCGTTGGAATTCTCTACCCCAGAGAGCTATGGAGGTTGGATCATTGAACATATTCACGGAGATATACAGATTCTTGAGCTATAGGGGGGTTCAGGCAGGAAATTGGAGGGGAGACCAATCAACCATGATCTTAGTAAATAGCCTATCAGACTCGAGGAGCTGTATGGCCTACTCCGGCTCCTATTTCTTATGTTCTTATGCCATTTCCCTTTGACGTTTTGCATGTTTAAGATCAAGGTTCAGATGTGATAGAATCAGGCAGCATAGAAGGAAGCCATTCAGCCCATCATAACTGTCATTGAGAATTATCAGCAAAAGCATTTTCATCGTTCACTAGGAAAGCCAGCGTGATAATGTGGACTATTGGACCAGTGCTAGTGTGTAATATGGAAGTTCCTTCACAAAACTCGAACATCACAAGTGCTGACGGTGAGAATGAATTAGGTTTTTTTTGCACTGATGGGCCGGGTGACTTACTCAGGGAGTGACAAGAGGCTGCAAGGTCCAACCTCTTAAAAAGTCAACGAATGAAGATTGAGCAATTTGTAATGTATTTGCTTCATGGCTTCTTTGCTTAAGAATTCATAGCAACACATTGCTATTAAGAACTAGTTAGTTTATGAGCAAAGGTTTAACAATTGCACTACATATTACCAGTTCATCCACCAGGCTCACAACTGCAGACCTCATCATGAATCCCCCGAACCCAACTGGCTGGGGTTTTATTGAGTCTTAATAAGCCGCTCATAATTCAATAGCTCTGCAAACCTGTGAGCCTATTCACAGGTGCATACATTTCAAGGACAACCTCAAAGCCTCCTTGATAAAATGCAACATCCCCACCAACACCTGGGAGTCCCTGGCCCAAGACCGCCCTAAGTGAAGGAAGTGCATCCGGGAGGGCGCTGAGCACCTCGAGATTCATCGTCGAGAGCATGCAGAAATCAAGCGCAGGCAGCGGAAGGATCGTGCAGTAAACCAGACTCCCCACCCACCCTTTCCTTCAACCACTGTCTGTTCCACCTGTAACAGAGACTGTAATTCCCGTATTGGACTGTTCAGTCACCTAAGAACTCACTTTTAGAGTGGAAGCAAGTCTTCCTCGATTTCGAGGGACTGCCTATGATGATGCCATTACACAATTTGATGCCAAGAATTTATGGAGCGAAAAATGGGAATGAAAGAGGCTGAGAAATTAAATTTCCCATGTCAGCCACATCGCGGCAGCATTCAGCAAGTACATAAGAACATAAGAACATAAGAAATAGGAACAGGAGTAGGCCATATGGCCCCTTGAGCCTGCTCCGCCATTCAATAAGATGATGGCTGATCTGATCATGGACTCAGCTCCACTTCCCTGCCCGCTCCCCATAACCCCTTATCCCCTTATCGTTTACATGTGAGGTGAACGCACAGAATTACAACCCCTTGTATTCTGGGACTGAGGGGAGTACCGACTCCGAGGTGAACTGATGAGGGAGACAGGAGCAGAAGGTTATGCTGATGGGGTGAGATGAAGAGGGGTGGGAGGAGGCTCGTGTGGAGCATAAACACCGGCACGGACCAGTTGGGCTGAAAGGCCTGTTTCTGCGCTGTTCATTCCGTGTAATTCTGCATACTTATATAACATTCTTGGATTTCTCATACCAGCAATCATCACGGTCCAGCTGGATAAGGGCGCCAGTTTAGTCCCAGTTTTTGGAGTCGTTTCGCAACTCGTCGTTTGGGCCTCTGACTTGTGAACCCGCCTCAGGGCGCCCAAGCTCTTTTCCCGAGGACTTTTAATGCATCAGCCTGGGCCGAATTTGAACCCCGGCCCGACAGAGAAGGTCAAGGGTCTCAGCTCATCCTGCACCCCAAGACTCCCAGCTGCATTTCATTAGCCGGGCGGCGTCAAAGTCATGAAAGAAGGCAGAAGAAAAAAAAACAGATGATGGAGGCAGTCCGGCCAGGTCGAGACGGTTTCAGTCTCTACCACGCTTGCAGACGTGCTTCCCCATAAAAGGACAGATGGTCTGACTACAACCCCAGCAGAGCTGGGACTGGTGAGAAGCCGCTTTCTTGTTATTACAGAGGCCGCAGGGCGCAGGCAACCCCAGGATAGACGCAGGCTTGGCGCTCAAGCTTGCTTGAAGCAAATCTTTCAGCTGCTGTGTTGTTAAGGGATCGGGGGCACTTATTACATCAATCACCCAGATCCTTTGTGGATCCCAAACGCAGTCTTCCTCCAAGCCACTGGGGACGTTTTTCATCCCACAATTGGGAGGGACCCAAGCTGTGTCGTATTCCTGTTGGTTCCAGGTTTTTGACATGGGATGATTGTCTTTGTCTATTTTCTTGACTTTTCCGACTCGCACTTTCAGCATTAAGATAACTCGATCATTAGGGGTTTTAAGTGGATATCGTCGCGCTTTCTCTTTATCCCTGCTAACGTAGATGCCAGGGCCTAGCATCCCTTGGCTTGATTGTCTGAAGCCTGATTGTATGATAGACCTGGCACTGCTGACTGAGGCTCCGTGGTACATGATGTATTCTCTCCCGTCCATTGATTCCTGATCTGACAGCAAATGATGCTTATTATCGTAACTGGTGTCCCATCCGTAAAAAGTCAACGCCATCACGCCAACGCCTGCTGGCTGCTCGATCGCACGGAGGTGCGCGGCTCTGCAAGCTTCCGTCTGGAGGCAAAAGAAGACAAAATTACAATCAAATGTAAATGTCAGGATGGTGCGTGACTTGGAGGGGAAATATGTTAGTTCCTGACTGAATCTCTCTGGGGCCAATCATCTGCCACAGTCCGCACAGGACATGATGACACATGGCAGTTATGGTGGTCGGTAACATTCCCTACAGGATGTATCGCTTGGTTACGATCTAATAAAGGGAATTTCCAAAACGGGGAAACTCCCTTCACTTCCCAAGTTTCCCACGGCCTATCAGAACATTTTTACATGCAACTCAAATTTCTCAACAACTACAACTTGCATTAATATAGCGCCTTTAACCATAGTAAAACGTCCCAACCGCTTCACAGGAATATTATAAGCCAAAAAAAATTTGCCACCGAGCCACATGATGATGAATTCGGACAAATTACCAAATGCTTGGTCGAGGAGGTACGTTTTAAGGAGCGTCTTAAAGGAGGAACGAGAGGTAGAGAGGCGGAGAGGTTTAGGGAGGGAGTTCCAGAGCTTGGGGCCTAGGCCACAGAAGGCACGGCCACCAATGGTGGAGCGATTATAATCAGGGATGCTCAAGAGGGCAGAATTAGAGGAGCGCAGACATCTCGGGGGGTTGTGGAGGAGATTACAGAGATAGGGAGGGGCGAGGCCATAGAGGAATTTGAAAACAACGATTGTTTGAAAACAAGGATTGAAAACCGACACATCATGCCTGCAGTGTGTACCATCTACAAGATGCACTGCAGCAACTCACGAAGACTTCTTCAGCAGCACCTCCCTAACCCGCGATCTCTACCGCCAAGAAGGACAAGGGCAGCAGGCGCATGGGAACACCATCACCTCCACGTTTCTCTCCAAGTCACACAGTATCCTGACTTGGAAATATATCGCCATTCCTTCATCGTCGCTGGGTCTAAATCCTGGAACTCCCTCCCGAACAGCACTGTTGGAGCACCTTCACCACACGGACTGAAGTGGCTCAAGAGGACGGCTCACCACCACCTTCTCAAGGGGCAATTAGGGATGGGCAATAAATGCTGGTCTTACCAGCGACGCCCACATACCAGGAACGAAATTTTTAAAAATACGCAAATTCCTGTCCTCACACAATGAATTCATTTTTCAGGAAAGTTCTCAGGATCGCTCTCAGGAGCAAGAAGGCTGATTTTTGCCTTCCCTTGTCCGGGGGCAATGACTGACTGTAGAGCCACCCCAGTTAGATTTACTAACCCAACACAAGTTGGGAGTTAAACCTGATACTTCTTGGTGTGTAAAGCTCCGTGTCAGCCCTGGAGAGAGCATTTGACCACTCAACCAGCAACTACACGACCTTTACAAAATGGGTCTCACTTGCTTCCAGCTAAAACATATACATCAAGCAGTGACAATGAGAGGAACAATCAGGAAGTAGTCACATATAAATGTCTGCAGTGGTCACGTCCTTAAACCTGCCTTAGGCAAGCAGTAAACAGTCTAAAATATACAACATGTAACATAACAGCAAGCTCACCGACTCAAACAAGTGATCTGCCTCTGTGTCAGTGGGTGAAAAAACTGACTTGTAAATGCTGACTCCTTTTGAAGAAAGAGAATAGCTTAGCTTGTACGCACTTCAGCAGAATTCAACGTCAATATCCTGAAATAGAAAATAAAAGTCTGCCTTATTGTTGGTGTCACTGTTTAAAGGGCCCAGCATGCAGATAAACCACTTAAAGGGCCCAAGTTTCGGGTGGAGTTGCTCCTAGTTTTTTGGAGCAACTAGTTTAGTTTGGAGTATGTTAGAAATTGCAATTCTCGGATATTAGTTTGCTCCAGTTCTAGTGAGTTAGTTTAGGTTGGCTTTAGGTAAGGTACTTTTTTTTCAAAAGGGGGTGTGTCCAGCCACTCAGGCCTGTTTTGCAAGTTTCGGCAGTGAAAACTTACTACAAACTAACTTAGGATGGAGTAAGTATCCACTTTTGTAAGTTCTGAAAAACCTTACCTAGAGTTAAGTTTAGTGCAGGCACAGCCAGAGACGGGGGGTGGGAAACATTAAACACAAAGGACACATCAACATCCCAACAGGGGGTGGGGGAAGTTAGAGGATTTTCCATAAACATTCACAACAACATTAAAGAAGCAAAGTACATTTAAAGCACTCAGCACTAAACGAAGCACAAAAAGTAATAAGCAATTAATCAATAAAAAATAGAAGGAACCCTGCACCTAAAGCACCAAGACCAAAGTAATAAGTAATCAATCAATAAAAAATAGAAGTATGTGAAGGGAAGGTGTCTCTGTCAGTGCCTCTCACTGTAGTGTCTCTCTCTCTCTGTATCTGACAGTGAGGGGTGCGGGGGGGGGGGGGGATGTGGTGTGTGTCTGTGTGTGTGTAATGTGTGGGGGGGGGGTTGTGGGAGGGGTGGGGTGTGTGCGTGTGTGTGGGGGGTGGGAGGGTGTGTGGGGGGGTAGGAGATGGTATGTGTGCGTGGGGGGGGTGGGAGGGGGTGTGTGTGTGTGGGTGTGTGTGTGGGGGGGTGGGAGAGGGGTGTGTGTGTGGGGGGGTGGGAGAGGGGTGTGTGTGTGGGGGGGTTTTGTGTGGAGGGGGTGTGTGTGGGGGGGTGGGGTGTGGGGGGTGTGTGTGTGGGGGGGGGTGTGTGCGGGGATGTGGGAGGGGTGTGTGTGTGTGTGGGGGGGGTGGGAGGGTTTTGTGTGGAGGGGGTGTGTGTGGGGGGGGTGGGGTGTGGGGGGTGTGTGTGTGGGGGGAGGGAGTGTGTGTGAGTGTGGGGGGGGGGGGTGGGGGGTGTGTGTGGGGTGTGTGTGGGGGTGGGAAGTGGGGGGGTGGGTTTGGGGTGGGGGAGAGGCTGGAAGGAGGCAGTCCTACTCTCTACTCCGGCCCTTCAACCATTGAGTGCCCTCCAACCCACGCTCCCTCCAACCTACGCTCCCTCCAACCCACGCTCTCTCCAACCCACGCTCCCTCCAACCTACGCTCCGTCCAACCCACGCTCCCTCCAACCCACGCTCCCTCCAACCTACGCTCACTCCAACCCACGCTCCCTCCAACCAACGCTCCCTCCTCCGGCCCTTCTATCATTGAGTGCCCCCCAACCCACGCTCCTCCATCCCTGTTGTCATGCTCCCCCCGCCCTCCCCACCCCGGTACCCACGCCCCCCCTCCTCCCGGTACCCACGCCCCCCCTCTCCTCCCGGTACCCACGCTCCCCCGAGCCATTGCGCAGGCGCACATGCTCCAACGCGCCTCTGCAACGCTGCCGGCTCTGAGAAGAAGGCATGATTCCCTAGCCCCGCCCCCCTGCAGGCAGGCTCCGCCCCAGGGAGACTACGCTGCGCCACGCCGCGCCATGGTCCAGGAGGACCGGAGAATTGCCGCATAATATTCCGGCGCACCTTCGAGCCCAGGCAGGTCACGTAAGTCTCGGAGGTGCGCCGTTTTCACCTGATGCCGAAACTTGGGCCCATAGAGCCTGGTGAGACGAGGGGGTGTGGGGCTACTAAATACAAACCTGGATCCAAATCCCAACATCAGGTCCTCTGAGCACATAAATCTAGGCTGACACTCCCAGTGCAGTACTGAGGGAGTGCTGCACTGTCGGAGGTGCCGTCTTTCGGGTGAGACGTTAAACCGAGGCCCCCGTCTGCCCTCTCAGGTGGACGTAAGAGATCCCCTGCCATTATTTCGAAGAAGAGCAGGGGAGTTATCCCCGGTCTCCTGGCCAACATTTATCCGCCAATCAACGTAACAAAAACAAGTTATCTGGTCGTCATAAGAACATAAGAAATAGGAGCAGGAGTAGGCCATTAGGCCCCTTGAGGTTGCTCCACCATTCAATAAGATCATGGCTGATCTGATCATGGACTCAGCTCCACTTTCCTGCCTGCTTCCCATAACCCTACACTCCCTTATCACTCAAAAATCTGTCTATCTCCGCCAAATATATTCAATGACCCAGCCTCCCCAGCCATCTGGGGCAGAGAATTCCACAGATTTACAACCCTCTGAGAGAAGAAATTCCTCCTCATTTCCGTTTTAAAGGGACGGCCCCTTAATCTGAGACAATGCCCCCTAGTTTTAGTTTCCCTTACGAGTGGAAATATCTTCCCTGCATCCACCTTGTCGAGCCCCCTCATTATCTTATAAGTTTCGATAAGATCACCTCTCATTCTTCTGAACTCCATTGCTGTTTGTGGCAGCTTGCTGCCATGTTCTCACGTTACAACAGTGACTACGTTTCAAAAGTACTTCATTGGCTGTAAAGCGCTTTGAGATATCCTGTGATGGTGAAAGGCGCTATATAAATGCAAGTCTGTCTTTCTTTTCTTTCCTTTATATTCCCTCAAACTCCAAAGGTTTCATTACCCCCTCCTGACACACAGAGAGGTTTGCTGGGCTTAATCTTTCTGTTTACTAATTTTCTCTCCCCATCTCTGCTGAAGGTGTGGTTAACTATTTGCAGGAGTAATGACCCATGGACGCTGGGAGCCCTGTGATACCTTAATCAAGTGGCTCTTATTCCCGCTCGAGGCTTGACAATAAGTGTTGTTGAGCTCGCCGATCATTGGGGGACTTCGTAGACAAACTCAATCCTGCCCACATGTCTAATCACAGAATCGTCATAGGCAGTCCCTCGAATCGAGGATGACTTGCTTCCACGTCAAAAAGTTCACAGGTGTTTCAATGAAGGACCTAAAATTCCAGATCCCGAACTAAATCTTGAAGGGTGGAAGATGCCTGTGCGTGGAGTTGTTTAACGTGTGGTGGCCGTTGCACACCAGCCACACGGGCTTGACAGAGTACAGCACAGAAGACCATTCGATCCAGTGCTCCTGTGCCAGCTCTCTGAAACAGCAATCTATTTAATCCCATTCACTTGCCCTTTCTCCACCCCAGTTTCTATCTTTCTTCTCCAAATATTGAACCGCTACTCTTTCAAAACTATTCCTAATCTCTATTTTTATTCTTTTGGCGAGAACCTTAAATTTAAGCCCTTTATTTATCCACTCATCAGCCATAGCTCCTTCTTTACCTTATCAAAGTGGAATTGTGCCCCAGGCCTGTAGAATCTTGGTAAAGGTGTTTTGTTTATGCTTAACAAGAGCAACGTTAAAAAAGTAAAGCCTCAGAGACCAGAAGGTGTCATGTGCAATACCTGCGACAACTCACTAAGGGGTGAGCAGCGCATTTGGAAAGCAGTGACAGGATCGGTCCAAGTCAGCATGGATTTATGAAAGGGAACACACTTTGAATACTGTATACAGTTTTGGTCTCCTAATCTGAGGAAGGACATTCTTGCTATTGAGGGAGTGCAGCGAAGGTTCACCAGACTGATTCCCGGGATGACAGGACTGACATATGAAGAAAGACTGGATCGACTAGGCTTATATTCTCTGGAATTTAGAAGAATGAGAGGGGATCTCATAGAAACATATAAAATTCTGATGGGATTGGACAGGTTAGATGCAGGAAGAATGTTCCCGATGTTGGGGAAGTCCAGAACCAGGGGTCACAGTCTGAGGATAAGGGGTAAGCCATTTAGGACTGAGATGAGGAGAAACTTCTTCACTCAGAGAATTGTGAACCTGTGGAGTTCTCTACCACAGAAAGTTATTGAGGCCAGTTCGTTAGATATATTCAAAAGGGAGTTAGATGTGGCCCTTACGGCTAAAGGGATCAAGGGGTGTGGAGAGAAAGCAGGAATGGGGTACTGAAGTTGCATGATCAGCCATGATCATATTGAATGATGGTGCAGGCTCGAAGGGCCGTATGGCCTACTCCTGCACCTATTTTCTAGGTTTCTATGTTTTCTATGTTTCTTCTGCCCCTTGAGTTGGAGGGAGTTATGCATATTCATTGCCGCCTGGAATCTTCTAGAGCAGTTCTTGATAGCTGCAAGCATGTCTGGAAATGCATTTGTTGGTATTTAGGAATTTCCAACATCTTTTCCCAGAGAGGATATTCCGAACTCCGGGAGAATCTTCACATCCCAAGTTAGCCTCCCTCCCTTCGGGCGGTGTTAGCGGCACTACAACTGACCTCTAATCCAGGTCCATGAAGAAGACGAATTAACTCGGTTACCTGTGTAATCTATGCACCTGTGAGTATGCTCACAGGTT
Source organism: Pristiophorus japonicus (assembly GCF_044704955.1). Classification (NCBI taxonomy): domain Eukaryota; kingdom Metazoa; phylum Chordata; class Chondrichthyes; family Pristiophoridae; genus Pristiophorus; species Pristiophorus japonicus. The sequence goes on along the minus strand of NC_091987.1, from coordinate 210,745,409 downwards.
TGTGGAGCTGTTGCCAGCCAGGGTGTCCCTGGAGATGGAGCACGCGGTGTCCACCGATACGTTTGCGGCCTTCCGCGAGAGGTGGGCGCCGGAGGGACTGGAGTGCATCATCACCCCCGGCAACCAAATTTTAATTTGATTTGAGTTATGGTAAAAAGTTAATTTGTTTACTTGTCGGTTTTAGTGCTCCCCATTAATAAGGGGGCACTTGATTTATGGTTTTACAAAAATAGTTGTAGAGCTGTTGCATGCCAGGGTGTCCCTGGGGATTCATCACGCGGTGTTCACCGGTACGCTCGCGGCCTTCCGGGGGGACTGGCGTGCATTATTTCAACAGGGAACAGAACTTTAATTCGATTTGACAAGGTTCCCTTTAATGTTTATTTGCTAATTTGTGGGTTTTGCAAAAGGGGGCACTTGATTTAAACTTATAATTAAAATAGTTGTAGAGCTGTTGCATTGTGAGTGGCTCAGCCAGTCACGTGATGTTCACAAGACTCGATAAAACCCCAGTCAATTGGGTCTAGATTATCCATGATGAGGTATGCAGTTGTGAGCCTAGTGAATGAACTGGTAATGTGTCGAGTGATTGTTAAAACTTTGCTAATAAAACAACTAGTTCTTAATAGCAATGTATTGCTATGAACTCTTCATCAAAGAACCCATGAAGCAAATACATTACAACCTGCTTCTGATCACCATCCAGATATCCCTCTTGGAAATTAAACATGGATGTTCGGTGAGGAAAGCATCGGTCTTGGCTGGAATGTAAACCCATGGTCAAATAGTCAACCGGCACTCACCGGCTAGGCTAACACATGAAGAACACCTAATCAGGAGGGGTACAGAAAGGCAGCTGACAGCCACAAAGAAAATTGGGTAAAAAAAAGAGAATGGAATGGGCGTCGAGTGCTTGGTGGCTGGGCGTGTTGAGCTTTCAATGCGATGTCCAGGAGGGCACTGGCTTTGCAACATTGATTGCTGAGTTCCCAATGTCGGTCACACTGCAGACAGGAGGTTGGACAGTTGCTGAGGGGAGCAGGGTTTGGGGGGAGAGTCACTTTGGGCCTGTCTCCCTCATCCCCTGTCACACAGCAGCACAGGCGAAAGTGTGCAAAGTAACTTACTCGCTTGCTCTCTCACCTCGAGTTAGTGAGTGGCACTGACAGAACAAGAAAAAGAATGGAGACCAATAAACACTTTATCTTTAAAGGCGAGTGGCAGCCGTGGCTCAGTGGGTAGCACCCTTGCCTTTGGGTCAGAAAGTTGTGGGGTCAAGTCCCCACTCCAGGGACTTGTAGCACATAAATCTAGGCTGATGCTCCCAGTGCAGTACTGGGACTGAGGGAGCGCTGTACTGTCAGAGGTGCTGTCTTTCGGATGAGATGTTAAACCAAGGCCCTGCCTGCTCTCTCAGGTGGATGCAAAAGATCCCATGGCACTATTTTGAAGAAGAGCAGGGGTGTTCTGGCCAATATTTATCCCTCAATCAACATAAAAAAAACAGATTATCTGGTCATTATCACGTAGCTATTTGTGGGAGCTTGCTGTGTGCAAATTGGCTGTCGCGTGTCCTACATTACAACAGTGAGTACACTCCAAAAGTACTTCATTGGCTGTAAAGCACTTTGAGACGTGTCCGATGGTCGTGAAAGGTGCTATATAAATGCAAGTCTTTCTTTTGGTGAGAGGGGAGCGACCTGTCAAAAGCCCAGCGGGAGATCGAGAGCCAGCGGCAGTTGGTGAGAGGGGAGCGACCTGTCAAAAGCCCAGCGGGAGATCGAGAGCCAGCGGCAGTTGGTGAGAGGGGAGCGACCTGTCAAAAGCATACTGGTGCAGCTACAGCGGGAGAGAAAGCAAAATAGAAGTAGAAAGTAATCAAAAAGTGACGTCACAGCCAATGGGGTAAGTGATTGGCTGGTGATTGGTGAGTAGCTTTTCTTTTATTTTTTATATCAGTAAGTGAACTGCAACATTATTATTACCAATTTAAGGGTATCTAAGGTTAAGACATGGCAGGAGAGCTCGGTCATGTGATATGCTCCTCCTGTACCATGTGGGAACTCGGGGACACTTCCGGTGTCCCTGACGACTACGTGTGTGGGAAGTGTATCCGCCTCGAGCTCTTGACGGTCCGCGTTGCGGAATTGGAGCTGAAGGTGGATTCACTCTGGAGCATCCACGATGCTGAGAATGACGTGAGTATCACGTGTAGTGAGTTGGTCTTACCGCAGGAGAAGGGTCCACAGCCAGATAGGGAATGGAAGACCAACAGGAAGAGCAGTGCAAGAAAGATAGTGCAGGAGTCCCCTGTGGTCATCCCCCTGCAAAACAGATACACTGCTTTGAGTACTGTTGGGGAGGATGACTCATCAGGGGAGGGCAGCAGCAGCCAAGTTCATGGCACCGTAGGTGGTTCTGCTGCAAAGGAGGGCAGGAAAAAGAGTGGGAGCGCGATAGTGATAGGGGATTCGATGGTGAGGGGAATAGATAGGCGTTTCTGCGGACGCAACCGAGACTCCAGGATGGTATGTTGCCTCCCTGGTGCAAGGGTCAAGGATGTCTCGGAGCGGGTGCAGGACATTCTGAAATGGGAGGGAGAACAGCCAGTTGTCGTGGTGCACATTGGTACCAACGACATAGGTAAAAAAAGGGATGAGGTCCTACGAAAAGAATTTAAGGAGCTAGGAGCTAAATTAAAAAGTAGGACCTCAAAAGTAGTAATCTCGGGATTGCTACCAGTGCCACGTGCTAGTCAGAGTAGGAATCGCAGGATAGCGCAGATGAATACATGGCTTGAGCAGTGGTGCAGCAGGGAGGGATTCAAATTCTTGGGGCATTGGAACCGGTTCTGGGGGAGGTGGGACCAGTACAAACCGGACGGTCTGCACCTGGGCAGGTCCGGAACCAATGTCCTAGGGGGAGTGTTTGCTAGTGCTGTTGGGGAGGAATTAAACTAATATTGCAGGGGGATGGGAACCTATGCAGGGAGACAGAGGGAGACAAAAAGGAGGCAAAAGCAAAAGACAGAAAGGAGATGAGGAAAAGTGGAGGGCAGAGAAACCCAAGGCAAAGAACAAAAAGGGCCACTGTACAGCAAAATTCTAAAAGGACAAAGGGTGTTAAAAAAGCAAGCCTGAAGGCTTTGTGTCTTAATGCAAGGAGTATCCGCAATAAGGTGGATGAATTAATTGTGCAAATAGATGTTAACAAATATGATGTGATTGGGATTACGGAGACGTGGCTCCAGGATGATCAGGGCTGGGAACTCAACATCCAGGGGTATTCAACATTCAGGAAGGATAGAATAAAAGGAAAAGGAGGTGGGGTAGCATTGCTGGTTAAAGAGGAGATTAATGCAATAGTTAGGAAAGACATTAGCTTGGATGATGTGGAATCTATATGGGTAGAGCTGCAGAACACTAAAGGGCAAAAATCGTTAGTGGGAGTTGTGTACAGACCTCCAAACAGTAGTAGTGATGTTGGGGAGGGCATCAAACAGGAAATTAGGAGTGCATGCAATAAAGGTGCAGCAGTTATAATGGGTGACTTTAATATGCACATAGATTGGGCTAGCCAAACTGGAAGCAATACGGTGGAGGAGGATTTCCTGGAATGCATAAGGGATGGTTTTCTAGACCAATATGTCGAGGAACCAACTAGGGGGGAGGCCATCTTAGACTGGGTGTTGTGTAATGAGAGAGGATTAATTAGCAATCTCATTGTGCGAGGCCCCTTGGGGAAGAGTGACCATAATATGGTGGAATTCTGCATTAGGATGGAGAATGAAACAGTTAATTCAGAGACCATGGTCCAGAACTTAAAGAAGGGTAACTTTGAAGGTATGAGGCATGAATTGGCTAAGATAGATTGGCTAATGATACTTAAGGGGTTGACTGTGGATGGGCAATGGCAGACATTTAGAGAACGCATGGATGAATTACAACAATTGTACATTCCTGTCTGGCGTAAAAATAAAAAAGGGAAGGTGGCTCAACCGTGGCTATCTAGGGAAATCAGGGATAGTATTAAAGCCAAGGAAGTGGCATACAAATTGGCCAGAAATAGCAGCGAACCTGGGGACTGGGAGAAATTTAGAACTCAGCAGAGGAGGACAAAGGGTTTGATTAGGGTAGGGAAAATGGAGTACGAGAAGAAGCTTGCAGGGAACATTAAGGCGGATTGCAAAAGTTTCTATAGGTATGTAAAGAGAAAGAGGTTAGTAAAGACAAACGTAGGTCCCCTGCAGTCAGAATCAGGGGAAGTCATAACGGGGAACAAAGAAATGGCAGACCAATTGAACAAGTACTTTGGTTCAGTATTCACTAAGGAGGACACAAACAACCTTCCGGATATAAAAGTGGTCAGAGGGTCTATTAAGGAGGAGGAACTGAGGGAAATCTTTATTAGTCGGGAAATTGTGTTGGGGAAATTGATGGGATTGAAGGCCGATAAATCCCCAGGGCCTGATGGACTGCATCCCAGAGTACTTAAGGAGGTGGCCTTGGAAATAGCGGATGCATTGACAGTCATTTTCCAACATTCCATTGACTCTGGATCAGTTCCTATCGAGTGGAGGGTAGCCAATGTAACCCCACTTTTTAAAAAAGGAGGGAGAGAGAAAGCAGGGAATTATAGACCGGTCAGCCTGACCTCAGTAGTGGGTAAAATGATGGAATCAATTATTAAGGATGTCATAGCAGCACATTTGGAAAATGGTGACATGATAGGTCCAAGTCAGCATGGATTTGTAAAAGGGAGATCATGCTTGACAAATCTTCTGGAATTTTTTGAGGATGTTTCCAATAAAGTGGACAAAGGAGTACCAGTTGATGTGGTATATTTGGACTTTCAGAAGGCTTTCGTCAAGGTCCCACACAGGAGATTAATGTGCAAAGTTAAAGCACATGGGATTGGGGGTAGTGTGCTGACGTGGATTGAGAACTGGTTGTCAGACAGGAAGCAAAGAGTAGGAGTAAATGGGTACTTTTCGGAATGGCAGGCAGTGACTAGTGGGGTACCGCAGGGTTCTGTGCTGGGGCCCCAGCTGTTTACATTGTACATTAATGATTTAGACGAGGGGATTAAATGTAGTATCTCCAAATTTGCGGATGACACTAAGTTGGGTGGCAGTGTGAGCTGCGAGGAGGATGCTATGAGGCTACAGAGTGACTTGGATAGGTTAGGTGAGTGGGCAAATGCGTGGCAGATGAAGTATAATGTGGATAAATGTGAGGTTATCCACTTTGGTGGTAAAAACAGAGAGACAGACTATTATCTGAATGGTGACAGATTAGGAAAAGGGAAGGTGCAACGAGACCTGGGTGTCATGGTACATCAGTCATTGAAGGTTGGCATGCAGGTACAGCAGGCGGTTAAGAAAGCAAATGGCATGTTGGCCTTCATAGCGAGGGGATTTGAGTACAGGGGCAGGGAGGTGTTGCTACAGTTGTACAGGGCCTTGGTGAGGCCACACCTGGAGTATTGTGTACAGTTTTGGTCTCCTAACTTGAGGAAGGACATACTTGCTGTTGAGGGAGTGCAGCGAAGATTCACCAGACTGATTCCCGGGATGGTGGGACTGACCTATCAAGAAAGACTGAATCAACTGGGCTTGTATTCACTGGAGTTCAGAAGAGTGAGAGGGGATCTCATAGAAACGTTTAAAATTCTGACGGGTTTGGACAGGTTGGATGCAGGAAGAATGTTCCCAATGTTGGGAAGTCCAGAACCAGGGGTCACAGTCTAAGGATAAGGGGTAAGCCATTTAGGACCGAGATAAGGAGAAACTTCTTCACCCAGAGAGTGGTGAACCTGTGGAATTCTCTACCACAGGAAGTAGTTGAGGCCAATTCACTAAATATATTCAAAAGGGAGTTAGATGAAGTCCTTACTACTCGGGGGATCAAGGGGTATGGCGTGAAAGCAGGAAGTGGGTACTGAAGTTTCATGTTCAGCCATGAACTCGTTGAATGGCGGTGCAGGCTAGAAGGGCTGAATGGCCTGCTCCTGCACCTATTTTCTATGTTTCTATGTTTCTATGTTTCTCAACAAAAAGTGTATTTTGCAATTTTTTCCCCCTGTGGCAAAGAATGTTTGCGGCAATTTTAGACATGGAGCCGCCACATGCAAGTGACGCGAGGATTCCAATTTTATTTAGTTGCTCTTTATAAACAAATGAGAAAGCTTGGAGGAAAACCTATTCACAAAGTCTGCACTCCTTTATCTTATGTTCTTATATCGGACTGACCCGCGACAGTAATCAGCGCGAGATTAGTCGTATCCGATTTCCTTTGGTGTCACTTTAATGCAGTTTTACAATATAGGCAGTGGTCATTCTCAGCAGAAAAAGCAAATCACTGTCAACGGTACAGCTGTACATCTTTAACATGCAACACCACAGATTATTAAAAGTAAAAACAGAAAATGCTGGCTATCTCAACAGGTCCAGGCAGCATCTGCGGAGAGAGAAACAGAGTTAACGTATCGTGTCTGTGACCCTTTTGTCAGAACTGGAACAGTTCGAAATGTAACAGATTTTTAAGCAAGCGTGGAGGCAGAGAAAGGGGGAGGGGAGCAAAGAAGAAAAGGGAAGGCCTGTGATAGGGTGGAAGGCAGGAGTGATTAAGAGACAAAAGGGACGATCGGCAAAATGAGCTGGTAATGGCAGATGGTAATGTCCTTTGCTCTCCTCCCCTCGTTCCCTGCCCCTGTTACATCTCGAACTGACCTGCAGAGTATTTCCCGCATAGTCTGTTTTTATTTCACATTCCAACACCTGCAGTGAGATTACTTTGAGATTATTAAGAGTATTGTCCATGTGAGTTCCGTGCAGTTTATCTCCTCCAAACCTCAGGCTTTAATTTCCTCTGGCAGCAGATAAGTTAATTTGTGCGTGTAAAATTCCTTTGTGAATTGTTTAACTGTTATTTTAAACAGGTTAAGGACTCTGTAAATTTCCTTTGACAAATGAACTATTGCACTATTATTGAAAATTATATCCCCTGATGTTAATATAATACCCACTTAGAGTAAAGTTTCATTCATGTTACTACTCTTTCTGACAATGTCAATGATAAAAGGCAGCTTTGTTGAGACTGTAAACTTGATATTGTATATTGCACAACATTACTGCAGTGAGGAAGAACTTCCACATCTTGTATTTCTGGACTGTAACATGACACAGAAACACAATCCTTACAAAGTGGTTACCACAGTAGCCCCGGTCTTTGTGTATTTTCATTTGCTACAATGTTCTCTCTCCTTCTCTTGTTAGCATACACCTTCACTGGCGCACGCAGTCACCCAGTGCCCATTCTTTACATGTTCATTTCGGCAGTCCGGGCCGGCTATTTAGCCCTGGTGGGCGTCACAGCTAAGTCCAATCCATTCCTTGGCTGAAAGTGTTGATGCGCGTCTAGCGGGCCAGGACAGCATCGTGTTGGATGGTGACCATGAGCAGGACCCCGGGGTGATTTTTCTCCGCCCGACCCCAAGGCTGATCGGGTGTTTGCACTCGCCCAAACTGCCCCTCCTTCTGACATCACCGAAGTCAACATCGAGAACTGAGCCTGGGACATCTCTAGACTGCATGGCTCAGTACCATGTGGAATGGTGTGTTTACCACACGTATGGTAGCATAGTGGTTATGTTACTGGGCTAGTAATCCTAAAAGCCTGGAATAATAATCTAGACGTGAATTCAAATCCCAGCTTGAGAATTTAAATTCAGTTCTTTTTTTTTAAATCTGGAATTAAAAAAGCTCGTATCAGTAATGGCGACCATGAAACTACCGAATCGTTGTAAAAACCCATCTGGTTCACTAATGTCCTTCAGGAAAGGAAATCTGCCTCCCTTACCCGATCTGACCTATATGTGACTCCAGACTCACAGCAGTGTGGTTGACTCTTAACTGCCCTCTGAAATGGCCCAGCGAGACACTCAGTTGTACCAAACCGCTGCAACAAAGTCAGCACTGTGGGAGTACATTCACCACAAGGTCTGCAGCGATTCAAGAAGGCGGCTCACCACCACCTTCTCAACGGCAATTAGGGATGGGCAAATAAATGCTGACCTTGAGAATGGAAGGAAGACTCTTAGGGATTCATTTGCTGTGGCAGTGCACTGGTTAATGTACTCTTATTAAATCCCTTTGTGTGTTCTACGCTTTTGAGTGCATGGGCTGCAAGCACTTCCAAGGGCAAGTGCCACAGTGTGTGTGTGTATTTGTGTGCACATTGATAGAACTGCAGCAGCAAGTATAACAACCACTTTATAGTAAAGGATGTGTCATTGAAAGAATGAGGAAAGATTGTCAGGACTGGAGAATTTTAGCAATGAGGAAACATTGACAGTTCTGGAGAATTTTAACTATGAGGATAGATTGGGTAGGCTAGGGTTGTTTTCTTTGGAACAGAGCAGCCTGAGGGAAGACCTAATTGAGGTGTATAAAATTATGAGGGGCCTAGATAGCGTGGATAGGAAGGGCCTGTTTCCCTTAGCAGAGAGGCCAATAACCAGGGGGCATAGATTTAAAGTAATTGGTGGAAGGATTAGAGGGGATTTAAGGAGAACTTTTTTCACCCAGGGATTGGTGGGGGTCTGGAACTCACTGCCTGAAAGGGTGGTAAAGGCAGAAACACTCATCACATTTTAAAAATACTTGGATGTGCATGTGAAGTGCCATAACCTACAGGACTAAAGACCAAGAGCTGGAAAGTGGAATTAGGCTGGATAGCTCTTTTATGGCTGCACGAACACGATTGGCCGAAATGACCTCCTTCTATGATTCTAAATTTCTATGATTCTATGTTATACATCATCATCCTGTTAGACTGGAAGCTGTAAACAGGATTGACAGAAATCCGCAAGACATTGCTATTAAAAAAAATCGATGATACAGAGGGGCAACTCTAGAAATTTGATGGAGACAAACATGTGTGTACGTGTGCACGGATGTGTGTATGTGCACGTGTGTATGCATGGACATGTGCGTGCATGTGCACGTGTGTGTGTATGTGCGCGTGTGTGTATGCACGTGTGCATGTGCATTCGTGTACCGCACGTGTGTGTATATATGTGTGTGTGTGTGTGTGTGTGCACGTGTGTCAAGGAGGAATTAATGAAACATTTGGAAGTTTGGGGTGAAAAGGAATGTCAACAAATTAATTTTCCCAAAGGGAAACATACTGTCTGTGTCATTGGCCATTCGCAAAAGTGTAAATGGGTTCGAGACACAATCAAATGTGTTCTGGAAAGAGGCAGAATTGATGATATGGTGAGAAGCAGGCAAGAGGGGTTAAACTGTGCAAAAAAAACAGCTTGTTGGACCTAAGCTCCTTTTCTTAATATTAATAGAAAGCGTAAAGAGCAGGAATGAAGAGACAAATTTGCTCATTCATTGATTAAAAAGTTACCATTAAAATAATCTTCCTAGTTCCATTTTCTGCAAACATGTTTGCTCATAAAAGGGCAGATGACCTTATCACACTCCCAGCAACTCTGAATTACGTGGGATGAATATTTCCGTAATCCACAGACATCGCACTGACCAGCGAAATTCACTTTCTTGGGTGCCGCTTGTTGGCGAATCAGATTAATCAGACCACTCTTGATCTGGGGATTTGCGTAGGCGATATCCACCACCGTAATCCGTTTGGGATCCCAGACGCAGTCTTCTTCTTTCCCACTCTTGATGGCTAACATCCCACATTTCGGTGGGATCCAAGCCGTGTCGTAGCCATTCTGATGCCAGGATAGTTGAAGAGTATGATTATCCTTATCTATCTTCTTCACTTTTCCAACTCTCACCTTCAGCTTGAAGATCACTCTATCACTGTCCGCTGTTTTGAGTGGATATGCTCGTGCTTTCTTTACATCTCTGCTAACGTACACTCCAGGACCCAGGAGCCCATTTTTGGACGGTCTAAACCCTGAGGATATTATCGTTGCCGCATTGTTTTTGTGGGTCCCGTGGTACATGGTATATCCTCGACCATTTTGCGCCTGCTGCCCTGATTTCAGGTGCCCTTCCTCCTCGTGGACTGCTTGCCAACCGCAAAACCCAACAGACATTTTCCTGAACAGTATTTGTCTTCTGCTTCCGCTGTCACGTGAGACCTGCAACAGGAAACATAAGGTCTCACCCATTGCCAGAAGCACACTTTCACGAGAAAACTAGAGAAAGCAATAGGTTTAGACTTGTAGAGAGAGTCAGAGTGAAAATCCTTCAAAATATCTGAGCTGGGTTATACATCTTTACAATGTCTGTCCTATTTCTCTTCATTTTCCAACATGTGACAAAGTTTTTGCTCCGACTGTTTTTAATTCTGTCCTTTCATTTCAGTACGTTCAGGGTTAAAACCAAGTTCACTTAAAAAGAATTAACTTACATTTATATAGCGCCTTTCACGACCTCAGGATTTCCCAAAATGCTTTTCAGCCAATGAAGTACTCTTGAAGTGTAGTCACTGTTGTAATGTAGGAAACGCAGCAGCAAATTTGTGCACAATGACCAGATAATCTGTTTGTTTTTGTTATGTTGATTGAGGAATAAATATTGGCCAGGACACCGGGGATAACTCCCCTGTTCTTTTTCGAAATAGTGGCCATGGGATCTTTTACATCCACCTGAGAGCGCAGACGGGGCCTCGGTTTAATGTCTCATCCGAAAGACAACACCTCCGACAGTGCAGCACTCCTTCAGTACTGCTCTGGGAGTGTCAGCCTGGATTTTTGTGCTCAAGTTTCCGGAGTGGGTCTTGAACCCACAACCTTCTGGCTCAGAGGCGAGTGCTATCCACTGAGTTACGGCTGACAGAATTAAAACTAAGTTCACTTAAAAAGAAATAACTTGCAGTTCCAGATTTCCACTACACTTTGTGTGAATAAATGTGTCCTGATAGCAGCCCTGAATGGCCTGGCTCTAATTTTAAGGTTATGTCCCCTTGTTCTGGACTCCCCCACTCGAGGAAATCATAGGCAGTCCCTCGAAATCGAGGAAGACTTGCTTCCGCTCTAAAAGTGAGTTCTCAGGTGGCTGAACAGTCCAATACGGGAATTACAGTCTCTGTCACAGGTGGGACAGACAGTGGTTGAAGGAAAGGGTGGGTGGGGAGTCTGGTTTGCCGCACGCTCCTTCCGCTGCTTGCGCTTGTTTTCTGCATGTTCTCGGCGACGAGACTCAAGGTGCTCAGTGCCCTCCCTGGATGCTCTTCCTCCACTTAGGGCGGTCTTTGGCCAGGGACTCCCAGGTGTCGGTGGGGATGTTGCACTTTATCAGAGAAAATAGTCTCTCTCTTTCTACCCTATGAAATCCTTCAATCATCATAAACAGCTTGATTAGATCACCCTTTGATATTCTATACTCTAGGGAATACAAGCGGTGTCTATACAACCTGCCCTCATAATTTAACCCTTTTAGCCCCGATGTCATTCTGGTGAATTTGTCCAACACCTGGGCTTTCTGCATTGTCAGATATTGGGCACACACAGTTCACAGAGATGGAAGGAGTGATCTTTAGCAATCAACGCGAGAGAAAAGTTACAAATAAGAAACTGTGGTAATGGTGGACCTTACAACTCTCTTAAATCATCAATATTGTACCCTTTATATATCACCATCACAGGCGGTCCCTCGAACGAGGATGACTTGCTTCCACATGGGGGTTCACAGATGTTTCAATGAAGGACCCGATGTTCCAGTCCTGAACTCCAATTGAGGGGGTGGAAGATGCCTGTGCGTGGATTTTTTTAACGTGTGGTGACCGTTGCACACCAGCCACCACACGGGCTTGACAGAGCTAGGTCTTTATCCAGTGGCAAGGGTTAACCAGGACGACTGGAGACCTGCTCTGCTGCACGGACCTAGTGTGCACACACATATCGCACAGTGTGGGCTGGGCCCCGTGCTGCCCCAGGGCCCTCGCCTCTTCTGGGCCCCGATCCCTCATTCGCCGCACCTCCGCCCACGATGTTACAGGGCGCAGCGCTCCAGCTCCATCTATAGCCCCGACCTGCGGTGGTGTTCCCGCACAGATCGGGGCGGCCCACGAGCTACATATATAATGCAGGTGAATACTGTATCCTCAATGTATGGCAAACTATTCCTATGTTATAGGCAGTAACAGAGCCAGGCTGAAAGATAATGAACTTGACAAACCCTCGGGTAAAATTGGGAAATCAAAAGTAGATGTGAAATAAATCAAGTCACGCCATCTAGAAAATACATTGAGGGGTGACCTAATAGGGGTCTTGAAAATGATAAAAAAAATTCCATAGGCTACACATTCACAGCTTCATCCACCCCACGCCATATGAATGCGATACTGTAGCAAAGATCTGTGTGGCATCTTCAGTATACCATGCGCCAGTCTATATCGTTCCATGTTTAAAATATACGAGCCATTGCCCCAATTGAACAACGTGCCTTCTGTTGCCTGTTGCTTCTTTGCAACAACTGCATTATAACATATTTTCTAGCTCCGCTTCACAGTGAAGGAGCCGCTCCCCTCTCTACACAAACCCCACTCCCCCCTAAATAAAACATATTCAAGAAATCACATGATTGAAACATCCTTCCTGCTGCCAACATTTAAACGAGTCGATTTGTCTGAAAGTGACATTTCTTTGATCTTTCCAATAATCACTGGTGAAATTAACAGGAATGCAAAGTCCTTTCCAGAAATCAAGAATTGACCCCGATTATTACCTGTGCCGATCTGCCCAGTCTTCTCACCAACACTTGTCACAGACACGTAAATCGAAACCAGCTCTCACAAAACGTACAATTCACTTTCGGTTGGGCTCAGTGAAAACAGCCAATGGAAAGTTTTCAAATGGCGAAGACTTTGTGAGTCTTTCATATCGCTGTGATTTTTTTTGTTGCAATGCACCGATTATGCTCGGCTTTGCTCTCGAGTCGTGGCTTTTATCTTATTAACAGAACAGTGATGCTATTTATTCAAGCACGTTTTCCCGGATGGGGTGTATCCAGGTGTGTGTGTGAGCCAACAGCCTGCCAGTCAATACATCCTCCCAGTGCCCCTTGTCCGTGTGGGTGTAATTTCTAGATAGTGACTTGGCAAGTTCTGCAATCAGTTACCGACTCACAGACATACCCAATCCTTTAGTAAACCAACACACACACACACACACACACATCCTCATCCATGCCTTTGTTACCTCTAGACTTGACTATTCCAACTCACTCCTAACTGGCCTCCCACATTCTACCCCACGTAATCGAGAGGTGTTCCAAAACTCGGCTGCCCATGTCCTAACTCGCACCAAGTCCCGCTCACCCATCACCCCCTGTGCTCGCTGACCTATTTTGGCTCCCGGTTAAGCAACGCCTCTATTTTTAAAATTCTCATCCTTGTTTTCAAATCCCTCCATGGCCCTCGCCCCCTCTCTTATCTCTGTAATCTCCTTCAGCCCCACAACCCCCAAAGATCTCTGCGCTCCTCTAATTCTGCCCTCTTGAGCATCCCCCATTTTAATCGCACCACCATTGGCGGCTGTGCCTTCAGTTGCCTGCGTCGTAAGCTCCGGAACTGCAGCCCTAAACCTCTCTGCCTCTTTCCTCCTTTAAGACGCTCCTTAAAACCTACCTCTTTGACCAAGTAGTTGCGCATCTGGCCTAATTTCTCCTTGTGTGGCTCAGGTTGTTTCCTTGTAACACTCCTGTGAAGAGCCTTGGGATCTTTTACTACGTTAAAGGCGCTATATAAATACAAGTTATTTTTGTACATAGACATACATACACACATGCATATACATAGACTCAAATACACATACACACATATACAACATACATCATACACATACACAAATACACACACAAATACACACATCCACATATATCCAATATAAGATCTCGAAAATTAATTTCTGGAACTTGCCACTCGCTGAACTGTCAGTGCAATTTGGAATTTATTTTGCCTCTGCCTGCAATGTTTGACATATTGTATTATTCTTGGCCTCTGAAGCTTTTTTTTTTGCTTAGTTTACATAATCACATAAGAACTTAAGAAATAGGAGCAGGAGTAGGCCATACGCCCCCTCGAGCCTGCTCCGCTATTTAATACGATCATGACTGATCTGATCATGGACTCAGTTCCACTTCCCTGCCCGCTCCCCATAACTCCTTATCCCCTTATTGTTTAAGAAACTGTCTATTTCTGCCTTAAATTTATTTAATGTCCCAGCTTCCACAGCTCTCTGTGGCAACAGAATCCACAGATTCACAATCCTCTGAGAGAAGAAATTTCTCCTCATCTCAGTTCTAAATGGGCGGCCCCTTATTCTAAGATCATGACCTCTAGTTCTAGTCTCCCCCACCAGTGGAAACATCCTCTCTGCATCCACTTTGTCAAGCCCCCTCATAATCTTATAAGTTTCTATAAGATCACCTCTCATTCTTCTGGCCCAACCTACTCAACCTTTTCTCATAAGTCAACCCACTCATCCCCGGGATCAACCTAGTGATCCTTCTCTGAACTGCCTCCACAGCAAATATATTCTTTCTTAAATATGGAAACCAAAACTGCACGCAGTATTCCAGGTGTGGCCTCGCCAATACCCTGTACAGCTGTAACAAGACTTCCCTGCTTTTATACTCCATCCCCTTTGCAATAAAGGCCAAGATTCCATTGGCCTTCCTGATCACTTGCTGTACTTGTATACTATTCTTTTGTGTTTAATGCACAAGTACCCCCAGGTCCCGCTGTACTGCAGCACTTTGCAATCTTTCTCCATTTAAATAATAACTTGCTCTTTGATTTTTTTCTGCCAAAGTGCATGACCTCACACTTTCCGACATTATACTCCATCTGCCAAATTCTTGCCCACTCACTTAGCCTGTCTATGTCCTCCTGCTGCCTCTTTATGTCCTCCTCACACATTACCCTTCCTCCCATCTTTGTATCATCAGCAAATGTGGCTACGTTACACTCAGTTCCCTCTTCCAAGTCGTTAATATAGATTGTAAATAGTTGGGGTCCCAGCACTGATCCCTGTGGCACCCCACTCATTACTGATTGCCAACCAGAGAATAAACCATTTATCCCGACTCTCTATTTTCTGTTAATTAGCCAATCCTCTATCCATGCTAATATATTACCCCAACCCCGTGAACTTTTATCTTGTGCAGTGACCTTTTGTGTGGCACCTTGTCAAATGTCTTCTGGAAGTCCAAATACACCACATCCACTGGTTCCCCTTTATCCACCCTGTTCGTTACATCCTCAAAGAATTCTAGCAAATTTGTCAAGCATGACCTTCCCCTTCATAAATCCATGCTGACTTTGCCTGATCAAATTTCACTTTTTCCAAAAGTCCTCCTTAAGTTGTGTGTTTTTTAAAAGCATGTTTGACTTGACCATCATGTTTGTGTATATCAGACAGGTAATCAGTTACACCCAATTCCTATGAAGCAATCATTTTGTTCTGCCAGATTGTACAGGAATGGAAGAGATGAAGCCTGGATTGACCGCAATGTTACCAGGTTATGAAGAAAGACTTAAGAAAACAACTTCTATTTATTTGGCACGTTTCATAACCTCAGGATGTTCCAAAGTGCGTTGCAGCCACTGAAGTACCTTTGGACTGTAGTTATTGTTGTAAAGTAGGGAAATGCATGCAGCCAATTTGCACACAGAGAGCTCCTACAGGCAGCAATGAGATAATGGCTGGATAATCTGTTTTTAGTGATGTTGTTTGAGGGATAAATATTGGCCAGGAAACCAGGGAGACATAGTGACGCAGGATCTGTTACGATTCCTGTTCCTGCTCTTCCTTTTGCTCAGGTGTCAACTGTGGCTGAAAGGCGCTATATGAATGCAAGTTTTTCTTTCTTTCTTCTTTCTTAT
Organism: Pristiophorus japonicus; assembly: GCF_044704955.1. Taxonomy (NCBI): domain Eukaryota; kingdom Metazoa; phylum Chordata; class Chondrichthyes; family Pristiophoridae; genus Pristiophorus; species Pristiophorus japonicus. The sequence goes on along the minus strand of NC_091987.1, from coordinate 210,729,540 downwards.
TGGTGCTGGATATTTTCTCTGTTTTGTTCCCTTTCCCGAGAGATAACGTGGCTGCGCGGTGAGGGGGCTGTGTGGTGGGGAATGGGGGGGGCGATGGGAGGAAGTGTTTAGTCATGATGCTTCAGCCATCATGGCAGGGGATAGGCTTGATGGACCAGCTGGTCTTTTCCTGCCCGTCACTTTGTACGTTCATACGTGGTGAAGGTGCTCGCACCCTGCTATTGGGTAGGGAGGTCTAGGATTTTGACCTGGCTACAATGAAGGGATGACAATATTGTTATGTCAAGGACAATCCTGTTGTAGGGAGGGAGGTGGATGAGGATTGTCTTCTGTAAGGCGTGTGAGATTGATTTAATTACTCAATGTCTCCAGCACTTCAGTCATTACTTTCTTTAGACTTTGTCTAAAATAACACTGGTGCTATTTTAACAACCCTGACAACATCTCGGCTGCAGTACTGAAGACTTGTGTTCCAGAACTAGCTGTGCCTCTAGCCAAGCTGTTCCAGTACAGCTACAACACTGACATCTGCCCAACAAAGTGGAATATTTCCTGCGTCTGTCTTGTCCAAAGTAGGACAATGCCAATCTGGCCAATTACTGCCCCATCAGTCTACTCTCAATCATCAGCAAGGCAATGGAAGGGATCATTGACAGCGCTATCAAGCGGCACTTACTCACCAATAACCAGCTCACCGATACTCAGTTTGGGTTCCGCCAGGACCACTCGGCTCCAGACCTCATTACAGCCTTGGTCCAAACATGGACAAAAGAGCTGAATTCCAGAGGTGAGGTGAGAGCGACTGCCCTTGACATCAAGGCAGCATTTGACCGAGTGCAGCATCAAGGAGCCCCAGTAAAACTGAAGTCAATGGGAATCAGGGGGAAAACTCTCCACTGGCTGGAGTCATACGGAGCACAAACGAAGATAGTTGTGGTTATTGGTGGCCAATCACCTCAGCCCCAGGACATCGCTGCAGGAGCTCCTCAGGGCAGTGTCCTAGGCCCAACCAACTTCAGCTGCTTCATCAATGACCTTCCCTCCATCATAAAGTCTGAAGTGGGAATGTTCACTGATGAATGCGCAGTGTTCAGTTCCATTCGCAGCTCCTCAGATAATGAAGCAGTCCGTGCCCGCATGCAGCAAGATCTGGACAACATTCAGACTTGGGTTGACAAGCGGCAAGTAACATTCGCACCACACAAGTTCCAGTCAATGACTATCTCCGACAAAGAAGAGTCTAACCACCCCCTTGACATTCAATGACACAAGATCGCCAAATCCCCTACCATCAATATCCTGGGGGTCACCATTGACCAGAAACATAACTGGACCAGCCACATAAATAATGTGGCTACAAGGGAAGGTCACAAGCTGGGTATTTGAACAGTTTTAGAGTTCAGGCTAGACTTTCCATCAGGATCGCCCAGTTACCGCCCATTTAACTGCTGAGATTGAGTTTAACGCCCATATTTGTGTAAAAATGGAAACTAATACCCAATTATCGCCCATTTATCGCCAGCGTAACTTTCGGCATACAGTTAACGCCGAGAATTAGCTAGACCGCCCACCCATATTTTTTTAAAAATCTGACGTCATCAGTCGTGCACCGCTTATCATGGAAACTAACGGCCAAATACTGCCCAGAATATTGCCGAGCGTTACTTTCGGCATCTCGCCCATATACCGCCCAAATGATCACTCGCCCAAAAAGACACTCAAGAAAAGCTGCGCTCACCTGGCCTTAACCCAGTGGTATGGGCGCCATGTTGTAATTCAGAGGACTTTTCATAAAAGGCCGCTTCAAGTTCATGGGAGCTTTGAAGTAATTCATGAGTGCTTTCAAGGTGGTTTTAAAATCTCTTGACAACCATCTAATTATATTGTGGTGAATTTTGAATTTTTTTTTAGTTTTTAGAGGACAATTTAATAATTTTGAAGGCATTTAGTAATGGAAATGGAGCCTGTAATTTCTCAGCCAGTATTGATGACTACTCACATGCTGTAGACTAGAGATGGAAGAAGGTTTATTGAAGAGCATTATGTGCCCAATCAAAGAGGTGGCAGACGGCTGAGGAGGAGGAGACCTTACACCAAACACACTTACAGGGATAAGCGATCATACCTGGACTTGTCCGATAACACGTGCCTTAGGAGGTTGCACTTCCGAAAGGAGGTCATCAGTGAGATATGCCAGCTAATTAAGGGAGATCTGCAGCTTAACAGCACCATCAGGACCGCACTGCCCGTTGAGGTCAAGGTTACTGCGGCACTTTCCTTCTACGCATCGGGCTCCTTTCAGGTCCCAGCTGCCGACATTTGCGGTATATCTCAGCACGCCACACATTGCTGCATTCGACAGGTGACTGAAGCCCTTTACGCTCGCAGGATGGACTTTATAAACTTCCCTATGAACAGGGAGACATAGACTGAGAGGGCTTTAAGTCTCTCGAGAATAGAAAACTTTACCAAGGTGCAGGGGGCAATAGACTGTACGCACATCACCCTGCAAGCACCTTTTCAGGATGCAGAGGTGTTTCGGAACCGAAAGGGATTCCACTCCCTGAATGTGCAGCTCGTTGTCAACCACAAGCAAATAATCATGGCAGTAAATGCAAATTTTCCAGGGAGCATCTATGATGCGCACATCTTGCGTGAGGGCACTGTCTCTGACCTGTTTAAGAGTCAGCCACATCATCATCATCATAGGCAGTGCCTCGGAATCGAGGAAGACTTGCTTCCACTCTTAGAATGAGTCCTTAGGTGGCCGAACAGTCCAATATGAGAACCACAGTCCCTGTCACAGGTGGGACAGATAGTCGTTGAGGGTAAGGGTGGGTGGGACTGGTTTGCCGCACGCTCCTTCCGCTGCCTGCGCTTGCTTTCTGCACGCTCTCGGCGACAAGACTCGAGGTGCTCAGTGCCTTCCCGGATGCACTTCCTCCACTTAGGGCGGTCAGTTACGTGGATAGACTGGAGAAGCTGGGGTTGTTCTCCTTACAGCAGAGAAGGTTGAGAGGGGATTTGATCGAGGTGTTCAAAATGATGAGGGGTCTGGACAGAGTAGATAGCGAGAAACTGTTCCCATTGGCGGAAGGGTCGAGAACCAGAGGACACAGATTTAAGGTGATTGGCAGAAAAACCAAAGGCGACATGAGGAAAAACTTTTTTATGCAGCGAGTGTTTAGGATCTGGAATGCACGGCCTGAAAGGGTGATGGAGGCAGACTCAATTGTGGCTTTCAAAAGGGCGTTGGATAAATGCTTGAAGGAAACAAAATTTCGGGGCCACAGGGAAAGGACGGGGGAGTGGGACTGGCTGAAGTGCTCTTGCAGAGAGCCGGCATGGGCTCGACGGGTCGAATGGCCTCCTTCTGTGCTGTAACCATTCTATAATTCTACAGTTCCTTGCCTCTGCAGACAGCTCCATAATATCAATGAAATATGAAATGGTCCATCTAGGTACCCTGCACACGTTCGGATTGGTTTAGCACTTGTCTATTTTTGTGGATCATCTCCCTCTGCTCCTCAAAACCCATCTCTTTTACAAAGATTTTTGGGTACGTCTACTAATCTCCCATAAGAACATAAGAACTGATCATCGATTTCAACTCCACTTTCCTGCCTGATCTCCATATCCCTTGATTCCCCTAGAGTCCAAAAATCTATCTAACTCAGCCTTGAATATACTCAGAGACTCAGCATCCACAGCCCTCTGGGGTAGGGAATTCCAAAGATTCACAACCCTCTAAGTGAAGAAATTCCTCCTCATCTCTGTCTCAAATGGCCTACCCCTTATCCTGAGACTGTGACCCCTGGTTCTAGACTCCCCAGCAGGGTGCAACAACCTCTCAGCATCTACCCTGTCAATCCCCCTCAGAACCTCTCCTTTGTTGGCTCTGGGTCCATATTTATTTGCACCTCTATAAAGTGCTTCGTGATCATTTTTGTATGTTAAAGGCGCAAGTTACAATATACTGCGGCCTTTTAGTTAATTGCATTCTCATGTCCTAGAGATGAGGAGAAGTTTCTTCTCTCAGAAGGATGTAAACCTTTGGAATTCGCTCCTCAGAGAGCTGTGGAAGCTGGGACATTGAATACATTTAAGACAGAAATAGACAGTTTCTTAAACTGTTATGTATATAATGACTCAAAACTGTAAACTCACTCAGGTGTAAACCTGGTCCACTTTATTCGTGCCCAAAGTGACTACAAGACATGGTACCAGCAGAAGTTAGTTCAGACCTGGGGTCTAAAAAACTAACAAACTCTGTTGCACAAAAAACAAGCAGGCGTTAACCTCAGGGTCAAAGAGATGAGGTAAAGTTGTAAAACAGCTGGGAAGCTACAGGATAATAAAGCCAAATTCAAAGGAGTCGCCCTGGGTAAGAGATAGTGTGTAAATACCGAATGCCAATTGATCAAAATAATGGTTGCACACGGGAAGGGAGACTCCCGACTTGGTAATAACTTTTGGAGGTGAGAGACAAGTTGAGATAACAGCAGAATGTCTCTGTATCTTATAGAACCAAGCAGGCAATTAGTAGCAACCCATGTGGTTAACAAAGGGACAAAAAAGGTATAAAGATAGACAAGTTCGGACAGCCCGTAGCGAGAACCCGGGACCAACACTCGACAGAAGCAGGGACCAGGGAGCGACCCTTGAAAGAACAGTGTCAGGACCAGATTGATCACCCGGGACGCATTGGGTAACTATGAGAGAGTGATGAGTTAAACAGACTTGAGTTAGCAGTGTTGAGTTAAACAGAGTATTTTGAGCGACAAAGAACACCTTTTGGGACGCCTTGTCTGCAAAGTTAAACAGAGTTGAGTTAAACAGAGTTGAACAGAATTAGTATTTTGAGTGGAAAGGAACACCCTTTTGGAACGCCTTCCTGCAGAGTTAAGCAGAATTAAATAGAGTATAAGTAGTGAGTCTTATATTTCTTTTGTATTGAGTATTAAGTAACTAAGTGATAAGTCTTGTTCTTTTTCTGTATCGAAGAATTATAGAGTATAATTAGTGAGTCTTGTACTTTTCCTGTATTAAATGAACAATAACGATACTGTCATTTGTCTAGCGTGTAATTTGGCATTTAACTCAGGAACCGTCGCAGGCAACTACTAGTCACATGACTAGCGAAATTGTTGTTTGCGCAACACTCAGCCTTGAATATATTCAGAGACTCAGCATCCACAGCCCTCTGGGGGAGAGAATTCCAAAGATTCACAACCATCAGAGTGAAGAAATTCCTCCTCATCTCTGTCTCAAATGGCCGACTGCTTATCCTGAGACTGTGCCCCCTGATTCTAGACTCTCCAGCAGGGTGCAACAACCTCTCAGCATCTACCCTGTCAATCCCCCTCAGAACCTCTCCTTTGTTGGCTCTGCGTCCATATTTAATTGCACCTCTATAAAGTGCTTCGTGATCATTTTTGTATGTTAAAGGCGCAAGTTGCAATATACTGCGGCCTTTTAGTTAATTGCATTCTCTTGTCCTAGAGATGAGGAGAAGTTTCTTCTCTCAGAGGGATGTAAATCTGTGGAATTTGCTGCCTCAGAGAGCTGTGGAAACTGGGACATTGAATAAATTTAAGACAGAAATAGACAGTTTCTTAAACTGTTATGTATATAATGACTCAAAAGACTTATTACTGTAAACTCACTCAGGTGTAAACCTGGTCCACTTTATTCGCGCCCAAAGTGACTACCAGACATGGTACCAGCACTTATATACCAGGGCCCGCACACACGTGCGTACAGCCCGATGACCTCCAACAGTGGCGCCCCCTGGTGTCTAGCGCCCCCTGGTGTCTAGTGACCCCAAACGTCAATACATGACAAAAACGATAATGGGATAAGGGGTTATGGGGACCGGGCGGGGAAGTGGAGTTGAGTCCATGATCAGATCAGCCATGATCTTATTAAATGGCGGAGCAGGCTTGAGGGGCTGTATGGCCTACTTCTGCTCCTATTTCTTATGTTCTTATTTGTTACTTCCCAAATAAACACAGAACTCTTTTTGGGAGAAAATTAAAACATTAAATCATTAAATCGTGTCCCCCCCGATCTGGGGGGCGCACCAAACATTTCCAAGGCCCTTTTTTTTGGTTTTTTTTGTTGTTTTTTTTTTAAAGTTTTTTTTTGGGGCACTAAAATCATATTTTTTTTCCTTCAAGTGCCCCCTATAAAAGGGGAGGAGGACACTAAAAACACCGGCAATTAAAACAAATTAAACTTTAAAACATAAAATCAAATTAAAATTTGGTTGCCGGGGGGTGATGATGCACTCCAGTCCCTCCGGTGCCCACCTCTCGCGGAAGGCTGCGAGTGTACTGGTGGACACCGCGTGCTCCATCTCCAAGGACACCCTGGCCCGGATGTACGCGCGGAAGAGAGGCAGGCAGCCAAATAAACACAGATGCCTAAATAATGCAGATGGCTGCAATTCCACTTGGATCAATTCGAGGATAATTGGGCTGTCTGAAGCTTCATTGTGTTGAGAGAGGCGATTGATTCTGTGATAGAAGTTCAGATTTGCTTGTCAATTTTCTTCAAAATCGAATCCACCTCACATATTTGTGGAGATAAAAATGTTTTTGAAAAATACAAACACTGAAAATCTGAAATAAAACCAGAAAATACAGGCAATTCAGTGCCGGTCAATAACTAAGTGAAAACAGATGATAATTTTTTTGTAGATGATATGGGAGACCCTTCATCAGTTTTAGCCTACCTTTCTTCTTTTCAGATGCTGAAAGGACTGTTGTGTTTTTCCCAGGATTGTCTGCTTTTATTCCCAGTTTTTGTACTTGGAACAAGGGGGCGTAATATTAAAATGCGAGCCAGGCCGTTCAGGGGTGATGTCAGGAAGCACTTCTTCTCACAAAGGGCGGTGGGAATCTGGAACTCTCTCCACCAAATAAGCTGTCGAGGCTGGGCGAGGGGAGGGTCAATTGAAACTTTCGAAACTGAAATTGATAGATTTTGTCAGCCAAGGCTGATGGGACCAAGACATGTCGATGGAGTTAAGGTGCGGATCAGACATGAACTAATTGAATGGCGGAACAGGCTGAAGTGGCTGAATTTATGTTCCTAAGTGTTGAGAAGTCGCTTTCATAATTGTTGCTCGCTCCCGTCACCAAGAAACAGGTATGTCGAGTGATTTGCGTAGAACCATTTGATGTCATAGTTGACAGCACCTGCTTTTCTTCCTCTCGTACCCTGCAAAAGTAAGATCGTCGCAGTGTGATTTTGATGCTAAATTGTTGGCAGAACAAGCAAGAGCACAGATCAATTAATGTTTTAAAGGTCACAGTGCAGGATGTGCAAAGTGCAGGATGTGGCAGGGATGGTGAGCGTTACAGTGACATGTATTTTTGATGTCTTTGTAGAACAAGGGCCTGTGCCTACGTAACTCACCACAGGTATGAATGGTCTACAGGGCCGTAGTAACACCCGCCCTCAGAGACGTGGACCATGTACAGTAGGCACCTCAAGTCGCTGGAGAAATACCACCAGCGATGTCTCCGCAAGATCCTACAAATCCCCTGGGAGGACAGACACACAAACATTAGCGTCCTCGTCCAGGCCAACATCCCCAGCATTGAAGCATTCACCACACTTGATCAGCTCCGCTGGGCAGGCCACATAGTTCGCGTGCCAGACACGAGACTCCCAAAGCAAGCGCTCTACTCGGAACTCGTCCACGGCAAACGAGCCAAAGGCGGGCAGAGGAAACGTTACAAGGACATCCTCAAAGCCTCCCTGATAAAGTGCGACATCCCCACTGACACCTGGGAGTCTCTGGCCATTGACTGCCCTAAGTGGAAGAAGTGCATCCGGGAGGGCGCCGAGCACCTCGCGTAACGTCGCCGAGAGCATGCAGAAATCAAGCGCAGGCAGCGGAAAGAGCGTGCGGCAAACCAGTCCCACCCACCCTCCCTTTCCCTCAGCGACTATCTGCCCCACCTGTGACAGAGACTGTGGTTCTCGTATTGGACTGTACAGCCACCTAAGGACTCATGCTAAGAGTGGAAGCAAGTCTTCCTCGATTCCGAGGGACTGCCTATGATGATGATGAATGGGAATACCCCCATTTTGATTGGTTGGGCCGGCCCACGTGATCCCAGGGACGTGAACGAAGTGCCTGGGTCCCTGGTAAACGTGGGCCTCTGCGGCAGGCCTTCACGTAGAGGGCCAGGACCACAAGTCTCCGAAGCTCCCGAGCCACCTGGTAGATTCATAGAGACCTTTCAGGACGGAGGCATGCGCCCGCGGGAAGCCTCCGACCACAAGTTCTGGGCCAATATATATTCAATGAAATAAAGCAATTCTTCAACACAAAAATACAATTAGGTAAACCTCTCTCTCCAGCGTGGCACAGCTTTAAATGATCTTTAATGTGGAATGAGCATTAGTCACAAAACGGTGAAACAGAGAACGGTGGTCACAGCAATTGACGAGTCCAATGCAATGTTGTCTTTGTAAGACTATTTACTTAACGAATGCAGATGCAAGCATGTAATTCCATACATCATGTCACCACGATCGATGTAAAAGGAGATTGTAATTGAGTCATAGAATGGAATCATAGAGTTATATGTTGGCCTTTATTGCGAGGGCGATAGAGTATAAAAGCAGAGAAGTCCTGCTACAACTGTACAGGGTATTGGTGAGGCCACACCTGGAGTACTGTGTACAGTTTTGGTCTCCTTATTTAAGGAAGATATACTCGCATTAGAGGCTGTTCAGAGAAGGTTCACTCGGTTGATTCCAGAGATGAGGGGGTTGACTTATGAAGATAGGTTGAATAGGTTGGGTCTATACACATTGGAGTTCAGAAGAATGAGAGGTGATCTTATCGAAACATATAAGATAATGAGGGGGCTCAACAAGGTGGATGCAGAGAGGATATTTCCACTCATAGGGGAAACTAAAACTAGGAGACATAGTCTTAGAATAAGGGGCCGCCCATTTAAAACAGAGATGAGGAGGAATTTCTTCTCTCAGAGGGTTGTAAATCTGTGGAATTCTCTGCCCCAGAGAGCTGTGGAGGCTGGGTCTTTGAATATATTTAAGGCGTAGATAGACAGATTTTGAGTGACAAGGGAGAAAAGGGTTATGGGGAGCAGGCAGGGAAGTGGAGTTGAGGCCAGGATCAGATCAGACATGATCTTATTGAATGGTGGAGCAGGCTTGATGGGCCGAATGGCCGAATCCTGCTCCTATTTCTTATGTTCTTATGTATCATCATCATCATGGGCAGTCCCTCAGAATCGAGGAAGACTTGCTTCCACTCTTAACATGAGTTCTTAGGTGGCTGTGCGTCCAATATGAGAATCACAGTCTCTGTCACAGGTGGGACAGTCAGTCGTTGAGGGAAGTGGTGGGTGGGGAGTCTGGTTTGCCGCACGCTCCTTCCGCCGCCTGCGCTTGATTTCTGCATGCTCTCGGCGACGAGACCCGAGGAGCTCAGCACCCTCCCGGATGCACTTCCTCCAGTTTGGCCAGGGACTCCCAGGTGTCGGTGGGGATGTTGCACTTTATCAGGGAGGGTGTCCTTGAAACGTTCCCGCTGCCCACCTTTGGCTCGTTTGCCGTGAAGGAGTTCCGAGTAGAGCGCTTGCTTTGGGAGTCTTGTGTCGGGCATGCGGACAATTTGGCCTGCCCAGCGCAGTAGGGGGCCATATGGCTGCACTGGATATTTGAAAGATCTATCAGTCCCACACCACTGCGCTTTCCCCATAGCCCTGTAAACTTTCCCCTTTCAACTATTTATCCAATTCTCTTTTGACAGTTGCCATTGAACCTGCTTCCACCGCCCTTTTCAGGCAGTGCACCCTAGATCACAACAACTCGCTGCGTAAAAATAATTCTTCTCACCTGCCCTCTGATAAGAACATAAGAAATAGGAGCAGCAGCAGGCCATACAACCCCTCGAGCCATTCACTAAGGTCATGGTTGATCATTGACTACAAATCCACTTTCCCCGCCTGACCATATCCCTCGATTCCCCTAGTCTCCAAAAATCTTTCTCATCCTTGGATATACTTTTGCCAATTCCTTTAAATCTGTGTCCTCTGGTTACCGACCCTCCTGCCACTGGAAACAGTTTCTCCCGATCTACTCTATCACAACCCTTCATAATTTTGCACACCTCTATTAATCTCTGAGTGGATACTGAGACTGCACATAGCCAGCAAACGGGATAAATTAGGAGACAGAGCAAGAATTCGGAAATGTGGCGTCTTGCTGTACGCTCCTGCTCCACTAGAGGTCCTCAGTTTCATATAGAGTGAGGTTCAATCAGTAGAACATTCGAATTTCTGATGGAAAGCATGGTAGAGTTAGTATGTTCATCCAACACAACAGAGAATTCAAGTTCTCTGGACAGTCAAAACCATTCATCTCTCACCGAGTGACCTAAGAGAGAAATTCAATTGCGTTACATCTTTTGTGATTACTCAGCACTTTTTTTTAACATAAAAAATAGGAGCAGGAGTTGGCCATATGGCCCCTCTGCCATTCGCTGAGATCATGGCTGATCATCGACCTCAAATCCACTTTCCCGTCCGATCCCCATATTCCTTGATTCCCCTAGAGTCCAAAAATCTAGCGATCTCAGCCTTGAATATACTCAACGATTCAGCATCCACAGCCCTCTGGGGCAGAGAGTTCCAAAGATTCAGAACCCTCTGAGTGAAGAAATTTCTCCTCATCTCTGTCTTAAATGGCCGACTCCTTATCCTGAGACTGTGACCTCTGGTTCTAGACACTCCAGCCAGGGGGAAACATCCTCTCAGCATCGATTACACTGAGGAACTGGGTGAAATGCCGAGGCCTAAATAGCGATACGCCATCAAGGTTGGAGAGAATAAAAGCGAAGAGCTAAACCAATAGGTTGTGGTATGTTGACGCTATGCTTTGGGTTCGAAAAGCTGATAGATTATAGCAGGTAGAGAAAACTGAGGGAGGTGAGAAGTTGCATAGTTTGAGATGCTGGGAAAGAAAGAGCTGGAGTTGAAGACAGTGCAATGAGTCTGGATATGAACACAGTGATGATGTAGGGAAGGGGAAGAGCAGGTCACACACATATCTGGAACATAAGAGGAGTAAGGTATTAAGGGATACGGGCCAAAGGTAGGAATATGGAGTTAGGTCACAGATTAGCCATGATCTCATTGAATGGCAGAACAGACTCATAAGAACATAAGAAACAGCAACAGGAGTAGGCCATTCGGCCCCTCGAGCCTACTCCACCATTCAATGAAATCATGGCTGATCTTCTGCCTCAACTCCACTTTCCTGCACTATCCCCATATCACATGATTCCCTTAATATTCAAAATTCTATTGATTTCTATCTTGAATATACTCAACGACTAAGCCTCTACTGCCCTCTGGGGCAGAGAATTCCAAAGATTCACCATCCTCTGAGGGAAGAAGTTTCTCCTCTCTCCGTCCTAAATGGCCGACCCCTTATTCTGAGACTGTGACCCCTGGTTCTAGATTCCCCAGCTAGGGGAAAATCCTCCCTGTCAAGCCATGTAAGAATTTTGTATGTTTCAATGAGATCACCTCTCATTCTTCTAAACTCTGGAGAATATAGGCCTAGTCTACTCAATCTGTCCTCATAGGTCAATCCCCCCATCCCAAGAATCAGTCTGGTGAACCTTCGTTGCACTCCCTCAATGGCAAGTATATCCTTCCTTAAGTAAGAAGGCCAAAGCTCGAGGGGCTAAATAGGCACTTCCTGTTCTAGTTCTGATGAAGGGTCATCGAACAGAAACTTTAACTCTGCCTCTCTCCACAGATGCTGCCTGACCCGCTGAGATTTCTGGCATTTTCTGCTTTTATTTCAGATTCCGCAGTAGTTTGCTTTTGTACCTCCTGTTCCTATCTTGCGATGTTCCTAACTCTGATCATGTTTGTATTAATAAAATGGCGAGCCTTGAGAAGATAGCAGCAGGGAGGTTAATTCTTGCTACAGTTATACAAGGTATTGGTGAGGCCACACCTGGAATACTGCGTGCAGTTTTGATTTCCATGTTTACGAAAGGATATACTTACATTGGAGGCAGTTCAGAGAAGGTTCACAAAGTTGATTCCGGAGATGAGGGGGTTGACTTATGAGGAAAGGTTGAGTAGGTTGGGCCTCTACTCATTGGAATTCAGAAGAATGAGAGGTGATCTTATCGAAACGTATCAGATTATGAGGGGGCTTGACAAGGTGGATGCAAAGAGAATGTTTCTACTGATCGGGGAGACTAGAACTAGGGGGCATAGTCTTAGAATAATGGGAGCCCATTTAAAACTGAGATGAGGAGGAATTTCTTCTCTCAGAGAAATGTAAATCTGTGGAATTCGCTGCCTCAGAGAGCTGTGGAAGCTGGGTCATTGAATATATTTAAGACAGAGATAGACAGTTTCTTAACCGATAAGGGGATAAGGGGTTATAGGGAGCGGGCAGGGAAATGGACCTGAGTCCATGATCGGATCAGCCATGATCGTATCAAATGGGGGAGCAGGCTCGAGGGGCAATATGGCCTACTCCTGCTCCTATTTCTTATGTTCTTATGTTCACTCACGCTGTTTCTATGCAGCATGTTGCTTCTATTGGATAACATTAGAGTCATCTGTACAAAGTGTAATGAAATGTGTTCCCTCCCTGAGTACAGTGATCATTCTTAATGGGTGTTATGTCTTTAATACATTTATGAATGACTCCACTAGGTCTAGTATTGTACTTGAGCTGTTGTGACCTTAGTCCCATTTGTTGTAACTCCAGAGTGAGGCACAAACACGGTGGGCAGCCTTTTATACTGAGCCCTGCACACCTATACAGGTGCCCCTCAGGTCTCCCACTGCAGTGCCCTCTGGTGGCACACCTTATGTGACCATACAGTTAGTATACATATTCTACATACATGACATCACTTCCCCCCAAGTCTTTAATGCAAATTGGCTCGTACATTGACGGTGACCTGAGTTTTGCTCTTCCTGGTTGACCATTGGAGGGGCGCTTCGAGCTTGGGTGGGTTGGTAGTGAGATTTGTTGCCAATGGAGGCCCCAGTGGTTTCTGGTTGTGAATCCATGACCACTCCATTCTCCCCTCCACACAGAGATCATGCTAATAGCCCATTATATGCAAGTTGCATTCAAGTTCATCAGAGGCGGGAGTTTGTGGCATTGGTGAGGCCTACAAAAGGCCCAGCGGCAGCGAGAGGTGGCGGCAGTCAGAGGCGGGAGCTCGTGGCGTTGGTGAGGCCTATAAAGGCCCAGCGGCAGCGAGGGGCGGCAGCAGTCAGAGGCGGGAGTTCGAGGTGCGTGGTGAGGCCTATAAAAGGCCCAGCTTGTACAGCTCCAGCCAGGAGAAAAAGTAAAAAAGAAGTAGAAAGAAATCAAAAGGTGACGTCACGGTCAAAGAGGTAAGTGGTTGGCTGGTGATTGGTGAGTAGCTTTTCTTTTTATTTTTTATATCAGTAAGTAACCTGTTAACAGTGTTTTCACCAAATTAAGTCATGGCAGGAGAGCTCGGTCACGTGATATGCTCCTCCTATACCATGTGGGAACTCAGGGACACTTCCGGTGTCCCTGACGACTACGTGTGCAGGAAGTGTATCCGCCTCCAACTCCTGACGGACTGCGTTGCGGAATTGGAGCTGAGGGTGGATTCACTCTGGAGCATCCACGATGCTGAGAATGACGTGAGTAGCACGTGTAGCGAGTTGGTCTTACCACAGGTGAAGGGTCCACAGCCAGATAGGGAATGGAAGACCAGCAGGAAGAGCAGTGCAAGGAAGGTAGTGCAGGGGTCCAGTGCGGTCATCCCCCTGCAAAACAGATATACCGCTTTGAGTACTGTTGAGGGGGTGACTCATCAGGGGAGGGAAGCGGCAGCCAAGTTCATGGCACCTTGGCTGGCTCTGCTGCACAGGAGGGCAGGAAAAATAGCGGGAGAGCGATAGTGATAGGAGATTCAATTGTAAGGGGAATAGATAGGCGTTTCTGCAGCCGCAACCGAGATTCCAGGATGGTATGTTGCCTCCCTGGTGCAAGGGTCAAGGATGTCTCGGAGCGGATGCAGGACATTCTGAAAAGGGAGGGAGAACAGCCAGTTGTCGTGGTGCACATTGGTACCAACGACATAGGTAAAAAAAAGGATGAGGTCCTACAAGACGAATTTAAGGAGCTAGGAGCTAAATTAAAAAGTAGGACCTCAAAAGTAGTAATCTCAGGATTGCTACCAGTGCCACGTGCTAGTCAGAGTAGGAATCGCAGGATAGCTCAGATGAATACGTGGCTTGAGCAGTGGTGCAGCGGGGAGGGATTCAAATTCCTGGGGCATTGGAACCGGTTCTGGGGGAGGTGGGACCAGTACAAACCGGACGGTCTGCACCTAGGCAGGACCGGAACCAATGTCCTAGCTAGTGCTGTTGGGGAGGAGTTAAACTAATATGCCAGGGGGATGGGAACCAATGCAGGGAGAGAGAGGGAAACAAAATGGAGACAGAAGCAAAAGACAGAAAAGAGATGAGTAAAAGTGGAGGGCAGAGAAACCCAAAGCAAAAAACAAAAAGGGCCACTGTACAGCAAAATTCTAAAGGGTCAAAGTGTAATAAAAAGGCAAGCATGAAAGCTCGGTGCCTCAATGCGAGGAGTATTCGGAACCCAGGAGAGGGCTCTGAGCTAGTTAGAGTGGGTGAGAGCTCAGATGAACAGGGCTCCAAGAAAGAATGCAAAAGGCAGGAGGCAACAGAGCAGAGTAGCACTGGGGTAAGTGTAAACCACAAGGTGATAGGAAGGGACAATATGTATGAATATAAAGGGGCTGCAGGAGGGGTCAAAACTAAAAATCATGGTTTAAAAACTAGTATTAAAACACTCTACCTAAACGCACGCAGCATTCGAAATAAATAAATGAGTTGACGGCACAAATCATTACAAATGGGTATGATTTGGTGGCCATTACAGAAACGTGGTTGCAGGGTGGCCAAGACTGGGAATTAAACATACAGGGGTATCTGACAATTTGGAAAGATAGACAAGAAGGGAAAGGAGGTGGGGTAGCTCTGTTAATAAAGGATGATATCAGGGCAGTTGTGAGACACGATATTGGCTACAATGAACAAAATGTTGAATCATTTTGGGTGGAGATTAGGGATAGTAAGGGGAAAAAGTCACTGGTGGGCGTAGTTTATAGGCCCCCAAATAATAACTTCATGGTGGGGCAGACAATAATCAAGGGAATAATGGAGGCATGTGAAAAAGGAACGGCAGTAATCATGGGGAATTTTAACCTACATATCGATTGGTCAAATCAAATCGCACGGGGTAGCCTTGAGGAGGAATTCATAGAATGCATACGGGATTATTTCTTAGAACAGTATGTTACAGAACCTACAAGGGAGCAAGCTATCTTAGATCTGGTCCTGTGTAATGAGACAGGAATAATAAACGATCTCCTAGTAAAAGATCCTCTCGGAATGAATGATCACAGTATGGTTCAATTTGTAATACAGATTGAGGGTGAGGAAGTAGTGTCTCAAACGAGCGTACTATGCTTAAACAAAGGGGACTACAGTGGGATGAGGGCAGAGTTTGCTAAAGTAGTCTGGGAACACAGACTAAACGGTGGCACAATTGAGGAACAGTGGAGGACTTTTAAGGAGCTCTTTCACAGTGCGCGACAAAAATATATTCTAGTGAAAAAGAAGGGTGGTAAGAGAAGGGATAACCAGCTGTGGATAACCAAGGAAATAAAGGAGAGTATCAAATTAAAAACCAATGAGTATAAGGTGGCCAAGGTTAGTGGGAAACTAGAAGATTGGGAAAATATTAAACGACAGCAAAGAATGACTAAGAAAGCAATAAAGAAAGGAAAGATAGATTAAGAAAGTAAACATGCGCAAAACATAAAAACAGATAGTAAAAGCTTTTACCAATATATAAAACAGAAAAGAGTGACTAAAGTAAATGTTGGTCCCTTAGAAGATGAGAAGGGGGATTTAATAATGGGAAATGTGGAAATGGCTGAGACATTAAATAATTATTTTGCTTCGGTCTTCACAGCGGAAGACACAAAAACCATGCCAAAAATTACTGGCCATGAGAATGTGGGAAGGGAGGACCTTGAGATAATCACTATCACTAGGGGAATAGTGCTGGACAGGCTAATGGGACTCAAGGTAGACAAGTCCCGTGGTCTTGATGAAATGCATCCCAGGGTATTAAAAGAGATGGCGGAAGTTATACCAGATGCATTCGTTATAATCTACCAAAATTCTCTGGATTCTGGGGAGGTACCAGCGGATTGGAAAGCAGCTAATGTAACGCCTCTGTTTAAAAAATGGGGCAGACAAAAGGCAGGTAACTATAGGCCGTTTAGTTTAACATCTGTAGTGGGGAAAATGCTTGAAGCTATCATTAAGGAAGAAATAGCGGGACATCTAGATAGGAATAGTGCAATCAAGCAGACGCAGCATGGATTCATGAAGGGGAAATCATGTTTAACTAATTTACTGGAATTCTTTGAGGATATAACGAGCATGGTGGATAGAGGTGTACCGATGGATGTGGTGTATTTAGATTTCCAAAAGGCATTCGATAAGGTGCCACACAAAAGGTTACTGCAGAAGATAAAGGTACGCGGAGTCAGAGGAAATGTATTAGCAAGGATCGAGAATTGGTTGGCTAACAGAAAAGAGAGAGTCGGGATAAATGGGTCCTTTTCAGGTTGGAAATCGGTGGTTAGTGGTGTGCCACAGGGATCGGTGCTGGGACCACAACTGTTTCCAATATACATAGATGACCTGGAAGAGGGGACAGAGTGGAGTGTAACAAAATTTGCAGATGACACAAAGATTAGTGGGAAAGCGGGTTGTTTAGAGGACACAGAGAGGTGCAAAGAGATTTCGATAGGTTAAGCGAATGGGCTACGGTTTGGCAGATGGAATACAATGTCGGAAAATGTGAGGTCATCCACCTTGGGAAAGAAAACAGTAAAAGGGAATATTATTTGAATGGGGAGAAATTACAACATGCTGCGGTGCAGAGGGACCTGGGGGTCGTTGTGCATGAAACTCTTTTAGAGTCTACCTGCAAAACATAAAACATATATCCGTGCCACCCGACCTGGATGACACACCAGACATTTACAAGGCCCTTTTTTTTTTTTTTGGGCTCTAAAATCAAATTTTTTCCTTTTTCCAGTGCCCCCTATAAAAGGAGAGGGGGACACTAAAAGCACCGGCAATTAAAACAAATTAAACTTTAAAACGTAAAATCAAATTAAAATTTGGTTGCCGGGCGTGATGATGCACTCCAGTCCCTCCGGTGCCCACCTCTCGCGGAAGGCCGCGAGCGTACCGGTGGACACCGCGTGCTCCATCTCCAAGGACACCCTGGACCGGATGTAAGAGCGGAAGAGAGGCAGGCAGTCAGGTTGAACGACCCCCTCGACCGCCCGCTGCCTGGACCGGCTGATGGCACCCTTGGCCGTGCCCAGGAGCAGTCCTACGAGGAGGCCTTCGGACCTACCCGCTCCCCTCCGCACAGGGTGCCCAAAGATCAGGAGAGTGGGACTGAAGTGCAGCCAGAATTTCAGGAGCAGCCCCTTCAAATAATGGAACAGGGGCTGCAACCTTGTGCACTCAATAAAAACATGGAACACGGACTCCTCCAGACCGCAGAAATTGCAGGCAGCCTGGGAGTCCGTGAACCGGCTTAAAAATTTGTTGCACGGCACTGCTCCGTGCACCACCCTCCAGGCCAAGTCCCCGATGAATAGTGGGAGGACCCCTGCGTAGAGTGCTCTCCATCGGGGACCCCCGCCTCCTCCGGACGGCAAGATGGTACGCCATGGCGTGTCCGGACGGCCGGCGAGGATGGCAAAGTTGAGAGTGTGCAGGAGCAGCCCGTACAGGAAACCCCTCCGCGCGGAACTGAAAGGCACGGAGGGGATTTCCCTGAGGCGGCTCAAGTTGTGAGGCGCCGGCCCCCGAGGGAGGTTCCAGGGTTTGGCGCCGATGAGGAATTCCGTCCGGACGGGGGTCAGTTCGGACGGGATCTCCCCACGTGCTTGAGCCTCCTCGATGCACCTAACGGAGTCAGGGCCCAGAGCTGTTTTTAGTGACTCGATGGCATCGGCCGCGTGGCGGACGTTGGCAGAATTTAGGCGCCGCACCAGCGTGTCTGGCACCATCCAGCCCGCTCCTCCGCCATCGAGCAGGTCCCTGACCCTGGTCAACTCACCAGCCACAGCCCTCTCTTCCGACCGCCACATAAAACCTCGGTCGTAGAGGTACGGATTCCCGAGCAGCGGCTCCTGCAGGACGGCCGCCACTCCAGCCGGCGGAGAGCTGCGCTTGGTGGAGACTTTGTTCCAGACCCTGATGAGTTCCCTGTAAAAGACAGGCAGCTCCCGGAGGGCGGTCCTGGCACCCCCCAAGTTCACAAACAGGAGCTGCGTGTCATAATTGAGGTCGCGCTGCTGGCGGAAGAAATACCTCGCCAGAGCACACCACCTAGGAGGGGGCTCGACGTAAAGGTATCTCTGCAGGGTCTGAAGACGGAAAGTCGCGAGCTGGGCGCTGACGCACACCAACGACTGACCGCCCTCCTCAAGCGGGAGACTCAAGACCGCAGCAGAGACCCAGTGCTTCCTGTTGTTCCAGAAGAAGTCCACCAGCTTCTTCTGTATCTTGGCGACAAACGCAGGGGGAGGGGTCAAAGTGACCAGCAAAGGTACCACAACATTGCGGCCACCAGCTGGTTTATGACTAGCGCTCGACCCCTGTAGGACAGCACTCGGAGCAGTCCTGTCCAGCGCCCTAGGCGAGCGGCGACCTTGGCCTCCAGCTCCTGCCAGTTCGCCGGCCAGGCTCCCTCGTCGGGGCTAAGGTAGACTCCCAGATAGAGGAGATGGGTCGTGCTCCAGGCAAAAGGCCTGAGCTCCTCCGGCAGGGAGTCCACCCGCCACTGACCCACCAGGAGTCCGGAACATTTCTCCCAGTTGATCCTGGCGGAGGACGCGGCCGAGTAAATCTCCTGGCACTCACGCATCCTCCGCAGGTCAGCGGGATCCTCTACCGCGAGGAGCACGTCATCGGCGTAAGCCGAGAGGACGACCTCCACGCCCGGCCCTTGCAGAGCCAGTCCCGTCAACCTCGTCCGCAAGAGGCGCAGGAAAGGCTCCACGCAAACGGCGTATAACTGGCCGGACATGGGGCATCCCTGGCGCACCCCTCTCCTAAAGCGAAGGGGCGCCGTCAAGGACCCGTTAACCTTAATCAGACACTCCGCGGCGGCGTACAAAAGTCGGATCCGGGCGACGAAATGCGTCCCGAACCCGAAAGCACGCAGAGTTCCGAGCAGATAGTCGTGATCCACCCTGTCGAACGCCTTCTCTTGGTCGAGGGATAGGAAGGCGACCGACAGACCAGCCTCCTGGGAACAATGGATGAGGTCCCGGACCAGATGGATGTTATCGTGGATTGTCCGGCCCGGGACCGTGTAGGACTGGTCGGGGTGGATCATGTGGTCCAGCACGGCACCAAGGCGAGCAGACATCGCCCTGGCGAAAATTTTGTAGTCCGTGCTGAGGAGGGAGACCGGGCGCCAGTTCTTAAGGAGGCGGAGATCGCCCTTCTTAGGCAGCAGGACGATGACTGCCCTGCGCCAAGAGAGGGGCATCTCCACGGTCGCCAGACTTTCCCCCAGGACCCGCGCGTAGTCGCCCCCCAGGACGTCCCAGAACGCCCTGTGGAACTCCACGGTCAGCCCGTCCAGCCCCGGGGATTTTCCCCTCGAGAGCCGGTCGAGGGCACCGGTCAGCTCCGCCAGGCTTAGCGGAGCTTCCAGATTTTCGGCGCCCTCCGGGCTGACCTTCGGCAGGTCCTCCCACAAAACTCTACGCGCTTCCTCGCTGGACGGATCCGGAGAGAACAGGGCCCCGTAATATTCACGGGCCCTGTTGTTGACGCCCTCCGGATCCGAGACGAGAGAGCCGTCGTCGGCCAGCAGCGTCAAGAGCTGCTTACGGACACTCTGCCTTTTTTCCAGCGAGTAGAAGAAGGGGGAGCCGCGGTCCAGATCCCGCAGGAGCCGGATCCGCGACCTCACGAACGCGCCTCGGGACCCGACGAGCTGCAGGTCCTTCAGCGCGGCCTTCTTCGCTTTGTACACCGTCCGCAGGGCCGGGTCCTGGACGACTTGACCGAGACAGGCTTCCAGGTCGAGCACCTCTTTTTCTAGGCGCCCGACTCTGGCCGCCCGCCTCTTGGTCGACCCCCTCGCGTACTCTTGACAGAAGACGCGGACGTGAGCCTTGCCCACGTCCCACCATAGCCTCAAGGAGGGGAAGCCCCCCGCTTCCTTCTCCAGTCGGACCAGAATCGACGGAACGAGTCCTGGAACCGCACGTCCTCCAGCAGCTGGTTGTTAAAGTGCCAGTACGCGGACCCCGTCCTCGCGCGGAGCGAAGCGAGCTCCGCCCACACCAGGTGGTGGTCCGAACACGGCACCAGCCGCATGGAGGCCGCCGGGACGCAGGAAACGTACGCCCGAGACACGTAAAGGCGGTCGACTCTAGACCATCCTACTCCAGGCCTCACCCAAGTAAAGGCGCTGGAGTCGGGGTGGAGATTTCGCCAGACGTCCACCAAGTCGAAGGACCCGACCAGGTCCCTCAACTTCTCCATCGCCGTAATGCACTGCGGGGCACCGGAGCGGTCCCTCGCCTCGAGGGTGCAGTTAAAATCCCCCCCGAGGACAATGCAGTCGCCGACGTCGACGGAGCCAAGAAGAGCGGACACCTCTTCAAAGAAGCGCGTTTGCTGCGGGCCGGGCTGAGGGGCGTACACGTTCACGAGATGGAGCGGCACGTCCCCCAGGCGAACCGTTACGTGCAGCAAGCGGCCTGGCACGGGCTCCTCAACCCCCAAGATCTCCGGCTGAAAATGCGGGGCCAACAAGATGGCCACCCCACTAGAAATGGCGGTGAGGTGGCTCATGCGGACCTCTCCTTGCCATTCCAGGAGCCACGTGGCTTCGTCTCCCGGAACGGTGTGGGTTTCTTGCAGGAAGCACACCGCATATTTCCCCTCCCGCAGGAGCGAAAAATTGTCAAATCTACGGTGTGCCCCTCTGCCGCCGTTGATGTTGAGGCTGGCTCTGGTTATCTTCATGACTAGAGCATAGTGCAACCTCTACCTAATCTATTGTGGGGGGGGAGTGGAGTCGTTTGTTGACCTCCACTCCTTCAGCAGCCCAGCGAGGAACTTTTTGAGCCGGCGCAGCTCAAGGCCTTGAGCCTTTGATAAGGGCCCGCCCGCGGCCATGGTTTTAGCGGCGGCGCGGACGGACGCGACGAGCAGCCCCGGCTCGGACCATCTTTCCAGGGCCAGACGGGCTTGGTCGCGGCGACCCCGGCACTGGACCAAAAAGTCCCGGAGTTCCTCTGCGGGAATGAGGAGGGTCTCAGTGGCGGCCGCGAGCAGATCCACCGCCTCACTGGCGATGGACTCGAGATCTTCACCCGCGTCCTCCACCGAGTCCCCGTCCCCCTCCGGGAGGTCGCCGCTAGCAGCCGGCCCGTCAACCGCACGAGGTACGGCAAACGGCCCGGCCGCTCCATCTGGCCCTGGCTCAGCCCCGATCCCACCCCAGGATCGTCGGCAGAGGAGTCCCCACTGGGCTCTTTTAAAATTGGTGCTGGGTCGGGAAGCGACAGCGGAAGGGGTTCCTCCTCCGCCCCAGGAGCCGGGGAACACGGAGAGACCTGGTTTAGAAAATTCTCCAGGTCCACCAAGTCCCTCAGCTCCAAAGTAGGGGGCGAGAGTTGTTGTTCTTCCCCCTCCCCGCCGCCACCCCCCGGCCCAGCGTGTGGATGTATGTTAAAATTTTCAGTTTCTGCCGAGTCGAGCAAATCCCGGGGGAAGTTGGGTATTGGCTGGGCGGGCTCAGGTTCGGCCTTTTCGGCCCCGCCCACCTCAGTCCCCGGGACGCTCGACCCGGCGGCTACGCATTCTTCCGCCGGCCCCACGCCCCCCACGACAGGCAGATCTTCCACGCCATCCCCGGGAGGCAGAGGCTGGGCAGCCTCAACTGTCTCACCCTCCCCGGGGACAGACTCCTCGCGCCTGCAGCGCAATTTGGGGGCGCTGGTGGGGGACGCGGGACACGCGGCGGGCACCGCCTCCTCTGCGGAGGGATGTTGTTCCCCCTCCGCCTCATTGGGGCGGTGCCTCTTTTTGTTCCTGGGGGTGCGCGAAGGCAGGGAGACCTCCATGTCTGCCGAGGCCTCCCGCTCCGCCCCCCCCTTTTCCTTTTATTGCCCGCGCCCGGGCCCCTCTGCGGTATTGGTCAAGGGCTCAGGCACGGGCTCAGGGCACCCCGCGCTCGCCGGTGACGGGGTTGGGCTGAGCGCGGTGGTCATATTTTCTGGCGCACTGAGGGGATCCGCCTCTGGATGTTTTGCCTTCTTCCGCGCCTTCTTTCCGGTCGGACGCAATCCCTCCCCCCCGCCAGAGGCCGTGAAAGCATCGGCCCCCGGCGATGCTCGCGCTCCTACGGCTCCCGGCACGCGGACGCATCTAGGGGGAGGGGTGGCGGCGGCGCCAGCCTTGGACACCTTCGGTGGTTTGGCGGCCTTGGAGGCGGGGCAGTTCTTGCGAACGTGCCCCACCTCCCTGCAGGAATGGCACCGCACGCCGTCCGACGTCCAGAAGACGCGGTAGGCAGTCCCCTCGTGCACCACATTAAAATAACCCTCCGTCGTCTCCTCCCGCGCCAGCCGGACAAAGAGCTGGCGGCGGAAGGAGAACACGTGGCGCAGGCTGTTCTCCCTGAGGCCGAGCGGTATGGGGTTGATCCCCGACCTTACCTCCCCCAGTTGGTCTAGGTGAGGGAGGAGGAGCTCAGCGGGAACAAAGGGCGGGACGTTCGATACGATGACCCTCTGCGCGGTGGCCTCGAGAGGGTCCACCGGCAGGAACGTCCCGCCCACCGTGAGCCCCTTTTCGAGGGCCAGGGACACCGCCCGCTCCGACCCCAGGAAGAAAACAGCCTTCCCAGACATCTTGGAGGCCGCGACAATGGCCGAGGGGCCGACTACCCCAGCCATCGCCCGCACGCACTCCTCAATGCTCATTGTGGGGTGAGTGTAGCTCTTGACTCCGTGTTTCCTGGTGATAAGTTGAAAAGGTGGCAGGGCAGCGGGTGGCGCAGGAGGTGCCGTGGAAGCGGTTGCCACCTGCGCATATGTTCTTGCTGGCCCTGCCACCGGCGTGGATGGGGTCGCCATCACGGGGTCCCTTTAAGGGCTACACCCACCCCAAAGTCACAGGCCTTAATGGTCTTGATTGGCCTCGTTTGATTTGACTGAGCAGAGGAGCTCTTAACGAGGCACATCTCTCCCCTAGTTGGCAATTGGGGAGGGGCCTTGCTCCCTCTGCTCAGTTGTCTTAATTGTTTTATCTTTTTTTTAAATTAGGAGGAAGGGGTCTCAGAGAGAGAGGGGAGAAACAGAGAATAACAGAGAAAGAGAGAGGGGGGTGGGAAGTGGGGGGAACTGCGAGGGCAGGTCTCCCCTCGCAGCTGTGGGTGGGTGCAATCCCCAGATGGCAAAACAAAAACACAGTCTTTGAGTTGGTCTTCAGGTGAGGGGAGAAGATGTCTTCACCTGGGGCAGCTCGAGCCACCAGGCACACACTCCTAATGATGTTTAATAGGGTGATTAAGGAAAATCTTCAGCCTGGTAGCTCCAGCTATCCCAGGCTAGGCAATTGGGGAGGGGGGGGGGAGTTCAGTTGTGTGTGGGGCCTAGTTGTAGCAAGGCCCCCACAAACACTTCCACACACACACACCCCCCGCGATGTTCCGGCCCTCAGTGGTCTTCCTTCCTCCCCCCACCGATTCAACAAAGTCTTTTTGGGAAATGCACCCACACCCACCTGTAGAAATGGTAGAGTCTCCCTCCTTCCACACTGGATGTTGTTGTTGTTGGTCTTTTCCCCCTCTCTCCAACTCTTTGCAGAAGTGGTAAATTGTTGTTAAATGTTTTCTTTTCTCCTCCTCTCCCTCTGGGTGAAAGTTGGTGGTGAAGCCCCTTCCTTCCTTCTCTTCCTGGGCTGTTCTCAGGGCTCTCAGGGCTCTCCAGGCAGGAGCTCAAGTTGATAGCTGCTCTCCTCACTGCAGCTCAGCTCCAACTGTGCAGGACACGCCTCCACTGCTCCACAATTGGTCCTTGTGCATGAAACTCTTTTAAGTTTACCTGCAAAACATAAAAACATTAAACGGTGCCACCCGACCTGGGTGACACTCCAGACATTTACAAGGCCCTTTTTTTTTCCCCCCTTTTTTTTTTTGTTTTTTTTTGTGTTTTTCTTTTTTGGTTTTTTTTTTTGGGCACTAAATTCACAATTTTCCCCAGTGCCCCCTATAAAAGGGAAGGGGGACACTAAAAGCACCGGCAATTAAAACAAATTAAACTTAAAAAACGTAAAATCAAATTAAAATTTGGTTGCCGGGCGTGATGATGCACTCCAGTCCCTCCGGTGCCCACCTCTCGCGGAAGGCCGCGAGCGTACCGGTGGACACCGCGTGCTCCATCTCCAAGGACACCCTGGACCGGATGTAAGAGCGGAAGAGAGGCAGGCAGTCAGGTTGAACGACCCCCTCGACCGCCCGCTGCCTGGACCGGCTGATGGCACCCTTGGCCGTGCCCAGGAGCAGTCCTACGAGGAGGCCTTCGGACCTACCCGCTCCCCTCCGCACAGGGTGCCCAAAGATCAGGAGAGTGGGACTGAAGTGCAGCCAGAATTTCAGGAGCAGCCCCTTCAAATAGTGGAACAGGGGCTGCAACCTTGTGCATTCAATAAAAACATGGAACACGGACTCCTCCAGACCGCAGAAATTGCAGGCGGCCTGGGAGTCCGTGAACCGGCTTAAAAATTTATTGCACGGCACTGCTCCGTGCACCACCCTCCAGGCCAAGTCCCCGATGAATAGTGGGAGGACCCCTGCGTAGAGTGCCCTCCATCGGGGACCCCCACCTCCTCCGGACGGCAAGATGGTACGCCATGGCGTGTCCGGACGGCCGGCGAGGATGGCAAAGTTGAGGGTGTGCAGGAGCAGCCCGTACAGGAAACCCCTCCGCGCGGAACTGAAAGGCACGGAGGGGATTTCCCCGAGGCGGCTCAAGTTGTGAGGCGCCGGCCCCCGAGGGAGGTTCCGGGGTTTGGCGCCGATGAGGAATTCCGTCCGGACGGGGGTCAGTTCGGACGGGATCTCCCCACGTGCTTGAGCCTCCTCGATGCACCTAACGGAGTCAGGGCCCAGAGCTGTTTT
The DNA here is from genome assembly GCF_044704955.1 of Pristiophorus japonicus. Classification (NCBI taxonomy): domain Eukaryota; kingdom Metazoa; phylum Chordata; class Chondrichthyes; family Pristiophoridae; genus Pristiophorus; species Pristiophorus japonicus. The sequence continues at coordinate 210,704,190 of NC_091987.1, read as the reverse complement.
TAGCGACTCGATGGCATCGGCCGCGTGGCGGACTTTGGCAGAATTTAGGCGCCGCGCCAGCGTGTCTGGCGCCATCCAGCCCGCTCCTCCGCCATCGAGCAGGTCCCTGACCCTGGTCACCTCACCAGCCACAGCCCTCTCTTCCGACCGCCACATAAAGCCTCGGCCGTGGAGGTACGGATTCCCGAGCAGCGGTTCCTGCAGGACGGCCGCCACTCCAGCCGGCGGAGAGCTGCGCTTGGTGGAGACTTTGTTCCAGACCCTGATGAGTTCCCTGTAAAAGACAGGCAGCTCCCGGAGGGCGGTCCTGGCACCCCCCAAGTTCACAAACAGGAGCTGCGTGTCATAATTGAGGTCGAGCTGCTGGCGGAAGAAATACCTCGCCAGAGCGCACCACCTAGGAGGGGGCTCGACGTAAAGGTATCTCTGCAGGGTCTGAAGACGGAAAGTCGCGAGCTGGGCGCTGACGCACACCAACGACTGACCGCCCTCCTCAAGCGGGAGACTCAAGACCGCAGCAGAGACCCAGTGCTTCCTGTTGTTCCAGAAGAAGTCCACCAGCTTCTTCTGTATCTTGGCGACAAACGCAGGGGGAGGGGTCAAAGTGACCAGCCGGTACCACAACATTGCGGCCACCAGCTGGTTTATGACTAGCGCTCGACCCCTGTAGGACAGCACTCGGAGCAGTCCTGTCCAGCGCCCTAGGCGAGCGGCGACCTTGGCCTCCAGCTCCTGCCAGTTCGCCGGCCAGGCTCCCTCGTCGGGGCTAAGGTAGACTCCCAGATAGAGGAGATGGGTCGTGCTCCAGGCAAAAGGCCTGAGCTCCTCCGGCAGGGAGTCCACCCGCCACTGACCCACCAGGAGTCCGGAACATTTCTCCCAGTTGATCCTGGCGGAGGACGCGGCCGAGTAAATCTCCTGGCACTCACGCATCCTCCGCAGGTCAGCGGGATCCTCTATCGCGAGGAGCACGTCATCGGCGTAAGCCGAGAAGACGACCTCCACGCCCGGCCCTTGCAGAGCCAGTCCCGTCAACCTCGTCCGCAAGAGGCGCAGGAAAGGCTCCACGCAAACAGCATATAACTGGCCGGACATGGGGCATCCCTGGCGCACCCCTCTCCTAAAGCGAAGGGGCGCCGTCAAGGACCCGTTAACCTTAATCAGACACTCCGCGGCGGCGTACAAAAGTCGGATCCGGGCGACGAAATGCGTCCCGAACCCGAAAGCGCGCAGAGTTCCGAGCAGATAGTCGTGATCCACCCTGTCGAACGCCTTCTCTTGGTCGAGGGATAGGAAGGCGACCGACAGACCAGCCTCCTGGGAACAATGGATGAGGTCCCGGACCAGATGGATGTTATCGTGGATTGTCCGGCCCGGGACCGTGTAGGACTGGTCGGGGTGGATCATGTGGTCCAGCACGGCACCAAGGCGAGCAGACATCGCCCTGGCGAAGATTTTGTAGTCCGTGCTGAGGAGGGAGACCGGGCGCCAGTTCTTAAGGAGGCGGAGATCGCCCTTCTTAGGCAGCAGGACGATGACTGCCCTGCGCCAAGAGAGGGGCATCTCCCCGGTCGCCAGACTTTCCCCCAGGACCCGCGCGTAGTCGCTCCCCAGGACGTCCCAGAACGCCCTGTGGAACTCCACGGTCAGCCCGTCCAGCCCCGGGGATTTTCCCCTCGAGAGCCGGGCGAGGGCACCGGTCAGCTTCGCCAGGCTTAGCGGAGCTTCCAGATTTTCGCCGCCCTCCGGGCCGACCTTCGGCAGGTCCTCCCACAAAACTCTACGCGCTTCCTCGCTGGACGGATCCGGAGAGAACAGAGCCCCGTAATATTCACGGACCCTGTTGTTGACGCCCTCCGGATCCGAGACGAGAGAGCCGTCGTCGGCCAGCAGCGTCAAGAGCTGCTTACGGACACTCTGCCTTTTTTCCAGCGAGTAGAAGAAGGGGGAGCCGCGGTCCAGATCCCGCAGGAACCGGATCCGCGACCTCACGAACGCGCCTCGGGTCCCGACGAGCTGCAGGTCCTTCAGCGCGGCCTTCTTCGCTTCGTACACCGTCCGCAGGGCCGGGTCCTGGACGACTTGACCGAGACGGGCTTCCAGGTCGAGCACCTCTTTTTCTAGGCGCCCGACTCTGGCCGCCCGCCTCTTGGTCGACCCCCTCGCGTACTCTTGACAGAAGACGCGGACGTGAGCCTTGCCCACGTCCCACCATAGCCTCAAGGAGGGGAAGCCCCCCTGCTTCCTTCTCCAGTCGGACCAGAATCGACGGAACGAGTCCTGGAACCGCACGTCCTCCAGCAGCCGGTTGTTAAAGTGCCAGTACGCGGACCCCGTCCTCGCGCGGAGCGAAGCGAGCTCCGCCCACACCAGGTGGTGGTCCGAACACGGCACCGGCCGCATGGAGGCCGCCGGGACGCAGGAAACGTACGCCCGAGACACGTAAAGGCGGTCGACTCTAGACCATCCAACTCCAGGCCTCACCCAAGTAAAGGCGCTGGAGTCGGGGTGGAGATTTCGCCAGACGTCCACCAAGTCGAAGGACCCGACCAGGTCCCTCAACTTCTCCATCGCCGTCATGCACTGCGGGGCACCGGAGCGGTCCCTCGCCTCGAGGGTGCAGTTAAAATCCCCCCCGAGGACAATGCAGTCGCCGACGTCGACGGAGCCAAGAAGAGCGGACACCTCTTCAAAGAAGCGCGTTTGCTGCGGGCCGGGATGAGGGGCGTACACGTTCACGAGATGGAGCGGCACGTCCCCCAGGCGAACCGTTACGTGCAGCAAGCGGCCTGGCACGGGCTCCTCGACCCCCAAGATCTCCGGCTGAAAATGCGGGCCCAGCAAGATGGCCACCCCACTAGAAATGGCGGTGAGGTGGCTCATGCGGACCTCTCCTTGCCATTCCAGGAGCCACGTGGCTTCGTCTCCCGGAACGGTGTGGGTTTCTTGCAGGAAGCACACCGCATATTTCCCCTCCCGCAGGAGCGAAAAATTGTCAAATCTACGGCGTGCCCCTCTGCCGCCGTTGATGTTGAGGCTGGCTATGGTTATCTTCATGGCAAAAGCATAGTGCAACCTCTACCTTAACCTATTGTGGGGGAGGGAGCGGAGTCTTTTGTTGAACTCCGCTCCCTCCGCAGCCCAGCGAGGAGTCCCTCGAGCTCGCGCAGCTCAAGGTGCTGCTCCTTTGTCAAGGGCCCGCCCGCGGCCAAGGTTTTAACGGCGGCGCGGACGGACCCCTTGATCAGCTCCGGCTCGGACCATTTTTCCAGGGCCAGTCGGGCTTGGTCGCGGCGACCCCGGCTCTGGGCCAAAAAGTCCCGGAGTTCCTTTGCAGGAATGAGGAGGGCCTCAGCGGCGGCTGCGAGCAGATCCACCGCCTCACTGGCGGTGGTCTCTAGGTCTTCACCCGCGTCCCCCACCGAGTCCCCGTCCTCCTCCGGGAGGTGGCCGCCAGCAGCCAGCCCATCGACCGCACAAGGTACGGCAAATGAACCGGCCGCTCCAACCGGCCCTGGCACTGCCCCGATCCCACCCCCAGGATCGTCGGCAGAGGAGTCCCCACTGGGCTCTTTTAAAAATGGTGCCGGGTCGGGAAATGACAGCGGAAGGGGTTCCCCCTCCGCCCCAGGAACCGGAGAACAAGGAGAGACCCGGCCATAGGAAATCCCCAGGCCCTCCAAGTGCTCCAGCTCCAAAGTAAGGGGCGAGGGTGGGTGTTCCTCCCCCTCCCCGCTGCCACCCCCCGGCCCAGCATCTACAGTTTCATTAAAATCAATATCTTTTGTTTCTGCCGGGTCGAGCAACTCCCGGGGGAAGTTGGGTAATAGCTGGGCAGGCTCAGGTTCGGCCTTTTCGGCCTCGCCCGCCTCAGTCCCCGGGACGCCCGGCCCGGCGGCTACGCATTCCTCCGCGGTCCCCACGCCCCCCACGACCGGCAGATCTTCCACTCCATCCCCGGGAGGCAGAGGCTGGGCAGCCTCAACTGTCTCACCCTCCCCGGGGAAAGACTCCTCGCGCCTGCAGCGCAATTTGGGGGCGCTGGTGGGGGACGCGGGACACGCGGCGGGCACCGACTCCTCCGCGGAGGGATGTTGTTCCCCCTCCGCCTCATTGGGGCGGTGCCTCTTTTTGTTCCTGGGGGCGCGCGGAGTCAGGGAGACCTCCATGTCTGCCGAGGCCTCCCGCTCCGCCCCCCCCTTTTCCTTTTCTTGCCCGCGCCTGGGCCCCTCTGTGGTGGTATTCAAGGGCCCGGGCACGGGCTCGGGGCACCCCGCGCTCGCCGGTGACTGGGTTGGGCTGAGCGCGGTGGTCAGACTTTCCGGCGCACCGAGGGGACCCGCCTCTAGATGTTTCTCCTTCTTCCGCGCCTTCTTTCCGCTCGGACGCTCTCCCTCCCCCCCGCCGGAGGCCCTGAAAACAAAGGCCTCCGACGATGCCCGCGCACCCATGGCTCCCGGCACGCGGACGCAACTAGGGGGAGGGGTGGCGGCAGCGCCAGCCTTGGCCGCCTTCGGTGGTTTGGCGGCCTTGGAGGCGGGGCAGTTCTTACGAACATGCCCCACCTCCCTGCAGGCATGGCACCGCACGCCGTCCGACGTCCAGAAGACGCGGTAGGCAGTCCCCTCGTGCACCACATTAAAGTGCCCTTCTGTCACGTCCTCCCGCGCCAGCCAGACAAAGAGCTGGCGGCGGAAGGAGAACACGTGGCGCAGGCTGTTCTCCCTGAGGCCGAGCGGTATGGGGTTGATCCCTGACCTTACCTCCCCCAGTTGTTGTAGGTGAGGGAGGAGGAGCTCAGCGGGAACAAAGGGCGGGACGTTCGACACGATGACCCTCTGCGCGGTGGCCTCGAGAGGATCCACCGGCAGGAACGTCCCGCCCACCGTGAGCCCCTTTTCGAGGGCCAGGGACACCGCCCGCTCCGACCCCAGGAAGAAAACAGCCTTCCCAGACATCTTGGAGGCTGCGACAATGGCCGAGGGGCCGACTACCCCAGCCATCGCCCGCACGCACTCCTCAATGCTCATTGTGGGGTGAGTGTAGCTCTTGACCCCGTGTTTTCTAGTAATTAATCTAAATGGTGGCAGGGCAGCGGGTGGCGCAGGAGGTGCTGTGGAAGCGGTTGCCACCTGCGCATACGTCCTTGCTGGCCCTGCCACCGGCGTGGATGGGGTCGCCATCACGGGGTCCCTTTAAGGGCTACACCCACCCCAAAGTCACAGGCCTTAATGGTCTTTAATGGCCTCTTATGTTCACTGAGCAGAGGAGCCCTTAACGAGGCACCTCTCCCCTCGTTGACAATTGGGGAGAGGCCTTGCTCCCTCTGCTCAGTTGTCTTAATTGGTTTTTTTTTTTGCAAATTTGGAAGGAAGAGGCCTCAGAGAGAGAGGGGAGAAACAGAGTAGCAGAGAAAAGAGAGAGGGGGGTGGGAAGGGGGGGGGGGACTGCGAGGGCAGGTCTCCCCTCGCAGCTGTGGGTGGGTGCACTCCCCAGATGGCAAAAACACAAAAGTCTTTGAGGTGGTCTTCAGGTGGGGGGAGAAGATGTCTTCACCTGGGGTAGCTGGAGCCACCAGGCACACAATCCTTAACGATCTTTAATAGGATGATCAAGAAAAACAACAATCTTCAGCCTGGTAGCTCCAGCTATCCCAGGCTAGGCAAATGTGGGGGGGGGTGGGGGGGGTTCCAATTGTGGGGGGGGGGCCTAGTTGTAAGCACGGCCCCCACGCACACTACCACACACACACACACCCCCCGCGATGTTCCGGCCCTCAGTGGTCTTCTTTCCTCCCCCCACCGAAACAACAAAGTCTGTTTGGGGAAATGCACCCACACCCACCTGTAGAAATGTTGAGTCTCCCTCCTTCCACACTGGTTTGTTGTTGGTTTTTCCCCCTCTCTCCAACTCTTTGCAGAAATGATAAAAGTTGTTAAAGTTTTCTGCTTTTTCCTCCTCTCCCTCTGGGTAAAGTTGAAGGTGAAGCCCCTTCCTTCCTTCTGTTCCTGGGCTGGTCTCAGGGCTCTCCAGGCAGGAGCTCAAGTTGCTAGCTGCTCTCCTCACTGCTCACAGCTCCAACTGAGCAGGACACGCCTCTACTGCTCCCCAATTGGTCCTTGTGCATGAATTCTTTTAGAGTCTACCTGTGAAAACATAAAACAATAACGGTGCCACCCAACCTGGGTGACACTCCAGACATTTACAAGGCCCTTTTTTTCCCCCCCTTTTTTTGTTTTTTTTTGTGTTTTTCTTTTTTTGGTTTTTTTTTGGGCACTAAAATCACAATTTTTCCCCAGTGCCCCCTATAAAAGGGAAGGGGACACTAAAAGCACCGGCAATTAAAACAAATTAACTTTAAAACGTAAAATCAAATTAAAATTTGGTTGCCGGGCGTGATGATGCACTCCAGTCCCTCCGGTGCCCACCTCTCGCGGAAGGCCGCGAGCGTACCGGTGGACACCGCGTGCTCCATCTCCAAGGACACCCTGGACCGGATGTAAGAGCGGAAGAGAGGCAGGCAGTCAGGTTGAACGACCCCCTCGACCGCCCGCTGCCTGGACCGGCTGATGGCACCCTTGGCCGTGCCCAGGAGCAGTCCTACGAGGAGGCCTTCGGACCTACCCGCTCCCCTCCGCACAGGGTGCCCAAAGATCAGGAGGGTGGGACTGAAGTGCAGCCAGAATTTCAGGAGCAGCCCCTTCAAATAATGGAACAGGGGCTGCAACCTCGTGCACTCAATAAAAACATGGAACACGGACTCCTCCAGACCGCAGAAATTGCAGGCGGCCTGGGAGTCCGTGAACCGGCTTAAAAATTTGTTGCACGGCACTGCTCCGTGCACCACCCTCCAGGCCAAGTCCCCGATGAATAGTGGGAGGACCCCTGCGTAGAGTGCCCTCCATCGGGGACCCCCGCCTCCTCCGGACGGCAAGATGGTACGCCATGGCGTGTCCGGACGGCCGGCGAGGATGGCAAAGTTGAGGGTGTGCAGGAGCAGCCCGTACAGGAAACCCCTCCGCGCGGAACTGAAAGGCACGGAGGGGATTTCCCCGAGGCGGCTCAAGTTGTGAGGCGCCGGCCCCCGAGGGAGGTTCCGGGGTTTGGCGCCGATGAGGAATTCCGTCCGGACGGGGGTCAGTTCGGACGGGATCTCCCCACGTGCTTGAGCCTCCTCGATACACCTAACGGAGTCAGGGCCCAGAGCTGTTTTTAGCGACTCGATGGCATCGGCCGCGTGGCGGACGTTGGCAGAATTTAGGCGCCGCGCCAGCGTGACTGGCGCCATCCAGCCCGCTCCTCCGCCATCGAGCAGGTCCCTGACCCTGGTCACCTCACCAGCCACAGCCCTCTCTTCCGACCGCCACATAAAGCCTCGGCCGTGGAGGTACGGATTCCCGAGCAGCGGCTCCTGCAGGACGGCCGCCACTCCAGCCGGTGGAGAGCTGCGCTTGGTGGAGACTTTGTTCCAGACCCTGATGAGTTCCCTGTAAAAGACAGGCAGCTCCCGGAGGGCGGTCCTGGCACCCCCCAAGTTCACAAACAGGAGCTGCGTGTCATAATTGAGGTCGAGCTGCTGGCGGAAGAAATACCTCGCCAGAGCACACCACCTAGGAGGGGGCTCGACGTAAAGGTATCTCTGCAGGGTCTGAAGACGGAAAGTCGCGAGCTGGGCGCTGACGCACACCAACGACTGACCGCCCTCCTCAAGCGGGAGACTCAAGACCGCGACAGAGACCCAGTGCTTCCTGTTGTTCCAGAAGAAGTCCACCAGCTTCTTCTGTATCTTGGCGACAAACGCAGGGGGAGGGGTCAAAGTGACCAGCCGGTACCACAGCATTGCGGCCACCAGCTGGTTTATGACTAGCGCTCGACCCCTGTAGGACAGCACTCGGAGCAGTCCTGTCCAGCGCCCTAGGCGAGCGGCGACCTTGGCCTCCAGCTCCTGCCAGTTCGCCGGCCAGGCTTCCTCGTCGGGGCTAAGGTAGACTCCCAGATAGAGGAGATGGGTCGTGCTCCAGGCAAAAGGCCTGAGCTCCTCCGGCAGGGAGTCCACCCGCCACTGACCCACCAGGAGTCCGGAACATTTCTCCCAGTTGATCCTGGCGGAGGACGCGGCCGAGTAAATCTCCTGGCACTCACGCATCCTCCGCAGGTCAGCGGGATCCTCTACCGCGAGGAGCACGTCATCGGCGTAAGCCGAGAGGACGACCTCCACGCCCGGCCCTTGCAGAGCCAGTCCCGTCAACCTCGTCCGCAAGAGGCGCAGGAAAGGCTCCACGCAAACGGCGTATAACTGGCCGGACATGGGGCATCCCTGGCGCACCCCTCTCCTAAAGCGAAGGGGCGCCGTCAAGGACCCGTTAACCTTAATCAGACACTCCGCGGCGGCGTACAAAAGTCGGATCCGGGCGACGAAATGCGTCCCGAACCCGAAAGCGCGCAGAGTTCCGAGCAGATAGTCGTGATCCACCCTGTCGAACGCCTTCTCTTGGTCGAGGGATAGGAAGGCGACCGACAGACCAGCCTCCTGGGAACAATGGATGAGGTCCCGGACCAGATGGATGTTGTCGTGGATTGTCCGGCCCGGGACCGTGTATGACTGGTCGGGGTGGATCATGTGGTCCAGCACGGCACCAAGGCGAGCAGACATCGCCCTGGCGAAGATTTTGTAGTCCGTGCTGAGGAGGGAGACCGGGCGCCAGTTCTTAAGGAGGCGGAGATCGCCCTTCTTAGGCAGCAGGACGATGACTGCCCTGCGCCAAGAGAGGGGCATCTCCCCGGTCGCCAGACTTTCCCCCAGGACCCGCGCGTAGTCGCTCCCCAGGACGTCCCAGAACGCCCTGTGGAACTCCACGGTCAGCCCGTCCAGCCCCGGGGATTTTCCCCTAGAGAGCCGGGCGAGGGCACCGGTCAGCTCCGCCAGGCTTAGCGGAGCTTCCAGATTTTCGGCGCCCTCCGGGCCGACCTTCGGCAGGTCCTCCCACAAAACTCTACGCGCTTCCTCGCTGGACGGATCCGGAGAGAACAGGGCCCCGTAATATTCACGGACCCTGTTGTTGACGCCCTCCGGATCCGAGACGAGAGAGCCGTCGTCGGCCAGCAGCGTCAAGAGCTGCTTACGGACACTCTGCCTTTTTTCCAGCGAGTAGAAGAAGGGGGAGCCGCGGTCCAGATCCCGCAGGAACCGGATCCGCGACCTCACGAACGCGCCTCGGGACCCGACGAGCTGCAGGTCCTTCAGCGCGGCCTTCTTCGCTTCGTACACCGTCCGCAGGGCCGGGTCCTGGACGACTTGACCGAGACGGGCTTCCAGGTCGAGCACCTCTTTTTCTAGGCGCCCGACTCTGGCCGCCCGCCTCTTGGTCGACCCCCTCGCGTACTCTTGACAGAAGACGCGGACGTGAGCCTTGCCCACGTCCCACCATAGCCTCAAGGAGGGGAAGCCCCCCTGCTTCCTTCTCCAGTCGGACCAGAATCGACGGAACGAGTCCTGGAACCGCACGTCCTCCAGCAGCCGGTTGTTAAAGTGCCAGTACGCGGACCCCGTCCTCGCGCGGAGCGAAGCGAGCTCCGCCCACACCAGGTGGTGGTCCGAACACGGCACCGGCCGCATGGAGGCCGCCGGGACGCAGGAAACGTACGCCCGAGACACGTAAAGGCGGTCGACTCTAGACCATCCAACTCCAGGCCTCACCCAAGTAAAGGCGCTGGAGTCGGGGTGGAGATTTCGCCAGACGTCCACCAAGTCGAAGGACCCGACCAGGTCCCTCAACTTCTCCATCGCCGTCATGCACTGCGGGGCACCGGAGCGGTCCCTCGCCTCGAGGGTGCAGTTAAAATCCCCCCCGAGGACAATGCAGTCGCCGACGTCGACGGAGCCAAGAAGAGCGGACACCTCTTCAAAGAAGCGCGTTTGCTGCGGGCCGGGATGAGGGGCGTACACGTTCACGAGATGGAGCGGCACGTCCCCCAGGCGAACCGTTACGTGCAGCAAGCGGCCTGGCACGGGCTCCTCGACCCCCAAGATCTCCGGCTGAAAATGCGGGCCCAGCAAGATGGCCACCCCACTAGAAATGGCGGTGAGGTGGCTCATGCGGACCTCTCCTTGCCATTCCAGGAGCCACGTGGCTTCGTCTCCCGGAACGGTGTGGGTTTCTTGCAGGAAGCACACCGCATATTTCCCCTCCCGCAGGAGCGAAAAATTGTCAAATCTACGGCGTGCCCCTCTGCCGCCGTTGATGTTGAGGCTGGCTATGGTTATCTTCATGACAAAAGCATAGTGCAACCTCTACCTTAACCTATTGTGGGGGAGGGAGCGGAGTCTTTTGTTGAACTCCGCTCCCTCCGCAGCCCAGCGAGGAGTCCCTCGAGCTCGCGCAGCTCAAGGTGCTGCTCCTTTGTCAAGGGCCCGCCCGCGGCCAAGGTTTTAACGGCGGCGCGGACGGACCCCTTGATCAGCTCCGGCTCGGACCATTTTTCCAGGGCCAGTCGGGCTTGGTCGCGGCGACCCCGGCTCTGGGCCAAAAAGTCCCGGAGTTCCTTTGCAGGAACGAGGAGGGCCTCAGCGGCGGCCGCGAGCAGATCCACCGCCTCCCTGGCGGTGGTCTCTAGGTCTTCACCCGCGTCCCCCACCGAGTCCCCGTCCTCCTCCGGGAGGTGGCCGCCAGCAGCCGGCCCATCGACCGCACAAGGTACGGCAAATGAACCGGCCGCTCCAACCGGCCCTGGCACTGCCCCGATCCCACCCCCAGGATCGTCGGCAGAGGAGTCCCCACTGGGCTCTTTTAAAAATGGTGCTGGGTCGGGAAATGACAGCGGAAGGGGTTCCCCCTCCGCCCCAGGAACCGGAGAACAAGGAGAGACCCGGCCATAGGAAATCCCCAGGCCCTCCAAGTGCTCCAGCTCCAAAGTAAGGGGCGAGGGTGGGTGTTCCTCCCCCTCCCCGCTGCCACCCCCCGGCCCAGCATCTACAGTGTCATAATTATTTGTTTCATTCTCTGCCGGGTCGAGCAACTCCCGGGGGAAGTTGGGTAATAGCTGGGCGGGCTCAGGTTCGGCCTTTTCGGCCTCGCCCGCCTCAGTCCCCGGGACGCCCGGCCCGGCGGCTACGCATTCCTCCGCGGTCCCCACGCCCCCCACGACAGGCAGATCTTCCACTCCATCCCCGGGAGGCAGAGGCTGGGCAGCCTCAACTGTCTCACCCTCCCCGGGGAAAGACTCCTCGCGCCTGCAGCGCAATTTGGGGGCGCTGGTGGGGGACGCGGGACACGCGGCGGGCACCGCCTCCTCCGCGGAGGGATGTTGTTCCCCCTCCGCCTCATTGGGGCGGTGCCTCTTTTTGTTCCTGGGGGCGCGCGGAGTCAGGGAGACCTCCATGTCTGCCGAGGCCTCCCGCTCCGCCCCCCCCTTTTCCTTTTCTTGCCCGCGCCTGGGCCCCTCTGTGGTGGTATTCAAGGGCCCGGGCACGGGCTCGGGGCACCCCGCGCTCGCCGGTGACTGGGTTGGGCTGAGCGCGGTGGTCAGACTTTCCGGCGCACCGAGGGGACCCGCCTCGAGATGTTTCGCCTTCTTCCGCGCCTTCTTTCCGGTCGAACGCTCTCCCTCCCCCCCGCCGGAGGCCCTGAAAACAAAGGCCTCCGACGATGCCCGCGCACCCATGGCTCCCGGCACGCGGACGCAACTAGGGGGAGGGGTGGCGGCGGCGCCAGCCTTGGCCGCCTTCGGTGGTTTGGCGGCCTTGGAGGCGGGGCAGTTCTTACGAACGTGCCCCACCTCCCTGCAGGCATGGCACCGCACGCCGTCCGACGTCCAGAAGACGCGGTAGGCAGTCCCCTCGTGCACCACATTAAAATCTCCCTCCGTCGTGTCCTCCCGCGCCAGCCGGACAAAGAGCTGGCGGCGGAAGGAGAACACGTGGCGCAGGCTGCTCTCCCTGAGGCCGAGCGGTATGGGGTTGATCCCTGACCTTACCTCCCCCAGTTGTTGTAGGTGAGGGAGGAGGAGCTCAGCGGAAACAAAGGGCGGGACGTTTGAAATGATGACCCTCTGCGCGGTGGCCTCGAGAGGGTCCACCGGCAGGAACGTCCCGCCCACCGTGAGCCCCTTTTCAAGGGCCAGGGACACCGCCCGCTCCGACCCCAGGAAGAACACGGCCTTCCCAGACATCTTGGAGGCTGCGACAATGGCCGAGGGGCCGACTACCCCAGCCATCGCCCGCACGCACTCCTCAATGCTCATTGTGGGGTGAGTGTAGCTCTTGACCCCGTGTTTCCTGGTTATAAGTCTGAATGGTGGCAGGGCAGCGGGTGGCGCAGGAGGTGCCGTGGATGTGGACACCGCCTGCGCATACGTCCTTGCTGGCCCTGCCACCGGCGTGGATGGGGTCGCCATCACGGGGTCCCTTTAAGGGCTACACCCACCCCAAAGTCACAGGCCTTAATGGTCTTTAATGGCCTCTTATGTTAACTGAGCAGAGGAGCCCTTAACGAGGCACCTCTCCCCTCGTTGACAATTGGGGAGAGGCCTTGCTCCCTCTGCTCAGTTGTCTTAATTGGTTTTTTTTTATTAATTTGGAAGGAAAGGGTTCTCAGAGAGAGAGGGGAGAAACAGAGGGTAACGGAGAAAGAGAGAGGGGGGGTGGGAAGGGGGGGGGGCTGCGAGGGCAGGTCTCCCCTCGCAGCTGTGGGTGGGTGCACTCCCCAGATGGCAAAACACAAAAGTCTTTGGGGTGGTCTTCAGGTGGGGGGAGAAGATGTCTTCACCTGGGGTAGCTGGAGCCACCAGGCACTCCTAACGATCTTTAATAGGGTGATTAAGAAAAACAAACAATCTTCAGCCTGGTAGCTCCAGCTATCCCAGGCTAGGCAAATGTGGGGGGGGTGGGGGGGGTTCCAATTGTGGGGGGGGGGCCTAGTTGTAAGCAAGGCCCCCACACACACTACCACACACACACACACCCCCCGCGATGTTCCGGCCCTCAGTGGTCTTCTTTCCTCCCCCCACCGATACAACAAAGTCTGTTTGGGGAAATGCACCCACACCCACCTGTAGAGTAGTTGAGTCTCCCTCCTTCCACACTGGTTTGTTGTTGGTTTTTCCCCCTCTCTCCAACTCCTTGCAGAATGGTAAAAGATGTTCAAAGAGTTTTCTGCTTTTTCCTCCTCTCCCTCTGGATAGAAGTTGGTGTGAAGCCCCTTCCTTCCTTCTATTCCTGGGCTGGTCTCAGGGCTCTCCAGGCAGGAGCTCAAGTTGCTTGCTGCTCCTCTCACTGCTCACAGCTCCAACTGAGCAGGACACGCCTCTACTGCTCCCCAATTGGTCCTTGTGCATGAAACTCTTTTAGGAGTCTACCTGCAAAACATAAACAATATTAAACTGTGCCACCCGACCTGGGTGACACAGCAGACATTTTCAAGCCCCTTTTTTTTTTTTGGTTTTTGGTTTTTTTTTTTGGGGCGCTAAAATCAAATTTTTCCAGTGCCCCCTATAAAAGGAGAGGGGGACACTAAAAACACCGGCAATTAAAACAAATTAAACTTTAAAACGTAAAATCAAATTAAAATTTGGTTGCCGGGCGTGATGATGCACTCCAGTCCCTCCGGTGCCCACCTCTCGCGGAAGGCCGCGAGCGTACCGGTGGACACCGCGTGCTCCATCTCCAAGGACACCCTGGACCGGATGTAAGAGCGGAAGAGAGGCAGGCAGTCAGGTTGAACGACCCCCTCGACCGCCCGCTGCCTGGACCGGCTGATGGCACCCTTGGCCGTGCCCAGGAGCAGTCCTACGAGGAGGCCTTCGGACCTACCCGCTCCCCTCCGCACAGGGTGCCCAAAGATCAGGAGAGTGGGACTGAAGTGCAGCCAGAATTTCAGGAGCAGCCCCTTCAAATAGTGGAACAGGGGCTGCAACCTTGTGCATTCAATAAAAACATGGAACACGGACTCCTCCAGACCGCAGAAATTGCAGGCGGCTTGGGAGTCCGTGAACCGGCTTAAAAATTTGTTGCACGGCACTGCTCCGTGCACCACCCTCCAGGCCAAGTCCCCGATGAATAGTGGGAGGACCCCTGCGTAGAGTGCCCTCCATCGGGGACCCCCGCCTCCTCCGGACGGCAAGATGGTACGCCATGGCGTGTCCGGACGGCCGGCGAGGATGGCAAAGTTGAGGGTGTGCAGGAGCAGCCCGTACAGGAAACCCCTCCGCGCGGAACTGAAAGGCACGGAGGGGATTTCCCCGAGGCGGCTCAAGTTGTGAGGCGCCGGCCCCCTAGGGAGGTTCCGGGGTTTGGCGCCGATGAGGAATTCCGTCCGGACGGGGGTCAGTTCGGACGGGATCTCCCCACGTGCTTGAGCCTCCTCGATACACCTAACGGAGTCAGGGCCCAGAGCTGTTTTTAGCGACTCGATGGCATCGGCCGCGCGGCGGACGTTGGCAGAATTTAGGCGCCGCGCCAGCGTGACTGGCGCCATCCAGCCCGCTCCTCCGCCATCGAGCAGGTCCCTGACCCTGGTCACCTCACCAGCCACAGCCCTCTCTTCCGACCGCCACATGAAGCCTCGGCCGTGGAGGTACGGATTCCCGAGCAGCGGTTCCTGCAGGACGGCCGCCACTCCAGCCGGCGGAGAGCTGCGCTTGGTGGAGACTTTGTTCCAGACCCTGATGAGTTCCCTGTAAAAGACAGGCAGCTCCCGGAGGGCGGTCCTGGCACCCCCCAAGTTCACAAACAGGAGCTGCGTGTCATAATTGAGGTCGAGCTGCTGGCGGAAGAAATACCTCGCCAGAGCACACCACCTAGGAGGGGGCTCGACGTAAAGGTATCTCTGCAGGGTCTGAAGACGGAAAGTCGCGAGCTGGGCGCTGACGCACACCAACGACTGACCGCCCTCCTCAAACGGGAGACTCAAGACCGCGACAGAGACCCAGTGCTTCCTGTTGTTCCAGAAGAAGTCCACCAGCTTCTTCTGTATCTTGGCGACAAACGCAGGGGGAGGGGTCAAAGTGACCAGCCGGTACCACAGCATTGCGGCCACCAGCTGGTTTATGACTAGCGCTCGACCCCTGTAGGACAGCACTCGGAGCAGTCCTGTCCAGCGCCCTAGGCGAGCGGCGACCTTGGCCTCCAGCTCCTGCCAGTTCGCCGGCCAGGCCTCCTCGTCGGGGCTAAGGTAGACTCCCAGATAGAGGAGATGGGTCGTGCTCCAGGCAAAAGGCCTGAGCTCCTCCGGCAGGGAGTCCACCCGCCACTGACCCACCAGGAGTCCGGAACATTTCTCCCAGTTGATCCTGGCGGAGGACGCGGCCGAGTAAATCTCCTGGCACTCACGCATCCTCCGCAGGTCAGCGGGATCCTCTACCGCGAGGAGCACGTCATCGGCGTAAGCCGAGAGGACGACCTCCACGCCCGGCCCTTGCAGAGCCAGTCCCGTCAACCTCGTCCGCAAGAGGCGCAGGAAAGGCTCCACGCAAATGGCGTATAACTGGCCGGACATGGGGCATCCCTGGCGCACCCCTCTCCTAAAGCGAAGGGGCGCCGTCAAGGACCCGTTAACCTTAATCAGACACTCCGCGGCGGCGTACAAAAGTCGGATCCGGGCGACGAAATGCGTCCCGAACCCGAAAGCGCGCAGAGTTCCGAGCAGATAGTCGTGATCCACCCTGTCGAACGCCTTCTCTTGGTCGAGGGATAGGAAGGCGACCGACAGACCAGCCTCCTGGGAACAATGGATGAGGTCCCGGACCAGATGGATGTTATCGTGGATTGTCCGGCCCGGGACCGTGTATGACTGGTCGGGGTGGATCATGTGGTCCAGCACGGCACCAAGGCGAGCAGACATCGCCCTGGCGAAGATTTTGTAGTCCGTGCTGAGGAGGGAGACCGGGCGCCAGTTCTTAAGGAGGCGGAGATCGCCCTTCTTAGGCAGCAGGACGATGACTGCCCTGCGCCAAGAGAGGGGCATCTCCCCGGTCGCCAGACTTTCCCCCAGGACCCGCGCGTAGTCGCTCCCCAGGACGTCCCAGAACGCCCTGTGGAACTCCACGGTCAGCCCGTCCAGCCCCGGGGATTTTCCCCTCGAGAGCCGGGCGAGGGCACCGGTCAGCTCCGCCAGGCTTAGCGGAGCTTCCAGATTTTCGGCGCCCTCCGGGCTGACCTTCGGCAGGTCCTCCCACAAAACTCTACGCGCTTCCTCGCTGGACGGATCCGGAGAGAACAGAGCCCCGTAATATTCACGGACCCTGTTGTTGACGCCCTCCGGATCCGAGACGAGAGAGCCGTCGTCGGCCAGCAGCGTCAAGAGCTGCTTACGGACACTCTGCCTTTTTTCCAGCGAGTAGAAGAAGGGGGAGCCGCGGTCCAGATCCCGCAGGAACCGGATCCGCGACCTCACGAACGCGCCTCGGGACCCGACGAGCTGCAGGTCCTTCAGCGCGGCCTTCTTCGCTTCGTACACCGTCCGCAGGGCCGGGTCCTGGACGACTTGACCGAGACGGGCTTCCAGGTCGAGCACCTCTTTTTCTAGGCGCCCGACTCTGGCCGCCCGCCTCTTGGTCGACCCCCTCGCGTACTCTTGACAGAAGACGCGGACGTGAGCCTTGCCCACGTCCCACCATAGCCTCAAGGAGGGGAAGCCCCCCTGCTTCCTTCTCCAGTCGGACCAGAATCGACGGAACGAGTCCTGGAACCGCACGTCCTCCAGCAGCCGGTTGTTAAAGTGCCAGTACGCGGACCCCGTCCTCGCGCGGAGCGAAGCGAGCTCCGCCCACACCAGGTGGTGGTCCGAACACGGCACCGGCCGCATGGAGGCCGCCGGGACGCAGGAAACGTACGCCCGAGACACGTAAAGGCGGTCGACTCTAGACCATCCAACTCCAGGCCTCACCCAAGTAAAGGCGCTGGAGTCGGGGTGGAGATTTCGCCAGACGTCCACCAAGTCGAAGGACCCGACCAGGTCCCTCAACTTCTCCATCGCCGTCATGCACTGCGGGGCACCGGAGCGGTCCCTCGCCTCGAGGGTGCAGTTAAAATCCCCCCCGAGGACAATGCAGTCGCCGACGTCGACGGAGCCAAGAAGAGCGGACACCTCTTCAAAGAAGCGCGTTTGCTGCGGGCCGGGATGAGGGGCGTACACGTTCACGAGATGGAGCGGCACGTCCCCCAGGCGAACCGTTACGTGCAGCAAGCGGCCTGGCACGGGCTCCTCGACCCCCAAGATCTCCGGCTGAAAATGCGGGCCCAGCAAGATGGCCACCCCACTAGAAATGGCGGTGAGGTGGCTCATGCGGACCTCTCCTTGCCATTCCAGGAGCCACGTGGCTTCGTCTCCCGGAACGGTGTGGGTTTCTTGCAGGAAGCACACCGCATATTTCCCCTCCCGCAGGAGCGAAAAATTGTCAAATCTACGGCGTGCCCCTCTGCCGCCGTTGGTGTTGAGGCTGGCTATGGTTATCTTCATGACAAAAGCATAGTGCAACCTCTACCTTAACCTATTGTGGGGGAGGGAGCGGAGTCTTTTGTTGAACTCCGCTCCCTCCGCAGCCCAGCGAGGAGTCCCTCGAGCTCGCGCAGCTCAAGGTGCTGCTCCTTTGTCAAGGGCCCGCCCGCGGCCAAGGTTTTAACGGCGGCGCGGACGGACCCCTTGATCAGCTCCGGCTCGGACCATTTTTCCAGGGCCAGTCGGGCTTGGTCGCGGCGACCCCGGCTCTGGGCCAAAAAGTCCCGGAGTTCCTTTGCAGGAACGAGGAGGGCCTCAGCGGCGGCCGCGAGCAGATCCACCGCCTCCCTGGCGGTGGTCTCTAGGTCTTCACCCGCGTCCCCCACCGAGTCCCCGTCCTCCTCCGGGAGGTGGCCGCCAGCAGCCGGCCCATCGACCGCACAAGGTACGGCAAATGAACCGGCCGCTCCAACCGGCCCTGGCACTGCCCCGATCCCACCCCCAGGATCGTCGGCAGAGGAGTCCCCACTGGGCTCTTTTAAAAATGGTGCTGGGTCGGGAAATGACAGCGGAAGGGGTTCCCCCTCCGCCCCAGGAACCGGAGAACAAGGAGAGACCCGGCCATAGGAAATCCCCAGGCCCTCCAAGTGCTCCAGCTCCAAAGTAAGGGGCGAGGGTGGGTGTTCCTCCCCCTCCCCGCTGCCACCCCCCGGCCCAGCATCTACAGTGTCATAATTATTTAATTGTTTTTCTGCCGGGTCGAGCGACTCCCGGGGGAAGTTGGATAATAGCTGGGCGGGCTCAGGTTCGGCCTTTTCGGCCCCGCCCGCCTCAGTCCCCGGGACGCCCGGCCCGGCGGCTACGCATTCCTCCGCGGTCCCCACGCCCCCCACGACAGGCAGATCTTCCACTCCATCCCCGGGAGGCAGAGGCTGGGCAGCCTCGACTGCCTCACCCTCCCCGGGGAAAGACTCCTCGCGCCTGCAGCGCAATTTGGGGGCGCTGGTGGGGGACGCGGGACACGCGGCGGGCACCGCCTCCTCCGCGGAGGGATGTTGTTCCCCCTCCGCCTCATTGGGGCGGTGCCTCTTTTTGTTCCTGGGGGCGCGCGGAGTCAGGGAGACCTCCATGTCTGCCGAGGCCTCCCGCTCCGCCCCCCCCTTTTCCTTTTCTTGCCCGCGCCTGGGCCCCTCTGTGGTGGTATTCAAGGGCCCGGGCACGGGCTCGGGGCACCCCGCGCTCGCCGGTGACTGGGTTGGGCTGAGCGCGGTGGTCAGACTTTCCGGCGCACCGAGGGGACCCGCCTCTAGATGTTTCTCCTTCTTCCGCGCCTTCTTTCCGCTCGGACGCTCTCCCTCCCCCCCGCCGGAGGCCCTGAAAACAAAGGCCTCCGACGATGCCCGCGCACCTATGGCTCCCGGCACGCGGACGCAACTAGGGGGAGGGGTGGCGGCAGCGCCAGCCTTGGCCGCCTTCGGTGGTTTGGCGGCCTTGGAGGCGGGGCAGTTCTTGCGAACATGCCCCACCTCCCTGCAGGCATGGCACCGCACGCCGTCCGACGTCCAGAAGACGCAGTAGGCAGTCCCCTCGTGCACCACATTAAAATCTCCCTCCGTCGTGTCCTCCCGCGCCAGCCGGACAAAGAGCTGGCGGCGGAAGGAGAACACGTGGCGCAGGCTGCTCTCCCTGAGGCCGAGCGGTATGGGGTTGATCCCTGACCTTACCTCCCCCAGTTGTTGTAGGTGAGGGAGGAGGAGCTCAGCGGAAACAAAGGGCGGGACGTTTGAAATGATGACCCTCTGCGCGGTGGCCTCGAGAGGGTCCACCGGCAGGAACGTCCCGCCCACCGTGAGCCCCTTTTCAAGGGCCAGGGACACCGCCCGCTCCGACCCCAGGAAGAACACGGCCTTCCCAGACATCTTGGAGGCTGCGACAATGGCCGAGGGGCCGACTACCCCAGCCATCGCCCGCACGCACTCCTCAATGCTCATTGTGGGGTGAGTGTAGCTCTTGACCCCGTGTTTCCTAGTTATAAGTCTGAACGGTGGCAGGGCAGCGGGTGGCGCAGGAGGTGCCGTGGATGTGGACACCGCCTGCGCATACGTCCTTGCTGGCCCTGCCACCGGCGTGGATGGGGTCGCCATCACGGGGTCCCTTTAAGGGCTACACCCACCCCAAAGTCACAGGCCTTAATGGTCTTTAATGGCCTCTTATGTTAACTGAGCAGAGGAGCCCTTAACGAGGCACCTCTCCCCTCGTTGACAATTGGGGAGAGGCCTTGCTCCCTCTGCTCAGTTGTCTTAATTGGGTTTTTTTTATTAATTTGGAAGGAAAGGGTTCTCAGAGAGAGAGGGGAGAAACAGAGGGTAACGGAGAAAGAGAGAGGGGGGTGGGAAGGGGGGGGGGCTGCGAGGGCAGGTCTCCCCTCGCAGCTGTGGGTGGGTGCACTCCCCAGATGGCAAAACACAAAAGTCTTTGGGGTGGTCTTCAGGTGGGGGGAGAAGATGTCTTCACCTGGGGTAGCTGGAGCCACCAGGCACTCCTAACGATCCTCAATAGGGTGATTAATGACTCTTCAGCCTGGTAGCTCCAGCTATCCCAGGCTAGGCAAATGTGGGGGGGGTGGGGGGGGTTCCAATTGTGGGGGGGGCCCAGTTGTAAGCACAGCCCCCACGCACACTACCACACACACACACACACCCCCCGCGATGTTCCGGCCCTCAGTGGTCTTCTTTCCTCCCCCCACCGATACAACAAAGTCTGTTTGGGGAAATGCACCCACACCCACCTGTAGAAATGTTGAGTCTCCCTCCTTCCACACTGGTTTGTTGTTGGTTTTTCCCCCTCTCTCCAACTCTTTGCAGAAATGATAAAAGTTGTTAAAGTTTTCTGCTTTTTCCTCCTCTCCCTCTGGGTAAAGTTGAAGGTGAAGCCCCTTCCTTCCTTCTGTTCCTGGGCTGGTCTCAGGGCTCTCCAGGCAGGAGCTCAAGTTGCTAGCTGCTCTCCTCACTGCTCACAGCTCCAACTGAGCAGGACACGCCTCTACTGCTCCCCAATTGGTCCTTGTGCATGAAACTCTTTTTGGAGTTCACCTGCAAAAACATAAAACATGTATCCGTGCCACCCGACCTGGATGACACACACAAGACATTTACAAGGCCCCTTTTTTATTTATTTTTTTGTGTTTTTTTTTTGGGGCACTAAAATCAAATTTTTCCTCTTTCCAGTGCCCCCTATAAAAGGAGAGGGGGACACTAAAAGCACCGGCAATTAAAACAAATTAAACTTTAAAACGTAAAATCAAATTAAAATTTGGTTGCCGGGCGTGATGATGCACTCCAGTCCCTCCGGTGCCCACCTCTCGCGGAAGGCCGCGAGCGTACCGGTGGACACCGCGTGCTCCATCTCCAAGGACACCCTGGACCGGATGTAAGAGCGGAAGAGAGGCAGGCAGTCAGGTTGAACGACCCCCTCGACCGCCCGCTGCCTGGACCGGCTGATGGCACCCTTGGCCGTGCCCAGGAGCAGTCCTACGAGGAGGCCTTCGGACCTACCCGCTCCCCTCCGCACAGGGTGCCCAAAGATCAGGAGAGTGGGACTGAAGTGCAGCCAGAATTTCAGGAGCAGCCCCTTCAAATAGTGGAACAGGGGCTGCAACCTTGTGCACTCCATAAAAACATGGAACACGGACTCCTCCAGACCGCAGAAATTGCAGGCGGCCTGGGAGTCCGTGAACCGGCTTAAAAATTTGTTGCACGGCACTGCTCCGTGCACCACCCTCCAGGCCAAGTCCCCGATGAATAGTGGGAGGACCCCTGCGTAGAGTGCCCTCCATCGGGGACCCCCGCCTCCTCCGGACGGCAAGATGGTACGCCATGGCGTGTCCGGACGGCCGGCGAGGATGGCAAAGTTGAGGGTGTGCAGGAGCAGCCCGTACAGGAAACCCCTCCGCGCGGAACTGAAAGGCACGGAGGGGATTTCCCCGAGGCGGCTCAAGTTGTGAGGCGCCGGCCCCCGAGGGAGGTTCCGGGGTTTGGCGCCGATGAGGAATTCCGTCCGGACGGGGGTCAGTTCGGACGGGATCTCCCCACGTGCTTGAGCCTCCTCGATACACCTAACGGAGTCAGGGCCCAGAGCTGTTTTTAGCGACTCGATGGCATCGGCCGCGTGGCGGACGTTGGCAGAATTTAGGCGCCGCGCCAGCGTGACTGGCGCCATCCAGCCCGCTCCTCCGCCATCGAGCAGGTCCCTGACCCTGGTCACCTCACCAGCCACAGCCCTCTCTTCCGACCGCCACATAAAGCCTCGGCCGTGGAGGTACGGATTCCCGAGCAGCGGCTCCTGCAGGACGGCCGCCACTCCAGCCGGTGGAGAGCTGCGCTTGGTGGAGACTTTGTTCCAGACCCTGATGAGTTCCCTGTAAAAGACAGGCAGCTCCCGGAGGGCGGTCCTGGCACCCCCCAAGTTCACAAACAGGAGCTGCGTGTCATAATTGAGGTCGAGCTGCTGGCGGAAGAAATACCTCGCCAGAGCACACCACCTAGGAGGGGGCTCGACGTAAAGGTATCTCTGCAGGGTCTGAAGACGGAAAGTCGCGAGCTGGGCGCTGACGCACACCAACGACTGACCGCCCTCCTCAAGCGGGAGACTCAAGACCGCGACAGAGACCCAGTGCTTCCTGTTGTTCCAGAAGAAGTCCACCAGCTTCTTCTGTATCTTGGCGACAAACGCAGGGGGAGGGGTCAAAGTGACCAGCCGGTACCACAGCATTGCGGCCACCAGCTGGTTTATGACTAGCGCTCGACCCCTGTAGGACAGCACTCGGAGCAGTCCTGTCCAGCGCCCTAGGCGAGCGGCGACCTTGGCCTCCAGCTCCTGCCAGTTCGCCGGCCAGGCTTCCTCGTCGGGGCTAAGGTAGACTCCCAGATAGAGGAGATGGGTCGTGCTCCAGGCAAAAGGCCTGAGCTCCTCCGGCAGGGAGTCCACCCGCCACTGACCCACCAGGAGTCCGGAACATTTCTCCCAGTTGATCCTGGCGGAGGACGCGGCCGAGTAAATCTCCTGGCACTCACGCATCCTCCGCAGGTCAGCGGGATCCTCTACCGCGAGGAGCACGTCATCGGCGTAAGCCGAGAGGACGACCTCCACGCCCGGCCCTTGCAGAGCCAGTCCCGTCAACCTCGTCCGCAAGAGGCGCAGGAAAGGCTCCACGCAAACGGCGTATAACTGGCCGGACATGGGGCATCCCTGGCGCACCCCTCTCCTAAAGCGAAGGGGCGCCGTCAAGGACCCGTTAACCTTAATCAGACACTCCGCGGCGGCGTACAAAAGTCGGATCCGGGCGACGAAATGCGTCCCGAACCCGAAAGCGCGCAGAGTTCCGAGCAGATAGTCGTGATCCACCCTGTCGAACGCCTTCTCTTGGTCGAGGGATAGGAAGGCGACCGACAGACCAGCCTCCTGGGAACAATGGATGAGGTCCCGGACCAGATGGATGTTGTCGTGGATTGTCCGGCCCGGGACCGTGTATGACTGGTCGGGGTGGATCATGTGGTCCAGCACGGCACCAAGGCGAGCAGACATCGCCCTGGCGAAGATTTTGTAGTCCGTGCTGAGGAGGGAGACCGGGCGCCAGTTCTTAAGGAGGCGGAGATCGCCCTTCTTAGGCAGCAGGACGATGACTGCCCTGCGCCAAGAGAGGGGCATCTCCCCGGTCGCCAGACTTTCCCCCAGGACCCGCGCGTAGTCGCTCCCCAGGACGTCCCAGAACGCCCTGTGGAACTCCACGGTCAGCCCGTCCAGCCCCGGGGATTTTCCCCTAGAGAGCCGGGCGAGGGCACCGGTCAGCTCCGCCAGGCTTAGCGGAGCTTCCAGATTTTCGGCGCCCTCCGGGCCGACCTTCGGCAGGTCCTCCCACAAAACTCTACGCGCTTCCTCGCTGGACGGATCCGGAGAGAACAGGGCCCCGTAATATTCACGGACCCTGTTGTTGACGCCCTCCGGATCCGAGACGAGAGAGCCGTCGTCGGCCAGCAGCGTCAAGAGCTGCTTACGGACACTCTGCCTTTTTTCCAGCGAGTAGAAGAAGGGGGAGCCGCGGTCCAGATCCCGCAGGAACCGGATCCGCGACCTCACGAACGCGCCTCGGGACCCGACGAGCTGCAGGTCCTTCAGCGCGGCCTTCTTCGCTTCGTACACCGTCCGCAGGGCCGGGTCCTGGACGACTTGACCGAGACGGGCTTCCAGGTCGAGCACCTCTTTTTCTAGGCGCCCGACTCTGGCCGCCCGCCTCTTGGTCGACCCCCTCGCGTACTCTTGACAGAAGACGCGGACGTGAGCCTTGCCCACGTCCCACCATAGCCTCAAGGAGGGGAAGCCCCCCTGCTTCCTTCTCCAGTCGGACCAGAATCGACGGAACGAGTCCTGGAACCGCACGTCCTCCAGCAGCCGGTTGTTAAAGTGCCAGTACGCGGACCCCGTCCTCGCGCGGAGCGAAGCGAGCTCCGCCCACACCAGGTGGTGGTCCGAACACGGCACCGGCTGCATGGAGGCCGCCGGGACGCAGGAAACGTACGCCCGAGACACGTAAAGGCGGTCGACTCTAGACCATCCAACTCCAGGCCTCACCCAAGTAAAGGCGCTGGAGTCGGGGTGGAGATTTCGCCAGACGTCCACCAAGTCGAAGGACCCGACCAGGTCCCTCAACTTCTCCATCGCCGTCATGCACTGCGGGGCACCGGAGCGGTCCCTCGCCTCGAGGGTGCAGTTAAAATCCCCCCCGAGGACAATGCAGTCGCCGACGTCGACGGAGCCAAGAAGAGCGGACACCTCTTCAAAGAAGCGCGTTTGCTGCGGGCCGGGATGAGGGGCGTACACGTTCACGAGATGGAGCGGCACGTCCCCCAGGCGAACCGTTACGTGCAGCAAGCGGCCTGGCACGGGCTCCTCGACCCCCAAGATCTCCGGCTGAAAATGCGGGCCCAGCAAGATGGCCACCCCACTAGAAATGGCGGTGAGGTGGCTCATGCGGACCTCTCCTTGCCATTCCAGGAGCCACGTGGCTTCGTCTCCCGGAACGGTGTGGGTTTCTTGCAGGAAGCACACCGCATATTTCCCCTCCCGCAGGAGCGAAAAATTGTCAAATCTACGGCGTGCCCCTCTGCCGCCGTTGATGTTGAGGCTGGCTATGGTTATCTTCATGACAAAAGCATAGTGCAACCTCTACCTTAACCTATTGTGGGGGAGGGAGCGGAGTCTTTTGTTGAACTCCGCTCCCTCCGCAGCCCAGCGAGGAGTCCCTCGAGCTCGCGCAGCTCAAGGTGCTGCTCCTTTGTCAAGGACCCGCCCGCGGCCAAGGTTTTAACGGCGGCGCGGACGGACCCCTTGATCAGCTCCGGCTCGGACCATTTTTCCAGGGCCAGTCGGGCTTGGTCGCGGCGACCCCGGCTCTGGGCCAAAAAGTCCCGGAGTTCCTTTGCAGGAACGAGGAGGGCCTCAGCGGCGGCCGCGAGCAGATCCACCGCCTCCCTGGCGGTGGTCTCTAGGTCTTCACCCGCGTCCCCCACCGAGTCCCCGTCCTCCTCCGGGAGGTGGCCGCCAGCAGCCAGCCCATCGACCGCACAAGGTACGGCAAATGAACCGGCCGCTCCAACCGGCCCTGGCACTGCCCCGATCCCACCCCCAGGATCGTCGGCAGAGGAGTCCCCACTGGGCTCTTTTAAAAATGGTGCCGGGTCGGGAAATGACAGCGGAAGGGGTTCCCCCTCCGCCCCAGGAACCGGAGAACAAGGAGAGACCCGGCCATAGGAAATCCCCAGGCCCTCCAAGTGCTCCAGCTCCAAAGTAAGGGGCGAGGGTGGGTGTTCCTCCCCCTCCCCGCTGCCACCCCCCGGCCCAGCATCTACAGTTTCATTAAAATCAATATCTTTTGTTTCTGCCGGGTCGAGCAACTCCCGGGGGAAGTTGGGTAATAGCTGGGCGGGCTCAGGTTCGGCCTTTTCGGCCTCGCCCGCCTCAGTCCCCGGGACGCCCGGCCCGGCGGCTACGCATTCCTCCGCGGTCCCCACGCCCCCCACGACCGGCAGATCTTCCACTCCATCCCCGGGAGGCAGAGGCTGGGCAGCCTCAACTGTCTCACCCTCCCCGGGGAAAGACTCCTCGCGCCTGCAGCGCAATTTGGGGGCGCTGGTGGGGGACGCGGGACACGCGGCGGGCACCGACTCCTCCGCGGAGGGATGTTGTTCCCCCTCCGCCTCATTGGGGCGGTGCCTCTTTTTGTTCCTGGGGGCGCGCGGAGTCAGGGAGACCTCCATGTCTGCCGAGGCCTCCCGCTCCGCCCCCCCCCTTTTCCTTTTCTTGCCCGCGCCTGGGCCCCTCTGTGGTGGTATTCAAGGGCCCGGGCACGGGCTCGGGGCACCCCGCGCTCGCCGGTGACTGGGTTGGGCTGAGCGCGGTGGTCAGACTTTCCGGCGCACCGAGGGGACCCGCCTCTAGATGTTTCTCCTTCTTCCGCGCCTTCTTTCCGCTCGGACGCTCTCCCTCCCCCCCGCCGGAGGCCCTGAAAACAAAGGCCTCCGACGATGCCCGCGCACCCATGGCTCCCGGCACGCGGACGCAACTAGGGGGAGGGGTGGCGGCAGCGCCAGCCTTGGCCGCCTTCGGTGGTTTGGCGGCTTTGGAGGCGGGGCAGTTCTTACGAACATGCCCCACCTCCCTGCAGGCATGGCACCGCACGCCGTCCGACGTCCAGAAGACGCGGTAGGCAGTCCCCTCGTGCACCACATTAAAGTGCCCTTCTGTCACGTCCTCCCGCGCCAGCCGGACAAAGAGCTGGCGGCGGAAGGAGAACACGTGGCGCAGGCTGTTCTCCCTGAGGCCGAGCGGTATGGGGTTGATCCCTGACCTTACCTCCCCCAGTTGTTGTAGGTGAGGGAGGAGGAGCTCAGCGGGAACAAAGGGCGGGACGTTCGACACGATGACCCTCTGCGCGGTGGCCTCGAGAGGATCCACCGGCAGGAACGTCCCGCCCACCGTGAGCCCCTTTTCGAGGGCCAGGGACACCGCCCGCTCCGACCCCAGGAAGAAAACAGCCTTCCCAGACATCTTGGAGGCTGCGACAATGGCCGAGGGGCCGACTACCCCAGCCATCGCCCGCACGCACTCCTCAATGCTCATTGTGGGGTGAGTGTAGCTCTTGACCCCGTGTTTTCTAGTAATTAATCTAAATGGTGGCAGGGCAGCGGGTGGCGCAGGAGGTGCTGTGGAAGCGGTTGCCACCTGCGCATACGTCCTTGCTGGCCCTGCCACCGGCGTGGATGGGGTCGCCATCACGGGGTCCCTTTAAGGGCTACACCCACCCCAAAGTCACAGGCCTTAATGGTCTTTAATGGCCTCTTATGTTCACTGAGCAGAGGAGCCCTTAACGAGGCACCTCTCCCCTCGTTGACAATTGGGGAGAGGCCTTGCTCCCTCTGCTCAGTTGTCTTAATTGGTTTTTTTTTTTGCAAATTTGGAAGGAAGAGGCCTCAGAGAGAGAGGGGAGAAACAGAGTAGCAGAGAAAAGAGAGAGGGGGGTGGGAAGGGGGGGGGGGACTGCGAGGGCAGGTCTCCCCTCGCAGCTGTGGGTGGGTGCACTCCCCAGATGGCAAAAACACAAAAGTCTTTGAGGTGGTCTTCAGGTGGGGGGAGAAGATGTCTTCACCTGGGGTAGCTGGAGCCACCAGGCACACAATCCTTAACGATCTTTAATAGGATGATCAAGAAAAACAACAATCTTCAGCCTGGTAGCTCCAGCTATCCCAGGCTAGGCAAATGTGGGGGGGGGTGGGGGGGGTTCCAATTGTGGGGGGGGGGCCTAGTTGTAAGCACGGCCCCCACGCACACTACCACACACACACACACCCCCCGCGATGTTCCGGCCCTCAGTGGTCTTCTTTCCTCCCCCCACCGAAACAACAAAGTCTGTTTGGGGAAATGCACCCACACCCACCTGTAGAAATGTTGAGTCTCCCTCCTTCCACACTGGTTTGTTGTTGGTTTTTCCCCCTCTCTCCAACTCTTTGCAGAAATGATAAAAGTTGTTAAAGTTTTCTGCTTTTTCCTCCTCTCCCTCTGGGTAAAGTTGAAGGTGAAGCCCCTTCCTTCCTTCTGTTCCTGGGCTGGTCTCAGGGCTCTCCAGGCAGGAGCTCAAGTTGCTAGCTGCTCTCCTCACTGCTCACAGCTCCAACTGAGCAGGACACGCCTCTACTGCTCCCCAATTGGTCCTTGTGCATGAATTCTTTTAGAGTCTACCTGTGAAAACATAAAACAATAACGGTGCCACCCAACCTGGGTGACACTCCAGACATTTACAAGGCCCTTTTTTTCCCCCCCTTTTTTTGTTTTTTTTTGTGTTTTTCTTTTTTTGGTTTTTTTTTGGGCACTAAAATCACAATTTTTCCCCAGTGCCCCCTATAAAAGGGAAGGGGACACTAAAAGCACCGGCAATTAAAACAAATTAACTTTAAAACGTAAAATCAAATTAAAATTTGGTTGCCGGGCGTGATGATGCACTCCAGTCCCTCCGGTGCCCACCTCTCGCGGAAGGCCGCGAGCGTACCGGTGGACACCGCGTGCTCCATCTCCAAGGACACCCTGGACCGGATGTAAGAGCGGAAGAGAGGCAGGCAGTCAGGTTGAACGACCCCCTCGACCGCCCGCTGCCTGGACCGGCTGATGGCACCCTTGGCCGTGCCCAGGAGCAGTCCTACGAGGAGGCCTTCGGACCTACCCGCTCCCCTCCGCACAGGGTGCCCAAAGATCAGGAGGGTGGGACTGAAGTGCAGCCAGAATTTCAGGAGCAGCCCCTTCAAATAATGGAACAGGGGCTGCAACCTCGTGCACTCAATAAAAACATGGAACACGGACTCCTCCAGACCGCAGAAATTGCAGGCGGCCTGGGAGTCCGTGAACCGGCTTAAAAATTTGTTGCACGGCACTGCTCCGTGCACCACCCTCCAGGCCAAGTCCCCGATGAATAGTGGGAGGACCCCTGCGTAGAGTGCCCTCCATCGGGGACCCCCGCCTCCTCCGGACGGCAAGATGGTACGCCATGGCGTGTCCGGACGGCCGGCGAGGATGGCAAAGTTGAGGGTGTGCAGGAGCAGCCCGTACAGGAAACCCCTCCGCGCGGAACTGAAAGGCACGGAGGGGATTTCCCCGAGGCGGCTCAAGTTGTGAGGCGCCGGCCCCCGAGGGAGGTTCCGGGGTTTGGCGCCGATGAGGAATTCCGTCCGGACGGGGGTCAGTTCGGACGGGATCTCCCCACGTGCTTGAGCCTCCTCGATACACCTAACGGAGTCAGGGCCCAGAGCTGTTTTTAGCGACTCGATGGCATCGGCCGCGTGGCGGACTTTGGCAGAATTTAGGCGCCGCGCCAGCGTGACTGGCGCCATCCAGCCCGCTCCTCCGCCATCGAGCAGGTCCCTGACCCTGGTCACCTCACCAGCCACAGCCCTCTCTTCCGACCGCCACATAAAGCCTCGGCCGTGGAGGTACGGATTCCCGAGCAGCGGCTCCTGCAGGACGGCCGCCACTCCAGCCGGTGGAGAGCTGCGCTTGGTGGAGACTTTGTTCCAGACCCTGATGAGTTCCCTGTAAAAGACAGGCAGCTCCCGGAGGGCGGTCCTGGCACCCCCCAAGTTCACAAACAGGAGCTGCGTGTCATAATTGAGGTCGAGCTGCTGGCGGAAGAAATACCTCGCCAGAGCACACCACCTAGGAGGGGGCTCGACGTAAAGGTATCTCTGCAGGGTCTGAAGACGGAAAGTCGCGAGCTGGGCGCTGACGCACACCAACGACTGACCGCCCTCCTCAAGCGGGAGACTCAAGACCGCGACAGAGACCCAGTGCTTCCTGTTGTTCCAGAAGAAGTCCACCAGCTTCTTCTGTATCTTGGCGACAAACGCAGGGGGAGGGGTCAAAGTGACCAGCCGGTACCACAGCATTGCGGCCACCAGCTGGTTTATGACTAGCGCTCGACCCCTGTAGGACAGCACTCGGAGCAGTCCTGTCCAGCGCCCTAGGCGAGCGGCGACCTTGGCCTCCAGCTCCTGCCAGTTCGCCGGCCAGGCTTCCTCGTCGGGGCTAAGGTAGACTCCCAGATAGAGGAGATGGGTCGTGCTCCAGGCAAAAGGCCTGAGCTCCTCCGGCAGGGAGTCCACCCGCCACTGACCCACCAGGAGTCCGGAACATTTCTCCCAGTTGATCCTGGCGGAGGACGCGGCCGAGTAAATCTCCTGGCACTCACGCATCCTCCGCAGGTCAGCGGGATCCTCTACCGCGAGGAGCACGTCATCGGCGTAAGCCGAGAGGACGACCTCCACGCCCGGCCCTTGCAGAGCCAGTCCCGTCAACCTCGTCCGCAAGAGGCGCAGGAAAGGCTCCACGCAAACGGCGTATAACTGGCCGGACATGGGGCATCCCTGGCGCACCCCTCTCCTAAAGCGAAGGGGCGCCGTCAAGGACCCGTTAACCTTAATCAGACACTCCGCGGCGGCGTACAAAAGTCGGATCCGGGCGACGAAATGCGTCCCGAACCCGAAAGCGCGCAGAGTTCCGAGCAGATAGTCGTGATCCACCCTGTCGAACGCCTTCTCTTGGTCGAGGGATAGGAAGGCGACCGACAGACCAGCCTCCTGGGAACAATGGATGAGGTCCCGGACCAGATGGATGTTGTCGTGGATTGTCCGGCCCGGGACCGTGTATGACTGGTCGGGGTGGATCATGTGGTCCAGCACGGCACCAAGGCGAGCAGACATCGCCCTGGCGAAGATTTTGTAGTCCGTGCTGAGGAGGGAGACCGGGCGCCAGTTCTTAAGGAGGCGGAGATCGCCCTTCTTAGGCAGCAGGACGATGACTGCCCTGCGCCAAGAGAGGGGCATCTCCCCGGTCGCCAGACTTTCCCCCAGGACCCGCGCGTAGTCGCTCCCCAGGACGTCCCAGAACGCCCTGTGGAACTCCACGGTCAGCCCGTCCAGCCCCGGGGATTTTCCCCTAGAGAGCCGGGCGAGGGCACCGGTCAGCTCCGCCAGGCTTAGCGGAGCTTCCAGATTTTCGGCGCCCTCCGGGCCGACCTTCGGCAGGTCCTCCCACAAAACTCTACGCGCTTCCTCGCTGGACGGATCCGGAGAGAACAGGGCCCCGTAATATTCACGGACCCTGTTGTTGACGCCCTCCAGATCCGAGACGAGAGAGCCGTCGTCGGCCAGCAGCGTCAAGAGCTGCTTACGGACACTCTGCCTTTTTTCCAGCGAGTAGAAGAAGGGGGAGCCGCGGTCCAGATCCCGCAGGAACCGGATCCGCGACCTCACGAACGCGCCTCGGGACCCGACGAGCTGCAGGTCCTTCAGCGCGGCCTTCTTCGCTTCGTACACCGTCCGCAGGGCCGGGTCCTGGACGACTTGACCGAGACGGGCTTCCAGGTCGAGCACCTCTTTTTCTAGGCGCCCGACTCTGGCCGCCCGCCTCTTGGTCGACCCCCTCGCGTACTCTTGACAGAAGACGCGGACGTGAGCCTTGCCCACGTCCCACCATAGCCTCAAGGAGGGGAAGCCCCCCTGCTTCCTTCTCCAGTCGGACCAGAATCGACGGAACGAGTCCTGGAACCGCACGTCCTCCAGCAGCCGGTTGTTAAAGTGCCAGTACGCGGACCCCGTCCTCGCGCGGAGCGAAGCGAGCTCCGCCCACACCAGGTGGTGGTCCGAACACGGCACCGGCCGCATGGAGGCCGCCGGGACGCAGGAAACGTACGCCCGAGACACGTAAAGGCGGTCGACTCTAGACCATCCAACTCCAGGCCTCACCCAAGTAAAGGCGCTGGAGTCGGGGTGGAGATTTCGCCAGACGTCCACCAAGTCGAAGGACCCGACCAGGTCCCTCAACTTCTCCATCGCCGTCATGCACTGCGGGGCACCGGAGCGGTCCCTCGCCTCGAGGGTGCAGTTAAAATCCCCCCCGAGGACAATGCAGTCGCCGACGTCGACGGAGCCAAGAAGAGCGGACACCTCTTCAAAGAAGCGCGTTTGCTGCGGGCCGGGATGAGGGGCGTACACGTTCACGAGATGGAGCGGCACGTCCCCCAGGCGAACCGTTACGTGCAGCAAGCGGCCTGGCACGGGCTCCTCGACCCCCAAGATCTCCGGCTGAAAATGCGGGCCCAGCAAGATGGCCACCCCACTAGAAATGGCGGTGAGGTGGCTCATGCGGACCTCTCCTTGCCATTCCAGGAGCCACGTGGCTTCGTCTCCCGGAACGGTGTGGGTTTCTTGCAGGAAGCACACCGCATATTTCCCCTCCCGCAGGAGCGAAAAATTGTCAAATCTACGGCGTGCCCCTCTGCCGCCGTTGATGTTGAGGCTGGCTATGGTTATCTTCATGACAAAAGCATAGTGCAACCTCTACCTTAACCTATTGTGGGGGAGGGAGCGGAGTCTTTTGTTGAACTCCGCTCCCTCCGCAGCCCAGCGAGGAGTCCCTCGAGCTCGCGCAGCTCAAGGTGCTGCTCCTTTGTCAAGGGCCCGCCCGCGGCCAAGGTTTTAACGGCGGCGCGGACGGACCCCTTGATCAGCTCCGGCTCGGACCATTTTTCCAGGGCCAGTCGGGCTTGGTCGCGGCGACCCCGGCTCTGGGCCAAAAAGTCCCGGAGTTCCTTTGCAGGAACGAGGAGGGCCTCAGCGGCGGCCGCGAGCAGATCCACCGCCTCCCTGGCGGTGGTCTCTAGGTCTTCACCCGCGTCCCCCACCGAGTCCCCGTCCTCCTCCGGGAGGTGGCCGCCAGCAGCCGGCCCATCGACCGCACAAGGTACGGCAAATGAACCGGCCGCTCCAACCGGCCCTGGCACTGCCCCGATCCCACCCCCAGGATCGTCGGCAGAGGAGTCCCCACTGGGCTCTTTTAAAAATGGTGCTGGGTCGGGAAATGACAGCGGAAGGGGTTCCCCCTCCGCCCCAGGAACCGGAGAACAAGGAGAGACCCGGCCATAGGAAATCCCCAGGCCC
This sequence comes from Pristiophorus japonicus, assembly GCF_044704955.1. Taxonomy (NCBI): domain Eukaryota; kingdom Metazoa; phylum Chordata; class Chondrichthyes; family Pristiophoridae; genus Pristiophorus; species Pristiophorus japonicus. The sequence continues at coordinate 210,671,723 of NC_091987.1, read as the reverse complement.
TCCAAGTGCTCCAGCTCCAAAGTAAGGGGCGAGGGTGGGTGTTCCTCCCCCTCCCCGCTGCCACCCCCCGGCCCAGCATCTACAGTGTCATAATTATTTGTTTCATTCTCTGCCGGGTCGAGCAAATCCCGGGGGAAGTTGGGTAATAGCTGGGCGGGCTCAGGTTCGGCCTTTTCGGCCTCGCCCGCCTCAGTCCCCGGGACGCCCGGCCCGGCGGCTACGCATTCCTCCGCGGTCCCCACGCCCCCCACGACAGGCAGATCTTCCACTCCATCCCCGGGAGGCAGAGGCTGGGCAGCCTCAACTGTCTCACCCTCCCCGGGGAAAGACTCCTCGCGCCTGCAGCGCAATTTGGGGGCGCTGGTGGGGGACGCGGGACACGCGGCGGGCACCGACTCCTCCGCGGAGGGATGTTGTTCCCCCTCCGCGTCATTGGGGCGGTGCCTCTTTTTGTTCCTGGGGGCGCGCGGAGGCAGGGAGACCTCCATGTCTGCCGAGGCCTCCCGCTCCGCCCCCCCCTTTTCCTTTTCTTGCCCGCGCCCGGGCCCCTCTGTGGTGTTGTTCAAGGGCTCGGGCACGGGCTCGGGGCACCCCGCGCTCGCCGGTGACGGGGTTGGGCTGAGCGCGGTGGTCAAATTATCCGGCGCACCGAGGGGACCCGCCTCTTGATGTTTTGTCTTCTTCCGCGCCTTCTTTCCGGTCGGACGCTCTCCCTCCCCCCCGCCGGAGGCCCTGAAAACAAAGGCCTCCGACGATGCCCGCGCACCCATGGCTCCCGGCACGCGGACGCAACTAGGGGGAGGGGTGGCGGCAGCGCCAGCCTTGGCCGCCTTCGGTGGTTTGGCGGCCTTGGAGGCGGGGCAGTTCTTACGAACATGCCCCACCTCCCTGCAGGCATGGCACCGCACGCCGTCCGACGTCCAGAAGACGCGGTAGGCAGTCCCCTCGTGCACCACATTAAAGTGCCCTTCTGTCATGTCCTCCCGCGCCAGCCGGACAAAGAGCTGGCGGCGGAAGGAGAACACGTGGCGCAGGCTGTTCTCCCTGAGGCCGAGCGGTATGGGGTTGATCCCCGACCTTACCTCCCCCAGTTGGTGTAGGTGAGGGAGGAGGAGCTCAGCGGGAACAAAGGGCGGGACGTTTGAAATGATGACCCTCTGCGCGGTGGCCTCGAGAGGGTCCACCGGCAGGAACGTCCCGCCCACCGTGAGCCCCCTTTCGAGGGCCAGGGACACCGCCCGCTCCGACCCCAGGAAGAACACGGCCTTCCCAGACATCTTGGAGGCTGCGACAATGGCCGAGGGGCCGACTACCCCAGCCATCGCCCGCACGCACTCCTCGATGCTCATTGTGGGGTGAGTGTAGCTCTTGACCCCGTGTTTTTTAGTTATAAGTCTGAACGGTGGCAGGGCAGCGGGTGGCGCAGGAGGTGCCGTGGATGTGGACACCGCCTGCGCATACGTCCTTGCTGGCCCTGCCACCGGCGTGGATGGGGTCGCCATCACGGGGTCCCTTTAAGGGCCACACCCACCCCAAAGTCACAGGCCTTAATGGTCTTTATTAGGCCTCTTGTAGATTGACTGAGCAGAGGAGCCCTTAATGAGGTACCTCTCCCCTCGTTGGCAATTGGGGAGGGGCCTTGCTCCCTCTGCTCAGTTGTCTTAAATGTTTTTTTTTAAATTAAATTTGGAAGGAAGGGTTCTCAGAGAGAGAGGGGAGAAACAGAGTAGCAGAGAAAGAGAGAGGGGGGTGGGAAGGGGGGGGGGCTGCGAGGGCAGGTCTCCCCTCGCAGCTGTGGGTGGGTGCACTCCCCAGATGGCAAAACACAAAAGTCTTTGGGGTGGTCTTCAGGTGCGGGGAGAAGATGTCTTCACCTGGGGTAGCTGGAGCCACCAGGCACTCCTAACGATCTTTAATTGGGTGATTTAAGAAAAACAACAATCTTCAGCCTGGTAGCTCCAGCTATCCCAGGCTAGGCAAATGTGGGGGGTGGGGGGGGTTCCAATTGTGGGGGGGGGCCTAGTTGTAAGCACGGCCCCCACGCACACTACCACACACACACACACACCCCGCGATGTTCCGGCCCTCAGTGGTCTTCTTTCCTCCCCCCACCGATACAACAAAGTCTTTTTTGGAGAAATGCACCCACACCCACCTGTAGAAATGTAGAGTCTCCCTCCTTCCACACTGGATGTTGTTGGTTTTTCCCCCTCTCTCCAACTCCTTGCAGAATGGTAAAGATGTTTAAAGTTTTCTGCTTTTTCCTCCTCTCCCTCTGGTTAGAAGTTGGTGTTGAAGCCCCTTCCTTCCTTCTATTCCTGGGCTGGTCTCAGGGCTCTCCAGGCAGGAGCTCAAGTTGATAGCTGCTCTCCTCACTGCAGCTCAGCTCCAACTGTGCAGGACACGCCTCCACTGCTCCACAATTGGTCCTTGTGCATGAAACTCTTTTGAGTTTATCTGTGAAAACATAAAAACATTAAACGGTGCCACCCGACCTGGGTGACACTCCAGACATTTACAAGGCCCATTTTTTTTTTCCCCCTTTTTTGTGTTTTTTTTTGTGTTTTTTTCTTTTTTTTTTGTTTTTTTTTGGGCACTAAAATCACAATTTTTCCCCAGTGCCCCCTATAAAAGGGAAGGGGACACTAAAAGCACCGGCAATTAAAACAAATTAACTTTAAAACGTAAAATCAAATTAAAATTTGGTTGCCGGGCGTGATGATGCACTCCAGTCCCTCCGGTGCCCACCTCTCGCGGAAGGCCGCGAGCGTACCGGTGGACACCGCGTGCTCCATCTCCAAGGACACCCTGGACCGGATGTAAGAGCGGAAGAGAGGCAGGCAGTCAGGTTGAACGACCCCCTCGACCGCCCGCTGCCTGGACCGGCTGATGGCACCCTTGGCCGTGCCCAGGAGCAGTCCTACGAGGAGGCCTTCGGACCTACCCGCTCCCCTCCGCACAGGGTGCCCAAAGATCAGGAGAGTGGGACTGAAGTGCAGCCAGAATTTCAGGAGCAGCCCCTTCAAATAATGGAACAGGGGCTGCAACCTCGTGCATTCCATAAAAACATGGAACACGGACTCCTCCAGACCGCAGAAATTGCAGGCGGCCTGGGAGTCCGTAAACCGGCTTAAAAATTTGTTGCACGGCACTGCTCCGTGCACCACCCTCCAGGCCAAGTCCCCGATGAATAGTGGGAGGACCCCTGCGTAGAGTGCCCTCCATCGGGGACCCCCGCCTCCTCCGGACGGCAAGATGGTACGCCATGGCGTGTCCGGACGGCCGGCGAGGATGGCAAAGTTGAGGGTGTGCAGGAGCAGCCCGTACAGGAAACCCCTCCGCGCGGAACTGAAAGGCACGGAGGGGATTTCCCCGAGGCGGCTCAAGTTGTGAGGCGCCGGCCCCCGAGGGAGGTTCCGGGGTTTGGCGCCGATGAGGAATTCCGTCCGGACGGGGGTCAGTTCGGACGGGATCTCCCCACGTGCTTGAGCCTCCTCGATACACCTAACGGAGTCAGGGCCCAGAGCTGTTTTTAGCGACTCGATGGCATCGGCCGCGCGGCGGACGTTGGCAGAATTTAGGCGCCGCGCCAGCGTGACTGGCGCCATCCAGCCCGCTCCTCCGCCATCGAGCAGGTCCCTGACCCTGGTCACCTCACCAGCCACAGCCCTCTCTTCCGACCGCCACATGAAGCCTCGGCCGTGGAGGTACGGATTCCCGAGCAGCGGCTCCTGCAGGACGGCCGCCACTCCAGCCGGCGGAGAGCTGCGCTTGGTGGAGACTTTGTTCCAGACCCTGATGAGTTCCCTGTAAAAGACAGGCAGCTCCCGGAGGGCGGTCCTGGCACCCCCCAAGTTCACAAACAGGAGCTGCGTGTCATAATTGAGGTCGAGCTGCTGGCGGAAGAAATACCTCGCCAGAGCACACCACCTAGGAGGGGGCTCGACGTAAAGGTATCTCTGCAGGGTCTGAAGACGGAAAGTCGCGAGCTGGGCGCTGACGCACACCAACGACTGACCGCCCTCCTCAAGCGGGAGACTCAAGACCGCGACAGAGACCCAGTGCTTCCTGTTGTTCCAGAAGAAGTCCACCAGCTTCTTCTGTATCTTGGCGACAAACGCAGGGGGAGGGGTCAAAGTGACCAGCCGGTACCACAGCATTGCGGCCACCAGCTGGTTTATGACTAGCGCTCGACCCCTGTAGGACAGCACTCGGAGCAGTCCTGTCCAGCGCCCTAGGCGAGCGGCGACCTTGGCCTCCAGCTCCTGCCAGTTCGCCGGCCAGGCTTCCTCGTCGGGGCTAAGGTAGACTCCCAGATAGAGGAGATGGGTCGTGCTCCAGGCAAAAGGCCTGAGCTCCTCCGGCAGGGAGTCCACCCGCCACTGACCCACCAGGAGTCCGGAACATTTCTCCCAGTTGATCCTGGCGGAGGACGCGGCCGAGTAAATCTCCTGGCACTCACGCATCCTCCGCAGGTCAGCGGGATCCTCTACCGCGAGGAGCACGTCATCGGCGTAAGCCGAGAGGACGACCTCCACGCCCGGCCCTTGCAGAGCCAGTCCCGTCAACCTCGTCCGCAAGAGGCGCAGGAAAGGCTCCACGCAAACGGCGTATAACTGGCCGGACATGGGGCATCCCTGGCGCACCCCTCTCCTAAAGCGAAGGGGCGCCGTCAAGGACCCGTTAACCTTAATCAGACACTCCGCGGCGGCGTACAAAAGTCGGATCCGGGCGACGAAATGCGTCCCGAACCCGAAAGCGCGCAGAGTTCCGAGCAGATAGTCGTGATCCACCCTGTCGAACGCCTTCTCTTGGTCGAGGGATAGGAAGGCGACCGACAGACCAGCCTCCTGGGAGCAATGGATGAGGTCCCGGACCAGATGGATGTTGTCGTGGATCGTCCGGCCCGGGACCGTGTATGACTGGTCGGGGTGGATCATGTGGTCCAGCACGGCACCAAGGCGAGCAGACATCGCCCTGGCGAAGATTTTGTAGTCCGTGCTGAGGAGGGAGACCGGGCGCCAGTTCTTAAGGAGGCGGAGATCGCCCTTCTTAGGCAGCAGGACGATGACTGCCCTGCGCCAAGAGAGGGGCATCTCCCCGGTCGCCAGACTTTCCCCCAGGACCCGCGCGTAGTCGCTCCCCAGGACGTCCCAGAACGCCCTGTGGAACTCCACGGTCAGCCCGTCCAGCCCCGGGGATTTTCCCCTCGAGAGCCGGGCGAGGGCACCGGTCAGCTCCGCCAGGCTTAGCGGAGCTTCCAGATTTTCGGCGCCCTCCGGGCCGACCTTCGGCAGGTCCTCCCACAAAACTCTACGCGCTTCCTCGCTGGACGGATCCGGAGAGAACAGAGCCCCGTAATATTCACGGACCCTGTTGTTGACGCCCTCCGGATCCGAGACGAGAGAGCCGTCGTCGGCCAGCAGCGTCAAGAGCTGCTTACGGACACTCTGCCTTTTTTCCAGCGAGTAGAAGAAGGGGGAGCCGCGGTCCAGATCCCGCAGGAACCGGATCCGCGACCTCACGAACGCGCCTCGGGACCCGACGAGCTGCAGGTCCTTCAGCGCGGCCTTCTTCGCTTCGTACACCGTCCGCAGGGCCGGGTCCTGGACGACTTGACCGAGACGGGCTTCCAGGTCGAGCACCTCTTTTTCTAGGCGCCCGACTCTGGCCGCCCGCCTCTTGGTCGACCCCCTCGCGTACTCTTGACAGAAGACGCGGACGTGAGCCTTGCCCACGTCCCACCATAGCCTCAAGGAGGGGAAGCCCCCCTGCTTCCTTCTCCAGTCGGACCAGAATCGACGGAACGAGTCCTGGAACCGCACGTCCTCCAGCAGCCGGTTGTTAAAGTGCCAGTACGCGGACCCCGTCCTCGCGCGGAGCGAAGCGAGCTCCGCCCACACCAGGTGGTGGTCCGAACACGGCACCGGCCGCATGGAGGCCGCCGGGACGCAGGAAACGTACGCCCGAGACACGTAAAGGCGGTCGACTCTAGACCATCCAACTCCAGGCCTCACCCAAGTAAAGGCGCTGGAGTCGGGGTGGAGATTTCGCCAGACGTCCACCAAGTCGAAGGACCCGACCAGGTCCCTCAACTTCTCCATCGCCGTCATGCACTGCGGGGCACCGGAGCGGTCCCTCGCCTCGAGGGTGCAGTTAAAATCCCCCCCGAGGACAATGCAGTCGCCGACGTCGACGGAGCCAAGAAGAGCGGACACCTCTTCAAAGAAGCGCGTTTGCTGCGGGACGGGATGAGGGGCGTACACGTTCACGAGATGGAGCGGCACGTCCCCCAGGCGAACCGTTACGTGCAGCAAGCGGCCTGGCACGGGCTCCTCGACCCCCAAGATCTCCGGCTGAAAATGCGGGCCCAGCAAGATGGCCACCCCACTAGAAATGGCGGTGAGGTGGCTCATGCGGACCTCTCCTTGCCATTCCAGGAGCCACGTGGCTTCGTCTCCCGGAACGGTGTGGGTTTCTTGCAGGAAGCACACCGCATATTTCCCCTCCCGCAGGAGCGAAAAATTGTCAAATCTACGGCGTGCCCCTCTGCCGCCGTTGATGTTGAGGCTGGCTATGGTTATCTTCATGGCAAAAGCATAGTGCAACCTCTACCTTAACCTATTGTGGGGGAGGGAGCGGAGTCTTTTGTTGAACTCCGCTCCCTCCGCAGCCCAGCGAGGAGTCCCTCGAGCTCGCGCAGCTCAAGGTGCTGCTCCTTTGTCAAGGGCCCGCCCGCGGCCAAGGTTTTAACGGCGGCGCGGACGGACCCCTTGATCAGCTCCGGCTCGGACCATTTTTCCAGGGCCAGTCGGGCTTGGTCGCGGCGACCCCGGCTCTGGGCCAAAAAGTCCCGGAGTTCCTTTGCAGGAACGAGGAGGGCCTCAGCGGCGGCCGCGAGCAGATCCACCGCCTCCCTGGCGGTGGTCTCTAGGTCTTCACCCGCGTCCCCCACCGAGTCCCCGTCCTCCTCCGGGAGGTGGCCGCCAGCAGCCGGCCCATCGACCGCACAAGGTACGGCAAATGGACCGGCCGCTCCAACCGGCCCTGGCACTGCCCCGATCCCACCCCCAGGATCGTCGGCAGAGGAGTCCCCACTGGGCTCTTTTAAAAATGGTGCTGGGTCGGGAAATGACAGCGGAAGGGGTTCCCCCTCCGCCCCAGGAACCGGAGAACAAGGAGAGACCCGGCCATAGGAAATCCCCAGGCCCTCCAAGTGCTCCAGCTCCAAAGTAAGGGGCGAGGGTGGGTGTTCCTCCCCCTCCCCGCTGCCACCCCCCGGCCCAGCATCTACAGTGTCATAATTATTTAATTGTTTTTCTGCCGGGTCGAGCGACTCCCGGGGGAAGTTGGATAATAGCTGGGCGGGCTCAGGTTCGGCCTTTTCGGCCTCGCCCGCCTCAGTCCCCGGGACGCCCGGCCCGGCGGCTACGCATTCCTCCGCGGTCCCCACGCCCCCCACGACAGGCAGATCTTCCACTCCATCCCCGGGAGGCAGAGGCTGGGCAGCCTCAACTGTCTCACCCTCCCCGGGGAAAGACTCCTCGCGCCTGCAGCGCAATTTGGGGGCGCTGGTGGGGGACGCGGGACACGCGGCGGGCACCGACTCCTCCGCGGAGGGATGTTGTTCCCCCTCCGCCTCATTGGGGCGGTGCCTCTTTTTGTTCCTGGGGGCGCGCGGAGTCAGGGAGACCTCCATGTCTGCCGAGGCCTCCCGCTCCGCCCCCCCCTTTTCCTTTTCTTGCCCGCGCCCGGGCCCCTCTGTGGTGTTGTTCAAGGGCTCGGGCACGGGCTCGGGGCACCCCGCGCTCGCCGGTGACGGGGTTGGGCTGAGCGCGGTGGTCAGACTTTCCGGCGCACCGAGGGGACCCGCCTCTAGATGTTTCTCCTTCTTCCGCGCCTTCTTTCCGCTCGGACGCTCTCCCTCCCCCCCGCCGGAGGCCCTGAAAACAAAGGCCTCCGACGATGCCCGCGCACCCATGGCTCCCGGCACGCGGACGCAACTAGGGGGAGGGGTGGCGGCAGCGCCAGCCTTGGCCGCCTTCGGTGGTTTGGCGGCCTTGGAGGCGGGGCAGCTCTTACGAACATGCCCCACCTCCCTGCAGGCATGGCACCGCACGCCGTCCGACGTCCAGAAGACGCGGTAGGCAGTCCCCTCGTGCACCACATTAAAGTGCCCTTCTGTCACGTCCTCCCGCGCCAGCCGGACAAAGAGCTGGCGGCGGAAGGAGAACACGTGGCGCAGGCTGTTCTCCCTGAGGCCGAGCGGTATGGGGTTGATCCCTGACCTTACCTCCCCCAGTTGTTGTAGGTGAGGGAGGAGGAGCTCAGCGGGAACAAAGGGCGGGACGTTCGACACGATGACCCTCTGCGCGGTGGCCTCGAGAGGATCCACCGGCAGGAACGTCCCGCCCACCGTGAGCCCCTTTTCGAGGGCCAGGGACACCGCCCGCTCCGACCCCAGGAAGAAAACAGCCTTCCCAGACATCTTGGAGGCTGCGACAATGGCCGAGGGGCCGACTACCCCAGCCATCGCCCGCACGCACTCCTCAATGCTCATTGTGGGGTGAGTGTAGCTCTTGACCCCGTGTTTTCTAGTAATTAATCTAAATGGTGGAAGGGCAGCGGGTGGCGCAGGAGGTGCTGTGGAAGCGGTTGCCACCTGCGCATACGTCCTTGCTGGCCCTGCCACCGGCGTGGATGGGGTCGCCATCACGGGGTCCCTTTAAGGGCTACACCCACCCCAAAGTCACAGGCCTTAATGGTCTTTAATGGCCTCTTATGTTCACTGAGCAGAGGAGCCCTTAACGAGGCACCTCTCCCCTCGTTGACAATTGGGGAGAGGCCTTGCTCCCTCTGCTCAGTTGTCTTAATTGTTTTTTTTTTTTTTTTTTTTTTTTTTTTTTTTTTTAATTTGGAAGGAAAGGGTTCTCAGAGAGAGAGGGGAGAAACAGAGTAGCAGAGAAAAGAGAGAGGGGGGTGGGAAGGGGGGGGGGGCTGCGAGGGCAGGTCTCTCCTCGCAGCTGTGGGTGGGTGCACTCCCCAGATGGCAAAACACAAAAGTCTTTGAGGTGGTCTTCTGGTGGGGGGAGAAGATGTCTTCACCTGGGGTAGCTGGAGCCACCAGGCACTCCTAACGATCCTCAATAGGGTGATTAATGACTCTTCAGCCTGGTAGCTCCAGCTATCCCAGGCTAGGCAAATGTGGGGGGGGGTGGGGGGGGTTCCAATTGTGGGGGGGGCCCAGTTGTAAGCACGGCCCCCACGCACACTACCACACACACACACACACCCCCCGCGATGTTCCGGCCCTCAGTGGTCTTCTTTCCTCCCCCCACCGATACAACAAAGTCTGTTTGGGGAAATGCACCCACACCCACCTGTAGAGATAGTAGAGTCTCCCTCCTTCCACACTGGATGGTTGTTGTGGTTTTTCCCCCTCTCTCCAACTCTTTGCAGAATGGTGAAAAAGATGTTAAAGGTTTTCTGCTTCCTCCTCTCCCTCTGGATAAAGTTGGTGTTGAAGCCCCTTCCTTCCTTCTATTCCTGGGCTGGTCTCAGGGCTCTCCAGGCAGGAGCTCAAGTTGATAGCTGCTCTCCTCACTGCAGCTCAGCTCCAACTGTGCAGGACACGCCTCCACTGCTCCACAATTGGTCCTTGTGCATGAATCCCAAAAAGATAGTTTGCAGGTGCAACCGGTAATCAGGAAGGCGAATGGAATGTTGGCCTTCATTGCGAGAGGGATGGAGTACAAAAGCAGGGAGGTCCTGCTGCAACTGTACAGCGTATTGATGAGGCCGCACCTGGAGTACTGCGTGCAGTTTTGGTCATCTTACTTAAGGAAGGATATACTAGCTTGGAGGGGGTACAGAGATGATTCACTAGGCTGATTCCGGAAATGAGTGGGTTACCTTATGAGGATAGATTGAGTAGACTGGGTCTTTACTCATTGGAGTTCAGAAGGATGAGGGGCGATCTTATAGAAACATTTAAAATAATGAAAGGGGATGAGGAGATGAGGAAAAGTGGAGGGCAGAGAAACCCAAGGCAAAGAACAAAAAGGGCCACTGTACAGCAAAATTCTAAAAGGACAAAGGGTGTTAAAAAAACAAGCCTGAAGGCTTTGTGTCTTAATGCAAGGAGTATCCGCAATAAGGTGGATGAATTGACTGTGCAAATAGATGTTAACAAATATGATGTGATTGGGATTATGGAGACGTGGCTCCAGGATGATCAGAGCTGGGAACTCAACATCCAGGGGTATTCAACATTCAGGAAGGATAGAATAAAAGGAAAAGGAGGTGGGGTAGCATTGCTGGTTAAAGAGGAAATTAATGCAATAGTTAGGAAAGACATTAGCTTGGATGATGTGGAATCTATATGGGTAGAGCTGCAGAACACCAAAGGGCAAAAAACGTTAGTGGGAGTTGTGTACAGACCTCCAAACAGTTGGGGAAGGCATCAAACAGGAAATTAGAGGTGCATGCAATAAAGGTGCAGCAGTTATAATGGGTGACTTTAATATGCACATAGATTGGGCTAACCAAACTGGAAGCAATACGGTGGAGGAGGATTTCCTGGAGTGCATAAGGGATGGTTTTCTCGACCAATATGTCGAGGAACCAACTAGGGGGGAGGCCATCTTAGACTGGGTGTTGTGTAATGAGAGAGGATTAATTAACAATCTCATTGTGCGAGGCCCCTTGGAGAAGAGTGACCATAATATGGTGGAATTCTGCATTAGGATGGAGAATGAAACAGTTAATTCAGAGACCATGGTCCAGAACTTAAAGAAGGGTAACTTTGAAGGTATGAGGCGTGAATTGGCTAGGATAGATTGACGAATGATACTTAAGGGGTTGATTGTGGATGGGCAATGGCAGACATTTAGAGACTGCATGGATGAACTACAACAATTGTACATTCCTGTCTGGCGTAAAAATAAAAAAGGGAAGGTGGCTTAACCGTGGCTATCAAGGGAAATCAGGGATAGTATTAAAGCCAAGGAAGTGGCATACAAATTGGCCAGAAATAGCAGTGAACCCGGGGACTGGGAGAAATTTAGAACTCAGCAGAGGAGGACAAAGGGTTTGATTAGGGCAGGGAAAATGGAGTATGAGAAGAAGCTTGCAGGGAACATTAAGACGGATTGCAAAAGTTTCTATAGATATGTAAAGAGAAAAAGGTTAGTAAAGACAAACGTAGGTCCCCTGCAGTCAGAATCAGGGGAAGTCATAACGGGGAACAAAGAAATGGCAGACCAATTGAACAAGTACTTTGGTTCGGTATTCACTAAGGAGGACACAAACAACCTTCCGGATATAAAAGGGGTCAGAGGGTTTAGTAAGGAGGAGGAACTGAGGGAAATATTTTTTCGTCAGGAAATTGTGTTGGGGAAATTGATGGGATTGAAGGCCGATAAATCCCCAGGGCCTGATGGACTGCATCCCAGGGTACTTAAGGAGGTGGCCTTGGAAATAGCGGATGCATTGACAGTCATTTTCCAACATTCCATTGACTCTGGATCAGTTCCTATCGAGTGGAGGGTAGCCAATGTAACCCCACTTTTTAAAAAAGGAGGGAGAGAGAAAACAGGGAACTGCAGCCTGACCTCAGTAGTGAGTAAAATGATGGAATCAATTGTTAAGGATGTCATCGCAGCGCATTTGGAAAAAGGTGACATGATAGGTTCAAGTCAGCATGGATTTGTGAAAGGGAAATCCTGCTTGACAAATCTTCTGGAATTTTTTGAGGATGCTTCCAGTGAAGTGGACAAGGGAGAACCAGTTGATGTGGTATATTTGGACTTTCAGAAGGCTTTCGACAAGGTTCCACACAAGAGATTAATGTGCAAAGTTAAAGCACATGGGATCGGGCGTAGTGGGCTGACGTGGATTGAGAACTGGTTGTCAGACAGGAAGCAAAGAGTAGGAGTAAATGGGTACTTTTCAGAATGTCAGGCAGTGACTAGTGGGGAACCGCAAGGTTCTGTGCTGGGGCCCCAGCTGTTTACATTGTACATTAATGATTTAGACGAGGGGATTAAATGTAGTATCTCCAAATTTGCGGATGACACTAAGTTGGGTGGCAGTGTGAGCTGTGAGGAGGATGCTATGAGGCTGCAGAGTGACTTGGATAGGTTAGGTGAGTGGGCAAATGCATGGCAGATGAAGTATAATGTGGATAAATGTGAGGTTATCCACTTTGGTGGTAAAAACAGAGAGACAGACTATTATCTGAATGGTGACAGATTAGGAAAAGGGGAGGTGCAACGAGACCTGGGTGTCATGGTACATCAGTCATTAAAGGTTGGCATGCAGGTACAGCAGGCGGTTAAGAAAGCAAATGGCATGTTGGCCTTCATAGCGAGGGGATTTGAGTACAGGGGCAGGGAGGTGTTGCTACAGTTGTACAGGGCCTTGGTGAGGCCACACCTGGAGTATTGTGTACAGTTTTGGTCTCCTAACTTGAGGAAGGACATTCTTGCTATTGAGGGAGTGCAGCGAAGATTCACCAGACTGATTCCCGGGATGGTGGGACTGACCTATCAAGAAAGACTGGATCAACTGGGCTTGTATTCACTGGAGTTCAGAAGAATGAGAGGGGATCTCATAGAAACGTTTAAAATTCTGACGGGTTTAGACAGGTTAGATGCAGGAAGAATGTTCCCAATGTTGGGGAAGTCCAGAACCAGGGGTCACAGTCTAAGGATAAGGGGTAAGCCATTTAGGACCGAGATGAGGAGAAACTTCTTCACCCAGAGAGTGGTGAACCTGTGGAATTCTCTACCACAGAAAGTAGTTGAGGCCAATTCACTAAATATATTCAAAAGGGAGTTAGATGAAGTCCTTACTACTAGGTGGATTAAGGGGTATGGCGAGAAAGCAGGAATGGGGTGTTGAAGTTGCATGTTCAGCCATGAACTCATTGAATGGCGGTGCAGGCTAGAAGGGCTGAATGGCCTACTCCTGCACCTATTTTCTATGTATCTATCTTTCTATGATAGACAATATAGAGGCAGAGAGGTTGTTTCCACTGGTCAGGGAGACTAGAACTAGGGGGCACAGCCTCAAAATACAGGGGAGCCAATTTAAAATCGAGTTGAGAAGGAATTTCTTCTCCCAGAGGGTTGTGGATCTGTGGAATTCTCTGCGCAAGGAAGCAGTTGAGGCTAGCTCATTCAAATGATAGATAGATTTTTAACCAATAAGGGAATTAAGGGTTACGGGGAGCGGGCGGGTAAGTGGAGCTGAGTCCACGGCCAGATCAGCCATGATCTTTTTGAATGGCGGGGCAGGCTCGAGGGGCTAGATGGCCTACTCCTGTTCCTAATTCTTATGCTCTTATGTTCTTATATGTTCTTATGGGTTTTACATTTACATATTTGTACATTTCTTGGGTGGATTACAGTTGCGTTTCTTTTTGTGTGGTACATTTACATGATCAGTACAGGTATATCAGTACAGGTACACAAGGACAGTCTAGTTCCAGCACGGCTGGATGAGATCCGGGTCGTCTGGTGGTGGTGCAGCGCCCCATGCTAGTGGGTCTGTGGGCGAGGCGAGCTCATTTTCCTCGAGTTGCCAGAGCTCAGGGCTCTTGCCGTTACTCCTAGTGTCGAGCAGGCCCAAAGACAGCTGATGTTTCTGTGACCTCCCTGTCCTTTTCGTTTGCACAGTGTCGCTGCTGCTCCCTGGGAAGTGGTCTGAGCGAGTGAGTGTTTCATCTAAGCGACGGTGAGCATGCCTCATCTTGTCTAGCAGTTCGCAGGGGGCTGCTGACTTGCTTTCCTTGAGGGCAGCATAGTTTGGGATCCTAGCTGGTCCAGGTTCCGTTCGGAGTAGCGGGTGACCCTTCGCTCTTGAACATTGCCGCGGTGGCGACTGGGTTTGTGGGCTGCGCCTTTTCCACCCGGGTGGTGGGCGACGGTAGCTGACTGCGAGCATCGGCGCAGTTTACTGTTTCTGGCCCGTGGCGGATCATGCCATCAGGTCCCTGCAATGTTAAACCGGTCTGAGGCAGGGTATCGCTACCGGTGCCTCTGCTCTCCGGGGATCGTTTACTCTGCGGCTTGTCTACTTCTGTCAGCTGTGGGGACACTTCATGATAGGTCCAAGTCAGCATGGATTTGTGAAAGGGAAATCATGCTTGATAAATCTTCTGGAATTTTTTGAGGATGTTTCCAGTAGAGTGGACAAGGGAGAACCAGTTGATGTGGTATATTTGGACTTTCAGAAGGCTTTCGACAAGGTCCCACACAAGAGATTAATGTGCAAAGTTAAAGCACATGGGCTTGGGGGTAGTGTGCTGACATGGATTGAGAACTGGTTGTCAGACAGGAAGCAAAGAGTAGGAGTAAATGAGTACTTTTCAGAATGGCAGGCAGTGACTAGTGGGGAACCGCAAGGTTCTGTGCTGGGGCCCCAGCTGTTTACATTGTACATTAATGATTTAGACGAGGGGATTAAATGTAGTATCTCCAAATTTGCGGATGACACTAAATTGGGTGGCAGTATGAGCTGCGAGGAGGATGCTATGAGGCTGCAGAGTGACTTGGATAGGTTAGGTGAGTGGGCAAATGCATGGCAGATGGAAGTATAATGTGTATAAATGTGAGGTTATCCACTTTGGTGGTAAAAACAGAGAGACAGACTATTATCTGAATGGTGACAGATTAGGAAAAGGGGAGGTGCAAAGAGACCTGGGTGTCATGGTACATCAGACATTGAAGGTTGGCATGCAGGTACAGCAGGCGGTTAAGAAAGCAAATGGCATGTTGGCCTTCATAGCGAGGTGATTTGAGTACAGGGGCAGGGAGGTGTTGCTACAGTTGTACAGGGCCTTAGTGAGACCACACCTGGAGTATTGTGTACAGTTTTGGTCTCCTAACTTGAAGGGCATTCTTGCTATTGAGGGAGTGCAGCGAAGGTTCACCAGACTGATTCCCGGGATGGTGGGACTGACCTATCAAGAAAGACTGGATCAACTGGGCTTGTATTCACTGGAGTTCAGAAGAATGAGAGGGGATCTCATAGAAACGTTTAAAATTCTGACGGGTTTAGACAGGTTAGATGCAGGAAGAATGTTCCCAATGTTGGGGAAGTCCAGAACCAGGGGTCACAGTCTAAGGATAAGGGGTAAGCCATTTAGGACCGAGATGAGGAGAAACTTCTTCACCCAGAGAGTGGTGAACCTGTGGAATTCTCTGCCACAGAAAGTAGTTGAGGCCAATTCACTAAATATATTCAAAAGGGATTTAGATGAAGTCCTTACTACTAGGGGGATCAAGGGGTATGACGAGAAAGCAGGAAGGGGGTACTGAAGTTGCATGTTCAGCCATGAACTCATTGAATGGCGGTGCAGGCTAGAAGGGCCGAATGGCCTACTCCTGCACCTATTTTCTATGTTTCTATGTTTCTATACATGGTTCTGGTCTCGGGGATGTAGGCTACAGCATGGGGTAGCCTGCTGGACCTGTATACGACTGTTAGGTGTTCGCCCGCTACATTGGCTGATTGCAATTTGCACCCGACATCGCTCAACAACATTTTGCTCGTTACAGCTGGACTTTTATATTGGTTACCAATTTCAAGCAGTTCATTCAAAAATGGCAGGTTGCTGGCCTCCTTTAAAATGGCCTTACTACTTTTACCCCAATCATCTTCCTTGCGTGGAACCACATGTCATTGCTACATTAGCGCTGCACCTCATGGATTGGACGCCATCTTTTCCCTGTCCATGATGTCGACTGCCGCGATCTTCTTTCCCAGGGATTCTGCTTCTGAAGCTGGGAAGACGCCCTCGGATCTAATCTTCCTCCCCAGGAGTCCAGTCACTGAAACCGGGAAGATGAGTTCAGGTCATCTCGGCCGGATCATCGTCATGCAGTCGTGATGAGCGGTCTGTGCCTCGGGGGCTGCGCGGATCTGCTCTCCGGTGCCTGGTCCAACCGAAGGTGGGGGCTTGCTCTGCCTCTGAGCACGGGGGATGTCGATCGCTGGAGTGATGAAGTCTTCCCAGTTCCAATTAATCTTCCCCATCCTTCTTCTTCCAAGTAGCGTTGGTCCATCACCTGAAACAATCCACAATGGTAAATTCTGCACCACGCCATGATGGGATACACTTACATCTGCACTACCAACAATTGATATCAGTTCCTTGGTGTTGGTGCGCAGCTTTGCCTGAACCGGGACCAGCTTGGGTCATTCAGTTTGATCGTTCCACAGCCTTTCAATGGCTTCCTGGCTCATTACTGACTGACTCACCCCTGTGTCCACTTCCATGAAGACGAGTTTGACTCCCCACCCACCCTTTCCTTCAACCTGTAACAGAGACTGTTCAGAAACCTGAGAACTTACTTTTGCAGTGGAAGCAAGTCTTCCTTGATTTTGAGGGACTGCCTATGATGATGAGTTTGCCTTGTGACAGTCCACACGATTGCATCATCCGGCTACACACCGTGTACAGTTCTGGTCTCCTTATTGAAGGGAGGATATACTTGCCTTAAAGGGAGTGCAACGAAGGTTCACCAGACTGATTCCTGGGATGAGAGGATTGTCCTATAAGGAGAGATTGAGTAGACTAGGCCTATATCCTCTAGAGTTTAGAAAAATGAGAGGTGATCTCATTGAAACATATAAAATTCTTAAGGGGCTTGACAGGGTTAATGCTGAGAAGATGTTTCCCCTGGCTGGGGAATCTACAATACGGGGTCACAGTCTCAAAATAAGGGGTCGGCCATTTAGGACTGAGATGAGGAGAAATTTCTTTATTCAAAGGGTTGTGAATCTTTGGAATTCTCTACCCCAGGGGGCTGTGGATACTCAGTTGTTGAGTATATTCAAGACAGAGGTCGATAGATTTTTGGGAACAAAGGAAATTAAGGGATATGGGGAAGGTGAAGTTGAGGTCGAAGATCAGCCATGATCTTGTTGAATGGCGGAGCAGGCTCGAGGGACCGTATGGCCTACTCCTGCTCCTATTTCTTATGTTCTTCTTCTTCTTTTGTATGGCAGTAGCAAAGCAAATCAAATGTCAATATCCAAGTCGGGTATCCAGGTCAAAGCTTCCGGTGCAACAGTGTGGATATCCCGCAGGCTGCCTGTGAATTCCCTCTGAGGGCAGTGCTCGATGATGTGCTCCAGGGTCTGATTAGGAGCTCCACAGTCACATGATGGGGATGCTTTAATCTGCCACCTATGGAGAAGATGGCAGCATCGACCATGACCGGTTCTGAGGCGGTTGATGGTTGTCCACTGTTTGCGAGAAAGGTTTGATCCTTCAGGTTGAACTGTGGGGGTCCTCTGTAAGGAATCCATTCCGTATGTCGCAGTTCTTCCAAGCATTTTGCCATCGGTCATCAAGGCTATGGGGAGATCGCTGAAGGGCTTCAGCAACAGTCCAAAATGGCCTCCTAGATTATGCTCTAAGGTGAGGAAAATGAGAACTTGACAGATGATCCAGAAACACAAAGAGATTTTCTTAGACAGGCGAAGTAAGAACTTTGAAACTACATCAAATGTTGAGACATTATTCTTAGGTTCAGAGTCACTAGCAAGGCCAGCATTTATTGGCCCAACAGCTGCCCTTGGTTGGGTATTATTGGGTGGCTTGCTAGATCACTTCAGAAGACAACTAAGAGTCAACTCCATTGGTGTGGGATTGGAGTCACGTCTAGGTCAGACCAGGTAAGGATGGCAGTTTTCCTTCTCTAACGGACATTCGTTAAACAGTTGGTTTTTATATCACAAAAACTGCTTCATGGTCGCTTTACAAATACCATCTTTTTTTTAGTATTAGCCTAATTCTCAAACTGCAATGGTGGGATTTGCACTCACATTCTACGGATTATAAAGGTAGGCTTCCGGATTACTAGTCCTGTGACATTAGCAGCCGTGGCTCAGTAGGTAGCATTCTTGCCTCTGAGTCAGAAGGATGTGGTTCAAGTCCCACTCCAGAGACTGGAGCACACAAATCTAGTGCCAATGCCTCACTGAGGGAGCGCTACACTGTCGGAGGGGCAGTACTGAGGGAGTGCTGCACTGTCGGAGGGGCAGTACTGAGGGAGTGCTGCACTGTCGGAGGGGCATTACTGAGGGAGCGCTGCACTGTCGATGCGTCAGGAATTCGTCAGTTCCTGAGAAACAAACTGCTTCAGTCTTTCAAGGTACTGTCCGTAAAGCTCCATGTCATTGTGACCGCCTCCCTCTACCCACAGCGGTTCCACTGGGCTTTGACATTGTTCATACAATGTCATCCCATGTGAGACGTCGATGACTTCATCTTCAGTCCCATGGATGGTCAGCAGTGGAGAGGCTATTTTTGAAATCTTGTCGATGTCGGGGAATGCATCGGAGGGACAGTACGGAGGGAGTGCTGCACTGTCGGAGGGGCAGTACTGAGGAAGTGCTGCAATGTCGGAGGGGCAGTACTGAGGGAGCGCCGTACTGTCGGAGGGGCAGTACTGAGAACATAAGAACATAAGAATTAGGAACAGGAGTAGGCCATCTCGCCCCTCGAGCCTGCTCCACCATTTAACAAGATCATGGCTGATCTGGCCGTGGACTCAGCTCCACTTACCCGCCCGCTCCCCGTAACCCTTAATTCCCTTATTGGTTAAGAAGTGCTGCAATATCTGAGGTGCAGTACTGAGGGAGCGCCGCACTGTCGAAGGTGCTGTCTTTCGACTGAGGCCCCATCTGCTCTCTCAGGTGGATGTAAAAGATCCCACGGCACTATTTTGAAGAAGAGCAGGGGAGTTATCCGCGGTGTCCTGGCCAATATTTATCCCTCAATCAACATAACAAAAACAGATTATCTGGTCATTATCACATTGCTGGTTGTGGGAGCTTGCTGTTTGAAAATTGGCTGTCGCGTTTCCCACGTTACATCAGTGACTACACTTCATTGGCTGTGAAGCGTGTTAGGACGTCTGGTGGCCGTGAAAGGTGCTATATAAATGCAAGTCTTTCTTTCTCCTATGACCACTTTACTGCTATAATCTGTATATATTGTGCATTTTGGAAAACTACATGGGAACTGCTTCCAGAAAGTGTGCATGTGTCAATGTGAGGTGAGGGATAGGATCAAACTCGAGCGGTGATGCAGTCTACAGTCAAATAGCCACTTCAGTGCAGTGCCAGAGGGCTCCACCGCGTGTGTCAGCGCCTTCCAGTGGAACAGGGAAGACAACTGGTGCGAAAATTAAAAGAAAAGCCGAGTTGCGTCGACAGGCAGGCAGCTTTATTACAGGTGACAATAGTAGCAGTGCATATCGCCTTCTCAAAAACCTCCGGAGAACCAACTGCAAATAGCAGCACGCCGTGCAATGCTTGTCTCAAAACTCTGGGAAATTAAATGCGATCATTTGGTGGGTGATTAAAACCTCCTATCCAGTGCAAAAAAAATCCCCAAAGTGACAGGAACAGAAATACTGATCTGTATTCCGTGCCGAATAGTCGACAATGGCATCGTCGTGTTTCATCTCTGCTCTATCGCCGAGCGGAAAGGTGCAGTATATGTTCTTTTATTGTACATATTAGACACACAGGCTGGCGTGAGGTCGTCTGATTTGTATATTGCATTTTGGCATGAATTGCAAATTTATTCAATATAACATGTATTAAAATTTGGAAAACACGTGAAGTTTGCTTTGTTGCTTATAATGGAAAAGTCGTGTTTATAACGTGTGTATAAATATTGAGATAATTTATGGAAAATTAGACATCTCGGTTGTGCTGTTTTTAAATTACTTTGCAAATGTTTAACCTGTGCAATGCATTTCAATATTAAAGTCATTTCATCTATTTTTTTTTAAATTATAGATTCAGTCCTTTATTTTGCTGATTGCATAAGATTTGCTATATTTTCCTCTGCCATTTACTGTTCAAAAGTGGCCAGCCTCCCCCCTCTCCTACCCAAGCGGCTATTTATTTATTTTGAGTGGGTTTCCGCTGGGGAATAACAGGTCGTAGACAGGTACTGGCTTGTGACCGAGAGTAACCTCGGAGCTTTTTGACCGAGAGTAACCCCGGAGTCTGCAGTGGATTCCGAAACTGCAGGAAGAGGCGGATAGACCAGAGCTGTATCAGCATAGTCCGCAATGAGCGCATCATACGCCATTTGGTCAACCTCTACAACCTTCTTGACACATATGCAACGATTAATTGTCATTTGCATCCGCCCGCGACCAACTAATCCCATTTTCAGAGCATCAGTAAATCTAATTTTATCTCCTCCGCATTTTTGTTTCATTTTAAAATGTATCTTTGTTTCCCTGCCCCCACTGCAGTTTATCCAGATTGGTTTTTATTTATTTCAGCAAGTCCAAAATTTACAGCAGGGTGAAGTATGTTGGAGCAAGTGGTATGATTATGTTCACTTTGCTGATGAGAATCTTATTGACTAATATCTCGAGGCATAGAATTGAGTGAGATAAATTGGGCTAACGTAGACCTGGTCCTGTGTAATGAGACAGGATTAATAAACAATCTCCCAGTAAAGGATCCCCTCGGAATGCGTGATCATAGCATGATGGAGGGTGAGAAAGTTGGATCTCTAACCAGCGTACTAAGCTTAAATAAAGGAGACCATAAAGGTATGAGGGCAGAGTTGGGTAAAGTGGACTGGGAAAATAGATTAAAGTGTAAGACGGTTGATGAACAGTGGTGTACATTGAAGGAGATATTTCACAGCTCTCAAGAATAATATATTCCACTGAGGAGGAAAGGGTGTAAGAGAAAAGATAGTCATCTGTGGCTATCTAAAGAAATAAAGGACGGTATCCAATTAAAAACAAGGACATACAAAGTGGCCAAAACTAGTGGGAGGACAGAAGACTGGGAAGCTTTTAAAAGCCAGCAAAGAACGACTAAAAAAATGATTAAGAAAGGGAAGATAGACTATGAAAGTAAACTAGCACAAAATATAAAAACAGATAGCAAGAGTTTCTATAGGTATATAAAAAGGAAAAGAGTGGCTAAAGTAAATGTTGGTCCCTTAGAGGACAAGACCGGGGAATTCGTAATGGGGAACATGGAGATGGCAGAAACTCTGAACAAATATTTTGTATCAGTCTTTACGGTAGAGGACACTAACAATATTCCGACAGTGGATAGTCAGGGGGCTATGGGGGGAGGAACTTAACACAATACAGTTTCTTAAACGATAAGGAGATAAGGGGTTATGAGGAGCAGGCGGGGAAGTGGAGCTGAGTCCATGATCAGATCAGCCATGATTTTATTGAATGGCGGAACAGGCTTGAAGGGGCATATGGCCTACTCCTGTTCCTATTTCTTATGTTCTTATGCTCTTATAGAAACATAGAAATTTACAGCGCAGAAGGAGGCCATTTCAGCTCATTGTGTCTGCGCCGACCGACAAAGAGCCATATGGCCCTCGGTCAGCAGCCCTAAAGGTTACATATAAACCTATGAACAATGACGGAAAGGCAAAGAGCACCCAGCCCAACCTGTCCACCTCACACAACTGCGACACCCCTTATACTGAAAACATCTACACTCCATCCCAACTGGAGCCATGTGATCTCCTAGGAGAGGCAAAAACCAGATAAAAACCCAGGCCAATTTAGGGAGAAAAAAATCTGGGAAAATTCCTCTCCGACCCATCCAGGCAATCGAAACTACTCCAGGAGATCACCCTGACCATATTCTAATTCCCTGCAGTACTTACCATTATATCTGCACCGTCCAACAAAAGATCATCCAGTCTAATCCTAATCACCAGCTCTAGGTCCGTAACCCTGCAGGTTACGGCACTTTAAGTACCCATCCAACCATCTCTTAAAAGTGGTGAGGGTTTCTGCATCCACCACTCTTCCAGGCAGCGAGTTCCAGATCCTCGCAACCCTCTTCGTAAAGAAGACCTCCCTCAAATCCCCTCTAAACCTTCCACCAACCACGTTAAAACTATGCCACCTCGTAAAAAATCCCTCCACCAATGGAAATAGACCCTTACTATCCACTATGTCCAGACCCCTCAATATTTTGTACACCTCGATGAGGTCTCTCAACCTCCTCTGTTCCAATGAGAACAAACCCAGCCTATCCAATCTGTCCTCATAACTAAGATTCTCCATTCCAGGCAGCATCCTAGTAAATCTCCTCTGCACCCTCTCTAGTGCAACCACATCCTCCCTATAATACGGCGACCAGAACTGCACGCAGTACTCCAGCTATGGCCTAATCAAAGTATTATACAATTTAAGCATAACCTCCCTACTGTTATACTCTATGCCTCGACCAATAAAGGCAAGCATTCCGTATGCCTTCTTAACCACCTTATCCACCTGGCCTGCTACTTTCAGGGATCTGTGGACAAGCACTCCAAGGTCCCTTTGTTCTTCTACACTATTAAAGTGACCCACCATTAGCCCTCCCAAAGTGCATCACCTCACACTGATCTGAATTAAATTCCATTTGCCACTGCTCTGCCCATCTGACCAGTAGATTGATATCCTCTTGCAGTCCATGACTTTTCTCTTCAACCACACAGCCAATTTTAGTGTCGTCTGCTAACTTCTTAATCATACTCCCTATATTCAAATCTCAATCATTGATATGTACCACAAAAAGCAATACTGAGCCCTGCGGAACTCCACTGGAAGCATCCTTCCAGTCACAAAAACATCCATCAATTATACCCCTTTGCTTCCTACCTCCAAGGCAATTTTTGCCACTTTGCCCTGGATCCCATGGGCTTTAACCTTCATGACCAGACTACCATGTGGGACCTTATCAAAAGCCTTGCTAAAGTCCATACATACTATATCGTACACACTACCCTCATCGACCCTCTTGGTTACCTCCTCAAAAAATTCAATCAGGTTAGTCAAACACGATCTTCCCTTAACAAATCCGTGCTGACTGTCCCTGATTAATCCTTGCCTTTCCGAATGCAGATTTATCCTGTCTTTCAGGATTTTTTTCCAATAATTTTCCCACCACTGAGGTTAAGCTGACAGGAGTGTAATCACTCGGCCTATCCCTTTTTCCCTTCTTAAACAAGGGTACTACATTAGCAGTTCTCCAATCCTCCGGCACCGTGCCCAGATCCAAAGAGGATTGGAAAATGATGGTCAAGGCCTCTGCTATTTCTTCTTTTACTTCGCTCAACAGCCTGGGATGCATTTCATCCGGGCCTGGGGACTTATCTACTTTCAAAGCTGCTAAACCCCTTAATACTTCCTCTCTCACTATAGTTATTTCATCCAGATTATTACACTTCTCCTCTATAGCAGTATCTACATTATCTCTTTCCTTTGTGAAAACAGATGCAAAGTATTCATTAAGAACCCTCCCAACATCTTCCGCCTCCACATAAAGATTACCCTCATGGTCTCTAATAATCCCTACCCTTTCTTTAGTTACCCTCTTACTCTTAATATATTTATAGAACATCTTAGGGTTTCCTTAATTTTACTGGCCAAGAATTTCTCGTGCTCTCTTTTAGCATTCCTAATAACCTTTTTAATTTTGCCTCTTTCTATAATCCTCTAAAGATTCTAAAGTATTTAGCGATTGATATATGACATAAGCATCCCTTTTTTCTTAATCCTCCCCTGTAAGTCCCTAGACATCCAGGGGGCTCTAGAATTATTTTTCCCAGCCTTTTTCTTTAAGGGCACATGTTTGGCTTGAGCCTTCCGGATCTCCTCCTTGAATGCCTCCCACTTTTCCGACACTGATTTACCCACAAGTAGCTGTTTCCAGTCCACTATGGCCAAATCACTCCTTAACTTAGCAAAATTAGCTTTTCCCCAATTCGGAATTTTTATTCCAGGCCTATTCTTGTCCTCATCAATGGCAAATTTGAATCTGACTAAATTATGGTCACTGGCACCCAATTGCTCCCCCACTAATACCCCTTCAACCTGCCCAGCTTCATTCCCCAAAACTAAATCCAAGACCGCCCCCTCTCGTGTTGGGCTTGCTACATACAGACTAAAAATGTTCTCTTGAATGCATTTCAAGAATTCCACACCCTCTATACCCTTCACACTAAATTTGTCCCAATCAATATTTGGATAGTTAAAATCCCCGACTATTACTACCCTATGGTTTTTAGACTTCACAGCAATTTGCCTACATATTTGCTCCTCTATCTCCCTCCCACTGTTTGGGGGTCTATAATACATGCCGAGCAGTGTGATCGCCCCTTTTTTTAATTTTTCAATTCGACCCATATGGCCTCATTTGATGATCCCTCGAACATCCCGCCTCACCGCTGTAATAGTTTCTTTAATCAGTACTGCAAACCCCCCCCCCCCTCCCTCCTTTTTACCCCCCTCTCTATCTTGTCTAAAAATCCTGTAGCCAAGAATATTGATCTGCCAAACCTGCCCCTCTTTCAGCCATGTTTCTGTAATGGTTATAATGTCATACTCACAACTGTCTACCTGTGCTCTTAGCTCATCCGCCTTATTCGCTATACTCCTCGCATTAAAGTATATACCATTCAGCACAGGAAAACCTCCTTGCTTACTACATAATAAGCCCTGTTTCCTCTGTCGTACAGATTTGCTTTCTAGATTCTTGCTATCCAACTTCTGCTTTACTTCCTTCCCCTTTGAATTTGTTCTCAGGTTAATGTTTTTTAAAAAAAAGACTTCACTCTACATATGCTGCCAGCCATATCTCAGTAGGTAGCATTCTTGTCTCACAGGTTGTGGGTTCAAGTCCCACTCAAGAAACTGAGCACGAAAATCTAGGCTGACACTCCAGCGCAGCGCTGAGGGAGTGCCGCACTGTCGGAGGTGCCTTCTTTCGGATGAGACATTAAACCGAGGCCCCGTCTGCTCTCTCGGGTGGACGTAAAAGATCCCAGGACGCTATTTCGAAGAAGAGCAAGGGAGTTATCCCGAGGCCAATTTTTATCCCTCAATCAACATCACTTAAAACAGATTATCTGGTCATTATCACATTACTGCGTTTGCGCTCTCCCCTTGGCTTTACAATTAAAATCAGAATTTCAAATGCATCCATTTGCAAACTAAACATTTGCAGCGGCCTGGGAGCAGCGTGGAGGCGTACTACGACGGCAGCGAAGAGTGACGTCATCAAGATCCAGGTCGGTGATTGGAGCGTGGGCAGATACAGCAGGAGTGGCGAGAGATTGTGGAGGGATGTGATCGGGGCCCAGGGGAGGCGTGAGTTCGGGGCCAGGGGCCCAGGGGCAGCACGGGCCCAGCCCACACTGCGATCTATGTGCGCACTCGGTCCGTGCAGCAGAGCAGGTCTCCAGTCGTCCTGGTTAACCCTTGCCACTGGACCAAGACCTAGCTCTGTCAAGCCCGTGTGTTGGCTGGTGTGCAACGGCCACAACACGTTAAAAAAAAAATCCACGCACAGTCATCTTCCACCCTTCAGATTGTAGTTCAGGACCTGGCGTTTTAGGTCCTTCATTGGAACACGTGTAAATTTATCCTTTTTTGGCGTGAAAGCAAGTCGTCCTCGTTTCGAGGGACCGCCTATGATGATGATGATGACTGTGTGCAAATTGGCTGCCGCGTTTCCCAAACTACAACAGTAACTACACTTCAAAAGTACTTCATTGGCTCTACAGCGTTTTGAGATGTCCCGAGGTTATGAAAGGCGCTATATAAATGCAAATCTTTTTCTTCTCTCTCTGACAATTTGGTGATGGTCAGTGCCCCTGTCTCCAGCCTCTGCCCATATTGCTGTGTGGTTGGAATGGAGATTTTAAATGGATCTTGATAAGTCATCTCAATCTCCTCTGCGGAGCGGAGGTACAGCTCATGGAGAGTCATGTGCACCATCTGATGTCAGTCCTCTCTCAGCGCTGGTGTACAAACCCACTGACTCACCGCAGCAGCACAGATCAATAGCACTAATCCCGGCAGTGTCGCGATGCTTTCGGCTAATGGGAATTTTGATTAGAATTAAGCATCTCCAGTGAAGCCAAATTCATATTTCTTTGGAGCTGACGGGAATGTTTTGTTGTTGCAATATTTACATTCTGCAATTATTGCCACAACTTCGATTGTTTTATACTCCAGCTACTTATCCTCCTTCTTCTTGCCGCCTCCTTTGCTGTTGAGAATATACCCTCCGAAAACCCCCCCACTGTTCCTTGTCTTTCGCCCAGTTGACCACAAACTCATTTCAGCTGGATTGGTAAATGGACCCCTTCAATTAACTCATTTTGATCAATTTTGTGCGTGCAGTATCGGTGACGTCAGGAATCTATTCAGTGCCGACATCAATATGATTGTTTCCTTCCAGTTTTCTCCCTTCATCTCCTGATGGTGGTCATTCATATTTAGGGGGCATAGTTTCAGAATAAGACGGAGATGAGGAGGAATTTCTTTTCTCAGAGGGTCGTGAATCTGTGGAATTCTCTGCCCCAGAAAGCTGTGGAGGCTGAGTCTTTGACTATATTTAAGGTGGAGATAGACAGATTTTTGAACGATAAGGGAGTCGAGGGTTATGGGGAGCGAGCAGGGAAGTGGAGTTGAGGCCAAGATCGGATCAGCTAGGATCTTATTGAATGGCGGAGCAGGCTCGAGGGGCCAAATGGTCTACTCCTGCTCCTATTTCTTATGTTATGTTCATATCGGATATGCCTCTACTGGCATTCGAATTCCTCCAGTCCCTTACCTAAGTGGCCATTTTAATAGGTTTGTCCTTCCCTTGCTCTCATCACTGCTAAAACCCTCTGACCAGACTTAGATGCACTCCACTCGAACTCTCCGAGCTCCACATTTTACAGACTTCAACTGGTCCAACACTCTGCCATCCGCATGCTGTTGTGGGATAAGTTCCACTTACGATCATGAGCAGAAAGGAAAAATCTTCTGGTCCATCCAGCCCATCGCTTCTATTCATGCCAACCTACATCTTCTCCTTGTGCCCCAATTTATCAAACTTGAAATATTCATTCTCATTTTTACAAATCCTCCATGGCCTTCACCTCCTGTTCCCATCTGGGCCTTTCAATCCTCTGACTCTGCCACCATCAGTAGTTTTCTACCATCTCGGCCCTGCTCTTTGGA
This sequence comes from Pristiophorus japonicus, assembly GCF_044704955.1. Classification (NCBI taxonomy): domain Eukaryota; kingdom Metazoa; phylum Chordata; class Chondrichthyes; family Pristiophoridae; genus Pristiophorus; species Pristiophorus japonicus. The sequence goes on along the minus strand of NC_091987.1, from coordinate 210,644,691 downwards.
AGGCCCTTCCCAAACCCTTCCACTTCTAATACGTTTCCCAATTTTAAAAAGTTGGCTCAAGGTCTATCTTTGTGATCATGCCTTTGTGTCCTCTCTCCTAACTCTTTTTCACAACTGCTTAAAGTCTGCTTTTCATGTTAAAGACACCATATCAGGTCTTGTTGTGTCAGCTGTGGCTCAGTACATAGCACTCTCACCCAGTCAGAAGGTTGTGGGTTCAAGTCCCACTCCAGGGACTTGAGTACAAAAAAATCTAGGCTGACACTCCAGTGCGGTGCTGAGGGAATGATGCACTGTCGGAGGTGCCGTCTTTCGGATGATATATTAAACTGAGACCCTGTCTACCCTCTCAGGTGGGCGTAAAAGATCCCATGGCACTATTTTGAAGAAGAGCAGGGAGGGTTATCCCCAGTGTCCTGGCCAATATTTATCCCTCAATCAACATAACAAAAAAACAGATTATCTGGGTCATTATCACATTGTTGTTTGTGGCAGCTTGCTGTGCGCAGATTGCTACATTACAACAGTGACTACACTCCAAAAGTACTTCATTGGCTGTAAAGCGCTTTGAGACATCCGATGGTCATGAAAGGCGCTATATAAATCCAAGTCTTTATTCTTCTTCCTCTGTGGCCAGTAGAGACTAGAGGAGATCACACGCTCTTTGACATGGCAATTAAAATCTTGCTTCCACTCACATCTAACTCAAAGTGTTATTGGTGTTTAATTTGAAGTATTGTCAATGTATTAGTGAATTATCCCCCACTCTTCTGAGCCTAGAACTTTCAAGCATCAATATTTGTTTCCATACACACCATTATAACTGAATTAGATACTTTAATAGAAGTACACTGATGTACAATTAGTAAGATGTGTGGATAGCAAAGCAATAAATGTCCCTAATTATCCCGGGGCCATTGGAGGGCGCAATGTGTGGGGGCATACCACTTCAGGGAACAGCGTGTGATGTTGCAGGAGGGTGATGGCTGATTGCACTGCGGACAGGTACAGCAGGAGTGGCGAAGGAGCAGCAAGAGTTTGTCGAGGGAAGTGACCGGGACCCAGGAGAGGTGTGAATTTGAGACCCAGAAGAGGCGAGGGCCCGGGGGCAACACGGGCCAGCCCACACTGCGATATGTGTGTGCACTAGGTCCGTGCAGCAGAGTTGGTCTCCAGTTGTCTTGGTTAATCCTTGCCACTGGACCAAGACCTAGCTCTCGCAAGCCCGTGTGGTGGCTGATGGGCAACGACCACCAAACTTAAAAAAAAATCTACTCGCAGGCATCTTCCACCCTTCAGGTTGTGGAATATTAGGTCCTTAATTGAAACACCTGTGAACTCATCCCTTTTTGGCGTGGAAGCAAGTCATCCTCGCTTCGAGGGACTGCCTATGAAGATGAAATACAACAAAATCTTGACTTTTTACACATGTAGAACTAGATATTTTTGCTACTGTTTTCCCTTTCAATGCTCTTCGCTCCACTCCACTCCTTAAGATGCTGACTCACACCGAGATACATTTCCACAGGCACCATCTGCCATCCAGTATTTCGCCCATATGGCTGATCTTTCTGTGAGAGCCTAGACTGTAAATCCTAATACTGTCGCGACCTGCTATCCATAAACCACCAGACAGACATATACACAAGTGGAGAACTGTGAAGTTATCCACTGTGGTGGGAAAAATATAAAAGCATAATATGTTTTAAATGACGAGAGATTGGAAAATGTTGGTGTTCAGAGGGACCTGGGTGTCCTTGTACACGCATCACAGAAAGTTAACCTACAGGTACAGCAAGCAATTCGGAAAGCAAATAGTATGTTAGCCTTTATTACAAAAGGATTAGAGGATAAAAGTAAACAAGTCTTACTGCAATTACATAGGGCTTTAGTTAGACCACACCTGGAGTGTTGTGTGCAGTTTTGGTCTCCTTACATAAGGAAGGATATACTTGCCTTAGAGTTAGTGCAACGAAGGTTCACCAGATTGATTCCTGAGATGGAGGTATTTTCCTATGAGGAGCGCTTGAGTAGACTAGGCTTATCATCATTTATTCATAGAGATAACTCTACAAGAGTTTAGAATAATGAGAGGTGATCTCGTTGAAACATATATAATTCTTAAGGGGCTTGACAGGGTAGATGTAGGGAGGAGGTTTCCCCTGGCTGGGGATTCTAGAACCAGGGGTCACATTCTCAGAATAAGGGGTCGGCCATTTAGGACTGAGATGAGGAGAAATTTCTTCAGAGGTGAATCTTTGGAATTCTCTACCCCAGAGAGCTGTGGATGCCCCGTCATTGAGTATATTCAAAGAGAGAAAGACTTGCATTTATATAGCACCTTTCATGACCACCGGACATCCCAAAGCGTGTTACAGCTAACATGGTACTTTTTGAAGTGTAGCCACTGTTGTAATGTAGGAAGACAGAGATCAATGGATTTTTGGACATTAAGGGAACCAAAGGATATGGGGATAGGGCAGAATGGTGGAGTTGAGGTCGAAGGTCAGCCAGGATCTTATTGAATGGCAGAGCAGGCTTGAGGGACCAAATGGCCTACTCCTGCTCCTCATACTTGGGTTCTTACTTTCCCATAGGAGCCATTGGATTGGTAGAAGGAGTGGGAACCAGAGCCATGCACTTTAAACAAAATTCTCCTTGCCAAGGGGCTCTGCGATCAATTCCAATGCCCCTACTGCTTCCTGAGCAAGAACAAATAACATGGCACAGACTGGGAGATATAGATTTGCGTAAAGTGGGTGAACACATTACATTTTCTTTGATGTGTGCATTAAAATATTGTATTACAAATTTTTCTGTATACTGTAGAGAACATTCCATTGAAAGAAAGAGTGGTGCAGAAATTCGAAAGGCTGATGGGGCCCACTACTTAGAAGCCATTATGGGAAAAGGTGGCTCAGCTGTACTCTGTAATGTATGCCATGAAACTCCATGTGTTAGTGGAATTACCAGCCACCTCTCTCGTTAACCACTCAACAAACTGATTTATTGATTGATCTGTTTCTTGAGGCAAGGCAACATGACCCAAACAATCCCACGCCCCATCTATCTCCTGCATCTCGATGAATAATTGATGATTAAGGTATCTTCACAAGAGACAGCCACTCTGTGTGGACGCTAATTTATTAAAATGATGTTAGCTCTAGTCTGCCGTGACTCATTAGGTAGATTGGACGTAAACAATCAAGAACTGCGGCCCACTCTGTTGGTTAGATGGTCCCGATGGATTGCAAATGATCCATGGCGCTATAAATGTAAGGTAGAGTCTTCTTCTGGTGTCCTAGTCAAGATTCTTCGAATACGACCAGAAATAGAGCAACCTGTGAGTCATCTCATTGTTGTTTATGGGATCTTGCTGTGTGCAAAATGGCCGCCGAATTTCAGCTGAGAGGCGAAACTGAGGCCCCGCCTTCCCCCTCAGGTGAATGCAGAAGATCCCATGGCGCTATTCAAAGACGGGAAGGGCCAATGTTCATCGCGTAACCAATGCCTAAAAAAAAATGCATGGCCTGGTCATTTACTTAATTGCCGTTTGTGGGAGCTTGCTGTGCGCACACTGACTGCCGCGTTTACTACATTACAACAGTGACTACATTGCAAATGTACCTAATTGAGTGTAAAGTGCTTTGGGACACAAGAACATAAGAACATAAGAATTAGGAGCAGGAGTAGGCCATACGGCCCCTCGAGCCTGCTCCGCCATTCAATATGATCATGGCTGATCTGATCATGGACTCAGCTCCACTTCCCTGCCCGCTCCCCATAACCCCTTATTCCCTCATCGCTCAAAAATCTGTCTATCTCCGCCTTAAGTACATTCAATGACCCAGCCTTCACAGCTCTCTGGGGCAGAGAATTCCATAGATTTACAACCCTCCGAGAGAAGAAATTCATCCTCAGCTCAGTTTTAAATGGGCGGCCCCTTATTCTAAGACCATGTCCCCTAGTTTTAGCTTCCCCTATGAGTGGAAATATCCTCTCTGCATCCACCTGATCGAGCCCCCTCCTTATCTTATAAGTCCTGAGGCTGTGAAAGCCGCTATATGCATGCTACTTCTAGCTCTCGTAGGGTGTCAAACCTGGGTCTGTGGATCCTTGGGGGCATGCAAAGGATTTCCAGGAGGTTTGCCAGTTCATTGTACTTCTGTCCGTTTGGGCCAGTCATGTCAGCGCTGCAAGAAGGGTCTCAAGATATCTGTATTCCATATGTTTCTGGATTTTTCACTTGCCATGCATCATTTGAGTATTTTGCCATCAATGAGACTATAAGTGAAAGAGAGGGAAGGAACATGTGTTCCCTCCACAAACCGGTTCAAGATGGGTATTGGCCGAGGTTAGAGCTGGTTTCTGGTCTGTCTAACCGGGTAAAACGAATGTAATAGGTTGTTAAGTCTGTAATGTACTTATGAATGACTCCATGAGGCAATGTGTTGTACTCAAACTGTAGTGACCTTGGTCCTTTATTCGTAACTCCAGACTGAGGCACAAGCATGGTGAGCAGCCTTTTATACTAGGCCCTGCACACCTATGAGGGTGACCCTCAGGTCTCCCACCTCAGTGCCCTCTGGTGGACAGTCTCTGCCACAGGGCCAGGAAACCAGTTGCACCCTCTAGTGGTGCCAGTATAGTATATACACAGTGTAAACCTTAGTGCATCAGGTAGCAAGTCTTCATCTTATGCAACTATACAGTGACTGCACAGAGAGTATATCTGTAGTCTACCGTGAACTCGTCCTTTTTTGCCGTGGAATCAAGAGGGACCGCCTTTGATGATATATAACATAGAGAATGAAAATAAAGACTACCTAAGAGAGATTACATGTGTCTAGAGCACTCCTAGCATCTGTTTCAACACTAACCATCCTGGAAAGACTGGCTATTCAGACTGTAGTATCTGACGTTTCTCCTCTCACTCTTCGTTGTCTTCATTTAAGTGTCCAGTAGCAGCCTCAGCTTCTCTCCTTCATACAACTTATTTCCACCTATAAAGGAAGGCCCTTGCAAACACGCTCTTAATGTAATGCACTGTATGTAAAGTGCTTTCAGAAGTTTCAGGGAGAGATTTTAAGGCTCGGCGTAAATCTTTTCCTTTAAGCAGGAGCTGTAACCTCTTGAAAACCAATATTTATCCAATGCTTTTTGGCATAAAGTACAAGTGTGCCTTGATAAATTAGTGCTTTTTTTATTCGTTCCTGTGTTATGGGCGTCGCTGGCAAGGTCGGCATTTATTGCCCATCCCTAATTGCCCTTCAAGAAGGTGGTGGTGAGCTGCCTTCTTGAACCACTGCAGTCTGTCTGGGGAAGGTACTCCCACAGTGCTGTTAGAAACATAGAAACAGAGAAAATAGGTGCAGGAGTAAGCCATTCGGCCCTTCGAGCCTGCACCGCCATTCAATATGATCATGGCTGATCATGCAACTTCAGTACCCCATTCCGGCTTTCTCTCCATACCCCTTGATCCCTTTAGCCGTAATGGCCACATCTAACTCCCTTTTGAATATATCTAACGAACTGGCCTGTGGTAGAGAACTTTTTGTGGTAGAGAATTCCACAGGTTCACAATTCTCTGAGTGAAGAAGTTTCTCCTCATCTCGGCCCTAAATGGCTTACCCCTTTATCCTTAGACTGTGACCCCCGGTTCTGAACTCCCCCAACATCGGGAACATTCTTTCTGCATATAACCTGTCCAATCCCATCAGAATTTTATATATTTCTATGAGATCCTCTCTCATTCTTCTAAATTCCAGTGAATATAAGCCTAGTTGATCCAGTCTTTCTTCATATGTTAGTCCTGCCATCCCAGGAATCAGTCTGGTGAACCTTCGCTGCACTCCCTCAATAGCAAGAATGTCCTTCCTCAGATTAGGAGACCAAAAGTGTACACAATATTCCAGGTGAGACCTCACCTAGGCCCTGTACAACTGCAGTAAGACCTCCCTGCTCCTATACTCAAATCCTCTCGCTATGAAGGCTAACATGCTATTTGTCTTCTTCACCGCCTGCTATACCTGCATGTCAACTTTCAATGACTGATGTACCATGACACCCAGGTCTCGTTGCACCTCCCCTTTTCCTAATCTGTCACCATTCAGATAATATTCTGCCTTCCTGTTTTTGCCACCAAAGTGGATAACCTCACATTTATCCATATTATACTGCATCTGCCATGCATTTGCCGACTCACCTAACCTGTCCAAGTCACCCTACAGCCTCTTAGCATCCTTCTCACAGCTCACACATGGGGCCCAAGTTTCCACATGATTTGCGCCTGATTTTTAGGAGCAACTGGTGGAGAACGGACTATCTTAGAAATCGCAATTCTCCACATTTTTTTTTCTGCAGTTCTAGTCAGGTAGAACAGTTCTACTTTGGAACAGAATTTTTTCTTCAAAAGGGGGCGTGTCTGGCCACTGACGCCTGATTTCAAAGTTTCCACAGTGAAAACGTACTCCAAACTAAGTTAGAATGGAGCAAGTGAAGATTTTTGTAGAACTGAAAAAACCTGTTCTACACATTAAAAAAATCAGGCGCAGGTTACAAATTAGGCGTCCAGAACGAGGTGGGGGGGGAGGGGGGGGGAAGGGAACTCATTAAATTATACAATAAATCCTTATTTATACTTCTACAAATATTATACAAATAAATCCAACCTGAATAAACATTTATAAGCAAAGAAAAGATTAAATAAACCATCTTCCTACCTGTGTGAAAGTGCTTCAGGCACGGAGAATTCTGCAGCCGTTCGTTCCCGCAGGGGGGGGTGGGAGGAGGGGGAGGAGGGGGAGGCGCCCGTTCTTTCCCGCGGGGGTGGGGGGGAGGCGCCCGTTCTTCCTGCGGGGGGGGGGGAGGCGCCCTTTCTGCCCGCGGGGGGGGGGGGGAGGGGAGAAGAGGAGAGGAGGCACCCATTCTTTCCCGCGGGGGGGAGGAGGCGCCCATTCTTTCCCACGGGGGGGAGGAGGCGCCCGTTCTTTCCCGCGGGGGGGGGGGGGGGGGAGAGGAGGCGCCCGTTCTTCCCGCGGGGGGGAGGGTGGGGAGGAGACAGTGAGAAGGCTGCAGTGAGATGTACTGATGGCAATGTGCTTTTATTAAAAAAATGTTCAAAAATTAAACAGCTACAAAGAACTACAAAAATGGCCGAGTGCCAATGTTTTTTTCACACTGAGCATGCGCGACGCTCCAACGCGCACGCGCAGCGTTGCCGGCAGGAAAAAAACTAATTTAAATAGTACCCGCCCCCTCCCACTTACAAAATTGGCGCGAGTTTAGGCTCCGCCCCCCTGGGCGCCGCGCCAGGCAGACAAGGAACTGCAGAACGCTCCAGAATCGCGAGGTTCTTTTTAGGCGCGAAAAACGGGCGCCCAGCTCGGAGAGGCGCCCGTTTTTTATCGTGTGGAAACTTGGGCCCATGGAGAGGGAGTGCCAGGATTTTGACCCAGTGACGATGAAGGAACGGCCGATATATTTCCAAGTCAGGAAGGATGGTGTGTGACTCGGAGGGGAACGTGGAGGTGGTGGTGCTGCCCTTGTCCTTCTAGGTGGTAGAGGTCGCGGGTTTGGGAGATGCTGCCGAAGAAGCCTTGGCGAGTTGCTGCAGTGCATCTGATGGTACACACTGCAGCCACGGTGTGGATTAGATGTCAAGGAAAGCACAAGTGTGATGATGTTGTCGTGTGATGTGCCACTGTGAGGTATGATGGCCATTTGATAGTGTGGTTCCCACCATGTGAGCTCCCTACCTCCCCCTTTGGAGAAAGTGATAAATTGAAGCCCTCTCTCTCTGTCAGAGTCCTTGTTGAAATGAGTTGATGCATCCACATCAACAACAACAACTTGCATTTATATAACGCCCTTAACACAGTAAAACATCACATAGCGCTTCACAGTAGCGTTTTGAAATTAAATTAGACATCATCCAGGGTTAAAGGGGTCAAGTTATGAGGGCATGTTGGATGGAGTTACGATACAGGTCAGCCATGATCTAATTGAATGGCAGAACAGGCTCGAGGGGCTGAATGGCAGCATAGGAACAGTAGGCCAACTGCCTAGAATGTAGACCTCGATTGGCAATCTCATTGAGGCTCCAAAATGCCTGATGTGGGAACAGGGACAGTCTTCAGAGGCTGCGCTGAGATACATTATTGGCGCAGAGTAGAGGGAGCTTTACTTTACATCGAATCCACACGACACCTGATGTGGCCACGCTTAATGCTGGTCCTCGGTGCCTGGAATAGGAAATGTTCCAATTCCCAGCCAAAAAAAACCCTTCACCTTGATAAGCACAAACTTCAGCAAATCATTTATTTTACATAATAATAGAAATCTACCTTCCCCATGGGAGGGAGAGCACAAAGTGGGAGACAAGTCAACCCAAGCCGTTCCCATGCACCGTCTTACGATCTTTATCGAACAGCAACATAGAAGACCTGGAAAAATGTCCATTATTTCCCCGCTTGATTGGAAATGGTGATTGGCAAGGGAGAAACTAAAGAGAAATACTATTGACTGCTAAGAAAAATACAGGAGATAGCAAGCTCTCTTGAAGCAGCAGCACATGGCAGCAATGCATGGTAGAGCCTGGATACTTGCTGATTCCCCACAGCCCCGAACATCTAATGTCTATCTCGTCACTGCTGGGATGCACCAAATACACACCAGGCACTTATCCACAGGGAGCTAAAGAAAATCACATCCTTAAGTGCCTCTGCAGAGGAGGGAATGGAGCTCATAGTGATTTTAATAGATCTGCCCGATTCACTTTCATTTTAGGAAGGCTGTATAACATAAGGACGTAAGAAATAGGAGCAGGAGTAGGCCATGCGGCCCCTCGAGCCTGCTCCGCTATTTAATACGATCATGGCTGATCCGATCATGGACTCAGCTCCACTTCCCTGCCCGCTCCCCATAACCTTTTATTCCCTTATCAGTTAAGAAACTGTCTTAAATTTATCCAATGTCCCAGCTTTCACAGCTCTCTGAGGCAGCAAATTCCACAGATTTACAACCCTCTGAGAGAAGAAGTTCCTCCTCATCTCAGTTTTAAATGGGCGGCCCTTATTCTAAGATTATGCCCTCTAGTTCTAGTCTCCCCTATCAGTGGAAACATCCTGTCTGCATCCACCTTGTCAAGCCCCCTCATAATCTTATACATTTCTATAAGATCACCTCTCATTCTTCTGAATTCCAATGTGTCGAGGCCCAACCTCCTCAACCTTTCCTCATGTCAAGCCCCTCATCTCCGGAATCAACCTAGTGAACCTTCTCTGAACTGCTTCCAAAGCAAATAGATCCTTTCTTAAATATGAAAACCAAAACTGTGCGTAGTATTCTATAGAGTGTCAGTGGCTCAGTGGATAGCACCCTCACCTAAGCCCTGCTCATTAAGAGATGGCAGTGTGTGATGGGACTGTGTAGAGGGAGCTTTGGAGCAGCGTGGACAAGACCAAGGGAAGGTGCAGCACGGGCCAATAGCGAGGCTGTGAGGTAGTGAGGCTCACATTGCGTTCTATAAATTCCTCGTAGACAGAGGTCCTGTGGGAAGGAGGAAGGAAGGAGGACAGCAGGAGTATGTTTGAGTTTGTGTGTATATATTGGTACATGCGGCAGAGCTGGTCTCCAGTCATCTTGGGTCCCTTTGCCACTGGACCAAGACCTTGCTCCGTCAAGCCCGCGTGGTGGCTGGTGTGCAACGGCCACCCCACATTAAAAGAATTCACGCACAGGCATCTTCCACCGTCTAAAATGAGTTCATCAGTCACCTGAGTACTCACTTTTATGTCCCCTAGTTCTAGTCTCCCCCATCAGTGGAAACATCCTCTCTGCATCCACCTTGTCGAGTCCCCTCATAATCTTATACGTTTCGATAAGATCACCTCTCATTCTTCTGAATTCCAATGTGCAGAGGCCCAACCTTTCCTCATGTCAAGCCCCTCGTCTCCAGAATCAACCGAGTGAACCTTCTCTGAACTGCCTCCAAAGCAAATGTATCCTTTCTTGAATATGAAAACCAAAACTCTGCGCAGTATTCTATCGAGTGTCAGTGGCTCAGTGGCTAGCACCCTCAACTAAGCCCTGCTCATTAAGGGAAGCAAGTCATTCTCGACCCCCGAGGGACTGCCTATGACGATGATGAGCACCCTCGCCTCTGGGTTCAAAGTCCCACTCCAGAGACTCGAGCACAAAAATCTAGGCTGAAATACCAGTGCAGTGCTGAGCGCATGCTGCAGTGTCAAGAGGCACTGTCTTTCGGATGAAACGTTAAACCAAGATGCTGCTCTCTCAGGTGGACATAAAAGATCCCATGATACTATTTCGATATTCATTATCACATTGCTGTTTGTGAGAGCTTGCTTGTGCGCAAATTGGCTGCTGTGTTTCCTACAAGAAGTACTTCATTGGCTGTAAAGCGCTTTGGGACTTCCAGTGGTCGTGAAAGTCGCTAGATAAATGCAGATCTTTTTTCGTGGGCTGCTGTAAGCGAGGAATCCGTCATTGAGGTTGTTATGCATGTCATGGGTCAAGGAGTGTGCACAATGAACTGGAAATGATAAAGCTCTCTTCCAAACTGTCATCTATTCTAATACACTCCTGAGCAACCTGTTCAGTGCGGCCTTTGCCGAGATCTGGGGCTAAGTCCTGTGTTGCCTTCTCAGCTGCCATTGGTGCAGAGCTCATGAAGACCAGAGAATGAACTCTGCGAAGAGTTTTATCCTGGCATTTAAAAAAAAAAACGAAAGATGATACAAGGCAGTAATCAGGGCTCATACAAATACTTAATTCAAGCATTAATTGGACATTTTCAAAGAGTTCGTAAAGGCCCTGGTTTAAAATTAATCCACATAATTAACTTTAAAACTTAAATTTGGCCAAATGCAATTTTGTACTTGTGAAATACGTCAGTACTTTTAATTCATGAGATATTACAATATTTATAACGAGTCTATTTTAAACAGAGCCAGTTTCTTTTTGACAGCCCATGCTGCTGTATTCGTAATCACTGCAGGTAGGTGTGAGAAATGGAAAGAATATGAAATGAACAGCAGAAAAATGTGAGGAGCTACAGGAAAGAGGGGAAAAGCGAAATGATGAAGAGAAGTCCGGGTTTGAAGAAATAATTTAGGTTGTCTTATTTTTATTTATTTGATCACAGGATGTGGGCATCGCTGGTAAGGACAGCAGTTATTGCCCGTGAGAAGGTGGTGGTGAGCCGCTTTCTTGAACCACCAGTCCGTGTGGTGAAGGTGCTCCCACAGTGCTGAGTAGCTCACTAGGCTATTTCAGTGGGCTGTTGAGAGTCAATTACATTGCTGTGGGTCTGGAGTCACATATAGGCCAGACGGGTAAGGATGGCAGATTTCCTTCCCTAAAGGACAGCTCGATAGCATACTTGCATTGGAGGCTGTTCAGAGAAGGTTCACTAGGTTGATTCCGGAGATGAGGGGATTGACTTATGAAGATAGGTTGAGTAGTTTGGGCCTATATTCATTGGAGTTCAGAAGAATGAGAGGTGATCTTATCGAAACATATAAGATAATGAGGGGGCTCAACAAGGTGGATGCAGAGAGGATATTTCCACTCGTAGGGGAAACTAAAACTTGGGAACATAGTCTTAGAATAAGGGGCTGCCCATTTAAAACTGAGATGAGGAGGAATTTCTTCTCTCAGATGGTTGTAAATCTATGGAATTCTCTGCCCCAGAGAGCTGTGGAGGCTGGATCATTGAATATATTTACAGCGGAGATAGACAGATTTTTGAGCGATAAGGGAGTAAAGGGTTATGGCGAGCGGGCAGGGAAGTGGAGCTGAGTCCATGATCAGATCAGCCATGATCTTATTGAATGACGGAGCAGGCTCGAGGGGCCAAATGGCTGACTCCTGCTCCTATTTCTTATGTTCTTATGTTCACCTCCGTGAAATGATTGTTGGTTCAAGTCCCACTCCAGGACCTGAGCACAATCAGGAGGCTGATACTCCAGCCCAGTACTGATGGACCGCTACTGTTGGAGGTGTTGTTCCACCTGCCTGTTCAGAAGGATGACACCAGATTCCATAGAACTATTTGAAGAGAAGCAGCAAGTTCTTTGCACCAACATATCCTGCTTCAACCAGTAACATGTACATAGACATGTCAGTGTCAACTGTGGCACAGTCACCTCTGAGTTAGAAGGTTGTGGGTTCAAGTCCCACTCCAGGGACTTGAGCACAAAAATCTAAGCTGACTCTCCAGTGCAGTGCTGAGGGGATGCTGCACTGTCGGAGGTGCCGTCTTTCAGATGAAGCGTTTGCTCTTCAAGTGGATGTGAAAAATCTCATGAAGAAGAGCAGGGGAGTTATCCCCGGTGTTCTGGCAAATATTTCTCCCTCAATCTTTTATATATGCAGACTATAGATATACTCTCTGTGTAGTCACTGTATAGTTGCATAAGATGGAGACTTGTTACCTGATGTACTATCAATAAGGTTTATACTGTGTACATACCATGCTGGCACCACTAGAGGGTGCAACTGGTGGAGACCAGGGTTTCCTGCCCTGGTGGCAGGGGCTGTATAAAAGGGTAGCCACCATGCGGCTGCCTCACTTGGAGTTACGAATAAAGGACCAAGGTCACTACAGTTTGAGTACAACACATTGCCTCATGGAGTCATTCACAAGTACATTACAGACATAACCCAATCAACATAACAAAAACAGATTATCTGGTCATTATCACACTGCTGTTTGTGGGAGCTTGCTGTGCGGAAATTGGCTGCTGCATTTCCTACACTCCAACAGCAACTACACTTCATAGTACTTCATTGGCTGCAAAACGTTTTGAGATGTATGGTAGTTGTGAAAGACGTTATATAAATGCAAGTCTTTCTTTTCCTTAGGTAAGGAGACCAAAACTGTACATGGGAGAGTGGTGTTGCCTAAACCCTTTCATTTTTTTAATAAAGGTGCATTTTTACCTGTTGTCCAAATGTGCAGATTATATGATCTCCTGCGGCATTGCTCATAGGAAGTTGAGTTCAAGTGAGCTTTTTGTGGAGGTGGCAGGAGATTGCAGGGATAATTGGATCAGGGTGTAAACATAATTCAGCTACTATTTTAAAGTCATATATTCTGTCCTTATTTTTATAAAGTACTTTGTTTCTCTCCCATCATGTGAAAATTGAGAGTCACGATCCAGTGTGGTCGTGCAAAGAGTTATTTAGAACCTAGAAATAGACCATTCGGCCCAACTGCTCCGTGTTGGTGTTTATGCTCCACACGAGCCTCCTCCCACCCCTCGTCTTCTCACCCTGTCAACATATCCTTCTTCCTCAGCTGAAATGGCATTGTGATCCAAAGTAGGCAGACATCATTCAGTCCCCAATTCCGCACTTATTTTTGCACAGTGAATTCCTATGTTCAAATTTATAATGGCATCTTAACTATGTAAACCTGTCACACTGTAATTACACCCTCCTGCCAATAATGGCGCCACTGGGCAAGGCTATAATTACGTGACAATAATGCGACAATTTTTCTCTCTAAATGCGAACACTCAGAAGAGATTTTCTAGAATTGTACCAGGGATGGGGGACTTCAGTTATATGGAAAAGCTGGGGTTGTTTTTCCCTGAGAGCAGAGAGGGTTAAGAGAAGATTTGATAGAAATGTTCAAAATCATGAATGCTTTTGATAGAGTAAATAAGGAGAAACTATTTTCAGTGGCAGAAGGGTTGATGACATAGATTTAAGGTGACTGGCGAAAGAACCAGAGGGCGACATGGGGGAACATTTTTTACGCAGCGAGTTGTTGTGATCTGGAATGCGCTGCCTGAAAGGGCGGTGGAAGCAGATCCAATAGTGAGTTTCAAAAGGGCATTGGTTAAAAACTGGGAGGCGAAACATTTACAGGGCTATGGGGAAAGCACAGGGGATTGGTTTGGATCACTCTTATAAAGAGCCAGCACAGGCACGATGGGCCGAATGGCCTCTTTCTGTACTGTATCTTTCGATGACAGTTGAGAAGAGGAAAAGATAACAGGAAATATGGGCAGACATATGCAGCGGTCTCCAGTGCAAGACTGGACCCTCGGAGATTTGGGCCGTTTACGTTGAAGTTATAGTGGGTGATTGAGAGAACCCTGCAAAACTTTTCCCTGGGGATTATTTTTTAATATGTTATAGCTTTATAGTTCAATAGCAACACCTACAGAAACTTAGGGAGTGGAGTTGCTGGGAATGTAGGAGTTTCTCTACAGCATAGGCTAGAGAACCGGGAGATGCATAACTTATAGAGTCATAGAATGATACAGCACCGAAGAAGGCCATTCGGCCTATCGTGCCTGTGCGGGGCGAATGGGAACTTGAGGGTGTAATTAGAGAGTGACATATTTACATAGGTAGCTTCCATTGTAAATATCGACATAGGAATTCGTAATGGAAAAAGATTGTCAGGGATAAGATTTTTGATATATTACAGCTGATAAAATGTCCACGATTATTAAGGGGCATCCCAGCTTTTTTGTCTTGATAGGTTGCACTGATATGTATTGTGGAGCCTTGTGTTCCCATTAATTTGCAAAATGAGAACATAAGAAATAAGAGCAGGAGCAGGCCATTCGGCCCCTTGAGCCTGCTCCACCATTCAATGAGATCATGGCTGATCTTCTACCTCAACTCCACTTGCCTGCACTATTCCCATATCCCTTGATTCCCTTAATATTCAGAAGTCTAGCAATCTCTGTCTTGAATATGCTCAACGACTGAGCCTCCAAGATTCACAACCCTCAGAGTGAAGACATTTCTCCTCATCTCAGTCCTAAATGACTGACCCCAATATTCTGAGACTGTGACCCCTGATTCTGCCTGAAAGGGTGGTGGAAGCAGATTTAACAGTAGCAGAAGGATATGTAGATATTCGAAGGATATGTAGATAGGGTTATATAAATAAAATGGGAGGAGGTTCACGCGGAGCATAAACACCGGTATAGACCAGTTGGGTCGAATGGCAGGTTTCTGTGCTGTAAATTCTTATGTTTCCATGGTGCTATCAGCTCTTGGTGGGACCCACCATTGAAAAACAATATATTTAAATTCCTATTATTTGCAAGTATAAAGCATGTGGAGATAGTTGTTGAGCAAGTGTGAAAAACCCCTTAATGTTCACGTGGGGTGGGGTTTCAATGTATGTGTATTTCCGTTTTAAATGAGATAGAGAAGTCCTGCCCTTTCTAATAACATTACCTTGACTGGAGGACTTGTCAGTTTGACACAATACAGGCTGCTGTCTGATTTCTGTGTGGTTTTAAAAAGGAACAAAGAAGAAGACAAAAAAGAATGTGATATAACAGCAAACCACACAACTTAAACCTTCCAGACCGGTGACTTAATGTGGGGCTGTTTTAAGAATTTAATATTTATATTTAAAACGATATGCTGCAGCAACCAGGAATTCTGCAATTTCGGGATCATCAGCAATTTAATTGGGATTATTGTTTTTAAAAAAAACGTGATTTAAAGCAGGAAGGATTAAAGCTGGTTTGCCCACAAGAAGCATAGCTCTCTGAGCAGAGCAGAGGGTGTGTGCGTGTGTATGTGTGTCGGGAGCAGAATAATCGAGCTCTAACCTAATGTGGTCAGAGAGGGACGAAGCGACCATAGCAAAGACATCCCATCACTGTTGCAATCTACAACAAATCACACTGAGAACACAAAGGTATGTGAGAGGTTTGTCTGCAGGGTTGATTTAATAGATGCTGTTTTTTTTTAAATAATAATAAAAAAAATGTTTAAATCATTGCAGGTTTGCCAAATATATGTCGTAGATTGCTGCCAGTGCAAAAATTGTCTTTGCATCGATTTTAACAAATAATGTTGCGATGTTATGCAAAGGAAACGGTTACAATTTTTGACTCTGAAGGTGGGTTTAGCATTGAGAACTGGCTTCAGAGGTAGAGGTAGCGATGGGCATTGTGCTCTGTTCCACATCGTAGCCAAGGACATTCACGTTTCTCTTTCTTTACAAAAATATGGATTGTATCATGGGTCGATCCTCTCAACAAGATGATCCGTATTTACTCCGGTTTGAGGGAAGGGGGGGGAGGGGGATGTGGGGAGCTGATTGTAGACGAGAGAAAGAATGTGCTTGAATGGAATGTAACAGTTTTAGTAAAATGCTAAACCATCTTCCCTTCATGCATCATTGTGTCACAATCTTGCTGGTTTACATTCGTTCAGTGGAAGCTTTCAGGGGAATGATGAACTATAGTTTTGAGATTTATCATAATATTATTCATCAAGGTCTCAGCCTTTTGCTGAAGAGATTTGCACTCTGCCTGCAATAAGTGTCCAGTGTTTGGCAGGCATGCAGCCGATTAATAATTCAGTGGTCTATTTAAATCAATACTCTTACACAATCATTTATCTCCTGTTTCCTGTCTCCCCCAACCGCGCCCCTCGCCCCCACACTTTTTAAATGTCCACCCCCACCCTGTTGATTAGTCCCTGGCTTGCTTCCCTTTACTGAGAGGTCTTAATGAGGACTTTTTAAGAGCCACTGGCTTCACTCAATTAAGGTTTGGTGAATCTTTTATCTGCTGCGCCTTGCAGTGAGGCCGTTCTTATCAATGTGCTCCCAGCAGCTAAGGGATGGCCCATACGATCGAGCAGTGGACTGATATATGAGACCCAGATCAGTGTGTGCAATACTGAGCCGTACAAATTACAACGGCCCACACGCTTCAATCCCAGGTCTGTGGTGAGTGAGCCGATTTCAAATGTACCTGCAGGGTTGGGGCGGGCCCTTTCAGCGTCCAGGGGCAAAGGAGGCTAACCCGCTTTCAATTCCTGATCACTCTCCAGTGTCTGATGCTGCAAGTGTCGGTGTGGCCACAGGGTTTTGAGTGTCTCTCTGTGATGCTCCCCATGGTTCAATACTCGCAGTCGCAGCTCAAACCTGAAGAGGGGTCACTTGTGTGAAGTACCAGAGAGCTGGTTGACACCCGTTGACCTTTTCTGCAGAAGGAGGACCCAGCTTCAGGGTAATTGAGGGCAACAATTAGAAAGGAGGCCAGTTTGCTGTGAAGCAACGTCTTGGCAATTTCGAAATAATTTTGTTGTATTTATTTCTGAAAAGGCAGAGAATCCCCAATGTTACTGAGTGATTATAGAACCTCTACTAATAGTACGTCTGGTGCCATGGACACTTAGTGATGTTAATGAGGCGATGATCTCGCATTGAATAAAATGTTAAAATAATAGATGCTGATTTCTATCTCCTATTCAGTTGCGCTTTCTGGTGGTATGCATTTAACAAGATAGTTGTAGGAGAGTTCTCGCTTTCTGTCTTTCTCTTTCTCATCTGTTTTCCTCTCTCATTTCCCCTCTCTCCCTTTGCCCACTTCCATTCAATTTGTTGGCTGTAATAGAAACATAGAAACATAGAAACATAGAAAATAGGTGCAGGAGTAGGCCATTCAGCCCTTCTAGCCTGCACCGCCATTCAATGAGTTCATGGCTGAACATGAAACTTCAGTACCCCCTTCCTGCTTTCTCGCCATAACCCTTGATCCCCCGAGTAGTAAGGACTTCATCTAACTCCCTTTTGAATATATTTAGTGAATTGGCCTCAACTACTTCCTGTGGTAGAGAATTACACAGGTTTACCACTCTCTGGGTGAAGAAGTTTCTCCTCATCTCGGTCCTAAATGGCTTACCCCTTATCCTCAGACTGTGACCCCTGGTTCTGGACTTCCCCAACATTGGGAACATTCTTTCTGCATCTAACCTGTCTAAACCCGTCAGAATTTTAAACGTTTCTATGAGGTCCCCTCTCATTCTTCTGAACTCCAGTGAATACAAGCCCAATTGATCCAATCTTTCTTGATAGGTCAGTCCCGCCATCCCGGGAATCAGTCTGGTGAACCTTCGCTGCACTCCCTCAATAGCAAGAATGTCCTTCCTCAAGTTAGGAGACCAAAACTGTACACAATACTCCAGGTGTGGCCTCACCAAGGCCCTGTACAACTGTAGCAACACCTCCCTGCCCCTGTATTCAAATCCCCTCGCTATGAAGGCCAACATGCCATTTGCTTTCTTAACCGCCTGCTGTACCTGCATGCCAACCTTCAATGACTGATGTACCATGATTCGATGGAGAATGTGTTTGGCTGGTCTTCACCCCATTCCTAATGCGCATATTCTATATCTGCAACCATCATAGGGATGAGATTAGTGAGAATACTTGGAAATATGTCGTCCGTTCTTTCATCGTCGCAGGATCAAAATCCTGGAACTCCCTCCCTAACAGCACTGTGGGAGCACCTTCACCCCACGGACTGCAGCGGTTCAAGAAGGCGGCTCACCACCACCTTCTCAAGGGCAACTAGGGATGGGCAATAAATGCTGGCCCTGACAGCGACGCCCACATCCCAGGAATGAATTAAAAAAAAAAAAAAATTTTTTTTGCATGAGTTGTTTAAACCCCAGACTCTAAACCTGATATACCACCCAATTCATAATATGGCATACAAAAGCAAAATATTGCAGATGCTGGAATCTGGAATAAAAACAGAAAACGCTGGAAATCTCAGCAGGTCAGGCAGCATCTGTGGAGAGGAAGCAGAGTTAACGTTTCGGGTCGATGACCCTTTGTCAGGACCCGAAGCGTTAACAGTTGCTGCCTGACCTGCTGAGATTTCCAGTGTTGTCTGTTTTCATTCATAATATGGCGTGCCCTGGCAACACACAGCAGCTCCAATTGTTCAAATAACTTCCCAGTTTCACCTACCAAAGGATGGTTGTTGGAAACAGAAGTGTGGCATTGGTTTCGCAGACTTTCCATTTCTCTGCTTGGACCTGGGGAACATTGTCACGACCGAGCAGAGGCAGCTTCACTTTGCATCTGACTGACTGGGGAATGTTTAATGAAGGTTTTGGGTGCCTGAAATGGAAAATTTTTGCATTTTCCAGCGTGCGTGCAATTTTGAAAACAAAAATATACTTTGTTATCCCACTGTTGAGGTGCCATCTTTTGGATGAGACATTAAAACGAGGCCCCGTGTGCCCTCTCAGTGAAAAGATCCAACGTTATTGTTCAAAGAAGAGCAAGGAAATTCTTCTAGTGTCCTGGTCAACATTTATCTCACAACCAACATGCAAAGAATACATGACCTGCTCATTTATTAATTGCTGTTTGTGGGAGCTTGCTGTGCGCAAATTGGCCCCCACTTTTCCCACATTAGAAAATTGACTTCACTTCAAAAGTACTACATTGGCTGTAAAGCGCTCTGGGATGCCCTGAGGTCGTGAAATGCGCTATTATGAATGCAAGTTCTTCCTTTCAAACTGAAGTCTATGGATCCTCGGGGACCCACAAAGGATCCCCAAGGTGTTTCGTGAGCTCATTCTGTTTCTGTCTGTTTGGGCCAGTCATATCAGCGCTGCAAGTAGGGTCTCAAGAAATCTCTATTCGAAATGTGTTCTGGATTTGTTGACTTGCTAACGCATTATTTCTGCGTTTTGCCATCGATGAGACTATAAATGAAAGAGAGAGAAGGAACCTGTGAATCGTGGTGTTCCCCTCCAGCAACCAGTTCAAGAGCGGTATTGGCCAAGGTCATAGCTGGTTGCTGGTCTGTCTTACTGGGTAAAACGAATATAATCGAGAATGAACATAAAAACCACCTGGGAGAGATTACATGTGTCTCGAGCGCTCTCAGCATCTGTTTCAACATTAACCATTCTGGAAAGACTGGCTATTCGAATCCAGTCAGACTGCAGTATCTGACATATCTCTTTGTTATCTTCGTTAAGTGTCCAGCAGCAGTTTCAGCTTCTCTCCTTCACAAAGTTCATTTCCACCGATAAAGGTCTGCCCTTGGAAACGTGCTTCAGGTAGTCTTTAACGAGCAGTCATCTCCTGATACAGCATGGGGCTTGCATCAGCTTCCACTGTGAGTCGGTATGGAAATGAGGAATACTTATGTTCAGTCAGGCGAGTCAACTGATTCTTCAAGTTCCAAAGCTTCAAGGGACAGGCAGGAAAATTCTCAACGCTTGCTGCCATTGTGGGAATTGAAGTCTCAAAAGTCATTAGGAGCCCCTCAGATCTTTTAATGCTGATTTGTATATGAAAAGGAAGCGAGAAGAGAGCAGCTGTGCCCTTGGGAAGGAAGCAGCAACAGTGATGGCTTCAAGGAGACGAATGAGCTGTGCTTGGAAAGGTTAGCCAGGATCACAGAGCAAAGCAGCACTAGCCCGTGGAAGTGTAGCGCTGTTGGTGCAGTCAGCAATGCCAATTACCTCTGTGTGCTACTTAGCTCAGTGAGACACACAAGGACATACGTTGAGTTACATAATGGGGTAGGCTTTCACCTTGGCCACTTGGACAGTAGTCTGGTGGAGTGAAGCGCTTGTCCGTTGTAGAACCCGCTTGATTCACATCTCAATGAATATCGATGGGCTCTCCCAGATTACCACTTGGTGAAAATTACCCCGCCTTCCTTCCCCCCCCCCCCCCCCCCCCCCCCCCGCTGTCCTCCCGAACCACACACACACGCCCAGTCTTTCTAGCCAAACTTGCCACTTGAATGAAAAAGTGTACATTTAAGAATAACAGAATTAAATTTATCCGTAAGATTTGTGCTGGACTGGCTTTATTTATATATTTTTCTTTGCAAGTATGGCCCTCGATGAGAAATCTTTGCTGCAGTTTCCCTGTGTAACCTCTATTCAATCGGTTGTTGGTCTCGGACTGTTTGGTTAATTGGACTGGCAGTGTAATATGCCTTTGGTTTACATCGTATTGTCGATATGATCGGTGGTCTGCTCTTAATCGAGGTGCTGCTGTCTACGCCACTGGTTTCCATTGTATGCCAATCCTGGTATTGCATATGTGCAAAGTATTTGCTTCATGGGTTCTTTGCTTAAGAATTCATAGCAACACTTTGCTATTAAGAACTAGTTGGTTTATTAACAAAAGGTTTAACAATCACGCTGCACATTACCAGTTCATACACCCGACTCACAGCCACCTGCCTCATCGTGGATCCCCCAAACCCAACGGGCTGGGGTTTTATTGAGTCTTGTGAACATCGCGTGATTGGCTAAGACACTCCCAACTCAACAGCTCTCCCAACCTGTGAGCACACTCACCAGTGCATACATTACAATATGCATGTCTTGCATTGCAGTCATGTTAACATCATGGAATAGCTGCTCTTCAGCCTTCCTCTCTTGCTTGAGCTCACCCTCCTCCTGCTCTTGCCCATCACCCTGCTCTGCAGCCAGCCTGAAACACAAGCCTCTCATCCAAATCTCCATCTTGCTAGTTTCTCAGCAGTGAGCTGGGAAACCAGCTCTTGGTTGATTAAAGCAACATGTTGTGCTTTCACGGTATTTTCTCATGTATAGTGCATGTGTACATCCTCCCTCTCAATGTTATCAAATGCTCTTCCTCCTTTATACTAGCTTACACAAGGTTCAGCTGAGTGAAAATTTAAGAAGTCAAAGAATGAGGAGAAGGCAATGGAATCTTGGCCTTTATAGCAAAGGGGATGGAGTATAAAAGCAGGGAAGTCTTGCTACAGCTATATAAGGTATTGGTGAGGCCACACCTGGAATACTGCGTGCAGTTTTGATTTCCATATTTACGAAAGGATATACTTGCTTTGGAGGCAGTTCAGAGAAGGTTCACTAGGTGATTCTGGGGATGAGGGGGTTGACTTATGAGGAAAGGTTGAGTAGGTTGGGCCTCTACTCATTGGAATTCAGAAGAATGAGAGGTGATCTTGTCAAAACATATAAGATTATGAGGGGGCTTGACAAGGTGGATGCAGACAGGATGTTTCCACTGATAGGGGAGACTAGAATTAGAGGACATGATCTTAGAATAAGGGGCCGCTCATTTAAAACAGAGATGAGGAGAAATTTCTTCTCTGAGAGGGTTGTAAATCTGTGGAATTCGCTGCCTCAGAGAGCTGTGGAAGCCGGGACATTGAATAAATTTAAGACCAAGATAGACAGTTTCTTAACCGATAAGGGAATAAAGGGTTATGGAGAGCAGGCGGGGTAGTGGGCCTGAGTCCATGATTGGATCAGCCAAGATCTTATTGAATGGCGGAGCAGGCTCGAGAGGCCGTATGGCCTGCTCCTGCTCCTATTTCTTTATGTCCTTATGTTCAACAGAGCAGGGTAGCACTGGGGGAAATGAAAACCAGAGCGTGGCCGGAAGGGACAGAATGTATAAACATGAAAGTGGGGTCAAAGCAGGAAAAAAAGGGTTTAAAAAAAAAAAAAATTTTAAAACTCTTTATCTGAATGCATGCAGCATTCGTAACAAAATAGATGAGTTGACGCCACAAATAGATACAAATGGGTATGATCTGATAGCCATTACAGATATGTGGTTGCAAGGTGACCAATGCTGGGAACTAAATATTCAGGGTCCAATTCGGAGGGACAGACAGAAAGGAAAAGAAGGTGGGGTAGCTCGGTTAGTAAAGGATGAGATCAGTGCATTAGTGAGAAACGATATTGTCTCAGAAGATCAAGATGTTGAATCAGTTTGGGTGGAAATAATTAATAATAAGGGAAAAAAGTCGCTGGTGGACGGAGTCTATAGGCCCCCTAACAGTAGCTACACTGTTGGACGGAGTATAAATCAAGAAATAATGGAGGCTTGTAAAAAAAGAATGGCAATAATCATGGGTGATTTTAACCTTCACATTGATTGGACAAAGCAAATTGGCCAGGGTAATCTTGAGGAAGAGTTCATAGAGTGTATCCGGGAAAGGTTCCTTGAACAATACGTTGCGGAACCAACCAGGGAGCAGGCTATCTTAGATCTGGTACTGTGTAATGAGACAGGATTAATAAACAACTTCCTAGAACATAAGAACATAAGAAATAGGAGCAGGAGTAGGCCATTTGGCCCCTAGAGCCTGCTCCACCATTTAATATGATCATGGCTGATCCGATCATGGACTCGGGTCCACTTCCCTGCCCGCTCCCCATAACCCCTTATTCCCTTATTGGTTAAGAAATTGTCTTTCTCTGTCTTAAATTTATTCAATGTCCCGGCTTCCACAACTCTCTGAGGCAGCGAATTCCACTGATTTACAACCCTCTGAGAAAAAAATTCCTCCTCATCTCCTAGAATTTCCCCCTAAACTCAAATACCAGGACACCCCTCCCACTAATACCGGACCCCACCAGAATGAGGAGCCTGTACCTGCATTCCTGATGATGTGAGTAAAGTTCCATGCAGCCATCTGCTGGTACTTTCACCAGAAAATGTGTGGCTTTTTTTTTCCCCCCATAAAAAAATAGTTTTATCTGAAACCAAATGTGACAATTTCAGATTTGTCCTCAACGTTCCACCAACAGCAATCAAAGGAATGATCGAGTTGTTGTGGATTTGGTTGCGGGAGGAATATTGACCAGAAAAACAAGTGGGATTCCATGCTCCTTTTCAAATTGTAGCCATGAGACCAGCGGGATAGCTCTCTGATGGTGGTTGTAATGTACGCACCCATGCGAATGCTCACAGGTTTTTAGAGCTGTTGCATTGTAAGTGGCTTAGCCAGTCACGTGATGTTCACAGCACGTCGTTCCAGGTCTCAAACTTCATGTTAAAGGAGTGGAAGATGCCTGTGCGTGAGCTCTTTTAACCCCACACTGGCTTAGCTGGCAAGGGGGTCCAAGACGACTGGAGACCAGGCACTAGGGCCTAGTTGCCTACGGCGAGATGCAGCCATTGTCGAGAAATCAAGTGTAGACAGCGGAAAGAGCGTGCGGCAAACCAGTCCCACCTACCCGTTCCCTCAACGACTATCTGTCCCACCTGTGACAGAGACTGTGGTTCTCGTATTGGACTGTTCAGCCACCTGAGGACTCATTTTTAGAGTGGAAGCAAGTCTTCCTCAATTCCGAGGGACTGCCTATGATGATAATGAGTTCACAAGACTCTCTAAAACTCCAGCCCATTGGATCGAGGTCATCCACAATGAGATATGCAGTTGTGATCCTAGTGGATGAACTTATAATGTGTAGTGCGATTGTTAAACCTTTGTTAATAAACCAACTAGTTCTTAATAGCAATGTGTTGCAATGAATGCTGAACAAATTACATTACAGGTGGTGAGAATCAATTTACAACTTCAGATCACTGAAATGTACAGCACTAGGCAGGTTAGTCTTTGGCCTGTTTCACAGTTAGAAATACAAAATCCAGATGGCACTGGGCCACAGAAATACTCTAATTTATAAATTATACTCCAATTTGAAACTAGTTAGTCCGGTCCGTTCCCTTCCCCAAGATGTAGCCTGCAATGAGAGAAGCACAGAGACCAAAGGACAATCAAATTAAATTCAGTTCAGGGTACTTTCCATTTTTATAAACTAAGAGAAAAAAGACATTCATTTAAATGTTTCTGTTTGCAACATGCACTTAAGTCAGTGAGGGTGATTTAATCTGAGCAAATGAACTTTTGGACAGGCACACACAGCAATGCAGTAACCTTTCAAATATACGGTTCGTACAGGATAGGGGAACAAATTAAAAATAAGGGGCTTAGCATTGCCCTAACACCTCCCCCGTCTTTCATAGCCCACTGGTCCCTGCAAAGAGAGCCATTAATAATAATAATGTATCTGAGGTAGATGCAGAGAGGATGTTTCCATTCATGGGGGAATCTAGAACTAGGGGGCATAGTTTAAGAAGAAAGGGTCGCTCATTTAGAACTGAAATGTGGAGGAATTTCTTTTCCCAGAGGGTCGTGAATCTGTGGAATTCTCTGCCCCAGAGAGCTGTGGAGGCTGGGTCATTGAGTATATTCAAGGTGGAGATAGACAGATTTCTGAATGATAAGGGAGTGAAGGGTTATGGGGAGCGGGCAGGATAGTGGAACTGAGCCCAAGATCCGATCAGCCGTGATATTAAATGGCAGAACAGGCTCGAGGGGCCAAATGGCCTACTCCTGCTCCTATTTCTTATCTGTGTATGCATTTAAAAAATAGCTGTGTATGTGTGTGTGTATATATATATATATATATGGCGAGCGTAAAACTCAGAAACAGGCCATTTGGCCCAATAGGTCCATACTGGTGTTTATACTCCAAGAGCCTCCTCCCACCCCTCTTCATCTAACCCTATCAGCATAACCTTCTTATCCTTTCCCTGCATGTTTTTATCCAGCTTCCCCGTGAATGCATCTATGCTATTCACTTCAACTACTCCTTGTGGTAGCGGGTTCCACATTTGAACTACTCTCTGGGTAAAGAATTGGATTTATTAGTGACTATCTTATATTTATGGCCCAGAGATAAATCTTCTAGAATTTTTGGAGGGTATAACTAGTAGAGTGAATAAAGGAGAACCAGTGGATGTGATGTATTTGGACTTTCAAAATGCTTTTGACAAGGTCCCACACAAGAGATTAGTGTGCAAAATTAAGGCACATGGTATTGGTGGTAATGTATTGATGTGGATAGAGAACTGGTTGGCAGACAGGAAGCAAAGAGTAGGAATAAATGGGTCCTTTTCAGAATGGCAGGCAGTGACTAGTGGGGTACCGCAAGGTTCAGTGCTAGGACCCCAGCTATTTACAATTATATTTTAATGATTTAGACGAAGGAATTGAATGTAATATCTCCAAGTTTGCCGATGACACTAAGCTGGGTAGCAGTGTGAGCTGTGAGGAGGATGCTAAGAGGCTGCAGGGTGACTTGGACAGGTTAGGTGAGTGGGCAAATGCATGACAGATGCAGTATAATGTGGATAAGTGTGAGGTTATCCACTTTGGTGGCAAAAACAGGAAGGCAGATTATTATCTGAATGGTGACAGATTAGTAAAAGGGGAACTGCAACGAGACCTGGGTGTCATGGTACATCAGTCATTGAAAGTAGGCATGCAGGTACAGCAGGTGGTGAAGAAATCAAATGGCATGTTGGCCTTCATAGCAAGAGGATTTGAGTATAGGAGCAGGGAGGTCTTGCTGCAGTTATACAGGGTCTTAGTGAGACCACACCTTGAGTATTGTGTGCAGTTTTGGTCTCCTAATCTGAGGAAGGAAGTTCTTGCTATTGAGGGAGTGCAGCGAAGGTTCACCAGACTAATTCCCGGGATGGCAGGACTGACATGTGAAGAAAAACTGGATCGACTAGGCTTATATTCACTGGAATTTAGAAGAATGAGAGGGGATCTCATAGAAGCATATAAAATTCTGATGGGATTGGACAGGTTAGATGCAGGAAGAATGTTCCCGATGTTGGGGAAGTCCAGAACCAGGGGTCACAGTCTAAGGATAAGGGGTAAGCCATTTAGGACCGAGATGAGGAGAAACTTTTTCACCCAGAGAATTGTGAACCTGTGGAATTCTCTACCACAGAAAGTTGTTGAGGCCAGTTCATTGGATACATTTAAAAGGGAGTTACGGCTAAAGGGATCAGGGGTATGGAGAGAAAGCAGGAATGGGGTACTGAAGTTGCATGATCAGCCATGAACATATTGAATGGTGGTGCAGGCTCGAAGGGCTGAATGGCCTACTCCTGCACCTATTTTCTATGTTTCTATGTTACTGGACTAGTTATCCAGAAACCTGGATTTATGATCCGGTGATATGAGTTTAAATCCTACCATTGGCAGCTGGGAGATTTAAATTCAGTTAACAAATCTGGAATAAAGAAAGCTAGTGAATGAATAAAAAAAACTACACACATATTTCAGCTATGCAATGATGCAGGTGGGAAACAGGAAAACCCAGCCATTGGTCAATCGTTGGCTGCAGAGGTAATTAAACAAGCCGATACTTGGGAATCGCTTATTTAGTCTTTTTAATTGAGGTCCTCCTGACTTCCTCCTTTTAAAGCATTTTCTCTACTCCCCCCGCCACCCCCCTGCCCTGCCCCACACCCGATCTTGGTATTTCCTCATACCATGTGCTACTCCCAGGTGAGAAGGTAGGTGGGGTCCCAATCCTTGGCCTCCCTCAATGAAGTTGGCCACAAGAAGAAGTGCAGGAGTTACACAGGATGATATGTTCATCATCAAATATCGGCATCGAGGAAGACTTGCTTCCACTCTAAAAGTGAGTTCTTTGGTGACTGTACAGTCGAATACGGGAATTACAGTCTCTGTCGCAGGTGGGACAGACAGTAGGTGAGGGAAAGGGTGGGTGGGGAGTCTGGTTTGCCGCACGCTCCTTCCGCTGCCTGCGCTTGCTTTCTGCATGCTCTTGGCGACGAGACTCGAGGTGCTCAGCGCCCTCCCGGATGCTCTTCCTCCACTTAGGGTGGTCTTTGGCCAGGGACTCCCAGGTGTCAGTGGGGATGTTGCACTTTATCAAGGAGGCTTTGAGGGTGTCCTTAAAACGTTTCCTCTGCCCACCTGGGGCTCACTTGTCGTGTAAGAGTTCTGAGTAGAGCGCTTGCTTTGGGAGTCTGTTTGTATGCCCAACGGAGCTGGTTGAGTGTTGTCAGTGCTCCAATGCTGGGGGTTTTGGCCTGATCGAGGACACTAATGTTGGTGCGTCTGTCCTCCCAGGGGATTTACGTGTTCACTGGTTTGTTCGCTCCCCCATCCCCTTTCCTGTGGGGAGACACTTGGCCACTGCTTAGCACTGTCCCTGTCGGGCAAGAAGAATCATCCAACCAGCTATGGCTTGCAAATTCCTGCCCTAGCTCCTCTTCGACAAGGGCTTTGTGACTCCCAGCGCATTGCTCCTTTGCAGCCTCTGTTTGCACCTTTCAGAAGATTGAGTGATGAAGAGAAGCACTTTGTTGGTGGCCAGAGCCACAGTTCAAGTTCATGTCATGGTCAACTACAAACTCAACTCAACACCCTCTTCTGGTAATAGCGCAGAAATGGGGATCAAATTGGCGAAGAGAATTATCTTTACTCATTCTTGGAGAGTCCACAAACCTTTGGGCTTAGCAAATTCCCTCCACTGAATTTGAGAATTTTGAGGAAATGATTAGATATTCCCTAATTGCTTTAACCGCTGTGTGCTCTCCTTAATGTCTTCCGAGAGGGAGCCTCTTAGTCGTCACGGGGGAGCAAAGCTGCCTTTGTTTCATTCTTAAAGGTACTCGTCATTTGGGAACTGCAACTGTATGTTTTAAGAAACCAAAGTGGAGTTCCAAGGCACACATTGTAGGATGTGGCCAAGATGGAATAGCAGTGGTGGGGTGACACGAAGCTGAGGTTTTGTAAGGCTGTAGACTAGTGGGGGGAAGTGAAAACAGAAAGATAAGGAGTTTGACAGTTTTGGGGCCTTGGAAAAGAACAAGTTAGAGCAGGAGACTAACGTTTTGGATCTCACTTGAATGAGCTTCTCCGGCGCTGTAATGTATTTGCTTCATGGGTTCTTTGCTTAAGAATTTGTGGAGCAGGCTCGAGGGGCCAAATGGCCTACTCCTGCTCCTATTTCTTATGTTCTAATTCATAGCAACACTTTGCCATTAAGAACTAATTGATTTGTCAGCAAAGGTTTAACAATCACACTACACATACCAGTTCATCCACCAGGCTCACAACCACCTGCCTCATCGTGGATCCCCCAACTGGCTGGGGTTTTATTGAGTCTTGTGAACATGACGTGACTGGCTAAGCCACTCCCAACTCAACAGCTCTGCAACCCTGTGAGCATCCTTTCAAGTACATACATTGCATGCGCCAAAATGTTGCTTGGACCTTCATCAGGGGACATCAATCCATAGGCAGGAAAAATTGTAATAAAAATCACAAAAGATTAGATGTAGTGCAGCAGAAAGTCAGGGAAAGAAATGGTGGATTGGAGATGGGCGTGATGGGTGGTCACTGTTATGTATGTAGCTATGTAATGCTTGCCACCAGAGGGCGCGACTGTTGGAGTCCTAATGGTCGCCTGCATACATGTGCAGGGCCAGTATAAAAGGGTGGCTGCCATATTGTTAAGGCACTCTGGAGTTGTAATAAAGAAGAATAAGGTCACACTAAGTTTAGCTCACAGTACTCAGCCTCGTGGAGATCTTCTATACACAACACTCACAAGATCGGTAATGACGAAGACTGCTATTCAGCCCATTTGGTCGCATCCTTCCAAAGTACCAATCTTACTGCTTTTCCATCCAGCTGCTTTGAAATAAGTCCTGGCGTCAACAGCTCTTCCTGGCAACCCTGTTCCAGCTATTAATCGACTTCTTCCTGACATCTGTCCAACCTTTCTCTAACCCTGAATCTGTGGTTTCTTGTCCTGCCGCCATCGCAGATCTGAAAGTACTGTTTCAAGTTTCTCTATGCCTCCATAAAATCCCCTCGGCGACATCTCTGTTTGAGGCTGTGCCTGATGAAGCGTAAAATTTTACAATAAGTTCTTTTGCATTAAACAGAAAAGAGGCCCAAAACATACATTTACAGTGCTCGATGTAAAGGCTTTTTTGATTCATTGATCTCGCAAAGTATTCTGTTCACCAACCCATAAAATTGCCTTGAAAGATAATTTGCCAGTTGACATAGCATCTTCGACGAGGGCATTATAGATCACAGTACCTATTAACAGATGCTTATACTTGCACTATAACCTGTTATACAGCCTTTCCACCATCTACAAGGCACAAGTCAGGAGTGTGATGGAATACTCTCTACTTACCTGGATGAGTGCAGCTCCAACAACACTCAAGAAGCTCGACACCATCCAGGACAAAGCAGCCCGCTTGTTGGGCACCTCATCCACCTCCTTAAACATTCACTTCCTTCACCACCGGCGCACCGTGGCTGTAGTATGTACCATCTAGAAGATGCACTGCAGCAACTCGCCAAGGCTTCTTCACCAGCCCCGTGCCTTTAATGTTGTGAAATGTCCTTTGATGTCTTAAATTGCATCTTTGTGCATGAACTCAACATGAAGAGAATAATGTGCCGGTGTCTTTGGGAAATACAAATACCTTGGCAGCTCCTGAAGATTTAATGATAGTGTTAGAAATGTTGAAATGCGATTCATTAGTTCTATTTCTCATTTTCTACAATTAATAGGCTCTTCAGCTTCCAGTAAGTACAACCCAAGGATACATTTTGATCTACTTGCAATGGCAGAACATTTACCCTCGTGATTTCAAGGTGACATTTACTTTGTGCCAATTTAACTTTTCTTTTGCCCGTTTTCCGTCTTTCCATCGCTGAGAGAAACTTGCATCTTTATCAAGTCTCTCAAACATCTCGACGTTTTACATACAGTGCATTACTTTGAACTGCAGTGACTGTTATATCGGCGCATACTAAAAATAATATAATACATTTTAATTCAGTTCACGTTCCACCCTGCATAAACTTGAGGTCATTTAACACTCTGCTGCCCCGTGTCCTAACTCACGCCAAGTCCCATTCACCCATCACCCCTGTGTTCGCAGACCTATATTGGCTCCCGGTTAAGCAACGCCTTGATGTTAAAATTCTCATCCTGATTTTCAAATCCCTCCATGGCCTCGCCCCTCCCTATCTCTGTAACCTCCTCCAGCCCCACAACCCCCAGAGATATTTGCGCTCCTCTAATTCTGCCCTCCTTGAGCATCCCTGATTATAATCGCTCCACCATCGGTGGCCGTGCCTTCAGCCGCCAAAACACGAAGCTCAAAAGCAAGAAATAAATCACACTGCAGTCAAAATGAAATGGTACGGTGCATGGTCCTCCCAAACAGATATAAACATAGTCTTTAAACATTTCAATCTGTACAACTTGAAATAATGTAATTCAATTGAGACTTATATACACACTCCCTGCCTAAACCTCTACGCCTCTATACCTCTATTTCCTCCTTTTAAGACGCTCCTTAAAACCTATCTCTCTCGGTCATCTGCCCTAAAAGCTCCTCATGTGGTTCGGTGTCAAATTTAGATTTATATTGCTCCTTGGAGTGTTTTACTGCAACAACAACAACAACAACTTGTATTTATATAGCGCCTTTAACGTAGTGAAATGTCCCAAGATGCTTCACAAGATTATTAGGAGATAAAAATTTGACACCGAACCGCATAAGTAGAAATGAGCTCAGGTGACCAAGAGGTATATTTTAAGCAGCGCCTTGAAGGAAGAAAGAGAGCTAGAAAGGCCCTAAATAAATCCAATTTGTTGTTATTTTGCTCACTGTTCATTTTGCGCCTCTCCTGCGTTACATGTTGTTCACTAACTCAGAGGGCGGGTGGCCATCCGGCCTGTTTGTCAGGGTTTTCTGCTGTAAAGCTGCGCAGTGTATGAGATGGGTGTGCTTTCCTCTAGCGTCAATGGGTACACTGCGTGCGTGTGACTCGATGCGACAGTGTGGCAGCATGCCAATGGGCTGGGCCGCTGTCCACTTCTTTCAGAATGTGTCGAATGCCTTGCCGACCAATGCTGTGATTGAGGAAGAACATAAGAAATAGGAGCAGGAGTCAGCCATACGGCCCCTCGAGCCTGTTCCGCCTTTTAATAAGATCATGGCTGATCTGATCATGGACTCAGCTCCACTTCCCTGTCCGCTCTCCATAACCCTTTACTCCCTTATCGCTCAAAAATCTGTCCATGTCCACCTTAAATTTATTCAATAACCCAGGAGTCAGCCATACGGCCCCTCGAGCCTGCTCCGCCATTTAATAAGCTCCCGGGGGCAGAGAATTCCACAGTATTTACAACCCTCTGAGAGAAGAAATTTCTCCTCATCTCAGTTTTAAATGGGCGGCCCCTTATTCTACTATGTCCCCTAGTTTTAGTTTCCCCTATGAGTGGAAACATCCTCTCTGACTCCACTTTGTCGAGCCCCCTCATTATCTTATAAGTTTCGATAAGATCACCTCTCATTCTTCTGAACTCCAATGAGTAGAGGCCCAGCCTGCTCAACCTTTCCTCTCATCCCCGGAATCAACCTTGTGAACCTTCTCTGAACTGCCTCCAATGCAAGTATGTTCCTCCATAAATACGGAGACCAAAACTGTACATGTTGCTGAAGGATGTGCTGTGGATTCAAAGTCTGTTTTTTTTTGTGTGGGGGCGGGGGGGGGGGGGAGGTGCACAAGTCTACTGCACGCTTTGATCAACTTCATATCTCTGCTCACTGGATACTTTCGCGGACAACTGACTGAAGGACCGCTGCATGTCTCAATGTGTGAGTGTGATATGGCACGTCCTGAACCGCACTAACATCCCCAGCATTGAAGCACTGACCACACTTGATTACCTCCGTTGGCCGGGCCACATTGTCCGCATGCCAGACACGAGAACTCCCAACGCAAGCGCTCTACTCGGAACTCCTTCGCGGCAAACGTGCCAAAGCTGGGCAGAGGAAACATTACAGGGACATCCTCAAAGACTCTCTGAAAAAGGGCAACATCCCCACTGACACCTGGGAGTCCCTGGCCAAAGACCGCGCTAAGTGGAGGAAGAGCATCCGGGAGGGCGCTGAGCATCTCGAGTCTCATCGCCGAGAGCATGCAGAAAGCAAACGCAGGCAGCGGGATGAGCGTGTGGCAAACCTGTCCCACCCTCCCTTTCCCTCAACGACTATCTGTGACAGGGACTGTGGTTCTCGTATTGGACTGTTCAGTCACCTAAGGACTCGTGTTAAGAGTGGAAGCAAGTCTTCCTCGATTCCGAGGGACTGCTTATGTTGATGATACAGTCCCATGGACACCGAGCCTGCTGAGCTGTACCCCAGCGTTGCGAGAAGGACAGATAATAGGTGTAAAATGAATTAAGTTTGGGGCAGATCTGTTCCATTTAAGGCGGTTCCTCCCACAGATTAGATTGTGCAGAGTTTAGGGAAAAATAAAAGTTGATTTTTTTTGTGAATAATACTGTGGGAACGACATGTGCTGCCTCAATAGAATTTTTCTCAAAAAGGCACCTTTTCATCGACCTCCTCCGTTTCTATTTCAGGAGCCAGCTAGATAGCCACAAACTGAATGACCTTCAACATAGCTGCAGCTTTGAAAAGGCTTTTGATTGTATTTGTAAACTCGTCTTGAGTTTGGGCTGCGTCCTTTTGTTCCCATGCAGATAGGCACTGCTGTTGTGGGTGGGAGCTTCTTATTATTTGTTCTGTTGTCTAAAAATCTTCTGCTGATGGGGTGGGGGGCCGGGAGGAGGGTGGGGGGGGTCACGTGTTGTGACCGAGTGAACACTCCAGTTAGAGGTCGGGTTTCACTGCAGTTTTCTAGCGGAGGGTATGACCTTTACCGTGTGACTTTGAACTGCTGCATCACCGTACGGAGAGCAAGTCATTCCTTAAACATTTTTGAGGGGGAAGACGGAGGGAGGAACAGAGAATGTACGAGAGAGCGCGCAGCAAAACTCCCGCTGAATATGGCACGAGCAGATCTTCTCGCCACGCCCGGTCGCTAAGTGCTTAGACCCCCATTATCGCCCCCCTGGAGGCGATAACGGGAGACACTCAGGTGGCCAAGTTCCAGGCCAAGTTTCAGGACGTGATTAAATTTAGCCATTGAATTTAAAAAAAAATGTTTTCATCAAAGTTATTACAGGCACAACGTCTCAAATCCGGCTGTTCGAAAACCGGACATTTTTGAGAAAATCCCATTTGATATTTAGTGAAATAAAATCCGGAATTATTGTCCAAAAACTGGCGGGCCCGACTCGTTATCGGCTTCAACGCAATGCTTTAAATGGCGTGCGATTGGTCCGAGCCTTGCCGACTGACCCTCGACCTGGCCAGACCCGACCAGACCACGCCACCATTAGTCCTTTGTCTGTCTCGGTAACATACCCGAAATCCGGAAAAATCCGAAAACCGGCGCAGTCCCGGTCCCGAGGCTGCCAGATTTGAGACGTTGTACCTGTAATTACGATCCTTGGCCTCTCTCCCAAAAGCCTAGGCTTGCGGTTGATATTTTCGCCCAGGACCGTGACCATGTGACCTGCATTTGGGTTGTGCAGTCTGAGCGTATGTATCCATCCTGTTGAGTCAGCCCTAGCAACTGGCCGGAGGGCTCAATTACAGTCTGACAAGTTTCCATTATAATTATGGGTGTCAGAATTTATAATGAAGAGATAAAAAACAAATCACAAATAATGGTTACAGCATGGAAGAAGGCCATTCGGCCCATCGAACCCATGCCGACTCTCAGCTAGCCCCACTCCCCCATCCTTTCCCCGTAGCCCTGCACATTTTTTTCCTTCAGGTACTTATCCAACTCCCTTTTGAAAGCCACGATTGAGTCTGCCTCCACCATCCTTTCAGGCCGTGCATTCCAGATCCTAACCACTCGCTGCATAAAATGGTTTTTTCTTGCGTCGCCTTTGGTTCTTCTGTCAATCACCTTAAATCTGTGTCCTCTGGTTCCTGACCCTTCTGCCAATGGGAATCCCTGACCCTTCTGCCAATGGGAACACTACCTCGCTACCTACCTGTCCAGACCCCCTCATGATCAAATCTCCGCTCTACCTTCTCTGCTCCAAGGAGAACACCCCTAGCTTCTCCAGTCTATCAACGTAACTGAAGTTCTTTACGCAGAGAGTGGTGAAAATGTGGAACTTGCTGACACCAGGAATAGCTGAGACAAACAGCATAGATTCCTTTAACGGGAGGTTAGATAAGCAAATGAGAGAGAAAGGATTGGAAGGAAATGCTGATAGGGTGAGATGAAGAATGGTGGGAGGCGACTCACGTGGAGCATAAACATCGGCACGGACCAGTTAGGCCAAATGCCCCATTTCTGTGTAAAAACAGACTGCAAGATGTTAAAATGCGGACCAGAGTGACCTGACCCATTTCTCCCCTGCCTCTGACCCGATTTCATCGACACGCAGCACTTGGTCTTGATTCCGTATGTTCGATGCGGAATACAACAATAGTGCATTGTTCCCTGAAATCTGCATTGTCATTGAATAAGTGAATAGAAAGGTAGTTACATTGGATTACATCGGATATATGGCACAGAAACAGGCCATTCGGCCCAACCAGTCCATGCCGGTGTTTATGCTCCACTCGAGCCTCCTCCCGTCTATCCTCATCTAAATCTATCAGCGTAACCCTCGATGCTTGTCCAGCCTCCCCTTAAATATATCGATACTATTCGCTTCAACCACTCCCTGTGGTAGCGAGTTCCACATTCTCACCACTCTTTGGGTACAGAAGTTCCTTCTGAATTCCCTATTGGATTTCTTGGTGACTATCTTATATTGATGGACTCTAGTTCTGCTCTTCCCCACAAGTGGAAACATTCTCTCTATTCACTCTATCAAAATCTTTCATAATTTTAAAGACCTCTATTAGGTAACCCCTCAGCCTTCTTTTCTCAATTGATTGGATTGAAGGCCGATAAATCCCCAGGGCCTGATAGTCTGCATCCCAGAGTACTTAAGGAAATAGCCCTCGAAATAGTGGATGCATTGGTGATCATTTTCCAACAGTCTATCGACTCTGGATCAGTTCCTATGGACTGGAGGGTAGTTAATGTAACACCACTTTTTAAAAAAGGAGGGAGCGAGAAAACGGGTAATTATAGACTGGTTAGCCTGACATCAGTAGTGGGGAAAATGTAGGAATCAATTATTAAAGCTGAAATAGCAGCGCATTTGGAAAGCAGTGACATGATCGGTCCAAGTCAGCATGGATTTATGAAAGGGAAATCATGCTTGACAAATCTTCTAGAATTTTTTGAGGATGTAACTGGTAGAGTGGATAAGGGAGAACCAGTGGATGTGGTGTATTTGGACTTTCAAAAGGCTTTTGACAAGGTCCCACACAAGAGATTGGTGTGCAAAATTAAAGCACATGGTATTGGGGGTAATATACTGATGTGGATAGAGAAATGGTTGGCAGACAGGAAGCAGAGAGTCGGGATAAACGGGTCCTTTTCAGAATGGTAGGCAGTGACTAGTGGGTGCTGCAGGGCTCAGTGCTGGGACCCCAGCTCTTTACAATATACATTAATGATTTGGATGGGGGAATTGAGTGTAATATCTCCAAGTTTGCAGATGACACTAAGCTGGGTGGCGGTGTGAGCTGTGAGGAGGATGCTAAGAGGCTGCAGGGTGACTTGGACAGGTTAGGTGAGTGGGCAAACGCGTGGCAGATGCAGTATAATGTGGATAAATGTGAGGTTATCCACTTTGGGGACAAAAACACGAAGGCAGAATATTATCTTTTTGGTGGCAGATTAGGAAAAGGGGAGGTGCAACGAGACCTGGGTGTCATGGTACATCAGTCATTGAAAGTTGGCATGCAGGTACAGCAGGCGGTGAAGAAGGCAAATGGCATGTTGGCCTTCATAGCTAGGGGATTTGAGTATAGGAGCAGGGAGGTCTTACTGCAGTTGTACAGAGCCTTGGTGAGACCACACCTGGAATATTGTGTTCAGTTTTGGTCTCCTAATCTGAGGAAGGACGTTTTTGTTATTGAGGGAGTACAGTGAAGGTTCACCAGACTGATTCCTGGGATGGCAGGACTGACATATGAGGAGAGACTGGATCGACTAGGCTTATATTCACTGGAGTTTAGAAGGATGAGAGGGAATCTCATAGAAACATATAAAATTCTGACGGGACTGGACAGATTAGATGCAGGAAGAATGTTCCCAATGTTGGGGAAGTCCAGAACCAGGGGACATAGTCTAAGGATAAGGGGTAAGCCATTTAGGACTGAGATGAGGAGAAACTTCTTCACTCAGAGAGTTGTTAACCTGTGGAATTACCTACCGCAGAGAGTTGTTGATGCCAGTTCATTGGATATATTCACTAGGGAGTTAGATATGGCTCTTACGGCTAAAAGGATCACGGGATATGGAGAGAAATCAGGAAAGGGGTACTGAGATGAATGATCAGCCATGATCTTATTGAATGGTGGTGCAGGCTCGAAGGGCCGAATGGCCTACTCCTGCACCTATTTTCCATGTTTCTATGTTTCTAAAAGAGACCCAGCTTGTTCATCCTTTCCTGATATGTATACCTTCGCATTTCTAGTATCATCCTTGTAAATCTTCTCTGCACCCTCTCCAGTGCCTCTATGTCCTTTTTATAATATGGTGACCAGAACTGTACACAGTACTCTAAGTGTGGTCCAGCCAAGGTTATAAGAACATAAGAAATAGAAGCAGGAGGAGGCCATTTGACCCCTTGAGCCTGCTCCGCCATTTCATAAGATCATAGCTGATCTGATCATGGACTCAGCTCCACTTTCCTGCCTGCTCCCCATAACCCTCGACCCCCTTATCGTTCAAGAATCTGTCTATCTCCACCTTTAAATATATTCAATGACCCAGCCTCCACAGCTCTCTGGGGCAGAGAATTCCAAAGATTCACGACCCTCTGAGAGAAGAAATTCCTGTTGTGCAGGCTGACAGATGAAGACTGGCCATTTGGGCAAAATATCTGAGGGATATAATCACCCCTTCTATCACTGGCACATTGAGGCTATGTGCTGTATCTCTTATCGACAAACTCCATTGGCTGACCTGATGTGCACTTGCAGCATTTTCTGGTTTTGTTTCAATATAAAAAGGGTAAAAGTTACATATTTTTGGTTCAATTATTTCCAACTTGGACATCCGATGATGCGGTGAATAGACTCATTTTTAAAGTTTGTTCTTAGGACATGGATAACCAAAGAGAAGACAGCATTTCACTGCCTACCACTAGTTGTACTGAGGGCATTAATACTCAACCACATCATAAGAAGATAAGAACATAAGAAATAGGAGCAGGAGTAGGCCATATTGCCCCTCGAGCCTGCTCCGCCATTTAATACGATCATGGTTGATCTGATCTTGGCCTCAACTCCACTTTCCTGCCTGTTCCCTATAACTCTTGACTCTCCTGCAGTTCAAGAATCTGTCTATCTACACCTTGAATATATTCCAGCTTCCACAGCTCTCTGGGGCAGAGAATTCCATAGATTTACAATCCTCTGAGAGAAGAAATTTCTCCTCATCTGTTTTAAATGGGCGACGCCTTATTCTGAGACTATGCCCTCTCGTTTTAGTTTCCCCTATGGGTGGAAATATCCTCCCTGCATCCACTTTGTCGAGCCCCCTCATTATCTTATAAGTTTTAATAAGATCGTTACAGGTTTAGCTTAACTTCCTTACTTTTCAATTCTACACCTCTGGAAATAAACCCTTTACGGAGTGAGTATGCAATGACTTCACGGATGACGTTGTTGAATACATACATTCTGCCACAAAACAATTCGATGTAGAACCTAGAATACAACTGACGACCACTCCACAAATACTCGGATCTCGAGTCTGCGAGACTGGAAATGTGTCCCGATGGTGAGCTTGCTGGCCTCATGGTGAGCTGGGCTTGAAACACTAACTGTTCCTTCAGCGAAACTGAACCAGTGCAGCAACCCTGACACGTTAATCAGATAAATGTCTCCTGTGCATTCAGCTTTGAGTATATTGTTCACTTGTTAGCTTTAATTGTAGTTTAGCTGTACGGGGATAAACGCATTTAGGGAAGGATGCTCACTAGCTCTTTTAAGCTGCAAATAAAAAAGCCCAAATGGCAAATCTTTGCACCAGTGCCAAGTGGTCAACTTAATCATTTATTTGCTAACTGGATGTAGACACAACCAGCAGAAAACAGTCAGTTTTAAAAACCTACATTTTATACATAATTGGCTGCATTCTGAAAAGCAGTGTTCTTTGTGTGTGAAATCTGGCAATGGATTGGCTGTTTTAAATCCTCGGTTCAATTAATGTAGGACATTGAGTAATCCAAATCAGACTGGGGGTGAATGGGAAATGGGGATAATCCATTTGGGATTATGTGCGATGGGATTGAACAGAAAGTAATTTTAAGAAAGAAGGCCTTGTATTAATGCTGCTGCTACTGACCATGTCTTTGACGGCGTTCCAAAGTGTTTCACACAGGTTGAGCTAAATGACAGTAGCGAGACGTGGTAGGCACTTTTTGAACACAGCAAGATCCCACAGGCATTCATTCGGCTTTGAGTATATTGTTCACTTAGTATCTTTAGATAATAAGCAGACCAATCTGCTATTGAGAGAGAAATGCTGCCACGGACACCGAGAAAACTTCCTGTTCTGCTTTAAGCGGCACAGTGGGATCTTAAAACCCCGACCGACCTAAACAAGTACAGATGGGGTTTGGGTTTAAGGTCAGTTCTAGAGGGTGCAGCATCAACCTAGTCGTAGAGGGAGTCTTAAACCTACATTCTTCTGACTCAGAAGTTACCAACTAAACCAAGCTGGTTTGGTTCTTTTGAATTGCATGCTGGGATAAAAACTATAATTGGAGCAGATTCCATTTTCCTGGAATTGATTGCATATTCTTGGCTCTGAAACAGCTCAGATGAGAATGTCCATTACAGTATACGGTGACATCACTTGTCCACAGGAGGGTCATTCAGCTATTACTACAGTATTGCAGCTGAATCATACTCTGCA
Source organism: Pristiophorus japonicus (assembly GCF_044704955.1). Classification (NCBI taxonomy): domain Eukaryota; kingdom Metazoa; phylum Chordata; class Chondrichthyes; family Pristiophoridae; genus Pristiophorus; species Pristiophorus japonicus. Next base: position 210,605,326 of record NC_091987.1, on the reverse strand, counting down.
GTACTGACCTGAATCACCCCACTATCCCGCTGCCCCCAACCCTCTCAATGTTCGGAGCACCCGGATTCAGGACTGCAAAACCCCCCCTAAAAAAGCACACACATTTCTCCTGGTACAGTCCATACCATCCAGAATAAAAAATAAAAATAAAATGTTGGAAATACTCAGCAGGTCAGGAGAGATACAGAGTTAACTTTTCAGGTCTGTGACTCTTTGTCAGAACTGTCATCAGCCTGAAACGCTAACTCTGTTTCTCTCTCCACAGATGCTGCCTGACCCGCTGAGTATCGGTAGTATTTTGTTTTTCCCTGTAGAATAATACTGGTTGGCTTGTGTGGCCGATACATACAAATGACCTAAGCCATTTTTATTGGAAATTAGGTAGGAGACATTAATCATATTATGCTTACTGCAGCCATCTAAGAAGCTGGCCAAACCAACATTGGTTCTTTCACCAGAAATGTGCTGTGATGGATAAACCATTCAGCAACATGCAACATGCAGGACTTAATACCAAGATATGTACTAACCATAAAAACATTAAACTTCAACAAATGTGTATGATCTATTAAGTATACCATGTTTGCAGTTTAAAACATGGAAACTGATTTATGTACCAGTTCCCATTTTGATGTCCATAATTTAAAAAAACACTTGGATTTATATAGCGCCTTTCACGACCACCGGACGCTGCAAAGCGCTTTGCAGCCAAAGAAGTACTTTTGGAGTGTAGTCACTGTTGAAATGTGGCAGCCAATTTGCGCACAGCAAGCTCCCACAAGCAGCAATGTGATAATGACCAGATAATCTGTTTGTTTAGTGATGTTGATTGATAAATATTGGCCCAGGACACCGGGGATAACTCCCCTGCTCTTCTTCAAAATAGTGCCGCGCGATCTTTAACATCCACTTGAGAGGGCAGATGGGGCCTCGGTTTAACGTCTCATCCGAAAGACGGCACCTCTGACAGTGCAGCACTCCCTCAGCGCTGTGCTGGAGTGTCAGCCTAGATTTATGTGCTCAAGTCCCTGGAGTGGGACTTGAACCCATAACAAGGAAGAAAGAACTTGGATTCCGACAGCATCTTTCACATCGGGACAGGAGTAGGCCATTCAGCCCCTTGCACCTGTCCCGCCATTCATTGAAATCATGGGTGCTCTCGGGCTGACCACCTCAGGGAGTCTCCAAGCGTTTTACAGCCAATGATGTATTTTGAATGTGTGGTCACTGTTGTAACGAAGGACAGCCAATCGGCGCACAGCAAGCTCCCGCAAACAGCGATTAGATAAATGACCGGGTGAGTGTGCCTGAGCACTGAGCCAAGGCTGACGCCAGTGCCCTGTTGTTTGTTCCTTGTGTGGAAGAGGCGTATTGTCGGAATGCTTCGGAGCCGAGGACAAAGCTTCCATTCGTCCGTCCTGATTTAACCTTTTCCTCTCTTGTCTCGCAGCGTGGAGGGATGGCTGAAAAGCCGCTGGATTCTGGTTGTGTGTCAATCGCTTTGGAGGATACGGTGTGCAATGGAGGATCCCAGGATGCGCCACTCCTCACCACACACCTCAAGAAGGTGGAGAATCATATCACCGAAGCACAGAGATTCTCCCACTTGCCCAAGCGCCCAGCTGTGGACATAGAGTTCAGTGACCTCTCCTATTCTATAAGAGAGGGATCTTGTTGGAGGAAGAGAGGTAGGGGAAGATTTATTTTGGTTCTATATTCCTTTGTAACAACTTTTTCCCCCCCCCAGAGTACATAGGAACAGGTGTCGGCCATTAAGGCACTCAAGTCTGTTCCACCATTCAATTAAATCACGGCTGATCTGTATCTAAACTCCATCTACCCACCTTGGTTCCATATGCCTCAGTACCCTTGCCAAACAAAAGTCTATGGGCTAGAAATTTGGTGTGATAGCACCCCCAGGTGTGACGTTGGCAACGACTCCCGCCGTATTGGGCAGATCACGGCACTCCCACTCCCCGATAGTCTTTACTTTGCAGAATCGGCAGCGCTAGCCCTTTAAGTGAGGTACAACCCCCTCGGACATGTCCCAGTATGCAGTGTGCTGAGGTGTCCGATCCATTAGCGCCCTGGGAAGGACATGGAATATTTGATTTGCGCTCCATTTCCTTCTGGGAGCGGCAACCCGAATTTATCGAGTGGGGCGGGACTTCCGTACCTGACGCTAAGTTTCACCCCCAGACGCGGCGATAACGAATTTCAGCTCCTATCCGACTCCGTTTTGAAATTTTCAATTGATCCCTGGCCTCAACAGCTTTTTGGGGGAGAGGTTTCGAGATTCCCACTGCCCCCTGTGTGAAGAAGTGCTTCCTGACAATCAACCCGGAACGGCCGAACTCTAATTACTCGGTAAGGCGCTGACTTGATCCAATCAAGCTCATTCGGAGGGAACAACGGTGCGATGCTGCTTAACTGCATGATCCAACATAATCCAGTGTTTAATCCACAGGAGATGATGGATTCCACTCCAGTGCACAGGGAGTGATTGAAGCGAATAGTATCGATGCATTTAAGGGGAGGCTAGACAAGCAAATGAGGGAGAAGGGAATAGAGGGTTATGCTGTTAGATTTAGATGAGGAAAGACGGGAGGAGACTCGAGTGGAGCATAAACACCCTGGTTGAGTCGAATGGCCTGTTTCTGTGCCGTATATCCGGTGTAACCCGATGTATGTTGGGTATGCATCTCTATCTAATACGAATAGTATTCCACATCTATTTAGTGACCTGGTACTGGTTTCTAAATGCGCCAGCTCCTCTTCAGATGAGAGCTACTTCTGCTTATACTGCGGTGCACAGTGGAACTATCTCGATTGACGTCTTTGTCTGTGCTCTCTTCCGTTACTTTGACGTGGCTGCACTTTACCTTATGACGGAGAAGCGCAGTAACATGAGTCAAAAATATGCAGCCATTTTGCGAGCACGGAGGGACTGAGATCTTCTCTCAGTGATGGTTTTCAAGTGAAGAATATTGGCCAAGCATCAATCTTCAGTCTTCACAGAGGAGGGGACCCTTATAGACCTCCAAGAAGTTTGAGCAGGTTGGGCCTATACTCATTGGAGTTTAGAAGAATGAGGGGTGATCTTCTTGAAACATATAAGATACCGAGGGGGCTTGACAGGGTGGATGCAGAGAGGATGCTTCCCCTCGTGGAGGAATCTGGAACTAGGGGGCATAGTTCTAGAATAAGAGGTCGCCCATTTAAAACGGAGATGAGGAGAAATTTCTTCTCTCAGAGGGTCGTGAATCCATGGAATTCTCTGCCCCAGAGAGCTGTGGAGGCTGGGTCGTTGAATATATTTAAGGCAGAGATGGACAGATTTTTGAGCAATAAGGGAATCGAGGGTTATGTAGAGCGGGCAGGAAAGTGGAGTTGAGCCCAAGATCAGATCAGCCATGATCTTATTAAATGGCGGAGCAGGCTCGAGGGGTCAGGTGGCCCACTCCTGCTCCTATTTCTTATGTTCTTATATTCTCCAGACCCATGGCACGGCCTGATAAAGGAATTGTTTTCCCCACAGTGTGGAAAAAGTTTAGAAAGCTCCTACTGCCGGTAAAATATGAAAACGTGTATCTGCTGATTAGAAAATGCAAGTATGTACAAAGGCCTGTTCTGGCCCAGTGCGTACTCTCTCACTCCAAGGTTCTGAGGGGTTATTAGCTGATTCTACTATTGGAGTTAAGTGTGGGCCAACAGCCAGTGAGCGAGCTTCTTAGTCTCTGTTACATTCGCTGGAAGCTAAGTGAAGGCATGAGCAACCAAACTCAGCAATTTCACGCCTTTGTAACCTGCAATTTGAACCTGTTTTGTTTCCTGCACAACCAGCACTATTGATCTCCAGCGTAAAATAATGTTGCAGTTGGAAGGAAAATTCCAGTGATTTGAAATTCAGACACTTTCAGAGGGTAAGGTCTCATTACTCACCTTTGACTCACAACCATCTTTTACTAACGCCGTCTGACATAATTGGTTGAGAAAATCCACAGGTAGCTCTTTAAAGGCCAAGCAGCTCCATTTTATAGAAATCATAGAAAAATTACTCCACACAGAAGGAGGTCATTTCGTCCCATCGAGTCCGCGCCGGCCGACAAAGAGCTGCACAGCCCTCGGTCAGCAGCCCTGAAAGTTACATATAAACCTATAAACAATGACAGAAGGGGCAAAATATGCATTTATTTAAAACTCTCAGTACAACGACGCTGCTTAATGGGGGCTGCGCCTTCGTGAAAAACCTGTTTCAAAGCATCTTTTTTTGGTCAAAGATTTGGGAAGGGTGTGCTCGGGAGTGATGGTTGAAAGCTCTCCTACCATGGGTGGAGCAGAGGGAGAAGACTGTTGCACAAGAGGCTGGAGTCAACGAGAGCAAGAGGTACGAGCTGGAATGTAAGGCTGCAGAAGGTTGCAGGGTTGGGGTGTGTTATATATGTAAACCTGTAAATACCATGTTTAACCACCAGAGGACCCAACCGCTGGAGCACCTGTACATAAGGAGGCCTCACAGGCTGGAGACCTGTAATAAAGGACTAAGGTCACACGTTACTTTGAGCTTACAGTATCTGGTCAGATTCTTTATTCAAGACATAACAACTGGCGACGAGATACAGATAGTGAACCCCACCGCAACAGTGCGGAGAACCATGGGCATCCTGGAGAAATTTTCGGAGGGAGATGATTGGGAAATCTTTGTGGAGCGACTCGACCAATACTTTGTGGCCAACGAGCTGGAAGGAGAAGCGAACGCTGCCAAACGAAGGGCGATCCTCCTCACCGTTTGCGGGGCACCAACGTATGGCCTCATGAAAAATCTGCTCGCTCCAGCGAAACCCACAGAGAAGTCGTACGATGAGTTGTGCACACTGGTGTGGGAGCATCTAAACACGAAGGAAAGCGTTCTGATGGCGAGGTACCGGCTCTACACGTACAAGAGGTCTGAAGGCCAGGAAGTGGCGAGCTACGTCGCCGAGGTAAGGCGCCTTGCAGGACATTGCGAATTTGAATGACACTTGGAGCACATGCTCAGGGACATTTTTAGAGTTGGCATTGGCCATGAGGTAATACTTCGCAAACTTTTGACTGTAGAGACCCCAACCTTGAGTAAAGTCATAGCGATAGCCCAGGCGTTCATCGCCACCAGTGACAATACCAAATAAATCTCTCAGCACACGAGTGCTGCTACAAGTACTGTGAACAAAGTAATGTTGTTTTCGAATCATAACGTACAGGGCAGGCCTCACATGCCTGCAGCTGCACGTCCGTAGATGTCTCAGGGTGCACCATCAAGGGTGGTGACTGCAAGGCCATTAACACCTTGGTGCTGTGGGGGTGATCATCGCTTCCATTCGTGCCGTTTCAAAGGATACGTTTGCAAGGGCTGTGGAACAATGGGACAGCTCCAACGTATGTGCAGGCGAGCTGCAAACCCTGCTAATCCTGCAAACCACCCCGTTGCAGAGGAGGACCAAACCACGGTGGATCACGACGAACCAGAACCTCAGACTGAGGTATATGGGGTGCACACATTTACCACAAAGTGTCCCCCAATAATGCTGAAGATTGAATTAAATGGACTCCCGGTGTCAATGGAGCTGGACACGGGCGCGAGCCAGTCCATAATGAGCAAAAGACTTTCGATTGATTGTGGTGCAGCAATGCCTCAAGGCCAGTCCTGACTCCCATTCGTACTAAACTGAGAATGTACACAAAGGAACTGATTCCCATAATCAGCAGTGCTACCGTAAAGGTCTCCTACGATGGAGTGGGTCCACAAATTACCACTCTGGGTGGTACCAGTCGATGGCCCCATGCTGCTCGGCAGGAGCTGGCTGGGAAAGATACACTGGAACTGGGACAACGTCCGAGCGCTCTCGTCCGTCGACGACACTTCATTTGCCCAGGTCTTAAATAAGTTCCCTCGCTGTTCGAACTGGGCATCGGGAAGTTCCAAGGAGCAAAAGTGCAGATCCATTTGATTCCGAGGGCGCGACCCATCCATCACAAGGCGAGAGCGGGACCGTACATGATGAGAAAGAGGGTGGAGATTGAGCCGGACCGGCTGCAACGAGAGGGCATCATTTCGCTGATCGAATTCAACGAGTGGGCCAGTCCGATTGTTCCAGTCCTCAAGGAAGACGGCACCGTCAAAATTTGTGGTGATTACAAAGTAACTATCAATCGTTTCTCCCTGCAGGATCAATACCCGCTACCAAAGGCAGACGACCTATTTACGACACTGGCGGGAGGAAAAACGTTCATGAAGCTGGACTTGACCTCGGCCTACTTGACGCAGGAGCTGGAGGAATCATTGAAGTGCCTCACCTGCATCAACACGCACAAAGGTCTCTTCATTTACAACAAATGCCCGTTTGGGATTTGATCAGCTGCGGCGATATTCCAGAGGAACATGGAAAGCTTGCTGAAGTCGGTCCCGCGCACCGTGGTCTTCCAGGACGACGTCTAGGTTACAGGTCGGGACACCGTCGAGCATCTGCAGAACCTGGAGGAGGTTCTTAGTCGGCTTAATCATGTGGGACTCGGGTAAAAACGCTCGAAGTGCATTTTCCTGGCGCCTGAAGTGGAGTTCCTGGGGAGAAGAATCGCGGCGGATGGCATCAGGTCCACCTAAGACGGAGGCAATCAAGAACACACCGAGACCACAGAACGTGACGGGCTGCGGTCGTTTCTAGGACTCCTGAACTACTTTGGTAACTTCTTACCGGGTCTTAGCACCCTGCTAGAACCACTGCACTCTTTACTGCGTAAAGGAGATGAATGGGTATGGGGTAAAAGCCAAGAAAATGCCTTTGAGAAAGCTAGGAAACTGTTATGCTCAAATAAATTGCTTGTGTTGTATGATCCATGTGAGCGTTTGGTACTAGCATGTGATGCGTCGTCGTACGGTGTCGGGCGCGTATTGCAACAAGCTAATGAATCTGGGAAATTGCAACCGGTTGCTTATGCATTCAGAAGTCTGTCTAAGACTGAGAGAGTCTACAGTATGATTGAAAAAGAAGCGTTAGCATGTATTTATGGGGTAAAGAAAATGCATTAATATCTTTTTGAGCTCAAATTTGAATTGGAAACCGACCATAAACCACTCTTTTCTGAAAGTAAGGGGATAAACACGAATGCATCGGCCCGCATCCAGAGATGGACGCTCACGTTGTCCGCATACAATTATGCCATCCACCACAGTTCAGGCTCAGAAAACTGTGCCGATGCTCTCAGTCGGCTGCCATTACCCACCACAGGGGTGGAGATGGCACAGCCCGCAGATTTAGTTATGGTAATGGAAGCATTCGAGAGTGAGCAATCACCTGTTACTACCCGACAGATTAAAACCTGGACGAGCCAAGACCACTTACTGTCCTTAGTAAAAAAAAAAACTGTGTGCTCCACGGGAGTTGGTCTAGTGTCCCATTAGAGATGCAGGAAGAAATAAAGCCGTACCAGCGGCGCAGAGCTGAAATGTCTATGCAGGCAGACTGCCTTCTATGGGGTAATTGGCTAGTGATGCCAAAAAAGGGCAGGGACACTTTCATTAGTGACCTCCACAGTACCCACCCAGGCATTGTAATGATGAAAGCGATAGCCAGATCCCACGTGTGGTGGCCCAGTATCAATGCAGACTAAGTATCCTGCATGCACAAATGTAACCCAGGGAGGCGCCACTAAGTTTATGGTCCTGGCTCTCCAAACCGTGGTCCAGGGTCCATGTCGATTATGCAGGTCCATTCTTGGGACAAATGTGGTTGTAGATGCGTATTCCAAATGGATTGAATGTGAGATAATGTTGGCAAGCACATCCGCTGCCACCATTGAAAGCCTGCGGGCCATGTTTGCCACGCATGGCCTGCCCGATCTCCTTGTGAGTGACAATGGGCCGTGCTTCACCAGTGCCGAGTTCAAAGAGTTCATGATCCGCAATGGGATCAAACATGTCACTTCTGCCCCATTCAAACCAGCATCCAATGGTCAGGCAGAGCGAGCAGTGCAAACAATCAAGCAGAGCTTGAGGAGGGTAACTGAAGGCTCACTGCAGACTCGCCTATGCCGAGTCCTGCTTAGTTACCGCATAAGACCCCACTCGCTCACTGGGATTCCACCCGCTGAACTGTTCATGAAAAGGGCACTTAAGAAAAGGCTCTCGTTAGTCCACCCTGATCCACATGAACAGGTAGAGAGCAGGCGGCTTCAACAGAATACATATCATGATCGCGCAAATGTGGCACGCGAAATCGAGATTAATGATCCTGTATTTGTGTTAAACTGGGACAAGGTCCCAAGTGGCTTCCCGGCACTTTCGTGGCCAAAGAGGGGAGTAGGGTGTTTCAGGTCAAACTTCTAAATGGACTCAACTGCAGGAAACACTTGGACCAAACAAAACTCAGATTCACGGACTATCCAGAGCAACCCACAATAGACTCTACCTTTTTCGACCCTCCCACACACACACAAGTGGCAACCGACCCAGCGGTTGACCACGAAGCAGAACCCATCACCCGCAGCAGCCCAGCAGGACTCACCATGCCCAGCAGCCCACCAAGCCAGCTGTGCAGCAGCCAACCAAGGGCCCAACAAACAACTCACCAAAACCAGCATTTGCACCGAGATGATCAACCAGGGAAAATGAAGACCCCAGATCGACTTTGGGTGGGGGGGAGGAGTGTTATATATGTAAACCTGTAAATACCATGTTTAACCAGAAGTGGGCTCACCCCCTGGAATCCCGAGGGATCCCACAATCCCTTGGGAGCACCTACACATAAGGAGGCCTCACAGGCTGGAGAGGCACTCTGGAGACCTGTAATAAAGGACTACGGTCACACGTTACTTTGAGCTTATAGTATCTGGTCAGATTCTTTATTCAAGCCATAACAGGATGGGCCAAGATCCCAGAGGAATTTACAGACAAGGACAAGAATTAATGACTGGCGTATCTGTCCGATCGAAAAAACCCATTGCAACATGAACGTTCTTATTGCACGACACTTAACATGCAGGTACAGCAAACAAATGAGAAAGCAAGTGGTATGTTGGCCTTGATTGCAAGATAATTTGAGTATAAGTGTCAAGATGTCTTATTGCAATTATATCTTAAGCAACCCCTCGGGGTTGAGGATGACTTGCTTCCACCCTAAAAATGAGTTCTCAGGTGACTGAAGAGTCTAATGTGGGACCTACAGTCTCTGTCACAGGTGGGGCAAATGGTGGTGGGAGGAACGGGTGGGTGGGGTGCTTGGGTTGTCGAGCGCTCCTTTCGCTGTCGACGCTTGGCTTCAGCTTGCTCCCGGCGAAGAGACTCGAGGTGTTCAGCGCCTTCCCGGATGCTTCTCCTCCACTTAGAGCGGTCTTGGGCCAGGGATTCCCATGTGTCGGTGGGGATGTTGCACTTTTTCAAGAAGGCTTTGAGGGTGTCCTTGAAGCATTTCCTCTGCCCACCTGGGGCTCGCTTGCCGTGTCGGAGCTCCAAGTAGAGCGCTTGTTTTGGGAGCCTCGTGTCAGGCATGCGGACGATGTGGCCCATCCAATAGAGTTGATCGAACATGGTCAATGCTTCGACGCTGGGGATGTTGGCCTGAGCGAGAACACTGACGTTGGTGCGCCTATCCTGCCAATAGATTTGCAGGATCTTGCGGAGGCAGCATTGATGGTACTTCTCCAGTGTTTTGCGGTGCCTGCTGTACATAGTCCATGTCTCTGAGCCCTGAGGAGGGCGGGTATCACTACATTTCTGTAGACCATGAGCATGTTGACGGGTTTGAGGTCCTGGTCTTCAAACACTCTCTTCCTCAGGCGACCAAAGGCTGCACTGGCGCACTGAAGGCGGTGTTGGACCTCGTCATCGATGTCTGCCCTTGTTGACAGTAGGCTCCCAAGGCATGGAAAATGGTCCCCGTTGTCCAAGGCCTCGTTGTGGATTTTGATTACCAGATGGCCCTGGTGAGACCACACCTCGAATATTGTGTACAGTTTTGATCTCCTTACCTAAGGAAGGATATACTTTCCATAGAAGGGAGTGCAATGAAGGTTCACCAGACTGATTCTTGGGATGGGGGAAATGTCCTTTGAGGAGAGATTGAGTAGACGGGGCCTGTATTCTCTACAGTTTACAAGAATGAGAGGTGATCTCATTAAAACATACAAAATTCTTCCAAGGCTTGACAGGGTAGATGCAGGGAGGATGTTTCCCCTGGCTGAGGAGTCTAGAACCAGGGATCACAGTCTCAGAATAAGGGGTCGGCCATTTAGGACTGAGAGGAGGAGAAATTTCTTCACTCAGAGGGTGGTGAATCTTTGGAATGCTCTACCCCAGAGGGCTGTGGAGGCTCAGTCTTGGAGTTCCTAGAAACATAGAAATATAGAAAATAGGTGCAGGAGTAGGCCATTCAGCCCTTCGAGCCTTCACTGCCATTCAATATGATCATGGCTGATCATGCAACTTCAGTACCCCACTCCTGCCTTCTCTCCATACCCCCTGATCCCCTTAGCCGTAAAGGCCACATCTAAGTCCCTCTTGTATATATCCAACGAACTGGACTCAACAATTTTCTGTGGTAGAGAATTCCACAGGTTCACCACTGTCTGGGTGAAAAAGTTTCTCCTCATTTCTGTCCTGTATGGCTTACCCCTTATCCTTAGACTGTGACCCCTGGTTCTGGACTTCCCCAACATTGGGAACATTCTTCCTGCAACTAACCTGTCCAATCCCATCAGAATTTCATATGTTTCTGTGAGATCCCCTCTCATTCTTCTAAATTCCAGTGAATATAAGCCTAGTCGATCCAGTCTCTCCTCATATGTCAGTCCTGCCATCCCGGGAATTAGTCTGGTGAACCTTCGCTGCACTCCCTCAATAGCAAGAATGTCCTTCCTCCGATTAGTAGAACAAAACTGCACACAATACTCAAGGTGTGGTCTCACCAAGGCCCTATACAGCTGCAGTAAGACCCTCCTGCTCCTATACTCAGATCCTCTCGCTATGAAGGCCAGCATGCCATTTGCTTTCTTTACTGCCTGCTGTACCTGCATGCCTACCTTCAGTGTCTGATGTACCATGACACCCAGGTCTCGTTGCACCTCCCCTTTTACTAATCTGTCACCATTCAGATAATAATCTGCCTTCCTGTTTTTGCCACCAAAGTGGATAACCTCAGATTTATCCACACTATACTGCACCTGCCATGCATTTGTCCAGTCACCTAACCTGTTCAAGTCACCCTGCAGCCTCTTAGTGTCCTCCTCACAGCTCACACTGCCACCCAGCTTAGTGTCATCTGCAAACTTGGAGATATTACATTCAATTCCTTCGTCTAAATCATTAATGTATATAGTAAATAGCTGGGGTCCCAGCACTGAACCTTGTGGCACCCCATTAGGCACTGCCTGCCATTCTGAAAAGGACCCATTTAATTCCCACTCTTTGCTTCCTGTCTGCCAACCAGTTCTCTATCCACGTCAATACATTACCCCCAATACCATGTGCCTTAATTTTGCACACTAATCTCTTTCGTATGGAACCTTATCAAAAGTCTTTTGAAAGTCCAAATACACCATATCCACCGGTTCTCCCTTATCCACTCGACTAGAATTTTTTGAGGATGTAACTCGAAGATTTGTCAAGCATGATTTCCCTTTCATAAATCCATGCTGACTTGGACCGATCCTGTCACTGCTTTCCAAATGCGCTGCTATTACATCTTTAATAATTGATTCCAACATTTTCCCCACCACCGATGTCAGGCTAACCGGTCTATAATTCCCTGTTTTCTCGCCCTCCTTTTTTAAAAAGCGGGGTTACATTAGCTATCCTCCAATCCATAGGTACTGATCCAGAGTCCATGGAATTTTGGAAAATGATCACCAATGCATCTACTATTTCTAGGCCCACTTCCTTAAGTACTCTGGGATGCAGACTATCAGGCCCTGGGAATTTATCGGCCTTCAGTCCCATCAGTTTCCCTAACACCATTTCCTGACTAATAAGGATGTCCCTCAGTTCCTCCTTCTCACTAGACCCTCGGTCCCCTAGTATTTTCGGGAGGTTATTCTTGTCTTCCTTAGTGAAGAGAGAATCAAAGTATTTGTTCAATTGGTCTGCCATTTCCTTGTTCCCCATTATGAATTCACCTGATTCTGACTGAAAGGGACCTGCATTAGTCTTCACTAATCTTTTTCTCTTCACATATCTATAGAAGCTTTTGCAGACAGTTTTTATGTTCCCTGCAAGCTTACTCTCATACTCTGTTTTCCCCCTCCTAATTAAACCCTTAGTCCTCCTCTGCTGAATTCTAAATTTCTCTCAGTCCTCTGGTTTGCTGCTTTTTCTGGACAATTTATATGCCTATTCCTTCCACTGTCCCTAATTTCCCTTGTTAGTCACAGTTGAACCACCTTTCCTGTTTTATTTTTATGCCAGACAGGGATGTACAATTCCTCCATGTGATCTTTAAATGTCTGCCATTGCCTATCCACCGTCAACCCTTTGAGTATCATTCGCCTGTCTAACCTAGCCAAATCACGTCTCATACCATCGGAGTTTCCTTTCTTTAAGTTCAGAACCCTAGTCTCTGAATTAATTGTGTCGCCCTCCATCTTAATGAAGAATTCTACCATATTATGGTCACTCTTCCCCAAGGGGCCACGCACAACCAGATTGCTAATTAATCCTTTCTCATTGCACAAGACTCAGTCTAGAATGGACTGCTCTCTAGTTAGTTCCTCGACATATTGGTCCAGAAAACTATCCCTTATACACTCCAGGAAATCCTCCTCTACAGTATTGCTACCAGTTTGGTTAGCCCAATCAATATGTAGGTTAAAGTCACCCATGAAATCTGTTGTATCCTGATTGCACGCGTCCCTAATTTCCTGTTTGATGCCATCCTCAACCTCCCTACTACTGTTTGGTGGTCTGTACACAACTCCCACTAACGTTTTCTGCCCTTTGGTGTTTCACAGCTCTACCCATATAGATTTCACATCATCCACGCTAATGTCCTTCCTTACTATTGCGTTAATCTCCTCTTTAACCAGTAACGCTACCCCACCTCCTTTTCCTTCCTGCCTGTCCTTCGTGACTATTGAATACCCCTGGATGTTGTGTTCCCAACCTTGGTCACCCTGGAGCATTGTCTCCGTAATCCCAATTACATCATATCCGTTAACTGCTATCTGCGCAGTTAATTCGTCCACCTTATTACGAATGCTCCTCGCATTGAGACTCAGAGCCTTCAGGCTTGTTTTTTTTAACACTCTTTGTCCTTTTAGAATTATGTTGTAATGTGACCCTTTTTGATTTTTGCCCTTGATTTCTCTGCCTTCCACTTTTGCTTTTCTCCTTCCTAACTTTTGCTTCTGCCCCCTTTTTATTTCCCTCTGCCTCCCTGCATAGGTTCCCATCCCCCTGCCATATTAGTTTAACCCCTCCCCAACAGCACTAGAAAACACTCTGCCTGGGACATAGATCCCGGTCCTGCCCAGGTGCAGACCGTCTGGTTTGTACTGGTCCCATCTCCCCCAGAACCGGTTCCAATGCCCAGGAATTTGAATCCCTCCCCACTGCACCACTCCTCAAGCCACGTATTCATCTGAGCTATCCAGCAGTTCCTACTCTGACTAGCAAGTGGGGAATCCAGGGATATGGGGTAGCGCAGGCAAGTGGAGTTGAGGTCGATGATCAGCCATGATCCTTTTGAATGGCGGAGCAGGCTCGAGGGGCCGAATGGCCTACTCCTACTCCTAATTCTTATGTTTATTATGTTCTTATGCCAGCCCTCCACAAGTATGTGCACAATTTTACATGTTATGTCACGAGACCCACCTGCATTGCTGCTGACCAGTGACTTGAATCAGCTACTGACCTTGCTATCCAGTAGATCTTATTTCGGGCCCTGTTGGACTACAATATTATCTTGGATTAATGATGAATATATGAAAAGACGAAAAATGTGAAGCAGGGTTAGAGGGTGGAGGATGATTGGACTGGGAATGTTGGATATACTTCAACCCACATTTTTTTTACATAGTAGTTTGTATTATTATGGGTGCAGTTAAATAGAAAAGTGTAGGAAGAAGAGAAGTAGGGTTTGCTGGGAGTCGAGGAGTTTCTTCGCAATACTGGTTGAGGCGTTTGGTGGGGCCCAACTGAGCACTACAACACAGCCACTGGCAGGAGGGTGTAGTGCTTGTCCACAGAACTCTTTTGGGGGAAACGAAAACATTAAATCGTGGCCCCCCCGATCTGGGGGACGCACCAAACATTTACAAGGCCCTTTTTTTTTGTATTTTTTTTTTTGTTTTTTTTAAAGTTTTTTTTTGGGCACTAAAATCATATATATATTTTTTTTTCCAAGTGCCCCCTACAAAAGGGGAGGGGGACACTAAAAACACCGGCAATTAAAACAAATTAAACTGGCAGGAGGGTGTAACTACAGTCTGATTCGGGCAGCTGCTATTACAAATGTGAAAGAAATTTATAAAGGAAAAAATTGTTATTTAAGACTTTACAACATTCTACAGATACAAAAGGCCTCTTCTCATTCCATGTTTCATGCTCTTATTTGGGGAGTTTGCTAATCTACTTGAAAGCCTCTTCATTTGTACACAAATATTTTAAGTTGAACGCTTAAATCAAGTACCCCCTTTTTTTAAAGGGTACTACAATCCATAAATTCAAATTAACTTGGGAACTTTATCAAATTAAATTTAAATCCTGTTCCCGGGGGTGATGATGCACTCCAATCCCTCCGGCGTCCAACTCTCACGGAAGGCCGCGAGCGTACCGGTGGACAACCGCGTGCTCCATCTCCAGGGGCACCCTGGCTCGGAGGTAACCACGGAAGAGAGGCAGGCAATCGCGCTGAACGACCCCCTTGACCGCCCGCTGCCTGTACCGGCTGATGGCCCCCTTGGCCATGCCCAGGGGCAGTCCTACAAGGAGGCCCTCTGACCTGCCCGCTCCCCTCCGCAACACGTGTCCAAAGATCAGGAGCGTGGGACTCAGAAGTGCAACCAGAATTTGAGGAGCAGCCCCTTTCAAATAATGGAATAGGGGCTGCAACCTCATACACTCAACATACACATGGAACACGGACTCTTCCAGACCGCAGAAATTGCAGGCGGCCCGGGAGTCCGTGAACCAACATCACTGGTAACACTCTTCCCCGGAGTCCGTAGGTTGTGGATTTGAGCCCCTTACCAAGGGGCTTCAGCCCTTAATCTCCAGTGTGAGATGGAGGGAGTGCTGCACTGCCGGAGGCGCCATTCTTCAGATGAGATGTTCGAACCGAGGCCCACGTCCGCCATTTCTATTGACTCACTTGGATGTTGAAGATTGAGTGCCGATCTCTGAAGAAGAACAGGAAGTTCTCCCAGTATCCTGAGAAACATTCTGCCCTCAACAAGTGTAATGTATGCACCTGTGAGTATACGCACAGGTGTGAGTGGCTCAGCCAGTCACGTGATGTTCCCAAGACTCAATAAAACCCCAGTCAGTTGGGTCTAGGTCATCCACGATGAGGTATGCAGTTGTGGGTCGAGTGGATGAACCGGTAGTGTGCAGTGTAATTGTTAAATCTTTGTTAATAAACCAACTAGCTATGAATTCTTAAGCAAGAATCCATGAAGCAAATACATTACAACCAGTATCACCTAAAACAGATGAACTCATTCTTCATCCCCTTACTTTTAATGGGATATTGCTGTGCACAAAATGGCTGCCATTTTTTCCCGATGTGACAATAATCACTGCATTTAAAGCAATTCATTATAGCTGAAGAGCTGCAAGATAATACTGAGATGTGCTAAAACGTTATATAAATAAAAGTCTATTTTGTTCTCTGTCTCTGTCTTTCTCCCCCTCTCTCATTTTTCACTCTCTTTCGCTCCTCTCTCTTTCGCATTTTATTTCCCCTTTCTCTCTCTTTCTATCTCTCTTTCTCACTCTTTCTCCTTTCTCTCTCTCTCTCTCTCTCTCCCTCTCTCTCTCTCCCATTTACCTGTTGGTTCCATTAGTGCGATATAAAGTACATATTCTCTGGTGTATTGCACATCAATTCCTTCCAAGCACACTCCCTGCCCCCTTTTATAAAAAGAAATGACAGTCATTAATCCACGCCCCCCCTCGCAGAGCTGAGTATTAACCCGCCTGATGAAAGTGTGTGCTAGGAGAGCATGTCCTCTGCCTGTCATTGAGCACTGCTCTGTCTCTGCAGACTGATTGGCCACCGTCTATTTTGGTTTAAAAGCAGTTGTCTCACAGCGCTGCTGCGATGTCTAATCAAATGTTCTCCTCCCGATGAGCAGCAGCGCATGCACCGAGAGATAATGCAGGCTCGGTAATGACATCATCTGATTGGCCGATTGCCAACCCACTTAAAATAAAATTTCATCTTCATCTCCATGTAACTAATACAAATATAAAAATGAGCCCAGTGCAAAGGGATCAGATACTAAAATGCGCAGTGCCTGATGCATAACTGAGTCAAGCAGACTAAGAAGACCCCAGCTTTGATCTCCAGTCTGCGTGCTAGGTTAGCAGATGGTGGTAGAGATGCAATAAGCGTCCTTAGCACCCTGGGAAGATAAAACAAATTAGCTGCAGTTCCTGTCCCTGTTGCTGTCCAGTGACCCCCTGCTGGGAAGTGTGCATGTGTGTGTGTGTGTGTGTGGCACCAAGCTTATGGTCTACAGGGTGGTAGTGATACCCGCCCTCCTATATGGCTCAGAGACCTGGACCAGATACAGTAGACATCTCAAATCGCTGGAGAAATACCACATGCGTTGTCTCCGCAAGATCCTACAAATCCCCTGAGAGGACAGACGCACCAATGTTAGCGCCTTCGTTCAGGCTATCATCCCCAGCATCGAAGCACTGACCACACTCGACCAGCTCCGTTGGGCGGTCCACAGTGTCCACATGCTTGAAACAAGACTCCCAAAGCAAGCGCTGTACTCTGAACTCCTACACGGCAAGCGAGCCAACAGTGGGCAGAGGAAACATTACAAGGACAACCTCAAGCCTCCTTGATAAAATACAACATTCCCACCGACATCTGGGAGTCCTTGGCCAAAGACCGCCCTAAGTGGAGGAAGAGCATCCGGGAGGGCGCTGAGCACCTCGAGTCTCGTCGCCGAGAGCATTCAGAAATCAAGCGCAGGCAGTGGAAAGAGCGTGCGGCAAACCAGTCCCACCCACCCTTTCCCTCAACCACTGTCTGCCCCACCTGTGACAGAGACTGTGATTCCCGTATTGGACTGTTCAGTCACCTGAGAACTCACTGTTCGAGTGTAAGCAAGTCTTCCTCGATTTCGAGGGATTGTCTATGATGACGGAAGATGCATGTACGTGTAGAAAAAGAAACAAAGACTTACATTTTTATAGCGCCTTTCACAACCACCGGAGCAAACGCAAAATACTGCGGATGCTGGAATCTGAAATAAAAACCGAAAATGCTGGAAATACTCAGCGGGTCAGGCAGCATCTGTGGAGAGAGAAACAGAGTTAATGTTTCAGGTCGATGACCCTTCGTCAGAACAGTTGCCCTGTACAATAGGCTGCAAACATCTTCTATACCATGCAAGCTCACACATGAAGAATGGCAATTTGGGTGAGTTACATAAGAGTAGAGGAAATACGAGCAGGAGTAGGCCATATGGCCCTTCGAGCCTGCTCCTCCATTCAATATTTTCATCTGAAATATAAGACATCGCAACAGGGCAGCACTCTCTCATTACCGCAGTGATGTGACAACCTAGATTATGTGCTGACGTCTCTAGAGTGGGGCTTGAATCCACAATCTTCTAACTCGGAAAGGATACCGCTAAGCCAAGGAAGACACCTTCCAAAGAAAGCAGGGGAGCAAGTTGTAGAGGTGGGGGGCGCGGGGAGGTGGGGGGGGGGAACGGAAGAAGAGGTAAAGGGGGGAGGGGTGTGGGGGAGGAGGTAGAACCTGCCTTTACTCAATATTCACATGAACCCTGCAAAGAGTAACACAGGTTGAACCTCTCTTATCCGGAACCCTCGGGACCTGGCCTGTTCTGGATAAGGGATTTTTCCAGACGAGGGGTGGTCACGTTAAATTGGATGGTACAGGTACTGAACAAGGGGATATCGGGGCTGGCTGGCTTAGGGCTGGGAGCGTGGCAGAGAGATCATGGGAGCGGGGGTGTGGTGGATCGCGGAGTCAGGCCAGCGATTGCGGGAGTTGGCAGCGAGGAAGGACTTCAGTTTGTTCATGTTGGAGTTCTGCGCATGCGCCACCGGGTGGCCGGGAATGATTCTGGACGAAGGGTGGTTCCGGATAAGGGAGTTCTGGATAAGGGAGTTCAACCTGTATCAAGTAAGGCTGTGGAAGTGGGTGAGAATTAGTCGGAGGTGTGATTCACTTTGAACAAAATAAACAGAAACCATGAACGGACTAAGAGGCAAGGGTTCCGGAAATTGGCTTGTGAAGAACTTTGTTTTCTCAAATTGCATTATTAACCTTTTGTTTAATTTAATTGGATGGAGCCCAAAAATGAACAAAGAGAGACTCTCATCCATTAGTCAGATTGTTCAGTTCTCCAAGTATTTTTTATTATGCATTACCTAAAAGCTGTATGGATTTTTATGACCGCTTGTGAAATGTGATCACTTTGCTGTGTGGGTTGGGAAGTGGAGCTGTGTGATTTGAATGCCGTTGAAGTTTGATCTGGTTATCTCCACATCACATTGCCGAGGGGGGGTGCGGAGTGGTGAGGGAACTATATTGCCAATTTCTTCCTCTCGATTCAGTTTTCGACTTCAACAGTAGAATCATTAGAACGGTTACAGCACGGCAGGAAGCCATTCGGCCCGTTGAGCCCGTGCCGGCTCTCTGCAAGAGCACCTCAGCTAGTCCCACTCCCCCGCCCTTTCCCCGTAGCCCTGAAATTTATTTTTCAGGTACTTGTCCAATTCATTTTTGAAAGCCACGCTTGAATCTGTCTCCTTTCAGGCCGTGCATTCCAGATCCTAACCACTCGCTGCATAAAAGCGTTTTTCCTTATGTCGCTTTTGGCTCTGTTGCCGATCACCTTAAATCTGTGTCCTCTGGTCCTCGACCCTTCCACCAATGGGAACAGTTTCTCTCTATCTACTCTGTCCAGACCCCTCGTGATTTTGAACACCTCGATCAAATCTCCTCGCAACCTTCTCTGCTCCAAGGAGAACACCACCAGCTTCTCCAGTCTATTCACGTAACTGAAGTCCCTCATCCCTGGGACCATTCTTATAAATCTTTCTCTAAGGCCATCACATCTTTCCTAAAATGAGGTGCCCAGAACTGGAAACAATACTCCAATTGAGGCCGAACCAGTGTTTTATAAAGGTTCATCATAACTTCCTTGCTTTTGTATTCTATGCTTCTATTTATGAAGCCCAGGATCCCGTAAGCTTTTTTCTCTAAACAGTTCGGTAATGCACCCATGTAATACCATGTTTACGGTACATAAGAATGCACAGAAAAAGAAATGGTCACATGAACCATTATAGCTGTCCTTTCAATGGGTTGGGTTCAGTTTTTGTTGTGATGAATGCAACCCATTTTATTTAATCTCTTCAGAGAAGGAGAACTTTTTTCACCCAGAGAGTGGTGGGGGTCTGGAACTCACTGCCTGAAAGGGTGGTAGAGGCAGAAACCCTCACCACATTTAAAAAGAACTTTGACGTGCACCTGAAGTGCCGTAACCTACAGGGCTGTGGACCAAGAGCTGGAAAGTGGGATTGGACTGGGTAGCTCTTTTTCGGCCGGCACGGACATGATGGGCCGAATGGCCTCCTTCTGTGCCGTAATTTTCTATGATAAGCAAACAATCGCAAGGTAAAGAAATCTGTGTCCTCTGGTTCTCGACCTTCCACCAATGGGAACAGTTTCTCTCTGTCTACTCTGTCTAGACCCCTTACGATCTTGAACACCTCTATCAAATCTTCTCTCACCCTTCTCTGCTCTAAGGAGAACAACCCCGGCTTCTCCAGTCTATCCACGTAATTGAAGCCCCTTATCCCTGGAATCATTCCCATAGATCTTTCCTACCATGCCAGTGTTAGTGAGTAGCTTGCTGTTTTTTTTAACCATCCCTTCTATTGGAATAGGGCCAAGTACATTCTGGATGAAATTCTATCAAATGACATGTCGGCAAGGTATTAATTTCATTATACGAGTCAATCACTGACCCAGTGACACATCAATAAACTGGAGTATTGCATTAAAGCACACTTTCAGCCTTGTTAAAATTGAACCTCATCTCAGCCCAGGGCACCAGTTGGGGTGCTGACGCATTGGCCCCCAGCGCCCTTGAGTTGCAGAATGGGAAAACGACCTGGTTTCCCGCTCCTGCACTCTATGCTGACTTGCGCTAGAAGGTGCTCCACCATAACAGGCAAGGCTAGGATCAGCCGGGATGTCTTCACAGTCTGGTAGTTAATTGTCACGCACTACATTGGCTTGCATCTGAAAAATTCACTCCCTCCACCACCGGTGCACCATCTACAAGATGCACCGCAGCAACTCTCAAACCCGCGACCTCTACCACTGAGAAGGACCAGGGCAGCAGGCGCATGGGAACACCATCACCTCCACGTTCCCCTCCAAGTCACACACCATCCTGACTTGGAAATATATCGGCCGTTCCTTCATCGTCGCTGGGTCCAAATCCTAGAAATCCCTCCCTAACAGCACTGTGGGAGCACCTTCACCACACGGGACTGCAGCAGTTCAAGAAGGCAGCTCACCACCACCTTCTCGAGGAGCAATTAGGGATGGGCAATAAATGCCGGCCTTGCCAGCGAAGCCCACATCCCATGAATGAATATTAAAGAAAAGGGCATTTGGGGGAGGGAAGATGGCATGCACGGTAAGATTTGGTGCCTTTGATAGCGGCAGGAAGCAAATTGCAAAGGAATAGGTTAAAAAGAACAGAATGGACAGAATTCTGGGCCTTTGAACATTGTATTGTGAAATTTTGGCCCAAAGACCATCAACCCAACATCATCCTCGCATGCACTTGCCAGCCTGCCTGTAAGTATCTGCGGTCAAATACATTATCTGCACAGAATGCTGATTCAGAGATTCTGATCATTACTGAATCTGATTAGCATTATAGGATCTTTAACCTTGAAAGATGTGTAAGCTTTTAAAAGTCCATTGTACCACAGCATCCTCTGGTCTGGCACCGCTCAGGAGCGTTTCACTCTCCAAGCGAGCTGTCCTGGTTCCGCCAATGCAGCGATAAGCAAACCTGGTCATTGGCGTGTGTGGGACACAAAGTG
This sequence comes from Pristiophorus japonicus, assembly GCF_044704955.1. NCBI lineage: Eukaryota > Metazoa > Chordata > Chondrichthyes > Pristiophoridae > Pristiophorus > Pristiophorus japonicus. The sequence continues at coordinate 210,584,022 of NC_091987.1, read as the reverse complement.
GCCGCCGACTCCAGTCTCTCACAGCAGCCAGGGCGATCAAAAATAATTAAATGTGTGAGGCATTTTGCGATAAGTTGCCATATAAGAAAGTACGGCAATATTTTATGATTAAACTTGACCTACTGTGATGAGATCAAAAAGGTTATTACGAACTCAAGGGATCTCTCACTAATAGGTTCATGTTGGGCTGGTGCCAGTGTGTAGTAAGGTCCCAGTGCTTGCTAAGCCAGTGAGGTATTCATATTGGCTCATTTTTACTGTTTGATGAGGTCACAGCAACTCATTCGATTACTAAAAGAAAGAAAGACTTGCATTTATATAGCACCTTTCACGACCTTAAGACACCCCAAAGCTCTTTGCAGCCAATGAAGTACTTTTGGAGTTATAGTCACTGTTGTAATGTGGGAAACGCGGCAGCCAATTTGCGCACAGCAAGCTCCCATAAACAGCGATGTGATAATGACCAGATAATCTGTTTTTGTTACATTGATTGAGGGATAAATATTGGCCCAGGACACCGGGGATAACTCCCCTGCTCTTCTTTGAAATAATGCCGTGGGATCTTTTACGTCCAGTTGCAAGAGAAGATGGGGCCTCGGTTTAAGGTCTCATCCAAAAGACGGCACCTCCGACAGTGCAGCACTCCCTCAGCACTGCACTGGGAGTGTCGGCCTGAATTATGTGCTCAAGTCTCTGACCCAGCGGTGAGTGTGCTGCCCACTAAGCCACTGCTGACACCAATGTTATTAACAGCTGCATTTGTTTCCTCTTGTGTTTTGACGATGTGTAAAGGATAGCACCTGACCAAAAGATTGCATTTTCATTTCAACTCAGCTCAGACCACATGATACAGTCACTTCCATAACTTGCAAAAAGTTGCGGATGTGTCTTGAATCATAAAATTATTGATTAGTTAACATTTAAGGTTAGGTTTTACAAGGTTGCGGATTCTAGGACGGGAAGGCTGAGGGACCTCTGGAGTTCTGAGAGAGAATTAATGTCGGAGATGATGTACTGTCCTGAGATGAAGAATAATCTAAAATTTCAACTTTTGACACGTTCCCTTGATCTAACATTTTACTCAATTTAATTTTGACGTCACAGTCACCAGAAGAAAATCCGCTTTAGCATGATGATCAAACAGTGGTGGCAGTCTCGGTGTGAGTCCTTTTTACCAGAAAACAAAATGGCGTCCTTTGGTTTCTTGGTGTGCATTCTTGTTCCAATCTTGTTCTTGTGTCAGAACAGTGCAGGCCGATTACCAGCTTTTCTCTGCAGACAATTATCCCCCCCCTCACACCCATCTTCTTCAGGATCATTGTTCGGCTTGTCCAACAGCTGGCCTCCTCTGTCCTGATTGGCAGAAGACCCGTTAATGTCCAGGATGAAAAGCAGATTGCGTCGACCCTTGTGAGAGGGCGAAAATTGTAAAACGAAACAAAGTGTGCATGTTGATTTCTGTCTCGGATTGTTCTTCTGCACTGAAAAGGGAAGTTGGGTAGTTTAATTTCATTACTCAGTTGAAGGCCTGTGCTTTTAGTCAGCAAGTATTGGGTCGATTTTTGACTGCCGTTGCCTGGTATTAAATGGCCTCAAAATAGGGCCGGCTCCATTTTGAACGGGGCCTACTACATGGGTGTCCGAATGCCCGCCTGTTTCAGGCGGTAGGCCCCTTTTAATATGGAAATGGGCATCCTGTGACCTAAATAGGCCGCTGATTGGCATTTTAGGTCAGAACTGATCGGGGCTTGCGCCGTGCAAATCCACGAGCGACAGAAGAGAAGAGGCGTAGCCAAAGGGAGGCCCTGAATTATTTTCGGGGCCAGGGAGGAGCAGGAGTTCTCTTCCAGGTCCCCACAGAAATAATCTGGGCGGCTGCTGCCCTCCGCGATCACCGCCCCGCAGTGTCTCGCTGGCGGTCGCACCGGCCCGCTTATGAGGCCTCAATCCGGCGCGTTGCACCGGGAACGCTTGACTGACAGCCCGCAGCTTGCCTGCTAGATTTAGAAGAGGTCGGGAGCTCGTGGTGGGGTGGGGTGGGGGGAGGGGGGTGATGTGGGGGGGGAATGGGGGTTACGGACAGTCGAGCAGTCCGTCCTCTGCAAGTGAAAAGCGACCCTGTTGAGTTTAAAAGTTGGAGGAACAGCAGCAAGTGCCATCAGCAAACCTCACAGAGAAGAGGCAAAAGAACTGACTTTGCCTGAAATCTGCAACTAGTGGAATCTAACCCGGAGCCTTAATTGAGGTTATCGGCCCGGAAGGAAAACATTTTTTACGCTGCGAGTGATCTGGAATGCAATGTGTGGCAGGGCAGCGGAAGCAGATTCAATAGTAACTTTCAAAAGGAATTGGATAAATAAACTCAAAGAGGAAAAATATGCAGAGCAATGGGAAAAGAGCGGGGGGAGAGGGACTAGTTGGATCGCTCTACTGAAGAGCCAGCACCGTTACAATGGGCCAAATGGCCTAATTCTGTGCTGTATCAGTCTGTGATTCTAAAGTAATGACTTACTGTGAGAGCAGATGGAAAGCTCCCTTGTTTAAGTCTCAGCTGTGGCTCAGTGGGTAGCACTCTCGCCTATGAGTCAGAAGGCTTATGGGTTCAACTTCCACTCCAGGGACTTGAGCACAAAAAGTCTAGGCTGACACTCCAGTGCAGTGCTGAGGGAGTGCGACGTTAATCATCATCATAGGCGGTCCCCTGAATCGAGGATGACTTGTTTCCACGCCAAACAGAGATGAGTTCACAGGTGTTTCAATGAAGGACCTGATATTCCAGATCCCAAACTAAATCTTGAAGGGGGGAAGATGCCTGTGCGTGGATTTTTTTATAATGTGTGGTGGCATCTGCACACCAGCCACCACACGGGCTTGACAGAGCTAGGTCTTGGTCCAGTGGCAAGGGTTAACCAAGACGACTGGAGACCAGCTCTGCTGCACGGACCTAGTGCGCTACACATATCGCAGTGTGGGCTGGGCCCGTGCTGCCCCTGGGCCCCTGGCCTCGAACTCGCGCCTCTCCTGGGCCCCGATCACGTCCCTCTACGAACTCTCGCCGCTCCTTCGCCCCGACCTCGCCGCTCCTGCTGTACCTGCCCGCGCTGCAGTCAGCGACCGGGATTTGGGTGACGTCAAATCCAGTCACTCTCTTCACAACCGTCGCCCCCCTGCAGCAGCACGCGCTGCTCCCTCCAATGGCCCCGGCCTGAGACGTTAAACCGAGGCCCCGTCTGCCCTCTCAGGTGGACGTGAACGATCCCATGGCACTATTTCGAAGAAGAGCAGGGGAGTTATCCCCGATGTCCTGGTCAATATTTATCCCTCAACCAACATAACAAAAAAACAGATTATCTGGTCGTTACCAAATTGCTGTGGGAGCTTGCTGTGCGCAAATTGGTGTTCGCGTTTCCTACATTACCAACAGTGACTACACTTCAAAAGTACTTCAGTGGCTGTAAAGCGCTTTGCGATGTCCGGTAGTCGTGAAAGGCGCTATATAAATGCAAGTCTTGCATACTCTTAATTGTAATTCTGTGCCTCTCACACACAGCAGCGGAGTGAAATAGGTTTGTGATGACAAGCCAGTGAATGTATTTGATTTATATGATTAACTTTATTATTGAATGTGTTCGGTGCCAAAGAAGCGGAGGTGTTGTTGCTGCTGCTAAACCCACAAGGATGACGGGTTTGTGATAAAAGTTGCACAGGATCAACAACCAATGAAGGCTATTTGGGTCATTGCTGGTTAATGACTCGAAGAAACTTCCCTTGCAGATGCTGGTAACCTTGCTGCAGATAAGCCTTTAATTGAGCTATTCAGCTCATGTGTATTGAGCACTGCAGTAAAGCAAGAGGAAGAGGGGGCCAGTAAATCAAATAAAGGTGTTGATGATGGATGTCTATTACATTGGAAATTGACTCTCAGTTCAGGTTAATGTGAGGAGCTTACAATGTCACCAGGACTTGAGCGGTGAGAGACATGAGTTTCAAGGTGTGCTTACACAAAACATGTACGTTGATGCCAAAAGGGTTTCAATGTGCATCAACCAAAAAAAAAAGCAGAAAGCAAGACTAGCGCCTTTCACGACCACCGGACGTCCCAAAGCGCATTGCAGCCATTGAAGTACTTTTTGAAGTGTAGTCACTGTTGTAATGTAGGAAATTACACCAAGATCCAGGTCGGTGATTGGAGCGTGGGCAGACACAGCAGGAGCGGCGAGAGACTGTAGAACGATGTGACCGGGGCCCAGAAGAGGCGAGGGCCCAGGGGCAGCACGGGCCCAGCCCACACTGCGATATGTGTGCGCACTAGGTCCGTGCAGCAGAGCTGGTCTCCAGTCATCCTGGTTAATCCTTGTCACTGGACCAAGACCTTGCTCTGTCAAGCCCGTGTGGTGGCTGGTGTGCAACGGCCACCCCACGTTAAAAAAATCCACGCACAGGCACCTTCCACCCTTCAGGATTTAGTTCAGGACCTGGAATATTAGGTCCTTCATTGAAACACCTGTGAACTTTTTGACGTGAAAGCAAGTCATCCTCGACTCGAGGGACCGCCTATGATGATGATGTACAAAATGCAGCAGTCAATTTGCACACAACAAGCTCCCACAAACAGCAATGTGATAATGACCAGATCATCTGTTTTTTTGTTATGTTGATTGAGGGATAAATATTGGCCCCAGGGCACCGATGATAACTTCCCTGCTCTTCTTAGAAATAGTGCCATGGGATCTTTTACATCCACCTGAGGGAACAGACAGAGCCTCGGTTTAACATCTCATCCAGAAGATGGCACCTCCGACAGTGCAGCACTCCCTCAGCACTGCACTGGAGTGTCAGCCTAGATTATGTGCTCAAGCCCCTGGAGTGGGACTTGAACCCACAACCTTCTGACTCAGAGGCGAGTCTGCTGCCCACTGAGCCGCAGCTGACACAAAAAAATAACAAAAATGGTAGTGTAAATCAGAAGAAAACTGACCCTACAAAAGCTCTGAAGTATGAGACCCTTTTAGGAGGGCATCCTACTATGTCCCCAAAAGAGTGCAATATAAACCCAACCTCAAGCTCATCATCATCATAGGCAGTCCCTCGAAATCAGGGAAGACTTGCTTCCACTCTAAAAGTGAGTTCTCAGGTGACTGAACAGTCCAATACGGGAATTACAGTCTCTGTCACAGGTGGGACAGACAGTGGTTGAAGGAAAGGGTGGGTGGGGAGTCTGGTTTGCCGCACGCTCCTTCCGCTGCCTGCGCTTGTTTTCTCTCGGTGACGAAACTCGAGGTACTCAGCGCCCTCCCAGATGCTCTTCCTCCACTTAGGGCGGTCTTTGGCCAGGGACTCCCAGGTGTCGGTGGGGATGTTGCATTTTATCAAGGAAGCTTTGAGGGTGTCCTTGAAACGTTTCCTCTGCCCACCTGGGGCTCGCTTGCCGTGTCGGAGTTCCGAGTCGAATGCCTGCTTTGGGAGTCTTGTGTCAGTCACGTGGACAATGTGGCCCGCCCTAACGGAGCTGAGCGAGTGTGGTCAGTGCTTTCATGCTGGGGATGTTGGCCTGATCGAGGACATTAACGTTGGTGCGTCTGGCCTCCCAGGAGATTTGCAGGATCTTGCGGCGACATCGTTGGTGGTATTTTTCCAGCGATTTGAGGTGTCTACTGTATACGGTCCACGTCTCTGAGCCACACAGGAGGGCGGGTATCACTACAGCCTTGTAGACCATAAGCTTGGTGCCAGCTTTGTGGTCCTGGACTTCAAACACTCTCTTCCTCAGGTGACCGAAGGCTGCACTGGCGCACTGGAGGCGGTGTTGGACCTCGTCATGAACGTCTGCCCTTGCTGATAGTAGGCTCCCAAGGTACAGGAAGTGGTTTACGTTGCCCAAGGCTGTGCCGTGTTCCCAAAAGCGTGCAATATAAACCCAACCTCAAGCTACAAGTTTATTGAGTAGGGTGCACGGACCCTTTAGTGTGGATGTATGCTAGTACAAGTTGGGTGAACTTCAGCATGCTGACAATACAACGTTGTCCTTCGTGCCACTCTCCAGAGAAACACGCAGCACTAACTGTGCCAGCCTTAAGGCAAGCTTGCTATGCCCTACTTTGTGGGATTTACTGCATTGGGTGATTGGTTTGACAGAACTAACATCGAGCCTGCCCTGCAGTGTACTGAAAATAAGACTTGGATTTTTCACTGCCATCTTGGATTTTTATCTGTTTGTTTGCATGGTCGTCTAGATGAGAGTTGCCACCTTGAGTACCGTTGTCGGCATCAGTCACTCCTCAGTCAACGTGGCCTAATGTAAAGTTTCTTTAACTCTGCCCAATATCTTAAAAAGAAGAGGAACCCACTGTGTCAGCATATATTGCCAGGTATATTGAGAAAAGAGAAGGCAGAAGAGTGATCTAATAGAGTTCTTTCTAATTATGAAGGGATTCGACAGGGTAGATGTAGAGAAGATGTTTCCCCCCTCTGGGGAGGCCTTCAATATAAGATAGTCATCAGTCAATCCAACAGGGAATTCGGGAGAAACTTCTTTACGCAGAGAGTGGTGTGAATGTGGAACTCCTTACCACAGGGAGTGGTTGAGGCGTCTAGCCGAGAAGCATTTAAGGGGAAGCTAGATTGGCGCGTGAGGGAGAAAGGAATAGATTATAGTGATAGGGTGAGATGAAGAGGGGTGGGAGGCGGCTGGTGTGGACCATAAACAAAGTCATGGACCTGTTGGGCCGAATGGCCTGTTTCTGTGCTGTAAATACCGTGTAATATGTATTGTCGCACTGCGTTTTGATGGTGAATCTCGCACCAATGAGAGACCCACTCTTGTAGAATCACAGAATAGTACAACACAGAAGGAGGCCATTCGGCCCATTGAGTCTGTGCCGGCTCTTTCGAGGAGCAATCCAGACAGACCCACTCCCCCGCTCTTTCTCCATATCCCTGCAATTTTTTCTCCTTCAACTATTTATCCAATTCCCTTTTGAAGGCTGCTTATTGAGTTTGCCTCAGGCAGCGCATTCCAAATCCTAGCCACTCGCTGCGTAAAAGTGTTTTTCCTCATGTCGCCTCTGGTTCTGTTGCCAGTCATCTTACATCTGTGCCCTCTGGTTATCGACCCTTCAGCCATTGGACAAAGTTTCTCTCTATTTACTCTGACCTAAACCCTTCATGATTTTTAAACACTTCTGTCAAATCTCCTCTTGGTTTTCTCTGCTCTAAGCACTCTAGCCTCACTCCTGTTGCCATGTTTTGACATTATTGCCGACTCCAGTATCCTGCGGGGCTGAGAGGAATCCCGTTATTTTCACCCCTTGCCCCTTTCGAGACCTCCCTGTGTCCTCCGCCACCTGTGCAGGTAGCAAAAAAAGATTAAACATGCAGCCTCAACAACAACAACAACAACAACTTGTATTAACATAGCACCTTGGATAGGGAGGGGTACAGTACCTGAGGAGAGAGAACCGTTAACAATGTCAGCTAACATGGGAGCCAGAAAGGGAAGCTGGGTGGTCAGCAGTTTGGTGGGAGTAGGGTCGTGGACCAGGAAGTGGCTCTCATGGACAAGATGAGCTCGGCAAAGTCATGAGGGGAGATCGGAGAGAAAGTTTTCAAGTGTTTCTCACCACATTTATTACATAAGAACAAAAGAAATAGGAGCAGGATTAAGCCACCCGGCCCCTCGAGCCTGCTCCGCCATTCAATAAGATCATGGCTGATCCGATCATGGACTCAGCTCCACCTCCCTGCCCCCCTCCCCATGACCCTTCACTCCCTTACCGCTCAAAAATCTGTCGATCTCCCCCTTAAACATATTCAATGACCCAGCCTCCACAGCTCTCTCGGGTAGAGAATGCCGTAGACTTACAACTCTCCGAGAGAAGAAATTCCTCCTCTTCTCGGTTTTAAATGGGCGGCCCCGTATTAAGAACATAAGTACATAAGAAATAGGAGCAGGAGTAGGCCGTACGGCCCCTCGAGCCTGCTCCGCCATTTAATAAGATCATGGCTGATCCGATCATGGACTCAGCTCCACTTCCCTGCCCGCTCGCCGGAACCCCTTATTCCCTTATCGGTTAAGAAACTGTCTATCTCTGTCTTAAACTTATCGACAGTTTCTTAACTGATAAGGGAATATTATTCTGAGACTATGTCCCCTAGTTTTAGTTTCCCCTATGAGTGGAAATACCCTCTCTATATCCACCTTGTTAATCCCCCTCATTATCTTATATGTTTCGATAAGATCACCTCTCATTCTTCTGAACTCCAATGTGTATAATCCCAACCTGCTCAACCTATCTTCATAAGTCAACCCCCTCATCTCATTATAGAGGATACATAAATGGAGCAGTAGCTTTGTGCCAGGGCTGTTTTGGTAGCCAGAATGGCCTTTATTTAGACCTCAATATAAACCGGATACTAAGCAGTCTCCTGCAATATGGATCATTGGCATTAGAGAGGGTTCAGCCGATTGTGGTTGTATTTTACAATAAGTACTTGACTCGTTACTGGAAATAGTGGCATGTTTGCCAAGCTTGTATTGACTGAAAGCTGCCCACCATTCCAGAAGTGCATTCTCCAAATAGAATTGCACAAATGTTGTTGCTTTCCAAAACAAACCTGAGCACAATTAGGACACACTATATATACTGATGTCATCAGAAAATCCTTGGATGTCAAGAAGTCATGTGCGATCACCGTCAAACAAATGATCAAAAGAGAGTTAATGATTGTACTTTCATATGGAGGATACATGAATGGAGCAGCAGGTTTGTGCCAGGGCTGTTTTGGTAGCCAGAAGGACCTTTATTTATACCTCAATATAAACCAGACACTAAGCAGTCTCCTGCAATATGGATCATTGGCATTAGAGAGGGTTCAGCCGAATGCGGCCATGGGCAGTGTGGAGGTCCTGACCTGAGAGAAAACATCAGCGGCAGGTCGGGGCCATAAAACGAGCTGCGTGCGGAGGCCCAGGAGCAGCGCGGAGGTCCCGACCTGCGAGGGAACGTCAGCAGCAGGTCGGGGCCATAAAAGGAACGGCAAGCGGCAGCCATGGGCGGCGTGGAGGCATGCCACTACAGGGAGCAACGCGAGCTGGTGCAGGAGGGTGACGGCAGCGATGAGTGACGTCATCAAGGTCCAGGTCGGTGATTGGAGCGTGAGCGGATACAGCAGGAGCGGCGAGGTCGGGGCGAAGGAGCGGCGAGAGACTGTGGAGGGATGTGATCGGGGCCCAGGGGAGGCGCGAGTTCGGGGCCAGGGGCCCAGGGGCAGCACGGGCCCAGCCCACACTGCGATATGTGTGCGCACTAGGCCTGTGCAGCAGAGCTGGTCTCCAGTCGTCTTGGGTAACCCTTGCCACTGGACCAAGACCTAGCTCTGTCAAGCCCGTGTGGTGGCTGGTGTGCAACGGCCACCCCACGTTAAAAAAATCCACGCACAGGCATCTTCCACCCTTCGGTGTGTAGTTCGGGTCCTTCATTGAAACACCTGTGAACTCGTCCTTTTTTTTTGGCATGGGAGCAAGTCAGCCACGTTTCGAGGGATCGCCTATAATGACTTCATATGAGATGTTAAACCAAGGCCCCGTCTGCTCTCTCAGGTAGATATAAAAGATCCCGTAGCACTATTTCAAAGAAGAGCATGGGAGTTATCCCCAGTGTCCTGTCAATCAACATCACTAAAACAAATTACAAAAACAAAGTACTGCGGATGCTGGAAATCTGAAATCAGAACAGAAAATGCTGGAAATACTCAACGGGTCAGGCAGCATCTGTGGAGAGAGAAACCGAGTTAACGTTTCAGGTCGGTGACCCTTCGTCCGAACCCGACAAAGTTCGAGATGTAACAGGTTTTAAGCAAGTACAGAGGCACAGAACGGGGGAGTGTTGGAAAGAACAAAAGGGAAGGTCTGTGATAGGGCGGAGGGCAGGAGAGAGTAAATGACTAATGGGATGATGGTTCGAGGCAAAAGGAGATGGTAATGGGACAAGTCAAGAATCAAAAGATGGGTCTAGAGGAGCTGTAAATGGGAATAGCAGAATCTTCAGCAACAGATGGCGTCTGGAAAAAATGGGGGCAGAGATTATGATCTGAAATTGTTGAACTCGATGTTGAGTCTGGAAGGCTGTAAAGTGTCTAATCCAATTCCGGAGACGAGGGGGTTGACTTTTGAGGAAAAGTTGAGGAGGTTGGGCCTCTACTCATTGGAATTCAGAAGAATGAGAGGTGATCTGAGCGAAACGTTTAAGATTATGAGGGGGCTTGACAAAGTGGATGCAGAGAGGATGTTTCCACTAATGGGGGAGACTAGAACTAGAGGGCATGATCTTAGAATAAGGGGTCACCCATTTAAAACTGAGATGAGGAGAAATTTCTTCTCTCAGAGGGTTGTAAATCTGTGGAATTCGCTGCCTCAGAGAGCTGTGGAAGCTGGGACATTGAATAAATTTAAGACCGAGATGGACAGTTTCTTAACTGATAAGGGAATAGGGGGTTATGGGGAGCTGAGTCCATGATCGGATCAACGAAGATCGTATTAAATGGTGGAGCAGGCTCGAGGGGCCGTATGGCCTACTCCTGCTCCTATTTCTTATGTTCTTATGAGGTGCTGTTCCTCGAGCTTGCGTTAAGCTTCATTGGAACAGTGTAGGAGGCCGAGGACAGAGAGATCAGAGTGGGAATGGAGCGGGGAATTAAAGTGACAGGTGACTGGAAGCTGGGGGGTCATGCTTACAGACTGAACGGAGGCGTTCTGCAAAGCGGTCACCAAATCTGTGTTTGGTCTCCCCAATGTAGAGGAGATTGCATCATGAGCAGCAAATACAGTGTACAGTACTAAATTGCAAGAAGCATAAGTAAATCGCTGTTTCACCTGGAAGGGAGTCTAAAACAGATTATTTAGCCGTTACCACATTGCTGCCTGTGGGAGCTTGCTGTGGACAAATTGGCTGCTGCGTTTCCTACATCACAACACCTCATAAATATTTTAATTGGCTGTAAAGTGCTTTAGGACATCTTGAGGTTGTGAAAAGTGGTATAGAAATGAAAGTCTTTCTTTACAGATTGAGGTGTTTGTCTGGACCCGTGTTTACGTTCCAATGGCTGACTCGTCTGGTCCCTCAGTCTGTTTTACATCTGATTCGAACATGGTGCCCACGGTGAGATTGGCATTTAGCCGTAACTCGAGCTGAGCACATTCCTGAAAGCCTTACAGTCACCAGTCTCTCAGACTACTCACGGATGGCTGGTCATTAAGGGCTTCAGTGAGTCAGGTTGTGATGATGATGTAATGGTGCTGACAAGTCATTTACAGACAGGTAGCGTAGGTTGTGATCAATATAGCGTGAAATATGACTAAAAGCTATTTAGGAACATTTGCAGCGTGATTGAATAGTAATAACGGCACTGTCTCATAAAAGAGAATATCTTACGCTCTGTGTGCAGTTTAATTTTAATTAAACTGTCATTGTAAGGCTCCGAGTTTAATTAAATAATTTTTCTTTAGCTTTGCGCACAATAGACCACCAGATAACTAATATGCTCACTTTTAGCTATATGCTAAATGCACTAGCTTGGTGACCCTGTGTACGCAGTCCATTATTGTATAGTTGTGCATCTCTTTACAGCTGTAGGATGCGTAAAATGAATAGTTGTGCACAAATTAGAGTTGAGCAAGGGGGGTTATTCCAAAACGACCAGTGGCAAAGCTGCGATCTGGAAGATGACAGAAAACAAGTGTCTAATTCTTCAAAGTAGTTTCACGTAAGATCATCATCATAGGCAGTCCCTCGAAGCGAGGATGACTTGCTTCCACGTCGAAAAGGGATGAGTTCACAGGTGTTTCAATGAAGGACTTAATAGAAACATAGAAACATAGAAAATAGGTGCAGGAGCAGGCCATTCAGCCCTTCTAGCCTGCACCGCCATTCAATGAGTTCGTGGCTGAACATGAAACTTCAGTTCCCCCTTCCTGCTTTCTCGCCATAACCCTTGATCCCCCGAGTAGTAAGGACTTCATCTAACTCCCTTTTGAATATATTTAGTGAATTGGCCTCAACTACTTTCTGTGGTAGAGAATTCCACAGGTTCACCACTCTCTGGGTGAAGAAGTTTCTCCTCATCTCGGTCCTAAATGGCTTACCCCTTATCCTCAGACTGTGACCCCTGGTTCTGGACTTCCCCAACATTGGGAACATTCTTCCTGCATCTAACCTGTCTAAACCCGTCAGAATTTTAAACGTTTCCATGAGGTCCCCTCTCATTCTTCTGAACTCCAGTGAATACAAGCCCAGTTGATCCAGTCTTTCTTGATAGGTCAGTCCTGCCATCCCGGGAATCAGTCTGGTGAACCTTCGCTGCACTCCCTCAATAGCAAAAATGTCCTTCCTCAAATTAGGAGACCAAAACTGCACACAATACTCCAGGTGTGGCCTCACCAAGGCCCTGTACAACTGCAGCAACACCTCCCTTCCCCATGTACTCAAATCGTGGGACTACCTATGATGATGAGGTCGGCAGAACAGTTTTTACATCAAAAGTACTAGCTTGTCTCAGCCAGTCGCACTCTTGTCTCTGAATCAGAAGGCTGTGGGTCTAAGCTCCACTTTGAGTGTGTAATCTAAACAGACGTGTGAATGAAAGAAAGACATGGATTTATATCGCGCCTTGACATCTCAAAGCGCTTTACAGCCAATGAAGTATTTTTGGAGTGTAGTCACTGTTGTAATGTGGGAAATGCAGCAGGCAACTTGCGCACAGCAAGCTCCCACAAACAGCGGTGATAACCAAATTATTTGTTTTTGTTATGTTAATTGAGGGATAACTGCTGGCTGGGACACCCCTGCTTCTCAAATAGTGCCTGGGGATCTTTTACATCTACCTGTGAGTGTGAGGGCAGACGGAGCCTCGATTTAACGTCTCATGCGAAAGACGGCACCTCTGACACTGCATTGGAGTGTCAGCCTAGATTTTTGTGCTCGTGTCTCTGGAGCGAGACTTGAACCCACAACCTTCTGCCTCGGAGGTGAAGGGTGCTACCCACTGAGCCACGGCTAGGTCAAGATGTGGGTGAAACTAATCACATAGCAATAAGAAAGTGTTGCACTTGTAATGGTGTTACAGACCGCCCAAAGTGGAGGAAGAGCACCTGGGAGGGCGCTGAGCACTTCGAGTCTCGTCGCCGACAGCGTGCAGAAATCAAGCGCAGGCAGCGGAAGGAGCGCGCGGCAAACCAGACTCCCCACCCACCCCTTTCCCACAACGACTATCTGCCCCACCTGTGACAGGGACTGTGGCTCTCGTATTGGACTGTTCAGCCTCCTAAGGACTCACTTTTGGAGTGGAAGCAAGTCTTCCTCGATTCCGAGGGACTGCCTATGATGATGATGATGGTGGTGTTGCTCAGAAGGTCTGTTTATGAGTGCAGTGCTTGTGCTACAGGACTCACCATCCAGACATCTGGGCTAACAACCCAGAGAATGTATGTGCAAATCTTACCGTGGCAGTTTGAGAATTTAAATTCAGTTTGAAACATTTCAGGATTAGCAAAAGTGACCATGAGGTTGCCGGATTGTCGTAAAAACCCATTGGTTCACTGATTTCCTTCAGCGGAAGGAAACTTGCTGTAAGAACATATAAGAAATAGGAGCAGGAGTCGGCCATTTGGCCCCTCGAGCCTGCTCCGCCATTTAATAAGATCATGGCTGATCCGATCATGGACTCAGCTCCATTTCCCTGCCCGCTCCCCATAACCCTTTACTTCCTCATCGCTCAAAAATCTGTCTATCTCCGCCTTAAATATATTCAATGACCCAGCCTCCACAGCTCTCTGAGGCAGAGAATTCCATAGATTTACAACCCTCTGAGAGAAGAAATTTCTCCTCATCCCAGCTTTAACTGGGGCGGCCCCTTATTCTGAGACGACGACCCCTAGTTTTAGTTTCCCCTATGAGTGGAAATATCCTCTCTGCATCCGCCTTGTCGAGCCCCCTCATTAACTTATGTTTCGATAAGATCACCTCTCATTCTTCTGAACTCCAATGTGTATCATCATCATAGGCACTCCCTCGAAACGAGGATGACCCAGTGTGCACACATATCGCAATGTGGGCTGGGCCCGTGCTGCCCCTGGGCCCTTGCCTCTTCTGGGCCCCGAACTCACGCCTCTCCTGGGCCCCGATCACATCCCTCTATCATCTCTCGGCACTCCTTCGCCCCGACCTCGCGGCTCCTGCTGTATCTGCCCGCACTGCAGTCAGCCGTCGCCCTCCTGCAGCGCTTTACAGCCAATGAAGCACTTTTGGAGTGTAGTCACTGTTGTAATGTGGGAAACGCGGCAACCAACTTGCGCACCAGCAAGCTCCCACAAACGTGCGCAAGCGAGCACTGCCAACCGCAATAGAGCAATGTGGAGTCCACAGTTGCGTATTGATCTGCCATTTACTAAAAGCTCTGCAGTTGGGAACAAAGAAAGGGAGGGCAAAGCATCTCGTTCATTGATGAACGGCAGGAACGTGGAAAAACCCGCAAATTGCTTTTTTTGTTTCGTGCCTCGGGGAAATCAGCCTCAGCATTGTGTGCAGTCGCTGCTTTAACGGGGCGATGTGCAGCCGAGCCCAAGCCACAGGCACGCTGAGCTTAAGTGCAGAAGCCACAAGCCGTGTCGGCAAACTGGGTTACTGGCAGGCGTTGACCTGTAGTAACCCTCACTGCAGAAGGCAGCAGTCAGTTCTGCGTCGCTGGCTGGTGAGAAAGACTGGTGCAATTTAACGTGTGTTGGTGCAGATCAAACGCTGCGGTGCCAGTCTGCCGAAAAATAAATAACACGACGTTCAACGCGTGCAATTAATATTTAAAATATTGAAGTTCAGCTGTGGGGACCTGGGTCTGCAGAATAATTAAACTCGGCACGTCCAGTGCAAATAAATTCTTCACAAGATAGTGTCACGGATCTTTGTTCCCCAATTGATTTCCCCCGCAGATGTTGGGACTGAGATTGCCCCTCTGCTTAAGGTCTGTCCACCGCCGCAAATCGCCGGGCACCCTGCGGAGTGGAGCAGCCGGCAACGTTTGGTGGAAAGGCCGCTGCTCGCCCAATGGCCCTCCTGAGTTTACCCGGCGGTGCCCCGATTCCCCCCCCCATCCCCCCCCCATCCCCACCACCCCTTACCGCTCCGCCGCTGCCGATCCACGGTAAGCGCGTCATCACCGTGCGCACCGCCGATCTAACCCCCGACGGCGACATTCCCCTCCGAAAATCTTCGGCCCGACCGGCGGTACCAAACCAAGGTGGTCCGGTGAGGCTGTGGCCTTCTGCAGCGGTAGTGCGGCTTCCCGGAAAGGGGAGGGCGCACTGCCGCTGCTGCCATGGGGGTTTTTTTTTGTCGGCTGTTTGCCATGTCGGCCTGACAGTTATGCCCCCGGGTTCGTGCGGGCAGCCAACAGGCCGCCTGGCACTCCTGCTGGCCCGGCTGAGACCCCCGCCCCCCCCCCCCCCCCCCCCCCCCCCAGTGGACCGAAGTTTTGAAATCGCGCAGGCTCTCCCCTTTAAGTGACGTGGCGCTGTGATGATGTCATCGCGGCGGTGACTACGCCCCGCCCCACCAACTTCCGACCCTCAGTTACTGTCACTGCCGCACATCAGCCCCTCAGGTATAGTCGCCGCCCCCATTATGATCGCGTTCCGGATCAAAAGAAAATGGAATTTCGCGGAAGAGTCAACCTGAACCGCAGCTGCGGTAGGAGTCAGTTGATGCAGTTAAATTACATCCATCCCAATACACAGTTCCTTGTGGCTTACATAGCTCTTTGAATTAAATGGGGTGGGAGCGTCCTGTTTCGGGCGGGGGGGGGGCAATTTCTACCCAGTTCATTCTTCAGATATTGGCCTCGAAATTCATCTCGACAATGGCGCAAAACGGCGGTCGATGGAACTGACTAGCAGGCGCTGCGTATAACGGTCGGCCCATCCGATAGCGCCCGTTCTGCACCGTCGCCTGAGACGAATTTCTGGGCCAATCTCCTCGGGTGCACACACCGCTCTGGTACCTATTGGCCCACCTTCACACACAAATGTGGACAGTGAGTGCTAGCGAGTCCCAGGAGGGCAAAGGGAACGCTTCAAGGACACCCTCAAAAGCCTCCTTGGGAAAAAAATGTAACATCTCCACCGACTCTTGGGAATCCCTGGCCCAAGACTGCTCAAAGTGGAGGAGAAGCATCCGGGAAGGCGCCGAACACCTCGAGTCTCTTCGGCGGGAGCACGTGGAAGCCAAGCGCAAACAGCGGAAGGAGCGCACGACAACCCAAGCACCCCCACCCGCCCGTCCCTCCGACCACCGTCTGCCCCACCTGTGACAGAGACTGTAGGGTCCCGCGTTGGACTCATCAGTCACCTGAGAACTCGTATTAGTGTGGAAGCAAGTCATCCTCGACTCCCGGGGGAACTGCCTAAGAAGAAGAGAAGTTGTTCAACCATGGAGCATCCCACAGTCAAGCCCGAACCTGTCCCTGCCCTGTGTCAATATGCGCGCACATTCTACAATAGGAGTCATTGGATCGCGAGCAAGACCAGATACAGGTGGAACCTTTCTTATCCGGCACCCTCGGGACCTGGCCTGTGCCGGATAAGGGATTTTGCCGGACGAGGGATGGTCACGTTAAATTAGATGGTACAGGTACTGAGCAAGGGGATATCGGAGCTGGCTGGCTTGGGGCTGGGAGTGCGGCAGAGAGATCATGAGGAGTGGGGGGGAATCGTGGGGTCAGACCAGCGATTGCGGGAGTCGGCAGCGAGAAAGGACTTCAATTTGTTCATGTCGGAGCGGCCGGGAATGGTGCCGGACGAGGGATGGAGCCGGATAAGGGAGTACCGGACAACGAAGGTTCAACCTGTACCCTGACTGTTGTCCCCTTGCTAGCCTAGGAATGCCAGAGGCCAGTAATAGCGGTGGTGGTGTGCAACGTCCGAAATCAGCGAGCTCAGAGCAAGGCCCAGGGATAATCTGGTGTTGCGCCTTTACCGACTTGGACCACCGGGGGAGCTAAACGATCCTAATTTGAGGAAGAGTTTGATGGCGGATCTCCCCTTGAGTTGTGGTGTGTACCATGCTGCCACGCAGTTAATACATGTGGTGTTTACAAGCCTGAGGAAGAAAACGATGAGTTGGCTTGGGAAAACAGATTAGTCGAGTGAAACATCTACATCTGTTAGTGCAGGATTGAGTGCTCAGAAGTGCATATATCAGATAAATTTATGCCTTGTCACAGTGTTGTAAGCTGCTTTGGATAGTCTCAGAACATCGTTTAACTGAAGAAGCCATTACCAGTAAAGAACTTGCATTTACATTACAACAGTGACTACACTCCAAAAGTGCTTCATTGGCTGTAAAGCGCTTTGAAACGTGCGGTGGTCGTGAAAGGCGCTATATAAATGCAAGTCTTTCTTTGACATAAGAGCCGTTCACGACCTCTGGACATCCCAAACTTTAAAGCCAGCGAAGCCCTTTTTTTGAAGTGTAGGAACATCACAGAAAGAGCACCGGGGTGTGCTTTAGTCACTGCACGGTGCGTTGGCACAGAGTGTTGGCGCGCCGATCCATTGTGCCATAAAGTGGGCAGATGAAGTTTCTCATCAACCGTTGGCAAATGGCGAGATCCTGATCTCGGTCTTTCGACCAGTGACTGAGGCAGTGGCACGGAGGCGGGTTGCTTTCCTGCGCGAAGGAAGGGAGCTTCAGAAGTTGAGTCGGGATGACCCTCCTATTTTGCCCAGCAGGCACTTAACAGCCCTTTTATACTATACAACTACAACTTGTATTTATATAGCGCCTTTAACGTAGTGCAACGTCCCAAGGCGCTCCACAGGAGTGTTGTGCAATTAAAAATTTGACACCGAGCCGCATAAGTAGAAATTAGCGCAGGAAAACTTGGTCAAAGAGGTAGGTTTTAAGGAGCATATTGGAGGAGAAAAGAGAGGTGGAGAGCAGGAGGGGAGGTTTGGGAGGGAGTTCCAGAGCTTGGGGCCCAGGCCACAGAAGGCACGGCCATCAATGGTTGAGTGATTACAATCAATGTTGCTGTTGTTATACAGGTTGAACCTTTCTTGGACAGCGCCCTCGGGACCTGGCCTGTGCCGGATAAGGGATTTTGCCGGACGAGGGGAGGTCACGTTAAATTGGAGGGTGCAGGTACTGAGCAAGGGGATATCGGGGCTGGCTGGCTTGGGGTTGGGAGTGCGACAGAGAGTCATGGTTGGGGGTGGGGCTGAGGGAGGATGGTGGATCGCAGGGTCAGGCCAGCGATTGCGGGGGTCGGCAGCGAGGAAAGTCGTCAATTTGTTCACGTTGGAGCGGCCGGGAATGGTGCCGGACGAGGGAGTTCTGGATAAGGGAAGGTTCAACCTGTATTTTATAATATTGTTGTTTGATGGTAGATCCAATGCGATGGGCAGCACTGCAATAAAATGTGTCTGAGGAGGCTCTGCTGCCAGCAGTGGGAAGGAGAACCAATAGTGATTGTCAGACCAAGTGGAGATCTCTGCTGGTCCAGAACCACATCACTGGCCTGTACACAGGGAATGTGTGCCACCCTGAGATGGAAGTCATAATTGTGTTGTCCTCCTCCAGAGAGGGCCAGATTTTTTTTATTCATGGGACATGGGCGGCGTCAGCAAGGCCAGCATTTATTACCCATCCCTAATGGTCCTGGGTGGTGAGCCAACATTTCAGAGGGCAGTTAAGAGTCAACCACACTGTGGGGTATGGAGTCACATATAGGCCAGACCAGGTAAGGGCGGCAGATTTCCGTCCCTGAAGGACATTAGTGAACCAGTTGGGTTTTTATGGTAATGTGGCACCATCACTGATACTAGCTTTTTTTTTAAGTTACAGGTTTATTTAATTAACTGGCTTTCACCATCTGAATCTACCTTTCTGGTTGAAGCAGCAGCCCCAGCATATTGTGGCATTGTTTCTACCCAGAGTGCTCTTGCAAAGTGTTGCATCAACAAACCCCTGGGACCAGATTTCCTGCCCAGTTCCAGTTAGTAATGAGGCTGATAGATTTAAGCAGGTATGTCGTCCACCTGTAAAATCAAAAGCACCCAGGTGTATTCCCCAGTTGCCGTGACGATATTTGATCTCTTGCCTCTGGATTACTCGTCCAGGAACATTACCACAATGCCACCGTTCCCTTAGTTTGGCTCAGCTGATAGGACTCTCATGTCTTGAGTCAGAAAGTCATGGGTTTGAGCCCCACAACAACCTCGGATAACAGTCCGGCACGGTACTGAGGGAGTGCTGCATTATCGGAGGGGCTGTCCTCCGGATTGGATGTAAAACTGAGGTCCGGCCTGTTCAGGCGGATGTTAAAAGCTGTAGTGTGAAGACAATGGGCTCGATGTGTCCGTGAGGATGTGACGAAATGGGGAGGAGAAGGGCTTTCACCATCTGAATCTTCCTTTCTGGTCGATGCAGCAGCCCCAGCGTATTGTGGCATTGTTTCTACGCAGAGTGCTCTTGCAAAGTGTTGCATTAACAAACCCCCGAGGACCAGATTTCCTGCCCAGTTCCAGTTAGTAATGAGGCTGAAAGATTTAAGCAGGTATGTAGTCCACCTGTAAAATCAAAAGCACCCAGGTGTATTCGGTTCTGACGAAAGGTCATTGACCTGAAACGTTAACTCGGTTTCTCTCTCCACAGATGCTGCCTGACCCGCTGAGTAGCTCCAGCATTTTCTGTTTCCATTTCAGATTTCCAACATCCGCAGCATTTTGCCATTGAACCCAGTGTATCGGTTCCACTGGGCCGGCAGTCTCACTCACTGAAATACAGCAAATTCAGCGTTATGTATTGTAATGGCTACATTTCAGCCAATATGCAGCTTGATTAAAGTGTAATTGGAGTCAGCGACTTTGTACTCCTTGTGGTCCCTAAGTTGTGTGGAAAATCAAAATGTTGTTCCAATGGCTCAGTGCGGCACAGGGTGTGGTTCTGAGCCTGTCAGACTGCAAGGCCCCAGCTTCAATCACCGGCTTATGCGCAGTTAATTGCTTTCGTCAGAAAGAGAAAACAAAGGGCAGGGAAGTGGAGTTGAGGCCAAGATCAGATCAGCCGTGATCTTATTGAATGGTGGAGCAGGCTCAAGGGACCAAATGGCCGACTCCTGCTCCTGTTTTTTATGTAACAAAGCATTTGCATTTATGTAGCACCGTTCATGATCAGTGGACGTCCCAAAGTGCTTCACAGCCAACGAAGTACTTTTTTTGAAGTGTAGTCACTGCTGTAATGTAGGAAGCGCGGCAGCCAAATTGCACATATGTGATGATGACCAAATAATCTGTTTTTTTGGCTGAGGGATAAATATTGGCTCAGGACACCGGGGAGAACTCCCCCGCTCTTCTTCGAAATAGTGCCATGGGATCTTTCGCGTCAATCTGAGAGATGAGTGGCCTCCTGTGCTGTAAATTTCTGTGATTCTATGAGAGCAGATGGGGCCTCGGGTTTAAAGGCTCATCCAAAAGACACCGCCTCCAACAGTGTAGCATTCCCTCAGCACTGCACTGCAGTGTCAGCTAGGAATTGTGCTCATGTGGGAGTGGGACTGGAACCTACAACCTTCTGACTCCGAGGCGAGTGTGCTGCCCACTGAGCCATGGCTGACACCAATATAAACCATGTCCTACATCATTGAATCACGCCTACTAATTAAACTATCTGGTCTATGTGCTGTGAATGCTGGTGGGGACAACGAGTCTTCATCCATAAATTCCCTGGATGGGAAGTCTAGAACAAAGGGTCACAGTCTCAGGATACAGGGTAGGAAATTTAGGACCGAGATGAGGAGAAATTTTTTCACTCGGAGGGTGGCGAACCTGTGGAATTCTCTACCACAGAAGGCTGTGGAGGCCAAGTCACTGAATATATTTAAGAGGGAGATAGATAGATTTCTAGACACAAAAGGCATCAAGGGGTATGGGGAAAAAACGGGAATAAGGTGTTGAGATAGAGGATCAGCCATGATCATATTGAATGGCGGTGCAGAGTCGAAGGGCTGAATGGCCTACTACTGCTGCTATTTTCTATGTTTCTAATAACAGGGCACTAATTGGGGCATGACAAATGGCCTCAATGTTTCTGGGCTAAGAAGGGGTGAAAGTATCAGGCAGGGTTCCCGCTCCTGATCCTTGTCCAGCAACTTCTCCAGGATTGGAGGTATGTGTGATTGTCTGGCGAGCATATCATTGCATTCGGCCACAACCCGCCCCAATTTGGAAGAAGAGCAGGGGACTTTTCTCCAGTGTCCTGGCCAACATTCATCCCTCACTCAACACCCCAAACCGATGATCTGGTCATTTATCACATTTCTGTCTGTGGGAGCTTGCTGTGCGCATATTGGCTGCCGTGTCACCCTACATTTCAAACAGTGACTGCACTTCACAAGTGCTTTCGGACAAGCCGATGTCATGAAAGGCGCTATAGAAATTCAAGTTCTTTCCTGTTTTTTTAATGGTCAGATATCATCCTCGACCTCCCACATGAAGAATGGTCACTTGGGCAAGGCACTGGCAGGTCCCTGGTACCTATAGAACCCCAACATATGCTTAGGAGGAGGCAAGAGAAGGGCAGAAAACTGGGTTGAAAAGATAGGATGTTAAAGAGACAAGGTGTGGGGAGGGGGGAGTGGGGAATGGTTTGGGGAAGGGGGGGATGGGGCGAGGGGAGGGAAGGGGAGAGGGATTGGGGGGTTTGGGGAGGGGAGGAGGGTTGGAAGGGGGGTAGGAATGAGGGGTGGTGGGAGGAGGGGAGGAGGTTGGGGGGAGGTTTTGGGGTGGGGGTTTGAGGAGGGAAGGGAGTCTGGGGAGGGGAGGGTGTTTGGGGAGGGAGGAGTTGAGTGGGGGAGTGAGGGGGAGGTGGGGGGCATAGGGTGGAGGAGGGGAGGGGGTTTGGGGAGGGGAGGGGAGTGGGGTGAAGGGGTGGGGGGAGGGGGGGTGCAGGGGAGAGATAAGCATTACCTGTCATCTTGGTCTCAGCTTTTCTTGAACAAGTGACTATGGGCCCAAGTTTCGAGCCGCGCCCAGAACGGCGCAGTCCCGACCTAGACGCCCGTTTTTCGCGCCACAAAGTGCGCCTAAAAAAAACCCCTCCAGA
Organism: Pristiophorus japonicus; assembly: GCF_044704955.1. Taxonomy (NCBI): domain Eukaryota; kingdom Metazoa; phylum Chordata; class Chondrichthyes; family Pristiophoridae; genus Pristiophorus; species Pristiophorus japonicus. The sequence continues at coordinate 210,561,877 of NC_091987.1, read as the reverse complement.
TTCTCCACCTCTGGCCCTCGGCGCAGCGCAGCAGGAGCTGTAGGGGGCGGAGCCAGGTCCCTGCGCTGAAAACAGTACCGGGACCTCTGCACATGCGCGCTACAGTGGGCACGCATGTGCAGTAGCTCCTGGCGCCCAAAACTGTGTGGGAGGGGCCGAAGCACACAGCCCCTAGCCCTGGCCCAATGGCCTCACTGGGGCTGCGTGAATAAGGCTCCTCCCACGGCCAGCTCCTGCTTCCTCCCGACCCGATTCGATTCCCGCCTCCGGACCGGACCCGACACCGACCTGACTCCCGCTTCCCCCCGCCCCCGGACCGGACCCGACCTCCCGGACTGGACCCGACCCGACTCCCGCTCCCGCCCCCGCACCGGACCCGACACCGACACCAACCCGACTCCCGCTTTCCCCCCCACCCCCTCCCCGCCTGCCTCCGGACCCGACCCGACCCGACTCCCGCTCCCCCCCCACCCCCGGACTGGATCCGACCTGACCTCCCTCCCCCCGACCTGACCTCCCTCTCCCTCCCTCCCCCCGACCTGAACCGACCTCCCTCCCACCACCCCCCCGACCCGTGCTCCCCCCGACCCGACCCAACGCCACCTACCTGTAAATCTGGTGCTGGGGACGGGCCCTGCCCGAAGTCTCGGGCCTGGCCCGTTCAGCCTCCCTCCCCCTTCTACTTTCCCCCCCCCCCCCATCTCCTTTCCCCCCCTTCTCCTTTCCTCCCCCCCTTCTCCTTTCCTCCCCTTCTCCTTTCCTTCCCCCATCTCCTTTCCCCCCAATCTCCTTACCCCCCATCTCTTTCCCCCCCATCTCTTCCCCCCATCTCCTTTCCCCCCAATCTCCTTACCCCCCCATCTCCTTCCCCCATCTCCTTCCCCCATCTCCTTACCCCCCATCTCCTTACCCCCCATCTCCTTCCCCCCCATCTCCTTCCCCCCATCTCCCCTTTATCCCCTTCTCCCCATCCCTCCACCATCTCCCCCATCCCTCCCCCTTCCCTCCCTTTGCTCCCCCCCTCTCTCCCTCTACCCCCCTCCTCCCCCCTCCCCTCGCTGTCAGAATCACAGACACTGACAATCAGAGAATGAGAGACACACACAGACAGACAGAGAGATAGAGACACTGACAGAGGCACACTGAGGGGGGCATCCCAGCACGCTGTTGGAGGGCTCCAGGTGCTGCCGTCGGCAAGTAGAAAATGTTTTATTTATTGATTTAAAAAAATATATATTTCTTATTAATTTTTTTGGATTGATTTATTGGTTAATTTATTGATGTATTTATCATTTATTATTGATGATGGCTCTTTATTTGTAAAACTGAAGTGTTTAATGTTTGTAAACTTCCCTTTAAACCCCCCCCCCCCCCATTCCCTACGCCTGATTTGTAACCTACACCTGATTTTCTAAAGTGTAGACAAGGTTTTTTTCGAGCGTACAAAAATCTTCACTTACTCCATTCTAAGTTAGTTTGGAGTAAGTTTTCACTGACGAAACTTTGAAAACAGGCGTAACTGGCCGGACACGCCCCCTTTTGAAAAAAAAATTCTGTTCCAAAGTGAAACTGTTCTAACTGACTAGAACTGGAGCAAACTAAATGACGAGAATTCTAAGATACTCCGTTCTACACCAGTTGCTCCTAAAAATCAGGAGCAAATCATGTGGAAACTTGGGGCCATTGCAACTAAGTACGAGAGATTCTTCTTTGAAAATGTCAAGATATGCAGTAACCCAGTTAGCTGCTGCAGGAACCATTAACTCGGCCAATTAGATGCAGCAGTGGGACCAGAGCGATCGTCTGATGTTAAATGTCAGAGCAGCACAACAGGCAGCTCGCACACAGATCTGAGAGAAATGAAAAAAAATCAACTGCGTGTTTGATCGTGCAGAAATGAAACCTTAAGGCGGCGGCGGAGAAAGTGTATCACTCTGATTTGTAAAATAATATTGAGATGCCTGAGTGAAGGGCCAGTACTTGGGTTGCCAACACTGGTTCATCACATGACCTCCAGCCTCCACAAAGCTCCACGCTTGCGCCATCACGAATGGGCCAATATTCCACCTCTTTAAACCTTTGAATACATTGTCCCTGAAATGCTGCAATTTCCTGCTAAATCAGTGGTAGTCCTGCAGAAAGACTTGCATTTCTATAGCGCCTTTCACGACCACCGAACGTCCCCAAGCGCGTTACAGCCAGTGAAATACTTTTGAAGTGTAGTCACGGTTGTAATCTCTCTTAGTCCCCCCGGAATCGAGGAAGACTTGCTTCCACACTAACATGAGTTCTCAGGTGATTGATGAGTCCAATGTGGGACCTACAGTCTTTGTCACAGGTGGGGTAGACGATGGTTGGCGGGACGGGTGGGTTCTCATATGCTCCTTCCGATTGCGCTGTTGTAATATAGGAAATATGGCAGCCAATTTGCGCAAAGCAAGCGTCCACAAACAGCAATGTGGTAATGACCTGATAATCTGTTGTTTTTTTAGTGATGTTGATTGAGGGATAACTTCCCTGTTCTTTGAAATAGAGCCAGGGAATCGTTTACATCCACCTGATAAATATTGGCCAAGACACCAGAGTCAGTCTAGATTTGTGTGCTCAAGTTCCTGGAGTGGGACTTGAAACCTTCTGATTCAAAGGCAAGAGTGCTACCAACTGTGCCAAAAGTCTAAGACCATTTGACTACAAGCCAAGACCACAGGCTCATTCCTCCAGAAGCTTCTCTAACGGAAATGACAGTCCATTGTCAAAGCACTCTGGCAGACTTGAACCCACAACCTCCTGATTCAGGCGAGAGCGCTACGCACCGAGCCACGGCTGACGTGAGCATAGAAAGTGTTTGAGCTAATTGCGAGACCCTCAAATCTTCCCATTGAGGGCCACAGCCCCTGATACTTCCCACTTGTCTTCTGTTCTGTATATGAGCACAGTGAGCCCCTCTAGTGCATGGCTTTGGGAGTAGCCCTCAATGGAGGTGGATTGTTCAAGGCTCGTGCACCCGGACACCAGCCACAATGACCAAGGCATCAGGACCCAATTTGCGGCTACATTGCGTGGTGTGATCATTTCCTTTCTAAATGACAGAGACTTCTTTATTAAATGGCTTCCAGAATTAAAAAGTCAAGAGTAATGTTTCAATCGCTACTGCATGAAAAAAATTACATAAATGTATGAACAAATGAATATTTCATTGTGGTTGAGCTAGTTAGAGCTCTGCTGATGGTACAGTTTTGCCTCGTGCTGATTCGCATCTGTCTTCATTTCCATTTTGCTCAATTATTAATAGTTGAAATCATCTTTTTTTCTCTTTTATTAATATCGATGTCTTTTTTTAACGTTTTAAAGCATAAATTTTCCCTCTCCTGACCAGCTTCATTAGAACTTTCTTGTATCTATTATTGGCCCCATTAAAATTTGGATTTACAGGAAAGTAGAGTTGAGGTAGAAGATCAGCCACAATCTCATTGAATGGCGGAGCAGGCTCGAGGGGCCGAATGGCCAACTCGTGCTCCTAATTCTTATGTTCTATGTTCTAAACTATTTGTTGATTGCGACAGGAAGATGCCCTCTCTGTACATGGAATTAATAAAAGTTCACAAACTTTGGCGGCATTTTGTGGGCAGAGCTTGTAACTCTGTGTAAAATCGACTGGGATAACCCCCGCCCAGGTAGAAATCTCATTTTCCCTTTATTTTGTAGTTTCAGCTTTACCGCTAGAGCTTTGTGACTTGTCACTGAGGTTTCGAGGGAGCGTTTGGTCAGTGCGTGTGACCCCCCCCGACTGACACCAGCTATCTCCGAACAGGCCGAAGATCGAACCTGGGGCTTTTCTGCTCAACACTCCTCAGTGGATGAGCTCACTGAGCCATCGGGCCGCTGTTTGAAGAGTTCAGCAGAGCAGGTCTCCAGTCGTCTTGGTTAATCCTTGCCACTGGACCAAGGCCTAGCTCTGTCAAGCCCATGTGGTGGCTGGTGTGCAACGGTCACCACCCGTTAAAAAAAAATCCACGCACAGGCATCTTCCACCCCCTCAACTGGAGTTCAAGGACTGGAACATCGGGTTCTTCATCGAAACATCTGTGAACTCTTGTGGAAGCAGGTCATCCTTGTTCGCGGGACCGCCTATGATGATGATAAGAAGAGTTATACCTTGTGGTTATTTGAGACGTGAAGTGACACAGTACATACTATCTGCCAGAAGCAAATAAAAACAGAAAATGCTGGAAATACTCAGCAGGTCAGGCAGCAACTGTGGCGAGAGAAACAGAGTAAATTGCGGCCTCTCTGGGTGCATACGATGTGCGTGTGCGCCCTAAGAGGCACCGCAGGTTCCGGGGTTAGCCGTGCTCTGCGCATGCACCTAAACCCGGCACTTGCAATCTGTCAAAATGACTTTGCATTTTTATCGTGGGTTTAATTCCGAAAGTAAAGGGCCTCCCCGGGCGACGATTTGGTCTGTTTGCCCAACTCCTGCCCAGCGAATGTCCTTCAAACTCTTACGCCTGGTAAAAGCAAGCGTAAGGCCAGCGTAAGAGTTTTAAAAGAAAGAAAAAATAAATTTTATGACTAATTTTTATATTAAAAACCCTGTCCATTAAGGTAAATTTATCTTTAACACTATTAAAACATATATAAAAAAGTTTTTAAAAAATAATAACATTCTGAAACACTTCAATTAATTCAATTTTATATTAATTTTAAATGTGAGTTTTTTAAAATTTGTGTTTTATGTTTTCGTTGTTTTGTGGGGTATTCCCATTCATAGTAATGGGAGCTCCGTCGGTACAAACGGAACTCACCATTACTATCAATGAGAAAATATTTCATTTCGTTGGGAGGTCCAGGCCCATGCGATCCCAGGATGCACATACGCTCCTGGGATGGGTGACACCTCAAGTCGCTGGAGAAATACCACCACCGATGTCTCTGCAAGATCCTACAAATCCCCTGGGAGGGCAGACGCACCAACATTAGCGTCCTCGACCAGGCCAACATCCCCAGCATCGAAGCACTGACCACACTTGATCAGCTCCGCTGGGCAGGCCACATTGTCCGCATGCCAGACACGAGACTCCCAAAGCAAGTGCTCTAGTCGCAACTCCTTCATGGCAAACAAAAGTAAAAGGCTTCTGTGGGCAGAGGAAACGTTACAGGGACACCCTCAAAGCCTGATAAAGTGCAACATCCCTGCTGACCCCTGGGAGTCCCTGGCCGAAGACCGCCCTAAGTGGAGGAAGAGCATCCGGGAGGGCGCTGAGCACCTCGAGTCTCATCGCTGAGAGCATGCAGAAATCAAGCGCAGGCAGCGGAAGGAACGAGCAGCAAACCTGTTCCACCCACCCCTTACCCTCAACGACTATCTGTCCCACCTGTGACAGGGACTGTGGCTCTCGTATTGGACTGTTCAGCCACCTAAGGACTCATTTTAAGAGTGGAAGCAAGTCTTCCTCGATTCCGAGGGACTGCCTATGGTGATGAGGCGTGGGGCTCTGTGGTGGGCCTCGGAGTGGAAGTGCTCGTTCCTCCGGGACCACTGGGTCCTTTCCTGGCTTTATTTGCGGTCGGAGGCGGCCGCCCGCGAGAATCCTCCGACCGCTATTTCTGGACCAAGCTCTCGGGTCGAACACAACTTTGTGAGCAGGCTGTTGGTTACCTCCCCTCACACTCCCACCCATGCCCGTTCCTTCACTCCTATTTCCTGCATTTCTCTCTTCCCTCGCTCCCGACTCCCGCCCCATTGTGGGGCATCAAACCCACGATATAAACGCAAGTCATTACGTCACTGAGTGTGTTACTCAGCATCACCTAGTCAAGATCTGTTCCGATGCGTTATTCTCTCTATTGATAAGTTAGTGTTTCAAATGCATTCTCTTGTGTATGCAAATCTGAAATACCATGTCTAACCACCAGAGGTCTCATCCCCTGGAGTCCCAAGGGATCCCACAATCCCTTGGGAGCACCTGTATATAAGGAGGCCTCACAGGCTGGAGAGGCGCTCTGAGATCTGAAATAAAGGACGACGGCCACACCTTACTTTGAGCTCGCAGTATCTAGTCTGACTCTTTATTCAAGATATAACACATTCCATTTTACTAATGGAAAGCTTTGAGGGGTTGAAGTTCGATATAAATCACCACAACAGCTACGCTCACCTCTCTTTCAGTGCCAGTCCTTGAGAGCATAGCTGCCAGATTGCATACTCTATCAGTGTCATAAATATTATTTCTATTAATATAAGAGCTCAGAGAAGAAAGGGGGGGGGGGGGGGTGACCATTGCAGCAGAAGAGACGTAATTGGACTTCTGTATCGCATAGTCATGGATCAGCTCAAACACAGGGAAGATTTGTAATTACAGGTTGAAGCTCCCTTATCCGACATCCTTGGGACCTGGCCTGTGCCGAATAAGGGATTTTGCCAGATAAAGGGAGGTCAGCCGGAGGGCTGGGGGGGGAAGGGGGGAGGAGGTCGGTGCCCTGGGCGGGACGAGTGTCGGGGTGGAGGTTGGCCACATTCTGCGTATGCGCCCCCCCCCCCCCCACCCCGGCCAGACGTGGGGTGGTGCCCTATAAAGGAGGCCCAACCTGTACTGTTATTTTCGGATGAATTTTCAATTCACACACGAGGGCAATAATGAATTTGTTTGTCGGTAACACACACATCACTGCAGATCCTGACATGACAAACCTATCATGTCTCCACACAAATACTAATGACTGTCTCATTCCTGGAAGATCCTCTACCTTGTTGATGAATTTGTTGTCTATTAGTCGTCGTCATCATCATAGGCAGTCCCTCGTATCGAACTCGAAGTGAGGTACCGTTCCCTAAGTACAGCACTGTCACTTGTGAGCTGTGACCTGGAATACCATCGAGTGTGTTTTACATCATTAATCCTTAGATCCATCGAATCTTCCAGAGGCCTTTCTGCCCGCCGAGCCTGTGTTGGCCCTTTGTAAAAGCCATTCAATTTAGTCCCTTTAATGTATTTGCTTCATGGGTTCTTTGCTTAAGAATTCATAGCAACACATTGCTATTAAGAACTAGTTGGTTTATTAGCAAAAGGCTTAACAATCACACTACACATTACCAGTTCATACACCAGGCTCACAGCCACCTGCCTCATCGTGGGTCCCCCAAACCCAACTGGCTGGGGTTTTATTGAGTCTTGTGAACATCACGCGATTGGCTATGCCACTCCCAACTCGACAGCTCTACAACAATTTTGTATAACATTAAATCAAGTGCCCCCTTTTGTAAGGGCACCATAACCCACAAATTAACAATGCAACCTTGTCAAATCAAATTAAAATTTGGTTGCCGGGGGTGATGATGTACTCCAGTCCCTCCGGTGCCCACCTCTCGCGCAAGGTCTCGAGCGCACCGGTGGACATCGCCTGCTCCATCTCCAGGGACACCCTGGCTCTTCAACAGCTCTACTCACAGGTGTATACATTACACCATCCACACCCCAGATTTTTCCCCATAACCCTGCAAATGAGTCCGCTTCAAATACATGTCCAATTGCCTTTTGAAAGTTCCGAGAGAATCTGATTCCACCGCCCTTTCAGATAGTGCGTTTATGCTTCTCCAATCTCTCCACATAACTAAAGTTGCATCTGGGGCAATATATCATGGGCTTGGACAGGAGAACTTCGAGGGGGACTAATCACCACCCTGCGAACAAGTTGAAATAAATAGCTTAACTTAAAATGGCAGACATAGGATGTTGCAAGAATATCGCAGTGACTGTTCTAACTTGCCCTTCTGTGCGTGCATCTCCCGACATATGCACAGAAGCAAGTTAGGACAAGGGTTAGTGTAAACTGCACTGGGGGGAGCAGAGTCTCTGACTCTGCTCCCCCCAGTGCAGTTTACACGAACCCTTTTCTGCGCACGCATCGGAACCAGCTCCGAACATCACGTTGCCTTCTGAGCCGCTGGGTCCCGAGCTCCCCGCTGGGCCACTCCAAGCCCCGAGCTCCCCGCTGGGCCGCCCCAAGCCCCGAGCTCCCCGCTGGGCCGCCCCAAGCCCTGAGCCGGGGGGAGAGCGGTGGGCAGAGAGAGTCAGCGGAAGGGCGGGAAGAGAGAGAGAGAAGCTGTTTGGGGAGGGGGGTGGGTGTGGGAAGAGAGGAAGCTCAGAGAAGATAAATCACGTTCTTTCAACCCTCTTTATATCGACATCGCTGGAGTGGATGAAATCCAGAAGTCACGATACTGACACATCATACCCAATAAACCTGTTAACAATCCGCACACAATGCCCCATCTATGACGGTGGGGTGGGGGGGGGGGGGGCGGCGGGGGAGGTCATGCACTTGCGCCGGGGTAAGGGACTTCGGCTGGAACTTGGTGGCTTTTGGGGAGATCTATCCTCTGTCGCTTCGGAAGTCAAAATGGATCGAATTACAAATTGGAAAGTCACTCAGAACTTGGACCTGGGCGGTTCCAGTTAAACATTCAAGAGGAACCTCAGGGTGTGACTTATCCTCCAAGAGGACCAATCAGCAGTAGGTCATGTGAAAGTGGGGAGCCAATCAGAGAAATAGTTGCCTTTCAGTTAGTACAAATGGACGCAGCCCAAGAATAGAGGAACAGGATTCGGCAACATTCCCTTTAAGCTGTGCGGCCACGGAGCGATCCAGGGATTCCGCACAGCCTGCATTTTATTTAATTACTTCCTGGGATGTGGGTGTCGCTGGCAAGGCCGGCATTTATTGCCCGTCCCTAATTGCCCTCGAGAAGGTGGTGGTGAGCCGCCATCTTGAACCGCTGCAGTCTGTGTGGTGAAGGTGCTCCCACAGTGCTGTTGGGGAGGGAGTTCCAGGATTCTGACCCAGTGACGATGAAGGAACGGCCGATATATTTACCAAGTCCGGATGGTGTGTGACTTGGAGGGGAACTTGGAGGTGGTGGTGTTCCCATGCGCCTGCTGCCCTTATTCTTAGAGATCGCGGGTTTGGCAGGTGCTGCCGAAGAAGCCTTGGCGAGTTGCTGTAGTGCACGCAAAAAGATTAGAGGGAATATTGAGAGTAGGCCATTCAGCTCCTCAAGCATTCAATTAGATCATGGCTGATCTGCATCTTAACTCCAGCTACCAGTCTTTGTAGTGTCTCTGCACCTTGTTACAAACTCACACGAGGCATGTATATATCAGACACGGTCACTCTGTGACCTTCACTTTATTCCCAGGACCAAAGAGCGCTGACCCTGGGTGGGACCTCCCCTTTTATACCTGGAAACCCAGGTGAGGAGTGTCTCCCGCAAGTTCACCCCCTGTGGTCAGGGTGTGCATTTCAAGGGTACAGCTACAGTGTACAGGAGTTACAGTTATATAACTATTGTCATTGCAAGATGGTGAAATACATGACAGTCTTGGTTTCATATGCGACAAAAACCGATCAAGCTCAGTTTAGAAATTTTCAGTTGACTCTTGGCCTCAGCCGATATTTTTGAGGAGATGGAAAGTTTCACACTTCCACTGCCCTTTGTGTGAAGAAGTGCTTCCTGACATCATTGCCGAACGGCCTGGCTGTAATTTTAATGTTATGCCTCCTTGTTCTGGACTCCCCCCACCAGAGGGTATATGGGGCGAAATTGCCCCACACCCCAATTGGTGGCGGTAACCTTCCAGAGCCGGGACTTTTAGCGCCCGGCGCGGAATTGCCCTTAATGCATTCTCCGGCACTCTGCTTCCTGTAGGGGCGGGTCCCGGGGCGCTTCGCGGATGCTCCGCCTAGCGCTGTCATGCTTCAACACCCCTCCCCTACGATTAAAGGGGAGGGTCGCTGCACACTCTGCACAGCCCCTGATGTCCACCACTGGGCCACCAGGGCAGCGTGTCACCAAGGCCAGTAACAGCGTGCCGGGGCGGTGAGGGGTCGGGGGCAGTGAGGGGTCGGGGCGGGGGCAGTGAGGGGTCGGGGGCAGTGAGGGGTCGGGGCGGGGGCAGTGAGGGGGCGGGGCAGTGAGGGGACGCTGCGGGGGGGCGGTGTGGAGTCAGGGCGGGGCGGTGAGCAGTCGGTGAGCACACCGATGATGTCATTGCCGGTTGCGCTGCTGTGCCAGATCCTCCGCACTCTCCCAGGCAATTTCCCGGGAGGCGGAAGCGCCCCACTCCCCGGGGCGAAAACTGTCCCGGGAGGCGCTAACGCGGCTATAACAAGGGGCAATTTCACCCCGATAGTTTCTGTCTATTCTTTCAACTCCTTGAATCATCTGAACCGAGTTAATATGTCAATGCACCCGTTCCTAATAACACACCGCACTATTGCCACCCCAAGTGATGTAATTTGAATAGTCTTATCTACAAATGGAGATTTCTGCCCGATAGTTCGTGTCGTTTATACTGATGGCCTCATGGGGAATCAGGTGTTGCCCACTCTGTCTCATTTCCCACTCCTTTCATGTTGCAGCTAAACTTTCTGGCAGTAGATCAGCGTTGGCACTTTTATTCCTGGCACTGCACAATGATGTCATCATCTTCCCATCGATGAAGTAATGGAGAAGCTGAGAACCTTAAACGAATACCAAGATCTGCTCCTACACTGACACACAGTTCGCTGTTTGCACCTAATTGAAAATGTTCAGATTTTGTCTGGTTTAAGGACAGCAAAGTGTTTAAGAGCAGATCAGCAATCCTGCCAGCTCTCTCCCATCAGCAGCTTACTGTTGGCCCTCAATTGCATCACGGAAAATCAACATTAAGTTTTATATAGACATTTTTCTCTTTCTTCCCTGAGGGGCATGGATCCATAGACCTCAGCACCCCTCCAGGCACCTTGTCCGTATTCTTAAAGTGTGAGCCCAGCTGATGAGTGTATGCGGGCTCTTTGACTGGAAAAGAAAGACTTGCATTTGTATAGCGCCTTGCATAACCACCGGATGTCCCAAAGTGCATTACAGCCAATTAAGTACTTTTTGAAGTGTAGTCGCTGTTGTAATGGAAATGCAACAGCAAATTTGTGCACAGCAAGCTCCCACAAACAGCAATGAGATAATGACCTGTTTTTCTTATGTTGATTGAGGGATAAATATTGGCGAGGACACCGGGAAAAACTCTGCTGCTCTTCTTCGAAATAGTGCCATGGGATCTTTTACATCCACTTGAGAGGGCAGACGGGGCCTCGGTTTAACGTCTCATCCAAAAGATGGCACCTCCAGCAGTGCAGCACTCCCTCAGCACTGCACTGGGAGTGTCAGCCTAGATTTTTGTGCTCAAGTGTCTGGAGTGGGACTTGACCTACAACCTTCTGACTCAGAGGTGAGTGTGCTGCCCACTGAGCCACAGCTGCCAATTATAGCATGTATCACCCTCAAAGCCTCTTTGATAAAGTGCAACACCCCCACCGACACCTGGGAATCCCTGGCCAAAGACCACCCTAAGTGGAGGAAGAGTATCTGGGAGGGCGCTGAGCACCTCGCATCTCGTCGCCTAGAGCATGCAGAAATCAAGCGCAGGCAGCGGAAGGAGCGTGCGGCAAACCAGACACCCCTTTCCTTCAACCACTGTCTGTCCCACCTGTGACAGAGGCTGTAATTCCCATATTGGACTGTACAGCCACCTGAGAACTCACTTTTAGAGTGGAAGCAAGTCTTCCTCGATTTCGAGGGACTGCCTATGATGATGATGATGCATCACAGCTGACCCTGATCCAATCAACACCTGATGTCCATACACAGAGAAGTACAAATTGTAGCAAGGGTCACGGGGTACTGATCAGGACAGGAAACACTGGCTGATATTCCCCTGCCCCCTCACCCCCCCACCCCCTTCCCTAACTCAGAGATGCTGAAGTCATTGATAATGCCCAATTATACCACCGCATGGCCAGTTCAAAACTTAATGTTCAAACTACCAAAAAGAGCCATCAGCACAGCACAGGACAGCTGGTTGCAAGTCACAGGAAGAGGCATTCTGGCCTTGACGACGGCGTACTGACATTCTGCAATCTTTAACCAGCAGAGAGTTAGAAAATCACCAGCTTAAAGTAACCGTGAAGGACTATTTAATCCAAATGTTAAGGTAGCTCACTCAATCATGTCTCGTGGCAGCTGAGCACAAGGTCTTCTGACCCATCAGCATGTCACCAGAACCGCTCTACATTACATGGCTCATTTAACAGCCTCCACACAATCGAAGAGGCCAGAATGTCCCAAAATGATCTTCCTTCCCGTAACAGCGTTTGAAAAGAGTGTCATTATTTTCCAAGACGTTTTCCGCAGGTTTTTGCAAACCAGCATCTATTTGATGGTGTCTGAATGTATCCCAATACATTGTAAATATAAATTATGTAGAAGATAAATATATAGAGATTTTTTTTTAGGGTAGGACTTTACCTCTTTTACTCGGTCATCAACATTCCTGTTCCTGGCTGAGCGGGTAGTTGGGTAAATCGACCTATTCCGACAGAGCATTTAAAATAATGAAAGGGCAGAGAGAGAGGCAGAGAGGTTGTTTCCACTGGTCGGGGAGACTAGAACTAGGGGGCACAGCCTCAAAATACGGGGGAGCCAATTTAAAACCGAGTTGAGAAGGAATTTCTTCTCCCAGAGGGTCGTGAATCTGTGGAATTCTCTGCCCAAGGAAGCAGTTGAGGCTAGCTCATTGAATGTATTCAAATCACAGATAGATAGATTTTTAACCAATAAGGGAATTAAGGGTTACGGGGAGCGGGCGGGTAAGTGGAGCTGAGTCCACGGCCAGATCAGCCATGATCTTGTTGAATGGCGGAGCAGGCTCGAGGGGCTAGATGGCCTACTCCTGTTCCTAATTCTTATGTTCTTGTGCAGTCTGTAATTGGATTCTTGTAGATGCACGAGGAGAATCGAAGACCCGCGCTCCCGCTAAACTGTGTGGCCGCACATTGGTCTGGAGGTCCCGTGCAGGTCACTCACCAGCTTTTCAACGGGCAAAATCGGGCATGTGAGAGAATTTGAATAGGCTGCGCACCCCCCAAAAAATTAGAGGGAGCATTGATGGCTACATGTCCATTTTTCCGTTCTGGTTGGCATGCTACTTTGCCTCTTGAAGAGGGTGGCAGCTTCACCAAAAGGTAATTGGCAAACTTTGCAAGGATCGCCCGAGGTCAATTTCATCTTGATTACATCACGCACAAGGGTTGCGACGATGAGACATCCACCATCAAACGCTGGATCTTGAAGGAAGAAGCAAAATTATTTTCTTCTGCCATCCTGCTGCTAAGGGTGTTGCCAGTTAATTGGCGACACAACCGGCAGCATTAGCGGTGTTTTTGGGGATCGGCCGGGGCAGGAGGGCAAAGGACTCGAGGTTGCAAGTTTCGGCCAGCAGCCAGGTGGATGTATTTCTTCACACAGTGGTTGACCAACAGCTCAAGCCACAGGAGCTGTGATTGAACCAGGGACGCTGAACTCACCCGAGAACCCAGCTATGTGGGAGATGCCGGGGTTAGTAGTCTGGAGTAAAGAGCCTTCTTCATCAGAATGGGACTGTGGTCGTGTGATCTCACATCTTGTTTGAGGTCACTTTGATCAAGGTGGCACAACACACTGGAAGGCCAACAAAGATAAAGAAAGACCTGCATTTAGATCGCGCTTTTCACAATTCCCCAAAGCTTTTTACAGCCAATGAAGTACTTTTGAAGTGTAGTCACTTGCAATGTAGCAGCAATTTTGCGTACAGCAAGCTCCAATGAAATTGCCAGATCATTTGGGGTTTTTTTTGTGATGATGTTTGAGGGATAAATGTTGGCTGGGACACAGGGGAGAACAATTTTGGTTTCCATAGTTACGAAAGGATATACTTGCTTTGGAGGCAGTTCAGAGAAGGTTCACTCGGTTGATTCTGGAGATGGAGGGTTGATTTATGAGGAAAGATTGAATAGGTTGGGCCTCTACTCATTGGAATTCAGAAGAATGAGAGGTGATCTTATCGAAACGTATAAGATTGTGAGGGGTCTTGACAAGGTGGATGTTTCCACTGATGGGGGAGACTAGAACTAAGGGGCATAATCTTAGAATAAGGGGCCACCCATTTAAAACAGAGATGAGGAGGAATCTCTTCTCTCAGAGGATTGTAAATCTGTGGAATTCACTGCCTTCAGAGAGCTGTGGAAGCGAGGACATTGAATAAATTTAAGACAGAGATAGACAGTTTCTTAACTGATAAGGAGAGAGGGCAGGGAAGTGGACCTGAGTCCATGATCAGATCAGCCATTATCATATTAAATGGCAGAGCAGGCTCAAAGGGGCCGTATGGCCTACTCCTGCTCCGATTTCTTTATGTCATGATATATTTTCCTCCCTCAGCACTGGGAGCATCAGCCTAGATTTATGTGCTCAAGTCCCTGGAGTGGGATTTGAACTCTTAACCTTTTGACTCAGAGGCAAGTGTGCTACCTACTGAGCCACAGCTGACACTTGACAACCTAGGGCAAAATTAGGAGCAGCTTTATGCTATGGGCACACAGTGACTAAGGTCAAAGGACGAGACTGCCCAACTCCTTTCACATAGGCCCCATACAACTAAAAAAAACACATTTGTCCATCCTGAACTCAAATGATGGTTCAAGAGGTGAAAAAACATAGTGTTCACCCACTGTCCAGCCCAGGAAATGCTGTGCTCCTGACCCACATATTCAACTTTGCCTTTTAGGATACAAGACTCTCTTAAAATGCCTATCCGGAAGGTTCTGCAGTCGAGAGCTAATCGGGATTATGGGTCCTTCAGGCGCTGGCAAGTCGACCTTCATGAACATTCTGGCGGGATACAGGTGAGTCACAAAAATAACATGCTTTTGCTATCGATTCTTGAGTTCTCACAGTGGTAATCCACTTTCAGAGGGAAGATAAAAAAACTTCAGTAATGTCACGCAGATAATCATTTTCTACATTTTAGGCAGTTCATTAAACATTTCGGGGGAAAAACATTCCAAGTTTGGGCCAAACATGCAATTACATCGGATTACATTACACCGGATATACAGCACAGAAACAGGCCATTTGGCCCAACCAGTCCATGCCAGTGTTTATGCTCCACTCGAGCCTCCTCCTATCTTTCCTCATCTAAATCTATCAGCATAACCCTCTGTTCCCTTCTCCCTCATATGTTTATCCAGCTCCCCTTAAATGCATCGATACTATTCGCTTCAACCCCTCCCTGTGGCAGCGAGTTCCACATTCTCACCACTCTTCTGAATTCCCCGATTGGATTTCTTGGTGACTATCTTATATTGATGGCCTCTATGCTGTTCCCCACAAGTGGAAACATTCTCTCTGTATTCACTCGATATCAAAACCTATCGTCATTTTAAAGAGCGCATTTTAAAGACCTCTATTAGGTCACCCCTCAGCTATCTTTTTTCAAGAGCAAAGAGACCCAGCCTGTTCATCCTTTCCTGATATGTATACCCTCACATTTCTGGTACCATCCTTGTAAATGTTCTCTGCGCCCTCTCCAGTGCCTCGATGTCCTTTTTATAATATGGCGACCAGAACTGTGCACAGTACTCTTAAGTGTGGTCTATCCAAGGTTCAGTACAGGTTTAGCATAACTTCCCTACTTTTCAATTCTATACCTCTAGCAATAAACCCTAGTGCTTGGTTTTCTTTTTTTATGGTCTTGCTAATCTGTGTCTCAACCTTTAGTGATTTGTGTATTTGTACTCCGAGCTCCCTTTGTTCCTCTACCACACCCAGACTCGCACCCTCCAATCAATATGTGATCTCCCTATTCTTCCAACCAAAATGTAACCCCTCACATTTATCATTGGTGGTGTAGAATCAGATGTTCACCCACCTGCTGTCCACTGAGTGTCCACAGCCTGTGCACGAACTCTCCATTGTAAAGACATGCGTGCTCACATTGTATCTGTGCACCCCAAACCTGCCACAGATACTGGGGTGGAAACTGAACATTTTTGTACCCATTTTACAGGCACAGAACTGGTGCAAAGAGGCCCAATATTTGAGCAGGCCATTTTTCAGTTATCCCTGGCGGCCGCCTAAAGCAGGCCCTTAAATTAGGTCCCGGGGGGGGCGGCTGGGGTCCCAACCTGGGGCGGGGGGTATCCTATCCCAGTGGTCTTTATATAGGGGGTGGGGCGGGGGTCTGAAGAGAGGTCTCCTGCTCCTCCTGGCCCACAAGCAATGCTGTGAAGACACTTGCCATCTCCCCGACGCTGTCCTCATCTCCCTTTAGCCCCCCCCACTGTAAAACCTGCAAGGTGAAATCATAGAATCATAGAAATTTACAGCACGGAAGGAGGCCATTTTGGCCCATCGTGTCCACGCCGGCCGACAAAGAGCCTAACCGCACTTTCCAGCTCTGGGTCCATAGCCCTGTAGGTTACGGCACTTCAGGTGCATATCCAAGCACTTTTTAAATGTGGTGAGGGTTTCTGCCTCTACCACCCTTTCAGGCAGTGAGTTCCAGACCCCCACCACCCTCTGGGTGAAGGAATTTCCCCTCAAATCCCCTCTAAACCTCCTACCAATTTAGATCTATGCCCCCTGGTTGTTGACCCCCTCTGCTAAGGGAAATAGGTCCTTCCTATCCACTCTATCCAGGCCCCTCATAATTTTATACACCTCAATAAGGTCTCCCCTCAGCCTCCTCTGTTCCAAAGAAAACAAACCCAGCTTTTACAATCTTTCCTCATGGCTAAAATCAGAGGCTGCCAGCCTCATCAAAATATTTCATTGCTAACCCGCCCCTTGTCTCGCCTCCACTAAAGCCGGAGGCGGACGGGTTAAAGGTGGGTTGGGGTCAGGTTTCAGACTTTTAAAAATTTTAACATCTGACCCGACCATAACCCGCCCGTTTTTGGGTGCTAAAATTTAGCCCAACCATTCAAAACACAGCTACCTCCATTTCTACCAAGAACTAAAGGCCAATTCAGTAGACTACACTTCCCCTTTAAATACAAACCTCTTTCGATGACTTTCAATCCCAAATGCCTAAATATATAATACCCATGTAACAGAAAGTTATGTTCTGTCTGTGGCTGAAGGGTTGATTTTTAAAGTAGAGGTGGTTTGGGTTTGCTCAACTCGATGAAGTAACCTTAAAAAAAAAAGAATCAAATTTTCTACCGGAATTGAAATGATTTGTGGGGAGCGGAGTTACCAGAATAGAGAGGTTCTACCAACCAGGAAAAATTGAATAAGCTGGAGCTCTTTACTCTAGAAGAGATCACTGAGGGGCAAGCTGATAGAGGGCTTTCAGATTATGATAGGTCGATGTAGAGAAGATATTTCTACTTGTGAGTAAGACCATAACTAGGAGCCACAACTCTCAGATAGTAACTGATAAATCCAATAGGGAATTCAGAAGAAAGTTCTTTACCTAGAGAGTGGTTAGAATGTGGAACTTGCTAATTGCCCATCCCTAATTGCCCCCGAGAAGGTGGTGGTGAGCCGCCTTCTTGAACCGCTGCAGTCCGTGTGGTGAAGGTGCTCCCTCAGTGCTGTTAGGGAGGGAGTTCCAGGATTGTGACCCAGCGACGATGAAGGAACGGCCGATATATTTCCAAGTCAGCTTGGTGTGTGACTCGGAGGGGAACTTGGAGGTGATGGTGTTCCCATGCGCCTGTTGCCCTTGTCCTTCTAGGTGGTAGAGGTCGTGGGTTTAGGAGGTGCTGTCGAAGAAGCCTTGGTGAGTTGCTGCAGTGCATCTTGTAGATGGTGCACACTGCAGCCACGGTACACTTGTGGTGGAGGGAGTTAATGTTTGAGGTGGTGGATGGGGTGCCGATCAAGCGGCCTGCTTTGTCCTGGATGGTGTTAAGCTTCTTGAGTGTTGTTGGAGCTGTACTCATCCAGGCAAGTGGAGAGGATTCCATCACACTCCTGACTTGTGCCTTGTAGATGGTGGAAAGGCTTTGGGGAGTCATGAGTTGAAGTGAACAGTATAGATAAATTTAAGGGGAAGCTAGATAAGCATAGAGGGGGAAAGGAATAGAGGGATACGTTGATGAGATTAGATAAAGAGGAATGGGAGGCGGCTCTGGGGACCATAAAGCTGTTGGGCCGAATGACCTGTTTCTGTGCTGTAAACATTTTGTAATAAAAAATGTTGGTTTTTTTTACACTTTCTTCCTGCTCCTTTTAGGAAAACGGGAATGAAAGGCCAGATCCTGGTGAATGGGCAGCCCCGCGATCTGCGAACGTTCAGGAAGATGTCCTGTTACATCATGCAAGATGACATGCTCCTGCCGCACCTCACCGTACTGGAAGCCATGATGGTACGTGCGCATCTCAGACACGCCACTTCCTGTGTGTCCAGCAACAGCGACAACTTGCATTTATATAGCGCCTTTAACTTGGTAACACCATCCCAAGGCGCTTCACAGGAGCGGAATCGGTCCAAAAATATTAACAGCGAGCCAAAGAAAGGGACACGAGGACAGGTAGCCAAAGGCTTGGTCAAAGAGGTAGGTTTAAAGGAGCCGCTCAAAGGAAGAGAGGTTTTGAGAGGGAATTCCAGAGTTTAGGGCCCAGGCAGCTGAAGGCACGGCTGCCAACGGTGCAGCGATGGAAATCGGGGGATGGACAAGTGGCCAGTGTGGCAGGAACACGGATATCTCGGAGGGCTGTGAGTCTGCAGGAGTTCACCGAGCTGCGGAGGGGCGTGGCCATGAAGGGATTTGAACACCAGGATGAGAATTTTAAACTGGATGCGTTGCTGGAGCTGCACACCTCTAGCTGGGGCGACAGATTGAACCCCGAGGGAATGAATCATTAACATGGAGGCAATTTTAACTTGAACCCGCTCTTCAGAATATTTAAGAGATCAGGAGCAGCGCTGGTTTTTGCACTGCCCAATTTTACGCTCCATCGAAGTCAACAAGAGCGAGATTGGAGTTTAGAAGAATGAGAGGCGATCTTATTGAAACGTATAAGATTCTGAGGGGGCTCGACAGGGTAAATGCAGGGAGGATGTTTCCCCTCGTGGGGGAATCTAGAATTAGGGGACACAGTTTCAGAATAAGGGGGCGCCCATTTAAAACTGAGATGAGGAGGAATTTCTTCTCTCAGAGGGTCCCGAATCTGTGGAATTCTCTGCCCCAGAGAGCTGTGGAGGCTGGGTCATTCAATATATTTAAGGTGGAGACAGACAGATTTTTGAACGATAAAGGAGTGGAGGGTTATGGAGACCGGGCGGGGAAGTGGAGCTGAGTCCATGATCAGATCAGCCATGATCTTATTGAATGGCGGAGCAGGCTCGAGGGGCCAAATGGCCGACTCCTGTTCCTATTTCTTATGTTCTTATTGGGCAGGTGTAAACCAGAAGTTCCAGCCAATCCCGCCAGTTTCCCGCCAGACCGGTTGGGTTAAAATTACCTCCATTTCAATTTTCACTTGAACCTTTTTCCCTCCTGCACTCAATACCCTGTGTTTGTAGAGCTCCAGTTTTATTTATATAGGTAGTGCGGTGCTGAGTTTGTACTGCACTGTCGGAGGTGCCGTCTTTCGGATGAGACGATAAAGCGAGGCTCCGTGTGCTCTCTCAGGTGGACATAAAAGATCCCATGGCACTATTTCGAAGAAGAGCAGGGGAGTTATCCCCGGTGTCCTGGGACCAATATTTATTCCTCAATCAACATAACAAAAAGAGATTATCTGGTCATTGCTGTTTGTGGGAGCTTGCTGTGCGCAAGTTGGCTGCCACGTTTCTCACGTCACAACAGTAACTACACTCCAAAAGGTACTTTATTGGCAGTGAAGCCCTTTGAGACGTCCGGTGGTTGTGAAAGGCGCTATATAAATCTAAGTTTTCTCTGCGAAGGGAAATTTGTGCCCAAACTTGATTCTCACCGAACAAATCTCACAGAGGATGCTTAAAGCCACCGCACAGATACGCACACGATCTGTCTGGACGGGATTTAAACCCAGGTCCTACGGGATTGAAGGGAGAGCGTCCTAACCCACTCCGCCACCCAATTACCCCCCCCTTGCTTTGGCTTTTAAACATTTGATTTTGAGAGGCAGACGAAGCCTCAAAGCCATGGTGACATTGACTGTCTGATTGTACGTGTCTTGGGTTTACTGATCCAGAGAAGCGAATTGCAAAGCAATTCACCGGGTAACATTACCCATTGAAGGCAAGACCAGGCATGGCCTGTGCTGTGTCTCTTGATGCACTTCGCGGGTTGGAGTAGTGTGCAAAAAAGATCAGCGTGCGAGCATTCAGCTTCCCCCGCTCACATACCCACCTGCTGGTTTTGTGTTTTTTTACACTGTTGTGTGCCAGTTTCACAGGAGTAATTGGTCATTGAAGGTGGGCCAGAACAAGTAGCAGCGCGCTGAAATGCAACCGCCGCTTTACAATTCCCCAGAAACAAAAGAGGAAAGAATGCACGGGACACAAAGGGAATGCAAGTAAATCCCTCCAGCAAAGGGCTTCCGCGTGGGGAAAATAAAATTCAAGGTGAAACCCGAGCCCCAGCAGGCACTCCAAATCTGGCCTCAAGTGCCAAAGTTGAATAGTTCACACAAGTGACAGTGTCACGTAAGAAAGAAGCACTTCCATTTACAATACAGGTTGTACCTCTCCAGTCCGGCACCCTTGGGACCTGACCGGTGAATTTTCCGGACCACGGGAGGTCACGCCAACCCTAAAGTTGTCAGCAGTACCCTAGACTTAAACAAAAACAAAAAAAAATGCTGGAAATCTCAGCAGGTCAGGCAGCATCTGTGGAGAGAAGCAAAGTTAACGTTTCAGGTCGATGACCCTTCGTCAGAACTTCGGTCATTGACCCGAAACGTTAACTCTGTTTCTCTCTCTCCACAGATGCTGCCTGACCCGCTGAGATTTCCAGCATTCTCTGTTTTTATTCCAGATTCCAGCATCCGCAGTATCTTGCTTTTGTATTAGTACCCGAGACTTACCGGATAGTGCTGACATCATCGTCATAGGTGTTCAGGTGACTGATGCACTCATTTTAACGGTGGAAGATGCCTGTGCATGAATTCATTTAACGCGGGGTGGCCGTTGCACACCAGCCACCACACGGGCTTGACGGAGCAAGGTCTTGGTCCAGCAGCAAGGGGGTCCAAGATGACTGGAGACCAGGCCCCACCGCATCTGCTGACAACGCTGCTGACAACGACTCGGCCGCGTTTTGCACATGCGCATCATTTTCTCAAGCCCAGCTTCGGTGCCTCAGTCAGCCGCCACGCTCCTCTCTCCCTCTCCTTGCCGACCCGACCAAGGAGGGAACAACAGAGGAGAAGAGGAGCAGCCAGCCCCAGGACACAGCGCGAGTCGCGCCCCACCCGCCGGGAATGATGCCGGACCAGAGAGTCCCGGACTGGAGAGGTACAACCTGTAGCGCCTTCCACGACCTCAGGACTTCCCATTGGTCAGTGGAGAGTTATTCTCATTTCCTTTTGGACTGTAGATGAATTGAAAATTTGGATTCGATTCGTCTAAAGCCAAATTGAGGCTGATAGTTCGAATGACACTTATCAAATTATAATGTATAGAAAGAAAGCAAGAGTTACATTTATATAGTGCCTTTCATGACCACCGGACGTCCCAAAGTGCTTTACAGCCAATGAAGTGCTTTTGGAGTGTAGTCACTGTTGTAATGTAGGAAACGCGGCAGCCAACTTGCGCACAGCAAGCTCCCACAAACAGTAGTGTGATAATGACCAGATACTCTGTTTTTTTGTTATGTTGATTGAGGGATAAATATTGGCCAGGACACCGGGGATAACTCCCCTGCTCTTCTTCGAAATAGTGCCATGGGATCTTTTACGTCCACCTGAGAAATGCAGACGGGGCCTCAGTTTAATGTCTCATCCGAAAGACGGAGAGCAGCACTCCCTCAGCACTGCACTGCACTGTGACACAATCAAAACTATTTATCCTAGAGGCTGCCATCTCAGTTCCAGTTGAGTTTGGAAGTCCTATGCATAAGTTGCACCTTTGACAGGTGTTAACTTGCTTCAGCTGGTGACCCTCCTGCCTTTGAGTTTGAAAATGGTGGGTTTCAGTGCGTGATGTCGGCTCGCACTCTAGTTCAGTACTGAGGGTGTGCTGCGCTGTCAGAGATGCCATATTTTGGATAAGGTCGAAAACCGAGGTTGTGTCTGCCTGCTCTTGTGGAGATTAAAGATCTCATCTCACTCTCTTTCATCGAATGGTTACAGCACAGAAGGAAGCCATTCGGCCCGTCGAGCCCGTGCCGGTTCTCTGCAAGAGCACTTCAGCTAGTCCCACTTCCCCGTCCTTTCCCCACAGCCCTGCCAATTTTTTTCCTTCAGATACTTATCCAGTTCCCTTTTGAAAGCCACGATTGAGTCTGCCTACACCACCCTTTCAGGCAGCGCATTCCAGATCCCAACCACTCGCTGAGTAAAAAGATTTTCCCTCATGTCGCCTTTAGTTCTTCTGCCAATCACCGTAAATCTGTGACCTCTGTTTCTCAACCCTTCCACCAATGGGAACAATTTCACTCTATCTACTCTGTCCAGACCCCTCATGATTTTGAACACCTCGATTAAATCCCGTCTCAACCTTCTCTGCTCCAAGGAGAACAACCCCAGCTTCTCCAGTCTATCCACGTAACTGAAGTCCCTCATCCCTGGGACCATTCTCGTAAAACTTCTCGAAGGCCTTCACATTCTTCCTAAAATGCGGTGCCCAGAATTGGACACAATACTCTATTTGAGGCTGAACCAGTATTTTATACAGGTTCATCATAACCTCCTTGCTTTTGTACTCTATGCCTCTATTTATGAAGCCCAGGATCCCATATGCTTTTTGAAAGCACTTTCTCAACCTGCCCTTGCCACCTTCAACGATTTGTGCACATATACCCCCAGGTCTCTCTGATCATGCACCTGCTTTAGGATTGTACCCTTTAGTTTATATTGTCTCTCCTTCTTCCTACCAAAATGTATCACTTCACACTCTTCTGCACTAAATTTCATCTGTCACGTGTCCGTCTATCCTCTCTATGTCCTCTTGAAGTCATATGTTCGTAAAATTAAAACAAGGGGATGCAATGATAACCATAATTGGAGTCTCCTGGTGCCTTGGTCAAAGTTCCTCCTTCAACCAACACCAACAAGGAAAAAACAGACAACGTGATTAATTCTTGCTGTTTTTGACAAGGTGCAGGCACAGAATGGCTGCAGTGTTTGGCTACATCCAAACAGTCCCTGCATTTCACGTAATTCATAGCAACATAGGAATTTCTAGACACAAAAAGATCACGGTCCATCTACTTCTCCACCTACCATCCTGGCAGTCGCAGATACAACGATAATGGAGTTGTTGACTAATCACAGCAACAACAACTTATTTTTATATAGCGCTTTTAATATAGTGAAACGTCCCAAGTTGTTTGACAGGAGTATTATGAGATTTTAAAAATTTGACACCGAGCCGCTTGGTCAAAGAGGTAGGTTTTAAGGAGTGTCTCGAAGGAGGAAAGAGAGGTCGAGAGAAGGAGAGGTTTAGACAGGGAGTTCCAGAGCTTGGGCCCTCGGCAACAGAAGGCATGACCACTGACGGTTGAGCGATTACAATCAGGGATGCACAAGAGGGCAAAATTAAAGGAGCACAGGCACTTCGGGGGGGGGGAGGGGCTGGAGGAGATTACAGAGATAGGGAGGGGGGCAAGCCATGGAGGGATTTGAAAACAAGGATGAGAATTTTGAAATCGAGGCGTTGCTTAACCGGGAACTAATGTAGGTCAGCGAGCACAGGGGGTGATGGGTGAGTGGGACTTGGTGTGAGTTAGGACACGGGCAGCCGAGTTTTGGATCACCTCTAATTTACGTAGGGTAGAATGTGCGAGGCCGGCCAGGAGTGCGTTGGGGTAGTCAAGTCTCGAGGTAACAAAGGCATGTCTGAGGATTTCAGCAGTAGATGAGCTGAGGTGGGGGCGGAGACGGGCGATGTTACGAAAGTGGAAACAAGCGGTTTTAGTTATGCTGCGGACATGTGGCCAGAAGCTCACTTCAGTCAACATGCAGCAGTTACATGGAGCAAAGTCGGGAACATGGAGTCGAGGTGCAGATCCGCCATGGTCTCATTGAATGGCAAAGCAGGCTCGAGGGGCTGAATGGCCTCCTCCTGTTCCAAGAACCTCAAAAACAACTGTGCTAAAGTTTATTTATGAAATGCTTCCATTTCCCCCCAAAATTTTAAATTGAACATATTTCTCAAGGAAAGATGTCCTTTTGTTGAAATCCCCTTTCTTCACTGTTTGTGTTGATTGCATATTGAGAGATATTGGATTAAACCACTCACTGAAACAAAGACTTTACGTAGACTATACAGCACAGAAACAGGCCATTCGGCCCAACTAGTCTGTGCTGGTCTTTAGACTCCACAAGATCCTGCAAATCCCCTGGGAGGACAACCACACCAATGTTAGCGTCCTCAATCAGGTCAACATCCCCAGTCCCCAGCATCGAAGCACTGACCACACTCGACCAGCTCCGTTGGGCGGGCCACATTGTTCGCATGCCCGACACAAGACTCCCAAAGCAAGCGCTCTACTCGGAACTCCTTCACAGTAGGCGATCCTTGATAAAGTGCAACATCCCCACCGACACCTGGGAGTCCCTGGCCAAAGACTGCCCTAAGTGAAGGAAGAGCATCCGGGAGGGCGCTGAGCACCTCGAGTCTTGTCGCCGAGAGCGTGCAGAAAACAAGCGCAGGCAGCGGAAGGAGCGTGCGGCAAACCAGACTCCCCACCCACCCCTTTCCTTCAACCACTGTCTGTCCCACCTGTGACAGAGACTGTAATTCCCGTATTAGACTGTTCAGTCACCTGAGAACTCACTTTTAGAGTGGAAGCAAGTCTTCCTCGGTTTCGAGGAACTGCCTATGATGATGATTATACTAAACATCAGTTTCCTTCCCCTCCATCTGCCTCATTTCAGTCTTTCAGCTTATCTTTCCCTTCCCTTTTCTCATACATTTGTCTTTTTTTGCTTTTGGAAGCAGATAAGCTATTTGCCTCAATCACTTCCTGTGTCAGAGAGTTCCACATTCTAACCACTTTCTGAGCAAAGAGAGTTATCCTTATTTCCCTATTGGATTTATTAATAGCTATCTTGTATTTATGCTTGTACTTTTTATTTTTTATTTCCTCTTACTCATTTCTGGGAAGCTCATGGGTGCCCTTGAGCATCGACTAACTGATACAAGCGGCTGAGAGTTTTCCGATCCCTGGCCTGATCGCTCATCCTCACCCCTGGCTGACACGTTCTTTTAGTGTCTCCTCAGTTACATTACAGCCCTGGTGTCTGAGGTGCCCTGCAGGGGTTTGGAGCAAGACCAACACTTTGGGCTGGATTTTTGGTTGTCTAATGTCTCAGTTAGCGGCCAGCGGGGGGCGTTAATGCGAGCGTTAGAGCATCGCGACCGGGCGCGCAGCGTTTAGTGCCCCGACGGAAAATTCATTAAAGGCTCATCGGGGGCGCAAACCATTAGCCGGCTGCTGACAATCGGTGCGATCCTGACGTATTCCTGGTGCGACGCCCACGCTTGCTCACCGGTCGGCAAGTTCGGTCTGTGCGCCTCATTGAGCGCCCATCAATAACACCGTCTGGAAAAACAGTGGGTGCAGGCTTGCAGAGTCGTTAACTGCCGGCTACTTAAAGGGAGGAGGAAGCGCTTCCCTCGGAGAGTCACAGTCAGTGCAACGTTTACACACGGCACGGTGCGTGATCCTCCCAGTTTGCAGCGGCAGACAGACGCAACAGCGCAGCTTGAAAACAAGTGATTTTGAAAACTTTTAACGGGTGCATTACTATGCCGTGCCGTTAAGACTCGACTTTTCCTGGGATCTGATTCGGAGTTTGGTGCATGCGCAATGGGCCCGCAGAATGTACCGATCACACTTTCATTATCGCCCCTCCAGCTCTGGTGTGCAACGGCTGATTTATCGCCCCCTGGCAACTCTTCAACCGATTCTGATGAATTTCTGGGCGGGAGGCGCTAAAGGTCTCGCTCCGCCTGGGTTACTGCCCCAAATGAGGCGCAAACAAATCTCTCGCCCTTGTATATCCGAGATCTTAATTGGTGGGTACAGGATGTGGTTCAAACTTCTGTGTGGACAATTGTTAGATCATTTGTGTGCGAGTGAAATTACTCTTGACAACAATCAGGAAAATGTTCGTTAGTGGGTTTTTTCCCCCACCCGAGTGAATGACCTGCTAATGAAATTATGGGACTCTGTGGAATTGAAACCTTCAATTTCTGAGGATTAATTGGGGCATTAATTCCTGAGGATGGACACATCCTATCTGTTGTGTATGGAGAACGAGTCAGACTGAACATTGTGAGCTCAAAGTAAAGTGTGACCTTAGTCTTTTATTACAGGTCTCCAGAATGCCTCTCCAACCTGTGAAGCCTCCTTAAATACCTGTGCTCCCAAGGGATTGTGGGATCCCTTAGGACTCCGGGGAATTAGCCCTCTGGTGGCTGTACAGAGTAAATACAAGTATACATATATAACAACATTCCCCCCCAAAGTCAATAGTGTAACTATTTACAATGAGTCGATCTGGGGTCCTTCTTGCCCTGGTTGATCGTCTCGGTGCGAAAGCTGGGGTTGTTGAATCATTTGTTGGGCCCTCGCTGGGCTGCTGTGCAGCTGGCCTTGCTGGGCTGCCTGGTGTGTTGGGCCCTGCAGGGCTGCTGTGGATGATGGGTTCTGCTTCGTGGTCAACCGTGGTGTCGGTTACCACTGGTGTGTGTGTTGGGGGATCAACAAAGGTAGGGTCCAAGGTGGGTTGCTCAGGGTAGTCCGTGAATCTGAGTTTGATTTGGTCCAAGTGTTTCCGGTGAATGAGTCCATTTGAAAGTTTGACCCGAAACATCCTGCTCCCCTCTTTGGCCACGACAGTGCCGGGAATCCACTTGGGACCTTGTCCATAATTTCATACAAATACAGGATCATTGACTTCAATCTCGCATGACACATTTGCGCTATCATGGTATGCACTTTGTTGAAGTCGCCTGCTCTCTACCTGTTCATGTCGATCAGGGTGAAATAACGAGAGCCTTGCCTTAAGTGCTCTTTTCATGAGCAGTTCAGCAGGTGGGATCCCAGTGAGTGAATGTGGTCTCGTGCGGTAGCTAAGCAGGACTCGGGATAGGCAGTGAGCCTTCCGTTACCCTCTTCAAGCCTTGCTTGATGGTTTGCACTGCTCTCTCTGCCTGACCATTGGACGCTGGTTTAAACGGGGCAGATGTGACATGTTTGATCCCGTTAAGTGTCATGAATTCTTTGAACTCAGCACTGGTAAAACATGGCCCGTTGTCGCTCACCAGGACATCGGGTAAGCTGTGAGGGGCAAACATGGCCCGCAGGCTTTCAGTAGTGGCAGCGGACATGCTAGCCGACATTATCTCACATTCAATCCACTTGGAGTACGCATCTACAACCACAAGGAACATTTTACCCAAGAACGGGCCTGCATAGTCGACGTGTACCCTAGACCACGGTTTGGAGGGCTTTGGGTTCAAATGCTCTCGGACCAGTGTGCACAAATCGGCATACGATTTCTCCGGGGGTTTCGCTGGAATGAGCAGATTCTTCATGAGGCCATATGTTGGTGCCCCACAGACGGTGAGGAGGATCGCCCTTCGTTTGGCAGTGCTCTCTTCCCCATCTAGCTCGTTGGCCACGAAGTATTGGTCGAGTCGCTCCGCAAAAGTTTCCCAATCATCTCCCTCCGAAAATTTCTCCAGGATGCCCACTGTTCTCTGCATCTTTGGGTTCGCTATCTGAATCTCGTCTCCAGTTGTTGTGTATGGAGAAAGAGTCAGACTGAACACTGTGAGCTCCAAGTAAAGTGTGACCTTTGTCTTTTATTGCAGGTCTCCAAAGTGCCTCTCCAACTTGTGAAGCACACTTAAATAATGTGCTCCCAAGGGATTATGAGCCCTCTGGTGGCTGTACAGAGTAAATACAAGTCCACAAAAATAATACTATCTACTAGTTTCACAAGTCAGACCTAGAATCCTGGAATGTTGAGTTGTATTAATCCACAACTTTTTTCTGTGACTTTGAATTCTGTGCTTTATTTTTTTCAGGTGTCAGCCCACCTAAAGCTGAAGGAGAAATTAGAAGTTAAAAAGGAACTGGTGAGTTGTGAACTTCTTTTGATAATTCAGATTGAAGTAAGTTTGGCCACAGTTTAATTTGATCACACCAGTGCTGGGTCTATTTACGTACAGGTGCGCATCAGGGATTCAAACATTGAAAAGGAACTTGGATTTATATCAGAATATAAGAACATAAGAAATAGGAGCAGGAGTAGGTTATACGGCCCCTTGAGCCTGCTCCGCCATTTAACACAATCATGGCTGATCCGATCATGGACTCAGGTCCACTTCCCTGCCCGCTCCCCATAATCCCTTAACCGGACGTGTCAAAGCGCTTTACAGCCGAGGGCCCATGGGCAGCACGGGCCAGCCCACACTACGATATGTGTGCACACTCAGTCCGTGCAGCAGAGCAGGTCTCCGGTGGTTCTGTTTCAACCCTTGCCACTGGAGCCAAGCTCTGTCGAGTCCGTGTGGTGGCTGATGTGCAACGGTCACCACACGTTAAAAAAATCCGGGCATCTTCCATCCCTTCAATTGGAGTTTAGGACTGGAATATCGGGTCCTTCATTGAAACATCTGTGAACACTTGTGGAAGCAAGTCATCCTCGTTCGAGGGACCGTCTATGATGATGATGATGACAGCCATTGAAGTACTTTTGGAGTGTAGTCACTGTTGCAATGTGGGAAACGCGGCACCCAATTTGCGCACAGCAAGCTCCCACAAACAGTAAGGTGATAATGACCCGATAATCTGGGTTTTTTTTGTGGTTTTGATGATTGAGGGATAAATATTGGCCAGGACACCGGGGCTAACTCCCCTGCTCTTCTTCGAAGTAATGTCACAGGATTTTTTTACGTCACGTCAGAGGGCAGACGGGGCCTCGGTTTAACGACTCATCTGAAAGACGGCACCTCCGACAGTGCGGCGCTCCCTCAGCACTGCACTGGGAGTGTCAGCCTAGATTTTTGTGCTCAAGTCCCTGGAGTGGGACTTGAACCCACAACCTTTTTGCTCATACGCGAGGGTGCTGCCCACTGAGTCACGGCTCAGTGCAAGAAAACTGCAAAAAGTGTCTTCCCCAAAATTAACTTGCGAAATATCAGCAGAGCTTCCAGTCTGGGGCGTCTGTGTCTACTTATGCAGTAACTTTCCAGTGCTATTCTGGGTCCCGGAAACAGGAGATAACTTGTCAGATAATAATATGTTTTACGAATTAGCACTCCCGCGAGAAAGCTTTGCATGATGGGAGCACGTATCGGGGCTTCGTCTCAACTCGACTATTGTGTCCAATTCTGAGCACCACACTTTTAGGACGGATGTCCAGGCCTGAGAGCGGGTGCAGAGGAGATTTATTGGAAGGGTTCCAGGGATGAGGGAATTCAGTTATGTGGAGAAGCTGGGGTTGTTCTCCGCAGAGCGGTGAAGGTCAAGAGGAGATTTGATCGAAGTGTTCAAAATGATGAGGGGTTTTGATAGAGTAAATAAGGAGACACTGTTTCCAGTGGCAGGAGGGTTTAGTAACCAGAGGACACAGATTTGAGGTAATTGGCAAAAGAACCAGAGGCACGGTGGCGATCTGGAATGCTCTGCCGGAAAGGGTGGCAGAACAGATTCAGTTGTAGAATGGGGAAAACTTTACGGGAATAAGACTAATTGGATCACTCTTTCAAAGAGCCGGCACGGGCACGATGGGCCGAATGGCCTCCTTCTGTGCTGTATCGTTCTGTACAATATCTGTGATTTAAAAGGAATTAAATGGAATATTGCACGTGGCACTGTTGCTGATAATGCAGTCCCACTCCACGAAGCTCTGTGTCGGATCCTCTCGTTTATGAAATCTACCTGATTCTGTCTGTGCAGCGTATCAGCTGCCTTTGCATTGACTCAGGCTCTCCGGAGATTAACCTTAAACCGATTTTCTTGCAGTCCTCTCCTGCAATTCTGTATTGTCCTTCGCTTCCGATTAGAGGGAACCATTCTGAGCAGGGAGATCTGTTTTTCTGTGCTGTGAAAATACCGAATGATGGTTTAAAGTGTTTAAACTTTGAGGGGCAGACTGGCGCATTCAAAGCAACAACTTGCATTTATATAGCGCCTTTAATGTATCAAAGCCCCCCCCCCCCCCCACCCCCGCGAGGTGCTTCACAGGTGTGTTCTCAAACAGTCGATTGACATCAAATCAAAGAAGGAGGTTTTGGGGCAGGTAAGCAATAGCTTGGCCAAAGAGGTAGGTTTTAAGGAGCGTCTTAAAGAAGGAGAGGTAGAACATAGAAAATAGGTGCAGGAGTAGGCCATTCGGCCCTTCTATCCTGCACCGCCATTCAATGAGTTCATGGCTGAACATGCAACTTCAGTACCCCCTTCCTGCTTTCTCGCCATACCCCTTGATCCCCCTAGTAAGACATTAGTGAACCAGGTGAGTTTTTACGATAATCTGGTAGTTTCATGGTCACCATTACTGATACTAGGCTTTTTATTCCAGATTTATTTAATTAACTCAATTTAAATTCCCCAGTTGCCGTGATGGGATTTGAATTCACATCTCTGGATTATTACTCCAGGCCTCTGTATTACTCGTCCAGTAACATAATCACTAAGCCATTGTACCCTTTGTAGACGTTTGGGAAGGAAATTCCAGAGCTTAAGGCCCAGGCCTGAAGGCATGGCTGCCAATGATGTGTGTGGTACACTCATAATAAAGGATGAAACTGAGTATTGTGCACAATGAGCAAGTGTGACCTCAGCTCCTTTAATAAGACTCCAGAGTTCAGGAACCTCGTGGGTGGCCTGCTTATATACTGTGCTCCCAAGAGATGCTGGGATCCCTTGAGACTCCAACAAGTGGGCCCTCTGGTGGTCAGGTGTCATGCAGGTTAAACAGGGTTTAATACATTACATCACTCCCTTGTGAAGTCAACAGTACACTTATTTACAAGGTGAGACGATCTGGGGCTTTACGCTCCCTTGTCGATCGTCTCAGTACAAATGCGGGTGTGGGTGGGTTGGTCAGTTCTTCACTGGGCTGTTGGGCAGCCGGCCTTGCTGGGCTGCTGGGGATGGTGAGTTCGTCTTCGTGGTCAACCATGGTGTCAGTTGTCACTTGTGTGTGTGTTGGAGGGTCAAAGTTGGTGGTGTCCTCTTCGGGTTGTTTGTAGCTGTTGGTGAACCACAATTTGATTTGGTCCAAATTTTTTCTGTGTGTTTGTCCATTGGCCAATTTGATCTGAAACATCCTACTCCCCTGTTTGGCTGTGACTGTGAGCCATTTGGGACCATGTCCATAATTGAGCACAAACACAGGATCATTGATCTCAGTAGCGTGTGACAAATTTGCGCGGTCATGGTACACACTTTGTTGATGCCGCTTGTCCTCCACGTGATCATGGAGATCAGGGTGGACAAGAGAGAGCCTTGTTTTGAGCGCCCTTTTCATGAGCAGCTCGGCTGTGGGAACCCCGGTGAGTGAGTGGGGTCTGGTGCGGTAGCTGAGCAGTACGCGGGACAGCCGGGTCTGCAGGGAGCCTTCCGACACACGTTTCAAGCTTTACTTGATGGTCTGAACTGCCCGTTCTGCCGGGCCGTTGGATGCGGGCTTGAACAGAGCAGATGTGATGTGTTTGATCCCATTGCGGGTCATGAATTACTTGAATTCACTGGTGAAGCACGGCCCTTTGTCGCTGACGACCACATCGGGCAAGCCGTGCATGGCAAACATGGTTCGTAGGCTTTCAATAGTGGCCGTGGACGTCTTACAGACATTATTGTACATTCAATCCATTTTGAGTAAGCATCCATGACAACCAAAAACAGTTTGCCTAGAAATGGGCCTGCATAGTCTACGTGGATCCTTGACCATGGTTTGGAGGACCACGACCACAAACTTAGCGGTCCCTCTCTGGGTGCGTTGCTCAGCTGAGAGCAAGTGTTGCAGTGGCACACGCATGACTCTAAATCTGAGTCAATGCCAGGCCACCACACATGGGATCTGGCTATGGCTTTCATCATTACAATGCCTGGGTAGGTGCTGTGCAGTTCACATATGAATACGTATCTCTGCCTTTCTTGGGCAAGACCACGCGATTGCCCCACAATAGAAAATCCGCCTGCGGGGACAACTCGTTTTTGTGTCTGTGGAACGGCTTAATCGCCTCCTGCATCTCCACTGGGACACTGGACCAGCTCCCATGGAGGACACAGTTTTTTTTTACCAAAGACAGTAAAGGATCCTGGCTGGTCGTAACAGGGGACTTCTTGTTCTCGAATGCCCCATGACCATGAGCAAGTCCGCTGGCTGTGCCATTTCCACCCCGGTGGTGGGCAATGACAACCGACTGAGAGCACCTGCGCAGCTCTCTGTGCCCGATCTGTGGCGGATTACATAGTTGTATGCTGACAGCGTGAGCGCCCATCTTTGGATGCGGGCAGAGGCATTGGTCTCGGAGAACAGCGATATGAGCAGCTTATGGTTAGTCTCAAGCTGAAACTTCAGGCCAAATAAGTACTGGTGCATTTTCTTTACCCCGTAAACGCACGCCAGAGCCTCTTTTTCAATCATGCTGTCGGCCTTGGACAAACTGCTGGAAGCAAAATCCCCAATTCGTTAGCCTGTTGTAACACACACCCAACCCCGTATGACGACACATCGCAAGCTAGTACTAATCTTTTACAAGGGTCATACAGGACAAGTAGTTTGTTGGAACACAACAGATTTCTTAAAGGCAGCCTCTTGTGAATTCCCCCATACCCAGTCGTCTCCCTTGCGCAGTAGCACATGTCGGGGTTCTAGCACGGTGCTTAACCCAGGTAGGAAATTGCCCAAATAGTTAAGGAGTCCCAGGAACGACCGCAGCTCCGTCACGTTCTTGATGGCCTCCGTCTTGGCGTCAGTGCGTCTGATGCCATCTGCTGTGATTCTTCTTCCCAAGAACTCGACCTCCTGCGCCAGGAAAACACACCTGAGCCCCACCCGATCCAACCGACTTAAGAACCTCTTCCAGATTCTTCAAGTGCTCAATGGTGTCCCGACCTGTAACCAGTATGTTGTCCTGGAAAACCACGGTGCGAGGAACCGACTTTAGCAGGTTCTCCATGTTCCGTTGGAAGATTGCCGCGGCCGACCGAATCCCGAACGGGCATCTGTTATAGATGAACAGACCTTTATACGTGTTGATGCAGGTGAGGCCATTCGCAGACTCCTCCAGCTCCTGCGTCATGTAGGCCGAGGTCAGGTCCAGCTCGGTGAATGTCTTTCCTCCAGCCAGGGTCGCAAATAAGTCATCTGCCTTGAGTAGCGGGTACTGGTCCTGTGGCAAAAAACGGTTAATCGTTACTTTATAGTCCCCACAAATTCTGACCGTGCCTTCACCTTTAAGTACTGGGACAAACGGACTGACCCACTCGTTGAATTCCACCGGCGCGATGGTGCCTTCTCGCTGCAGCCTGTCCAGCTCAATTTCCATTTTCTCTTGCATCATAGATGATACCGCCCGGGCCTTGTGCTGGATGGGTCACGTACTGGGAACCAAATGGATCTGCACTTTCGCCCCTGAGAAGCTTCCAAAAGCTGGCTCGAACAACGATGGAAACCTGCTCAGAAGCTGGGCACGTGAGGCATCGTCGACGGACGAAAGCGCTCGGACGTCGTCCCAGTTCTAGCGGACTTTTCCCAGCCAGCTTCTGTCAAACAACGTGGGGCCATCCCCTGGCACAATCCACAGCGGGAGTTCGTGTACTGCTCCGTCATCGGAGACTTTGATTTCTGCACTGCCAATGACATGGATTAGCACCTTGGTGTAGGTCCTTCGTTTGGTGTGAATGGGGCTGAGCTTGGGCCTGTGTATCTTTTTGCCCCACAGCCTGTCGAAGGCCTTTTTACTCTTTATGGACTGACTCGCACCCGTGTCCAGTTCAATAGATACTGGAATTCTGTTCAGTTCAACTCTCAACATTATTGGTGGACATTTCGTAGTGAATGTGTGTACCCGGTACACTTCCGCCTCCTCGGTACGAGTCTCCAATTCAGTCTGGTCCCCAGTGGATCGATCTTCCTCTGCAACGTGGTGGTTTGCAGGGTTTGCAGCTCGCCTGCACATTCGCTGGCAGTGTGCCATTGTTCTGCAGCCGTTGCACGCTTAGTGCCTGAAGCGGCATTGATGGGGCCGATGACTGCCGCCGGGCAGCCGGCGCGCACCATGAGCCGCTGAGGTTGACGCCGCCCCCCTGTGAACCATGCCCGGAGTAGCGGAGCTGGCCTGCTGGCTGCTGGCGGCCTGCGTGTGGCTGAGGACGGCGCAGTGGCCGGAGCGGGGCCGCTGACACTCGGCGACTTCGGCCGGCAGCTGCAGCAGGCCCAGCGGTGTGTCCCGGGGCGCCCAGCCCCAGGCACCCCCCCCCCCCACCGCTGCCAGTCCAGCTTTGGCCCGATGCAGGACGACATCACCCGCACCCGCGACTCGATGGGCGCTGGCACCGCATGCCTCAGTGCCCCGGCCGGCGTGGCCAGCCCGGCTGAGTGCCTGCTGCAGCCTGCTCCGCTGCGGGGAGGCCCGGAGGCCGGCCACAACACCCTGCCCGCCGCTCCTCGGCTGCTACCTCTTCGATGCACCTGCCAGGGCCGCGTCGCCATGGCAACCGCAAGTTCCCTCTCGCTTGCTCCGCACTCCGTCCATCTGAGGAGTGTCCGAGGGGCGCGGGTCCGCTTTCCTCAGTGTGGTGTGGTAAATCATGTTCAGGATGTCCACAATGGCCGCCAACTCATTCATGGTTACTGCCACAGAGCAGAGCAGGGCTCCAGTCGTCCTGGTTAACCCTTGCCACTGGACCAAGACCTTGCTCTGTCAAGCCCCGTGTGGGGGCTGGTGTGCAACGGCCACCCCACGTTAAAAAAAATCCACGCACAGGCATCTCCCACCCTTCAGGATGTAGTTTGGGATCTGGAATATTAGGTCCTTCATTGAAACACCTGTGAACTCATCCCTTTTTGGCGTGGAAGCAAGTCATTCTCATTTGGAGGGACCGCCTATGATGATCACCTCCACAGCGCCAACAAGGTGTTAACTGCCTCGCATTAACGATTGCTGGCGGACTCTGGGTCATCTGAGGTTGGGCAGCAGCAGCCGGCGTGTACGTCCTGCCATGTATATTCCTGCTCGAGACCGACGTTTGTGCACAGTACTGGCCGAAACCTCTTTACTCTGCGAAATCTGTTTGGTGTGGTCGCTGGTGGACATAAATGTCTGGGCTATCGTTATGGCTTTACTCAGATTCGGAGTTTCAATAGTCAACAGTTTGCGAAGGATTGTCTCATGGCCGATGCCCAGTGCAAAAAAAGTCTCCAAGCATTTGTTTTCAGAATCCCTCAAACTCACAATGTCCTGCGAGAGGCGTCTTAGCTCGGCGACATCGCTCGCCACTTCCTGGCCCTCCGACCCCGTTGACAAGTGTAGAACCGATATCTCGTCATCAAAACGCTTTCCTTAGGATTTAGGTGCTTCCGGACCAGCGTACTCAATTCGTCATAGGATTTAGCTGCTGGTTTTGCTGGAGTTAGGAGATTCTTCATGAGGCCAGAGGTTGTTGCCCCACAGACAGTTAGGAGGATCGCCCTTCGTTTGGTAGCGTTCTCTTCCCCTTCCAGCTCGTTGGTCATGAAGTATTGGTCGAGTCTCTCCACGAAGGCCTCCCCATCGTCCCCTTCTGAGAACTTCTCCAGGATACCGACTGTTCTTTGCGCGGTTGTTCGTTACCTCGTCGCCAATTGGCACACTCGTAATAAAGGATGAAACTGAGTACAGTGTACAATGAGCAGGTGTGACCTTAGCTCCTTTAATAAGACTCCAGAGTGCAGGTACCTCGTGGGTGGCCTGCTTATATACTGAGCTCCCAAGGGATGCTGGGATCCCTTGGGACTCCCAACAGGTGGGCCCTCTGGTGGTCAGGTGTCATGCAGGTTACACAGGGTTAAATACATTACAGTGTGACCTAAATCTGGGATGCACAGGAGACCAGGATTACAAGAACGCAGAGTTCTCAGAGGGTGTTGGGGCTGGAGGAGGTTAAATAGATAGGGAGAGGTGGGGGGGGGAAGCGAGGCCACGGAGGGATTTGAACACGAGAATAGAGAATTTTAAAATCGAGCAGTTTGGGATTGTCACAGAAAAAGGGCGACACTGATAAAATGGCCCGTGGAATCAGGAGTGATACATTCACAATAAAGGATGAAACTGAGTACAGTGTACAATGAGCAAATGTGACCTTAGCTCCTTTAATAAGACTCCAGAGTGCAGGTACCTCGTGGGTGGCCTGCTTATATACCGTGCTCCCAAGGGATGCTGGGATCCCTTGGGAGTCCAACAGGTGGGCTCTCTGATGGTAATACAGGTTACAAGGGGTTAGATACATAACAAGGAGGGCCCTCGGGGAACTCTCCCAATTTCCCATGTGGCCAGCCCGCCTGTAGTGGGCCGGAGGAGGATGCCACTGTTCTGATGGGAGATCAGGAGACGAATGGAGGTGGCTCGGTTCGCGCGGGAAGGTTCGCATTGTGCGTCAGCCCGACAGCGCTTGGGTTGTTTACGCCGAGGAGTTCAGTTGGCTGCTCAGGACACCCCCACAAGGGCAAAGCGCTCGCACAGACGTCCACCACACAAGAGCAACAAGGGACGTCGCGTCGGTCTCCTGTCCGCTCGCGATCGGTCCTTCTCTACGGCAATAACATCAGGGGGATGTGTTTACAATGAGTGTGACAATAAACAAACTAGTCAGGGATGGGAGAGGGGCTCAGGAGAATTGAATGTAACTCTTAGTAGTATTCGAATTCTCGTATTGGACTGTGCGGCCACCTAAGGACTCATTTTTAGAGTGGAAGCAAGTCTTCCTCGATTCCGAGGGACTGCCTATGATGATGATAATAGTATTACAGAGAATGTACAGCACAGAAACAGGCCATTTGGCCCAACCGGTCCGTGCCGGAGTTTATGCTCCACACGAGCCTCTTCCCACCCCTCTTCATCTCACCCCGTCAACATATGGGGGAGAAATTCGGCTGTTTAGCGCCACCACTAGCGCCGGAGAGGGGTGCTATCGGACCTCCCGCCCGGGCGCTGCACTGTCGGCGCCTGCCGCGAGCTTCAGTGAAGGTTTAGCGGCGGTGCTGACAGTTTGCGCTGTGCTCGCTAGCCCCGCCCACTGGGTGACATCACCGAGTGCGCAATGCCCCCGTAGCCCCGCCTTTGCAAAATTGGGTCTTTTGGCCTGCGGTAGCGCCCGGCGCTGAGACCGGCGGGGAAAGCAGCCGGTCCGGCGATGATCCCGGGGCGATAGCGTCCGCAGTGCACGGTTGAAATTTCACCTTTTCAAACTTCTATTTATTTGTTGCGGTAGTGGGGAAGTGTGGGTGAGGTTTATTGACAATTTGCACCAGGCTTTTTGTTTTTCAGCTTCAGGCACTAGGATGCCGGCATCCTCTCGCCCCAATATTGAGTGGGCCTCCTGCGCTATCGCTCCGTTAGCGCCCGAGGAGGAGTGTGCAACGCTTCCCTTAGTGCTCCACTCTCCTCTTGGGGCGATGCAACTGAATATCCCACTTTGAGGCGGTAGACATCGCCCGGCGCTAAAGGTAGCGTCCCGGCACCAACACCGCCTCAAAGCGGGCGGTATCGAATTTCTAGCCCCATCGAGTACAACGTTCACGTCTCCCGAACAGAACTGTTTAATGTAAAATTGATGTACTCAGGTCTAACTGGATAGCTCAAGGAGCCGGGATTTGTACGTTGGGCTGAATGGCCTCCTTCGGTATGATTCTGTAACCCATCGCTATTTGCTGCCTGGTTCTCACCCTTTGCGTGATGTCCTGTTTTAAGGTGAATGAGATTCTGACGGCACTGGGACTGCTGGAATGCTCCAACATCCGGACTCTCTCGCTGTCTGGCGGACAACGCAAGCGGCTGGCCATTGCCCTGGAACTGGTCAACAATCCACCCGTCATGTTCTTTGATGAACCAACCAGGTAAAGATAGAAAGAAATAAAGACTTGCATTTATATAGCACCTTTCACGACCACCAGAGGTCTCAAAGCCAATTGAGTACTCTTTGAAGTGTAACGTAGGAAATGCTGCAGCCATTTTGCTCACAGCAAGCTCCCGCAATACAGCAAGTTGTGATAATGACCAGATAATCTGGTTTTTTTTTAATGTTGATTGAGGGATAACTCCCCTGCTCCTCTTTGAAATAGTGCCGTGGGATCTTTTATGTCCACCTGAGAGAGCAGACCGGGCCTCGGTTTAACGTCTCATCCGAAAGAAGAGGTTAAGGGAGGGAATTCCAGAGCTTAGGATCTCGTCAGCTGAAGGCAAGGCCACCAATGGTTGAGCGATTATAATCAGGGATGCTCAAGAGGGCAGTATTGGAGGAGCGCAGGTATCTCGGGGGGTTGTGGGGCTGCAGGAGATTACAGAGATAGGGAGGGGCGAGGCCATGGATGGATTTGAAAATAAGGATAAAATTAACATCAAAGTTGCACTGAAGCTGTTTCCCATCACCACCAGTGCCCGAAAATCTGTTGCTGCAGTGCAAATGGGGTGGGGGAGGTGCGGGGGGCGGTGGGGGAGGGGTGGGGGAAGCTCCCAGTCCCCAGTCCCCGAACCAAATCGTGACTGAGTCATCGGTCTTGACCTCGGTTTGCCCATCTGTCTCTTTCCATCATTCTCTCTGTTTTCAATGGATAAGAACATAAGAAATAGGAGCAGGAGTAGACCATACAGCCCCTCGAGCCTGCTCCGCCATTTAATACGATCATGGGCTGATCCAATCATGGACTCAGCTCCACTTCCCCGCCCGCTCCCCATAGCCCCTTATCCCCTTATCTTTTAAGAAACTGTCTCGTTCTGTCTTAAATTTATTCAATTTATTCAATGACAGTTTGGACAACAGCAAGAGCTGGCA
The DNA here is from genome assembly GCF_044704955.1 of Pristiophorus japonicus. Lineage (NCBI taxonomy): Eukaryota > Metazoa > Chordata > Chondrichthyes > Pristiophoridae > Pristiophorus > Pristiophorus japonicus. The sequence continues at coordinate 210,522,868 of NC_091987.1, read as the reverse complement.
CTGTACAGTGTTCCTCCTGGAGGAGAGTGTGTCGGGAGTGCTTCACGAAGTGGAAAACACTGAGCAAGACTCGGGGAAAGACTTAATGGGGCAGGAGAAACAGAAGCGTGGTCATAAAAAGACCGGCATTTAGAGTCTTTTTGCAGAAAGAGGGCCAGAGGCAATGGGAGTGAATTTCAAAGAATGGCGATCGCGGTGACTGAAAAGTCTCTGGTCGTGGGACAGGCCATCCAGTTCCAGCTTCCAGTGGCGGTAAAATCCCAGATAAGCACGAGCCTCGGATCAGCAGGAATTTGCATTCAGTTCGAGTGCCCTGTCATTCTGGTCATGGATAGTCTCAACCACACGCGCACACACACACACGCACACACACACACGCACACACACACGCGCACACACACACACGCACACACACACACGCACGCGCACACACACACACACACACACGCACACACACACACACACTGGGCAATCAGGGAAAACTGCAGATTGGCAGCGCATCTCATTACTGTCATATCCCAGGGTTGCCGTTCGTGGACTTGTGCAAATCTCCATAATTATTTACTCTGCGTGAGCAGTGAGGTCACACAGTCTGAACTCGGATTGTTTGATCCAGCAAGGTGACAACTGCTGTTCAGCTCGGGTGCGCGCTCTTAAAAGGGTAAACGTCAAGAATGTGCGCTCTGATTTTCTGTATGACCACTCCTACACAAGAACATAAGAATTAAGAGCCATACGGCCCCCCCGAGCCTGCTCCGCTATTCAATAAGAACATGGCTGATCTTCAACTGCAACTCCACTTTCCTGCCCGATCTCCATATCCCTTGATTCCCCTGGACTCCAAAAATCTATCGCTCTCAGCCTTGAATATACTCAACGATTCAGCATACACAACCCTCTGGGGCAGAGAATTCCAGAGATTCACCACCCTCTGAGCGAAGGAATTCCTCCTCATCTCTGTCATTTTAGAAGAATGAGAGAGGACCTCACAGAAGCATATACAATCATGACGGGACTGGACAGGTTAGATGCAGAAAGAATGTTCCCGATGTTGGGGAAGTCCAGAACCAGGGGGTCACAGTCTAAGGATAAGGGGTAAGCCATATAGGACCGAGATGAGGAGAAACTTCTTCACCCAGAGAGTTGTGAACCTGTGGAATTCTCTACCACAGAGAGTTGTTAAGGCCAGTTCGTTGGATAGATTCAAAAGGGAGTTAGATGTGGCCCTTACGGCTAAAGGGATCAGGGGGTATGGAGAGAAGGTGGGAGTGGGGTACTGAAGTTGCATGATCAACCATGATCATATTGAATGGTGGTGCAGGCTCGAAGGGCCAAATGGCCTGCTCCTGCACCTATTTTCTATGTTTCTATGTTTAAATGGCTGACCCCTTATCCTGAGACTGTGACCCCTGGTTCTCGGCACTCCAGCCAGGGGGAAACAACCTCTCAGCATCTACCCTGTCAATCCCCTTCAGAATCTTGTATGTTTCAATGAGATCACCTCTCATTCTTCTAAACTCCAGAAAGTATAGGCCCGGTCTACACAATCTCTCCTCATAGGACAACCTCTCATCCCGGGAATCAATCTGGTGAACCTTCAATTTGCCGATACAGGCTGCTGGTGGATAAAGGGTCCACCTCAGGAAGGCGAATGGAATGTTGGCCTTTATTGCGAGGGGGATAGAATATAAAAGCAGTGAAGTCCTGCTACAACTGTACAGGATATTGGTAAAGCCACACCTGGAGTACTGCGTACAGTTTTGGTCTCTGTATTTAAGGAAGGATATACTTGCATTGGAGGCTGTTCAGAGAAGGTTCACTAGGTTGATTCCGGAGATGAGGGGGTTGACTTATGAAGGTAGGTTGAGCAAGTTGGGCCTATACACATTAGAGTTCAGAAGAATGAGAGGTGATCTTATTGAAACATATAAGATAATGAGGGGGCTCGACAAGGTGTATGCAGAGAGGATATTTCCACTCATGGGAAAGTAAAACTAAAGGACATACTTTTAGAATAATGGGCCGCCCATTTAAAACTGAGATGATGAGAAATTTCTTCTCTGAGGTTTGTAAATCTATGGAATTCTCTGCTCCACAGAGACTGGGTCATTGAATATATTTACGGTGGAGATAGACAGATTTTTGAGCAATAAAGGAGTAAAGGGTTATGGGGAGCGGGCGGGGAAGTGGAGCTGAGTCCATGATCAGATCAGCCATGATCTTATTGAATGGTGGAGCCGACTCGAGGGGCCAAATGGCCGACTCCTGCTCCTATTTCTTATGTTCCATTGGTTCAGCTCAGTGCCGTTGACTCAGACGAGCCCTCGGGGTTAAACGCACGACCCAGCGAGGAAGCTGCCATTTTAGCAATGGAGAATTGGCAGACCAAAGGTATTTCCACAGACAAGTAGAGAAAGCGCGATGGTAACTTAAGGCCCACCAGTCGCTGGAGATGTTCCATTAGACCTGTGCCTTCTGTTGTCTAGGCCCTACGCTCTAGAAATCCCTTCCTAGACCCCTCTGCCTCTCTTTTCTCCTTTAAGATGCTCCTTAAGTGCATGTCCATAGATCCCTGAAGGTGGCAGGCCAGATGGCTAAGAAGGCATAGAGAATACTTGCCTTTATTAGCCGAGGCACAGAATACAAGAATAGGGAGGATATGCTTGAACTGTATAAAACATTAGTTAGGCCACAGCTAGAGTACTGGATACAGTTCTGATCACCACATTACAGGAAAGATGTGATCGTACTAGAGAGGGTCCAGAGGAGATTTATGAGGACGTTGCCTGAACTGGAGAATTTTAGCTATGAGGAAAGATTGGATAGGCTGTTTCTGTTTTCTTTGGAACAGAGGAGGCTGAGGAGAGACCTTATTGAGATGTATAAAATTATCAAGGGGCTGTATAGAGTGGATAGCAAGGGCCTATTTCCCTTGGCAGGGTGGTCAACAACCAGGGGGCATAGATTTAAAGTAATTGGTAAGAGGTTTAGAGGGGATATGAGGAGAAATGTCTTCATCCAGAGGGTGATGGGGGTCTGGAACTCACTGCCTGAAAGGGTGGTAGAGGCAGAAACCCTCACCACTTTTAAAAAGTACTTGGAAGTGCACTTGAAGTGCTGTAACCTTCAGGGCTACGGACCACAAGCTCGAAAGTGGGATTAGGCTGGATAGCTCTTTGTCGGCCGGCACATACACGATGGGCCGAATAGCCTCCTTCCGTGCTGTAAATTTATATGATTAAAACCTACCTCTTTGACCAAGCTTTTGGCCATCTGCCCTAATTTCCCCTTATGTGGCTCGGTGTCAATTTTTCTGTCTCATAATGCCCACGTGAAGTGCCTTGGCATATTTTTCTATGTTAAAAGCGCTATATTAATTCAAGTTTGTACTAATACATATTCATTGGGATTAGACTGGAAAACCTCTTTGTTGGCTGGCGCAGATATAATGGTAAGAAATGCAGGGAATCGAATACGGCCAGGGTGATCTCCTGGAATTATTTTGATCGCCTGGCTGGGTCGGAGAGGAATTTTACCCGATGTTTTTCCCCAATTGGCCTGGGTTTTTAATCTGGTTTTTGCCTCTCCCAGGAGATCACATGGCTCCGGTTGGGATGGAGTGTAGAATGTTTCAGTTTAAGGGATGTCGCAGTTGTGTGAGGCGGACTGGTTGGGCTGGGTGCTCTTTACCTTTCCGTCATTGTTCATAGGTTTATATGTAACCTTCAGGGCTGCTGACCGAGGGCCGTGCGGCTCTTTGTCGGCCGGCGTGGACACGGTGGGCCAAAATGGCCACCTCCTGCGCTGTAAATTTCTATGTTTCTAAGTTGTTGTTGTGATATTCGCTATCTTTCCCGTCGAAGGCCGCAATTTCCTGCTTGATGGTGACTCTCGTGCACGAACCGTTCCACGCAGTGATAGCAGGCAGCTTGAAGCTTGCGTTCAGTCGTGAAATGAGCTTCTGTTCCTCTGGCTCAGAAATAGAATCTTGGGCCCTGCTTTTAAGAGGGGGGGGGGCATGAATGGTGTGAGCGAGTCTCGAAGGGAGGAGGGTGCAACTGTGGGGGCGGGATGGGGGGTGCGGTCTGGGGATGTTCCCATAAATTTCCTCCCACGCCCGGCCAGATCCACTTCCTGGATAACGGGTGGGAGGGGGTGTGTGAATGGATAATTATCAACACATCATCAAAGGCAGTCCCTCGGAGTCGAGGAAGACTTGCTTCCACTCTTAAAATAAGTCCTTAGGTGGCTGAACAGTCCAATACGAGAACCACAGTCCCTGTCACAGGTGGGACAGATAGTCGTTGAGGGAAGGACTGTGGGTGGGACTGGTTTGCCACACGCTCTTTCCGCTGCCTGCGCTTGATTTCTGCATGCTCTCGATGATGAGACTCGAGGTGCTCAGCACCCTCTCGGATGCACTTCCTCCACTTAGGGCGGTATCTGACCAGGGACTCCCAGGTGTCGGTGGGGATGTGGCATTTTATCAGGGAGGTTTTGAGGATGTCCTTGTAACGTTTCCGCTGCCCGCCTTTGGCTTGTTTGCCGTGAAGGAGTTCCGAGTAGAGCGCTTGCTTTGGGAGTCTCGGGTCTGGTATTCGGACAATGTGGCCTGCCCAGCGGAGCTGGTCGAGTGTGTTCAGTGCTTCGATTCTGCGGACGTTGGCCTGGTCGAGGATGCTAATGTTGGTGCGTCTGGCCTCCCAGGGAGACATCGTTGGTGGTATTTTTCCAGCGACTTGAGGTGTAGGAGGGCTACGGGAGCAGAGGAAGTGGGGTAACGATGGCCCAGACAAATGTATCTCTATTTACAGTGTCTCTCTCTCTCTCTCTCTCTCTCCCTCTCTCTCCCTCCCTCCGTCTCAGTGGCTTGGACAGTGCTTCCTGTTTCCAGGTGGTATCGCTGATGAAGTCGCTTGCTCAGGGCGGGAGAACCATCATCTGCACGATCCATCAGCCCAGTGCCAAACTCTTCGAAATGTTTGACAAGGTACAATTTATTTTTGATCCTATAGTGTTGTCGTGGCAACGAGATTCTGATCTGCGGAGCATGTTGTGTGGTTATTGTTTTTTTTTAATTCGTTGACGGGATGTGGGCCTCGCTGACTAGGCCGGCATTTATTGCCCATCCCTAATTGCCCCTTGAGAAGGTGGTGGTGAGCCACCTTCTTGAACCGCTGCAGTCCGTGTGGTGAGGGTGCTCCCACAGTGTTGTTAGGGAGGGAGTTCCAGCATTTTGACACAGCGACGATGAAGGAACGGCCGATATATTTGCAAGTCAGGATTGTGGTACTGAAGTTTCATGTTCAGCCATGAACTCATTGAATGGCGGTGCAGGCTAGAAGGGCTGAATGGCCTGCTCCTGCACCTATTTTCTATGTTTCTATGTTTCTATGTGTGTAACTTGGAGGGGAACGTGGAGGTGGTGGTGTTCCCACGCGCCTGCTGCCCTTGTCCTTCTAGGCGGTAGAGGTCGTGGGTTTGGGAGGTGTTGCCGAAGAAGCCTTGGCGAGCTGTTGCAGTGCATCTTGTAGATGGTGCACACTGCGGCCAGGGGGCGCCGGTGGTGGAGGGAGTGAAAAGTTACGGTGCTGATCAAGTATTGTGACGTCTGATATCAGGTCAGGAAATATTACATCGAAGTCACAGCACAGAAACAGGCCATTCGGCCCAACTGGTCCATGGGATGATCCAGCGGCTCGAGTGGACATTGACGATCCCATCTTGTGAAGAGTGTTCTCCTGGCCAGCCATTCCTCCCTCGGCCAACAACACCAACAACGGATTAACTGCTCATTCGTCTCTTTAGTCTGTTCGTGGGATCTTGCTGCATGCAAACTGGTTGCTGCATTTGTCAACTGAACAGTGTGCTTTAAAGTAATTCAGTGTGTGTGGCACGATTTGAGCTGGTTCTGAGAGATGTGCTAAGGTGCCGTTTAAACTCCAGTCCATCTTTTGCAACACAAAACGTCTCTGTAATCGCTACAGTTTATTTCTCTGTAGCTCGGGGACACCACAAGTCTCTTATCGGCAACATCCTGTCTCACTCTTGCACGCAGCACTAAAATAAAACTTCTCCCCAAGCACCCAACCCCCCCTAAAAGTTTCACAATGGCCCTGAAACAACTACAACTATTTTTACCTATCTCTGCGCGAATGGAAAATCAGTAAATCAACGATTTTCAACTTGACAACTGCTGGCAAGTAACGGAGCCACAGTTTCCTCTCCTGCTGGATGCTTCACCAACACAGGACCAGAGTCAACTTACAAACTACTCACACTTCTTTCAGGAAAGAACATTCTTGGTACATACGAGACGTGACGTGACGTGGGGTGAGTGCAGCGAGCTTGGGCGGAACAGGTGACTTGGGTCCAAAACCTCTCCCCCACTTGGGGAGGGAGTTCCTCACCTCATGTCTGGGTCTGTCACACCCCCATCGATAGTGATTGATCGCTCTGATTGGTCAACAACTTTATTATCGTTGAATCATGTGACGACCAAGATGGTAGAAGAGGAACGATTGGACCATCTTGTAATTTCCATGTTCTGTCTCCTGGTGATATTATTTGAGACATTTTATTGGTATTCTGAAGGGGAGGGGGAGAGAAGTGTTTCTGTTCAACACTCTACACTGTCCCATCAAACACTCCCAGGGCAGGTACAGCGCAGGGTTAGATACAGAGTAAAGCTCCCTCTACACTGTCCCATCAAACACTCCCAGGGCATACAGCATGGGTTAGATACAGAGTAAAGCTCACTCTACACTGTCACATCAAACACTCCCAGGGCAGGTATATCATGGGGTTAGATAGAGAGTAAAGCTCCCTCTACACTGTCCCATCAAACACTCCCAGGGCAGGTACAGGGGGTTAGATACAGAGTAAAGCTCCCTCTACACTGTCCCATCAAACACTCCCGGTGCAGGTACAGTACGGGGTTAGATACAGAGTAAAGCTCCCTCTACACTGTCCCATCAAACACTCCCAGGGCAGGTACCGCACAGGGTTAGATACAGAGTAAAGCTCACTCTACACTGTCCCATCAAACACTCCCAGGGCAGGTACAGCACGGGGTTAGATACAGAGTAAAGCTCCCTCTACACTGTCCCATCAAACACTCCCGGTGCAGGTACAGCACGAGGTTAGATACAGAGTAAAGCTCCCTCTACACTGTCCATCAAACACTCTCAGGGCAGGTACAGCACGAGGTTAGATACAGAGTAAAGCTCCCTCTACACTGTCCCATCAAACACTCCCAGGGCAGGTACAGTATGGGGTTAGATACAGAGTAAAGCTCCCTCTACACTGGATGTATAAGATCCCATGGCACTATTTCGAAGAGCAGGGGAATTATTCCCGGTGTCTTGGCCAATATTTATCCCTCAATCAACATCAAAAAAGATCAGATTATCTGGTCTTTATAACATTGCTGTGTGTGGGAGCTTGCTGTGCGCAAATTGGCTGCCGTGATTCCTACATTACAATGGTGACCACACTCCAAAAGTACTTCATTGGCTGTGAAGGGCTTTGAGACGTCCGCTGGTCATGAAAGGCACTTTGTAAATACAAGCCTTTAGGGTCAATGGAGAGACAACCATAGACTGTAGTGTTGACTGCCATCTTCTGTCATATGATAGTATTGCAGGTCATGAAATACTCTTCACTATTCAGGGTTTTTTCCTTCTGTTCTGTGTTCGAATGAGTTCCTTATAAAATGATAGTCTCTCCTTTTCCTTGGAGTGTACTTTTTGTTAAAGGAATGTTTTTGAAGAGCTGATCCTTCAGCAGACCGAGTTGTGCGTTACAAGACTGTTCCTTCACTGTTACGACCAGGTTTCACACTCCGCAAAGCTGAGGTAATAAAAATTACCTCAACCCTTTTGCAGTGAAAGGAGTTTGAGCCATTTGAATAGAGGCCCCAATTCTCAACTCAAATCACCCCTAATTGACATTGTCCGACTCGCATGAAGCCACACAGACCACACGAGGGAGGAGAGGATATACCTGGCGGTGACTTCAGAACATAAGAAATAAAGGCAGGAGTCAGTCACATCACTGTTTGAGCCTGCTCCCCCATTCAATAAGATCATGGCTGATCTTCGACCTTAACTCCACTTTCCTGCCCGCTCCCCATAGCCCTTAATGCCTCTGGGGTCCAAAAATTGATCAATCTCGGCCCTGAATATACTCAACGACTGAGCATCCACAGCCCTGTGGGGCAGAGAATTCCAAACATTAACAATCCTCTGAGTGAAGACCTCTCTCCTCACCTCAGTCCCTTACTCTGAGACTGTGACTCCTGGTCCTAGACTTACCAGCCAGGAAAACGGACTCTGCATCTATCATGTCAAGCCCCGTAAGAATTTCATACGTTTCAATTACATCACCCCTCATTCTTCTAAACTCTAGAGAATGCAGGCCCATTCTAATCAATCTCTCCTCATCCCAGAAATCAACCTGGTGAATCTTTGTTGCACCCTCTCTAAGCCACGTTTATTCTTCCTTAGATAAGGAGACCAAAACTGTGCACAGTCATCATCATCATAGGCAGTCCCTCGAAATCGAGGAAGACTTGCTTCCACTCTAAAAGTGAGTTCTCAGGTGACTGAACAGTCCAATATGGGAACCACTGTCTCTGTCACAGGTGGGACAGACAGTGGTTGAGGGAAAGGGTGGGTGGGGAGTCTGGTTTACCGCACGCTCCTTCTGCTGCCTGCGCTTGTTTTCTGCATGCTCTAAGCAACGAGACTCGAGGTGCTCAGTGCCCTCCCGGATGCTCTTCCTCCACTTAGGCCGGTCTCTGGCCAGGGATTCCCAGGTGTCGGTGGGAATGTTGCATTTTATCAGAGAGGCTTTGAAGGTGTCCTTGAAACGTTTCCTCTGCCCACCTGGGGCTCGCTTGCCGTGTAGGAGTTCCGAGTGGAGCGCTAGCTTTGGGAGTCTTGTGTCGGGCAGGCGGACAATGTGGCCCGCCCAACGGAGCTGGTCGAGTGTGGTCAGTGCTTCGATGCTGGGGATGTTGGCCTGATCGAGAACACTGACGTTGGTGCGTCTTATCATCCTACTAACCTGACCCCGCCACAAATCCCTGCCACCCGGTCATCAAAATCCACAGCACAGCCTTGGACAACGTGGACCACTTTCCTTACCTCAGGAGCCTACTATCAGCAAGGGCAGACATCGATGAGGAGGTCCAACACCGCCTCCAGTGCTTCAGCACAGCCTTCGGTCGCCTGAGGAAGAGAGTGTTCGAAGAGCAGGCCCTCAAATCTGGCACCAAGCTCATGGTCTACAGGGATGTAGTGATACCCACCCCTCCTGTATGGCTCAGAGACATGTACCATATACAGCAGACTCCTCAAATCGCTGGAGAAATACCACTAATGATGTCTCTGCAAGATCCTGTATACAATACTCGAGGTGTGGTCTAACTAAAGCCCTATATAATTGCAGCAGGACCTGCTTACTCTTGTACTCCAATCCCCTTGCAGTAAAGGCTAACATACCATTTGCCTTGTCACTGCTTGCTGTACCTGCAGATACTTGACTTGACATGGCCCCTTCTCCCTACAGCTTGCATTGACCAGGTCTGTGAGAAAAGGACATTTGAGTGATGCACTAGCACCTTTACACATGAGACCCAGCATAAGAAAATGTAGAAAAAGATGGCAGACATTTGACAGAAGGGGCCTAGATAGAGTGGATAGGAAGGACCTGTTTCCCTTAGCAGAAGGCTCAATAACCAGGGAGCATAGATTTAAAGTCATTGATAGAAGGATTAGAGGGGAGATGAGGAAAAAGAATTTCACCCAGAGGGTGGTGGGGGTCTGGAACCCACTGACTGAAAGGGTGGTAGAGGCAGAAACCCTCATCACGTTTAAAAAGTATTTAAAGAGCCGTGACCTACAGGGCTACGGACCTAGTACTGGAAGGTGGAATTAGGCTGGGTAGTTCTTTTTCGGCCGATTGGCCTCCTTCCGTGTTGTAATTTTCTGATTCTACAGATCAGTAATCTGCTTTTGGTGGTTGAAGAAGGATTGTTGTCCAAGGCATCGCCAGAACTCTCCTCAAACATTGCCATGGGATCTTTCGAACTCCACCTTAACAGGCAAACGAGAGTCAGGTTTAACATCTTTGTGTGAAGGACGGCACCTCCGGCAGTGTGGCACTCCCTCAGTACTGCAGTGTGGTGTCAGCCGAGTTTATAAGCTCATGTCCTGGAGTGAACCCACAGCTCTCGGCATTCGCAGGAGAGAGCGATACCAACTGCGCCAAGCAGGCCAGAAACGTCACTGGACCAGCCACAAATACTGTGGCCACAAGAGCAGGTCAGAGGCTGGGTATTCTGTGGTGAGTGTCTCATCTCCTGACTCCCCAAAGCCTTTCCACCATCCACAAGGCACAAGTCAGGAGTGTGATGGAACACTCTCCACTTACCTGGCTTGAGTGCAGCTCCAACAACACTCAAGAAGCTCGACACTATCCAGGACAAAGCAGCTCGCTTGATTGGCTCCCCATCTACCGCCTTCAACACTCACTCCCTCCACCACCGGCGCACCGTGGCTGCAGTGTGTACCATCTACAAGATGCACTGCAGCAACTCGCCAAGGCTTCTTCAGCAGCACCTCCCAAACCTGCGACCTCTACCGCGGCAGGCGCATGGGAACACCACCACCTCCACGTTCCCCTCCCAGTCACACACCATCCTGACTTGGAAATATATCGGCCGTTCCTTCATCGTCGCTGGGTCACAATCCTGGAACTCCCTCCCTAACAGCACTGTGGGAGCACCTTCACCACACGGACTGCAGCGGTTCAAGAAGGCGGCTCACCACCACCTTCTCAAGGGGCAATTAGGGATGAGCAATAAATGCCGGCGTTGCCAGCGATGTTCACATCGCAGGAACTAATTTTTAAAAAGTCAATGAGTAAATTGAAAAACAGTATAATTTGGAGACAGCTCCTGGTATATTGAAACCGACAGCGTTTGAGAATTACATTGGCGTCAGCTGTGTGTGCATTGAACCAACACTGAGTTAATGACCATATTTCCACTAATGTAGATGTAGTTCTATTGTAGCAGCGGAAGCTGTTGTCAAGTTCGTCATCCTCGAACTTGATGTCATGTCATCTATTTAAACAAATAATGTTCAATAATCAGCAGAAATGACAGAATAGGGCCAAAGAAACGAAAGACTTAGATTTCTATAGCGCCTTTCATGACCACCGGATGTCTCGGACATTGGAACAATGGCGGACAGGTAAAGGCCACCTGGTCCATCAAGCCTGCCCCACACAATTGCGATACCGTGTGTGTCACAACAGATACACTCCACCTCATCCCAAACCATGTGCTCTCCCGGGAGGCAAATAAACAGATTACAACCCAGGCCAAATTGGGGAAAAAAAAGTCAGGGATAGTCCTCTCTGAGCACTTCACAGCCGATGAAGTACTTTTGGAGTGTAGTCACTGTTGTAATGTGGGGAAGGTCGTTAATGTTCTTCATCGGATGCGAAGCGGCCAAGTTTAATAATGAACCTTTGACAGCGCCCATTTTAATTTGAGTCTCCGTTCTCTCCTCTGCAGCTCTTCATCGTGAGCCAAGGGCAGTGCATCTACAAGGGGATCGTCCCCAGCCTCATCCCCTTTCTCAAAGGCTTGGGTCTGCATTGTCCAACCTATCACAACCCTGCTGACTTTAGTAAGTAAAAAAATGAAAGGCGCTGTTCTGTTACTAGGCGTGGATGAACTGGTAATGTTGTAGTGTGATTGTTAAACCTTTCTTAATAAACCAACTACTGGTTGAACCTCTCTTATCCGGGACTCCCTTATCCAGCACCACCCCTCGTCCGCCACCATTCCCGGCCACCGGGTGGCGCATGTCCGCCCCAGTCCAGGTTTCCCATTCCATTTTTAGGCACAATGATGATACTTTTCCTTTATGATTTAATGAAATCATCCACCGAAACAGAAAATCAACACACTTACTAGAAAGAAAGTGATCAGCAGTAGCAGAAGCGCCCTCAATGTAGAATACCTTGGGGCCTGCTGGGGCCGCCGACCTCCTCTCCCTGCCCCCACCCCGCCCCCTGACCTCAGGCGACCTCCTCCCCACCCCCACACGCCCCCTCGGGCTGATGACCTCCCCTCCCCCCCTACACGCCCCTTGGGCCGATGACCTCCCCATATCCGGAAAAATCCCTCATCCGGCACAGGCCAGGTCCCGAGGTTGCCGGATAAAGGAGGTTCTCAAAAGCAATGTGTTGCTATGAATGCTTAAGCAAAGAACCCATGAAGCGAATACATTACATGGGCTGCAATAGAAGCATTGGTGGGTCAGACCACAGGGCTCCCCGCGGGGTTTGTACCCGGCCTGCGCTGAGTTGACTGAATTCAGCCCGGATAGCAGTTGGGACACTGCGATTAACCTCAGTACGGCGTGCGAGGAAGAGATCAGCAAAGGTTCCAGCGCCTCCTGACTCCCGATGGAAAGTGCATAAACGTCAACATCAGTTGGGACCAGGATTGGATTTGCTACAATATTTTCATGAAGGGTTGAGATAGAGTAAATGAAGAGAAACTGTTTCCAATAAAGGGTCATAAGAACATAAAAAATAGGAGCAGGAGTAGGCCATACAGCCCCTCGAGCCTGCTCCGCCATTTAATACGATCATGGCTGATCTGATCATGGACTCAACTCCACTTCCCCACCCGCTCCCCATAACCCCATATTCCCTTCTCGGTTAAGAAACTTTCTATCTCTGTCTTAAATTTATTCAATGTCCCAGCTTCCACAGCTCTCTGAGGCAGCGAATTCCACAGATTTACAACCCTCTGAGAGAAGAAATTCCTCCTCATCTCAGTTTTAAATGGGCGGCCCCTTATTCTAAGATCGTGCCCTCTAGTTCTAGTCTCCCCCATCAGTGGAAACATCCTCTCTGCATCCACCTTGTCAAGCCCCCTCATAATCCTATACGTTTCGATAAGATCACCTCTCATTCTTCTGAATTCCAATGAGTAGAGGCCCAACCTACTCAACCTATCCTCATAAGTCAACCCCCCTCATCTCCGGAATCAACCGAGTGAGCCTTCTCTGAACTGCAGAGGGTCGACAATGAGAGGGCACAGATTTAAGGCGATTAGCAAAAGAACCAGAGGCAACATGAGGAAAAATGTTTTTATGCAACGAGTGATTAGGATTTGGAATGCGATGCCTGATAGGACGCTGGAGGTAGATTCAATAGGAACCTTCAAAGGGGAATTGGAAAAATGCTTGAAGGAGCAAAAGTTTGCAGGAATCTGGGGAGAGAGCGGGGGAGTGGGACTGACTTGGGTAGCTCTTCGAAAGAGCCGGCGCTGACTCGGAATCCAAAGCCCGAAATGTAGCTGGCTGATCGCTCCTCGCTGCTCCCCACCCACCCCTCACACCCACCCCCACCACCGTTGCTGTATCTGAATGAGCTTTGCAATCCGTACTTTACTTTCTGACCGCACCGACTGATCTTGTTTGCCCAGTTATTGAAGTTGCCTCGGGTGAATATGGCGATTTGAACCCTCTGCTGTTCAAGGCGGTGCAGGACGGAATGTGCACCATGGCGGAAAAAAAGAACCCGTCCAACGGGAGCGACCCGTCGACCTGGAAGACCCAAAGCCTGACGGTCAGTACCCGGGAGGACCAAGCCTGCGGCTTTCTCTCCTCGGCGGTTCCCGCGGTGTCGAGGACAACGCGCTAATGGGGCTAGAATTTCCAGTGTTTCACCGGCCGGTTTTTGGGGCGAGAACCGGGTCGGCAAGAAATTGCCCAGCTGAGTTCCGCCGGCGGTTTCGAGGCACCGCTGGGGTGCACCGTCCTGTGATCGCTCTGGCGCGATATTTGGCTCAGCGGTGACCCCTCGGTAATTTGGGAAAAAACGCCCACGAGGATCAGCGGAGCTGGGCGGTCGGTGAGTAGCTCTTCAAGGAAAAAGGTAAGTAATTGTTTTTTTTACTCATTATTTTATAATTCTCTTGCAGTGATTTAAGTGAAAAGGGTCCCGAGAACGTTTTTAGGATTTTTTTAATTTTATGATCTTTGAAAAAATATTTTTTGCGTTTTTCTCCTCCAACCTGCAGCCTCGGTGTAAATCTTTAGTAATTATCGCCCATTTTCTTTAAGAACCGCCCAAACGGCCCAAGATTCCATTTTTTGACCGAGAATCGGGGTGCAACGCCATTGTTTCGCTGGGCAGATTTTTTTCCTTTTTTGGGGAGGAATTTCTCGCCGGAGATGATGCTGGGAATCTTAGCGGTATTTTGGGCAGCAATCGGGCGCAGGCGGGTTGTTTGGAAATTCTAGCCCCATGAGTTCTCGGGTGACCGATGAGTCCAATGGGGGACCTACAGTCTCTGTCACAGGTGGGGCAGACGGTGGTTGGAGGGACGGGTGGGTGGGGTGCTTGGGTTGCTGTGCGCTCCTTCCGCTGTGTGCGCTTGGCTTCCGCGAGCTCCTGGCGCCTTCTCGGATGCTTCTCCTCCACTTGAGCGGTCTTGGGCCAGGGATTCTCAGGTGTCGGTGGGGATGCTGCACTTTATCAAGGAGCCTTTGAGGGTGTCCTTGAAGCATTTCCCCTGCCCACCTGGGGCTCGCTTGCCGTGTCGGAGCTCGGAGTAGAGCGCTTGTTTTGGGAGTCTCGTATCGGGCATGCGGACGATGTGGCCCGCCCAACGGAGCTGGTCGAGTGTGGTCAGTGCTTCGACGCTGGGGATGTTGGCCTGAGCAAGAGCACTGACGTTGGTGTGTCTGTCCTCCCAATGGATTTGCAGGATCTTGCGTACTAGTACCTTGACACCATGAAGAAGGATGTACAAGAGGACACCAGCTTGGTAGAGTTTTCAATGGGTGCCTGTTAAAGTTCACTTTAATTTTTTTTTGGGTGCGCGACCCCTTTAAGACACTACACAGCCCATTTAAAGTCCAGCGCACGTACGTTTTTTCCCAATAAAAGCTGGTTAGCCGGCTGTGAGAGCTCCAGAGCACTGCGCAGTCACTTAACGGGAACCCTGGAGCCTGTTGCATTAAATAAAACCACATTTCCCATTCTCCTATGCCATGAATAAAACGGCTTAGAAATTGCTGGATCAATAAAAGACTTACATTGATATAGCATCTTTCACTACCTCGGGACGTCCCAAAGCGCTTTACAGCCAATGAAGTACTTTTTGGAGTGTAGTCACTGTTGTAATGTGGGAAACACGGCAGCCAACTTGCGCACAGCAAGCTCCCACAATCAGCAATGTGATAATGACCAGATAGTCTGTTTTAGTGATGTTGGTTGAGTGATAAATATCGGCCAGGACACTGGGAATAACTCCCTGCTCTTCTTCAAAATAGTGCCATGGGATCTTTTACATCCACCTGAGAGAGCAGACAGGGCCTCGGTTTAGCATCCCATCTGAAAGGTGGCACCTTCGACAGTGCAGCATTCCCTCAGTACTGCCCCTCCGACAGTGCGGCGCTCCCTCAGTACTGCCCCTCTGACAGTGCTGCGCTCCCTCAGTACTGCCCCCCCCGACAGTGCAGCGCTCCCTCAGTACTGCCCCTCTGACAGTGCAGCGCTCCCTCAGTACTGCCCCTCTGACAGTGCAGCGCTCCCTCAGTACTGCCCCTCTGACAGTGCAGCGCTCCCTCAATACTGCCACTCCGACAGTGCCGCGCTCCCTCAGTACTGCCCCCCCGACAGTGCGTCGCTTCCTCAGTACTGCCCCTCCGACAGTGCCGCGCTCCCTCAGTACTGCCCCCCCGACAGTGCGTCGCTTCCTCAGTACTGCCCCTCCGACAGTGCCGCGCTCCCTCAGTACTGACCCCCCGACAGTGCGTCGCATCCTCAGTACTGCCACTCCGACAGTGCGGCGCTCCCTCAGTACTGCCCCTCCGACAGTGCAACGTTCCCTCAGTACTACCCCTCTGATATTGCAGCATTCCCTCAGTACTGCCCCTCTGACAGTGCAGCATTCCCTCAGTACTGCCCCTCCGACAGTGCAGCATTCCCTCAGTACTGCCCCTCCGACAGTGCAGCATTCCCTCAGTACTGCCCCTCCGACAGTGCAGCATTCCCTCAGCACTGCCCCTCCGACAGTGCTGCGCTCCCTCAGTACTGCCCCCCCCGACAGTGCGGCGCTCCCTCAGTACTGCCCCTCCGACAGTGCGGCGCTCCCTCAGTACTGCCCCTCCGACAGTGCAACGTTCCCTCAGTACTACCCCTCTGATATTGCAGCATTCCCTCAGTACTGCCCCTCCGACAGTGCAGCGCTCCCTCAGTACTGCCCCTCCGACAGTGCAGCGTTCCCTCAATACTGCCCCTCTGACATTGCAGCATTCCTTCAGTACTGCCCCTCCAACAGTGTGTCGCTTCCTCAGTACTGGCCGTGAGGAACGGACATTAGCTTTGATAAGCATGTGGAAAATATGAAAGTTCACACTGCTGTGAAGGGTGGTCCTGAACAAGTGGAATAAAAGCCTCATGTGCTCGACTGGAATAGCATTGCCCTGCGTCCGGCTGTGTATATGGGGATGCTGATACTGAATGCCAAAAATGGAAATCTATTCTACGGCAATTGAATCATCAACATGACAGCACAAAAGCGTGCACTTCTGATTCTCTCTCCTTCTCTGTACAGAGCTCGGGCCCCATTGAGAGCCGCACCTTCGCCAACAGCTCTTTTGTTCAGTTTTGTATTCTCTTCCGAAGAACCTTCATTTCCATATTGAGAGACACGGTAAGGCCAGCTAGAACGTTGCTCTGTTTTCGAATTACAAACTACTTTCAGTGATAGGGTGGGGAGGGGGGGTTACAGTTCACTCCATCTCCCGTTTGGCCAGGGAGGTCACGTGCTGCTAACTATTCCGTGAGCCCCCGCCCCGTAAGGAAATGTGTTCTTCAACTGAGGCCAGGATCAGTAAAGTTTAAAAAGTCGGGAGCTGTAGATACAATGGAGGCACCACCTGGTGGGGACATTGCCATCATCATCATAGGCAGCCCCTCGGAATCGAGTAAGACTTGCTTCCACTCTTAAAGTGAGTCCTTAGGTGGCTGAACAGCCCAATACGAGAACCACAGTCCGTGTCACAGGTGGGACAGATAGTTGTTGAGGGTAAGGGAGGGTGGGACAGATTTTCCGCACGCTCCTTCCGCTGCCTGCGCTTGATTTCTGTATGCTCTCGGCGATGAGACTCCAGGTGCTCAGCAGCCTCCCGGATTCTCTTCCTCCACTTAGAGCGGTCTTTGGCCAGGGACTCCCAGGTGTCAGCGCGGATGTTGCACTTTATCAAGGAGGCTTTGAGGGTGTCCCTTGTAACGTTTCCTCTGCCCACCTTTGGCTCGTTTGCCGTGAAGGAGTTCCGAGTCGAGCGTTTGCTTTGGGAGTCTCGTGTCTAGCATGCGGACGATGTGGCCTGACCCAGCGGAGCTGATCGAGTGTGGTCAGTGCTTCGATTCTGCGGACGTTGGCCTGGTCGAGGACACTTAATGATGTTGCGTCTGTCGTCCCAGGGGATTTGTAGGATCTTGCGGAGACAGCGTTGGTGGTATTTCTCCAGCGACTTGAGGTGTCTGCTGTACATGGTCCACGTCTCTGAGCCACCCCAGCGTTCACACTCCCGAGTGCTCACCCACCGAGCCCTTGCTCCCAGGGTCCGCATCCATTGGGTGATGGCGGGGGGCAGAATTGAGCTTTGTCGGTGTGTCTGTCACAGTCACGCCCCCAACCTTCATGGAAACCGAAGCAAAATGCCACGGGTGCTGGAAATCTGATTTAACAACAGAAACACTCAGCAGGTCGGGCAGCATCTGTGGAAAGAGAGAAACAGAGCTAACGGTCTAGGCCAATGACCTTCCATCAGAGCTGGAAGATGTTGGAGGTGGACAGCTTTTAGGCAGGTACAGTGCCAGGGGAAAGTGGGCGGGGAAAGAACAAAAGGGAGAAGTCTGTGATTGGCTGGCGGGCATTTTATCTCCTGCCCTCCAACCTATCACAGACCTTTCCCTATTGTTCTTTCCTTGCCCCCCCCCCCCCTTTTCTCTGGCTCCGTGCTTGTTTAAAAACTGCTCATCGCCAATAAAATGTATTTGCTTCATGGGTTCTTTGCTAAAGAATTCATAGCAACACATTGCTATTAAGAACTAGTTGGTTTAACATTGTTATTACCAGTTTAAGTGTATCTAAGGGTTAAGACATGGCAGGAGAGCTCGGTCGGGTGTTATGCTCCTCCTGTACCATGTGGGAACTCGGGGACACTTCCGGTGTCCCTGACGACTACGTGTGCGGGAAGTGTATCCGCCTCCAGCTCCTGACGGTCCGCGTTACGGAATTGGAGCTGAGGGTGGATTTACTCTGGAGCATCCACGATGCTGAGAATGACGTGAGTATCACGTGTAGTGAGTTGGTCTTACCGCAGGGAAAGGGTCCACAGCCAGATATGGAATGGAAGACCAGCAGGAAGAGTAGAGCAAGGAAGGTAGTGCAGGGGTCCCCTGCGGTCATCCCCCTGCAAAACAGATACACCGCTTTGGGTACTGTTGAGGGGAATGACTCATCAGGGGAGGGCAGCAGCAGCCAAGTTCATGGCACCGTGGCTGGCTCTGCTGCACAGGAGGGCAAGAAAAAGAGTGGGAGAGCGATAGTGATAGGGGATTCAATTGTGAGGGGAATAGATAGGCGTTTCTGCGGCCGCAACCGAGACTCCAGGATGGTATGTTGCCTCCCTGGTGCAAGGGTCAAGGATGTCTCGGAGCGGGTGCAGGACATTCTGAAATGGGAGGGAGAACAGCCAGTTGTCGTGGTGCACATTGGTACCAACGACATAGGCAAAAAAAGGGATGAGGTCCTACGAAACGAATTTAAGGAGCTAGGAGCTAAATTAAAAAGTAGGACCTCAAAAGTAGTAATCTCGGGATTGCTACCAGTGCCACGTGATAGTCAGAGTAGGAATCGCAGGATAGCGCAGATGAATACGTGGCTTGAGCAGTGGTGCAGCAGGGAGGGATTCAAATTCCTGGGGCATTGGGACCGGTTCTGGGGGAGGTGGGACCAGTACAAACCGGACGGTCTGCACCTGGGCAGGACTGGAACCAATGTCCTAGGGGGAGTGTTTGCTAGTGCTGTTGGGGAGGATTTAAACTAATATGGCAGGGGGATGGGAACCAATGCAGGGAGACAGAGGGAAACAAAAAGGAGCCAAAAGCAAAAGACAGAAAGGAGATGAGGAAAAGTGGAGGGCAGAGAAACCCAAGGCAAAGAACAAAAAGGGCCACTGTACAGCAAAATTCTAAAAGGACAAAGGGTGTTAATAAAACAAGACTGAAGGCTTTGTGTCTTAATGCAAGGAGTATCCGCAATAAGGTGGATGAATTAATTGTGCAAATAGATGTTAACAAATATGATGTGATTGGGATTACGGAGACGTGGCTCCAGGATGATCAGGGCTGGGAACGCAACATTCAGGGGTATTCAACATTCAGGAAGGATAGAATAAAAGGAAAAGGAGGTGGGGTAGCATTGCTGGTTAAAGAGGAGATTAATGCAATAGTTAGGAAAGACATTAGCTTGGATGATGTGGAATCTATATGGGTAGAGCTGCAGAACACCAAAGGGCAAAAAACGTTAGTAGGAGTTGTGTACAGACCTCCAAACAGTAATAGGGATGTTGGGGAGGGCATCAAACAGGAAATTAGGGGTGCATGCAATAAAGGTGCAGCAGTTATAATGGGTGACTTTAATATGCACATAGATTGGGCTAGCCAAACTGGAAGCAATACGGTGGAGGAGGATTTCCTGGAGTGCATAAGGGATGGTTTTCTAGACCAATATGTTGAGGAACCAACTAGGGGGGAGGCCATCTTAGACTGGGTGTTGTGTAATGAGAGAGGATTAATTAGCAATCTCATTGTGCGAGGCCCCTTGGGGAAGAGTGACCATAATATGGTGGAATTCTGCATTAGGATGGAGAATGAAACAGTAATTTCAGAGACCATGGTCCAGAACTTAAAGAAGGGTAACTTTGAAGGTATGAGGCGTGAATTGGCTAGGATAGATTGGCGAATGATACTTAGGGGGTTGACTGTGGATGGGCAATGGCAGACATTTAGAGACCGCATGGATGAAGTACAACAATTGTACATTCCTGTCTGGCGTAAAAATAAAAAGGGGAAGGTGGCTCAACCGTGGCTATCAAGGGAAATCAGGGATAGTATTAAAGCCAAGGAAGTGGCATACAAATTGGCCAGAAATAGCAGCGAACCTGGGGACTGGGAGAAATTTAGAACTCAGCAGAGGAGGACAAAGGGTTTGATTAGGACAGGGAAAATGGAGTACGAGAAGAAGCTTGCAGGGAACATTAAGGCGGATTGCAAAAGTTTCTATAGGTATGTAAAGAGAAAAAGGTTGGTGAAGACAAACGTAGGTCCCCTGCAGTCAGAATCAGGGGAAGTCATAACGGGGAGCAAAGAAATGGCGGATCAATTGAACAAGTACTTTGGTTCGGTATTCACTAAGGAGGATACAAACAACCTTCCGGATATAAAAGGGGTCAGAGGGTCTAGTAAGGAAGAGGAACTGAGGGAAATCTTTATTAGTCGGGAAATTGTGTTGGGGAAATTGATGGGATTGAAGGCCGATAAATCCCCAGGGCCTGATGGACTGCATCCTAGAGTACTTAAGGAGGTGGCCTTGGAAATAGCGGATGCATTGACAGTCATTTTCCAACATTCCATTGACTCTGGATCAGTTCCTATGGAGTGGAGGGTAGCCAATGTAACCCCACTTTTTAAAAAAGGAGGGAGAGAGAAAACAGGGAATTATAGACGGGTCAGCCTGACCTCAGTAGTGGGTAAAGTGATGGAATCAATTATTAAGGATGTCATAGCAGTGCATCTGGAAAATGGTGACATGATAGGTCCAAGTCAGCATGGATTTGTGAAAGGGAAATCATGCTTGACAAATCTTCTGGAATTTTTTGAGGATGTTTCCAGTAAAGTGGACAAGGGAGAACCAGTTGATGTGGTATATTTGGACTTTCAGAAGGCTTTCGACAAGGTCCCACACAAGAGATTAATGTGCAAAGTTAAAGCACATGGGATTGGGGGTAGTGTGCTGACGTGGATTGAGAACTGGTTGTCAGACAGGAAGCAAAGAGTAGGAGTAAACGGGTACTTTTCAGAATGGCAGGCAGTGACTAGTGGAGTGCCGCAAGGTTCTGTGCTGGGGCCCCAGCTGTTTACATTGTACATTAATGATTTAGACGAGGGGATTAAATGCAGTATCTCCAAATTTGCGGATGATACTAAGTTGGGTGGCAGTGTGAGCTGCGAGGAGGATGCTATTAGGCTGCAGAGTGACTTGGATAGGTTAGGTGAGTGGGCAAATGCATGGCAGATGAAGTATAATGTGGATAAATGTGAGGTTATCCACTTTGGTGGTAAAAACAGAGAGACAGACTATTATCTGAATGATGACAGATTAGGAAAAGGGAAGGTGCAACGAGACCTGGGTGTCATGGTACATCAGTCATTGAAGGTTGGCATGCAGGTACAGCAGGCGGTTAAGAAAGCAAATGGCATGTTGGCCTTCATAGCGAGGGGATTTGAATACAGGGGCAGGGAGGTGTTGCTACAGTTGTACAGGGCCTTGGTGAGGCCACACCTGGAGTATTGTGTACAGTTTTGGTCTCCTAACTTGAGGAAGGACATTCTTGCTATTGAGGGAGTGCAGCGAAGGTTCACCAGACTGATTCCCGGGATGGCGGGACTGACCTATCAAGAAAGATTGGATCAATTGGGATTGTATTCACTGGAGTTCAGAAGAATGAGAGGGGACCTCATAGAAACGTTTAAAATTCTGATGGGTTTAGACAGGTTAGATGCAGAAAGAATGTTCCCAATGTTGGGGAAGTCCAGAACCAGGGGTCACAGTCTGAGGATAAGGGGTAAGCCATTTAGGACCGAGATGAGGAGAAACTTCTTCACCCAGAGAGTGGTGAACCTGTGGAATTCTCTACCACAGAAAGTAGTTGAGGCCAATTCACTAAATATATTCAAAAGGGAGTTAGATGAAGTCCTTACTACTCGGGGGATCAAGGGTTATGGCGAGAAAGCAGGAAGGGGGTACTGAAGTTTCATGTTCAGCCATGAACTCATTGAATGGCAGTGCAGGCTAGAAGGGCTGAATGGCCTGCTCCTGCACCTATTTTCTATGTTTCTATGTTTCTATTAACAAAGGTTTAACAATCACACGACACATCACCAGTTCATCCACTAGGCTCACAACTGCATACCTCATCGTGGATGACCTAGACCCACCTGACTGGGGTTTTATTGAGTTTTGTGAACATCACGTGACTGGCTGAGCCACTCACAATGCAACAGCTCCACAACTATTTTGTGTAAAACAATAAATCAAGTGCCCCCTACTAGAGGGGCACAAAAAACGACAAATTAATCAAATTAACTTTTACCTTAGTGGTTGAAATTTGGTTGCCGGGGATGATGACGCACTCCAGTCCCTCCGGTGCCCACCTCTCGCGGAAGGCCGTGAGCGTACCGGTGGACACCGCGTGCTCCATCTCCAGGGACACCCTGGCTCGGATGTGACCGCGGAAGAGAGGCAGGCAGTCGGGCTGAACGACCCCCTCGACCGCCCGCTGCCTGGATCGGTCGATGGCCGCCTTGGCCAGGCCCAGGAGCAGTCCTACGAGGAGGCCCTCCGACCTGCCCGCTCCCCTCCCGCACAGGGTGCCCAAAGAAGTGCAACCAGGATTTGAGGAGCAGCCGCTTCAAATATTGGAAGATGGCCTGCAACCTCGCACATTCCTCATAACACGTGGAACACGGACTCCTCCAGACTGAAGAAATTACAGGCGGCCTGGGAGTCCGTGAACCAACTTAAAAACCGATTGCACGGGACTGCTCCGTGCACCACCCTCCAGGCCAAGTCCCTAATAAATAAAGAGAAGGGCTCCTGCGTAGAGCGCACTCCACTGGGGACCCCCACTTCCTCCGGACGGGAAGATGGTGCACCATGCAACAGCTCCACACACCCGGTGCATACATTACAGCCAGCATCTCCCAGTTCTGATGAAAGGTCCTGACCTGAAACGTTACCTTGGTTGCTCTTCCACAGATGCTGTCTGACCCGCTGAGTGTTTCCAGCATTTCCTCTTATTACTCCAATTGCTTCACCGTCTGGGCTCCCACGGGAAGAATGACCGCCCGAGTAAGATACTAGAGAGCAGTTCCGGGATCAAATCCTGGCAAGAGTGGAGAAAATTAGAAAATGCAATATATTATTTCGGGTGTTGAGCAGGGTGTGGGCCAAACATAAAAACATAAGAAATAGGAGCAGGAGTAGGCTAGAGGGCCCTACACATGCCTGCTCCGCCATTCAATAAGATCATGGTTGACCATCAATCCTAACTCCACTTTCCTGCCTCATCTCCCTATCCCTTGATTCACCTAGACTCCAAAAATCTGTATCTCAGCCTTGAATATATTCAGAGACTCAGCATCCACAGCCCTCTGGGGCAGAGAATTCCAAAGATTCACGGCCCTCTGAGTGAAGGAGTTCCTCCTCATCTCAGTCTTAAATGGCCGACCCCTTTTCCTGAGACTGTGCCCCCTGGTTCTAGACTCTCCAGCCAGGGGGAAACAACCTCTCAGCATCTACCCTGTCAATCCCCCTCAGAATCTTGTATGTTTCAATCATCGTGCACGTGACTGAGGCATTGTACGTTTCAGTTGGATGTCTCACGGTGGACCTCATGATCTTGTCTTCTGCAGGTTCTGACCCACCTACGGTTCATGTCCCACATCTGCATTGGAGTCCTGATCGGTCTACTCTACCTGAACATCGGGGACGAGGCAGAGAAAGTCTTTAACAACACAGGATGCCTCTTCTTCTCCATGCTCTTCCTCATGTTTGCCGCTCTGATGCCAACAGTATTGACCTGTAAGGAAAGATCTTACTCTCTTGTGCTGTTTGAGCATAACCTGCGAGATAGATGTGTCTTTTGACTTTGTCTTGCGATTCTCCTGTGTGGAGCTGATTAAATAATAGGGAAGAAAGTCGTGCATTTCTGTAGCGCCTTTCACAACCGCAGGACGTCCCAAAGCACTTTACAGCCAATTGAATACTTTTTGTAGTATAGTCACTGCTGCACTGCAGGAGACGCAGCAGCCAATTTATGCACAGCAAGCTCCCACAAACAGCAATGTGACAGCAACAGTAATGACCAGATTATCTGTTTATTTTAGTGAAGTTGATTGAGGGAGAAATATTGGCCGGGGACACCGGGGATAACTCCCCTGCTCTTCTTCGAAATAGTGCCGTGGGATCTTTTGCATCCACCTGAGAGAGCAGAGGGGGCCTCGATTTAATGTCTCACCAGAAAGATGGCACCTCCGACAGTGCGGCGCTCCCTCAGCACTGCACTGGGAGTGTCAGCCTCGATTTTGTGCCCAAGTTCTGAGAGTGGGACTGGAACCCACAGTTTTGTTGCGAAATGTGCGTTTGCTGAGAATGTAAATTAGCAGGTGATTAATGACAGCGAAAAACATTCTTGCGTTATTTCATTTTTAACAGTTAAGCCAAGTTGACCAGCTCCATTCCTTGGTATCCACAGACCCCTCACTACTCGTCCATTCAGACTATTCCCTATCAGTGTTTTCATTAAAGCATATAGGGGCCGAAATTCGCTTTATAACGCCGCACGTTAGCACTGGCACTAGGCGGCTAACGGGTAGCAACGGCGCACCTTCATAAGAACATAAGAAATAGGAGCAGGAGTGGGTCATACGGCCCCTCGAGCCTGCTCCGCCATTCAATATGATCTTGGCTGATCTGATCATGGACTCGGGTCCACTTCCCATATCCCCTTATTCCCTTATCGGTTAAGAAACTGTCTATCTCTGTCTTAAATTTATTCAATGTCCCAGCTTCCACAGCTCTCTGAGGCAGCAAATTCCACAGATTTACAACCCTCGGAGAGAAGAAATTTCTCCTCGTCTCAGTTTTAAATGGGCGGCCCCTTATTCCATGATTATGCCCTCTAGTTCTAGTCTCCCTCATCAGTGGAAACATCCTCTTTGTATCCCCCTTGTCAAGCCCCCTCATAATCTTATACGTCGACGCCTCGTCTTAAATTGAGTCGGCTCTTTGGCAGAGGCGCCAAGAGGCAATACTGTGCCGGCTAACGCCACTCGCATGGTGACGTCATCCAGCGTGCAACGCCTCTGTCGCAACATTTGTTTTGTACGGATGCCGTAACAGGAGGCAGCCGTACAGCCAGGAAAAAGTGGTGGTAATAGAGCGGATCTCGAGCTGAGCTCCCACGCTCTCAGCTTTGGCCGTAAAAACTGAGTTTGGGACTTTGAGGCTGTGCCTAACGCCCGGCAGTAAAGTCAGCACTCGGGCGGTAACACCGCCTCAAATACGGCCATAACGAATTTCGACCCCATAGTACTGTAAACAGAGACCGGTCTTTATTAGTTATTTAAAACCTTGGCAGAGGGAAATCTCGGTCGCTCACCTTCTCTCTTGTTTCAGTTCCACTCGAGATGTCCGTTTTTCTGCGGGAGCACCTCAACTACTGGTACAGCCTCAAGGCCTACTACTTGGCAAAAACTATGGCCGATGTTCCTTTTCAAGTATGTATTGCTTAAATATCTACTACCTTTTGCCATTGAATAAGTATTAAATTGAAACTGTGTGACCATAGTGAAGTACACCGGGACAGAAGGAGGCCATTCAGCCCCTCGAGCCTGCTCCGCCATTCAGTGAGATTGGGACTGATCTGCATCTTAACTCCATCCACCCCCATTGGCTCCATATCCTTGGCTAACAAAAATCTATCGATCTCCGATTTAAAAGTATTAATTGAACGGGCATCTATCGCTTTTTGTGGCACAGAGTTCCACACTCTTAACTTCCTTTGTGTGAAGAAGCGTTTCCTGATTCACTAAATATATTCAAAAAGGAGTTAGATGTAGTCCTTACTACTAGGGGGATCAAGGGGTATGGCGAGAAAGCAGGAATGGGGTACTGAAGTTGCATGTTCAGCCATGAACTCATTGAATGGCGGTGCAGGCTCGAAGGGCCGAATGGCCTACTCCTGCACCTATTTTCTATGTTTCTATGTTTCTAACATCTCTCCTGAACCGGCTGGTTCTGATTTTGAGGTTATGCACAGGAATACTGGCATTATTTCCAGTGTAGCATGGAGATTTAATATACATTTCTTTTTAAGATTAAGTCGGGTTTTGATGGAGTGAATGGGGAAACATTATTTCCTCTGGTTTAGGGGATTCAGTAACAAAGGATCAACTGTGAAATCATCACTGAGAGAGTAAGGAGAGAGTTTAGAAGAAATTTATCTAGACAGAGGTTTATTAGGAGCATGGATTGCTTGAGACAGAGGCCGTTACTTCCTTTAACAGAAAATTGGATAGATATTTGAAGCAGAGGCGATAGGGGAGCACGCGGGAGTTTTACATTGCTCTAACAAAGATTTGGCACAGATACGATGGGCTGAATGGCCTCCCTCTGTGCAACAGACTTTTTGGGGCTGAAATTGCCCCTCTGAGAAAGGCCCGTTAGGGGGCGCTAAAGTGCTTTGGCCCGGCGAGGCAGCCACAGTGCCCCCCGCTGTCCCCGCCCCAGAATTACCCCCCAGGCTTGGCGCGCGAAAAGGGCTTCGCGTCGCACCCCGCGATTAGAGTTCCAGCGCAGGCGTTGACGCCATCGGAGTGCGTGGCGACTCCTTATCGCCCCGAGGGGGAGATTGCCCCTCCCGCTGGACGATACCACTGACAGCTCTTCGCGGGGGAAGGTGGCAGTATGGCGACCGCCATCTTTTCTGATGCGCTCAGAGCGGCATGGAGAGTCACGGCCCGTCACCGCCCCACACATTTCTTTGCGTTAAGACCCCAATTCCGCGCGATTTAGTGGCCCGTCTCGCCGGGTGCTAAGTTTTCTTTTGATTCAAATGATGTGCCCAAAGCTGGGCGCGGGGCAGTTCCGTCGCCGCTTGTGTTTCTAACTGAAGCCACAATCCCACGCCTGCCTCGGCATCTGCCTCAAGGTAGACCCAATAAGTCATCCCTGGGCTCTTCGCTTGACAGATAGGGCAGCCCTGTCCTGGGACTAGCACTGTGTACTGAAAGGTCTACTAACATAAGAACATAAGAAATAGGAGCAGGAGTCAGCCATTTGGCCCCTCGAGCCTGCTCCACCATTCAATAAGATCATGGCTGATCTGATCATGGACTCAGCTCCACTTCCCCGCCCACTCCCCATAACCCTTTATTCACGTATCGCTCAAAAATCTGTCTATTTCCACCTTAAATATATTCAATGACCCAGCCTCCACAGCTCTCTGGGACAGAAATTGCACAGATTTACAACCCTCTGAGAGAAGAAATTCCTCCTCATCTCAGTTTTAAATGGGCAGCCCCTGATTCTGAGACTATGCCCCCTAGTTTTAGTTTCCCCTATGAGTAGAAATATCCCCTCTGCATCCACTTTGTCGAGCTCCCTCATTATCTTATATGTTTCGATAAGATCACCTCTCATTCTTCTGAACTCCGATGTGTATAGGCTCAGCCTACTCAACCTACCCTACTCCTGCACCTATTTTCTATGTTTCTATGTTAAGTCAACCCGCTCATCTCCGGAATCAACCTAGTGAGCCTTCTCTGAACAGTCTCCAAATACGGAGACTAAAACTGTACGCAGTACTCCAGGTGTGGCCTCACCAATACCCTGTACAGTTGTAGCAGGACTTCTCTGCTTTTATACTCCATCCCCCTTGCAAAAAAGGCCAACATTCCATTTGCCTTCCTGATCACTTGCTGTACCTGCATACATACGTTTTGTGTTTCATGCAAAAGGATCCCCAGGTCCCTCTGCACTGCAGCACTTTGCAATCTTTCTCCATTTAAATTATAATTTGCTTTTCTACTGTTTAACGTACCGACGTTGTATCTGTTTGCCACAGCAATAAAGTTGAATGATTTTCGAAGTTGAAAGCAGGAAGTGATGCGTGAGAGCTTCCTGGGCAGAACTCTGACGGAAAGGTTGGCCAGTCCCACGGTAAAACCCATGTGCTTCCTCCTGCAGGTGATCTGCCCAATCGTGTACTGCAGCATTGTGTACTGGATGACAGCACAGCCCCCTGAAGCTTTGCGGTTCCTCTTGTTTGCCTCCCTTGCCACGGCGACGGCATTAGTGGCCCAGTCACTCGGACTCCTGATTGGCGCTGCCTCCACATCTTTACAGGTAACTGCTCCGCCTCGGGACAGAAATCACACCAAGTCCCCCAGAGATCGTCAGTCGCGTGACAATACGGCATAGGAGGAGGCCATTCCGCCCATCGTGCCTGTGCCGGCTCTTTGAAAGAGCGATCCGATTAAGTCCACTTTCCCCCCCCCCATCCCCCCGCCCTGCTCTTTCCCCAAAGTCCTGCAAATTTCCCCCCTTCAAGTATTTATCCAATTCCCTTCTGAAAGTTATAATTGGATCTGCTTCCACCGCCCTTTCAGGCAGCGCGTTCCAGATCACAACAACTCGCCGCGTAAACATTATTCCCCTCAGCTCATCACTGTTTCTTTTACCAATCACCTTAACTCTGTCTCCCCTGGTTACCGACCCTTCTGCCAGTGGAACAGGTGTCTCCTTCTTTACCCTATTACCCTTTAGTGTCAACTGTGGCTCAGTGGGTATCACTCTTGCTCTGCGTCAGAAGGTTGTGGGTTCAAGTCTCGCACCGGAAACCTGAGCACAAAAAAAATCTAGGCTGATGCTCCAGTGCCGCACTGTCGGAGGGGCAGTACTGAGGGAGCGCCGCACTGTCGGAGGGGCAGTACTGAGGGAGCGCCGCACTGTCGGAGGGGCAGTACTGAGGGAGCGCCGCACTGTCGGAGGGGCAGTACTGAGGGAGCGCCGCACTGTCGGAGGGGCAGTACTGAGGGAGCGCCGCACTGTCGGAGGGGCAGTACTGAGGGAGCGCCGCACTGTCGGAGGGGCAGTACTGAGGGAGCGCCGCACTGTCGGAGGGGCAGTACTGAGGGAGTGCCGCACTGTCGGAGGGGCAGTACTGAGGGAGCGCCGCACTGTCGGAGGGGCAATACTGAGGGAGCGCCGCACTGTCGGAGGTGCCGTCTTTCGGATGAGATGTTAAACTGAGGCCCCGTCTGCCCTCTCAGGTGGATGTAAAATATCCCACGGCACTCTTTCAAAGAAGAGCAGGGGAGTTATCTCTGGTGTCCTGGCCAATTTTTAATGCTTAGACAACATAACAAAAACAGATTATGGTCATTGCTGTTTGTGGGAGCTTGCTGTGCGCAAGTTGGCTGCTCTAATTCCTACATTACAACAGTGACTACACTCCAAAAGTACTTCGTTGGCTGTAAAGCGCTTTGAGACGTCCTGAGGTCATGAAAGGCGCTATATAAATGCAGGTCTTTTTTAATAAATTATCGAGGAATTTATTGGGGGGATAAAATTGCATATTGTGCAGGTAACATCCTGCACACAAACTTGAAATTCCCCTGGGGAAGGCCTTTGCTTGGTGACTCCCCTTACAGGACAGCTGAGATCACACACGGAATCAGGGCATAAACCCAACATAAAAACATAAGACATAAGAGCAGGAGTCGGCCATTCAGCCCCTCGAGCCTGCTCCGCCATTCAATAAGATCATGGCTGATCTGATCATGGACTCAGCTCCACTTCCCTGCCCGCTCCCCATAACCTTTGACTCCCTTATCGTTCAAAAATCTGCCTATCTCCACCTTAAATATAGTCAATGACCCAGCTTCCACAGCTCTCTGGGGCAGATAATTCCAAAGATTCACGACCTGCTGAGAGAAGAAATTCCTCCTCATCTCCGTCTTAAATGGGCGACCCCTTATTCTGAAACTATGCCCCCCTAGTTCTAAATTCCCCCACGAGGGGAAACATCCTGTCTGCATCTACTCTGTTGAGCCCCCTCAGAATCTTACATGTATCAATAAGATCACCTCTCATTCTTCGAAACTCCAACCTGCTCAACCTTTCCTTATAACACAACCCCTTCATCCCAGGAATCAACGTGAGTGAACCTTTTCTGAACTGCCTCCAATGCACCGTCCCACCCAACTGAACGCAATGTTCTGAATCTGAACTTAAAACCTTAGAAGCATGTCTCAATATGTATTACATGTAAATTATATCTCAATTAGTTGTCAATTTACCATTGTAGCGTGTATTGTGTGCTTTTAATTGTAATATTTTGTTCCACCTGCAGGTGGCCACGTTTGTGGGTCCAGTCACTGCCATTCCAGTGCTCCTATTCTCTGGATTCTTTGTTAGCTTTGACACGATCCCCACCTACCTGCAATGGAGTTCCTACGTCTCTTACGTCAGGTACATGTTTTCTCTCTTTTATCACTCATCAAGGAAGACTTGCTTCCACTCTAAAAGTGAGTTCTCAAGTGACTGAACATTCCAATACGGGAATTACAGTCTCTGTCACAGGTGGGACAGACAGTGGTTGGAGGAAAGGGTGGGTGGGGAGTCTGGTTTGCCGCACGCTCCTTCCGCTGCATGCGTTGTTTTCTGCATGCTCTCAGCGACGAGACTCGAGGTGCTCAGCGCCCTCCCGGATGCTCTTCCTCCACTTAGGGCGGTCTTGGGCCAGGGACTCCCAGGTGTCGGTGGGGATGTTGCACTTTATCAAGAAGGCTTTGAGGGTGTCCCTGTAACTTTTCCTCTGCCCACCTGAGGCTCGCTTGCCGTGTAGGAGTTCTGAGTAGAGCGCTTGCTTTGGGAGTCTTGTGTCGGGCATGCAGACAATGTGGCCCTGCCCAGCGGAGCTGGTCGAGTGTGGTCAGTGCTTCGATGTGCTGGGGATGTTGGCCTGATCGAGAACACTGACGTTGGTGCGTCTGTCCTCCCAGGGGATTTGCAGGATCTTGCGGAGACATCGTTGGTGGTATTTCTCCAGCGATTGGAGGTGTCTACTGTATATGGTTCACGTCTCTGAGCCATACAGGAGGGCAGATATCACTACAGCCCTGTAAACCATAAGCTTGAGGCCAGATTTGAGGTCCTGGTCTTCAAACACTCTCTTCCTCAGGCGACCAAAGGTATTAATATCTCCTCTCTTCTTCCCTTTCTTGTCCCTCCTACGTTCCAAATCTTACCTGCTCACCTTCCAACCTGCAGACTTGCGATCACGTAATTGAGACACATCTCCTACTCATCTCGGTTAAACAACACCTCGATTTCTAAATTGTCATCCTTGTTTACAACTCTCACTATGGCCTCGCCCCTCACTATCTCTGTAAGCTCACAACACCACAGGAGGAGTCTGCACTCCTCTAATTCTGCCCACTTGAACATCCCAGATTATAACTGCTCAACCATCGGTGGCCGTGCCTTCAGCTGTTTGGGCCCTAAGCTCTGGAACTTCCTCCCTAAACCTCTCCGCCTCTCCACCTCTCTTTTCTCCTTTAAGACGCTCCTTAAAACCTACCTCTTTAACTAACCTTAATTTAATCTGCCTTAATTCTTTTGTGGCTCGGTGTCAAATTTATCTGATTGTCTGTAACACTGCTGTGAAACGCCTTGGGATGTTTTACTACGTTAAAGGCGCTATATAAATAAAAGTAATTATTATTATTATTATTACTCTAACTTGGTCTTCCCTGGGACTTCAAAACTGCACTTTCCCCAATCTCTTTCTCCTACAAGCTTCAAGCTTTTCAACCCCAGGATTGGGGTCATCGAACTACTATTTCCCGATTCATCTCATCGACTCTCTTGCTCTTTTCAACCTATTGTCAGCCGTCAGTGGGTAGCACCCTTGCCTCTGAGTCAGAAGGTTGTGGGTTCAAATTTTTTAAATTCTCAACCTTGTTTCCAAATCCCTCCATGGCCTCGCCCCTTCCATATCTCTGTCACCTCCTCCAGCCCCACAAGTCTTCGAGATCTCTGCCCTCCTCCAGTTCTGGCCTCTTGAGCAGTCCTGATTTTAATCGCTCCACCATTGGTGGCCATCGGTGGCCGTGCCTTCAGCTGCCTGAGTCCTGAGTTCTGGAAATTCCTCCCTAAACCTCTCCGTCTCTCTACCTCTCCTCCTTTAAGATGCTTCTTAAAACCTTCCTCTTTGACCAAGTTTTGGGTCAGCTTCTTCAAAGCTCGTCAAATTTTGATTGATAACGCACTAGTGTAGCGCTTTGGGGCGCTTTGCTACGTTAAAGGCGCTAAAAGAATGCAAGTTGTTGCTTTGTTGTTGTGATTGGGAAAGAGAATCCTGCCCGATTTCCCTGTCCCCCCCCCTCCAAAATCCAAGAATGCTGAGGTCAACTGTATTGGTCCCAGCTGAGTTACCTAGAATTACATTGAGTGTACAGCACAGAAACAGGCCAATCGGTCAGCAGTGTTATGGTCTCCCACATTCCACACAACGTAAACTAGCGGGGATCCAAAACTCGCCTGCCCCGTGTCCTAACTCGCACCCAGTCCCGCTCACCCATACATTGGCTCTCAGTTAAGCAACACCTCGATTTCAAAATTCTCATCCTTATTTTCAAATCCCTCCATGGTCTCGCCCCTCCCTATCTCTGTAATCTCCTCCAGCCCCACAACCCCCCCGAGATGTCTGCGCTCCTCTAATTCTGCCCTGCTGAGCATCACTGATTGTAATCGCTCGACCATCGGTGGCCGTGCCTTCTGTTGCCTGGGCCCCAAGCTCTGGAACTCCCTGCCTAAACCTCTCCGTCTCTCTACCTCTCTTTCCTCCTTCAAAACGCTCCTTAAAACCTACCTCTTTGACCAAACACCTGCGCTAATTTGTGCTTATGCGGCTCGGTGTAGAATTTTTATCGCATGATACTCCTGTGAAGTTCCTTGGAGTTGTTATGCTCCACCCGAGCCTCCACCCACCCCTCTATCTAACCCTATCAGCATATCCGCATGTGCTTATCTAGCTTTCCCTGAGTTGCCATTGACGCAATGAGATTGCATAAGCTTAGACACTGTGGAGCCAATTTCCAGCAAGGCCCCCGCCCGCTCGAGTGCCGCCCAAAGTGCCGCCGATGGCCGCCGAGGTACCGGACGGTACTTTGGGCGGGATATTCATCGCCGAAGTCCCTCGAAGGTCAGCAAATGGACGACGTACGCCGCCAATCTGGGCGGCAGCGGGCGGGAGCTCTCATTCTCGGCGGCAGAGGCGCTCGCTGCCCAAGTGCCGCCGAGGATGGAGTCGGGCCCACGGAGGGTCGAGGACCTGAAAATAAAAATCAACAGTAAAAAAAATAAAAAAACTACCGGAAGACCTTCAGGGGACCCCACGCAGGTAAGTCGCGGTGGAAAAAAAGTATTAAAATGTTCGCTTACCTTTTTTGTCAGGTTCATCAGACTGACCGTCGGGGGGACAGACCGGCCTCCAGCCAGCGGCCCGCCCCCCCCCCCGTTCTCCCGCCGACTCCCGCCCGCAGGAATCTGGGAGCTGGGCGGGCGGGAGCTCAGTTGCGCCACTCGGCCGTCCGCTGACGTCCGCGGGCGGTTCCCGGCGGCTCGCCCCTCCCGCCCGCTCCAGGCCGCCCCGAAAGTGGCACTGGGCGGGTCTTCAGGAGGAATGTCGGCGGCAGCAGGCGGTGAGGTGATGAACATCGGCCCCTGTGAAAGTGCCAACTTGTGCCGTTGAGCCTAGCTTACCCGAGGGTGGGGTGAGGAGCTGTCCCAGGATAATGTAGGAGTTGAGGCATTCTATTGGGGTCATTTTGGGGAGTTCTGCGGTATAAAGTGAACAAAATGCAAGTTCAGCTCATTTTAGAAGAGTAACAGTACCCATTTGCTCATTCCTTCTCTCGGTGAAACAGGTATGGCTTCGAGGGTGTCATCTTGTCAATATATGGACTGGACAGGAAAAATCTGACGTGCAACACCGAATTTTGTCCTTTTAAGGAACCAAAGAAAGTTTTGCAAGTGTTGGATGTGCAGGACGCAAAGCTTTATATGGATTTCATCGTCCTTGGTATTTTTTTCATTATTTTGCGTCTCATGGCCTACCTCGTCCTGCGATACAAAGTCAAGTCCGAGAGATAGAGAGATAACCGCATTGCAGGTGAATATTCTGCAGCGTTCGGTCGCATTGTCGGTGAACAGGATCCAGTTTTCGCAAAGGATGTGGGGCCTGTATTGGGCCCGAGCAGTAGGCCTCAAAGCCTGAACTGTAATCTTTAAAAAAAAAAACTTCAAACGATGGCTTGTGATGGGCCTTTTGGTTTTATGATTTTAATTTTTACCACTCCACTTATTTTATTGAATTTTTAAAATTAATTCTCGCCCATCTTGACAGTTTGTCAGAGAAAACAACCTTCGGGAACTGTGTAATCAAATAAACTCTGCTTTGGCCTTCTGCATAGTGACAATGCCAGAATGTCCCATCTACTCCGTACGTGTGTTTGAAGAAGCCCTGTTTGTGAATTGTTAGTTATATGCTTCTCTAAAGCTGCTGGATTTTTCTTTTTTTTTAACAAAAAACAAATAATGAAATTTTGATTTTCGAACAGGATTGTTACTAAGCACAGTTTTTGTAGGACAATTTGTGTTTTACTCTCTCACCCGGGGCATGTTCGCGTATAGCACGTCTTGTCAAATTATAATAATTGTAAGTTTAAAAAAAGAAGATGCAATGGCATAAACAAACTAGGCTTTAAATGTTATAATAACAGGCATTGTGGAAAGTCTATATTAGTTTTTGAAATTTCAAAAAGTATATTTCAAAAAAGTACAGTCTTGAATGTGTTAAACCTTTAGAACAATTGTAGCGTGAACAATTTTTACAGAATTTTGTATTAGTATTATTTTTTTTATTTTGGTATTTGAAAATCTTTGTCTTTAGTTATTCAATAGGTCTGAAGAACACAAACATTTCTCTTCCCCCACACCACAGTTTGTCTGATCTTAAC
The DNA here is from genome assembly GCF_044704955.1 of Pristiophorus japonicus. Taxonomy (NCBI): domain Eukaryota; kingdom Metazoa; phylum Chordata; class Chondrichthyes; family Pristiophoridae; genus Pristiophorus; species Pristiophorus japonicus. The sequence continues at coordinate 210,487,885 of NC_091987.1, read as the reverse complement.
TTCCAGCCATATTTGTTCTGGAACATTCTGGTCGAGTGACAGACCACCTCCCCCCCAACCCGCCTACTTGGCGTTGCCGTATCGCAATGCGCACTGACGTCTTTATTCACCGCGGTGCTTACATCTTAAAATGCCGCCATTACTTTCAAAATTTCAATCTTTGGTTAAAAATCTGCTATTTTGGGTTTTTGCCATTCCACTTCCCTGCCCGCTCCCCATAACCCTTGACTCCCTTATCGTTCAAAAATCTTTCTATCTCCACCTTAAATATATTCAATGACAGCTCTCTGGGGTAGAGAATTGCAAAGATTCACGAGAAGAAATTCCTCCTCATCTCCGTCTTAAATGGGCGGCCCCTTATTCTGAAACTATGGGGTTGGCCTTGCGGACTCTCGGCCACATTGTGACGCATCGGTGAGCTGCACTCCTCAGTGTCGCAGATTTGCGCCCCTCATGAGCACTCTATGAAGACTCACGAGATTCCTTTGCCAACAGTGATCTGTGAACTCGTGAGTGGAATCACGTCGGCTTTCGAACCGGACGCATCCGGATTTCCCGTTCGATGATGCGGAAATTTCTAAAATGCATCCTGCAAAACCGAACGTCTGTCTTTAAAGTGCGAGAAATCTTTCTTTCTGCACGCCTCTCTCTTTTATCGTTCAAAAATCTGTCTATCTCCACCTTAAATATATTCAATGACCCAGCCTCCACAGCTCTTTGAGGCAGAGAATTCCACAGATTTACGACCCTCTGAGAGAAGAAATTCCTCCTCATTTCCGTTTTAAATGGGCGGCCCCTTATTCTGACACTATGGGGTTGGACTTGATGAATGATGAAAACCCTAGTCACAGACAACAAAATCCATGTGAGTCAGTGTCAGTGCCATGAATAGAATATAAAGCATGTCCAGGTCTTCGTAGTGTATTTTATGTTTATCCCATAGAATGATAATTTATCAAGTATGGAATTGAGTGTATAGGCAAAGCAGAAGATGGTGTCTGTCACCCTTCTGTAGGTCCAGTGTGACACGATTAATAATCGGTATCTCGTTGTGACAAAATGGGTTCAGAACAGTTACACTTTTTTTTAAAGTTCCTGTAATTATCATGTGACATCTCCATGAAGCATGCAAACTCATGGCAATGTCCTCACCTTGTAATATACGAAATAACTTAGTCAGCAATATCGTTGTGAAGCTTTGTGTGTCACGGCACTGCAGTATTTTTCAGTCAAAGCGTTAACGATCCTTTGACCTCATCGGTGTAACAGACTGTGGTGTGGGAGACTGTTTGCTTGTACAGTTTTACCATTTGAATTTCAATACACTTGAGTTTAAATTCTTAGAAGAGCGGTGTCCCTATTACAGGCTCGTACAGCTCGTATTGTATCTCCCACAGTCGCCATCTTGGTCACGCACTTTTGTCTTCTCCGCAAATATTTTTATTGCCAGAGTCATTGCTCCAAATTTGTTCCTCCTTCATTTTGTATCTTTAGTCACGCACTTGAGCCCAACTCCTTGATTGTGAAATCTCCCGACTCCGCCCAGCAGGGTCCTAAATGTGAATTTAGGCCCGGGCGTTTAGTGCGTATAAGATGTCCTCTCTCCCCAAGTAGAACATGAGGCAGTTTAACATACGGTGACATTTTGGCAATGGTCCTTTCAATCTCCCCCTTCCCACATTACAACAGTGACTGCACTCCAAAAATACTTCATTGGCTGTAAAGCGCTTTGTGACATCCGGTGGTCGTGAAAGGTGCTATATAAATCCAAGTCTTTCTTTCTTTTCTCCCCCCAAATAACCATTTAACTACCCAGCATTCACTGTTGTGTATTTAAGCCAGAAAAGTGTCATGGGAATTATGGAGCAAAACGAATGCCATTTGAACCATCAGCCCCCTTGTTTCCACAGACCATGTACAACCTACTCTCTCATGGACTCTGCACAACCTAAGTTATCTCTCAAGGAAAGATTCTGTAAATATTCTTCCTACCAGACCCTTCCTCATCAAGAACGGTAAATCAAGCAAACCTCCCATATCGATGTTGTACAACTTTGACCAGTTGACTTCCTTGGCATGAACTCTCCAATGGTCCCCAATATCTAACGGAACCATCATATTCCAAACACCATTCAAACATCTCGATTTGTACTAGCAACTCTCAGATCCAAGCCCTTTGGCTCCCCCCATGTCCTTCGGCCACCATTCCATACGTGTGACCCGTCTTGTATGTTTCAGGCGGTCGGGACTTTTATTTATTTAGAATCATAGAAGTTTACAGCATGGAAGGAGGCCATTTCGGCCCGTCGTGTCCGTGCCGGCCAACAAGAGGTTATCCAGCCTAATCCCACTTTCCAACTCTGGGTCCGTAGCCCTGCAGGTTACGGCACTTCATGTGCACATCCAAGTACTTTTCAAATGTGGTGAGGGTTTCTGCCTCTACCACCCTTTCAGGCAGTGAGTTCCAGACCCCCACCACCCTCTGCATGAAGAAATTTCCCCTCAAATCCCCTCTAAACCTTCTACCAATTACTTTAAATCTATGCCCCCTGGTTGTTGACCCCTCGGCTAAGGGAAATAGGCCCTTTCTATCCACTCTATCTCGGCCCCTCATAATTTTATACACCTCAATGAGGTCTCCCCTCATCCTCTGTTCCATGGAAAACAAATCCAGCGTATCCAATTTGTCTCCATAGCTAAGATTTTCCACTTCCAGCAACATCCTCGTAAATCTCCTCTGCACCCTCTCCAGTGCAATCACGTCCTTCCTGTAATGCGGTGACCAGAACTGCACGCAGTACTCCAGCTGTGGCCTAACTAGTGTTTTATACAATTCAAGCATAACCTCCCCTGCTCTTATATTCTATGCCTCAGCTAATAAAGGCAAGCATTCCATATGGCTTCTTAACCACCTTATCTATCTGGCTTGCGACCTTAAGGGATCTACGGACAAGGACTCCCAGGTCTCTTTGTTCCTCTACATTGCTCGGTGTCCTACTATCTCTGCAAGAGCACTTCAGCTAGTCCCACTCCTCTGCCCTTTCTCCGTAGCCCTGCTATTTTTTTTCCTTCAAGTACTTATCCAACTCCCTTTTGACAGTAGGGCATTCCAGATCCTAACCACTCGCTGCGTAAAAACATTTTTCCTCATGTCGCCTCTGGTTTTTTTGCCATTCACCTTCAATCTGTGTCCTCTGGTTCTCGACCCTTCCACCACTGGGAACAGTTTCTCTCTATCTACTCTGTCCAGATTTTGAACACCTCCATCAAATAAGAACATAAGAAATAGGAACAGGAGTCGGCCATCTGGCCCCTCGAGCCTGCTCCGCCATTCAATAAGATCATGGCCGATCTGATCTTGGCCTCAGCTCCATTTCCCTGCCCGCTCCCCATAACCCTTTACTCCCTTACCGCTCAAAAATCAGTCTATCTCCGCCTTAAATATATTCAATGACCCAGTCTCCACAGCTCTCTGGGGCAGAGAATTCCACAGATTTACAACCCTCTGAGAAGAAATTTCTCAGTTTTAAATGAGCGGCCCCTTATTCTAAGACTATGTCTCCTAGTTTTAGTTTCCCTTATGAATGGAAATATCCTCTCTGCATCCACCTTGTCGAGCCCCCTGATTATTTTATAAGTTTCAACCTTCTCTGCTCCAAGGAGAACAACCCTAGCTTCTCCAGTCTATCATCGCAACTGAAGTCCCTCATCCCTGGAACCATTCTTTATAAATCTTTGCTGCACCCTCTCTAAGACCTTCACACCCTTCCTAAAATGCGGTGCCCAGAATTGGACACAATACTACAGTTGAGGCCGAACCAGTGTTTTATACAGGTTCATCGTATCTTTTTTATATATTTGCTGAATGTAAGTTTAGAGAAATTTGAACGCGACACGAGACGCTAAGTGTTCTTCAGGAACCAAGAGGATTTACAAATATAATCCGTGCGAGCCTGTCAAGAAGGAAACTGCCTCTTTGTATTTGCAGGATCAATGCAATTGTGAGATTTAACTGCCATATATGTGTATATAGAGCTAAACAGTCTGCAAGGATGTCAAAGAATTCAGCACGTTCATGAGACCCATTTGTATCATACAATTATTTGAAAGCTCGTGCTTTCTGGTGCCGGACTATCCGAGCAACTTTTGAATTAACTCTTTGCAATCATTAAAGATGGAGCCTCATCATCAGGGCAACCTAGTTCTAAGACTCTCTTGTCGAAAAGAAACTGAAGCACACAATTGCAGGAGATCAGAAATTGGAACACAAAGCAATCGGCCTTTAATTCGAAGTTGCTTAATCTGCGTTATCGGTTAATTCACATTGAAATGGAGCAAGAATAACAACAACAACAAAAATTCCTGCGCCGTTTCATTACGGGTGCTTAATTCAAACTCTTTATCGAGCGGAAAAGCAACTTGGAATTAACAGGAGTAGATTGTACATGCAGAGCAGGATTGGTTAACAATCCTGGTGGGACCCATCGGAGCAACACGTGGAGGGTTCAGCTCAACACGTTACCCTGTTTCCCCGGCTCGGATGCCAATCAACCTGCTTTATATAAAGAATTGGGATCCATTGTAATTTTTTTTTACCCATTGAAAGCAACTGGATGAATGTCTCGCTGTTTCAGCAGTTAGTACAGTACTGCCGATGCTATGGGCGGGCAGTTTAGAGGAGTTAGTGAAGCCAACATGATGAGGGATACTCAGCCGGTAAGGCGAGAGAGAAACAGAGTTAAAGTTTCAGGTCGATGACCTTTCGTAAGCACTGGAAAAAGTTTGAGATGTAACCGATTTCCAGCGTTTTTCTGTTTTTATTTCCAGCGCCTACAGTATTTTACTTCCGTATTTAATTCACTGCCACTTCTCTTCTAGGATTGCCCACCTTGATGAAGCTCTGCTCCTCTCTCCCAACGGGATTTCCCTTTGCCTCTTTTGCCTTGTTCATCTTCATTGCTTTCACAGACCTTCCCTTTTGATCTTTCCTCCCCTCCCCCCTTTCCCTGACCCCTCCACTCGCTTAAATATCTGTTGCAGCTCGAACTTTTTCCAGTTCCGACGAAGGGTCATCGACCTGAAACGTTAACTCTGTTTCTCTCTCCGCAGATGCTGCCTGACCCGCTGAGTGTTTCCGGCATTTTCTGTTTTTATTTCAGATTTCCAGCATCTCGCGGAGTTTTGCTTTTCGATGAGGGAATTGATTGACTCCCTCATCTCCCATGGCTTCAACTCTCAAAGAGGCGATTATAACCCTACCTCATTCAGCAGAAGCCTGGCAGTTGTGCGGATAAAATGGCCCGGGTTCTTACCTGTCCGAGAGCCGCTATGATCGCACCTTCTGCAATTTTCACCTGCTCTCCTGAGCGAGCAGCACGGACACACGCCCGGAGCCAACAGGGTCCATTTTTATATCTGCAGGTTGAGAGGCATCATTGAGACCCGTATGCAATTTTAGCTCAAACCCGAGGGGGGAAATCCACCTGGAGTTAAAATCAGGGCCCGAGGTTACAGTCCTGCGGCTCCTGTCAGGATGTTTGCCTCAGTGGACATTGGGTGGCGACAGAGTTGGGCTTGAGGCGATGCCTTCAGTGGTCCAATAGCCTGCCAACACTCGCTGTCCAGACACAACAATGAAGAATGACCACTTGGGCAAGGTACCGCGAGGTTCTCCCAGTACCCGTGGAACGATATCCCCAGAGATAAAAGGGGGAGAAAGTCAAAATGAATGATAATTAGCAAGTTCCCATTTTAAAATGGATCCTGATGATGAGTGATTTCTCTTTACAAGTAACAAAGTAATAACTTTCTTTTTTAGCTCTTGGCCAATCCTGTTCTGCAACTGACTTGTGAGGTAGGAAAATGGAGAGATTTCGCAGTGAGATCCCAACGAGTCAACATGTTTAGGAGAGAAAAATTGGCAAGCGAAAGAAAGATCTGTGTGTACCACCATCACTGCCCGACCTTGTTGAGTTGAGGATGGGGAGATGGTCACATTGCCAGAACTTTGACCAGATCCCTGTGGACTCACTCAGTCACCACACAGAACCAGGGCTGCCAATGTCAAAGAAATGTTAGGAGTGAGATCCAGGCTCAAAAAGGGCGAGACGGATCTTAAACCTGTTGAAACAGAGGTGGGTACTTTTTTGGGGGAAGAGTGATTTTCACCATTTCTCCCATCCTTTCTTTACGAGCTTGCTGCATATGATTCTATGGCGTTCTGGCAACCATCAGTTGGCAGGCTAGTCACTCATGGAAGGTGCCCAACCCCTGGGCCTGCTCCTATCTAGACCAGAGGCACTTGAGAGAAGTTACAGAGAAGATTTACAAGGATGATACCAGAAATGCGAGGGTATACATATCAGCAAAGGATGAACAGGCTGGGTCTCTTTTCTCTTGAAAAAAGAAGGCTAAGGGATGACCTAATAGAGGTCTTTAAAATTATGAAAGGTTTTGATAAAGTGGATACAGAGAGAGTGCTTCCACTTGTGGGGAAGAGCACAACTAGAAGCCATCAATATAAAACAGTCACCAAAAAATCCAATCGGGAATTCAGAAACGACTTTACCCAGAGAGCGGTGAGAATGTGGAACTTGCTACCACAGGGAGTGGTTGAAGCGAATAGTATCGATGCATTTAAGGGGAGGCTAGACAAGTATATGAGGGAGAAGGGAACAGAGGGTTATGCTGATAGAGTTAGATGGGGAAAGATGGGAGGACGCTCGAGTGGAGCATAAACGCCAGCATGGACTGGTTGGGCCGAATGGCCTGTTTCTGTGCCGTATATCCGATGCAGTAGCCGAGAGTTGGTGCAGCGCTGAACAGTACAGGTTGGCAGGTCCCAGGTTAGGTCTTTGATTGGAGCTGAGTACGCTGACACCAGCCTCGGACGGCAATTGGAGTCTGCAGCACTGACATCAAAAATCAACCAGTGTTCCTGCCCTTGACTGGTGTCCAGTGACTTGAGCTAGAAAATTCCAGTGTTTTGTGTGTGTGTGTGTGTGTGTGTGTGTGTGTGCGCGCGCGTGAACATTGGGTAGGAACGGGATTGGGCTCGGATGTGATGCTGTCCACAGTTGAATAACCCGCCGAAACTCACTGGAGAATGACTACATAGGCCAGCTAGAGGGGGGGGCGTGGGGTGGCTGCTAGGACCCCTGGAATTGTATGCCAGAAGAGTCAGTTCCGACAGAAGAGAGAAAGGCAGGGCAAAAAAAAACACTGAACTGATTTGAGGCAAGTCCATACTCTTTTTCGAATGCTTTTAAGACTGTTTTATTTTAGTGAATGAACCAAACCTACTTTCTTTCCATGGCTTGTTCTGTTTACATTGCACGTGCTAAAGACTTGACTGTCAGGCTGATTTTTAAACAGAACTAAAGTCAACAGACGGGTCACATATTAATAATGTTTATGCAAATCAAAGATGTGATGTCCAAAACTGCTGATGAATATTTATACGAGTGACTTTTGTTCCACTGTAAGTTACTTTCTGTAAAAAGTTTCTGTTAACATATATTACTAATAAAATGACTATTTATATCCTGGACTTTGTTCCATATTGTGCTACTTTTTCTCAACTGTTTTAAACATATGCCATCATCATCATCATCATAGGCAGTCCCTCGGAATCGAGGAAGACTTGCTTCCACTCTTAAAATGAGTTCTTAGGTGGCTGAACAGTCCAATGCGAGAGCCACAGTCCCTGTCACAGGTGGGACAGAGAGTCGTTGAAGGAAGGGGTGGGTGGGACAGGTTTGGCGCACGCTCTTTCCGCTGCCTGCGCTTCATTTTTGCACGCTCTCGGCGACGAGACTCGAGGTGCTCAGCGCCCTCCCGGATGCACTTCCTCCACTCAGGGCGATCTTTGGCCAGGGACTCCCAGGTGTCAGTGGGAATGTTGCACTTTTTCAGGGAGGCTTTGAGGGTCCTTGTAACGTTTCCTCTGCCCACCTTTGGCACGTTTGCCGTGAATGAGTTCCGAGTAGAGAGCTTGCTTTGGGAGTCTCGTGTCTAGCATGCGGACAAGTGGCCTGCCCAGCGGAGCTGATCGAGTGTGGTCAGTGCTTCAATGCTGGGGATGTTGACCTGGTCGACATATGTGGTTACCTGAAGGAAGGCTAACCAGTGCTGAGGACTGGAGTACATTAATCTTTCACCGACGAAATAGAAGCAAATCCCATAACGTGATGCTAAATAATGGCCATTAAATATGATGCCACATATTGGCCCGGAATTTGCAGTCAGTGGTAAAGTGATGGCATTCGCTGCTTCCCTCAAAGAAAGCTACCCACAAAAATTTAGCGATCCCTTAGGCATGAATTTCACCTCTCCCGACCTTAATCTGATTCTGGCGCCAAGTTCGAGGGGATCTCCAGTGTCCAGCAACAGTGATGTCATCGAGCTGGCTAAGCAGCCAATCACATTGAAGAATTCTCCCAGACAGCAAACCAGGAAGTAAAATGCACAGATTCTCCTTCACTTAGTCATTTTACAGAGAGCGAAATAAAGATTGGGACATACACATGGAATTAAGGTAGAAGCTGAAATATCAAACGAACTTTGAAAAAATTATATTAAAAACCATGGAATTTTTACGGTAATGTCAAAATTTGACCTTCCACAAATATAAAATTAGTTTTTCAAGACCAGCACAGTTGCTCAGTAGTCAATACACTGTTAAAACCTCAGTTATACTTAGTCCAACAAGCTGAACAATTTCGGAGGTTTTTAACAGCGATATTCCAACATAATAGGGGAAGTTTTCATCATTCGGTGTGATTTGAATTGATTGCCGGTACCCGGGAGTTCCATAGCGCTGTCTGTCAAGGAGCAGGGTATGACTGCCCACACCGTTTGGATTTCCGCGTTTATCTTTTTTTGTATTCATTCCTGGGATGTGGGCATCGTTGGCAAAGCCGACATTTATTGCTCATCCCTAATTGCCCTTGAGAAGGTGGTGGTGAGCCGCCTTCTTGAACCGCTGCAGTCCCGTGTGGTGAAGGTGCTCCCACAGTGCTGTTCGGGAGGGAGTTCCAGGATTTTGACCCAGCGACGATGAAGGAACGGCCGATATATTTCCAAGTCGGGATGGTGTGTGACTTGGAGGGGAACGTAGAGCTGCTGGTGTTCCCATGCGCCTTGCTGCCCTTGTCCGAGGCGGTAGAGGTCACGGGTTTGGGAGGTGCTGCCGAAGAAGCCTTGGCAAGTTGCTGCAGTGCATCTTGTAGATGGTACACACTGCAGCCACGGTGCGCTGGTGGTGGAGGGAGTGAATGTTGAAGGTGGTGGATGAGGGGCCAATCAAGTGGACTGCTTTGTCCTGGATGGTGTCGAGCTTCTTGAGTGTTGTTGGAGCTGCACTCATCCAGACAAGTGGAGAGTATTCCATCACACTCCTGACTTGTGCAAGCATTGACTCCAGAAGTTGCAGTCACTTTCAAAGGAAGTGCTCACAGTTTCACCGTCATTACCACCACAAAGACCAGGCCATAGTCACCTGTCTCACTTTGGATTAGATGGGGGGGGCGAGATGCTCAGAAATCTATGAGGTTCCAACTGAATACAAAGGGGCAAGGCTGTGCACCACCATGTATTTGTGAGGATCTCCTCAGTTCAGTCCGGATCGCCATATTGCATTCTTTAAAAGGTGCTGACTCATGCTGGGACATCGGGTGCCAAGACCACTCTGCTATCGAACTCCAGCGGCCATTCTTTACGCTTAAATCTGGTCTGTGGGTGCAGCAGGCTATTCTATCATCTGCATCCAAGCCCAACATTGTTCCTCACCGCACCTCCACCCACATGCGCTATCGAGCAAGGTGGGGGAGGGGGGAGCATCGCCAACCCTCCAGGAATGCCCCGGAGTCTTCAGGAATTGAAGGATCAATCTCTTGGACACTCCCGTCAGCAACCCAACAGAAAGCAATCATCGGGTCATTTTTTTTTTTTAAAAAGGGTTACAACAACAACAACTTACATTTATATAGCACATTTAACGTAGTAAAACATCCCAAGGTGCTTCGCAGGAACGTTAGCAGAAAAAAATTGACACCGAGACACATAAGGTATTAGGGAAGGTAAGAGGTAGGTTTTATGGAGCGCCTTAAAGGAGGATAGGGAGGTGGAGAGGTTTAGGGAGGTGTAACGTATTTGCTTCATGGGTTCTTTGCTTAAGAATTCATAGCAACACGTTGCTATTAAGAACTGGTTGCTTTATTTACAAAGGTTTACCAATCACACTACACATTACAGTTTATCTAGGGATAGTAGGAGCATGCGCGTGCACTAGGTCCGTGCAGCAGAGCTTGGTCTCCAGTCGTCTCGGTTAACCCTTGCCCCTGGATCAAGACCTAGCTCTGTCATGCCCGTGAGGTGGCTGGTGTGCAACGGCCACCCCACTTTAAAAGAATCCATGCACAGGCATCTTCCACCCTTCTGGATGTAGTTCAGGACCTGGAATGTCAAGTCGCTCATTGAAACACCTGTGAACTCATCCCTTTTTGGTGTGGAAGCAAGTCATCCTCGATACAAGGGACTGCCTAATACTAATACTACAGTTTATCCACTAGGCTCACAACTGCATACCCTCATCGTGGATGACCTAGACGCAACTGACTGGGTTTTATTGAGTCTCGTGAACATTACGTGACTGGCTAAGCCACTCACAATGCAACAGCTCTAAAAACCTGTGAGCATACAGGAGGGAATTCTAGAGCTTGGGGACTCGGGGATGCTGAAGAGGCCAGAATTAGAGGAGTGCAGAGATCTCGGAAGATCCGTGGGGCAGGAGGAGATTACAGAGATCGGGAGGGGCCGAGGGAATGGAGGGATTGGAAAACAAGAATTTTGAAATAGAGGCATTGCTTAACCAGAAACCAATGTACGTCAGTGAGCACAGGGTCGATGTGTTCAATTTCTTTGAACACTTTCATTTATTAGTTATAAAAGATATTGGTGGGGGATGGGGGCGGGGGTGGTGGCTGTTTGATTGGGTGAGGCAGTTGGAGTCAAGTGGCCATGTGTTGAAATCGCCATGACTACATCCAACCAAAGTTGGCGAATGGACAGGGCTGAGAGTAAGAAACCTTCGCTGCTTTTCCCTTCTCTGACCCTTTGGAGGCAGTTCAGAGAAGGTTCACTAGGTTGATTCCAGGGATGAGGGGGTTGACTTATGAGGAAAGGTTGAGTAGGTTGGTCCTCTACTCATTGGAATTCAGAAGAATGAAAGGTGACCTTATCGAAACGTATAAGATTATGAGGGGGCTTGACAAGGTGGATGCAGAGAGGATGTTTCCACTGATGGGGGCGACTAGAACTAGGGGGCATAATCTTAGAATAAGGGGCCGCCCAATTAAAACTGAGATGAGGAGGAATTTCTTCTCTCTGAGGGTTGTAAATCTGTGGAATTCGCTGCCTCAGAGAGCAGTGGAAGCTGGGTCATTGAATAAATTTAAGACAGAAATAGACAGTTTCTTAACCGATAAGGGAATAAGGGGTTATGGGGAGCGGGCGGGGAAGTGGAGCTGAGTCCATGATCGGGTCAGCCATGATCGTATTAAATGGCGGAGCAGGCTCGAGGGGCCATATGGCCTACTCCTGCTCCTATTTCTTATCTTCTTATGACCCAGGAGTGCTGAGTTCGGCTGTGGCACAGAGACTGAGATCAGCCAATTCCGCTGGAGGCTGGACTGGAGGTGGAACCCGGAGCCCATTTCTCCCTAAATATGGAATTTCTGAAACTCGTCTGAAATGCACAAGACCAGGAGGGAAATGACAATAACCCGCGCTGCCGTCATTTCGTCTTTGAAACCAACTGCAACGTCAGGATTTAGCACACGCGCAGCCCAACGTGGATATCCTGTCATTCACCACCCCTCCACAGGCTGCGCCCTGGGAATCCCTTATTCTCCCCCACCCCTCCAATCCCACATCCAGTAATCAGCGAAATCACTGAAAACATCCCCTTTTCTGCACAAATATCACTGTCAGAAACCCCAGAAAATGTTAGAACCATTCAAGTGAGGTGTAATTGTTTTTTTTTTAACTGCGATCTAAGTAATAACTACTGATAACATAAGAAATAGGAATAGTCCATACGGCCCCTCGAGCCTGCTCCACCATCCAATAAGATCATGACTGGTCTGATCTTGGCCTCATCTCCACTTCTCTGCCCACGCCCCATAACCCATGACTCCCTTATCGTTCAAGAATCTGTCTATCTCAGCCTTGATTATATTGAATGACCCAGCCTCCACAGCTCTCTGGGGGAGAGAATTCCAGAGACTCACGACCCTCTGAGAGAAGAAATTCCTCCTCATCTCCAAATTAAATGGGCGACCCCTTATTCTGAAACTATGCCCCCTAGTTCTAGATTCCCCTATGAGCATTTACCCTGTCAAGCCCCCTCAGAATTATATGTTTCAATAAGATCACCTCTCAGTCTCCTAAACTTCTAAAAAAAAAACGTTGTGACCCTGAATAACTCATTTTATATTGCTGGAATGTCAAATTTTTCCATGAAGTTAAAAATGATTAGATTTTAAAAGTAACTGTGTCAGTTTGGATAAATAAATGCACCAAATGTATTGTGGGGGGAGAAATGACTGTAAAATCAGCAGGAGACTGAACAAATTGCTCGGGGGTGGAAAACTTTCAAACACACCCATGTCACCTCCTTGCCGAGGTCAGAGGAACTTCGTGAAAAACGTCGCTTGTGTTCGGTTTCGCTCCCCAGTGACAAGACTTGAAGAATATTCCTGGGTGCGAGAGCACTTTCTCCTCCAGTGCTATAAGCTGCATTCGGAAGGTAGTATAAAGTTTGTTATTGGTTTAAAAATTTAAATGTTATTTCTCCCTGCGGCGGGTGTTAAAGGGTTTAGCCACAAGCCGCACTTTCTCAGCAGGAATAACTTTTTGTTTCACAGTTTACTTGTTACGAGAAACTTTCGGAGAGTTTGACTTTTGTTTAAAACTTTTTGCAATGTCCCCCTGTGATACAATTGCGGGTTAGGCTGCATAGGCCCAGGTTGTTTAGCTTTTCAAAACTGCTTTTTTGCAAATATATGAATGTATTTTGCGCCCCGATTATTTTGTATTTTACTGCGGGTTCATGGTTTTCTGTTGAATGTTAAAAACTTTTCTGTATACTCGTAACTTGCGCTGGATAGATGCCATTAAACATAAAATGCATCATCATCATAGGCAGTCCCTCAAAACGAGGATGACTTGCTTCCATGCCAAAAAAGGATAAGTTCACAGGTGTTCCAATGAAGGACCTAAAATTCCAGATCCTGAGCTACATCCTGAAGGGTGGAAGATGCCTGTGCTTACCGGGGCAGGTTATTCCATTTAGGAATGCATTCTTGTGCATTGTTCCCAAGTTGGATTTTTTGGGGGATACTGTTTAATCGCACTTATTTATTCTGCTATTGCAATACCACCATTCCTCCTCCTCTGCGCTGTCAACTCTGCAGCGATTTAAGGAATGCAGCTCCTATGCATGCATGCTACAGCACTTTCCAGATTTCCTGTGAATCTCGCCCCTGCACTGCACCCAACACCGCCATCAAACCATTTGTATTTATATAGCGCCTATAACACAGTAAAACGTCCCAAGGTGCCTCACAGGAGCAATTATCAAACACTATTTTGATACCGAGCCACGTAAGGAGATATTAGGACAGGTGACCAGAAGCTTGATCAAAGAGGTAGGTTTTAAGGAGCCTCTGAAAGGAGGCGAGAGAGAGAGAGAGAGGTGTAGCGGTTTAGGGAGGGAATTCCAGAGCTTAGAATCCAGACTGACTGAAGACACTGCCGCCAATGGTGGAGCGATTAAAACCAGGGATGCGCAAGAGGCCAGAATTGGAGGAGCGCAGAGATCTCGGAGGGTTGTAGGGCTGGAGGAGGTTACAGAGATAGGGAGGGGGGGCAAGGCCATGGAGGGATAAGAACATAGGAAATAGGAGCAGGAGTAGGCCATACAGCCCCTCAAGCCTGCTCCGCCATTTGATACAATCATGGCTGATCTGATCATGGACTCAGCTCCACTTCCCCACCCGTTCCCCATAACCCCTTATCCCCTTATTGTTTAAGAAACTGTCTATTTCTGTTTTAAATTTATTCAATGTCCCAGCTTCCACAGCTCTCTGAGGCAGCGAATTCCACAGATTTACAACCCTCAGAGAGAAGAAGGTTCTCCTCATTTCTGTTTTAAATGGGGGGCCCCTTATTCTAAGATTATGCCCTCTAGTCCTAGTCTCCCCTATCAGTGGAAACATCCTCTCTGCACCCACCTTGTCCAGCCCCCTCATAATCTTATACGTTTCGATAAGATCACCTCTCATTCTTCTGAATGCCAATGAGTAGAGGCCCAACCTACTCAACCTTTCCTCATAAGTCAATCCCCCTCATCCCCAGAATCAACCTAGTGAACCTTCTCTGAACTGCCTCCAAAGCAAGTATATCCTTTCGTAAATATGGAAATCAAAACTGCACGCAGTATTCCAGGTGTGGCCTCACCAATACCCTGTATAACTGTAGCAAGACTTCCCTGCTTTTATACTCCATCCTCTTTGCAATAAAGGCCAAGATACCATTGGCCTTCCTTATCACTTGCTGTACCTGCATTGTGTTTCATGCACAAGTACCCCCAGGATTTGAAAGCAAGGATAAGAATTTTAAAATGGATGCGTTGCCAGACAGATCCAATGTAGGGCAGCGAGCACAGGGGTGATGGGTGAGTGGGACCTGGTGTGAGTTAGGACACGGGGCAGCGAGCACAGGGGGTGATGGGTGAGTGGGACTTGGTGCGAGTTAGGACACGGGGCAGCGAGCACAAGGGGGTGATGGGTGAGTGGGACTTGGTGCGAGTTAGGACACGGGGCAGCGAGCACAGGGGGTGATGGGTGAGCGGGACCTGGTGTGAGTTAGGATACGGGGCAGTGAGCACAGGGGGTGATGGGTGAGTGGGACTTGGTGTGAGTTAGGACACGGGGCAGTGAGCACAGGGGGTAATGGGTGAGTGGGACCTGGTGTGAGTTAGGACACGGGGCAGTGAGCACAGGGGTAATGGGTGAGTGGGACTTGGTGTGAGTTTGGACACGGGGCAGCGAGCACAGGGGGTGATGGGTGAGTGGGACCTGGTGTGAGTTAGGACACCGGCAGCAGATTTTTGGATGAGCTCAAGTTTACAGCGGGTGGAAGGTGAGGGACCAGCCAGGAGGTCATTGGAATAAGAACATAAGAAATAGGAGCAGGAGTAGGCCATACGGCCCCTTGAGCCTGCTCCGCCATTCAATAAGATCATGACTGATCTGATTATGGACTCAACTCCACTTCCTTGCCTGATCCTCATAACCCTCAACTCCCTTATCGCTCAAAAATCTGTCCATCTCCACCTTAAACATATTCAATGACCCAGCCTCCACAGCTCTCTGGGGCAGAGAATTCCACAGATTTACAACCCTCTGAGAGAAGAAATTTCTCCTCTCATCAGTTTTTAATGGGCGGACCCTTATTCTAAGACTATGTCCCCAAGTTTTAGTTTCCCCCGTGAGTGGAAATATCCTCCCTGCATCCACCTTGTCGAGCCCCCTCATTATCTTATAAGTTTAAATAAGATCACACCTCATTCTTCTGAACTCCAATGGGATGGAGGTGTTCCCTGAGGGTGGGTATATTGGACGAGCAATGGAGGGGAAGCAGAGCAGTTGGAGACAGGAGGTCACAAAACCTCCAGGAAGATAGTCAGCCAGATTGTTGCCTGGGCTTGGGTTCAGGGGAGTTGACCCCCTGTTATAAGCTTGTGCACCTCCATCATTCTCTATTGCTGCCAACTTTCTTCCCCCCGTAACGTTGATTCATGTTGGGGTCCGTGTACCCTGGGTGCCCTCTGATACCTTACCCAACTGGCCGTTAACCAAGTCATTATAGGACAAGGAAGGCAATTTGGTCATCTTAATTCATCCGCCTAGACAGATCCAACAGCTCTCCCATTGCAGCTTCCAGTTGGTTCTTAAATGATTCCAGTGTTTTCACTTCCCCCATATCTAAAGAAAGTAAGACTTGCATTTATATAGCGCCTTTCACAATCTCGAGACATCCCAAGGTGCTTTTTGAAGTATAGTCACTGTTATAATGTCGGAAATGCGACAGACAATTTGTCAATTACCCACAAACAGCAACGTGATAATGACCAGATAATCTGCTTTAGTGATTTTGATTGAGGGTAAATATTGGCCAGGACACCGGGGATAGCTCCCTTGCTCTGCTGTGGCTCATGGGTAGCACACTTGCCTTTGAGTCAGAAGGTTGCGGGTTCATGTCCCACTCCAGGGACTTGAGCACAACAATCTAGGCTGACTCTCCAGGGAGCGCCGCACTGGTGGAGTTGCCATCTTTTGAATGAGACGTGAAACCGAGAACCCGTCTGTTCTACCCACTGAGCCACAGCTGGGGCACTATCTGAATTTCATGATCGCAGTCCTAAATGTGTCCTTTGTTCGTTTAGAGCTTCATAGGAACAGGAGGAGGCCATTCAGCCCCTCGAGCTGTTCCGCCATTTTGTCAGATCGTGGCTGATTTGTATCTTAACTCCAATCTACCCGCCTTGGTTCTGTAACTCTAAATACCCTTGCCTAACCAAAATCCTATCAATCTCAGTTTGGAAATTTGCAACCCATCCCCTCCTTCCACTCCCCCAATTTAATTTAAAGTTTGGTTCAATCCTCCAAAGGCACTTGCTTGTCTTCCAGTTTCCAGTTCTGTCAAAGGGTGTACATCCAAAATTGCCAGGCGCTGACTGGCCTGTGCATCGCCCGTATTTTCTGTTCTAATTTGAGATACAGGTGCAACGTCCCGAATCTGGAATTGTCCGAAAACCAGACATTTTGGTGTCGAACCAAGATGGCGATATTGGGCGGCGAGGAATGAGGAAACTGTTATGTATGCATGCCGACAATGTTATGATGTACTGTAACACTGAATGTACCTTCACCCTGTACACACCTTACCTGTACACCAGAGGGTGCTGTTGCTGGAGACCTAAGGGTTACCTGCACACCTATAAAAGGGAGCTCACCTCTTCGTGTCCTCACTCGAAGAGCTGCAATAAAGCACTACAGTCGCTACAGTTTAAGGACCATATCTCCGCCTCGTGGAGTCATTAACAGAGTGCCCACATACACAATAGAAACTGGTTCAAAAAACGTAACGCCGGTGAGGAGCAAAGGATCGCCAACAGCGAGGTCCGAAATCCGTCAAAAGCGGCACGGACTCGGTCCCCGAGGTTGCCGGATTTGGGACGTTCTACCTGTATATGATAAAAGTTTCTTCTTAAATAACAAAGGAGCTGAAAATCCCTGCTGTCAATGTGTGGCGAGAGCAATGGTCAGTACGAGCTCCGCACAGGATATCCCAGCCTGTAGCCGCAACTGCCTAGTTTTTTCTCAAACCTTATCCACAGCAGCAAAGTCTGGCTGTATTGGCAAAGGTGGGTTTGCAGCTGATTCTAAATTCTTTAACTGTAACATTTCAGATTTGTGAACCACTTCATAAGCTAATTGTGCAAAACAGTGGCGATGTCTGAACAGATTGTGGGCCTTAATGATATTTCTAACAAAGGCACTCCTAGATGCAATAAAATTTGCTCTGGCTGTTTCATCTGAAATCGCTAATAAAATACATTTCCCGGTGGAGAGGAGAGCAATTTTAGAACTGATTTATGAATTTATATTGAACCAAGATGTGCCAACAGCGAAAATACAGGCATGCGTTGCTGGATTTATATACTACACCGAGGGAGATGGGGAATTTTAACTTTGGGTCCTTACTACTAGGGGGATCAAGGGGTATGGCGAGAAAGCAGGAATGGGGTACTGAAGTTGAATGTTCAGCCATGAACTCATTGAATGGCGGTGCAAGCTAGAAGGGCCGAATGGCCTACTCCTGCACCTATTTTCTATGTTTCTATGTTTCTAATACTGTAAGGTGGGCAATGTTGAATTGACTGCCCGTTGTGAATCCCTCCCGATTTTCTCACTGACTTCGATGGCAAGGAAGGTAACGGACAGCTAATTCGATATCGCCCATTTTACAATGACAGCAATTAATTAGGAAGGCAAGTGGAATGGTGGTCATTATTGCAATGGCGATAGAGTATAAAAGTAGGGAAGTCCTGCTACAACTGCACAGGGCGTTGGTGAGACCACAGCTAGAGTCCGCATGCTCGACACAAGACTCCCAAAGCAAGAGCTCTATTCGGAACTCCTACACGGCAAGCGAGCCCCAGGTGGGTAGAGGAAACGTTTCAAGGACACCCTCAAAGCCTCCCTGATAAAGTGCAACATCCCCACCGACATCTGGGAGCCCCTGGCCAAAGACCGCCCAAAATGGAGGAAGTGCATCCATCGAGTCTCATTGCCGAGAGCATACAGAAATCAAGCGGAAGGAGCGTGCGGCAAATCAGACTCCCCACCCACCCTTTCCTTCAACCACTGTCTGCCCCACCTGTGACAGAGACTGTAATTCCCGTATTGGACTGTTCAGTCACCTGAGAACTCACTTCTTCCTTGATTTCAAGGAACTGCCTATGATGATGATGAGAGTCCTGCGGACAGTTTTGGCCTCCTTATTTAAGGAGGCAGTTCAGAGAAGGTTCACTCGGTTGATTCCTGAGATCAAGGGGTTGTCTTATGAGGAAAGGTTGAGCAAGTTGGGCCTGTACTCATTGGAGTTTAGAAGAATGAGAGGTGATCTTATTGAACCGTGTAAGACTCTGAGGGGGCTTGACAGGATAGATGCAGAGAGGATGTTTCCCCTCATGAGGGAATCTAGAACTAGGGGCATAGTTTCAAAATAAGGGGTTGGCCATTTAAGACGGAGATGAGGAGGAATTTCTTCATTGAGAGTCGTGTGTCTTTGGAATTCTCTGCCCCAGAGAGGTGGGTCATTGAAAATATTTAAGGTGCAGATAGACAGGTTCTTGAACTATAGTGGAGTCCAGCGTTATGGGGACCAGGCAAAGAAGTGGAGTTGAAGCCAAAGATCAGCCATGATTTTCTTGAATGGTGGAGCAGACTCGAGGGACCAAATGGCCGACTCCTGCTCCTATTTCTTACGTTCTTATGACTTCCCCCGGGAGTCAAGATCACATGCTGTCTTCAGGTGAAACGGAGTCAGAGGGCGGGGAAGTATTTGGTGGTCGCGACTGCTGCCACGAACCGGAAGTGGACGCACATGTGCACTGCCGGTGGAGCGTGTTCCTTTTTTAAAAAATTGCCGGGAGAGATCGGGCTGTGAGGAAAAATGGCGGGAAGCGGCAGCATTTCTTGGATTCTCCGTCTGTTGTGGTGAACGTTATTTTTTTTACCTTTTTGGGACCCGACAGTTATGTGCAAAATGCCTCTGCATAGCTTCCGCTTTATTGGCAGGAGTCACTCCATTAATGGGATTAGGGCGAGCAGAATTAATTCCACTCGTGGGGGAGGAGACTGAAACAAGGTGCCATAAACATAAAATAGTTACTCATAAATCCAATCGGGAATTCAGGAGAAACCTCTTTTCCCAGAGAGGTGAGAATGTGGAACTCGCTATCAACAGGGAATGGTTGAAGCGAATAGTATATGTTATGTCTTTAATGCTCTTATGAATGACTCCACGAGGTCCAGTATTGTACTTGAGCTGTTGCGACCGTAGTCCCATTTATTGTAACTCGAGAGTGAGGCACAAGCACGGTGGGCAGCCTTTTATACTGGGCCCTGCACACCTATACAGGTGACCCTCAGGTCTCCCACCGCAGTGCCCTCTGGTGGCACACCTTATGTGACTGACTATACAGTCAGCATACATGGTCTACATACATGACAGTATAGATGCATTTAAGGGGAAGCTGGACAAGTACATGAGGGAGACAGGAATAGAGGGTTGTGTTGGGGTTAGATGAAGAAGGACATGGGAGGATGAGGCTCGTGTGGAGCATAAACACCGGCACGGACCTGTGGGCCCAAATGGTGCAATTTAGATTAGTAATTTTTTTAAAAGGTCATTACTAGAAACCTACCGTTTTCTTTTGTGAATAATTAAACGTGATCCTTAAAAAAAAATAAAAGTTAAATGTTATTTTAAATGGTCTTACTTTGTATTTTAGCGATTGCCCCCGCGGGACGCGGTCTGGTGAAATAACCAGGTCTTGTACATCAGAAGGATTTCTAATGGCTGGAGACGGCGTTGAGGAAGGGAATGAAATGCGGCTGGGTTGCGAGGTGGTAGATGCTGCAGCTCACGTGCAGGAAGAGCTGAATGAGTGCACGCCTTGCTTACCAGAAGAGAACCCCGTGTTTGCCACTGCCGATACCCCTGGCACTTTCGATGACGGTATGAAGGACAGTGGCACAAGTTTGCCACAAGGTGGAGTGCGGATCCCAGGTGATAACACTCTCCGTTCGGGTGGCACGGATGCAAGTGCGGACATGGGTCTGTGTGATCCCGATAGTCCCGGAGACATCAACGCCGACGATACAACCTTGCCACATAACGGGCATCAGAGCGCTGGTGAAGATGGCATCCGTGCAGGTGCCAAACCTGTTGGTACAGAGGCACATCGACACAAGGAATCCTCTCGTTCCATGGACACTCAAGTGTGCCGATATTCAGCAGGTACAGTATATCATTATGCCCAATTTCAGAAGTATTATCTGTTCCATTGGGTCTGTTCCGAGCGGGGGGGGATAAGAAGGACTTGCATTTGGTGCTACATTAGGAACGAACTGCGTGCAGTTCTGGTCACTATATTACAGGAAAGATGTGATTGTGCTAGAGAGGGTACAGAGGAGATTTATGTTGCCTGGACTGGAGAATTTTAGTTATGAGGAAAGATTAAGTAGGCTGGGGTTCTTTTCTTTGGATCAGAGGAGGCTGAGGGGAGACCTTATTGAGGTGTTTAAAATGATGAGGGGTCTAGATAGAGTGGATAGGACGGACCTATTTCCCTTAACAGAGGGGTCAACAACCAGGGGGCATAGATTTAAAGTAATTGGTAGGAGGTTTAGAGGGGAGTTGAGGAGAATCTTTTTCACCCAGAGGGTGGTGGGGGTCTGGAACTCGCTGCCTGAAAGGGTGGTAGAGGCAGAAACCCTCACCACATTTAAAAAGTACTTGGATGTACACCTGAAGTGGCGTAACCTACAGGGCTACGGACCTAGAGCTGGAAAGTGGGATTAGGCTGGAAAACTCTTTGTCGATTGGGGTGGACACGATGGGCCGAATGGTCTCCATCCATGCTGTAAATTTCTCTGATTGATGGCAAACAGAAACATTTTTCTAAGGGGCTGGGGGTTTGCAGAATTTGTACATATTTGTCCAAAATCTAACTGTGTTAAAACATTCAGGTACATGAGGTATTGTTCCGTATTTCACTGGTATGGTTTGGTGAGCCTCAGTATATTTTGTCATGAGACAAAAACATAGAAACATAGAAAATAGGTGCAGGAGTAGGCCATTCGGACCTTCGAGCCTGCACCACCATTCAATAAGATCATGGCTGATCATTCACCTCAGTACCCCTTTCCTGCTTTCTCTCCATACCCCTTGATACCTTGAGCCGTAAGGGACATATCTAACTCCCTCTTGAATATATCCAATGAACTGGCATCAACAAATCTCTGTGGCAGGGAATTCCACAGGTTAACAACTGTCTGAGTGAAGAAGTTTCTCCTCATCTTAGTCCTAAAAGGCCTACCCTTTATCCTAAGACTGTGTCCCCTGGTTCTGGACTTCCCCAACATCGGGAACATTCGACCCGCATCTAACCTGTCCCGTCCCGTCAGAATCTTATATGTTTCTATGAGATCCCCTCTCATCCTTCTAAACTCCAATGTATAAAGACCCAGTTGATACAGTCTCTCCTCATATGTCAGTCCTGCCATCCCAGGAATCAGTCTGGTGAACCTTTGCTGCACTCCCTCAATAGCAAGAATGTCCTTCCTCAGATTAGGAGACCAAAACTGAACACAATATTCCAGGTGAGGCCTCACCAAGGCCCTCTACAACTGCAGTAAGACCTCCCTGCTCCTATACTCAAATCCCCTAGCTATGAAGGCCAACATACCATTTGCCGCCTTCACCGCCTGCTGTACCTGTATGCCAACTTTCAACGACTGATGAACCATGACACCCAGGTCTCGTTGCACCTCTCCTTTTCTTAATTTGCCGCCAATCAGATAATATTCTGTCATCGTGTTTTTGCCCCCAAAGTGGATAACCTCACATTTATCCACATTATACTGCATCTGCCATGCATTTGCCCACTCACCTAACCTGTCCAAGTCACCCTGAAGCCTCCTCGTGTCCCCCTCACAGCTCACACCGCCACCCAGTTTAGTGTCATCTGCAAACTTGGAGATATTACACTCAATTCCTTCATCCAAATCATTGATGTATATTGTAAAGAGCTGGGGTCCCAGCACTGAGCCCTGTGGCACTCCACTAGTCACTGCCTGCCATTCTGAAAAGGACCCGTTTATCCCGACTCTCTGCTTCCTGTCTGCCAACCAGTTTTCTATCCACGTCAGTACATTACCCCCAATACTATGTGCTTTGACTTTGCACACCAATCTTTTGTGTGGGACCTTGTCAAAAGCCTTTTCAAAGTCCAAATACACCACATCCACTGGTTCTCCCTTGTTACATCCTCAAAAAATTCCAGAAGATTTGTCAAGCATGATTTCCCTTTCATAAATCCATGTTGACTTGAATCAATCCTGTCACTGCTTTCCAAATGCGCTGCTATTTCATCCTTAATAATTGATTCCAACATTTTCCCCACTACTGATGTCAGGCTAACCGGTCTATAATTACCTGCTTTCTCTCTCTCTCCCTTTTTAAAAAGTGGTGTTACGTTAGCTACCATCCAGTCCATAGGAACTGATCCAGAGTCGATAGACTGTTGGAAAATGATCACCAATGCATCCACTATTTCTATGGCCACTTCCTTAAGTACTCTGGGATGCAGACCGGGGATTTATCGGCCTTCAATCCCATCAATTTCCCTAACACAATTTCCCACCTAATAAGGATATCCTTCAGTTCCTCCTTCTCACTAGACACTCGGTCCCCTAGTACTTCCGGAAGGTTATTTGTGTCTTCCTTCGTGAAGACGGAACCAAAGTATTTGTTCAATTGGTCTGCCATTTCTTTGTTCCCCATTATAAATTCACCTGATTCTGACTGCAAGGGACCTACGTTTGTCTTCACTAATCTTTTTCTCTTCACATATTTATAGAAGCTTTTGCAGTCAGTTTTTATGTTCCCAGCAAGCTTCCTCTCATATTCTATTTTCCCCCTCCTAATTAAACCCTTAGTCCTCCTCTGCTGTATTACAAAATTCTCCCAGTCCTCAGGTTTGTTGCTTTTTCTGGCCAATTTATATGCCTCTTCCTTGGCTTTAACACTATCCTTAATTTGAGCCACCTTCCCAGTTTTTTTTTAATTTTTCGTTGCCAATCTTTCCAATTCTTTGTCAAATCACAAACGCCAGAGGTCACCTTGCACACATCAAGGATCACTCTGCGCCAATGCTCTTAGCCAAAAGGCCGAGAGCCACTGCACCGTTCCTGGAAGTACTGCAATACCAGGTTCGTGCCATGGAGGTGGATGGGTCAAGCCCCCCACACACCTCCAGTTTTATTTTTACTCCAGACAGGGATGTACAATTGCTGAAGTTGATCGTTGTGATCTTTAAATGTTTGCCATTGCCTATCCACCGTCAACCCTTTAAGTATCATGTGCCAGTCTATTCTAGCCAATTCACACCTCATACCATCGAAGTTACCTTTCCTTAAGTTCAGGACCCTAGTTTCTGAATTAATGTCTCCGTGATGCCAATTACATCATACCCGTTAACTGCTATCTGCGCAGTTAATTCGTCCATCTTATTCCGAATACTCCTCGCATTCTGAATTAACTGTGTCATTCTATCAAGGGACAAACGTAGGTCCCTTGCAGTCGAATAAAGAATTCTACCATGTTATGGTCTTTTTTCTCAAGATTGCTAATTAGTCCTTTCTCATTACACATCACCCAGTCTAGGATGGCCAGCTCCCTAGTTGGTTCCTCGAAATATTGGTCTAGAAAACCATCCCTAATACACTCCAGGAAATCCTCCTCCACCGCATTGCTACCAGTTTGGTTAGCCCAATCAATATGTAGATTAAAGTCACCCATGATAACTGCTGTACCTTTTATTGCATGATCCCTAAATCCCTGATTTGATGCTGTCCCCAATCATACTACTACTGTTTGGTGGTCTGTACACAACTCCCACCAGCGTTTTCTGCCCCTTGGTATTCCATAGCTCCACCCATACCGATTCCACATCATCCAAGCTAATGTCCTTTTCTTAATATTACATTAATTTCTTCTTTAACCAGCAATGCCACCCCACCTCCTTTTCCTTTCTGTCTATCCTTCCTAAATGTTGAATACCCCTGGATGTTGAGTTCCCAGCCTTGGTCACCCTGGAGCCATGTCTCCGTGATGCCAATTACATCGTATCCGTTAACTGCTATCTGCGCAATTAATTCGTCCAACTTCTTCCGAATACTCCTTGCATTGAGGCACAGAGCCCCTTTAGACTTTTACTGAAGATACTGGAGCCATGCAGCCAGAGAGTCAGCCTTTGCACAGTGAACAGCTAATAGAAGATTAATTATGCTGTAAGGCTATTTATCAAGAGTTTTAGTTGCTTTTGTTTTTATACAGTTTCTTTCCTGTTGCCACTTATGTCTTAAGAAACGTTTGTGGTTACTCTCTGTGTGTTTTTTGCTACAGTGGGTTTCTCCATGGGAATTCCCCCCCTGCTTTCTGGAAGAAAAATGACGAGACTAATAGTGATGCCAAAGCGTACATGCTGCTCTAGAACCAGTTGGTGCCTGACCATCAGACCGGAATCTACAGGCAGTGGCGCACATACCTGGCCGAATAGCCGCCTTCTGTGCTGTCAAGAAAGAAAGACTTGCATTTTATAGCACCTTTCTTGACCACCGGACGTCTCAAAGCACTTTACAGCCAATTAAGTACTTTTGGAGTGTAGTCACTGTTGTAACATGGGAAACGCGGCAGCCAATTTGCGCACAGCAAGCTCCCACAAACAGCAATGTGATAATGACCAGATAATCTGTTTTTGTTATGTTGATTGAGCGATAAATATTGGCCAGGACACCGGGGATAACTCCCCTGCTCTTCTTCGAAATAGTGCCGTGGGATCTTTTACGTCCACCTGAGAGAGCAGGCGGGGCCTCAGTTTAATGTCACATCCAAAAGACGGCACCTCTGACAGTGCAGCGCTCCCTCGGTACTGCACTGGAGCATCAGCTAGTAAGCATTCTGGACCTGCATTTATTTCATGGGCAGTGTCTGCAGAGACTGAGATTTACAAGGCGTGACTTTCTTTGTCATCACATGAAACTTCACACCATATCCCCTTTTAATCATTATTTTCTGAAGGCAGCAGATTATATGCATAAATAATTTGAATCCATTTTATGTTTGTGCTTCAGATTCATGAGCTCATGTGCTTGATAAATTTGTCTATTCAGAACCATTTTATTTTGGCCTGAGCGCTTATATTTCATTATATACGTGCAATAGATCATTGTGAACAGTTTTATGTACAAAATATACTGAGTGGTGGATGAATTTGTGCGCAAGTATCTATTACTTTAAATTCTAAATTTACTGGTGTGATTTTCAAAAGCAGAAAATGTTAGAAATGTCAGCTTCTGAAAAGAGAGAAGAAATAGGTTAGTGCAAAGGCCTCGCCAGAAATGTTAACCCGTCCCCTCTCCCTGCACGTGCTGACAGACCTGTTTTGTGAGTGGTGCAGTGCTCCACACCAATACAAAATGTGTTCAAATTCTCAATGCTTGTTAATCAGGACATTGGGGTGGATTTGCTGGAATTAATTAGAAAATGCCGATTACCCAAAGATCACCGAGGCTGATCGAAATATCGTGATGCCCAAAAGCACTTCTGGCTGGCCTCCCACCACGTAAACCTGAGCTCATCCAAAACTCTGTTGCCTGTGTCCTAACTCGCACCAAGTCCCGCTCACCCATCACCCCTGTGCTCGCTGACCTACATTGGCTCTCGGTTAAGCAACGCCTTGATTTTAAAATTCTCATCCCTGTTTTCAAATCCCTCCACGGCCTCGTCCCTCCCTATCTCTCTCATCTCCTCCAGCCCCGAGATGTCTGCGTTCCTCAAATTCTGGCCTCTTGAGCATCCCTGATTTTAATCGCTCCACCATCGGTGGCCATGCCTTCTGTTGCCTGGGCCCCAAGCCCTGGAACTCCCACCGGCTAAACCTCTCCACCTCCCCATCTTCTCCTCCTTTTAAGACGCTCCTTAAAACCTACCTCTTTGGCCAAGCTTTTGGTCACCTGCCCTCATACCCCAGTATGTGGTTCGTATCATATTTTGTTTGATAACACGCCTGTGAAGCGCCTTGGGACGTTTTACTACGTTAAAGGCGCTATATAAATACAGGTTATTAACGGGTTGGCTCTATTTTGAAAGGTGTAAGGCAGACCTGATGCCGGAAGAATGCAAATCATTATCAGCTATCAGTCAAACAGTTGTCTCTGCACGATCCTCCAAATCCCCTGGGAAGAAAGACACACCAACGTTGGCGTCCTTGACCAGGCCAACATCCCCAGCATTGAAGCACTGACCACACTTGGATCAGCTTCGCTGGGCAGGCTACATAGTTTGCATGCCAGACATGAGACTCCCAAAACAAGCGCTCTACTTGGAACTTGCAAAAGGACATAGACAGGCTAAGTGAGTGGGCAAAAATTTGGCAGATGGAGTATAATGTTGGAAAGTGTGAGGTCATGCACTTTGGCAGAAAACAAATCAAAGAGCAAGTTATTATTTAAATGGAGAAAGTTTGCAAAGTGCTGTAGTACAGTGGGACCTGGGGGTACTTGTGCATGAAACACAAAAGGTTAGTATGCAGGTACAGCAAGTGATCAGGAAGGCCAATGGAATCTTGGCCTTTATTGCAAAGGGGATAGAGTATAAAAGCATGGAAGTCTTGCTACAGCTATACAGGATATTGGTGACGCCACACCTGGAATACTGCGTGCAGTTTTGGTTTCCATATTTACGAAAGGATATACTTGCTTTGATTATGAGGGGGCTTGACAGGGTCGATTCAGAGAGGATGTTTCCACTGAGGGGAGACTCGAACTAGAGGGCATAATCTTAGAATAAGGGGCCGCCCATTTAAAATCGAGATGAGGAGAAATTTCTTCTCCGAGGGTTGTGGATCTGTGGAATTCGCTGCCTTAGAGAGCTGTGGAAGCTGGGACATTGAATAAATTTAAGACAGAAATAGACAGTTTCTTAAATGCTAAGTGGATGAGGGGTTATGAAGAAAGCGGGGAAGTGGACCTGAGTCCATGATCGGATCAGCCATGATCGTATAAATGACGGTGCAGGCTCGAGGGGTCGTATGGCCTACTTCTGCTCCAATTTCTTATGTTTGTATGGTCTAACTCCTTCACGGCAAACGGGCCAAAGGTGGGAAGAGGAAACGTTACAAGGACCACCCTCAAAGCCTCCCTGGAAAAAGTGCAACATCCCCACTGACACCTGGGAGTCCCTGGCCAAAGACCGCCCTAAGTGGAGGAAGTGCATCCAGGGAGGGCGCTGAGCACCTCGAGTCTCGTCGCCGAGAGCGTGCAGAAAGCAAGCGCAGGCAGCGGAAGGAGCGTGCGGCAAACCAGTCCCACCCACCCTTACCCTCAACCACTGTCTGTCCCACCTGTGACAGGGACTGTAGTTCTCGTATTGGACTGTTCAGCCACCGAAGGACTCATTTTAAGAGTGGAAGCAAGTCTTCCTCGATTCCGAGGGACTGCCTATGGTGATGATGATGATAGTTCTAAAATGTACCAGTGTTTTAGTAAATCACGGAAAATGCCGCGAGTATGCAGCAGGCCAGTCGGTAAGTGAAAGAGAAAACCAAGTTAACATTTTGACTGCCGCTTGTCGGGACCCATGTTGGCGAAAGGTTGTCACACTGAGAGCTAACCTGCCGTCCTGGCTCCACTACTGGCTGACCCACCCAGTTATTTAACTTTCCAGCTTTTTTTGTTCTCTTTTGAAAATTAGGCTGTGTTTTTACTCTTTATTTGGTGCTGTTCTGCTGTATCTGTCACTCATGGCATAATGGTTATATTACTGGACTATTAACCCAGAGGCCTGGACTAATGATCCGGGGGCGTGAGTTCAAATCCCACCACGGCAGCTGGGGAATTTAAATTCTAGTTCATTAAATAAAGCTGGGAGCCAGAACTGCTCCTCTGCATTTTTCCGGGCCATTACCACCTCTAAGAGCCGACACGAACCCGCCCTTACATCTCCTCAAACAGCGTCCCATAGCACTGGGAGACAGTGTCACAGTTAAAGAGCCGAATTTTCCGTCTCTTCCCTCCGACACCCGCTGGGCGGCAGAATTATCTGCCCGAAACGGGGTGGAGGGCAATTCTCCCCCCTCCCCTATTAGGGTGACCATGAAACTACCGGATTGTTGTGTAAACCCAGCTGGTTCACTAATGTCCTTTAGGGAAGGAAATCTGCCGCCCTTACCCGGTCTGGCCTACATGTGACTCCAGACCCACAGCAATGTGGTTGACTCTTAGCTGCCCTCTGAAATAGCACAGCAATCAGTTGCAGCAAAAAAAAAATCGCTACGACACAGTTGTACCTTCACCACACGGACTGCAGCGCTTGAAGGGCAATCAGGGATGGGCAATAAATGCTCGCCTTGCCAGCAATGCCAACATCCTAAAGAAGACTTGCATTTATATAGCGCCTTTCACGACCAGCGGGCATCTCAAAGCGCGTTACAGCCAATGAAGTATTTTGGAGTGTCTCGATGTTGTAATGTGGGAAACAGCAAGCTCCCACAAACAGCAATGTGATGATGACCCGATAATGTTTTTTTTTGTTATGTTGATTGAGGGATAAATATTGGCCAGGTCACCGGGGATAACTCCCCTGCTCTTATTCGAAATATTGCCATGCGATCTTTTACGTCCACCTGAGGGAGCAGACTGGACCTCGGTTTCATGTCTCATCCGAAAGACGGCACCTCCGACAGTGCAGCACTCCCTCAGCACTGTCCCTCCGACAGTGCGACGCTCCCTCAGCACTGTCCCTCCGACAGTGCGACGCTCCCTCAGCACTGTCCCTCCGACAGTGCGACGCTCCCTCAGCACTGTCCCTCCGACAGTGCGACGCTCCCTCAGCACTGTCCCTCCGACAGTGCGGCGCTCCCTCAGCACTGTCCCTCCGACAGTGCGACGCTCCCTCAGCACTGCACTGGGAACGGCAGCCTGGATTCTTTTTATATGGTCAAGTTCCTGGAGTGGGAATGAATGAATCCTGCAAATTAATACAAAACAAAACACCCATGAGAACTGCAAGTTGTCCAGCAGAGGGAGCCATTTAACGTTAAACCCCGTTCCCAGGATCTAGCAGAGCTGCAGAAGTTGCTCCTCCAGCACAGCAACAGTAGGAGCAACGAGGGCACACACAGCACGCTGAAGCCCAGCTCCATGAGAGTCGGTCTCTCTCCCTCTCGCTTGCTGCATTTGAACCAAACCCCCCTGTGCCACCTCAAACTCCTGGCTGTTTCAGGGGAGGAAGTGACATCAACAATATTATTGCCATGGGTAACAACCTCTCTGAATTGTTGAAGCTTTTTCATTGGCCACGAAATGAAGAACAAGCCTGAACAGAACTCTGATGCTGCACCAATGAGCTGGGTTGTTACTGGTTGGTGTTCTGTGATTCTTTGCGTGTGCAGCTTTGACATCCCTGGAGAGAGGAGGCGCCGGTATGTTTAAACGCATGTAGTTCTCAAGGATTTATTTGTATCGCTGCATATTTTGTGATTTAAAGAGATCTTCTTCTGGTGTCTTGCATAGTTTGATTGGGGGGAGGGTGGGGGTGTGGAAAGGAATCAAACTCTTTAGTATAACAAAGAATAAACCGTTGTTGGTTTAAGTGAAATTCCATGACCGGCTTGGTGGTGAAACTTTTTGTTTGACATCCCTTAGCCAGGTCTTTGGGCCAGGGACTCCCAGGTGTCGGTGGAGATGTTGCACTTTATCAGGGAGGCTTTGAGGGTGTCCCTGTAACGTTTCCTCTGCCTACCTTTGGCTCGTTTGCCGTGAAGGAGTTCCGAGTCGAGCGCCTGCTTTGGGAGTCTCGCGTTGTGCTTTGTTCAATGTAAGAAGTATCAGTTTGATTCAGAAACTAGCCTTGTTTTTGTTTTGCTTGCAGTGTGAGGTTTTTTTTCCGCTCTCTGCCACCACAACACAAGCACACAGCTAGTGCATAGTTCTTGTTCGTGGAATCACAGAAATTTACAGCACATAAGATGGCCATTCGGCCCATCGTGTCTGTGTGCAATGAGTTATTATGATCTGGAACGCGCTGCCTGAAAGCATGTTGGAAGCCGATTCGTTAGTAACTTTCGAAAGGGAATTGGATAAATACTTGGAAGGGAATTATTTTTTCACATGGCTGTGGGGAAGGAGCCGGGCAGTGGCACTAAGTGGATAGCTCTGGCAAAGAGCTGGTACAGGCTCGATGGGCTGAATGGCCTCCTTCTGTGCTGTGGCATTCTATGATTCTGGATCTGAAACTTGCCCGTTGAGATCCAGATCTCAAGCCAGCGGTCTGTGGGGTGATAACTGGGAAAGTGCTACCTCTTCCCCCTGCAAAGTAAGGAAGAGGGAGAAAAATCAACGGTTAAATCGGTTCCTGTACAACGGATCATGGACACCTTCGCCAGTGACTGGGAGCTTGTTATTCAGTCAGTCGTTGGATGATTTGTATATAAGGTGCCGAGGGGCATCAAGGAAATCATCATCATCATAGGCAGTCCCTCGGAATCGAGGAAGACTTGCTTCCACTCTTAAAATGAGTCCTTAGGTGGCTGAACAGCCCAATACGAGAATCACAGTCCCTGTCACAGGTGGGACAGATACTCATTGAGGGAAGGGGTGGGTGGGACAGGTTTGCCGCGCGCTCCTTCC
Organism: Pristiophorus japonicus; assembly: GCF_044704955.1. Classification (NCBI taxonomy): domain Eukaryota; kingdom Metazoa; phylum Chordata; class Chondrichthyes; family Pristiophoridae; genus Pristiophorus; species Pristiophorus japonicus. Next base: position 210,456,776 of record NC_091987.1, on the reverse strand, counting down.
GCTGCCTGCGCTTGATTTCTGCATGCTCTCGGCGACGAGACTCGAGGTGCTCAGCGCCCTCCCGGATGCACTTCCTCCACTTAGGGCAGTCTTGGGCCAGGGACTCCCAGGTGTCAGTGGGGATGTTGCAATTTATCAGGGAGGCTTTGAGGGTGTCCTTGTAACGATTCCTCTGCCCACCTTTGGCTCGTTTGCCGTGAAGGAGTTCCAAGTAGAGCGCTTGCTTTGGGACTCTCGTGTCGGGCATGTGGACAGTGTGGCCCGCCCAGCGGAGTTGATCAAGAAAGTATATTCTTTTAAAAGGAGGGTGAATTTAAATTTGTGGAATTTCTGTGCTGCCTAAATTTTCAAACAAAATCTCATTCCGTTGTCAACATATAGAGCCTGCGGAAATCATGGATTTGGAGGAAGAGCCTGAGACACCAGCGATTAACCTGTCCTCGGAAACGGCGAATCAAAGACTTGATGACTTTCCCACTGACGTGTCTCCAGCGGCCACTGGGCAAGTTGCAACCTTGGAGTGTGATGCAGCACTTGCAAACCTTACTTTGAGGTACAGTCCTGACAACCTATCTCTTTGACCAAGCTTTTGGTCACCTCTCCTGATATCTCCTTATGTGGCTCGGTGTTGAATTTTGTTTCATGACACTCCTGTGAAGCGGCCTTGTGACCTTCAACTACATTAAAGGCGCTATATAAATGCAAGTTGGTGGTGTTGCTGACAGTCTGATTTTTGGTTTCCCATAAACATGGTGCACTGGAAATAAAACTGGCTGTAATTTGGCATAAATTAAGAGTTAAATTGTCAGTCTTTGAGTTGTGAGGATCACGGATGTGGAAAAAGTAAATTCACATGAATGTAGCGGATCTGGGTCATTGCATGGGGGGGGGGGGGGGAAATCCAAGCTTTATGTGGGTCCTTCCCAGGTAGAGTTCTGGCAGATTTCCATTGAATCCCTGCCTGGAGTTTACCTCACTGCTGGATGCGGACTGTGAGTAACAAAAGTGGGAAAATATTCTGCCCAAGCGACACTGCAGAGAATCGTAAAGAGCTTGCTCTTTAGGCGGGAGTTTGAGGAGGTGGAGCGGCAGCGTTAGTGAGGCCTACAAGAGGCCCAGCGTCGTCGGGGAGTTCGAGGAGGTGGAGCGGCAGCGTTAGTGAGGCCTACAAGAGGCCCAGCGTCGTCAGGGAGTTCGAGGAGGTGGAGCGGCAGCGTTAGTGAGGCCTACAAGAGGCCCAGCGTCGTCAGGGAGTTCGAGGAGGCGGAGCGACAGCGTTAGTGAGGCCTACAAGAGGCCAGCTGGTGCAGTTCCAGCAGGGAGAGAAGGCAAAAAAGTAGAAAGAAATCAAAAGGTGACGTCACAGCCAAGTGGGTAAGTGATTGGCTGGTGATTGGTGAGTAGTTTTTCTTTCACTAAGCAACCTTTAGCATTGTTGTTGCCAAATTAAGTTAATCTAGGGGTTAAGTCATGGCAGGAGAGCTCGGACATGTGTTATGCTCCTCCTGTAATATGTGGGAAGTCAGGGACGCTTTCAGTGTCCCTGATGACTACATGTGCGGGAAGTGCATCCGCCTGCAGCTCCTGACAGACCACATTGTGGCATTGGAGCTGCGGGTGGATTTACTCTGGAGCATCCGCGATGCTGAGGATGACGTGAATAGCACGTTTAGTGAGTTGGTCTTACCGCAAGTAAAGGGTACACAGCCAGATAGGGGATGGGTGACCAACAGGAAGAGCAGTGGAAGGAAGGTAGTGCAGGGGTCCCCTGCGGTCATCCCCCTGCAAAACAGATACACCGCTTTGGGTACTGTTGGGGGGGATGACTCCTCAGGGGAGGGCAGCAGCAGCCAAGTCAATGGCATTGTGGGTGGCTCTGCTGCACAGGAGAGCAGGAAAAAGAGTGGGAGAGCTATAGTGATAGAGGATTCTATTGTAAGGGGAATAGATAGGCGTTTCTGCGGCTGCAAACGAGACTCCAGGATGGTATGTTGCCTCCCTGGTGCAAGGGTCAAGGATGTCTCTGAGTGGGTGCAGGACATTTTGAAAAGGAAGGATGAACAACCAGTTGTCGTGGTGCATATAGGTACCAACGATATAGGTAAAAAACGGGATGAGGTCCTTCAAGATGAATTTAGGGAGCTAGGAGCTAAATTAAAAAATATGTCCTCAAAAGTAGTAATCTCAGGATTGCTACCAGTGCCACGTGCTAGTCAGAGTAGGAATTGCAGGATAACGCAGATGAATATGTGGCTTCAGGAGTGGTGCACAAGGGAGGGATTCAAATTCCTGGGACATTGGAACCGGTTCTGGGGGAGGGTGGGACCAGTACAAACCAGACAGTCTGCACCTGGGCAGGACCGGAACCAATGTCCTCGAGGGGGAATGTTTGCTAGTGCTGTCGGGGAGGAGTTAAACTAATTTGGCAGGGGGATGGGAACCTCTGCAGGGAGACAGAGGGAAGTAGAATGGGGGCAGAAGCAAAAGATAGAAAGAAGAAAAGTAAAAGTGGAGGGCAGAGAAACCCAAAGCAAAAAGGGCCACATTACAGCAAAAGTCTAAAGGGGCAAAGGGTGTTAAAAAGACCAGTCTGAAGGCTCTGTGCCTCAATGCGAGGAGTATTCAGAATATGTTGGACGAATTAACTGCGCAGATGGCAGTTAACGGATATGATGTAATTGGCATCACGGAGACATGGCTCCAGGGTGACCAAGGCTGGGAATTCAACATCCAGGGGTATTCAACATTTAGGAAGGATAGACAGAAAGGAAAAGCAGGTGGGGTGGTGTTGCTGGCTAAAGAGGAAATGAATGCTATAGTAAGGAGGGACATTAGCCTGGATGATGTGGAATCTGTATGGTTGGAGCTACGGAATACCAAAGGGCAGAAACGCTAGTGGGAGTTGTGTACAGACCACAAAACAGTAGTAATGAGGATGGGGACAGCATCAAACAAGAAATTAGGGATGCATGCAATAAAGGTACAGCAGTTATCATGGGCGACTTTAATCTACATATTGACTGGGCTAACCAAACTGATAGCAATGTGGTGGAGGAGGATTTCCTGGAGTGTATTAGGGATGGTTTTCTACACCAATATGTCGAGGAACCAACTAGAGGGCTGGCCATCCTAGACTGGGTGATGTGTAATGACAAAGGACTAATTAACAATCCTTCTTGTGCGAGGCCTCTTGGGGAAGAGTGACCATAATATGGTAGAATTCTTTATTAAGATGGAGAGTGACACAGTTAATTCAGAGACGAGGATGCTGAACTTGGGGAAAGGTAACTTCGATGGTATGAGGTGTGAATTGGCTAGAATAGACTGGCGAGTGATACTTAAAGGGTTGATGGTGGATAGACAATGGCAAACATTTAAAGATCACATGGATGAACTTCAACAATTGTACATCCCTGTCTGGAGTAAAAATAAAACGGGAAAGGTGGCTCAACCGTGGTTAACAAGGGAAATTAAGGATAGTGTTAAATCCAAGGAAGAGGCATATAAATTGGCCAGAAAAAGCAGCAAACCTGAGGACTGGGAGAATTTTGTAATACAGCAGAGGAGGACAAAGGGTTTAATTAGGAGGGGGAAAATAGAGTATGAGAGGAAGCTTGCTGGGAACATAAAAACTGACTGCAAAAGCTTCTATAGATTTGTGAAGAGAAAAAGATTAGTGAAAACAAACGTAGGTCCCTTGCAGTCAGATTCAGGTGAATTTATAATGGGGACCAAAGAAATGGCGGACCAGTTAAACAAATACTTTGGTTCTGTTTTCACGAAAGAGGACACAAATAACCTTCCGGAAATACGAGGGGACCGAGGGTCTAGTGAGAAGGAGGAACTGAAGGATATCCCTATTAGGCAGGAAATTGTGTCAGGGAAATTGATGGGATTGAAGGTGATAAATCCCCGGGGCCTGATAGTCTGCGTCCCAGAGTACTTAAGGAAGTGGCCATAGAAATAGTGGATGCATTGGTGATCATTTTCCAACAGTCTATCGATTCTGGATCAGTTCCTATGGACTGGAGGGTAGCTAATGTAACACCACTTTTTAATTAAGGAGGGAGAGAGAAAAGGGGTAATTATAGCCTGGTTAGCCTGACATCAGTAGTGGGGAAAATGTTGGAATCAATTATTAAAGATGAAATAGCAGCACATTTGGAAAGCAGTGACAGGATTGGTCCAAGTCAGCATGGATTTATGAAAGGGAAATCATGCTTGACAAATCTTCTGGAATTTTTTGAGGATATAACTAGTAGAGCGGATAAGGGAGAACTAGCGGGTGTGGTGTATTTGGACTTTCAAAAGGCTTTTGACAAGGTCCCACACAAGAGATTGGTGTGCAAAATCAAAGCACATGGTATTGGGGGTAATGTACTGACGTGGATAGAGAACTGGAGATAGGAAGCAGAGTGTCAGGATAAACGGGTCATTTTCAGAATGGCAGGCAGTGACTAGTGGAGTGGCGCAGGGCTCAATGCTGGGACCCCAGCTCTTTACAATATATATTAATGATTTAGATATAGGAATTGAGTGTAATATCTCCAAGTTTGCAGATGACACTAAACTGGGTGGCGGTGTGAGCTGTGAGGAGGACGTTAAAAGGCTGCAGGGGACTTGGACAGGCTTGGTGAATGGGCAAATGCATGGCAGATGCAGTATAATGTGGATAAATGTGAGATTATCCACTCTGGGGGCAAAAACACAAAGGCAGAATATTATCTGAATGGTGGCAAATTAGGAAAGGGGGAGGTGCAACGAGACCTGGGTGTCATGGTTCATCAGTCATTGAAAGTTGGCATGCAGGTACAGCAGGTGGTGAAGAAGGCAAATGGTATGTAGCTAGGGGATTTGAGTATGGGAGCAGGGAGGTCTTGCTACAGTTGCACAGGGCCTTGGTGAGGCATCACCTGGAATATTGTGTTCAGTTTTGGTCTCCTAATCTGAGGAGGGACGTTCTTGCTATTGAGGGAGTGCAGCGAAGGTTCACCAGACTGATTCCCGAGTTGGTGGGACTGACATATGAGGAGAGACTGGATCAACTGGGCCTTTATACACTGGAGTTTAGAAGGATGAGAGGGGATCTCATAGAAACGTATAAGATTCTGACGAAAGAATGTTCCCGATGTTGGGGAAGTCCAGAACCAGGGGACACAGTCTTAGGATAAGGGGTAGGCCATTTAGGACTGAGATGAGGGAAACTTCTTACTGAGTTGTGGAATTCCCTGCCGCAGAGAGTTGTTGATGCCAGTTCATTGGATATATTCAAGAGGGAGTTAGATATGGCCCTTACGGCTAAAGGGATCAAGGGGTATGGAGAGAAAGTAGGAAAGGGGTACCGAGGGAATGATCAGCCATGATCTTATTGAATGGTGGTGCAGGCTCGAAGGGCCGAATGGCCTACCCCTGCACGTATTTTCTATGTTTCTATGTTTGCTCTCTTTCACAACCGTGTGTACATTGAAATAAAACCAGAAATTGCTGGAAATACTCAGCGGGTCAGGCAGCAGCTGTGAAGAGAGAGAAACAGAGTTAACGTTTCAGGTTGATGACCTTTCATCAGAACTGGAATAATTTAGAGACGTAACAGCTTTTTAAAGCAAGGACAGAGACCGGAGAAGTGGGGCGGGGAGGAAAGAACAAAAGGGAAGGTCAGTGATGGGGTGGAAGGCAGGAGAGATTAAATGAGAAAAGGGATGATGGTGCGAGGCAAAAGGAGATGGTAATGAAACATAGAAATTTACAGCATAGGAGGAGGCCATTTCGGCCCATCTGCGCTTGATTTCTGCACGCTCTCGGTGTTGAGACTCGAGGTGCTCAGCGCCCTCTCGGATGCACTCCCTCCACTTAGGGCGGTCTTGGGCCAGGGACTCCCAGGTGGCAGTGTGGATGTTGAACTTTATCAGGGAGGCTTTGAGGGTGTCCCTGTAACGATTCCGCTGCCCACCTTTGGCTCGTTTGCCATGAAGGAGCTCCGAGTGGAGCACTTGCTTTGGGAGTCTCGTGTCTGGCATGCGAACTATGTGGCCTGCCCAGCGGAGCTGATCGAGTGCGGTCAGCGCTTCAATGCTGGGGATGTTGGTGCGCCTGTCCTCCCAGGATCTTGCGGCAACATCATTGGTGATATTTCTACTGTACATGGTCCATGTCTCTGAGCCATACAGGAGGGCAGGTATTACTACAGCCCTGTAGACCATGAGCTCGGTGGCAGTTTTGAGGGCCTGGTCTTCAAACACTCTTTTCCTCAGGCGATCGAAGGCTGCACTAGCGCACTGGAGGCGGTGTTGGATCTCGTAGTCGATGCCTGTTCTTGTTGATAGGAGGTTCCCGAGATATGGGAAGTGGTCCACGGTGTCCGGGGCCGTGTCACTATTGTAATGTGGGAAATGCGGCAGCCATTTTGCGCATAGCGAGCTCCCACAAACAGCAATGTGATAATGGCCAGATAATCTGTTTTTGTTATGTTGATTGAGGGATAAATATTGGCCCAGGCCACCGGGGATAACTCCCCTGCTCTTCTTCGAAGAGATAGCGCCATGGGATCGTTTCCATCCACCTGAGAGAGCAGGCGGGGCCTCGGTTTAACGTTTCATCGGAAAGACGGCACCTCCAACCGTGCAGCACTCTCTCAGCACTGCACTGGAGTGTCAGCCTAGATTTTTGTGCTCAAGTCTCTGGAGTGGGACTTGAACCCACAACCTTTCTGATTCGGAGGCGAGTGTGCTACCCACTGAGCCACAGCTGACACTGTGTACAACTCTGTCTTGAGTTGTCTGTGTGTTTTGTGAATTTAGATGTACACGGTATGATAATAGATTCTCGTGCTGCACCATATCGCGTACGCTGAGTTGAAATGTAGCATAGGACCAGTCTAAGGAGTGTTCAGTATAAATAATGATGTCGCTATTTTATTTGTTAGCTTTATAGCCTCACTGAAAGCGGGCAATTCCATCTCCTCCTGGTCAGAAGAACATCAGAACATAAGAAATAGGAGCAGGAGTAGGCCATACAGCCCCTCGAGCCTGCTCCGCCATTCAATAAAATCATGGCTAATCTGATCATGGACTCAGCTCCACTTACCCGCCCGCTCCCCATAACCCCTTCTTCCCTTATTGGTTAAGAAACTCTCTATTTCTGTCTTAAATTTATTCAATGTCCCAGCTTCCACAGCTCTCTGAGGCAGCGAATGCCACAGATTTACAACCCTCTGAGAGAAGAAATTTCTCCTCATCTCTATTTTAAATGGGCGGTCCCTTATTCTAAAATTATGCCCTCTAGTTCTAGTCTCCCCCATCAGTGGAAACTTCCTCTCTGCATCCACCTTGTCAAGCCGCCTCATAATCTTATACGTTTTGATAAGATCACCTCTCATTCTTCTGAATTCCAATGAGTAGAGGCCCAACCTACTCAACCTTTCCTCATAAGTCAACCCCCTCATCTCCGGAATCAACCTGTATGGCCCAGTGTTGATCTACTGTGTTGAAATTATTTTTAACGGTTGGTCATTGGAGTTATTCACATTTCGTCTCGGACTGTAAATTAATTGGAAATTCGGTTTTGGTTAGTCTGAAACCAAATTGACGCTGATGGTTCGAATGACATTTATCAAATTATAATGTATGTATAATCCTGTAACGCTCGCATTGATTGATTGATTAATTGATTTATTTTTTGTTTTCCTAGTGATTCCGATCTGTCTTCGTCTGATCAGTGGGCCCCGGCTGCAACTTTCGAGCGTGCAGCCCTTGCAACTCCACAGTGTCCCGACTCCCTAGCGCAGGACTTTGACAATATCTACGAGTCGGACCCAGAAACCAGAGGGGAGGAGGAGCTGGCCGAGGATATCCCCAGCGGACCGGACTCCCGCGACGCGACTGGGCTCATAGACAGGGACCAGCAGCCTGCGCCCTGTGCTGGTTACAGAGAAACCCAGCAGCCCTACGTGGCAAACCACGGGGAGCAGTGTGGGCGGACGGACACGTCGGGGGAGCGATTCCCAAAACCCATTCTTGAACCAACAAGCTACGCCGCGCTGATGGCCGATTACTGGCAGGGTGGAGATGCAGTGCTGCCAGGTGAAGAGGTGATGGTAAAACCACTGTATAATGAGGATCTGGATACAGTGAAGGAATCACCAGTGTTGAGGTCACTCGCAAATTCGGCAGTGCAGGTAAGGCTAAGCCAGAATATACTGGGGCTGAAATTGCGGTCGGAGGCTTCCCGGAGGAGCCTGAGATTCCGTTGGGGAGGCCTTCTCTTCCTGCACTGCGGAGTATGCTCCCGTCCTCCAGGTTCCCACACAGAAGGTGCAGTGACGTATGACTGCTCAGCCAATCAGATACCCCATTCTCAATTAATAGCAATGGGAACTCCGTATCTACCAATTCTCATTGTTATTAATTGAGAAAACAAAAACCCAAACACTAACACCAAATATAAAATAAAAAACACATCACACATAATTGAAATTAAAGTTAATAAATATTTTAGAGAAATTTCCCCTCCGAGTTTTTTTTAAAGTTTTTTTAATTATGGTTTAAAATAAATTTAACGTGGTGGGCAGGATTTTGCCAAACACAATGTGTATTTTTAGTCTTATTTTTTATGTTTTAAGTGTGTTTTAAGACTCTTACGCCTATAAAAGTAGGCTATGCTTTTATCAGGCGCAGGAGTTTTGAGGACATTTGCTGACAAGATATGGATAAATCCCGCAATCTTGCCCATGCAAATGTCCTCATTCCCGAGATACGGAGGATCTATCGAGCTCCAGCTTGACAGATCGGAAAAGCCGGTTTTCAGCGCATGCGCATTGTACGCCTGAAAACCGGCTTTTGTGATGCCTTCCCGGGTCCGGACACACTCCGTACGGACCCGGGAAGGCCGGGATTTTTGGGCCATACAGGTGATACACTTCTTGTGTACAGGTACAACATCTCAACCTCGGGACCGAAGACCATTCCGGTTTGTGGATTTTTTTTCCCCGGATTTCGTACAAGAAACTCAATAAAGTCAGTCGCCTACCGAGACAGACAAAGTACCAATGGTGGCATGGGTCGGGTCAGGCGGGTCGAGGGTTATTCGGCAAGGCTCGGACCAATCGCACGCCACTTAAAACGTAGCAGCGAAGCTGATAACTAGTGCAGCCCGCTGATTTTTGCGAAATAATTCCGGATTTTATTTTACTGAATAGCGAAAGGGATTTTCTCAAAAACGTCCGGATTTCGAACAATACCATTTTGGGAGAGCCGGATATGAGACGTTGTGCCTGTATTACTGAGTCGAAAGGTTGTGGGTTCGAGTTCCATTTGTTCCATGACTGATTTTAGACGTATGCTCAAAGCTGGAGCCTAAGCAATATCTTTTCCATTACAGACGGACTGTGTGACTGTCGATGCAGAGGTCGGCACAGACCAGGATGTGGAAAGGTACATGGTAAGTAAACGCTGTTAACACTGTTAACTTGTGTAGCTGTTAACTGCACTGCCAGTTACCAGAGTTCAGTCATTCCTGTTCCTCGGCTCTCCAGAGATTGGTTAACATTGTTACAGCCCACTTCTCAATTCATGGGCAAGCAAGCTAAAAATCCATGCATGAGTTGGGCAAATGATTTGCGGAGGCAGATGATTTTTTTTACCGCTCAGACCCAGCATTTTTTCCTGCCTTCAGGACTTGTCTTTTATTAATCTAGAAAATTGGTAAATGTAGAAATTGCAGCATTTATCGGGAACTGGAGTCCCGTGCCAAATCATTTACTGTGTCCATTTAAAGACGTGTTCAGCGCTCATCCTCAATCCTGTCTTTGGGCTCTTCAATTGATGCATTAACGCCTCGATTTCAAAATTTTCAAATCCCTCCATGGCCTCGCCCCTCCCTATCTCTGTAATCTCCTCCAGCCCCACAACCCCCCGAGATGTCTGCGCTCTAATTCTGCCCTCTTGAGCATCCCTGATAATAAACGCTCCACCATCGGTGGCCGTGCCTTCTGTTGCCTGGGCCCCAAGCTCTGGAACTCCCTCCCTAAACCTCTCTGCCTCGCTACCTCTCTTTTCTCCTTCAAGACGCTCCTTAAAACCTACCTCTTTGACTAAGCTTTTGGTCACCTGCGCTAATTTCTACTTGGCCGGTTCGGTGTCAAATATTTTATCTCATAATATTCCTGTGAAACACCTTGGGATGTTTCACTATGTTAAAGGCGCTATATAAATACCGGTATGCATATGTGTGCACACTAGGTCCGTGCAGCAGAGCAGGTCTCCATTTGTTCTGGTTAACCGTTGTCACTGGACCAAGACCTAGCTCTGTCGAGCCCGTGTGGTGGCTGGTGTGCAACGGTCACCACACGTTAAAAAAAAATCCTCGCACAGGCATCTTCCACCCCTGGAGTTCAGGACTGGAACATCGGGTCCTTCATTGAAACATCTGTGAACTCCTGTGGAAGCAAGTCATCCTCGTTCGAGGGACCGCCTATGATGATAAATACAAGTTGTTGTTGTCATCCCTCACACTGTTGCATGCGCACTGATTGGCACATTGGATCGTCACATTTTTTAAAATCTTGCATTGTGGGCCTGCTGCAGAATGAAGTGACCGCTGAACGGGAGGTTCTGAAGGACAGGTACCAGGAGGTGTTGGATCGGCAGACACAGATGGAGAACCAGCTCCAGGTCAAAGTCCGACGGCTTCACCAGCGGCAGGAGGAAGAGGCCAATATTTACCAGGTGAAGTGCAAATAGAAAGAAAGACTTGCATTTATTGAGGTGTATAAATGAGGGATCTAGAGGGCTGGAGGAGGTTACAGAGATGGAGAAGGGTGAGGCCATGGAGGGATTTGAAAACGGGGATGAGAAATTTTAATGTTTAGAAAATGTTCTCCTGGCTAGGATATTTGAATTCCATCTGAGCAGTCTACCTGGATTGAATCAGTACTGTAGTTGTTGACCTCGGTCTAATAGTTGTACTATTAATGCAGAATTAAACAATATCTCTTTCAGAAGTCAAAAAGTTGCAAATCGTTAACTTCAACTTGAACATGATCTTTTTGTTCAGTCTTTTTCGGTTGAGCTTATTTAAGCTGCAATTGGCAATAAGCCAGCGCTGACTAATGCTGTGGATTCTTAGCCTGCCCGTACAATCACCAAGGACCTTCGCTGCCTTTTCATGGCCTTCCCTGGACCCCAGAGCACAGTGGTGCGGCCAGAATGGAAGTCACGAAGTAGAGCTTCGAAACAAATGGGAGAATTCCACAGCACTGGGATCCTGACACAGAACTGAGCGAGCATTTTGTGAATCCGTCTGGAATAGAAATGTGACCATTCGAGAAGAGACTGAGATTGATTCGGTGCTGGAGCTGAATTAACATCCATAGTTAAAAGTGAAATGCCCAAGGCTGTCTGTGCAATCTTGACTGATAATTCAACTCTGACTGTCACGCTCAGTCACTCTTTGAAGTTAATTTTATTTAAATATATTTATTCACGGGATGTGGGCATCGCATTGCAAGGCCGGCATTTATTGCCCATTCCTAATTGCCCTTGAGAAGATGGTGAGCTGCCCTATGCAACAGAGTTGCTGGGTCATTTCAGAGGGCAGTTAAGAGTCGACCACAGTTCTGTGGGTCTGGAGTCACATGTAGACCAGACCGGGTAAGGACGGCAGATTTCCTTCCCTAAAAGAGCATTAGCGAACCAGATGGGGTTTTACGACATTTTGATGGTCACCATTATTGAAACTAGCTTTTTATTCCAGATTTATTTAATTACTTGAATTTAAATTCCCGCAGCTGCCGTGCTGGGATTTGAACTCCTGTCTCGTGGATCATTAGTCCAGGCCTCTGGATTACTACAGACACAAAAGCAAAATACTGCGGATGCTGGAATCTGAAATAAAAACAGAAAATGCTGGAAATCTCAGCAGGTCAGGCAGCATCTGTGGCGAGGGAGCAGAATGAACGTTTTGGGTCGATGACCCTAGATTACTAGTCCAGTAACATCACCACTATCCTTCTGTACCCTCGTTACTGATGATGGCTTAGCATTTGCAATTTAAACTACAATACTGCATTACACCAAAAGAATTTCTAAAGGTGAAACTCCTTTTAAAAAAGATTATTAATTTTCGCACGGCAGCCAAGTTCGCAGGATCGTAGTGTGAATGATTATATATATTTTTCTCCCTCTTACAAAACGGCAGGGTAATGTTAAACAGATCCAGGAGATGAAGGTAAAGTTGGAAGAACTGAAGAAGAAATCGGAAAAGGAGAAGAAAGAGTTTGCTCAAAAAGAGCAAGAGTTGAAGAACGAAGTTGAGAGGCTTTACGCAAATGGCAAACGGTACAAGGAATCATCTTCCCGTCTTATTTAATGAAACAGCAGATTCGCACTTGTGCTCTTAAACTATAGGTAGCATTTTGAGAACGGTTGTCCTCCACAAGAAACAAAGTGGGAGTGCTGCAATGTTGTTATTCGCCACAAATAATCTGGATTACTAGATGGTCGCATGACCCTGCTCTTTGATTATAATGAACAATTAGATTGAAGGGTCCATTCAGGCCTTTGACGCACTGTGCAGATGAGAGAAACGAGGCTGATCCGTGTAGGAGAGATGAGCTATGGGGAGCCACTCGATGTTGGAGGTGGTCAGTCTGATGGAGGGGGTTGAGAAGAGGGGAGCATCTGAAGGAACTTTATAGAACCATATTTATTTAACCCCTGAGATATCTGCACTCCTCAAATTCTGCCCTCTTGAGCATCCCTGATTATAATCGCTCAACCATTGGTGGCCGTGCCTTCAGCTGCCTGGGCCCCAAGCTCTGGGACTCGCTCCCTAAACCTCTCTGCCTCTCTGCTCCTTTTACGACGCTCCTTAAAACCTGTCACTTTGACCAAGCTTTTGGTCATCTGCCGTAATTTTTTCTTTTTTGGCTTGGTGTCGATTTTTTGTCTTGTAACACTCCTGTGCAGCGCCTTGGGACGTTTCATTACGTTAAAGGTGCTATATAAATGCTTGTTGTTGTACTTCCTAAAGCCCAGAACAATTATTTCAGATATGATACGGTAGTGGGACAAAAGGAGAGGGGAGGCGCGGATGAGTTCAGGGTTGTAAATAGTAAGTTTAGTCCATGCGCAAGGCATTATTTCACTGCACAGAGAGTAAAAAAAGCTGAAATGGGCCACTTGAGGCCAGGTTATTGGACTAATTTATGAAATTGCTGCTTTAATTGGAAAACAGTGGGATATCATGTCATCAAAATTAGCTCGAGTCCTTTTTGGCAGCCGGCATCTGTTTGAACTGCCATGTGCATTAAAGCTGTAAAATATTTTTCAGTGCAGAATTTCTGATGCCCCTTTCCTCCCTGGGAGTGCTTCAAAGGTTCTCTGAGCTGCCGTTCAGTCTGCATCGAAGGCTTTTGAATCCTGCCCCAGTGTAGATACATCTTTTATTTAATTTTAGCGCTAAAGCACAGTGGAGAGATCACCATGGGGAAAATCCCAAATTGTCCTTTGGGATGGTAATTATGGATGAGGAAGGTCATTCAGCCCATCTTCTTTCATTCATTCAGCAAGATCCGAATGTCCCTCCCCATTGGAACATCCAGTTGCTCCTTCACTAAACCTGGAGCTTTTGCCTTCACTGCTCCATCTGACACCGATCCCACATCGTCTGTATAGAGAAGAATTTCCTGATATCAGTTGTAAAAAAAAAAGATAGTTTTTGTTGGTTTGAACCTGTGTCTCCCGTTTTATTCCCGCAATTGAATTTCAAGCAGCGCTGCTTGATTAGCGAGGGGATTTGAGTACAGGGGCAGGGAGGTGTTGCTACAGTTGTACAGGGCCTTGGTGAGGCCACACCTGGAGTACTGTGTACAGTTTTGGTCTCCTAACTTGAGGAAGGACATTCTTGCTATTGAGGGGAGTGCAGCGAAGGTTCACCAGACTGATTCCCGGGATGGCGGGACTGACCTATCAAGAAAGACTGGATCAACTGGGCTTGTATTCACTGGAGTTCAGAAGAATGAGAGGGGACCTCATAGAAACGTTTAAAATTCTGACGGGTTTAGACAGGTTAGATGCAGGAAGAATGTTCCCAATGTTGGGGAAGTCTAGAACCAGGGGACACAGTCTAAGGATAAGGGGTAAGCCATTTAGGACCGAGATGAGGAGAAACTTCTTCACCCAGAGAGTGGTGAACCTGTGGAATTCTCTACCACAGAAAGTTGTTGAGGCCAATTCACTAAATATATTCAAAAAGGAGTTAGATGAAGTCCTTACTACTAGGGGGATCAAGGGGTATGGCGAGAAAGCAGGAATGGGATACTGAAGTTGCATGTTCAGTCATGAACTCATTGAATGGCGGTGCAGGCTAGAAGGGCCGAATGGTCTACTCCTGCACCTATTTTCTATGTTTCTATGTTGTTCACTTATCACTCGGTCCTCTGTACCTGTTGCTTCTCAGAAACCTCCATTCTTCACCTTTCTGTAAAAGGAAATCAGGTATTGCTGCTGTTGTAACATGAAGCTGATCTCTCTCATCACCAAGACCTGACAACCAACTTCTTTTCTAATTGGGGAGGTTCAGATTTGCCATGAAAGATATCATTTGACAATCCTGTAAGTTGAATATGATGGGCCGGCCAAGGAAATGTATTCAAAAATGGAAATAGATGCAAGATACTGTTTCTATCTGTGGTTTTGGGTGTCAGCTGTGGCTCAGTGGGTAGCACTCTCGCCTCTGAGTCAGAAGGTTGTGGGTTCAAGTCCCACTCCAGGGACTTGAGGACATAAATCTAGGCTGACAGTCTCAGTGCCGAGGGAGTGCTGCACTGTCGGAGGTGCTGTCTTTCAGATAAGATGTTAAATCGAGGCCCCGTCTGCTCTCTCTGGTGGACACAAGAGATCCCCTGGCTCTATTTCAAAGAGCAGGGGAGTTCTCCCCAGTGTCCTGGCCAACATCCCTCAACCAACATCAGTAAAACAGATGATCTGGTCATTATCACATTGCTGTTTGTGGGAGTTTGCTGTATGCAAATTGGCTGCCACATTTCCTACATTACAACAGTGACTGCACTTCAAAAAAAAAAGTACTTCATTGGTTGTAAAGTGCTTTGAGACATCTGGTGGTCGTGAAAGGTGCTATATAAGACGTTTTTCTTTCACTCAATTGGAAAAGGTGGCCATATAACTCGGGAAGTGACCAAGTATTCTAAAGCCCTGGGGTGTAAAACCCCTCCTGTCAGTTCTTGCATCGAGTACATTATCACATCATGTTTGCAGCACAGAAACAGGCTGTTCGGCCAAACGGGTCCATGCTGGTGATTTCTGTTGGTTGGAGCTTTATATTTAAACTGAAATTCCCGTACTCTGTGAACTTATTTCTTTGACCAAGCCTTTGGTTATTTTGAAGGAATGCGACTTCAAAGGATGAGAGTTCCTCGATAAATTCCAAGCCTTTATGCAGAATAATATATATATATATTTTAGGGAGGGGAGGGACTCCTGATGAGCTCACATCAGGAGTCCCTCCCGATTTGGGTTTCAAGGAGTTACCGATGGTTTGAGAGAACTTAATTTTTTTTCATTCACAGGATGTGGGCGTCGTCGGCAAGGCCAGCATTTATTGCCCATCCCTATAAGTCCTTGAATAGTCTTAAATACAACTGAGTGGTGGAGGGCAGATGAAGAGTCAACCACATTGCTGTGGGACTGGAGTACAAAAGCAGGGAGGTCCTGCTGCAACTGTACAGGGTATTGGTAAGGCCGCACCTGGAGTACTGTGTGCAGTTTTGGTCACCTTACTTAAGGAAGGATATACTAGCTTTGGAGGGGGTACAGAGACGATTCACAAGGCTGATTCCGGAGATGAGGGGGTTACCTTATGATGATAGAACTCGTTGGAGTTCAGAAGGATATGGGGTGATCTTATAGAAACATTTAAAATAATGAAAGGGATAGACAAGATAGAGGCAGAGAGGTTGTTTCCACTGGTCGGGGAGACTAGAACTAGGGGGCACAGCCTCAAAATACAGGGGAGCCAATTTAAAATCGAGTTGAGAAGGAGTTTCTTCTCCCAGAGGGTTGTGAATCTGTGGAATTCTCTGCCCAAGGAAGCAGTTGAGGCTAGCTCATTGGATGTATTCAAATCACAGATAGATAGATTTTTAACCAATAAGGGTTACGGGGAGAGGGCGGGTAAGTGGAGCTGAGTCCACGGCCAGATCAGCCATGATCTTATTGAATGGCGGAGCAGGCTCGAGGGGCTGGATGGCCTACTCCTGTTCCTAATTCTTATGTTCTTATGTACATGTAGGCCAAACCGGGTAAGGACAGCAGATTTCCTTCCATCAAGGGACATTAGTGAACCAGATGGGTTTTTAACGATAATCCGCTAGTTTGATGGGCGCCATTACTGACACTAGCTTTTTATTCCAGATTTATTTCATTAAATTTAAATTCTCCAGCTGCCGTGATGGGATTTGAACTCATGTCTCTGGATTACTAGTCCGGTAACATAACCACTATGCTACTGTCCCCCATAATTAACAGCAATGGTGTGTGCATCCTACTCCTGCAAGCTCGGCTCCATGACATGGTATTGCCACTCATTTATTCCAGGTTCCAGTTGCCACAAGTCTGTCTTTCGGCCAAAGAATCTGCTTTACCATCATCCATGCATTTGTTACCTCTAGACTTGTCTGTTCCAGTGCACTTCTGGCTGGCCTCCCACATTCTACCCTAAGTAAACTTTAGGTCGTCTAAATTTGGCTGCTCCGTGTCCTAACTCTCACCAAGTCCCGCTCACCCATCACCCCTGTGCTCGCCAACCTACATTGGCTCCTGGTTAAGTAACGCCTCGATTTTAAAATTCTCATCCTTGTTTTCAAATCCCTCCCCGGCCTCGTCCCCTCCCTATCTCTGTGATCTCCTCCAGCCTCTCAGCCCTCCGAGATGTCTGCGCTCCTCTAATTCTGCCCTCTTGAGCATCCCTGATTATAATCGCTCAACCATCGGTGGCCGTGCCTTCAGCTGCCTGGGCCCCAAGCTCTGGAACTCCCCCCACCGCTTAAACCTCTCCGCCTCTCAACCTCTCTTTCCTCCTTTTAAGACGCTCCTTAAAACCTACCTCTTTGACCTAGCCCTGCACTAATTTCTTCTTGTGTGGCTCGGTGTTAAATCTTTGTCATCTAACACTTCTGTGAAGCGCCTTCGTACGTTTTACTATGTTAATGGCGCTATATGAATACAAGTTGTTGTTGTTGTTGTTTACGCTATTGTGTCTTCTGATGTGGTGGTATGAATTATTAAACTATGAATTTTCTAGCAGCAGCAAAGATACAGTCCCGAGCCACAATCCCACATTCACCCTATTTTCTCCTATGTCCATTTTGCAAGCCTTGGTCATCTTGAGCTCAGTGGCCAGAAACATTCTGCCACTGTCCAATTTTTCTTCTTCCATTTTATTCCCCCCCTCCCCCGGGTCTTCCCATCTCGCCTCCCTCCTCCCCAAGCTGTGTAAGAGAGAGCCTTGCATAACTCCTTTAGGGAGTATGCAGGTCCTGAGAAGACTGTGCAGGTAAGGAGGCTATTTTACGCAAGACTGGTTTCACGAAGATTAGTTTTTGTAACATGTATAGAAATCTTAGGATTTTTTTCCCCAATAATTACTGAAAGAAAAAAGAAGTAAGACTTGCATTTATATAGCACCTTTCACGAAAACCAGGTGTTCCAAAGCGCTTTACAGCCAATTAAATACTTTTTTTTTTCAAAGTATAGTGACTGTTGTAATGTGGGAATCGCGACAGCCAATTTGCGCACAGCAAGCTCCCACAAACAGCAATGTGATAATGAACGGATAATCTGTTTTTGTTACGTTGATTGAGGGATAAATATTGGCCAGGTCGCCAGGGATAACTCCCCTGCTCCTCTTCAAAATAGTGCCACGGGATATTTTATGTCCACCTGAGAGAGCAGATGGGGGCCTCGGTTTAACGTCTCATCTGAAAGACGGCACCTTCGACAGTGCAGCCCTCCCTCAGCACTGCACTGGGAATGTCAGCCTAGATTTATTGTGTTCAAGTCCCTGGGGTGGGACTTGAACCCACAACCTTCTGACTCCAAGGCAAGAGTGCTGCCCACTGAGCCACAGCTGACACAATGGGGGAAATCAACTTTAACATGCACAAATGCAGCTTTGCTATCTAAAGGAATAATTATTAGTTGAAGGAAAAGGATTTTTTGCAGTTTAGAAAGCCCCTCCCCCCTAGATCGACTATTCATGCCCAGTCTGATCGTTGTCACTTTACCGCAAGTCTCTCTTTCCAGGCTGATGAGGGAGCAGGAAGAAAAGGGGAACATGGTCGCCATCTTGATCAGCGACCAGTCGGACAAAAAGTAAGCCTTTACTTTATTGCTTTTCTTGATCTTGACTTGCGCTAATGGAGCTAAAGGTGTTGGCTGGGAGTCTCCGCTCGGTTGTGCCTGTTTTTTTTTCCCGCGTGAATTCGACCAAACCTGCGCAAAGAAATCGCGGAATTATAAGCACAAATCGAGTTTCCGCGATCTTTTGTGTGGCTGAATTTTTTTTTTAAACGTCGCGCTCGAAGCCGGCCACGCCCCCCGGCCCAGATCGAATTAATATCACCATGGCGAGTTTCTGCTCATCGCACTCGTCTGCGGGCCAGCTGAAAATTAAGCTGGCACTTTTGGGTGCGAGGGCACTACTCGGGTGGTGTGTAGAATGTTTCGGTGCAAGGCGTGTCGCAGTTGTGTGGGGCGGACTGGTTGGGCTGGGTGCTCTCTACCTTTCCGCCATTGTTCATAGGTTTATATGTAACCTTCAGGGCTGCTGACCGAGGGCCGTGCGGCTCTGTGTCGGCCGGCACGGACACAAGGGGCCGAAATGGCCGCCTCCTGCGCTGTAAATTTCTATGGTTAAAAGCTTTTGAATGTAATTTTTTTTTTTGCGCCAATGTAACCAGCAAATGATGCTGTATAGTTTCTGAAAGCCACCTTCAGTTCTTTCGAACCGTGTCACTCGCAGGCAGCGGATTGACACGGTAATTTAAAATGCTTATTGTTAGTGATAAAGCCTTTTTCAGCTGCATTAATCAAAACTGCACCAAGTTACCGCTCTCAAATATAGCAAGGAATATGTTTTTAAAGCACTTGTTTTTAAAAAAAAAAAAAATTAGGTTCTAAAACTCTGCCAGATTGCGTTGGGTCATGGCAGATTTTACGTTGGCCGAACGCGAATGAGTTTGAGTGGAAACGTGAGGGAGGGGGGAAAAAAACACAACTGAAAACTGGCGCAATTTGCATCCGGATATGCGAGCAGGCCCATCGGTACCCGCGGAGAGAAACGGTGGATTGATATTTCGGGTAGGGGCAAAGGATAAAACTGAAACATTCATCCGTTTTCTCTTCAGAAACTGCTAAGCTTTACCGCTGTGTTTCCAGTATGTTCTGTTTGTATTTCAGGTTTCTAAAACGTGGTTTTTTTTTTTTCTTTTGACCATTGCATTTTAACCATTTGCACAATGCAAATAATACCCACCGAATTAAGGGTTTGGGGGTATAAAAATATTGGAGGTTGAACCCCCCCCCCCCCCTTCATCTCCCCCCCCACAAAAATTAATTATTTTCAATCCCTCTGGTTTTGAAGGACACTTGTGCGCTGATCTGCTCCCAGACAGCGCTGCTCTGAAAGCAGCGTAGTGGGAATGGAATCTGAATTGTACCACTCTGAAGCTGTTGTTGGTAACATGGAATTGTACTGTGCCATCTCTTCAAAAGGGTCCCAATTCTCCCCACACTTTTCCCCTGTGATGTATTTGCTTCATGGGCTCTTTGCTTAAGAATTCATAGCAACACATTGCTATTAAACTAGTTGGTTTATTAGCAAAGGTTTAACAATCACACCACGCATTACCAGTTCATCCACCAGGCTCACAACCACCTGCCCCATCATGGATCCCCCGAACCCAACTGGCTGGGGTTTTATTGTGTCTTGTGAACATCATGTGACTGGCTCAGCCACTCCCAAATCAACAGCTCTACCACTATTACGTAGAAACTTTAAATCAACTACCCCCTTTTTGGTACTAGAACCCACAAATTTCCAAATAAACCTTTAATGGAAACTTAGATCAAATTAAAATTTGGTTGCCGGGGGTGATGATGCACTCCAGTCCCTCTGGCGCCCACCTCTCGCGGAAGGCCGATAGGGTACCAGTGGACACCGCGTGCTCCATCTCCAGGGACACCCTGGCTCGGATGTAACCGCGGGAGAGAGGCAGGCAGTCGGGCTGGACGACTTCCTCGACCGCCCGCTGCCTGGACCGGCTGATTGGCCCCCTTGGCCGTGCCCAGGAGCAGTCCTACGAGGAAACCCTCGGACCTGCCCGCTCCCCTCCGCACCGGGTGCTCAAAGATCAGGAGTGTGGGACTGAAGTGCGACCAGAAATCGAGGAGCAGCCCCTTCAGACCCGTGAGCATACTCGCAGGTGCATACATTGCACCCCTCCCATTTTTGATTCTTTTACCATTGTCTTTAGGGGAAAGTAATTCTAAGCCATCAGTTATTGAAGTTTATGTTGCAGCACTTCTGTTTAACCCTGACTGGCTATTGCAGGGAGAAGTTGAATGAGGATATGGCAAAACTGAGGCACCAGCATAACGAGCTCAACAAGAACATTCTGGAAGAGACGGAGCGGGCCTTGAAAGCTGAGGTTAATGTCTTTTGCTTCAGGCTATGTTACCAGTTTAAGATCTTGCCTTGGATATTCTCGGGTACCTTGGTGCTAGTCACTCGCAATGAGTGGTCTTGCATTTACTGCCGAGTATCTTGCTATATGCTGGCGTAGCCCAGGGCCGTAATAATAGTCTCCTTCTGGTCTGAACTAGATATTTGTATCTTTCATATGTTTTTTCCAATCTCGTCCAAGGCAGACCGATGGTAAATGAGGCCAGATGCGAATTGTTAAGCCGCATTATGTCACAGGGAGTTAACGTGCAGTTACGGTCAGATTCGTGGATTACACCGGGGCTCATGGCGGAGGAGCGGCGAGAGATCATGGCGGAGGAGCGGCGAATGAGGGTACGGGGCCCAGAAGAGCCCAGAGCCCAGGGGCAGCACAGGCCCAGCCCACACTGCGATATGTGTGTGCACTAGGTCCGTGCAGCAGAGCAGGTCGCCAGTCGTCCTGGTTAACCCTCGCAACTGGATAACGGCCTAGCTCTGTCAAACCCGTGTGGTGGCTGATGTGCATCTTCCAGCCCTGGAGTTCAGGACTGGAACATCGGGTCCTTCATTGAAACATCTGTGAACTCGTGTGGAAGCAAGTCATCCTCGTTCGAGGGACCGCCTATGATGATGACGATCAGATTCATTTAGTTCAAACAGTACAACTAGACTTTGCGTAATAAAACAAAATAAGTGGTCGATATTCACTTAAACCAAACAACTCCTACCCACTCTCCTGCATTCTTCTTTATGAACCTGAGTAAAGCTTGCCCTCCAAGCTCCTTCACCATCGCTGGGTCAAAATCCTGCAACTCCCAACTTAACTCCACGTGGGATCACCTTTGCCTCATGGACTGCAGCGGTTCAAGGCGGCGGCTCACCACCACCTTCTTAGTGTCAGCCGTGGCTCAGTGGGTAGCACTCTCGCCTCTGAGTCAGAAGGTTGTGGGTTCAAGTCCCACTCCAGGGACTTGAGCGCATAAATCTAGGCTGGCACTCCCAGTGCAGTGCTGAGGGAGCATCGCACTGCACTGTCGGAGGAGCCGTCTTTTGGATGGGACGTTAAACCGAGGCCCTGTCTGCTTTCTCAGGTGGACATAAAAGATCCCGTGGCCACTATTTCGAAGAAGAGCAGGAGAATTCTCCCCAATGTCCTGGCCAATATTTATCCCTCAATCAACATAACAAAAACAGATTATCTGGTCATTATCACATTGCTGTTTGTGGGAGCTTGCTGTGCGCAATTTGGCCGCCGCGTTTTCCACATTACAACATCCAGTGGTCGTGAAAGGGGCTATATAAATCCAAGCCTTTCTTTCTTGAGGGCAACTAGGGATAGGCAATAAATGCCGGCCTTGCCAGCAACGCCCACATTCGGAGAATGGAGGGGGGGGGGAAAATCTATCTGCATTCTAACTTTTCCTCAACAAGTCATTCATGCTTCTGGTGTTGCAGGTCGAGACCCTGGAGTGCAGGAGGGAGTTTGCAGTTCGGATACTGGACCAGGCAGCCAGTGAGACAGAACTACAGATTTGTAAATTAAGGTCAGTCTCTCTCTATTGCAACACGAGTTTATAATTTCGCCCAGCTAGGCTTGCTGCTTTCTTTCGAAATGAACTGAAGGACACGGCTCAAACGTGAATAAGTCATTGGACCACAGTTCCAGGAAAACGAAAAGTGTTTATCGCACAGGTGAACGGCAGAGGTTCAAGAAGGGGTCTACCTCTTGAGATGAATGGATTTCACTGTGTTAGCTGTGGCTCAGTGGGCAGCACACTTGCCTCTGAGTCAGACGGTCGTGGGTTCAAGTCCCACTCCAGGGACTTGAGCACAAAATCTTGGCTGACACTCCCCAGGGAGTGCTACACTGTCGGAGGTGCCGTCTTTTGGATGGGACGTTAAACCGAGGCCTCATCTGCTCTCTCAGCTGGACATAAAAAGATCCCGTGGCACTATTTCGAAGAAGAGTAGGGGAGTTCTTCCCGGTGTCCTGGCCAATATTTATCCCTCAATCAACATAACAAAAGCAGATTATCTGGTCATTATCACATTGCTGTTTGTGGGAGCTTGCTGTGCGCTGGTTGGATGCTGCGTTTCCCACATTACAACAGTGACGACACTCCAAAAGTACTTAGTTGGCCGCAAAGTGCTTTGGGACGTGCTGAGGTTGTGAAAGGCGCTATATAAATGCAAGACTCTCTGCATTTCCTCTTTGTTCTTCAATTCATTTCTAAGATAGCGCCAAGTTTAGTCAGTTAGGAATTTGAAAAACCCTTTTGGCATTGGGAAGAGAGCCAAAAAAAGCCTTTCTTTTATTTCTGTATCTTCCGGCGTAACGCAGCTCTGTGTGTCCGCGCCCATCACGGGCCGCAGAATATAAAGAAAGGTTTAATGTTTTGCGCAACCCTCTCGCACCTCGATGAGCAGCTCGCAGAAATAACGCTTCCTATATTTTTGTTTAGTTCTCTGCCGGGAGGTTCAAACCTTGCACGGGAATGGCGGAGAAGACTGGACGACATCCAGGTTCAAATGGAGAATATAAAGGTAAGGAAGGACAGGGGGAGTGGGACTGGCTGAGGTGCTCTTGCAGAGAGCTGGCACGGGCTCGACAGGCCGAGTGGCCTCCGTCTGTGTAGCTTTTGTGAACCATTCTCAAGACGGTGGCTGTGTTGTTGAAAGTTATCATAGAAATTTACAGCACGGAAGGAGGTCTTTTCGGTCCACCGTGTCCGCGCCGCCCAACAAAGAGCTATCCAGCCTAATCCCACTTTCCGGCTCTTGGTCCGTAGCCCTGCAGGTTACGGCACTTCAGGTGCACATCCAAGTATTTTTTAAATGTAGTGAGGGTTTCTGCCTCTACCACCCTTTCAGGCCGTGAGTTCCAGACCCCCACCGCCCTCTGGGTGAAGAAATTCCCCTCAAATTCCCTCCAAACCTCCTACCAATTACTTTAAATCTCCCTGGTTGTTGACCACTCTAAGTTGCAGTCTTGTGTGAAGGGCTGGGACAGCTAGTTCTGTGCCAACTGACCCTGCACTGGCAGTGGGGCATAGCATGTCGTTCGTTCTGAGCCGAGTTGCTAGATTGAGGCAGGCTTGAATGTTGCGGCTTGTCCGGAGCGTCATCATCATCGGCAGTCCCTCAGAATCGAGGAAGACTTGCTTCCACTCTCAAAATGAGTCCTCATGGTGGCTGAACAGTCCAATATGAGAGCCACAGTCCCTGTCACAGGTGGGACAGATAGCCGTTGAGGGTAAGACGGGTAGGGGGGGGAACAGACTTGCCACACGCTCCTTCCGCTGCCTACGCCTGGTTTCCGCATGCTCTCGGCGACGAGACTCGAGGTGCTCAGCGCCCTCCTGGATGCACTTCCTCCACTCAGGGTGGTCTTTGGGCCAGGGACTCCCAGGTGTCGGTGGGGATGTTGCACTTGATCAGGGAGGCTTTGAGGGTGTCCCTGTAACGTTTCCTCTGCCCACCTTTGGCTCGTTTGCCGTGAAGAAGTTCCGAGCAGAGCGCTTGCTTTGGGAGTCTCGTGTCTGGCATACGGACAATGTGGCCCTGCCCAGCGGAGCTGATCGAGTGTGGTCAGTGCTTCGATGCTGGGGATGTCGGCCTGGTCGAGGACGCTAACGTTGGTGCGTCTGTTAAGTCGAGGGCTTTTCTCACATTGTAATAAAGGAGATTGCTGTGAATCCACAGCGGGTCATTCAGCAGCTCAAAGGGAGAGACGGGGTTTGCGTTTCCGGCCTTTTATTACAACGCCAAAGGTTTTTTAAAAATTTCAGACTTGTCGTTTTCCTTTTATCTTGATTGATTTATGTCCGTGGTTCTCTACTTTCGGTATCCTTCAGCCGTGAATTTCACCTGCTACCCGGGGGATTACCTTTCTCTTTGAGCTCTGATGCACCCACCATGCCTCTCGAGCAGTTGGGTTTTCATTTCTGAATTTCCAGCACTCCTGGTACTCTCTCTATCCCCTTGCTCCAGGCTGTTAATTTGCCCCGAAGCCAAGCTTTTTTGCAGATGCTTCGTCTGGCCACTAGATGGGGCATCTTCCCTATAAAGTAGCAAGTGTTGCAGCTGCCGACAGAGATCAAATGCGTCAAAAACCGCCTTTCCTCTTTCGGCAAAACCAGCGGCTTTCTGTCGGCACTTGCTGAGAAACCCGCAGTCTGGATTATTGCCCTTTTGCCCACCGGAGGCGAGGGACAAAGCACGGATAATCTGCAAAGCGTTCTGTTCTCTGCTGTTAACATAAAAACATAGAAAATAGGTGCAGGAGTAGGCCATTCGGCCCTTCGAGCCTGCACCACCATTCAATATGATCATGGCTGATCATTCCCTCAGTACCCCTTTCCTGCTTTCTCTCCATACCCCTTGATCCCCTTAGCCGCAAGGGCCATATCTAACTCCTTTTTGAATATATTTAGTGTATTGGCCTCAACAACTTTCTGTGGTAGAGAATTCCACAGGTTCACCACTCTCTGGGTGAAGAAATTTCTCCTCATCTCGGCCCTAAATGGCTCACCCCTTGTCCTTAGACTGTGACCCCTGGTTCTGGACTTCCCCAACATCGGGAACATTCTTCCTGCATCTAACCTGTCCAATCCCGTCAGAATTTTATATGCTTCTATGAGATCCCCTCTCATTCTTCTAAATTCCAGTGAATATAAGCCTAGTCGATCCAATCTTTCTTCATATGTCAGTCCTGCCATCCCAGGAATCAGTCTGGTGAACCTTCGCTGCACTCCCTCAACAGCAAGAATGTCCTTCCTCAGATTAGGAGACCAAAACTGTACACAATATTCAAGGTGTGGTCTCACCAAGGCCCTGTACAACTGCAGTAAGACCTCCCTGCTCCTATACTCAAATCCTCTTGCTAAGAAAGCCAACATGCCGTTTGGTTTCTTTGCTGCCTGCTGTACCTGCATGCCAACTTTCAATGACTGATGTACCATGACATCCAGGTCTCGTTGCACCTCCCCTTTTCCTAAACTGTCACCATTCAGATAATCTGCCTTCCTGATTTTGCCACCAAAGTGGATAACCTCACATTTATCCACATTATACTGTATCTGCCATGCATTTGCCCACTCAGCTAACCTGTCCAAGTCATCCTGCAGCCTCTTAGTGTCCCCCTCACAGCTCACACCGCCACCCAGCTTAGTGTCATCTGCAAACTTGGAGATATTACATTCAATTCCTTCATCTAAATCATATATATTGTAAATAGCTGGGGTCCCACCACTAAACCTTGCGGTACCCCACTAGTCACTGCCTGCCATTCTGAAAAGGACCCGTTTAATTCCCACTCTTTGCTTCCTGTCTGCCAACCAGTTCTCTAGCCACGTCAATACATTACCCCCCTATACCATGTGCTTTAATTTTGCACACTAATCTCGTGTGAGACCTTGTCAAAAGCCTTTTGAAAGTCCAAATACACCACATCCACTGGTTCTCCCTTGTCCACTCTCTGAGTTACATCCTCAAAAAAAATTCCAGAAGATTTGTCCAGCATGATTTCCCGTTCATAAATCCCTGCTGACTTGGACCGATCCTGTCACTGCTTTCCAAATGCGCTGCTATTACATCTTTAATAATTGACTCCAGCGTTTTCCCCACCATCAATGTCAGGCTAACTGGTCTATAATTCCCAGTTTTCCCTGTTGGCATATGTCAAGCAGGTCGGGGCCTCCATGCTGTTCCCGAGGCCGCTCGCCGCTGCTGCACTGGGTCCGTGCAGCAGAGCAGGTCTCCAGTCGTCCTGGTTAACCCTTGCCACTGGACCAAGACCTAGCTCTGTCAAGCCCGTGTGGTGGCTGGTGTGCAACGGCCACCCCACGTTAAAAAAATCCACGCACAGGCATCTCCCACCCTTCAACATGTAGTTCAGGAGATGGGATATTGGGTCCTTCACTGAAACACCTGTGAACTCATTCTTTTTTGGCGTGGAAGCAAGTCATCCTCGTTTTGAGGGACCGCCTATGACTGACTGACTGACGTCCGCTGTGGGTAACGCACTCTCGCCTCTGAGTCAGCAGGTTGTGCGTTCAAGTCCCACTCCAATCGAGGCATTGCTGAACTAGGAGCCAGTGTCGGTCACGAGCACAGGGCGTGATGGAGTATAATGTGGGAAAATGTGAGGTTATCCACTTTGGCAGAAATAATAGAAAAGCAAATTATAATTTAAATGGGGAAAAATTGCGAAGTGCTGCAGTACAGAGGGACCTGGGGGTCCTTGTGCATGAAACGCAAAAGGTTAGTATGCAGGTACAGAAATTAATCAGGAAGTCAAATGGAATGTTGGCCTTTATTGCAAGGGGGATAGAGTATAAAAGCAGATAAGTCCTGCTACAACTGTACAGGGTATTGGTGAGGCCACACCTGGAGTACTGCATATGGTTTTTATTATGTCCAGAATAAGGAAATGTAATGAGTACTGTTGACGTAAATGTGACCTTAGTCTTTTTATTCTAACTCCAGAGTGCTGGTACAGCATGGGAGGCCTGCTTATATACAGTGCTCCCAAGGGATGCTGGGATCCCTTGGGACTCCAACAGATACGCCCTCTAGTGGTGGTAGAATGCTGCTTACATAGGGTTGCATACATAACTGTTTTGGTCTCTGTATTAAAGGAAGGATATACTGGCATTGGAGGCTGGTCAGAGAAGGTTCACAAGGTTGATTCCGGAGATGAGGGAATTGACTTCGGAGGGTAGGTTCGGCCTGTACATATTGGAGTTCAGAAGAATGAGAGGTGATCTTATCGAAACATATAAGATAATGAGGGGGCTCGACAAGGTGGATGCAGAGAGGATATTTCCACTCATGGGGGAAACTAAAACTAGGGGTCATAGTCTTAGAATAAGGGGCCGCCCATTTAAAACTGAGATGAGGAGGAATTTCTTCTGAGAGTTGTAAAGCTGTGGAATTCTCTGCCCCAGAGAGCTGTGGCGGCTGGGTCATTGAATATATTTGAGGTGAAGATGGACAGATTTTTGAGCGATTAAGGGAGTAAAGGGTTATGGGGAGCGGGCTGGGAAATGGAGCTGGGTCCATGATCAGATCAGCCATGATCTTATTGAAGGGCGGAGCAGGCTCAAGGGGCCAAATGGCCGACTCCTGCTCCTATTTCTTATGTTCACAGTGGGTGATGGGTTCATTATCTTTGAACACTTTCCTTTTATTAGTTGCAAAAATATTGGCGGGGTGGGGGTGGGGCGGTGGCTGTTTGATTGGTTTGGGGCAATTGGAGGTGAGAGGTCATGTGTTGAAATCACCATGATTCCATCCAACTAAAGGTAGCAACCCGAGCTGGAGGTGTGGGCCAATGGACAGTGGGCAGCACACTTGCCTCCTGAGTCAAAAGGTTGTGGGTTCAAGTCTCACTCCAGGAACTCGAGCACATAATTCTAGGCTGTCACTGCAGTGCATTGCTGAGGGAGTGCTGCATTGTCGGAGGTGCCGTCTTTCGGATGAGACGTTAAGCCGAGGTCCCGTCTGCTCTCCCAGGTGGATGTAAAAGATCCCATGGCACTATTTTGAAGAAGAGCAAGGGAGTTATCCCCGGTGTCCCGGCCAATATTTATCCCTTAATCAACATAACAAACCAGATTATCTCGTCATTACCACATTGCTGTTTGTGGGAGCTTGCTGTGCGCAAACTGGCTGCCGCGTTTCCCACATTACAACAGTGACTGCACTTCAAAAATAATTCATTTGCTGTAAAGCGCTATGGCACAACCCGAGGTTGTGAAAGGCGCTATATAAATGCAAGTCCTTTTCTTAATCTCATTTTTTTGGATTTGCTCTGTGAATCCTGCTTTTAGAACCAATACAAGGGTCACATTCAGATGGTGAAGAATGGTACAAAACTCAGCAGCCTGCTGCCTATAGAATTGCCAATCCTGCCTCCTGCTCCCGCGGAGGTAAAGGTAAGGGGACGGTACTTCATAACCCTAATCCAGCAAAACGTGAAAACTGACAGAACTAGAGAGCATGAAGACCCCCTTCAAATATAAACATACAGATAGTCGGCAATGTACGATTCCTTAACACATTTATGCCCAATTCCTCTTTCTTTAGCAGTAATTTAACTAATTTAATGTCTAACTTAAATAATCCATTAAAATAGTGCCAGGATCAATTATTTTTAAATTCAATCCTGGGACAGCATTTATTGCCCATCCCTAATTGCCCTTGATGTGAGCAACTCCGAGAACGATGGTGATCATCATTTCTATCGCCTTGCGTCAAGAAGGCTTAAGAACATAGGAAACAGGAGCAGGAATAGGCCATTCGGCCCCTCGAGCCTGCTCCGCCATTCACTAAGATCATGGCTGATCTTGGCCTCAACGACACCTTCCCGCCCAGTCTCCATATCCTTTGATTCCCTTAATATCCAAAAATCTGTCGATCTCTGTCGTGAATATACTCAGCGACTGAGCCTCCACAGCCCTCTGCGGTAAAGAATTCCAAAGATTCACCGCCCTCTGAGTGAAGAAATTTCTCCTCATCTCAGTCCTAAATGGCTGACCCCTTATCCTGAGACTGTGACCCCTGGTTCTAGACTTCCCAGCCCGGGGGGGAGAAACATCCTCCCTGCATCTACCCTGTCGAGCCCTGTAAGAATTTTACAGATTTCAACGAGATCACCTCTCATTCTTTTAAACTCCAGAGAGTATCGGCCCATTTATCGGTGGCTGGATCACCCTCACACCGCACGCATGTCACCGGTTGCCTCGGGCAATTGCGTCACTAAAACCCGTCGCCCTGAATTTCCTCGGGAGATTCTGCTGCTTTCCTATTGTCCCTCCAATCAGAACCTTCAGCACATTCACGTGAAATTCCCAGGCCCTCTAATTCTTTAATGGACGTTATCCTATTTAAGGCCACCGTTGGTAAATATGCTGCAGGCGTTTGGCCAGCCTCTGCCCTGATGTTATCCCACTCGCTGTGTTTGGCCAGCTCCGTTGGCTGACGTGGCTACAATCGTGGAGATCCACAGTTTGCATCGATTTGGTGACTCTGTTCTGCCTCAGGGCTCAAGCACCAACAGTATCCTAACTCTCTGCGTTTTGTTTTGTTTTATCCTGCAGCCTGATCTTGTGCTCCAGCGAACGTGGCAAGCCCGTGCACTGTTCCCTCCTTTTTTCCCCAGCAGTATGTCCACCTCGGCACCTTTCCCCCCAGTTGCCTTTTATCCGAGGAACCTTCCGACTGCTCCGGGTTTTCCGCCAGGCCTGGGGGCGCAACCGGAGGTCGGAGGTCGCAGCACTCCGCCCCCTTCTAAGTCGGCTGCTGGAAAACTGGAAAAACTCCTGGAAAAGCTGGAGGCAAAATTTCCGAACTGCAGCAGGTATGTTCATCTCCAACCCCAAGGCTGGACTTCTGCTGGCTCACCGGCCGTTTTAATTAAATTGAACTGAATGGAGATGCACTTGAATTGTCGAAACTAGCGTCGTCATCATCATCGTGGCCCCACCCCAACCTGCGAGAGAACAGCTCCGCAGGTCGGGCTGTAAAAGAGCTGGAGTGGCATACCCCTTCAACCTCCAGCGCGGGCTGCTCCAAGTGTGCGACGATTTTGAGATGGGCGACTGGGTGACGTCATCAAAACCCTGCTCACCGTTTTGGAGCGCGGGCAGGAACATCGGCAGGGCCCAGGTACAGAGGAGTGGGAAGGTCGGGAGGCGGATGAGCGGCCAGTGCTTGTGGCGAGAATGCGGTGAATGTTTGTGGCGGAGGAGCGGCGAGAGATCGTGGCAGAGGTGCGACAGATGAGGGTACGGGGCCCAGAAGAGCCGAGGGCCCAGGGGCAGCACGGGCCCAGCCCACACTGTGCGATATGTGCGCGCACTAGGTCCGTGCAGCAGAGCTGGTCTCCAGTCGTCCTGGTTCAACCCTTGCCATTGGACCAAGACCTAGCGCTGTCAAGCCCGTGTGGCGGCTGATGTGCAACGGTCACCTCACGTTAAAAAAATCCACGCACAGGCATCTTCCACCCTCTCAATTGGAGTTCAGGACTGGAACATCGGGTCCTTCATTGAAACATCTGTGAACTCTTGTGGAAGCAAGTCATCCTCGTTCGAGGGGCCACCTATGATGATGGTGACATCATCATAGGCGGTCCCTCGAAACGAATATGACTTGCTTCCACGCCAAAAAGGGATGAGTTCACAAGTGTTTCAATGCAGGACCTAATGTTCCGGATCCCGAACTACATCCTGAAGGGTGTAAGATGCCTGTACGTGGATTTTTTAACGTGTGGTGACCGTTACACACTAGCCACCACACAGGCTTGACCGAGCTCGGTCCAGTGGCAAGGATTAACCAAGATGACTGGAGCTCTGCTGCACGGACCTAGTGCGCGCACATAACGCCCCTGGGCCCTCGCCTCTCCTGGGCCCCGATCACATCACTCCACGATCACTCGCCACTCCTGCTGTACCTGCCCACGCTCCAATCAGTGACCTGGATTATGGTGACGTCCAATTCAGTCGCCCTCTTCACAGCCGTCGCTCTCCAGCACGCACTGTACCTTGAAGTGGTCTGCACGCTGTTCCTTTGAAGGTCCCGACCTGCTGATGGTCCTTGCCAATGACAGCAGACACATCTCTTTCTCCTGGGCCCCTTGCAATGGCCTTGTCAATGTGCTGAGCCAGTGAAACCGACGCGAGTACACAAAACACAACGAGTCGGCTTTTAGGAGAGAGATGTCAATCCAACTCCCCAACCTTATGCCATCTCTCTCTCTGTAAGACTGGAAACCATTTCAGAAAACCGATCTGATCGATTGCTAATGCCCAATGGACCATTTCTCTTTTCAGTATTGGTCCATAGGTGAAATTGGCAGGGTTATATGGAAAAGCGGGGGGAGTGGGACTAATTGGGCAGCTCTTTCCGAGAGGAGACACTGGCACGATGGGCCGAATGGCCACCTGTGCTGTAAGATTCTGTGATTCTTCCAACAGTCCTACAAAGGTACGTTCCACTTTAAAGAAGGAAATGGAGCCAGGAAAAATCGGAACCAACAAGGCTGACGGACCAAGAGCTGGAAAGTGGAATTAGGCTGGATAACTCTTTGTCGGTCGGCGCGGACACAATGGGCCGAAATGGCCTCCTTCCGTGCTGTAAATTTCTAGGATTCTATAAAATGGTGGAGGCTTGCACATGGGATTTCTCCACGTCTGTCTGTGTCTGTGTCTGTGTCTGTGTCTGTGTCTGTGTCTGTGTCTGTGTGTGTGTGTGTGTGTGTGTGTGCGCTCCCAGTCGCTGAGCTCCAGGTCAGGAGTGCACACTTGCAACATTTACAACAACAACTTATATTCATCTAGCGCCTGCAATGTAGTGAAACGTCCCAAGGCACTTCACAGGAGTATTATGAGATAAAAAAATTTGACACGAGCCGCATAAGTAGAAATTAGCGCAGGTGACCAAAAGCTTGGTGAAAGAGGAAGATTTTAAGGAGCGTCTTGGAGGAGGAAAGAGAGGTTTAGGGAGGGAGTTCCAGAGCTTGGGGCCTTGGCAACAGAAGGCACGGCCACCGATGGTTGAGGAATTATAATCAGGGATGCTCAAGAGGGCAGAATTTGAGGAGCGCAGACATCTCTGGGGATTTGTGGAGCTGGGGGAGATTACAGAGCTAGGGAGGAGCGAGGCCATGAAGGGATTTGAAAAACAAGGATGAGAATTTTGAACTTGAGGTGTTGCTTAACCGGGAGCCAGTGTAGGTCAGCGAGCACAGGGGTCACCAACAATAACAAGGGAATTGGATAAATACTGAAAATAAACAAATTGCAGGGCGATGGGGAAGGAGCAGCGGGACTAATTGGAGCCGGCACAGGCACGATGGGCCGAATGGCCTCCGATGTTGCATGACTCTACGAATACCAAGTACCCGGTTATTCTTCTCTTCATTCCTTCCAGATTTCAGCTTACCCACATCCTCCAGCAGATTAAGACATCGCGTGGAACTATTGCTGGCCTCTCCGTGGACGAACTGATGCAGCAGGTGGCTGAGCGTCTGAGCGAGCCCGAGCAGGTAACCTCGACCGCGGGAGCCGGCAGTTAAACCTGAAGAGGCACAGCCGCTCGGTCAGTCTGATCGGGACAGGGGCGTTTTCTGGCCCATACGTTATTCCACTGTGTGTTGAACCTGACCACTAAAACCGTTCTGTTTCACTCTCTGAACGATTAATTTGAAGGACAACGGGAACTTCCCGAATTA
The DNA here is from genome assembly GCF_044704955.1 of Pristiophorus japonicus. Taxonomy (NCBI): domain Eukaryota; kingdom Metazoa; phylum Chordata; class Chondrichthyes; family Pristiophoridae; genus Pristiophorus; species Pristiophorus japonicus. Next base: position 210,423,808 of record NC_091987.1, on the reverse strand, counting down.
GCGATGCCGTAGGGATTGGGATTGGGATCTGCTGCTTGCAGAGTTTATGAAGTTCTGTTGAAGTGGTCGTAGTGTGTAGCAGCTGCCATTGTCATTCTGTGACACAGAATGGTGATGCTGAAATAAGGAGTGTCTGATTAGCTCAACATTGGGCTCAATAATTACCGATCGTAACCTCCGCCCCCATTTTTCCAGACAGCAAGTGCTGATTCTGCCATTCTCATTTACACCTCCAGACCCATATTTTGTTTCATTCTTCTCTTGTGCAGTCCCTCGGAGTCGAGGCTGACTTGCTTCCACACTAACATGAGTTCTCAGGTGGCTGATGAGTCCAATGCGGGACCTACAGTCTCTGTCACAGGTGGGGCAGACGGTGGTCGGAGGGCCGGGTGGGTGGGGTGCTTGGTTTGCCGTACGCTCCTTCCGCTGTCTGCGCTTGGTTTCCCGCGTGCTCCCGGCAAAGAGACATCGAGGTGTTCGGCGCCTTCCCGGATGCTCTTCCTCCACTTAGGGCGGTCTTTGGACAGGGACTCCCAGGTGTCGGTGAGGATGTTGCATTTTATCAAGGAGCCTTTGAGGCTGTCCTTGAAACGTTTCCTCTGCCCACTTGGGGCTTGCTTGCCGTGTCTAAGTTCCGAGTAGAGCGCTTGCTTTTGGGAGTCTAGTGTCGGGCATGCGGACGATGTGGCCCGTCCATTGGAGCTGATTGACCGTGGTCAGTGCTTCGATGCTGAGCGAGAACACTGACTCATTACTTGTCCCATTACCTGTCGCCTCGCACTATCATCCCCTTTGTTATTTAACCTCTCCTGCCTCTCACCCTAGGTCACCGACCTGAAACGTTAACTCTGTTTCTCTCGCCACAGATGCTGCCTGACCTGCTGAGTGTTCCCAGCATTTTCTGTTTCTATTTCAGATTTCCAGCCACTGCGTTTTTTTTTTGCCTCTATGTAGTGCTGGAATGGCGATGTAAATGCTGGCCTTGCCAGTGATACCCACCCGAGAACGAATCTTTAAAGAAAAAAACACACACATTTAACGTATGAATATTGTAATGTATGCACCTGTGAGGATGCTCACAGGTATGTAGAGCAGGTGCACGGTCGAGGGGGTCGTTCAGCCCAACTGCCTGCCTCTCTTCCCGGTTACATCTGAGCCACGGTGTCCCTGGCGATGGAGCACGCGGTGTCCATCGGGACGCTTGCGACCTCCCGAGGGAGATGCGGGCACCGGAGGGACTGCAGTGCATCATCACCCCCGGCAACCAAATTTTAATTTGATCCAAAATTATAAAAAATTTAATTGGTTTAATTTGTCAGTTTTACTGTCCCTTTTTAAGGGGGGGGGCACGTGATTTATAGTTTTCACTGAAATAGTGTAGAGCAGGTGCATTGGGAGTGGCTTAGCCAGTCACGTGATGGTCACAAGACTCAATAAAACCCCAGCCAGTTGGGTCTAGGTCATCCACAATGAGGTATGCAGTTGTGAGTCGGGTGGATGAACTGGTAATGTGTAGTGCGATTGTTAAACCTTTTGTTAATAAACCAACTAGTTCTGAATAGCAATGTGTTGCTATGAATTCTTAAGCAAAGAACCCATGAAGCAAATACATTACAGATGCACTGAGAGGGTGCAGAAGAGAAGCTTTAAAAAAAACGCACAAGTGTTTCCAATGTTAATTAATTAATATAAATTTAAGGTATATTTTCCCTCATTCCTCTGGACAGCTTCGAGTCTCTACCACCATACCTGGACACTTCCCACCAGCAGCCTCTCAGACCAACCCTTACCTGTCCCTGCCAAAAGGTCGAAGTGCAGCACAGTCTTCCTACCAAGAGAGACCAGCACTGGTTAGTAAACCTCCTTGTCTTTATGGAGGGGATTTTTCATTTTGCTTCTCCTACATTTTGTAAATATGACTGAAGCCATTGTTTTCGGTCCCTGCCACAAACTCTGTTCCCTGCGCACTGACTCCGTCCCTCTTCCCAACTCCTGCTGAACCAGACTGTTCGCAACCTTGGTGTCATATTTGACCCTGAAATGAGCTTTCGACCACATATCCACAGCATATCTAAGACCGCCTATTTCCACCTTCGTAACATCGCCGGCTCCGCCCTTTCCTCAGCTCATCCGTTGCTGAAATCCTCATCCGTGCCTTTGTTACCTCTAGATTTGACTCTTCCAACACGCTCCTGGCTGGCCTCCCACATTCTACCCTATGTAAATTAAAGGCGATCCAAAACTTGACTGCCCGTATCCTAACTTGCACCAAGTCCCACTTACCCATCACCCCTGTGCTCGCTCACCTCCATTGGCTTCTAGTTAAGCAACGCCTCGATTTCAAAATTCTCAGAAGACCATAAGAATTAGGAACAGGAGTAGGCCATCTAGCCCCTCGAGCCTGCTCCGCCATTCAACAAGATCATGGCTGATCTGGCCGTGGACTCAGCTCCACTTACCCGCCCGCTCCCCGTAACCCTTAATTCCTTTATTGGTTAAAAATCTATCTATCAGTGATTTGAATACATTCAATGAGCTAGCCTCAACTGCTTCCTTGGGCAGAGAATTCCACAGATTCACAACCCTCTGGGAGAAGAAATTCCTTCTCAACTCGGTTTTAAATTGGCTCCCCCGTATTTTGAGGCTGTGCCCCCTAGTTCTAGTCTCCCCGACCAGTGGAAACAACCTCTCTGCTTCTATCTTGTCTATCCCTTTCATTATTTTAAATGTTTCTATAAGATCACCCCTCATCCTTCTGAACTCCAACGAGTAAAGACCCAGTCTACTCAATCTATCATCATAAGGTAACCCCCTCATCTCCGGAATCAGCCGAGTGAATCGTCTCTGTACCCCCTCCAAAGCTAGTATATCCTTCCTTAAGTAAGGTGACCAAAACTGCACGCAGTACTCCAGGTGCGGCCTTACCAACACCCTTTACAGTTGCAGCAGGACTTTCCTGCTTTTGGACTCCATCCCTCTCGCAATGAAGACCAACATTCCATTCGCCTTCCTGATTACCTGCTGCACCTGCAAACTAACTTTTTGGGATTCATGCACAAGGACCCCCAGGTCCCTCTGCACCACAGCATGTTGTAATTTCTCCCCATTCAAATAATATTCCCTTTTACTGTTTTTTTTTTTCCCAAGGTGGATGACCTCACACTTTCCGACATTGTATTCCATCTGCCAAACCTTAGCCCATTCGCTTAACCTATCCAAATCTCTTTGCAGCCTCTCTCTGTCCTCTACACAACCCGCTTTCCCACTAATCTTTGTGTCATCTGCAAATTTTGTTGCACTACACTCTGTCCCCTCTTCCAGGTCATCTATGTATATTGGAAACAGTTGTGGTCCCAGCACCGATCCTTGTGGCACACCATTAACCACCGATTTCCAACCCGAAAAGGACCCATTTATCCCGACTCTCTGTTCGCCAGCCAATTCTCTATCCATGCTAATACATTTCCTCTGACTCCGCGTACCTCTATCTTCTGCAGTAACCATTTGTGTGGTACCTTATCGAATGCCTTTTGGAAATCTAAATACACCACATCCATCGGTACACCTCTATCCACCATGCTCGTTATATCCTCAAAGAATTCCAGTAAATTAGTTAAACATGATTTCCCCTTCATGAATCCATGCTGCGTCTGCTTGATTGCACTATTCCTATCTAGATGTCCCGCTATTTCTTCCTTAATGATGGTTTCAAGCATTTTCCCCACTACAGATGTTAAACTAACCGGCCTATAGTTACCTGCCTTTTGTCTGCCCCCTTTTTTAAACAGAGGCGTTACATTAGCTGCTCTCCAATCCGCTGGTACCTCCCCAGAGTCCAGAGAATTTTGGTAGATTATAACGAATGCATCTGCTATAACTTCCGCCATCTCTTTTAATACCCTGGGATGCATTTCATCAGGACCAGGGGACTTGTCTACCTTGAGTCCCATTAACCTGTCCAGCACTACCCCCCTAGTGATAGTGATTGTCTCAAGGTCCTCCCTTCCCACATTCCTGTGACCAGCAATTTTTGGCATGGTTTTTGTGTCTTCCACTGTGAAGTGAAGCAAAATAATTGTTTAAGGTCTCAGCCATTTCCACATTTCCCATTATTAAATCCCCCTTCTCATCTTCTAAGGGACCAACATTTACTTTAGTCACTCTTTTCCGTTTTATATATCTGTAAAAGCTTTTACTATCTGTTTTTATGTTTTGCGCAAGTTTACCTTCGTAATCTATCTTTCCTTTCTTTATTGCTTTCTTAGTCATTCTTTGCTGTTGTTTAAAATTTTCCCAATCCTCTAGTTTCCCATTAACCTTGGCCACCTTATACGCATTGGTCTTTAATTTGATACTCTCCATTATTTCCTTGGTTATCCACGGCTGGTTATCCCTTCTCTTACCACCCTTCTTTTTCACTGGAATATATTTTTGTTGCGCACTATGAAAGAGCTCCTTAAAAGTCCTCCACTGTTCCTCAATTGTACCACCGTTTAGTCTGTGTTTCCAGTCTACTTTAGCCAACTCTGCCCTCATCCCACTGTAGTCCCCTTTGTTTAAGCATAGTACGCTCGTTTCTGACACAACTTCCTCACCCTCAATCTGTATTACAAATTCAACCATACTGTGATCACTCATTCCGAGAGGATCTTTTACTGGGAGATCGTTTATTATTCCTGTCTCATTACACAGGACCAGATCTAAGATCGCTTGCTCCCTTGTAGGTTCTGTAACATACTGTTCTAAGAAACAATCCCGTATGCATTCTATGAATTCCTCCTCCAGGCTACCCCGTGCGATTTGAGTTGACCAATCGATATGTAGGTTAAAATCCCCCGTGACTACTGCCGTTCCTTTTTCACATGCCTCCATTATTCCCTCGATTATTGCCCGCCCCACCGTGAAGTTATTATTTGGGGGCCTATAAACTACGCCCACCAGTGACTTTTTCTCCTTACTATCTCTAATCTCCACCCACAATGATTCAACATTTTGTTCATTAGAGCCAATATCGTCTCTCACAACTGCCCTATCATCCTTTATTAACAGAGCTACCCCACCTCCTTTCCCTTCTTGTCTATCTTTCCGAATCGTCAGATACCCCTGTATGTTTAATTCCCAGTCTTGGCCACCCTGCAACCACGTTTCTGTAATGGCCACCAAATCATACCCATTTGTAATGATTTGTGCCGTCAACTCATTTACTTTATTTCGAATGCTGCGTTTCAAATCCCTCCATGTCCTCACCCCTCCCTATCTCTGTAATCTCCTCCAGCCCCACAAATCCCCAAGATATCTGCGCTCCTCTAATTCTGCCCTCCTGCGCATCATATCCCTGATTGTAATCGCTCAACTATTGGTGGCTGTGCCTTCTGTTGCTGAGGCCCCAAGCTCTGGAGCTCCCTGCCTAAACCACTCCGTGTCTCTACCCCTCTTTCCTCCTACAAGATGCTCCTTAAAACCTCCCTCTTTGACCAAGCCTGCGCTAATTTCTACTTATACGGCTCGATGTCAAATCTTCATTGCAAAGTACTCCTGTGAAACGCCTTGGGACGTTTCACTATGCTCAAGGTGCTATATAAATACAAGTTGTTGTCTCTGGTCCATGGGGCATTGTTCTGCAGATACTGACATGGTTACACACTGTTGAGATGCTGGGTCCTCAAAGTTAGAAGATCTGCAGGTCAAGGTTGGAGTCCAAATGAGTGGTTTGGTTAAGTGATGCAAAGAGTGTTTTTTGTCGTTGTAGAACTAGTAAAGAGAGGTGGGTATAGGGTGTAAGGGAACGGTAGCATAGTGGTGATGTTATTGGACTAGTAATCCAGAGGCCTGGGCTAATGATCCTGAGACACGAGTTCAAATCCCCCCACAGCATTTTTTAAAAATCAGTCATGGTGACCATGACACTGTCGCTAAAAACCCATCGGGTTTACTAATGTCCTTCAGGGAAGGAAATCTGCCGCCCTTACCCGGTCTGGCCTGTATATGGCTCCAGATCCTCTGATATAGTCCAGCAAGCCAATCAGTGAAGGGCAATTAGGAATGGGCAATAAATGCTGGCTTTGTCAGTGACTCCCACATCCTGTGAATTAATTAAAAAGAAGAATATTTAGAATTTAGGTGTGTGTAGCAGTGGAAGAGCTGAATTGATTGTAATCAGAGTAAAGAGAAGCTGTGAAATGCAGAGACTGGGTGTTAATTCATGCAATGTCGATACAGTGACTGTGCTCTGTTAGCTAATTAGTATTAATCATTCAGTAAGACCACTTAAACCACAGCATGAAAATTTCACACTTGCCTTTATTCCATGATTTTTTTTTATATAACATCTCTGAATTTACACAGTTTCAAAACAATTTCTAAGTTGCCATTATCCCAACTCTCTGTAAACATTAATCATTTCCTTTCAAACGTTAGGTGTCCGGTAGCCCCCGGCTTTGTTTGATGTGTCAGAAGGTTGTCCATGTCAGTGAAGTGCATCCCATGGCCTGTTCACACATCGTCCACAAAGAGGTGAGTGCCAGCTTTCCTCCTGTTAATCAACGTACCCTCCACACCCAATAATTCCCACGTGAGCAACACTTGTATTTTGCAAACTGCAGCAGTGGTAGAATCTTGAGTATATGTCGGCGTTCTCCCGGATGCACTTCCTCCACTTAGGGCGGTCTTTGGCCAGGGACTCCCAGGTGTCGGTGGGGATGTTGCACTTTTTCAGGGAGGCTTTGAGGGTGTCCCTGTAATGTTTCCGCTGCCTGCCTTTGGTTCGTTTGCCGTGAAGGAGTTCCGAGTCGAGCGCTTGCTTTGGGAGTCTCGTGTCTGGCATGAGAACAGTGTGGCCTGCCCAGCGGAGCTGATCAAGTGTGGTCAGTGCTTCAGTGTTGGGGATGTTGGCCTGGTCGAGGATGCTAATGTTGGTGCGTCTGTCCTCCCAAGGGATTTTGTAGGATCCTGTATGGCTCAGAGACATGGGCCATGTACAGCAGACACCAAGTCTCTGGCGAAATACCACCAACGATGCCTCCGCAAGATACTACCGTTCTGGTCAGCACATTCTAGGAAGGACATGATTGCACTAGAGAGGGTACAGAGGAGATTTATGAGGATGTTGCCAGGACTGGAAAACTTCAGCTATGATGAAAGATTGGATTGGCTGGGGTTGTTTTCCTTGGAACTGAGGAGGCTGAGGGGAGATTTAATTGAGGTGTAGAAAATTATGAAGGGCCTAGATAGCGTGGATGGAAAGGACCTATTTCCCTTTGCAGAGAGGTCAGTAACCAAGGCGCATAAAGTGGTTGGTAGAAGGATTAGAGTGGAGATGAGGAGAAATTTCTTCACCCAGAGGGTGGTGGGAGTCTGGAACTCACTGCTTGAAAGGGTGGTAGAGGCAGAAACCATCAAATTTAAAAAGTGGGCACTTAAAGATCCGTAATCTACAGGCTACGGACCTGGTGCTGGAAGTAGAAATTAGGCTGGGTAGCTCTTTTTTGACCGGCTAGTTGGTTTATTAACAAAGGTTTAACAATCAAACTACACATTACCAGTTCATCCACTAGGCTCACAACTGCATACCTCATCGTGGATGACCTAGACCCAACTGGCTGGGGTTTTATTGAGTCTTGTGAACATCAAGTGACTGGCTAAGCCACTCACAATGCAACAGCACTACAAACCTGTGAGCATACTCACTGCTGCATACATTACACTAATGCTTATAACAGCTGAGAAACTGCTATTTTCTTGCTTATTTGATGAACTCTACCTATATTTTCCTTTTTGATGTTTTTGTGTGTCTTTTCTGCAGTGCATCAAATTCTGGGCGCAGACAAATAAGAACAGTAGCTGCCCTTTCTGCCCCGCACCGAGGTGATGCACGTGTCCAAGGTACCTGGACCGGAGGAGATGGAGGAAGCCATGTTAGTTGGTCATTGTTCTTCAGACTTCGAGCACACTGACAGTACTGCACAGCAGAGTGCAAGATGGGTTTTATATATATATATTTATATTTGTTTTTAAAAAAAGTGCCAGACCTCAAACCGCAAATGTGTAAATTCAAAACTAAATCGACACCAGTGTGTAAAAATGTTGGGAATACCACAGGGGAACAGATATCACACTGGCTCGCTTTGTCTTCGATTCAGAGAGCTAAGGCTGTCATTCTGTTCTCTTATTCCCTGAAGGATGAAATTGATTTGGGGGAAACATGTTCTGTTTGTTCTTTATGGTCCTCTTGTGAACGCAGCACAGAGCAAACCTCGTTCGTTTTTGTTACCTCCGTGTTTTTCTGATTGGGAACAGCGGTTCACAGGATGTCCTTGAATGTATTTCTTTGCAAGACTGAAGCTAAATTTTCCATACAAAGCTGTGATCGAACAGTGTACTGAGCCTCAGAATTGTGTCCGTGGCGATGACCTGCTGACAGTTAATGGCTTGAAGAAATATTTCGGTTTGTGACCATTAAAAATAAAGAACGAGAAATTGTTGGTTTATTTTACTGTGAGTGACTGATGTTCAATTTGCCTCCGTCTCACTGTCCCGATACTGCGGCTAATCTCGCCCCTTTAAACCCTGGAGAAGATTTTGCTTTGCGACTTCCCAGGTGCCAACTCCAACTGGGGTATCTGGTGAGGACATACAGAGCCTGCAAAGGGATATAGACCGGTTAAGTGAGTGGGAAATAAGAGCGCAGATGGAGTATCATGTGGGCTATACGGCCCCTCGAGCCTGCTCCGCCATTTAATACGATCATAGCTGATCCGATCATGCACCCAGATCCACTTCCCTGCCCGCTCCCCATAACCCCTTATCCCCTTATCGGTTATCTCTGTCTTAAATTTATTCAATGTTCCAGCTTGCACAGCTCTCTGAGGCAGCGAATTCCACAGATTTACAACTCCCAGAGGTTATTCACTGTGGTAGGAAGGATACTTGCTTTGGAGGCAGTTCAGAGAAGGTTCACTAGGTTGATTCTGGGGATGAGGGGTTGACTTCTGAGGAAAAGTTGAGAAGGTTGTGCCTCTACTCATTAGAATTCAGAAAAATGAGAGGTGACTTTATCAAAACGCAAAGATTATGAAGGGGCTCGACAAGGTGGATGCAGAGAGGATGTTTCCACTGATAGGGGAGACTAGAACTAGGGGGCATAATCTTAGAATAAGGAGCCACCCATTTAAAACTGAGATGAGAAGGAATTTCTTCTCTGAGGGTTGTAAATCTGTGGAATTCGCTGCCTGAGAGCTGTGGCAGCTGGGACATTGAATACATTTTAAGACAGAGATAGGCAGTTTCTTAACCGATAAGAGGTTATGGGGAGCGGTCAGGGAAGTGGATCTGGGTCCATGATCGGATCAGCTATGATCGTATTAAATGGCGGAGCAGGCTCAAGGGGCCGTATGGCCGATTCCTGCTCCTATTTCTTATGTTCTTATGTAATAGAAAATCAGAATATTTTTTTAAATGGTGAGACACTTAAATATTGGTGTTCAAAGAGAGTTAGGTGTCTTCATGTAGAGTTAGCGTGCAGGTATAGCAAGCAATTACGAAGGCAAATGACATATTGGCCTTTATTGCAATGGTGTTGGAGTACAAGAGTAAGGTCATTTTGCTACAATTGTACAGTGCTCTGGTGAGACCACACCAAGAGTACTGTGCACAGTTTTGGTGTCCTTATCTGAGAATGGATATAGTTGTCTTCGAGGCGGTGCAACGAAGGTTCACTGGATTGATTCCTGGGATAGACGGTTTTCCTATGCGAAGACAATGAGTTGAATGGGCCTATACTCTCTGGAGTTTAGAGGAATGAGGTGTTAAAATTGCAACGTTAAAATTCTGAGGGTCTTTGACAGGGTAGATGCTGAGAGGTTGTATCCCCAGGCTGGAGAGTCTAGAACTAGGGGGCATAGTCTCAGGATAAGGGATCAGCCATTTAGGACTAAGATGAGGTGAAATTTCTTAACTGAGTTTTGTGAATCTTCGGAATTCTCTATCCCAGAGGGCTCAGTCGTTGAGTACTTTCAAGGCTGAGATGGATAGAATTTTGAATACTAAGAAAATTGGGGTTATGGGGACCAAGCAGGAAAGTGAAGTTGAGGTCAATGATCGGCCATGATCTTAGTGAATGGCAGAGCAGGCTCGAGAGGCCGTATGGCCTACTCCTGCTCCTAATTCTTATGTTCTTCCTCAACTGCTAACTCCAGCTGTGGTATCGCACGTAGCCCAGGTGTCCATTCTTCTTATATAAAAAGAAAGAATGAATTGTATTTATATAGCGCCTTTTATGACCACCGGACCCCTCAAAGCGCTTTACAGCCAATGAAGTACTTTTGAAGTGTAGTCACTATTGTAATGCGGGAAACACGGCAGTCAACCTGCGCACAGCAAGCTCCCACAAATAGCAATGTGATAATGACCAGATAATCTGTTTTTGTTATGTTGATTAAGGGATAAATATTGGCCCAAGACACGGGGGATAATTCCCCTGCTCTTCTTCGGAATAGTGCCACGGGATCTTTTATGTTCACCTGAGAGAGCAGACAGGGCCTCAGTTTAACGTCTCATCCGAAAGACGGCATCTCCGACAGTGCAGCACTCCCCCAGCACTGCATCATCATCATCATAGGCAGTCCCTTGAATCGAGGATAACTCGCTTCCATGTCAAAAAGTTCACAGGTGTTTCAATGAAGGACCTAATATTCCAGGTCCCGAACTACATGTTGAAGGATGGAAGATGCCTGTGCATGGATTTTTTTTAACGTGTGGTGTCCGTTGCACACCAGCCCACCACAGGGGCTTGGCCCAGTAGCAAGGATGACCCAAGACGACTGGAGATCAGCTCTGCTGCACGGACCTAGTGCGTACACGTATCGCAGTGTGGGTTGGGCCCGTGCTTCCCCTGGCCCCAAACTCGTGCCTCCCCTGGGCCCCGATCACATCCCTCTACAGTCTCGCGCCGCTCCAGCACCCCGAACTCGCCGCTCCTGCTGTACCTGCCCACGCTCCAATCACCGACCTGGACCTTGGTGAAGTCCCTCTTCGCTGCCGTTGCTCCCCTGCTCCAGCACGTACTGCTCCCTGGAGTGGTACGCCGCTTCGCTGCTCCTTCCGCTCCCCGGCCTGCTCCGATGGTGCTCTCAGGCCGGGGGGGCCGCTCGGCCTGCGGGCCAGGCTGCCACACTGCTCCTTCTGCTCCCCAGCCTGCTCTGGAGTGTCGGCCTAGATTTTTTTTTGTGCTCAAGTCCTTGGTGTGGGACTTGAACCCGTAAAGGCGAGAGTGCTACCCACTGAACCACAGCTGACACTTATATAGCTGATAAACTGAGTGTTGGTGGGCCATTCAACTGTGAAGATACCACCAATTAGCTTTGGTCTTGTCCTTCAAAGTGTGGATTTTTTTCCCTCTCTCTTTCTCCACCCCTCCTCTTCACCCTCCCCAAAACCCTTTGGTCGAAGGGCTGCTGACCCTAGTGTGTAACACGTGCCCTAAACTGCCGTCAATTAAAATGGAACATTCTGCTCCGTATAACTCCACGCCACACCAGTGACTGCTTCCTTCACTAAAGCATGAAATGCTCACTGATCTGAAACACTGTCTGCCAAGGCAAGGGTTGGAGTGATGAAGAAAAACGCATCTGCAAGGTCAGGTAAGTCACCCTTGAGGGGCTGGGGAAATTGTGTATGTTTTCAAACTGTTTCACCTTCAATAAATAAGTTTCTTGACAAATTGCATGAATGCTTCAAGTATGTAAGCTGAACTTGAACCCTACGCTCCAGATAATTACATGTGGCTTTTCAAAAAAACTGATTGATTACAATTGTCTTTTGGTAGGAAGGAAGCATTTATACAGTGCCGTTCACAACCTCCGAACATCCCAAAGCGCTTTACAGCCAATTAAGTACTTTTTGAAGTGTAGTCGCTGTTGTAATTTGGGAAATGCGGCAGCCAATTTGAGCACAGCAAGCTCCCACAAACAGCAATGTGATAATGACCAGATCATCTGTTTTAGTTATGTTGGTTGAGGGATAAATATCAACCAGGACACCGGGGATAACTCCCCTGCTCTTCTTCAAAATAGTGCCGTGGGAACTTTTACGTCCACCTGAGAGGGCAGACGGGGCCTCGGTTTAACATCCAAAAGACGGCACCTCTGACAGTGCTGCACTCCCTCAGCATAGCACTGGAGTGTCAGCCTAGATTTTTTGTGCTCAAGTATCTGGCGTGGGTCTATGAACCCACAACCTTCTGACTCCGAGGCGAGAGTGCTGCCCCCTGAGCCACAGCTGACACTATAATAATAAATAAACCATTTATACTATTCTCTCCTTGCAGAAAAGAAGATTGCTGCTGATTCCACAGATAATGGCTCCAGCTAACGCAATGAGAGGCAACGTGGTGCCGTCAGCAGACCCCTTTTTATTTAAAAAAAAATAATTGCAAGGAATTGTGATTAAGTTTGTTTGTGTTTTGAAAAGTGTGTGTGTGCGATCGTGGAAGAAATGCTGAGCAGAATTCCATGAGGAGACAACTGTATCAATAGTTCCTATTAATCAATCACTAGCAAAGTTCCTTCAAATCCTCACGACAGCTCCTCGTAATTTCTATCATCAGCGCTGCATTAAAATAGAAATATTTTAAAAATCCTACTTTGAATTGTAGAAAAGACAGCACTGAGGGGCACCATTTGGCCCATGCACCTGTGCTAATTTTAACTCTCAAAATATCTCATCTTATGCGGTGGCCTGTTGCTGTATTTTCTTTTATAGAATCTTAATGCTTGAACCCGTGTGGTACGTTTAACACAGTGAGGGCCGAAACCGCTTAATGAGAGAGGTGGGGGAACAGGCACTAAGCATCAGTCGAGAGGTCACCCTAGGTAATGGGTGAAGATCGAATCAACAACTTGTGTTTATATAGCACCTTTAACATAGTGAAACGTCCCGAGGCGCTTCACAGGAGTATTATGAGATGAAATGTTGACACCGAGCCGCATAAGGAGATATTAGGGCAGACTTGGTCAAAGAGGTAGGTTTTAAGGAGTGTCTTAAAGGAGGAAAGGGGCGGAGAGGTTTAGGGAGTGAGTTTCAGAGCTCGGGGCCCAGGCAACTGAAGGCACAGCCACCAATGGTTGAGCGATTATAATTAGTGATGTTGAAGAGGGCAGAATTAGAGGAGCGCAGACATGGGGGGGGGGGGGGTTGTGAGGCTGAAGGAGATTAGAGGTAGGGAGGGGCGAGGTCATGGAGGGATTTGTAAACCAGGACGAGAATTTTGAAATCAAGGCGTTACTTAACCGGGAGCCAAAGTAGATCAGCAAGCACAGAGGGGTGATGGGTGAGCGGGACTTGATGCGAGTTAGGACACGGGCAGCTGGGTTTTGGATGACCTCAGGTTTACGTAGGATAGAATGTGGGAGGCCAGCCAGGAGTGCGTTGGAGTGATCAAGTCTAGCGGTAATAAAGGCAATTGGTAGCAAGATGTCTGTCTTCCCTGTTCCTTGGCCTCTTATTAATGCCACTCTCTAGCTAGCCTGGATAGCAGTGAGTGTCCTGAGGTGCCTCACTCTGTCATGGTGCTCTCCCACGGCACAGCGCAAATTGAGGACGTGTGTTTGAGATTGAACACCTGCTGCTCTCCGAGACCATACCGAGAAAGGACAGACTGTTCAACCATCTGCAAACCTATTTTTTTAATGATGCACGTGGCCATCTAAATGTGATTGAGTTTAAGATCGCAAAATCTTTTTTCTATTTCAGAGTTTACTAATCCTTGCAGGTAAGAATGTCTTCTGTTCCACTTATAAACATCTTACAAAATGTTAGTTGAAGACTTCAGGTTTGGTGTTTTTTGTATAGTCCTGAATCGATCGGATCACTCTGCTGAGTGACCGTGAGCCCACTCCTATATAGGGTGCGATTTTACACCTACTTGCTCAGCGGGAACCTGGCAGCTGGGCCGTTAAAATCGTCCTGTCCAAAAGCCACAATATCTGCAATTTTATCTTGCTCCCCTGAGCGGGCAGCAAGAAGAGGCACCCAGAGCCAACAGGGTCCTTCTTTACATGGGCATGCTGGGGCCCGATGACATCATCGAGACCCGACTGCAATTTTAACTCCGGCCTAAGTGGGGAATCCATCTGGAGTTAAAATCTGAGCCAAGAGTTTCTGAAATCAAATTTCTGTATCAGTTGTGCAGATTTTCCTGGGTTTTTTTGTTACTTAATTATCTCCTGTCCTCCTCCCCTGAAGGAGTTAACTCCTGCTGAAGCACCCTTCCATCCAGGGTCGCCATTCTTCACACACGAATCTACATTGCGTGAGAGGTTATTTGACTATGGAAGGCATCACCACTGAGCCTGATCCTGACGGCCACCCACGTACATATGCATCCCAGCATGGGTCACTGGGCAGTGATCAGGAGCCTTTGCTGATTTATTTCCCCCCTCTCCAGAAACAGAATTTCACCTTTACTGAGATTCTGTAAACCCGAGGTCCTGGTTTTAGGGCTCGGCAGCCCCTTTTTATACATTTGGGGCAAGACCAGTGTTTTATTTTCATGCAGAAGCGTCCTTGAAATGCCAGTTTAAAAATGGCAGGATCCTCTGTACTGAAAAAGGAATTCAGTCAGAATAAATCAACGTTCTTGCTGAAGATTTCCTTTTCCCATTGATCTTCTGAAGTGCTTATTGTTGTTGGAAGTACAGTGCTGCTCAGGACTGATGCAAGACAGAAATCTAGCACGCAGGTACAGCAAGCAATAAGGAAGGCAAATGGCATGTTGTCCTTTTATTGCAAGGACTTTTTGCTACAATTGTACAGGGGCTTGATGAGGCCAGACCTGGAGTATTGTGCACTGTTTTAGTCTCCTGATCTAAAGAAGGATATACTTGCCATGGAGGATGTGCAACAAAGGTTCATTAGATTGATCCCTGGGGTGTCCTATGATGAGAGATTGTGTAGAATGGGCCAATACTCTCTGGCATTTAGAAGAATGAGAGGTGATCTGGGGGTCCTTGTGCATGAATCCCAAAAAGTTAGTTTGCAGGTGCAGCAGGTAATCAGGAAGGCGAATGGAATGTTGGCCTTCATTGCGAGAGGGATGGAGTACAAAAGCAGGGAGGTCCTGCTGCAACTGTATAGGGTATTGGTAAGGCCGCACCTGGAGTACTGCGTGCAGTTTTGGTCACCTTACTTAAGGAAGGATATACTGGCTTTGGAGGGGGTACAGAGACTATTCACTCGGCTGATTCCGGAGATAAGATTACGGCTGACTTGAGGGTATGATGATAGATTGAGTAGACTGGGTCTTTACTCGTTGGAGTTCAGAAGGATGAGGGGTGATCTTATAGAAACATGAAAGGGATAGACAAGATAGAGGCAGAGAGGTTGTTTCCACTGCTAGGGGAGACTAGAACTAGGGGGCACAGCCTCAAAATACGGGGGAGCCAATTTAAAACCGAGTTTTTCAGAAGAAAAGGAATTTCTTCTCCCAGAGGGTTGTGAATCTGTGGAATTCTCTGCCCAAGGAAGCAGTTGAGGCGAGCTCATTGAATGTATTCAAATCACAGATAGATAGATTTTTAACCAATAAGGGAATTAAGGGTTACGGGGAGCGGGCGGGTAAGTGGAGCTGAGTCCACGGCCAGATCAGCCATGATCTTGTTGAATGGCGGAGCAGGCTCGAGGGGCTAGATGGCCTACTCCTGTTCCTAATTCTTATGTTCTTATGATCTCATTGAAACATGCAAGATTGTGAGGGGGATTGACAGGGTAGATGCAGGGAGGATGTTTTCCCCAGGCTGGAGTGTCTAGAACCAGGGGACACCGTCTCGGGATAAGGGGTCGGCCGTTTAATACAGAGATGAGGAGGAATTTCTTCACTCGGAGGGCTGTGAATCTTTGGAATTCTCTGCCTCAGAGGCCTGTGGATGCAGAGGGCTAGAATGTCTATTCTGCCTGCCAGATTACCGCCCAGTTACCGCCCGTAGTAGTCGCAAATATCGCCAGCGGTAATTTCGGCCAACGATTGCCGCCGGCATTGCTTCCACATCGCCAGCCCACGTTACCCGCACAAAAAATGAAGAAAATACCCCTCCTGCGCTAAATTCCCTAATTATGTTGTTTTCACCCCTCGCTATCGCTGAGGATAAGCATCGCCCCTTTGTTAGGTACTTACCGTGCCTTGTCCCAGCATTATATGCCTACATTTTGGATGTTTTTATCGGGGGGGTGTGGTGGGGGGGGGGGGTGGGGGTTGGTGGGGTGGGGTGATGGGGTGGGGGGGTGTGGGATGGGGGGGTTGGGGGGTTTGGGGTTGGGGGGGACGGGTGGGGTGATGTGGGGGGTTGGGGGTGGGTGGGGGTTCGGTGGGGGAGGGGTGTAAAGTTGCCAGCAGGCTGTAATTTATTTTTTGGTGATTTTTGAGTGATTTCTGGACGAGTTATTAAGGGATTTTGAATATATTGTGGATAATTAACTTTAATTCTTTTGTGGACATCTGAACACGCTTTTGTGTTTTAAAAGCAATGGGGCCTGTAGTTTCACAGCCGATATTGCTGGCCTTACTGTTATATATGTAAACCTGTAAACACCTTGTTTAACCACCAGAGGGCTCATCCCCTGGAGTCCCAGGGGATCATAAGAACATAATATAAGAGCATAAGAATTAGGAACAGGAGTAGGCCATCTAGCCCCTCGAGCCTGCTCCGCCATTCAACAAGATCATGGCTGATCTGGCCGTGGACTCAGCTCCACTTACCCGCCCGCAATCCCTTGGGAGCACCTGTACTTAAGGAGGCCTCACAGGCTGGAGAGGCACTCTGAGATCTGTAATAAAAGACTAACTTTGAGCTCACAGTATCTGGTCAGACTCTTCATTCATACACTACACTTACAATGACTGTTACTCAGAAGTGAGTGAGACACCGTACAAGAATGGTTTAGTTGAATAATTTTTTTTTAATAAAAGTTGTAATTTGAATTAACTTTAACAATGTAATAAAATAATAACTAATTGTTCTGCATGAAAATTTTACAAAACAAAACATTATCAACAATGCAACACTCAAACCACCCCTGCACCCTCCCACGATTCTACCTGCAGTCACCTTTTCCGTCGCCTTTCCTCCCCAATCCCCCCCTAACCCCTGGCCCTGATCCCCCCCCCGCCCTCCTCCCACTATCAATACCCCTGCCCACGTCGGGACCAACACCTCGAGCGTGACTGCTGGGGGGGGGGGGGGGGGGGGGTGGGGGAGAGCGACAATGGCAGCACCACAGGGTTCTGGTGAAACTGGGGGTGCTAAGGCCCCATCTTCAAAGTCGGCAGAAAGTACTTCCTCCTGACGATCAGGTGCTGTCACCATTAGTGGTATGGCACCTTGGGCAGTGCCATATCCCACGACCGCCGATTACCGCTTGGCATTGCTATTGGCGGTCTGGGTATTCTCCATCACCACCGCAATCAGCTCCGCCACGTCTTCCGATTGACGGGCTGCTAAAGCCGCGATGTTTGCGGACAACCCAGCGATGGGCTGGAGAAACACTCGACTCAAGTCGATGCTCATCCTGGACAGTCCCACGATGTCCAGGCTCGCATCTGCCTGTTGCGCAGTGTTCCCAACTTGCTGGATCAGCCGCTGTGCCGTTGTGCGCCATTGCGTGCCGCTTGGTCCCGCTTCCTCAGCCGGAATCCAGGAAAGTTGGATTCTGACCAGGAACCGGTGGCCGCAGGCAGAAAGGACCCTTCAAGTCCCACCACCCCTCCCTCCTCCTCCACTACCACAGTCACAAAGTTTTGAGGAGTGTTCTCCTCCTGCTCCTCAATCATTTCTTCCACCACCGTCTCTTCCAGCCTCATTCCCTCCAATAACTCCTCTCTGGGAGGGGCAGGCCGCTCCTCCTATGTAACTGTAAACACATAACATTAATGGTTGGCGACAAGGGAAGGGAGGGGGCAGAGGTAACATGAGAGCAATTCACTTTGCACAGGCTTATGTGGAGAACAAAGATATCTTACAGAGAATCATTACATGAAACTATTATAAGCAAAGTGAGCAGAAACTACACGACATAACAGAACTCTAGTCCCAAACAGTATGTTGCTTTCCAAGTGGCAGAGTATGATCAACCAAAAATTCATGTCAGAACTAACTGCATTTCGTGTTCACATCATTACATTACATTACATTATATTGACATAATATTGAATTACATGACCGCAGTACAGCCCAGGGATGATGCAGACTTGCCCTCCACGATAACCGGTTTGGCATCAACACACGTGGCAGTGCGATCATACGCTTCCGTCAGGGCTGCAGCGCGTTCCTCGAGGTCCATCAGAGGAATAGTCTCGACGAACCACTGCCCATTTTACGGAGCTCGCCCTATTGGCGGCTAATTTTTTCTGCAAAGGTGACAAATGTGTGTAAATTAATTTCACAGCTACTATTATGGAACACACACACACGGTAGACATCCCCAATTAACTGCCCTCAGTCCTTTCATCAACGAGTGCACCATTTAAATTCTGTTAGCACACAAGTGTTGCATGATGAACGTGTGAAAATACAGAGGACTAACACAATGTGATCGATGATGGGAAATAAAAAATGTCACCAAGCTTTACAACATAATAAATCGTGTCCCTACTTAAGAGTAAATCGTCAATGTATGATAAAAGTTAATACTCTCGCCAACCCAACGATGTCATTCCACCGTTTGCGGCACTGGTTCACGGACATGACGGACGACACCGCCTCAGCGATCTCTTGCTATATCCTCTGGTACACGTTTAGTGCATGTTTTCCTCGCCCACCCCGTGTTAATTGCTCCCAGCAAGCCTCCACTTCGTGTACCGATTCCTGGACTTCACAGAAACGAACGGCCCACCTACCTCCCTCTCCACTCCCATAGCTTGTTTTTGCATCATATTTATACTGATATTTATATTTATTATCATTATTATTTTTTATGTGGTAGTGTTTATTCTGAATTATGAATGAAAATAATGCTTCAAATCGTTTTAGAAATAGATCTATCTATCTATCTATCTATCTATCTATCTATCTATCTATCTATCTATCTATCTATCTATCTATCTATCTATCTATCTATCTATCTATCTATCTATCTATCTATCTATCTATCTATCTATCTATCTTTCATTCAACACAATCGATCTCCACCTCAGCACTCACCAACTCTCCAACCCTCTCTCTCCTCTGCAGATGCGCAGGGTCACCTTTGACCTCGAAATCGCGGGAGAATGCATGCACATGCACAGAGACCAAAAAAACGTTCGTTTCTCGGGGGCTTTCCTTTATAAAGGTGACCAGATTGGTGACTTCCAGGGATTTCGCTCCGGCCTGCTACCCCTGTACACCGCCACCCCCGAGAATCGTGTAGCAAAAGCAGCGGTATTCCGGTGGTTCAATAGATCGGAATACCGCTGACAATCGGATTGGAAATTCTAGCCCTTTGAGTATATTCAAGGCTGAGATCGATAGGTTTTTGGACTCTGGGGGAATCGAGGGATATGGGGATCGGGTGGGAAAGTGGAGTTGAGGTAGAAGATCAGCCGTGATCTCATTGAATGGCGGAGTAGGCTCGAGGGACCACGTGGTCTACTCCTGCTCCTATTTCTTATGTTTGTTATGTTCTTATGGGAAGGGTTTGAGTGGAGTCGGGCTATAATTTTACTGTATTTACAGCTGCCTCTTTTCCAGTTGTCCCCAAGCCGGCCATTACAACTTGCAGAGAATAAAATTCTTCCTACGTCCCATTTGTCACACAGCTTTACTGTTCTGGTTTAATAACGCTTTTGTGACCTGGATAACACTGAAATGTGAGGCCCGCTGCTATAGCTTTCAACGGGCGAAACTAACACGACTATCTTGTACTGTGATGCGAGTCACACGGGTATGTCCGCCATTTCTGTCCTGTTAGAAACAGCCAAAAGGCGGTCCATCTCCTTCGATAAACTGTGAGTAAGGCCCTCGGATATTTGGTTGTGTTTAAACATGAATGAAAAGTCCTCGAGTTTGATTTTCTTTTTAAAATTATCAAATGAATATACAGAACAACTATTTTGCATTAGTCCACATTTTACAGAATGCTGTTTGGGAGGGAAGAAAAGTGAAATACCAACAAACTACAAGAAAATAGTCATGGCATAGAAATTTCAGGCAAGTATCGAAGGGTTCTGAACAACAGCCTTAAAACTTATATTTTGTTTCTCTTATTATTACTTTACTTTCTTCCCTTGATATTACTTTTGGACTCTAGGGAAATCAGGAGATTTGGGGATAGTGCGGGAAAGGTAGAGTTGAGGTAGAAGATCAGCCATAATCTCATTGAATGGCGGAGCAGGCTCGAGGGGCCGATTGGCCTACTCCTGCTGTTATTTCTTCTGTTCCCTACCTATCCTTCCAAAAATAGTCCGCTCCTCCAGCTCATTTGAAATAAAGCTACTTTTCTGGTGTAAATATATCATTGTTTTTCTCATTACAGCACAGGGACATTTATACTTTGCAATTTCTTTTATTTTTGAAAGCAAGCTTCAAATGAACGTGGTGAATGATGTGCAGCCAGGAAGGCCTTGAGCAGGAGGGCTGGCAGTGCTGCTGGAAATGTTATGAAGCATTTTACTGCCATATCACCCTCACAGCCCCATCTCCCTCTGTTCTGCCTCAGCAGCTTGTGTTATCTAGCGCTGCTCTGTCCTTCTACAATGTGATTAGGGGTATTAGTATCACACAAGTAGCAGTTTCAAAAGTCCATGAGTAGTACTTAAGCAAGATAATGGTCCAACCAATTATGCCATGTCTGTTAGCTGGTCTCCGAGTTATTCCGAGGAATTAAGATGTTCTGCAGATTAATCCTGATATAGAGTTTTGCACAAACCTTAACCTATCTCTTTAAGATGCTTACTCCCTTTCATATTTCTAGCGGGATCTGTTACTATTCATGTTTTTTTCCTTTTATTCCGGTGCCAGCCTTAAATAATCTGAGATGTACGAGCTTAGCAATTCTAAACCAACCAAAATCCCTTCCGTTTATTCCAGCTGATTTTCCGCTCCGTATTTTAGGAGCCATTGCCACACACTCCTCTCCCTCCCCCACCTCGTGCACACGGCCTTAAAGAATGAATTTCATGAGGAGTAAACCTCCTGAGAATTCTCCACCCCCCAGTGGGCTGTGGAGGCTCGGGGCTAGACGTTCCCCTTCATTTTTGGCAGTTTTCTCAGTGGTACGGCTGTTTTTTGATGAAAACCTGCCTGGCGAAAGTTTCCTCTATTTTTTTTTTAAGAGTTCCTTTAATTGAGCCATGATCTTATTGAATGGCGGAACAGGCTCGAGGGGCCGAATGGCCGACTCCTGCTCCTTTTTCTGTCATGTATGTACTTTAGGGATCATTAGCCACTAGATGGCGTCACTTTTGGAGGCCATTGGGCTGCACGCACATGTGCGCAGCCCAAGTATAAAAGGCCAGCCATTTTGTATATTAGTCACTTTGGGCCTTAATAAAGCAGAGCCAAGGTCATATCTCTTGGAGTTAAACAGTATTCAGTCTAACAGTTATTGCATACACAACAATTTCTTATGTTCTTATGTTCATTGGAACTACCCAAGAACCTTTCCTTTATCGCAACCCCCTCGAAACCGATTTGAAGTACAGAAACATCCAAATAACTGAAGAAACGGGAGCTGAAACTTTAGAATACTTTTATAACTTAACCGCTACAGAATTATGATTTATAACATTTGTTTTTGCCTCAGGTTGCTGTTTGTGGGAGCTTGCTGCCGTGTCTCCTACATGACAACAGTGACTGCACTCCAAAAGTACGTAATTGGCTGCAAAACGCTTTGAGACGTCCGGTGGTCGTGAAAGGCGCTAGATAAATTCAAGTCTTTCTTTCTCCTATCTGAGATGTTTGTAGAGAACAATTGTGCATCAATCTTCAGTGTCGCTTATAAACATTCTTTTGCTATTCAGAGGGTAATGATCAGAGGGTAATGATCAGGGTATTCACTGCTGATCTGGGGGAAGAAGTGGAGTAAAAATTGCAACATATACAGCCAGAAACAGATCAGACAAAAGGCTGAAAATAAGATTTCAGTTGTTGCTCATCATCATAGGCAGCCCCTCGGAATCGAGGAAGACTTGCTTCCACTCTAAAAACGAGTTCTTAGGTGGCTGTACAGTCCAATACGGGAACAACAGACCCTGTCACAGGTGGGACAGATCGTCGTTGAGGCAAGGGGTGGGTGGGACTGGTTTGTCGTATGCTCTTTGACCTCTTCACGCTCTTGGCGTTGAGATTCGAAGAGTTCAACAGCCTCCCGGATGCACTTTCTCCACCCTCGGGTGGTCTTCGGCCAGGGACTCCCAGGTGTTAGTGGTGATGTTACACTTTACCAGGGAGGCTTTGAGGGTGTCCCTGTAACGTTTCCTCTGCCCACCTTTGGCTCGTTTGCCGTGAAGGAGTTCCGAGTAGAGCGCTTGCTTTGGGAGTCTCGTGTCGGGCATGCGGACTATGTGGCCTGCCCAGCGGAGCTGGTCGAGTGTGGTCAGTGCTTCGATGCTGGGGATGCCTGGTCAAGGACACTAACATTGGTGTGGCTGTCCTCCCAGGGGATTTGCTCTGAGACTTGTTGTGTATTGCAGAATGTCACTTAGTGTGCACCAGTCCTGACTCTTCATTCGCACTGCTGTGCGACATGATTTGAGTGCCGCCTTTAACTGACGCAGTTACCAGCCCTCCTTTTTTTGAGCGGGCTGCCTGTGTTTTCTAATATAGAAACGTACAGCACAGAAGGAGGCCATTTGGCCCGTTGTTCCTGTGCCCGCTCTTTGAAAGAGCACTTGTGCTTGGTCCCACACTGTCATGTATGTAGACCATGAATACTAACAGTATAGTCACACAAGGTGTGCCACCAGAGGGCACTGCGGTGGGAGACCTGAGGGTCAACTGCATAGGTGTGCGGGGCCCAGTATAAAAGGCTGCCCACCATGCTTGTGCCTCACTCTGAGCCAGAAAGCCTTTGCGAGGCTACGGAACGATCAAGCTGAACGACCCAAGCTGGTCCCGGTTCAGGCAAAGCTGCGCACCTACACCAAGGAACCGATATCAGTTGTTGGTAGTGCAGATGTAAGCGTGTCCCATGATGGCGCGGTGCACAATTTACTATTGTGGATTGTTTTCGGTGATGGACCAATGCTACTTGGAAGAAGATGGACGGGGAAGATTCATTGGAACTGGGAAGACTTCATCTCTCCAGCGATCGACATCCCCCATGCTCAGAGGCAGAGTAAGCCCCCACCTTCGGTTGGACCAGCCAGGATCCCAAACTAGAGAGTGCTCACAACGGTGCCCTCAAGGAAAGCGAGTCAGCAGTCCCCTGCGAACTGCTAGACAAGACGAGGCAACCCCACCGTCGCTTAGACAAAACGTTCACTCACTCAGACCGCCTCCCAGGGAGCAGCAGCGACACTGCGCAAACGAAAAGGACAGGGAGGTCACAGACACATCAGCTGTCTTTGGGCCTGCCCGACACTAGGAGTAACGGCAAGAGCCCTGAGCTCCGTCAACTCGAGCAAAATGAGCTCACCTCGCCCATAATCCCAACAGCATGGAGCGCTGCACCACCACCAGACGACCCAGATCTCATCCGGCCGTGCTGGAACTAGACTGTCCTTGTGTACCTGTACTGATATACCTGTACTGATCATGTAAATGTACCACACAAAAAGAAACGCAACTGTAATCCACCCAACAAATGTACCAAGATGTAAACGTAAAACCCATGTGATGAACTTGAATGCAACTTGCGTGTAACGGCCATTAGCATGATCTCTGTGTTGGGGGGGAGAATGGAGTAGTCATGGACTCACAACCAGAAACCACGGGGACCTCCACTGGCAACAAATCTCACCATCAATCCACCCAAGCTAGAAGTGACCCTCCAATGGTCAACCAGGAAGAGCAAAGCCCAGGTCACCGTCAATGTACGAGTCAATTTGCATTAAAGACTTGGGGGTGGGGGGAAGTGATGTCATGCATGTCGACTATGTATACAAACTGTATAGTCACATAAGGTGTGCCACCAGAGGGCACTGCAGTGGGAGACCTGAGAGACACCTGCTTAGGTGTGCAGGGCCCAGTATAAAAGGCTGCCCACCGTGCTTTTGCCTCACTCTGGAGTTACAATAAATGGGACTAAGGTCACAACAGCTCAAGTATAATACTCGACCTCGTGGTGTCATTCATAAGAGTATTAAAGACATAACACACACCCTTGCTATTTTCCCCGTAAGTTCCTCAAATCGCTCTGCAACTTCCTTTGAAAATTATTTATGGAATCCACTTCCACCACGTTTTCAGGTAGAGCGTTCCAGATCCCAACAGCTCTCTGAGTAGAAAGATTTCTCCTCATTTTGCCTCTAGCTCTTTTGCCGATGATTTTCAATCTATGACCTCTGGTTATTAACCCACTCGCCAGAGGGAGTAGTTTTTCTCTCTCTGTTGTATCAAAACCTCTAAACATCTGAAAACCCCTGAGGCCAACTTCTAACCTTCTCTGTTCCAAGGAAGATGGAAACATTATTTGTTTATAGTTTTCACTGAGCTTTCGTGAGCAGCAAAGTTAGAATTCAGGCCGTGATTCACTTTCCCTCCTTCCCCTGCTCATTACATAGTTTTGAACTTTTTTTTGGAAGGGAGGGAGAGAAAAATCCCAAGAATAGATAAATCTCGAATCTCAACCATGATGTGCAAAAACCAATACTTCACAGTAAAACAAGCTTGAGTTGTTGGAAGCAATCTATAATCATTTGCCTGGATAAGTACAGCAGCCATGTAAATGATGTACCACATGTATGAATGACTTACACTTTCTGCAGTACTGCGTACAGTTTTGGTCTGCGTATTTAAGAAAGGATATACTTGCATTGGAGGCTGTTCAGAGAAGGTTCACTAGGTTGATTCCCAGGTTGAGGGGGTTGACTTATGAGTATAGGTTGAATAGGTTGGGCCTCCACTCATTGTAGTTCAGAAGAATGAGAGGTGATCTTATTGAAACATAAGATAATGAGGGGGCTTGACAAGGTGGATGCAGAGAGGATATTTCCACTCATGGGGAAACTAAAACTAGGGAACTCGGGGACAGATGAGGAGGAATTTCTTCTCTGAGGGTTGTAAATCTATGGAATTCTCTGCCCCAGAGAGATGTGGAGGCTGAGTAATTGAATATATTTAAGGCGGAGAGAGACAGATTTTTGAGCGATAAGGAAGTAAAGAGTTATGGGGAGCGGGCGGGGAAGTGGAGCTGAGTCCATGATCAAATCAGCCATGATCTTATTGAATGGCGGAGCAGGCTCGAGGGGCCAAATGACCTACTCATGCTCCTATTTCTTATGTTCTTTTGATTGATATCTACCAGCACATACATGTCAGCTTTTACACAGTGTGTATTGTACATCAGTCTTTTCACTTACCACTCCGGTTCAGCAGTTCAGCCCTCCACCATCGGTGCCCAATGGTTGCAGTGTGTACCATCTACAAGATACACTGCAGCAACTCGCCAAGGCTTCTTCAGTAGCACCTCCCAAACCCCCCTTCCTCTCCCACCGAGAAGACAAGGGCAGCAGGCACACGGGAACACCATCACCTCCAAGTCACACACCAGCCCGACTCGGAAATATATTGGCCGTTCCTTCACCATCGTTGAATCAAAATCCTGGAACTCCCTCGCTAACAGCACTGTGGCAGTACCTTCACCACACGGGACTGCAGCGGTTCAAGAAGGTGGCTCACCACCACCTTCTCAAGGGGCAGTTTGGGACGGGCAATAAATGCTGGCCATTAACGTGGAAAAATCAAGTTCGCACACATGACTGCCTTTCTCCTTGAAAACAAAAATTTAATTTTAAACAAATCAGCACAAAACTTTTTTCATTTTGAAATGAGAGGAGAGAGGTCCCTTTGAATAGAGTGGGAGAACAGCAAGGTATTATCGGGTGTTCTGATGGCTTAGTCGGTGAATGTTTCATATGGTGTGTTTAAAGATCTGAACGGCCCAGTAGGGTCTATGGTTTGACCCCTGCTCTGTTGAGTTGGTGCTGATTGTAGTCGGGGTAATATGGTTGACCTCTGCACTTCCTAGTTAGGGAGGGAAAAACATTGACCAGAGTTAAAGAAAGAAAGACTTGCATTTATATAGCGCCTTTCATGACCACCGGACGTCTCAAAGCACTTTATAGCCAGTGAAGCACTTTTGGAGTGTAGTCACTGTTGTAATGTAGGAAACCCAGCAGCCAATTTGCACACCGCAAGCCCCCACTGATAAATCCTTACTACACAGTATAAATGCACACGAGGCCCATGCTTGAGAGAAGGTCAGTCTGTGACCTGTCCTTTATTCCTTAGCACTCAAAGTGATGAAGGTGGGTGGAGCTTCCCCTTTTGTACCTGAAGGCCCAGGTTAGGAGTGTCTCCCACCTAGTGGTCAGTGTTCTCACAGTGTACAACTTGGGTCAGATTATACATGGGTTACAATGCTGGTTGAATACATGACACCCACAAATAGCAATATGATAACGGCCAGATCATGTGTTTTAGTGATGTTGGAAGAGGGATAAATATTGGCCCAGGACACCTCCCCTGCTCTCCTTCGAAATGGTGCCATGGGAACTTTTATGTCCACCCGAGAGAGCAGACGGGCCTCGGTTTAATCCGCAAGACAGCATCTCCGACAGTGCAGCACTCCCTCAGTACTGCACTGGGAGTGTCAGCCTAGATTTTGTACTCAAGTCTCTGGAGTGGGACTTGAACCCACAACCTTCTGACTCTGAGGCGAGTGTGCTACCCACTGAACCACGACTGCCACGATAAACATTTGGACAGGAACGGGGTCAGGCTCGCCAGCGTCGCCTCCCACGACTGAATATCCCAGTCGCATTCACTGTCCAGCCTCCCGCGTGTCATACAAGGACGCAGGAGAGGCGGGTGAGAAAATTTGTGAGAGATGAGCTCAAGATCTGTAAACTAGGATTTGATTTACAAACAAATCAAATGTGTGAATTCGTACGCATTACCTTTCTTAAGTATGTACTTATTTGAAACAAGAGTGACTGTCTCAAAGGCTTTGAAGAGAAAAAATACAGATATAATAATCATCTGGTAAACTATTCTAAATCTTAAGATATTTTTTTCTTCCTCATATGGCTTGTATACATAAAATAAGACTTAACAATTACAGATTACACATTACAGATATATACCACTGAGCACGAGGATCTTGACACAATACATATACAGATTGGTTATGTAGTTCCAAAAAGACATTCACTTGGATTGGGGCAAAAATGAAGGTACAAAATATTCTTGTAATTATAATTAATATGAATGATATCAGTTAAAAATAATTCACCTTTCCATGTGGTGTTGGAAGATAAGAATGAGAGGGGATCTCATCGAAACGTTTAAAATTCTGACGGGTTTAGACAGGTTAGATGCAGGAAGAATGTTCCCAATGTTGGGGAAGTCCAGAACCAGGGGTCACAGTCTAAGGATAAGGGGTAAGCCATTTAGGACCGAGATGAGGAAAAACTTCTTCACCCAGAGAGTGGTGAACCTGTGGAATTCTCTACCACAGGCAGTTGTTGAGGCCAATTCACTAAATATATTCAAAAAGGAGTTAGATGTAGTCCTTACTACTAGGGGGATCAAGGGGTATGGCAAGAAAGCAGGAATGGGGTACTGAAGTTGCATGTTCAGCCATGAATTCATTGAATGGCGGTGCAGGCTAGAAGGGCCGAATGGCCTACTCCTGTACCTATTTTCTATGTTTCTATACTGTTCTACACACCCACAATCTTAATAAACCGCTATGAATTTGTGATTTGTCGATATTGCTTCGATTTTATTTCTAAAGAAACCATGGGTTAGTAAGACATTTTTCCTCCTATCTATTCCCACTATACAAACTGTGGGGCAAGAATTATACGGTGTTATTGAGGTGAAGCTCAGCAGAAGAGACGTGAACACAACTTGTAGAGAATAATGGATCCTTGGAATAAACTGCACAGAGTGGCAATTGAGACTGCTAACATAAACATTAAGAGGGAGTTGAACAGGCATTTGGTGAGAAAATCAATTGAACGATTAAGTAGTGAACCATGTATTCTGTTTCTGAAATATGGAGTCAGCCAGATAGATTGATGTAGGGGGAGAAATTCGGCTGTTTAGCACCACTATTAGCACCAGACAGGGGTGCTAACGGGGCGCTAAATGCCTCCTGCCTGCGCACCGCTCTGTCGATGCTTGCCGCGAGCTTCAGTGAAAGTTTAGCGGCGGCGGTGACAGTTTGCGTTGCGTCGCTAGCCCCGCCCACTTGGTGATGTCAACGAGTGTGCAACACCCCTGTAGCCCCGCGTTTGCAAAATTGAGTCTTTGGCCTGCCACAGTGCCTGCCAGCTGATGGTTGCCGGAACCCCATGGAATCTTACGCAGCAAGATCGTAGAGAGAGGATGGAAGACATGGTGAAAATCATGGGATGTGGAGCAGTATTCTAAATCTCTCATTGGGACTGATGTAATTCAGTCTCCATTTTAAAGTCATAAGAGGTGAAATTCGGTCGCGCCTCTGTTGGGGCGTTAATCCAGGCGGAGCGGTACTTTTAGCGCCTTGAAAACGTTTGCGCCTCCTGCCCAGAAATTCATCAGAATCGGTCGAAGCACTGATAGGGGCTATAAATCATATAATAAGGGCCATTGCACACCAGAGCTGGGGTGGGGGGGGGCGGAGCGGGGGACGATAACAAAAGTTCGGTCGGTACATATTACGGGCCCATTGCGTATGCGCAGAACTCCGAATCTGATCCCGAGTCTTAAAGGCGCGGCATAGTAATGCACCCATTAAAGTTTTCAAAATCACTTGTTTCCAACCTGCGCTGTTATGTCTGCCGCGGCAAACGCGGAGGCTCGCGCACCGTGCTGTGTGTAACCGTTGCACTGACTGTGACTCTCCGAGGGAAGCGCTTCCTCATCCCTTTAAGTAGCCGCCAGTTAACGACTCTGCAAGCCTGTACCCACTGTTTTACCAGAAGTTGTTATTAGCGGACGCACCGAATTTACCGACTGGGGCGCAAGCATGGGCGTTGCACCAGGAATACGTCATGATCGGAGCGATCATCAGCAGCCGGGCGCTAATGGTTTGCACCCCCAGTGAGCCGCTAATGAATTTTACGTCAGCGCTAAAAGCTGTGCGCTTGGTCACTAAGCTCCAACACTCACATTAATGCCCTCTCTAGCCGTTAACTGAGGCGTTGAACAACTGAAAATTCAAACCATTCATCCTTAGAGAAAACCTAGCAATTTGGAAAGCAGAAAAGTAAGCTGGTTGCAATGTTGGGAGTTCAACTGCAGTGCAGACTACATAGCTGGGAGATGCAAAACTAAGATGCTGCAGTGCCACTATTGGCATGAGGATGTAATTACAGAGTGACATGTTGACATAGACAGTTCCCATTACAAATATGGATATGTGAATTTAAAATGAGAGAAATTGATGAGAAATGCGTGCAGGTGTAAGCTGTTTAAGATAGATGTGTACTTAGTAAAAATTAATGGCTTTCGGAGGACATGGAGTTTCATTGACGCCTACAGTACTGTAAGGAGCATGCATTTGTTATGCATCTGAAACATAACCATTTGTTTCACAGAACTAAGGCAAAGGAGACTATCAAGGGAAAGGCTGTTGGGTGTGAATTAATTTCATGACCCGTCAATGTTTTGCATTGTGATTGTGATGTTACAGAGTCACTTTAGCCTTTGGGTTTTTTGTTAAAATACATCCTCTTTTATATTATCATCATCATAGGCGGTCCCTCGAGCGAGGATTACTTGCTTCCACGTGAGTTCACAGATGTTTCAATGAAAGACCCGATGTTCCAGTCCTTGAACTCCAGTTGAAGGGGTGGAAGATGCCTGTGCGTGGATTTTTTTAACATATGGTGACCGTTGCACATCAGCCACCACACGGGCTTGACAGAGCTAGGTCTTTATCCAGTGGCAAGGGTTAACCAGGATGACTGGAGACCTGCTCTGCTGCACGGATCTAGTGCACACACATATGCATACTTGTATTTAGGTAGGTTTTAAGGAGCATCTTGAAGGAGGGAAGAGAGGTAGTGAGGCAGAGAGGTTTAGGTAGGATACGCTCTCTTGATTAACCTAATTTTCGTTAACTATTACATAAAATTTACAACACTGAAACAGGCTAATTGGCCCAACAGGTCCATGCCAGCGTCATGCTCCACATGAACCGCATCACACGATCAGCATATCCTTATAATCTCCTTCACGTACGTGTCGAGATTCCCCTTAAATATAAAAAAGATTTTTTTTTAGAAAGGCCTTTTCTGAGTGAGCTGATGTGGCCCTAAGGCGCCATGTAACTGCACTACAGTTGAACTCGGGGGTAGAAAACTAACACTAGGTTCCAGCTCCTGATCACTGGATAGTGACCCCAGCTGATGCGTGCATGTGTGCAGATCTCAAATGAGGTTGGTCTTGAACTTGGCCGAGATGATAGGGTTGATTAGCATTCCAACTTTCATAGTCCAACCTCACATGAAGAATGGGGAGTTGGCCAAGTGCCACGGAATGCCCAGCACACGTGGAACCACTGTCATGTATCTCACATTACTGTATATAACTGTATCTTACCATGCAAGACATGACTGTAACTGGATATGACCTGTAACAATAAACATACCTTACCACCAGGGGTGCACTTGCAGGAGACACTCCATACCTGTCCCACTGAGGTATATAAAGGGAGGTCTCTGGCAAGTGCAGCACTGGAGAGCTGGAATTAAAGGTGCAGGTCCTGAGTGACCTTGACTTCAGCATGTGCCTCGTGTAAGTCAGTACATTAGAGTCAGGACTTAACAACCACACTCAACCAATATCATCGCCTTCAAGAAAATCAGAGAGGCAAGAATTGGCGATGTGATGTTAAATTAGAGAACTACATAGCAACAATGTACACTCAAAACCTTGTTTTATTTCTAGTGCAGGAATGCTCCTGTGATTTCTAAAGTGTTTAGTCTGACCTTTTACCTGCTCACAAAACCTTCCTCCAACCCACGATAATTGCATGGGCCAGCAAGTGGAAAGTACTATTCCTGAGTTGAGGGGGATTGTCCTCTGAGGAGAGATTGAGAAGGCTAGACCTATATTCCCTCGAGTTTAGAAGAATGAGAGGTGATCTCATTGACACATGCAAAATTGTTATGGGGCTTGACAAGGTAGATGCAGGGAGGAAGTTTCCTCTGGCTGCGGAGTCTAGAACCAGGGATCACAGTCTCAGGATAAAGGGTCAGCCATTTAGGAGAAATTTCTTCACTCAGAGGGTGGTGAATCTTTGGAATTCTCTACCCCAAAAGGGCTGTGGATGCTCAGTTGTTGAGTATATTTAAGACAAAGATCGATAGATTTTTGGATATTAAGGGTGTCGAGGGATATGGGGATAGTGCAGGAAGGTGGAGTTGAGGTTGAAGATCAGCCGTGATTGAATGGTGGAGCAGGCTCGAGGGGCCAAATGGCCTACGCCTGCTCCTACTTTTTATGTTCTTATTGAAGGGTAGTTTCTCGTGTGGTAACAGTGGGGGCAGGCAGCGCGTTCCCATTAGCTTGTCTTCTCTACTCCAAAGGGATCAATGTTTTTTTTATCTCATAAATACTTTACAATGCTCATCCACAGACATTTGAAGGAGTGGCAGCAAAGCTCAGTTTTAAGAACTGGAGTAGGCCATTCAGCCCCTCGAGCCTGTTCCATCAACTAGATCCATTTACCCATCTTTGCTCCATAACCTTTGATATACTGACCTAACAAAAAATTGATAATTCTCAGTGTTGAACATTTCAATTGATCCAGCATCCACAGCCTTTTAGGGGAAGCGAGTTACACATTTCCATTGCCATCTGTATGAAGAAATGCTGACATAACCACAGTGTAACAGCTCTACAAGCTACTGTAGCAATCAGGTGTTTTCAGCAATGTAGGTAGGAAACTTTGTAAATGCAGCATTTAAATAAAATTACCAAAATGAGGGAGGTATGTTGTAGGTAGGTGTCATTGCTGTTGGTACCTTTAGGCTGCAGTAATACTGTGCTTTGGTCCGAGACCAGTAACT
The DNA here is from genome assembly GCF_044704955.1 of Pristiophorus japonicus. NCBI lineage: Eukaryota > Metazoa > Chordata > Chondrichthyes > Pristiophoridae > Pristiophorus > Pristiophorus japonicus. The sequence continues at coordinate 210,391,617 of NC_091987.1, read as the reverse complement.
GCAAAGCACAGTTCACAATCGCACAACTAGAAACACCATCCAGGACTAAGCAGCCGCTTGGTAGGCTCCCCATCCATCACCTTAAACACTCACTCCCTCCACCACCGGCGCACCGTGGCTGCAGTGTGCACCATCGACAAGATGCACTGCAGCAACTCGCCAAGGCTTCTTTCGGCAGCACCTCCCAAACCCACGACCTCTACCACCTGGAAGGACAAGGGCAGCAGGCGCATGGGAACACCACCACCTCCACGTTCCCCTCCAAGTCACACACCATCCCGACTTGGAAATATATCGGCCGTTCCTTCATCGTCGCTGGGTCAAAATCCTGGAACTCCCTCCCTAACAGCACTGTGGGAGCACCTTCACCACACGGGACTGCAGCGGTTCAAGAAGCCGGCTCACCACCACCTTCTCAAGGGGCAATTCGGGATGGGTAATAAACGCTGGCCTTGCCAGCGACGTACAGATGCCATGAACATGTTATACTGGATTGGAGCATGGGCAGGTACAGCAGGAGCAGCGAGAGATTGCAGAGCAGTGTGATCGGGGCCCAGGAGAGGCGTGAGTTTGGTGCCCAGAAGAGGCGAGGGCCCAGGGGCAGCACGGGCCAGCCCACACTGCGATATGTGTGCGCACTCGGTCTGTGCAGCAGAGCTGGTCTCCAGTCGTCCTGGGTAATCCTTGCCACTGGACCAAGACCTAGCTCTGTCAAGCCCGTGTGGTGGCTGTTTTGCAATGGCCACCACATGTTAAAAAAATCCACGCACAGGCATCTTCCACTCTTCAACATGTAGTTCGGGACCTGGAATATTAAGACCTTCATTGAAACACCTGTGAACTCATCCCTTTTTGGCGTGAAAGCAAGTCATTCTTGCTTCGACGGACCACCTAAGAAGAAGAAGAAGATACTGTAAACTGTCCCTGGCTGTGAATTGTACTCTGAGCTTACAGAAATGCACAGAGCGACACTGTCCATTTTATAAATTTTAAATGCTTTTCGAGCTTATGTAAGAATGGTCAAAACATTTTTTTTTAAATGCTTCAGTTTATCACGTACCCAAGAAAGTACTTTATAAGAGAGTTGACAGTTTAGTGATTATGACACTGGATTAGCAATCTGAAGGTTGTGAGTTCAAAATCCCATCACGTTGTGTGCATTTAATAAGATCTGGTTGTTGGGATGGTACGAGGAAATCATGGCCATGAGAGGCGCCGGATTCAAAGTTAAGAATCCAAATGGTTCAGCAATATCCTGCAGAGAAGGGAAGGTGCCTCCCTACCTGGGCTGACCTACATGTAACCGGTTGACCATCCTGCATAATAACTTGTTTTGCAACAGTAAATATATTGTACCTCTTCAGCAAAATATGTTTGAATTTGGAAAATGTTTTCATCATCATTGGGAACGTACTGCATTTTCTGACATTGGTCAGTGGAAGTCTGTGTAAAAAGGAGCAGGAGTAGGCCATACACCCCCTCGAGCCTGCTCCGCCATTCAATAAGATCATGGCTGATCTTCGACCTCAACTCCACTTGCCCGCCCGTCCGATATCCCTTGACTCCCCTAGAGTCCAAATGTCTATCTATTTCAGCCTTGAATATACTCAACGATTGAGCATCCACAGCCTTCTGGGTAAGAAAGAAAGACTTACATTTATGTAGCGCCTTTCACGACCACCGGACCTCCCAAAGTGCTTTACAGCTAATTAACTACTTTTTGGAATGTAGTCACTGTTGTAACGTTGGAAGGATGGCAGCCAATTTCGATACAGCATTCCAAAGATTCACAACCCTTTGAGTGAAGAAATGTATCCTCGTCTATGTCCTAAATGGCTGACATCAGTTCATAGGCTATACTGACAATGACCACCTTGGCTGTGATGTGAAGGCTCTTCAATTTTAAGGTTTTAATCCAGAGGTACTGTAATTTCTCCTCTTCCCTTGTTGCTCTGCGGTGGAACTAGTAGGTGCCACGTGAACAGTGGGGGCCCTGGGAGCAGCGTGGAGGCCCCGACCTGCGGGAGAACACGAGCGGCTGGTCGGGGCCATAAAAGGCGCGGCGAGCAGTGGCCTGGGAGCAGCGTGGAGGCGTGGCCCCCTCAGGGAGCAGCACGAGCTGTGACGGCAGTGAAGAGTGACGTCATCAAGGTCCAGGTCGGTGATTGGAGCGTGGGCAGGTACAGCAGGAGCGGCGAGGTCGGGGCGAAGGAGCGGCGAGAGACTGTGGAGGGATGTGATTGGGGCCCAGGGCAGGCATGAGTTCGGGGCCAGGGGCCCAGGGACAGCACGGCCCAGCCCACACTGCAATATGGGTGCGCACTAGGTCCGTGCAGCAGAGCTGGTCTCCAGTCGTCCTGGTTAACCCTTGCCACTGGACCAAGACCTAGCTCTGTCAAGCCCGTGTGGTGGCTGGTGTGCAACGGCCACCCCACGTTAAAAAAATCCACCCACAGGCATCTTCCACCCTTCAGGATGTAGTTCAGGACCTGGAATATTAGGTCCTTCATTGGAACACCTTTGAACTTATCCTTTTTTGGCGTGGAAGCAAGTCATCCTCGTTTCGAGGGACTGCCTATGATGATGATTGTTTCGCCCAGGAAGGAGCAGAGTGAGAAATAACTTTCAAAATGCAAACAGCAGATCCTCCAAGGGCAGGTGTACATTTTTCTAAGTAATGAAATACTGCTCAGATAAGAACATAAGTAATAGGAGCAGGAGTAGGCCATTCGGCCCCTCGAGCCTGCTCCATCATTCAATGAGATCATGGCTGATCTTCTACCTCAACTCCACTTTCCTGCACTATCCCCACATCCCTTGATACCCTTAATATCCACAAATCTATCGATCTCCATCTTGAATATACTCAAAGACTGAGCCTCCACAGTCCTCTGGGGTAGAGAATTACAGTGATTCACCACCCTCTGAGTGAAGAAATTTCTCTTCAGTCCTAAATGGCCGACCCCTTATTCTGAGGCTGTGACCCCTGGTTCTAGATTCCCCAGCCAGAGGAAACATCCTCCCTGCATCTACCCTGTCAAGCCCTGTTAGAATTTTGTATGTTTCAATGAGATCATCTCCCATTCTTCTAAACTCTAGAGAATATAGGCCTAGTCTACTCAATCTCTCCTCATAGGACAATCCCCACCATCCCAGGAATCAGTCTGGTGAACCTTTGTTGCACTCCCTCAATGGCAAGATACTTTAAAATAACATTAAATTAGTATTGCAAAATAATGTCGCCACCCCCCATTTTCAAGTGAGTGATTACTCCTGTGATTTGTGTCCATTTCGAATGCGGTATATTCCTTTCAGAGTATCGGCTCGATGATACTGCATTAATCGATGGTTTTCCACAGGAGTAAAGCTGCAACTTAGTGGAAGCGATATTATGTCACAATTTATAATAATGTTGTTTTCACTTTTTCTCTTAAATATCTGCCTTCCCCGTTGCCTCCACATTTGCTTCTTCCCCCCAACCCCGACCCCAAGGTACTCCATTGCCAGCAAGACTTTGGAACAGAGGAGGCTGAGGGAAGACCTTATTGAGGTGTATAAAACTATTAGAAGCCGAGATAGAGTGTATAGGAAGGACCTATTTCCCTTAGCAGAGGGGTCAATAACCAGGGGGCACAGATTTAAAGTAACTGATAGGAGGTTTAGAGGGGATTGAGAGGAAATTTCATCACCCAGAGGGTGCTGGGAGTCTGGAACTCACTGTCTGAAAGGGTGGTAGAGGCAGAAACCCTCACCACATTTAAAAAGTACTTGGATGTGCACGTGAAGTGCCGTAACTTACAGGGCTACGGGCCAAGAGCTGGAAAGTGGGATTAGGCTGGGTAGCTCTTTGTCGGCCGGCGCGGACACGATGGGCCAAAATGGCCTCCTTCTGTGTACTGTAAATTTCTGCCACTGTAAGACTGGGCGACAAGCCACATCGTGGAGGGAGGCAACCAAATGTTTCCAAAAGGAGAATGCTGTGCTTTGACATAAGGCAGGGGGCCAGCTGAATAGGCACGGGACCTAGCTGCGAAATAAACATTGCAACTATTGTTGTAACAGCTTTCCAGTTCAATGCTTGGCTCAAGCACAATGTTGGGAAGAGTGAGGCATGTTGTGATTCAATTAGCTCTTGCTCACACACTCCATCAGCCTTGGTCACAACGACATTAAGTGCAAAATGATATGATGCGTTCATAACAGCAGCTGCAATTATTATCTATGGGGTTGAAGTCAAGCTGAGTGATATTAGCAACTACCGTATGAAATTCCTCTGTCTGTTAGTTTATCCAAGGCATTAATCCATTTATTTTGAGCAGGTTTACGACTTTGTTAATACCGAAGAGTTTCATATGAATGCGCTTGTTACCAATGCCACACAACGTGATCGAAGTCCATTCATTCCAAATAAAGCAGTTGAGCCAATTAGGGTTGTTATCCGAAATCATAAATAATTTGTATCGACTATTTGAAAATGCCTGGCCACTATTTTACTACGACTGCACAAGTCAAAATGCTACTTCGATTTACGTGACATTTCAGAATTTTCCAGCGTTTCTGGTCAGTGTTTTGGGGAACACGCCCCTGCACCTTTCCATTTGTAATTCGGCTGATTGGTTATGGTGATCGAGTAATTCGTAATCTTTTTTTACACATGGGATTTTGTGTGTTGGGATCGCACTCTGCAATTACATACATGTTTCCCCACAAAAAGCAACATCACTTTAGTAAGTAGCCTTTTGCTTCTCTTTGCCAATTTTCTCCCCTGCCCTCCTCGCCTGTTGGCGTTTACTCCTTGTTGGGACAAGGCTCCACGGGTACCAGACTTAGAGCCCCCCCCCCCTCCTTCGCCCAAATGGGCATTTTTCATGTGTGACAATTATGGTTCCCTGAGCGGACTGTCGAACTCGTTTGGCAGAACATCTCATCGCCAGAGCTTTCACACTAGCACCAAGACGTAGCTTGGTTGGCGGTGAGGAGGGCCTTACCCGTCAGAGCGTTCATGCACAGCCGACATCTCAGCAACACGGCACGGTGCCCCCGAGTCGGCTGCGGGGCGGACGAGACTGTCACCCATCTCCTTCAGGATTGCCCCTTTGCAAGGCAGGTTTGGAAAGAGATGCAGTGGTTGCTGTCGAGGTTCATCCCGAGCAGCTCCATAACACAGGACCCTGTGCTCTACGGGCTGTTCCCAGGGACACACACCGAGACAGACATCACCTGCTGCTGGAGGGCCATCAACTCGGTCAAAGACGCTCTTTGGTCTTGCCGAAACTTGCTGGTCTTCCAGAGCAAGGAGATGTCCACGTCTGCGTGTTGCAGACTGGCGCAATCCAAGATCCAGGATTACGTGCTGAGGGACGCACTTAGAATTGGTGCAGCCGCCGCAAAGGCACGGTGGGGAAGGGCCACTGTTTAAAGCCCTTCCGCCACGGTAAACCCAGGGGCAGGAATCAGTACAAAACTCCCCTCGGGCCGTACTTGTAACTTCTTTTTTTGTGTACATGGAGCACCATGATCTGTAAACACCTATGTAGTGCCATGTACAATGCGAGATCTGTTTCGTAATGCACGTTGAAAAGAAAAATGTAAATGTACCGTCACCCATTCCGTGTACTGTATAGTGACACATGAAATGTAATTTGTCGAATGTACGACAATGTATCCCGTATTGGACCGAATTGTACTTGAACTAAAAAGCAAGGAAATGTATCAAACGGAACTGCCGTCAGCACCCAAATGTAGTGTGTGGGATTGCTGACCGCAGATAAATGTACTGAACTGCTTTTGAATGTACTGTACAAATTTTTATATGAATAAAGTATATTTTTGAAAAAAAAATGTGTGACGATTATGGACAGGCTACTAAACAAGGAGGTGGATCGAAGTGGAGTCACAGCCAGGCTCACTCCTGTCCGCACACTGGTGGTTGCAGCAGACGTTGCTGGAGAGCAACCCAGTGTCGACTCAACCCAGCTTCTCCGCCTTTTGGCTAAGATCATGCATAACTAACCTGACCAGCCACCATGACCTCCGGGTGGTTTCTCCCTGGTCAGGAAGGTATATGCTTGCATTTTTGGAAACAGGAGGTGGGTGGTGTGGGTTGACCCATCCACCTCCACGGAGGTGTGTGGGGGACCTGACCCATCCACCTCCATGGCACGAACCTGGTATTGCAGTACTTCCAGGAACGGTGCAGTGGCTCTAGGCCTTTTGGCTAAGAGCATTGGCGCAGAGTGATCCTTGGCATATGCAAGGTGACCTCTGGCGTTTGTGATTTGACAAAGAATTGGAACGATTGGCTACGAATTAAAAAAAACCCAGTGTCGACTGTGGTTCAGTGGGCTGTACACTCGCCTCTGAGTCGGAAGGTCATGGGCTCAAGTGCCACTCCAGGGACTTGAGCACAAAAAAATCTAGGTCACTCCAGTGCAGTGCTGAGGGAGTGCTGCACTGTCTGAGGTACCGTCTTTCGGTTGAGACGTTAAACCGAGGCCCCGTCTCTCTCTCTCAAGTGGACATAAAAGATCCCACGGCACTCTTTCGAAGAAGAGCAGGGAAGTTATCCCCGGTGTCCTGGCCAATATTCATCCTTCAATCAACGTAACGAAAAAACAGATTAACTGGTCATTATCACATTGCTGTTTTTTGGGAGCTTGCTGTGCGCAAACTGGTTACCACGTTTCTTACATTACAACAGTGAATACACTCCAAAAGTACTTCATTAGCTTTGAGACATCCGGTGGTCCTCAAGGTGCTATTTAAATGCAAGTCTTTCTTTCTAAAATTCACCCCTGCAATGTAGGTGTGCAGGAGCCAATTGTAGCAGCCCTCCCTTTACCCTAGTTGCAGACCATTAACCCGGCAATAGGCTGGCTATGGAACTTGGAATCTGCCGCTGCTGTATAGCACAGCTACTCGTGGGTTAATCACGAGTCACTCGGGGAAGTCTAACCAAGGCTTGGATGTTCAAAAAAAAAAGCACGTACAGATACAGAAATCACTAAAAGTAGTGACATAGGTTAATAAGGCCATTAAAAAAGCAAAGCAAGCGCTGGGGTTCATTTCCAGAGGGATAGAATTGAAAAGCAAAGCAGTTATGTTAAACTCGTATCGACCCTTGGTTAGAGCACACTTTTGAGTACTGTGCACAATTGTAGTTCCCATATTATGAAAAGGACACAGAGACACAGGAGAAGGTGCAAAGAAGATTTACTAGGATGATAGCAGGACTGAGAGGTTACACCTGTCAGGAAAGATTTTATCTGGAAACGAGAAGATGAAAGGGTGACCTGATAGAGGTCTTTAAGATTATAAATGGGTTTGATAGGGTAGATGTAGATAAGATGTTTCCACTTGCTGGGGAGACCAGAACAAGGGTCATAAATATACGATAGTCACTAATAAATCCAATAGGGAATTTAGGAGAAACTTCTTCAGCCAGAGAGTGGTGAGAATGTGGAACTCGCTACCACAGGGAGTGGTTGAGGTGAATAGTATAAATGTATTTAAGGGAACACTAGATAAGCACAAGAGGGAGAAAGGAATAGAAAATATGTTGATGGGGTTAGATGAAGAGGGGTAGGAGGAGGCTTGTGTGAAGCATTAACACAGCACGGTACTGTTGGGCAGAATGGCCTGTTTTTGTGCTGTAAATACTTTGTAAAATGAGTTTTAGAACATGCGATAGAATCAGAATCTTACAGCAGGAAGCTATTCGGCTCATTTTTCGACCAGTTGCAGGTTGGGGTCATAAATGGCGAGCGGCCCCTGGACAGCGTGGTGGCGTACCGCTCCAGGGAGCAGTGCGAGCTGGTGCAGGAGAGCGACAGCGGTGAAGAGGGCGACTGGATTGGACATCACCAAGGGCCAGGTCGGTGATTGGAGCGTGGGCAGGTACAGCAGGAGCGGCGAGGTCGGGGCGAAGGAGCGGCGAGAGATTGTAGAGCGACGTGATCAGAGCCCGGGAGAGGCGTGAGTTCGGGGCCCAGCAGAGACTAGGGCCCAGGGGCAGCACGGGCCCAGCCCACACTGTGTTATGTGTGTGCACTCGGTCCGTGCAGCAGAGCTGGTCTCCAGTCGTCTTGGGTAATCCTTGCCACTGGACCAAGACCTAGCTCTGTCGAGCCCGTGTGGTGGCTGCTGTGTAACAGCCACCACACGTTAAAAAAATCCACGCACAGGCATCTTCCACCCTTCAGGATGCAGTTCGGGACTTGGAATATTAGGATCTTCATTGAAACACATGTGAACTCATCCCTTTTTGGCGTGGAAGCAAGTCATCCTCGATTCGAGGGACTGCCTAAGAGAGAGTGATTTGGCTCATTAAACCTCGCTGAATGTCCTTTTCTCAATACTCTTTTTAATTTTACATTTTCAAATATTTTTCCACTTTTCTTTTAAACGCTATTATGGATCTTGCTCCCACCAGTGTCTTCCAGCAGAGCGTTCCGTACCTGAATAATCCTCTGCTTTAAAAAATCTAGTGGGCAAAATTAACCTGCTCGGGGTCGGACTTTCTGCGCTCGGGGCGGAACTTCCTGTGTCCAGAGCAGGACTTCCTGTGCTTGGGGTGGGACTTCCTGTGCTTGGGGTGGGACTTCCTGTGCTCGGGGCAGGACTTCCTGTGCCAGGGGTGGGATTTCCTGTGCTCGGGGCGGGACTTCCTGTGCCCGGGGCGGGACTTCCTGTGCCAGGGGTGGGACTTCCTGTGCGCGGCGCAGAAGATCGCCCTGGCTGAGGAACTGGGCTTACCGCCCCTCGAAGGAAGTGGAGTGGGGTGGGACCAACGGCCCTAACGGCGCACGATTGGAACGCTATCCGCTAATACTTTTTATTTTTGAAATTCGTAGCCAATCGTTCCAATTCTTTGTCAAATCACAAACGCCAGAGGTCACTTGCACACGCCAAGGATCACTCTGCGCCAATGCTCTTAGCCAAAAGGCCTAGAGCCACTGCACCGTTCCTGGAAGTACTGCAATACCAGGTTCGTGCCATGGAGGTGGATGGGTCAGGTCCCCCACACACCTCCGTGGAGGTGGATGGGTCAAGCCACCCCACCCAAATACGCTTTAAAACCCCTCCCCTTCGCTTAAAGCGAGGGGGGGGGCCACTACGCAATCTGCAAACCCTCTGATGGCCTCCGCTGACCCACCAGCTGCACGATGGCGGCCCGGACTGCGCGAGAAAAGTATGAGCCTACCCGACAGTGGGCAAAAAATGTAAGGTGGCCTGAGCCAGCTTCGCGACCTGTGGGGCAGTTTACCCCGCGGGGCGGTAAGGGGCCGGCGCGTGGTGCCCGGGATGTTACCCGCTATGCCGGCCCCACCGCAAACTCCCAGCCAATTTCCCAGGAGCCGGTACCGCCCACCCCAGGCAAAAAGTGTCTTGCGCCTCCGTGGTCGCTAACGAGCCTCTCAAAAAGCGGCAGTTTCGCCCCCTGACCTCTTCATTTTGTTGACCAATATATCAGGAATCTCAAAATCTTGTAAAAGGTTATCTTCCAGAAGTGGAAATAACGACTAGCTGAAAGAAAGATCGATATCTAGCACATAGAAACATAGATAATAGGAGCAGTAGTAGGCTATTCGGCCCTTCGAGCCTGCACCGCCATTCAATATTATCATGGCTGATCCTCTATCTCAAGACCATATTCCCACTTTCTCCCCATACCCCTTGATGCCTTTTGAGTCCAGAAATCCATCTATCTCCTTCTTAAATATATTCAGAGCCTTCTGTGGTAGAGAATTCCACAGGTTCACCACCCTCTGAGTGAAAAATGTTCTCCTCATCTCAGTCCTAAATTTCCTACCCCGTATCCTGAGACTGTGACCCCTTGTTCTAGACTTCCCAGCCCCGGGGAAACATCCTCCCCGCATCCAGTCTGTCCAGCCCCGTCAGAATTTTTCAATGAGATCCCCTCTCATTCTTCTAAACTCGAGTGAATACAATCCTAGTCAACCCAATCTCTCCTCATACGACAGTCCTGCCATTCGAGGAATCAGTCTGGTGAACCTTTGTTGCGCTCCCTCTGTGGCAAGTATATCCTTTCTTGGGTAAGGAGACCAAAACTGCACACAATACTCCAGGTGCGGTCTCGCCAAGGCCCTGTATAACATCCTTGCTCCTGTACTCAAATCCTCTTGCAATGAAGGCCAACATACCATTTGCATTCCTGACTGCTAGCTGCACCTGCACGTTTGCTTTCAATGACTGGTGTACAAGGACACCCAGGTCCCTCTGTACATCGACATTTCCCAAGCTATCACCTTATAAATAATACTTTGTGTTTATGTTTTTCCTACCAAAGTGGACAACTTCACATTTATCCATGTTATACTGCATCTGCCATGTGTTTGCCCACTCACTCAACCTATCGAAATCGCCTTGCAGCGTCTTTGCATCCTCCTCACAACTCACAAGCACAGAACCTGGTACCAATGGCTATGGTACACCTCGGGAGCAACTAACTTGTGTGTTGTATGCTTGTTGCCATACAGGAGCTCCTCTGGAAGGTCATCATCGGCAGTCCCTCGAAGCGAGGATGACTTGCTTCCATGCCAAAAAGGGATGAGTTCACAGGTGTTTCAATGAAGGACCTAATATTCCAGATCCTGAACTACATATTGAAGGGTGGAAGATGCCTGTGCGTTGATGTTTTTAACATGGGGTGGCCGTTGCACACCAGCCACCACACGGGCTTGACAGAGCTAGGTCTTGGTCCAGTGGCAAGGATTACCCAAGATGACTGGAGACCAAGCTCTGCTGCATGGACCTAGTGCGCACACACATCGCAGTGTGGGCTGGCCCGTGCTGCCCCTGGGCCCTCGCCTCTTCCAAGCGCCAAATTCACACCTCTCTTGGGCCCCGGTCACTTCCATCTACAAACTCTTGCCGCTCCTTCGCCCCTCCTGCTGTGCCTGCCCGCACTGCAGTCAGCGACCTGGCTTCGCAGCCGTCGCCCCCCCTGCAGCAGCTCGCGCTGCAGGTATAGAAGCTATGTAAACGGCCCGTGTCTCCACTACATACTGCTTGTGGCCCACTATACTCAAATCACTTTTCAGAGCCTGAAAATTGAAGAGGAAGTTTTCTTTTCAGATGAGTAACTCTTTCAAAACATAGGGAGGATGGGAATGTTTATTACCCAAAAAACCAGACCACCAACTGGGTGTTGCAGCAGTTTGGCAGATTAGATGGAGCATTTCTTTTCCTGATTAACCTGCTGTCATTGCGTTGCTTCACTGTGCTGTGGGACCCCGGCTGTTCAGTCGGATTGAAATATACTCTCCACAGCTGCTCACCGAAGCTGGCATCACAGGGGCATGGCTTCTCACAGAGCTAGTTTTATAAAAGTTTAAAGCCTTGGAAATTGAATCGCAGTTAACAATATTTCCTCCGAGGAGTTCCTGTGGTGGTTCAGTGGGTGGATGCGCTTGGTCCTGAGCGAGGTGGTCTTGAGCCCACAGGAAGCAGGCTGGCACCCCGCTCAATCCTCGGTCTGTTCAGGGCCTGTTAATTTCAGCCCGTGCAGCTGTAGGATCGCTACAACATGTCCTGGTTTCCTCAGTCCTGACTACATCAAGTGGCTTTTGCTACAAAATGGACAGCGGGTGAGGACAACAACAAATCGTATTTATATAGCGCTTTTAACATAGTGAAACGTCCCAGGGTGCTTCTCAGGAGTATAATGAGATAGAATAGTTAATTAGAAATTAGCGCAGGTGACCAAAAGCTTGGTCAAAGAGGTATGTTTTAATGAGCATCTTAAAGGAGGAGACTGAGGTAGAGAGGCGGAGAGGTTTAGGCAGAGAGTTCCAGAGCTTGGGGCCCAGGCAACAGCACACAAGGCCACTAATAGCTGAGCGATTATCAACGGTGATGCTCAAGAGGGCAGAATCAGAGGATTGCAGACATCTCGGGGGGTGGCGGGGCAGAAGGAGATTACAGAGATAGGGAGGGGCAAGGTCATGGAGGGATTTGAAAATAAGGATGAGAATTTTGAAATCGAGGCGCTGCTTAACCAGAAGCCAATCACACATGGCTAAGAAGCCCCAACAATTAGATGACCTGTCAAATCTGTCTAGGCATTGCAAGGAATGGTATTTGCATTGATCAGTTGCAGGATTAAGCTCCCTGCACTGTGCCCAAGAAATGTGCCTCAATTCAAGCTTCTAAGCATCCCTTCCACCACTGTATCCGTGTGATAATTTTTCTTCAAAGAGCAATAAACCTTGCAATGAAATTGAGTAAGATTGGCAAATGTTGTGATGTGCCCCGTGTCCCCTCAGACCTGGAGTCAGACTATCCTCAGCTCATTTCAGCAGAGTGGGGACATTTATCCCATTAGTTCATGCATTTGCAAGACCTGGAATGACATATTACCAACGATAAGGGAGTGAAGGGTTACGGGGAGCGAGCAGGGAAGTGGAGCTGAGCCCAAGATCAGATCAGCCTTGATCTTATTAAATGGCGGAGCGGGCTCGAGGGGCCAAATGGCCGACTCCTGCTCCTATTTCTTATGTTCTTCCATTCTTGTAATGAACGATTAGTTTGCGTGAGCATTTCGAGACACTCCCTTAAATATCAAAGTTGCAATTAAGCAATTTTGTTAATCCAGTCTGGAAGGTCAAGAATGTTGCAAGATGCAGACGGCAGTGAAGTGCAGAATGTAAACTGTTTGTTCACCATCTAAGTTGTTCAACGTTATCAGTCAATGCTGGATTATGAGGAACCCGTAACAGTACGGACAGACCATAAGGAAAACAACAATAGTCAAGTATTTTTTTCCCAGAACCATTTGGCATAGTGTTGCTTACACACTAATTGGAACAACTGGTTGGATGACGACATCACATTCACTTTGGTTGGCGATGTGTCATTTTGCATTTGCGCTGAAGTCAAGCTGTGACACACAGTTTTAATTAGGGCTCCTTTTTAATATAGATTGCCTGTAAATTCTGATCAAATCAAGAGGGAAAAGCCTGATGGGAAGAGTGCAAACTCCCACTGAAAAAAAAATCCATGTTCAGAGCCTATTTGCAGGTTTAATTTTCTTTAAGTGCGCACTACACTTTCTTAATTAACCAGTTTAGTAATTAGACTGAAGTTTACAAGCCCTCTGAGGTCAAAAATAACCTTTCTGAGAGACTTTACAGCTTGACAAACATAAATGTCCACAATAAAACAGAATTATAAATCTACCCAGGACATTTAGCAGTTGGAGAAACCATGCTGCTGTGTTTTTTTAAAAGTGTTAGCTGATCTCCTGCGGCATTGCTCATGGGTCATCTGGGCTCTGGATCATATCACGTAGTTTAGCTGCTAAAATGTGTTTAACCTGGGCTGTCCCGTGAATTGCTCGGGTAATGCCTGTGGAGGAGTGATGTAAATAAGCACATTCTGATGGCCACTGGAGGCCCGTTGTTGGGGAAACTTCTGTAGATTGGCGGCTGCTTGTAAATGTGCCAGATTCTGCCTTTGGGGAGAGGCCAGGTTATAAGAGTCAGAAAAATCAGCTGGAAATGATTTTGAGACATTGAAGTGCGACATCTGCACCGTGACAGATGCAGACTAGATGCAAGAATTTTCTATTTATAGCTTTTTGCCCTACACTCATGTCATTTAAAAAAACATTTTATTGGCTGACTGCAGGAAACTATTGTTCGTGCCTCCGATATATATCATGTGCCTAAAAAACTTTGATTTGCTTTTCCAAAATCTCTTGCAAGAACACTTCCAAAACTCCCTTACTGAGCCAAGCACCTTTCCTTCCCCATGTGATTCTGTTTATTGTCCTTTCTGTCCGCCCCCAGTCTTGTCCCTACTCTATCACCACTCAATTACTCTCCTTCTCTTTCCCTCTCCTATCATCAACCAAATTCCTTTCCTCTCTCCCACACGACCTCGACAGGTCTCTTTCTCCTTTGCTGCTATCGTGACTGCCCCTTGTGCCTTCTGTGCTTCCCACAGGAGCCTGAATCAATCTCCTCCTTTACCAACCCCATCATTGCCCTACCCTTCACTCCTCATTTCCTGAACTAGCCTCTTCTCACAAACCTTGATCAGTCTCCTTTCTCTCTTTCCCTCCCCTTCACAATTCTGCCCAGTCTTCTAAGCTGTCCTGGGCCACATTACATTTATTAGTGCTGCCTTGAGCACATTCCAGGGTAGTGACTGCTATCTTGCTCCCTTTAGAATATGATCCACAAATGAACTGCTATCACCATATTGAAGACCTTCTGTAATTACAATTATGGGGCCTCAATCCTTGAAAGTGTTAAAAGTTATCCATTTTGTCAACCATCCTTGACAAGTATGCAAGACTCATCTTAATTGTTTCTATTGAATAAGTTTGGCCAACAATTGCAAGTAATCTTCATCAACATTAATGCTGAAATATCCAGACAATGGACATGTGGGTGAAGTCCATGTTAGTGGTGAGTAACTTTGTGGAAACAAGTTAAGACGTTATCACTGCTTGAATCCTCAAATTGCATCTCATTTTTATGAATATGTGAAACATGGGAAGAGGACAATGTTGTCTACTTTAACTCTGCCACCGAGTCTTACCACCTGTTTGGTAAGGTTATGTATGATTAAAATTTTGGCAAGTTAACAAACAAGTGTTGCCTAATCAGTTAGATGTTAATGTAATAAAGACCAGCCAAAAGATTGGTCACGGGCTATGGCAATAGGGCCAATATAACTAGTCTTAAAGATCGCTTGTACAGAGGAAGATTCGCATAATTATCTCATGCTTCAACATTAGCTTGCTGATTCGGAATTGAAGCACTGCTATTTAATATGCCGTCAGATCACTAGAGAGACCAGAGTAGGGTAGTCCCAGGAACAGTTGACCTCTCATCAGTTGTGTAAGGCGAGCTGGGTCGCAGTTGTGCTGTAACATCAGCCAAATCTAAAAGGTACAGTGCTGGGTTCCCCCGCAATGGCTCAGCTGATGAAGGTACCGCGTACCTGACCCATACAAGCCAAGAAGCCTCAGGTTCGATCTCCAGTTTGTGCCGAGTTACCTGATCTCAGACGGAATAGCAGTGGGAAGTAATACAACTGGCCATAACACCCCCTGGGCTGGGGTAGGTAAAATCCACTACGGTTCTCACTACTGATCACCTCCGCGGAAAAGTGCCCATGTGTAAATATTGGATGGCAGCACCATCGGGCTGGGCTGTGAAGGAAATCCATGATCGGATGGCCTGCTGACATTTATTATTTGGGCTTGCGTTTGAGAAATGACCACTTGGGCCAAGTACTGAGGGTGCCCAGCACCCAGTAAAAGGTACTTGAGCAAGGGGGTCATGGTCTTCAGGAGGAGAGGGGGAAAAAAGCCATTGTATGGTCATTGTAACGTAGAGGCATAATGGTCCAATGCTGCCCCTGTGAATGCGGAATCGAAATGTAATGCTAATTAAATATACAATGCTGTAATATGTACATTTATAGATATTTACATATAAATGTATACGCCACACATTTGCACAGCTTGAATGTAAATGATGACCTGAAGGTAATGTAAATGTGCTGGTAGTGTAAAACTGTATTGCACTGGATTTGTAAATGCAGAGTTAGTGGCCATTATTGAGCTACACAGGGCAGAGGCCAGCGATAATCACGGAGCTGTAGTAAAGAATCATTTCTATTGCTCATGTATTTTCCATTAGTCCAGTGGAACATACGATGGAATTAAATTGGCTATGGCCCAAGATGAAGGGATTAGACGAGTAAAAAATATTTCTCTGCAGCTTTATATCTACAGTTTGTTTGTTTGGAGACACTTAAAGTGGACTTCTGCTGTTAAATTTGACATCTCGTGTTGCGGGCGGGGGGGGGGGGGGGGGGGGGGAGGGGCGGCGGTGTTGCGGACTTGTTGAGTTACTAGACTCTGAAACATCACTGTCAATAGGCTGCTGGCCAGCCCTGTGGATGCGCAGTCGTGGCTTGAGAAAATGATCTGACTTATCGAACATGTGATGTGGAAGGGCCTGTACATCTGGGAAGTTATCTTGTCTACACTACAATGGTTGCGAGTCTCAAATCAGCCACAACTCCTGACTTCGAAACGCGCAGCACCTGCCCGTTCTGTCCGACACTTGTGAACCGCCTCTTGTTTAAATAGGAGAGAAAAAAAAAAGTTTTCTTCCATTTTGAATAGGTCCTCCTCATTCACTTCAGCAGCGAGATGTCGTCTGCAAAGTCATCGTGCTCGCGGCGAAGGCAACGGAAACAGCGCCACTGAAAGATCATCAGGCACAAGGGCAGCATGAAGAGCGCACAGATGGCCGCCATCACGTAGGCGATTGTCATCAGCGTCGACTCGTCCGTCTGGGGAATGTTGTAGCCGCAGTCTTCCATGTTTGTGCTGAAGAAAGGGCCCTCCACTGTGGCTGAACGGAACTCATCGTGCACTAAAAACAAAGGGGAGCAAAACATTAGTCCTCTGTAGCTGGAGCGGGGGGATTGCCACAGTGAAATCCTTTACAACACACATTGGTTGTTCTACTGTTTATCCCTTTACTTTGTCAGCCGCGTCTCAGTGGGCAGCACAGTTGCTCTGAGTCAGCAGGTTGTGGGTTCAGGTCCCACTCCAAGGACTTGAGCACATAAATTGAGGGTGACACTCCAGTGCAGCGCTGAGGGAGTACTGCACTGTCGGAGGTGCTGTCTTATGGATGAGACGTTAAACTGAGGGCCCCGTCTGCTCTTTCAGGTGGACGTAAAAGATCCCATGGCACTATTTCGAAGAAAGAGCCCCGGTGTCCTGGCCAATATTTATCCCTTAATCAACGTCACTAAAAACAGATTATCTGGTCATTATCACATTGCTGTTTGTGGGAGCTTGCTGTGTGCGAATTGGCTGCCGTGTTTCCTACATTACAACAGTGACTACACTCCAAAAAAAGTACCTCATTGGCTGTAATTCGCTTTGGGGGCATCCGGTGGGTGTGACAGGCGCTATATAAATGCATGTTATTCTTTCTCTTCTGCCTGTTCAAGTGGATGTAAAGCACCCTGTGGCACTATCTCAGAAGCCCTCAGATTTCCCCCTGATATCAGGCCAACATTCCTCTCGCAACCAATACCACCAAAAACAGATTAACTGCTCAGTTAAGGAGAGGTACAGTAGCACAGTGGTTATGATACTGGACTAGTAATCCAGAAGCCTGGACTAATAATCTGGACCTGAGTTCGAATCCCAGCACGGCAGCTGGGGAATTTAAATTCAGTTCATTGAATAAATCTGGAATGAAAAGCTAGTATCAGTAATGGTGACCATGGAACTACTGGATTGTCGTAAAAACCCATCTGGTTCACTAATGTCCTTCGGGGAAGGAAATCTGCCGCCCTTACCCGGTCTGGCCTACATGTGACTCCAGACCCACAGCGATGTGGTTGACTCTTAACTGCCCTCTGAAATGGCCCTGCGAGACACTCAGTTGTAGTAAATCGCTACGCCAAAGTTAGCACTGTGAGGGCATCTTCACCACACGGGACTGCAGCGGTTCGAGACGGTGGCTCACCACCACCTTCTCAAGAGAAATTAGGGACGGGCAATAAATGCCGGTCTTGCCAGTGACGCCCACATCCCGTGAATGAATAAATTTTTTTTTAAAACGCCTCATTGCTGTTTCTGCGACCCACGCATTTGCAGTCACTGCCCTTCAAGGTTAAACGTTTTGATGCGACACGCTATAAACCTGCAAGTCTGTCTTAAACTTCCTCTCTCTCTCCTCCATCTGCCACATAAATCCTCAATCCAGCAGGAATTCCTGTAATGCCTGAATCCTGAGTGGTGCTGTAATTAACTTCTGTGTTTTACTGTCAGCTACAGTACGTGACTGCAGTAATTCCTTGGTCCTGCACTGCACTGAAGTGGGAGCTCGAGAGTGCCGACGACAGTATAACAAGTCGCAGTGTACATAGTGCTGTGAGAGACCAGCAAACTTTGCAACTCCATGGAATAACGTGCCCTGTGCACATACAATTATTAAATGTATTTTCAAAACTATTACAGAAACACCCAATAAGGCACTGTAATAGCAAGTGGTTGAAACAAAATGCAATGTAAAGCAAGAGACAAGTACTGGTAACCAAAGTTCCCTGTAATTTTTTTGTGGGGCCGCATGGACCCTTTCACGGGTCGTGTGGCCCATTCAAATTAATATGCATGTGCAGTTTTTATATTTAATAGCTGGCAAGCCGACTGGGCAGGACCCCTGGATCACTGGGTGGGACCCTGGAGCGCTGGGCGGGACCCCTGGAGTGGTGTGCGGTACCACTGGAGTGGTGTGCGGGACCCCTGGAGCGTTGTGCAGGACCCCTGGAGTGGTGTGCGGGACCCCTGGAGCACTGGGTGGGATCCTGGAGCGCTGGGCGGGACCCCTGGAGCGCTGTGCGCTTCCACTGGAGTGGTGTGCGGGACCCCTGGAGCGTTGTGCGGGACCCCTGGAGTGGTGTGCGGGACCCCTGGAGCGTTGTGCAGGACCCCTGGAGTGGTGTGCGGGACCCCCTGGAGTGGTGTGCGGGACCTCTGGAGTGGTGTGCGGGACCCCTGGAGTGTTGTGCAGGACCCCTGGAATGGTGTGCGGGACCCCTGGAGCGTTGTGCAGGACCCCTGGAGTGGTGTGCGGGACCCCTGGAGCACTGGATGGGACCCTGGAGCGCTGGGCGGGACCCCTGGAGCGCTGTGCGGTTCCACTGGAGTGGTGTGCGGGACCCCTGGAGCGTTGTGCGGGACCCCTGGAGTGGTGTGCGGGACCCCCTGGAGTGGTGTGCGGGACCTCTGGAGTGGTGTGCGGGACCCCTGGAGCGTTGTGCAGGACCCCTGGAGTGGTGTGAGGGACCCCCTGGAGCACTGGGTGGGACCCTGGAGCACTGGGTGGGACTCCTGGAGCGGTGTGCGGGACCCCCTGGAGCGCTGTGCGGTACCACTGGAGTGGTGTGCAGGACCCCCTGGAGCGTTGTGCGGGACCCCTGGAGCGGTGTGCGGGACCCCTGGAGCGTTGTGCAGGACCCCCTGGAGTGGTGTGCGGGACCCCTGGAGCGTTGTGCGGGACCCCTGGAGCGGTGTGCGGGACCCCTGGAGCGTTGTGCGGGACCCCTGGAGCGGTGTGCGGGACCCCTGGAGCGTTGTGCAGGACCTCTGGAGTGGTGTGCAGGACCCCCTGGAGCACTGGGTGGGACCCTGGAGCGCTGGGCGGGACCCCTGGAGTGGTGTGCGGGACCCTGGAGCGCTGGGTGGGACCCTGGAGCGGTGTGCGGGACCCCCTGGAGCGCTAGGTGGGACCCCCTGGAGCGCTGTACGGCCACACAGCTTAAAGAGAATGTTGTTAATAACTGAGTTAGCAGTAGAATCATAGAGCAGTACAGCACAGAAAGAGACCACTCGGCCCATCGAGTCTGCGTCGGCTCTTTCGAAGAGCAATCCAGTCAGTCCCACTTCCCCGCTCTTTCCCCA
The DNA here is from genome assembly GCF_044704955.1 of Pristiophorus japonicus. Taxonomy (NCBI): domain Eukaryota; kingdom Metazoa; phylum Chordata; class Chondrichthyes; family Pristiophoridae; genus Pristiophorus; species Pristiophorus japonicus. Next base: position 210,372,146 of record NC_091987.1, on the reverse strand, counting down.
TATCCCTGCTAATTTTTTCTCCTTCAACTATTTATTCAATTCACTTTTGAATGCTGATTTTGATTCTGTTTCCACCACCCTATCAGGCAGTGCATTCCAAATCCTAGCCACTCGTTGCGTAATGTATCTGCGATGCCTTCCAACGTTTTGAGCTCTGAGTTGTATCTGGATGCTCTGATGCAATGCTCTAAATCAGGTGAAATAATTCTGAATATTTCAGTAGCGTTTCTGTTGAGTTGGCAAGGTTTTGTGTAGCATTTAGAAAGCTTGATAGATGTGTTTTTTAACATACATTTATCGTGAATATTTTATGCTGACCGAGATAAGGGACGATAGCATTGAGGGATGGTGTCCAGGGTCAGGTTCATGTAATTCCAGATCAGATCAAATGCAGAGTTAAGCTCCTGCTGCCTTAACAATGTGCATCAGTCCCAGACTCAGAAGATCACTGCAACAGTGTGACAATTTACCATTTCACACATCAGCCTATTGTGTGTGATGAGCAATTTTGTGCTACTTAATGAAAAGTTAAGAAAGAAAGACTTGGATTTATATAGCATCTATCATGACCACCGGACGTCTCACAGCACTTTACAGCCAATGAAGTACTTTTGGAATGTAGTCACTGTTGCAATCTGGGAAACACGGCAGCCAACCTGCGCACAGCAAGCTCCCACGAACAGCAATGTGATAATGACCAGATAATCTGTTTTTTGTTATGCTGATTGAGGGATAAATATTGGTCAGGCCACCGGGGATAACTCCCCTGCTCTTCTTCGAAATAGCGGCCATGGGATCTTTTAAGTCCACTTGATAGAGCAGATGGGGCCTCGGTTTAACATCTCATCTGAAAGACGGCACCTCTGACAGTGCAGCACTCCCTCAGCACTGCCCTGGAGCGTCAACCTAGATTTATGTGCTCAAGTCCCTGGAGTGGGACCTGAACCCACAACCTTCTGACTCAGAGGCGAGAGGACTACCCACTGAGTCACGGCTGACACCAAATTTATTGTAGGCTGACAAAGGGTCATCGACCTGAAACATTAATTCTGTTTTTCGCTGCACGGATGCTGCCTGACCCGCTGAGATTTCCAGCATTTTCTACTTTTATGACCAGACGTCCCCATTTTCCAGGCACAGTACCTGGATTTGGGAATGTGTGCTGGACAAAGAATTTCCCCCGTAAGAGTCCCCAGTTTAAAAATTTCATCCCCGATACTGAGTCTTTGATATTTTTTCAATGCTAATGCACAGAAACCCGCTTCTTGAAGATTCTAGGCCTGTTCGAGATCAGGAAAAAATTCCTGAAACAGGTTGAATGGAGATGTCAATGGCAGCCCTGCCTTCCCACAATGCAGTGCAGCAGAGAAAAGACCCTATCTGTAGTCCATAGCTCTGGCTGCACTGCACTGTGGGGGATTGAGTCACCTGATCAGTGTTTCATCCAATGATGACTAGGCCTGAGGGTGGGACCTTCAAATGTGCAGGAGAAGCCAAGGGAGTGGTGAGAGGATTTGATTTACCAGTTTATCTGTATGGTGGATCGTGGTTTTTTTTAAAAATTGTATAAGTAAAGGCAAGCTCTAAATTCTCATACTTGGGAAAAGTTTTGTGAATCTGAAACCTTCAGAGACAAAGCGTGTTTTATGGAAAATCGAAGTCTGTTGGGAACAGATTTCAAAATTGAGAAATTTAAATGTAGGGTACTCGGGAGATGAGCAGATCCTGCAGCACTATTGCCAGAACACACGCAAGATTCGTGATTCTTTGTGTCTAACTCACACCAAGTCCCGCTCACCCATCACCCCTGTGCTCGTTGACCTACATTGGCTCCCAGCTAAGCAACACGTCGATTTCAAAATTCTCATCCTTGTTTACAAATCCCTCCGTGGCCTCGCCCCTCTCTATCTCTGTAATCTCCAACCCTACAAACCCCCCGAGATGTCTGCACTCCTCAGATTCTGCCCTCTTGAGCATCCCTGATTATAATCACTGAACCATTGGTGGCTGTGCCTTTTGTTGCCTGGGCCCCAAGCTCTGGAACTCCCTCCCTAAACCTCTCCGCCTCTCTACCCTCTTTCCTCCTTAAAATCTATCTCTTTTGGTCATCTGCTATAATTTCTACTTATCTGGCTCGGTGTCAAATTTATTTTTTTGTCTCGTAACACTTCTGTGAAGCGCCTTGGGATGTTTTACTACTATAAAGGTGCTTTAAGAGAAAAATTTGGCATTAGGGGTACCAACGGGACAAGGGTTAAAGTGCTGGTTCCTGCACCGACCCACAAGGAAGTAAAAGGCCTCTCTTCGGCCTTGTACCAAGGCTCCAGAAGTTATCAATTCAATAATATTCCGATAGGATACGATGTGAGAACCTAAACAGTCATTGATAAGACCTTGCGAAGAGGCTCGAGGCAGACTCACGGGCATCAAGGAGAATCAACAAATTCTGACCTAATGAAGTCATTCTAGTCACGGCCTAAGGTGGTCACGAGGGTCTTGGCCTGTCAATCCAAAGTAGCACTAATAAGGTAGTCCAATTAGAGAAGTTGCACTGATAAGGTAGTCCAATTAGAGAAGTTGCACTAATAAGGTAGTCCAATTAGAGAAGTTGCACTGATAAGGTAGTCCAATTAGAGAAGTTGCACTGATAAGGTAGTCCAATTAGAGATCTAGGGAGGTCTTACCAGGGAAAGGAGGAGTTTTTGAAATGTATAAAAGTTGTATGATTGTGCTGTTTGGGGAGCATTTCCACTCACAGGCAGCTGTGATGAGAGGTGTTCCCGGACATTCGTAATAAAAGATCGTTATACCTTGCCATTCGTCTCTGTCTGCTAACTCCGGGGGCTGTTACGAGGGTTGGGGCGAGCGTCGACCTTCTATATCAGGGGGCCCGCTCGTGGGAGGAGAAGCCTTCCCATTTTCCCTTTCCCCTTATAAATACAAGTGGTTGTTGTTGCTGCGCAGCTGTCTGCCACGGCTTTTTCAATGAGAAATTCGAAACTTTTGAATGAGCCACGCTCCCAAAAACAAATTGTGGATGAACATTGTCTGTACATCCCCGGATTTGGTTTTGAAAATAAGATCACCCTAAATTTAGGGCAGTTTTGTTGCCTGCGCCCAATGCCTACTAGATTATCTAAATTAATTGTGTTATATTTTAAGGAAAAGGGACCAGGCAGTGGTGTAATGTTTTGGAACACGAGTACTACGTCCAGGTTCATTCATGGCAGGCACGGCCTGATCTCAGCCTCGCTGAGGGAGGGAGGTTCTGAACCGGTGGTGGGGCAGGCATCTTCCCATGAGTTTGGAAAGCAAATATAAAAGTAGGGAAGTCTTGCTACAACTGTACAGGGCATTGGTGAGACCACACCTTAAGTACTGCATACAGTTTTGGTCTCCTTATTTAAGGGGGGATATACTTGCATTGGGGTCAGTTCAGAGAAGGTTCACTAGGTTGATTCCTGAGATGAAGACAACCCTGATGAAATGCATCCCAGGGTATTAAAAGAGATGGCAGAAGTTATAGCAGATTCATTCGTTATAATCTACCAAAATTCTCTGGACTCTGGGGAGGTACCAGCGGATTGGAAAGCAGCTAATGTAACGCCTCTGTTTAAAAAAGGGGGCAGACAAAAGGCAGGTAACTATAGAAACATAGAAAATAGGTGCAGGAGTAGGCCATTCGGCCCTTCTAGCCTGCACCGCCATTCAATGAGTTCATGGCTGAACATTCAACTTCAGTACCCCATTCCTGCTTTCTCGCCATACCCCTTGATCCCCCTAGTAGTAAGGACCTCATCTAACTTCTTTTTGAATATATTTAGTGAATTGGCCTCAGCAACTTTCTGTGGTAGAGAATTCCACAGGTTCACCACTCTCTGGGTGAAGAAGTTCCTCCGCATCTCGGTCCTAAATGGCTTACCCCTTATCCTTAGACTGTGGCCTCTGGTTCTGGACTTCCCCAACATTGGGAACATTCTTCCTGCATCTAACCTGTCTAACCCCGTCAGAATTTTAAACGTTTCTATGAGGTCCCCTCTCATTCTTCTGAACTCCAGTGAATACAAGCCCAGTTGATCCAGTCTTTCTTGATAGGTCAGTCCCGCCATCCCGGGAATCAGTCTGGTGAACCTTCGCTGCACTCCCTCAATAGCAAGAATGTCCTTGCTCAGGTTAGGAGAGCAAAACTGTACTCAATACTCCAGGTGTGGCCTCACCAATGCCCTGTACAACTGTAGCAACACCTCCCTGCCCCTGTACTCAAATCCCCTTGCTATGAAGGCCAACATGCTATTTGCTTTCTTAACCGCCTGCTGCACCTGCATGCCAACCTTCAATGACTGATGTACCATGACACCCAGGTCTCTTTGCATCTCCCCTTTTCCTAATCTGTCACCATTCAGATAATAGGCTGTCTCTCTGTTTTTACCACCAAAGTGGATAACCTCACATTTACCCACATTATACTTCATCTGCCATGCATTTGCCCACTCACCTAACCTATCCAAGTCGCTCTGCAGCCTCACAGCATCCTCCTCGCAGCTCACACTGCCACCCAACTTAGTGTCATCCGCAAATTTGGAGATACTACATTTAATCCCCTCATCTAAATCATTAATGTACAGTGTAAACAGCTGGGGCCCCAGCATAGAACCTTGCGGTACCCCACTAGTCACTGCCTGCCATTCTGAAAAGTACCCATTTACTCCTACTCTTTGCTTCCTGTCTGACAACCAGTTCTCAATCCATGTCAGTACACTATCCCCAATCCCATGTGCTCTAACTTTGCACATCAATCTCTTGTGTGGGACCTTGTCGAACGCCTTCTGAAAGTCCAAATATACCACATCAACTGGTTCTCCCTTATCCACTCTACTGGAAACATCCTCAAAAAATTCCAGAAGATTTGTCAAGCATGATTTCCCTTTCACAAATCCATGCTGACTTGGACCTATCATGTCACCTCTTTCCAAATGCACTGCTATGACATCCTTAATAATTGATTCCATCATTTTACCCACTACCGATGTCAGGCTGACCGGTCTATAATTCCCTGTTTTCTCTCTCCCTCCTTTTTTAAAAAGTGGGGTTACATTGGCTACCCTCCACTCCATAGGAACTGATCCAGAGTCAATGGAATGTTGGAAAATGACTGTCAACGCATCCACTATTTCCAAGGCCACTTCCTTAAGTACTCTGGGATGCAGGTTAGTTTAGGCCGGTTAGTTTAACCTCTGTAGTGGGGAAAATGCTTGAAACTATCATGAAAGAAGAAATAGCGGGACATCGAGATAGGAATAGTGCAATCAAGCAGACGCAACATGGGGCCCAAGTTTCCATATGATTTGCGCCTGATTTTTAGGAGCAACTGGTGGAGAACGGACTATCTTAGAAATCGCAATTCTCCACATTTTCTTTTCTGCAGTTCTAGTCAGGTAGAACAGTTCTACTTTGGAACAGAATTTTTTCTTCAAAAGGGGGCGTGTCCGGCCACTGACGCCTGATTTCAAAGTTTCCACAGTGAAAACGTACTCCAAACTAAGTTAGAATGGAGCAAGTGAAGATTTTTGGAGAACTGAAAAAACCTGTTCTACACATTAAAAAATCAGGCGCAGGTTACAAATTAGGCGTCCAGAACGAGGTGGGGGGGGGGGGGGGAAGGGAACTCATTAAATTATACAATAAATCCTTATTTATACTTCTACAAATATTATACAAATAAATCCAACCTGAATAAACATTTATAAGCAAAGAAAAGATTAAATAAACCATCTTCCTACCTGTGTGAAAGTGCTTCAGGCACGGAGAATGCTGCAGTCAGCCTGAGGCGCCCGTTCTTCCCGCGGGGAGGGGGGGAGGAGGCGCCCGTTCTTCCCATGGAGGGGGGAGGAGGCGCCTGTTCTTTCCCGCGGGGGGGGGGGGAGGCGCCCGTTCTTCCCGCTGGGGGGGGGGGGGGGTAGGAGGCGCCCGTTCTTCCCGCGGGGGGGAGGGTGGGGAGGAGACAGTGAGAAGGCTGCAGTGAGATGTACTGATGGCAATGTGCTTTTATTAAAAAAATGTTCAAAAATTAAACAGCTACAAAGAACTACAAAAATAGCCGAGTGCCAATGTTCTTTTCACACTGAGCATGCGCGAATGCTCCAACGCGCACGCGCAGCGTTGCCGGTAGGAAAAAAACTAATTTAAATAGTACCCGCCCCCTCCCACTTACAAAATCGGCGCGAGTGTAGGCTCCGTCCCCTTGGGCGCCGCGCCAAACAGACAAGGAGCTGCAGGGCGCTCCAGAATTGCGAGTTTTTTTTAGGCGCCGTTTTAGGCGCGAAAAACGGGTGCCCAGCTCAGAGGGGCGCCCGTTTTTTATCGTGTGCAAACTTGGGCCCATGGATTCATGAAGGGGAAATCATGTTTAACTAATTTACTGGAATTCTTTGAGGATATAACGAGCGTGGTGGATAGAGGTGTACCGATGGATGTGGTGTATTTAGATTTTCAAAAGGCATTCGATAAGATGCCACACAAAATCAAAATGAATTTATTAAATGTGAAATTGTACAGAAGGATAAATGAGCAGATAAACATATCTATAAAGCATCTGTTCCAAAACAATAAACGTTTACTGCAGAAGATAAAGGTACGCGGAGTCAGAGGAAATGTATTAGTATGGATAGAGAATTGGCTGGCTAACAGAATGCAGAGAGTCGGGATAAATGGGTCCTTTTCGGGTTGGAAATCGGTGGTTAGTGGTGTGCCACAGGGATCGGTGCTGGGACCACAACTGTTTACAATATACATAGATGACCTGGAAGAGGGGACAAAGTGTAGTGTAACAAAATTTGCAGATGACACTAAGATTAGTGGGAAAGCAGGTTGTGTAGAGGACACAGAGAGGCTGCAAAGAGATTTAGATAGGTTAAGCGAATGGGCTAAGGTTTGGCAGATGGAATACAATGTCGGAAAGTATGAGGTCATCCACCTTGGGAAAAAAAACAGTAAAAGGGAATATTATTTGAATGGGGAGAAATTACAACATGCTGCGGTGCAGAGGGACCTGGGGGTCCTTGTGCATGAATCCCAAAATGTTAGTTTGCAGGTGCAGCAGGTAATCAGAAAGGTGAATGGAATGTTGGCCTTCATTGCGAGAGGGATGGAGTACAAAAGCAGGGAGGTCCTGCTGCAACTGTATAGGGTATTGGTGAGGCCACACCTGGAGTACTGCGTGCAGTTTTGGAAGGATACTTAAGGAAGGATATACTAGCTTTGGAATGGGTATAGAGACGATTCACTAGGCTGATTCCGGAGATGAGGGGGTTACCTTATGATGATAGATTGAGTAGACTGGGTCTTTACTCGTTGGAGTTCAGAAAGATGAGGGGTGATCTTATAGAAACATTTAAAATAATGAAAGGGATAGACAAGATAGAGGCAGAGAGGTTGTTTCCACTGGTCGGGGAGACTAGAACTAGGGGGCACAGCCTCAAAATACGGGGGAGCCAATTTAAAACCGAGTTGAGAAGGAATTTCTTCTCCCAGAGGGTTGTAAATCTGTGGAATTCTCTGCCCAAGGAAGCAGTTGAGGCTAGCTCATTGAATGTATTCAAGTCACAGATCGATAGATTTTTAACCAATAAGGGAATTAACGGTTACGGGGAGCGGGCGGGTAAGTGGAGCTGAGTCCACGGCCAGATCAGCCATGATCTTGTTGAATGGCGGAGCAGGCTCGAGGGGCTAGATGGCCTACTCCTGTTCCTAATTCTTATGTCTTAAGAAGAAAGGTTGAGTTTAGAAGAATGAAAGGTGATCTTTTTAAATCGTACAAGATTCTTGAGGGGGCTTGACAGGGTAGAGGATGTTTCCCCTCATGGGGGAATCTAGAATTAGGGGGCATAGTTTCAGAATAAGGGGTCATCCATTTAAAATGGAAATGAGGAGGAATTTCTTCTCCCACAGGGTCGTGAATCTTTGGAATTCTCTGCCCCAGAGAGCTGTGGAGGCTGGGTCATTGAATATATTTAAGGTGGAGATAGACAGATTCTTGAACGATAAGGGAGTCGAGGGTTATGGGGAGCAGGCAGGAAAGTGGAGTTGAGGCCAAGATCAGAGTAGCCATGATATTGAATGGCGAAAAAGGCTCGAGGGGCCAAATGGCCGACTCCTGCTCCTATTTCTTATGTTCTTAGTATGTTCTAAGCATTAGAGGGGAATTCCTCCATGGGCCAGTCTTCTGAACAGCCATGGTAATAGGATCGGGAGCAGGTCAGTCATTCACACTCTTGGTTGAAGATGGTGCATGGCCTGGGGATCATGGGAGACTAAAGAGAAATGGGATGCCATCGGGTATTCACTTCAGACTGAAGGCGTGTAAACAACTTTCGTCACACTCACCGTGGCAGGTGCTAACGGCAAATCCAATCCGTTTTTGAGCGCGGTCGAAGACAACGTAGAAGCCCTCCATGATGACAGCACCCATCACGGTTCCTGTGGAAGACTGGGAGATGGCAAACTTGTAGCAGTCATCCTGAGAGGTGGCGACATCTTCCACTGGACGCAGGTATTGCTGAGAGTACAAGAGACAAAGAATCGGAAGTCATTCACGTGCTGACAACTGGGTTGAGATTTCCCAAACTCACTTCATCTAGTGCCAGCATAGAGAGAGCAGACTTTCACCTCCACTCCAGGGACTGGGGCACATAAATCCAGGCTGACACTCCCAGTGCAGTGCTGAGGGAACGCTGCACTGTCGGAGGGTGCCGTCTTTCGGATGAGACGCTAAACCGAGGCCCCGTCTGCCCTCTCAGTTGGACGTAAAAGATCCCATGGCACTATTTCGAAGAAGAGCAGGAGAGTTATCCCCGGTGTCCTGGCCAATATTTATCCCTCAATCAACATAATGACCAGATAATCTGTTTTTGTTATCACATTGCTGTTTGTCGGAGCTTGCTGTGCGCAAGTTGGCTGCCGTGTTTCCTACATTACAATAGTGACTACACTCCAAAAGTACTTCATTGGCTGTAAAGCACTTTGAAATGTCCGGTGGTTGTGAAAGGCGCTATATAAATGCAATTCTTTCTTTCTTCTTTCTTTCTTTCTTTCCTTGGACATGGGCTGGACTGGGAGACACCCCACCAATAGCTATGCTGCGATATCCTGTTATGTGCTGTGTCAAATCTGTCAGATCGATGCTGCAATTAACCTCAGCACACCTGGGTCAGGGAGTATTACATTGGCCAGAGTTCCCACTGTTGCTTGCTCTGCAATTAAATCGATGGGAGATGAGGATAGGTTTGAGCTGGACAATGATTGTCTCTGCAGCTTAATAACCTGCCAAGATCCACCATCGAAACTCACCATCCTTGAAGAGCAAAGAGAAGATTATGGAGTGAGAAATCACCGATTTCTTAGCAGCACTAAACTCTCTTTATTGGCCCTAGTAGAGGTTGTCCTATTGGCCCGAGTAGAGGTTTTTCCGTAATGAGCAATGCTGTGGCTGCTCCTGTCCTCCACCCAGTTCTCTATCTTTGCTTCGTTATCCAGAGGAAGATGCTGGTCAATCTTACTGCTGGATGATTTGTGAAAAGTGAAAGAGAAGATAAACGTGAAGAGAGTGTGGAGGGAAGGCCAGATTAATGGTTCCAGTTCTGACGAAAAGTCACCAGCCTGAAACGTTAACTCTGTTTCTCCAATCACATTTTGCAGCACAGCAGGCCATTCAGCCCCTCGAGCCTGCTCCGCCGTTCAATAAGATCATGACTGATCCTGATCTTGGCCTCAACTCCACTTCCCCGCCCGCTCCCCATAACTCTTGACTCCCTTATCGTTCAAATATCTGTCTATCTCTACCTTAAATATATTCAACGACCCAGCCTCCACAGCTCTCTGGGGCAGAGAATTCCAAAGATTCTCGACCCTCTGAGAGAAGAAATTCCTCCTCATCTCCGTTTTAAATGGGCGACCCCTTATTCTGAAACTATGCCCCCGAGTTCTAGATTCCCCCACGAGGGGAAACATCCTCTCAGCATCTAACTTGTCAAGCCCGCTCAGAATCTTATATGTTTCTGATCACCTCTCGTTCTTCTAAACTCCAATGAGTATAGGTCCAACCTGCTCAACCTTTCTTCATGAAACAACCCATTCATTGCAGGAATCAACCTAGTGAACCTTCTCTGATGCAAGTGTATCCTTCCTTAAATAAGGAGACCAAAACTATACGCAGTACTCCAGGTGTGGCCTCACCAATACCCTGTACAGTTGTAGCAGGACTTGCCTGCTTTTATACTCCACCCCCCCTTGCAATAAAGGCCAACATTCCACTTGCCTTCCTGATTACTTGCTGTACCAGCAAGTTTCCAGCATTCTCAGTTTTTATTTGATTTACAGCATCCGCAGTGTTTAGCTCTTGCTCTATGGGACGTGGCCATCGCTGGCGTAGATTGCCGTTTCTACTCGCGTCGTTAGTTTGGCTCAAACGTGCAGCTGGCGGCTGCAAAATCCAGTACCCAGGATCTATCCAATGGCGAGAGCTCGGGGGAGCTGGATGGTCACCCGATGAGAAACAATCTCATTTTCGAGGAGAGGTTAAATGCATTAAATGTCGGAGTTGCGGGGAGGAAGGAGGCAGCTTGTAGCGTCTCGCTGACTTACTTGCGGTAGGATAGTGATTTGGAAAGATTGGTTGGTGGCTTCTCCCATGAGGTAGAGCGATATTGTTGGGAAGATATGCCAGGGCGTTGTGCCAACCTGCCAGCAAACCAGCTGCTCACCCAGCCAGAAACCATCCGGGAACTTCTCCGTCTGTCAAAAGGAAAAAAAAATTTAAAAAATGAAGGTAGTAATGATGATCATGAATATTTCATTATCCCAGGAGTCTTTAATCAACAACAAATGTTGTACAAGTTTCTAAATACCATTATTTATCATTTGAAACGTACATATGTATGATGTGTACATTAAAATATGGCACTAGGAATCCATCCACTGCCAATTCACAAGAGACATCTAAATGGGGAAGGCCATTTGACCCGTTCATCCTGAAAGAACCTACAATTGGACCCCCATCGTAGCGTTCAGCTATTTCTTCAAATGATTCCATGTTTTTCTTTCTCCTCGTGCCCTATTCAGGAAGGTCCCTTCCAGGTGTTCGCTCCAGGTAAAGGGAAATGTCCTCATATCAGTCCGTTTGAACGCCTGCTTCTTTTGTCTTTCGCCTCTGAGTCAGAAGGTTGTGGGTTCAAGTCCCACTCCGGCAACTTGTAGCACAAACAAAATCTAGGCCGACACGCCCAATGCAGTGCTAAGGGAGTGCTGCGCTGTCGTCTTTCGGATCAGACGTTAAACCGAGGCCCCGTTTGCTCTCTCAGGTGGACGTAAAAGATCCCGTGGCACTATTTTGAAGAAGAGCAGAGTTGTTATCCCCGGTGTCCTGGGCCAATATTTATCTCCCAGTCAACACAACAAAAAATACAGATTATCTGGTCATTAACACATTGCTGTTTGTGGGAGCTTGCTGTGCGCAATTTGGCTGCTGCGTTTCCTACATTACAACAGTGACTACACTCCAAAAGTACTTAATTGGCTGTAAAGCGCTTTGAGACGTCCAGTGGTTGTGAAAGGCGCTATATAAATGCAAGTCTTTCTTTTTTTATCACAAGTTTCATTTGAAGTGGAGTCCAGGACTGTCTACTACCTTAGACCCCTCCAGTGAGCTGATTTCTTGGTCTTCAAGGGCGGAAACCTGAGTTTCTCTCGCCTTTCCTTATAAGCCGGTTCTTTGATGTTGGAACCAATCCTGTAGGTCTTCTCTTCACAGCCTCCAGGACATGAATGTCTTCCTCTGTGTCAGACTGGACTTGCTGGTGTGGTCAGACCAGCGCACTGTACAGTTTTTATGCTGGGTTTCTTTCACTGTGTACTGATTTGGATGTATAATTCACCATTGCTAATGACTGCACTGTAAAAATTGGGCATGTTATAAGAACATCAGAAATAGGAGCAGGAGTCGGCCATTTGGCCCCTCGAGCCTGCTCTGCCATTCAATAAGATCATGGCTGATCGGATCTTGGGCTCAGCTCCACTTCACTGCCTTCTCCCCATAACCCTTGACTCCCTTATCATTCAAAAATCTGTCTGTCTCCACCTTAAATATTGAACAGCAAGTTTGCAAATACCCCTAGAGCGCTAAGTTTCTATTGGCGAGAAAGCAGAAATGGGGTACTGAAGTTGCATGTTCAGCCATGAACTCATTGAATGGCGGTGCAGGCTCGAAGGGCCGAATGGCCTACTCCTGCATCTATTTTCTATGTTTCTATGTTTCAACTTCACAGTTCGCTAATTCAATACCATTTGTGCCGTCCATTATTTTCTCCCAAAGTAAGGTGTTTTACTCTTTGCCACTGGCTCACCCACATACATATGTTGGTCTTTGTATGCCTCTTGAGGTTAGGCTGCCCTTTCTAGTTTCGTACTCTCTGCAAGTTTGACCAATTTGCTTCTCTGTGATTTCAGGGCTGTTGCTTCAGTTTTGTTACCACTTAATTTCCTCAAGTTACTTTCTCCAATAAAGAAATCAATCTTCACCAACCGTGAAGACAAGACGAAGTCAGAGATCATCAAAAATCCTCAGTACTCAATGAGATTCCCTAATGTCATGGACATGACAGTCCAATCCATCAAGAACATGCGGCTGTGACTTCAAGGTAGCCACACTTGAGAATCATCCTTATTACTACTCAAGGTGCTCCTGCAAAACTCCTCCCAAATAGTGTCTGCAGCACTCGCTCTTGTTGCATAGTATTGTCTGTGATCTGCAGTTAAAGGAAGAAACAAGAAAGAACTGGTGCAAGCCCCAAAGCGCTTTACAGCCAATGAAGTACTTTTTGGAGTGTAGTCACTGTCGCAATGTAAGAAAGGCGGCAGCCAATTTACGCACAGCAAGCTCCCACAAACAGCAATGTGATAATGACCAGATAATCTGTTTTTGTTATGTTGATTGAGGGATAAATATTGGCCAGGACACCGGGGATAACTCCCCTGCTCTTCTTCGAAAAAGTGGCATGGGATCTTTCACATCCAACTGAGAGCAGACGGGGCCTCGGTTTAACGTCTCATCTGAAAGTTACTGTGTATTAAGTGTCTTCTGTAATGTGTTGCATTGCGATCAGTGGCCAGATTCTAGAATGTATTTTTCTCCAGGTCTCCAACAGATGCTGACTCGTGCTGGGGTACAGTTACAGAAGTGCTGGTTTCTGTGCTGTATCTCAGCCGTTCTTCATTCAGTAAGTCTGGACAACGAATGAATGCAGGATAACCAACCATGAGGGTTTATCGCAGTACGAGTCCATTCCTATCCTGACTTAATATCAGCTGTGCTTATTTCCCAGCAGGAGTCAATGATCGAGAGGAAACCCTCCCCCTAGCCAATGGAGGTCAATTATAGTGTCTCTATCATTGCCTCCGCACCAAAGATCAAGCCTCGAACTTTCTGCAATGCTTAGCACTGCAGTATAATTAGCGTGTATGCGCCTAGGAAGGAATCATATCAATGATAGAAACATAGAAAATAGGTGCAGGAGTAGACCATTCGGCCCTTCGAGCCTGCACCACCATTCAATAAGATCATGGCTGATCATGCAACTTCAGTACCCCTTTCTTGCTTTCACTCCATAGCCCTTGATCCCTTTAGTCGTAAGGGCCACATCTAACTCCCTTTTGAATATATCTAACGAACTGGCCTCAACAACTTTCTGCGGTAGGGAATTCCGCAGGTTCACAATTCTCTGAGTGAAGAAGTTTCTCCTCATCTCAGTCCTAAATGGCTTACCCCTTACCCTTAGACTGTGACCCCTGGTTCTGGACTTCCCCAACATCGGGAACATTCTTCCTGCATCTAACCTGTCCAATCCCGTCAGAATTTTATATGTTTCTATGAGATCCCCTCTCATTCATCTAAATTCCAGTGAGTATAAGCCGAGTCGATCCAGTCTTTCTTCATATGATACAGCACAGGAGGCCATTTGGCCCATCATGCCTGTAGCTCTTCAGAAGAGCTATCCAATGAGTGTCACTCCCATGCTCTTTCCTCATAGCCTTGCAAATGGTATACTTTTATAGAAAGGGTGGAATGAAAAGAAATAAAAGGCTTAGGAACATGGACACAGTAGGCCATTTCGCCCCCTTGAGCCTGTTCCGCCACTAACTATCTAACTCCATATACCTGCCTTTGCCCCGTATCCCTTAATACTTCTGGTTAACAAAAATCTATCAATCTCAGATTTAAAATTAACAATTGACCCAGCATCAATTACCATTTGCGGAAGAGAGTTCCAAACTTCTACCACCCTTTGTGTGTAGAAGTGTTTCCTAATTTCACTCCTGGCTCTAATTTTAAACCCCTACTCCCAAGCTTAAGAGAATGCATCAACTTTATTTCCTTTTTAAGAACCAATACTTAACCGAAGATGCGGCTTTAATGGATTTCACTGCGGCCTGAAACACCTTCTTGGGCAGCCTGAGATTGGTGGTTCCACTGTCCACGATGCTCTTGTCGTAGTTGTACTGCAGAAAATCACACGGTCAAACAGGACAGAGACAATGAGTTTCAAGCCGAACACTTAATGAGTGATGTGCAGCCATACAAGTGGTACACAGACATTGTCCAGACCCTGACAATAAGTGACTACCTTTTACTCAATCTCAGCTGTTATGTTGTATATAATTTACACAAAACGTTATCATCTCTTCTTGTCAATTAACAGTATTTTATTTTATTGAGTAAATTCAGTGTCACAATGAGATTGCAGTGAGTTCCTGCACAATGCTGGGTGTGTTTGTGTGTGGAGAACGTGTTGCAGTGTGTGGGGTAGTTGGTGTGGTGTGTGATATGGCTCAGTGTGTGGTTCAGTGTGAGCGCGCGCGCGCGGTGCGGCTCTGTGCGCGGTAGGTTCAGTGTGTGGGGTGCGGTTCAGTGTTCGGTGCGTGGTAGTTGGGGAAATCTCACCTCCTTACAGTCCAGATTCAGGTCCTGTCCATTGATCTCAATCTTTACTATAATGACCTCATAGTACCACTCCTTCCTGATTGGTGTGAACCAGATGTTGCCCAGATACAGGGAAGAGTCAACTCCACCTATTATCTACAACATGGTGGGGAGAAAGTGAAAAAGAGTCAAGGGTATTCAATAAAGCCATCCCTTCCCTCAGCAACACACCAACATTTTGTACTTAAACATATCGGTTCCTATCTGCGGTTATTACTTGTGGCTACTTCATAAACTTTATTATCCATGGTTCATATTGAGTAACGCACCATCTCTCTTACTGAGCCATACGTGGGGACAGAAGGAGGCCTTCAGCCCCTTGAGCTTGTTCCGCCATTCAATTAGATCCTAGCTGATCTATATCTTAACTGCATCTACTTCATGCAGACCAGATGGTCCCGCGTCCCATGGCGTGTTCTGCGTATTGGGTTAGCTGATCTCAAGCCAGGCAGCAGAAGGGGGAAGACGATTGGCTTTGGCCTGTTCTGGTTGGCGAACAAAATGAGTGTTGCCACTCTTGGTCGCCAGACAGTAGGTCCTGCGCAGATGCCTGATGGGAGCACTGACCTCCCTCCAATCACTAATAATCTCGACGTACACATTGAGTGGCCCAATTGGGCAAGGTAATGGATGAGGGCAGCTGGCAACTGCGAGACTCTACCCCAGTTGGAGTCACTTCCTTTTCAGGAAAGGAAGGAAGAACGAGAGAGGACGCCTCCCGATAGTGGTTTGAATGGGTCACATTCTGAAGTGTTTTGCTTGACGGGTGCTAATGAACATAAGGAAGAGGAGCATTACTCGGCCATTTGGCCCCCCGAGCCTGCTCCACCATTCAATACGATAATGGCTGATCATGGGCTCAGCTCCACTTCCCTGCCCGCTCCCCATAACCCGTATGAGAATCCCTCACGGAGAGGGAAGGGAAGGCACTGACCTTGGGCAGAGAGCGGAAGCCGTGTGTGGAGATGTTCCGCACCCGTTCACCCAGCAATGGTGTGCGGTTCAAGGAAACCAGCAGGTGGGGAGCAGCAGACAGTAAAATTAACAACTCCTGTGGAAGAGTCACGTTCGAAATGCTAACCTGCCCTTTTTCTGTCAGATGCCGACTGATTTCATTTTGGATTACCTGCAATCAACTTTTTATCCCCCCTTTTTAGCCCACAAATCAGACTTGTATATTTGATTTGTGCAATGCAGAGTATGGGGTGGGTCAAAGTCCTGGAACTCCCTCCCTAACAGCACTGTGGGAGCACCTTCACCACACGGACTGCAGCGGTTCAAGATGGCGGCTCACCACCACCTTCTCAAGGGGCAATTAGGGATGGGCAATAAATGCCGGCTTTGCCAGCGACACCCACATCCCAGGAACGACTAAAGAAAAAAGTTGGAGGCAGTACTCGCATAAAGTAATGGAAATTCAGAAAGATATGCCAAACACAAATGTTCTTGTCGACCAGGTACAAGACAGACAGAAACGTCTGTTTTCAGTACATTTCGCCTGAGTTTCAGATTTTGTTTCTGCAATTGTTTCACTGACGTGAGTCCGCCTCTTGTCGGGGAAGCCTGGGCGGTTGCCAATCTAGGTTAATGGTGGAGGAATAAGGAATCATAGTATCACAGAAATTTACAGCACGGGAGGAGCCCATTTCGGCCCATTGTGTCCACGCCAGCCGACAAAGAGCTATCCAGCCTAATCCCACTTTCCAGCTCTTGGTCCGTAGTCCTGTAGGTTACGGGACTTCAAGTGCACATCCAAGTACTTTTTAAATGTGGTGAGGGTTTCTGCCTCTACCACCCTTTCAGGCAGTGAGTTCCAGACCCCCATCATTTCCCCTCAAATCCCCTCTAAACCTCCTACCGACTACTTTAAATCTGTGGCTCCTGGTTGTTGACCCCTCTGCTAAGGGAAATAGGTCCGTCCTATCCACTCTATCCAGGCCTCTCATAAATTTAGACACCTCAATAAGATTGTGGAGTTTCCCTGAACCACTGATCACAGGCGCACTGAATTGTTAGCGTGTCTGAACACTGAAGGTGCGAGGGGGAGGGTTGAGGCAGTGGGATGGGGGGAAGGAGGGGGGTTGGGGAGAGGAGTGGGAAGGGGGGAGTGGGGGGAAGGGAGTGAGTAGAGGGGAGTGGGAAGGGGGGAGTGGGGGGAAGGGAGTGAGTAGAGGGGAGTGGGAAGGGGGGAGTGGGGGGAAGGGAGTGAGTAGGGGGGGGCGTGAGGGCTGGGGTGGGGGGGGCAGAGTGGGGGGTTACACTCACCATGCTCCCTCCCACAGATGAGGCAGAGTCCGTGTCGTTCAACGAGAAGCCCGCTCCGCACAGCTGCAGCGAGAAGATATTGGGGACCTGGGTCTGTTTCACCAGTGAGTCGAAGAAAGGTTCCAAGGTTTCATCGGGCTGTGGAGAGATTAATCGGGGGGTGGGGGAGCGGGGCGGCGGACAAAGTCAGGAGGTGAACAATGTCCCAAGAGCAAAAACATTCTTCATATAAAAAAAAAATTAATAGCAGCCAAAGTAATCTTCCGACCGTGCAAATTGGAACATTGAAGATTTCTGGGATAAATCAATGAATCCCAAATAGTGGTTGGAACATATGAAGGAACATTTGTGTCAGCTGTGGCTCAGAGGGCAGCCCTCTCGTATCTGAGTCAGAACGTTGTGGGTTCAAGTCAGAGACTTGAGCACATACATCTAGGCTGACACTCCCAGTGCAGTGCTGAGGGAGCGCTGCACTGACGGAGGTGCCGCCTTTCGGATGAGACGTTAAACCAAGGCCCCGTCTGCTCTCGGGCAGACGTAAACGATGCCATTGCACTATTTCGAAGAAGAGCAGAGGAGTTATCCCCGGTGTCCTGGCCAAGATTACCTGGTCATTATCACATTGCTGTTTTTGGGATCTTGCTTGTGCGCACATTGGCTGCCGCGTTTTCTACATTACAACAGTGACTATACTTCAAAAGTATATCATTAGCCATAAAGCATTTGAGACGTCCGGTGGTCGTGAAAGGTGCTCGTGAAATCTAAGTATTTCTTTCTAACATCAGAACAGAAGGAGGCCATTCAGCCCCTCCAGTCTGTTCCACCATTTGGTTAGATCACAGCTGACATGCGTCTTCACTTCATCTACCCACCTTGGTTCTGTGGCCCTTAATTGATGATACATGTGATTACAGAGCATCCAGAACTGGCATTAACCAACTCGAGATTTAAAAAAGGACACGACTGCTGCCAACGAACCGGAGGCAGACTGCGCATGCGCACTGCCGGTTTGACACGGGAGCGGGGTTGTTTAAAACAAATATATATAAATGCTTGGAGGGAGCGGGCTGTGAGGTAAACGGCAGTCAAAGATATTGTGTGGAAAAGAAAATAAGCTTCCAGTTCCAGATTAATGCGCAGTACGCTTCTGCGTTGCTTCCGGTCGTTGGCAGTAGTCTCTCCGTTTATATAAAAAATGGCACAAATACAGTCTTAAACAAGCAAAGATCAGTAGATCTTTCTACATCTGCAACACATGAGGAGAGGAGTACCGGGCATGGTCGGTGGAAGGAAAGGAACGTTGACTGACTGGGTCGGTAAAATAATCATCAGTGGGGCACACGAGTTTGATGACTCGTCTGTTTTGAACAGTTTGAATGCTCACCCTGCAGGGGGCAGAGAGGAGAGCATATATCCCTTGTACCCCGTGCAGATGCCCCCAGTGCCCCTGCCCGAAGCGTCTAGGCTGGGGCAAGATATACCTGGCTGCTTAGAATCCGGACAAAAGTTTACACATTAGGCTCTCGAGAATCTTTACAGTGCTGGTCATTTTTAATTCCAAATCCGAGGGAGGAACATTTAGGCAACGCATTCCAGGCTCGACATTCAATGAAGACCAGAGTTCCCCAGTCATCTCCCCGAATCCCCATAACCACCACCTTTCCTTCCCCTTCCCCCCCCCCAGCCCCCAACCACCCTCCCACCTTACCCCCCCATCACCTCCCCAAATGCCCCCCTCCACCACCTTCCCATCACCCCCCCCCAACCACTTCCCCAAATCCTCCCAACCACCTCCCCACCCCCAACCATCTCCCCAAATCCCCCAACTACTCTCCCCCACCTCACCCCTCCATCACCTCCCCAAATCCCCCCCCCTCAACCACCTCCCCCCCACCCCCCAAACACCTTCCCAAATCCATCCCCCCCCCCCCCCCAAACACCTTCCCAAAACCCCCCACCCAAATCCACTGCCTCCCCCCCCAACCCCCCTCCCCAAATCCCCGGCCCACACAGAGGAGGTACTTGACGCATCATACCTGTGTCAGCTCTCTGAATGACGTGTCCATGGTTCCATTCCCCTTATACTTTCAAATGTTTCTTTTTCAAATATTTTATCAGTGTCCTTTCCAAAGTTATTCTGAATGCTGCTATCCCTTACTGTTCCTAGTAGGACATTCCATGTTTTAACAATTCTCTGCATAAAGAAAATTCCTCCGAAACTCTCCCTTCATTCTTTAGGCGATGATCTCAAATTCATACAAATTTCTCCATGTTTTCTCTGACATTATAATCCTTCCTAAAGCAGGGCATCCAGAACTGGTCCCCATTCCCTATTCCAGCTACACTCTAACCAATGTGTCGGATTCTGCTCCCAGTGTCCCTGGATCCCATATGCAATCTGGTGCTATTACATCATTGCGTTTGAGAATACGTCAAGATTTGTCATCGACTTTTGCTGTTCACAATGACTTTGCCGTTTTAAATATGGCTACTCAAACAGAAATGAGGAAGTTTCTGAGAGCAGGTGTATAAGAATTTGGAGCAGGAGTAGGCCATGAGGCCCCTCGAGCCCCCTGCTCCGCCATAGTGTGATCACTATCTCCTGCATAACAATGCCTGAGCAGAGAGTTTTCGAATGGTAATAAGAAACCGTTAGAAGGGAATATCATATTCTGGAGCAGCTGTAGTAACACTAGACGTGTTGCAAGAAATAGTAACACAACTGCGAAAATATATACGCTAACAAAATCATTGCAAGAAAAAAGGTAATTTAATCCCGCAAATCATCATCAACGTAGAATCAAATTTGGAAATGATATAAATGATCAATATGAGCATTGTGGGTTGAGGTTCCTTTCTGTGTTATTCTTAGTGTGATCTCGAACTCATTTGCATTGACCTGTTTCAAATAAACTCAGGCTCATCTTGCATGCAAATCTGGAGCACAAAATTGCTCTTAAATACTCTGGGATGCATGTCCGAACTCGTACCAAGTCCCACTCACCCATCACTCCTGTACTCGCTGACCTACATTGGCTCCCGTTTAAGCAACGCCTCAATTTCAAAATTCTCATCCTTATTTTCAAATCCCTCCATGGCCTCCCCTTCCCCCCCCCCCCCCCATCTCTAATCTCCTCCAGCCCCACAACCCCTTGAGATATCTACGTTCCTCTAATTCTGCCCTCTTGAGCATCCCTGATTATAAATGCTCAACCACTGGTGGCTGTGCCTTCTGTTGCCTGGGCCCCAAGCTCTGGAACTCTCTCCCTAAACCTCTCGGCCTCTATACCTCATTCAAAATGTTCCTTAAAACCTACCTCTTTGACCAAGCTTTTGGTCACCTGCCCTATTTTCTCCTTATTTGGCTCGGTGTCAATTTTTTTGCCTTATAATACTCTGTGTAGCGCCTTGGGACGTTTCACTAGGTTAAAGCTGATATATATATATAGAAGTTGTTGTTGTTGTTGAGATGGGTAAACTCACCCTGAATGCCATAAGGGTGACAGAGAAAACATTTAAGATAAATGAGTTAGTGGCTATATTAAAATAGCATGAACAGAAACTTTACACAGTGTACAGGAATTTAAACCCTCGGGTGTTAAAAACACATTATTTAGATAAAAGGCAGAAGAACAATGAGCAAAGAAGCTGACTGAGTCTATAGGGTATAAATAGAATGCTAGATGCTAGATTTATACCTCGGGCTATAATCGTTTTGTTACTATGAAAATATAAAGATAGAGACAGTGTACTGTTAGAACATAAGAACATAAGAAAACAGAAGCAGGAGTAGGCCATATGGCCCCTCAAGCCTGCTCCGCCATTTAATACGATCATGGCTGATCTGATCATGGACTCGGGTCCACTTCCCTGCCCGCTCCCCATAACCCCTTATTCCCTTATCAGTTTAGAAACTGTCTATATCGGTCTTAAATTTATTCAATGTCCCAGCTTACACAGATTTAAAACCCTCTGAGAGAAGAAATTCCTCCTCATCTCAGTTTTAAATGGGCGGCCCCTTATTCTAAGATTATGCCCCCTAGTTCTAGGCTCCTCTATCGGTGGAAACATCCTTTCTGCATCCACCTTGTCAAGCCCTCTCTTGATAGCAATGTGTTGCTGTGATTCTCAGTTTGATTGTTGACTTCAAAGGAACGTCTGCGACATTAAAGACTGCCTCGGCATGAATCCAGCTCCACTATAGTTCTGGCTTCAGATTCGCATTCTATGGGTACACTAAAAATTTTCATCAACATCACAAAGGAAATCATGTTTGACAAATTTGCTGAAGTTCCATGAGGATGTAACGAGCAGGGTGGATAAGGGGGAACCAGTGGATGTGGTGTATTTGGATTTCCAGAAGGCATTCAATAAGGTGCCACATAAGAGGTTACTACATAAGATAAAAGTTCACGGGGTTGGGGGTAATATATTAGCATGAATAAAGGATTGGCTAACTAACAGAAAACAGAGCGTAGGAATAAATGGGTCATTTTCCAGTTGGCAAATATTAACTAGTGGGGTGCCACAGGGATCGGTGCTGGGGCCTCAACTATTTACAAACTATGTTAATATGTTCTTATGTTCTTATAATGACTTAGATGAAGGGACTGAGTGTAATGTAACCAAGTTTGCTGACGATACAAAGATGGGTGGGAAAGCAAATTGTGAGGAGGACACAAAAAATCTGCAAAGGGATAGAGATAGGCTAAGTGAGTGGGCAAAAATTTGGCAGATAGAGTATAATGTGGGAAAATGTGAGGTTATCCAATTTGGCAGAAAAAATAGGAAAGCAAATTCTAATTTAAATGGAGAAAAATTACAAAGTGCTGCAGTACAGAGGGACCTGGGGGTCCTTGTACATGAAACAGAAAATGTGAGTATGCAGGTACAGCAAGTAATCAGGAAGGCAAATGGAATGTTGGCCTTTATTACAAGGTGGGTAGAGTATAAAAACAGAGAAGTCCTGCTACAACTGTACAGGGTATTGGTGAGGCCACATCTGGAGTACTGCGTTTTGGTCTCCGTCTTTAAGGAAAGATATACTTGCATTGGAGGCTGTTCAGAGAAGGTTCACTAGGTTGATTCCAGAGATGAGGGGGCTGACTAATGAAGATAGGTTGAGTAGGTTGGGCCTATACTCATTGGAGTTCAGAAGAATGAGAGGTGATCTTAACGAAATACATAAGATAATGAGGGGGCTCGACAAGGTGGATGCAGAGAGGATATTTCCACTCATGGGGGAAACTAAAACTAGGGGACATAGTCTTAGAATAAGGGGCTGCCATTTAAAACTAAGATGAGGAGGAATTTCTTTTCTGAGGGTTGTAAATCTATGGAATTCTCTGCCTCAGAGAGCTGTGGCGGCTGGGTTATTGAATATATTTAAGGGGGAGATAGACAGATTTTTGAGTGATAAGGGAGTAAAGGGTTAAGGGGAGATGGCAGGAAAGTGGAGCTGAGTCCATGATCAGATCATCCATGATCTTAAATGGCGGAGCAGGCTCGAGGG
This sequence comes from Pristiophorus japonicus, assembly GCF_044704955.1. Taxonomy (NCBI): domain Eukaryota; kingdom Metazoa; phylum Chordata; class Chondrichthyes; family Pristiophoridae; genus Pristiophorus; species Pristiophorus japonicus. The sequence continues at coordinate 210,349,341 of NC_091987.1, read as the reverse complement.
GCCAACTCCTGCTCCTATTTCTTGTGTTCTTATTACATTGTCACGGTTTTCTCATCCAAAATGCCTTTTTTTTAAATTCATTCTTGGGATGTGGGTGTCGCTGGCAAGGCATTTATTGCCCATCCCCTAACTGCCCTTGAGAAGGTGGTGGTGAGCCGCCTTCTTGAACCGCTGCAGTCCGTGTGGTGAAGGTGCTCCCACAGTGCTGTTTGGGAGCGAGTTCCAGGATGTTGACCTAGCGACGATGAAGGAACGGCCGATATACTTCCGAGTCAGGATGGTGTGTGACTTGGAGGGGAACTTGGAGGTGATGGTGCTCCCATGCACTTGGCACCATTGTGATCTTCTAGGTGGTAGAGATCACGGGTTTGTGAGGTGCTGTCGAAGAAGATTTGGCGAGTTGCTGCAGTGCATCTTGTAGCTGTGACTCATCAAGCAGTGTAAGAAATAACATGCTGAGACAAGGGATTTAATCCTCAGCATTTGGCTGTATTTTCACTATGTCTAAATATTATTCATCCTGTAAGCTAATCTAACTGAAGGTGTACATGGTCTTTCCCAGGAGTCGGTTTTCGGACCACTGCTTTTCTTGATATATATTAATAACTTGGATGTGGGTGTACCGGGCACAATTTCAAAATTTGAAGATGACACAAAATTTGGAAGTATAGTGAACAGTGAGGAGGATAGTGGTACACTCATAATAAAGGATGAAATTGAGTACTGTGTACAATGAGCAAGTGTGACCTTAGCTCCTTTAATAAGACTCCAGAGTGCAGGTACCTCATGGGTGGCCTGGTTATATACTGTGCTCCCAAGGGATGCTGGGATCCCTTGGGACTCCAACAGGTAGGCCCTCTGGTGGTGGTGTAATTCAGGTTACAAGGGGGTAAATACATAAGATAGTGATAGACTTCAGAAAGACATAGTCAGGCTGGTGAAATGGATGGACATGTGGTAGATGAAATTTAATGCAGAAAAGTGTGAATTGATGCATTTTGGAAGAAAAATTGAGGAGAGGCAATATTGACTAAATGGTACAATCCTAAAAGGGGTGCACGAACAGAGAGACTTGGGGGTATGTGTGCACAAATCGGTGAAGGTTGAGAAAGCGGTTAAAAAAGCTTACGGGATCCTGGGCTGCTTCAGTGGAGATACAGAGTACAGAAGTGTGGAAATTATGATGAACCTGTACAAAACATTGGTTCGGCCCCAGTTGGAGCATCATGTCCAATTCCGGGCACCGCACTTTGGGAAGGATGTGAAGGCCTTGGAGAAGGTTCAGAAAAGATTTACAAGAATGGTTCCAGCAATGAGGGATTTCAGTTACGTGGATAGAGACGAGAAGCTGGGGTTGTTCTCCTTGGAGCAGAGAAGGTTGAGACGTGATTTGGTAGAGGTGCTCAAAATCACGAGGAGTCTGGGCATCCGTGTCAGGCATCCACTGCTCTACCGGGAAAATCTTCCTTCACTTCTTTATTCTCAACTGAGGCTTGTTCATTTTCACTGCACAAAACCTAACTAAAATAACCTGTTTATATCTACATACTGTATACATTCTGTTCTGACCAAGGGTCGTCAGACCCGAAACGTTAACTCTGTTTTTCTCTCCATGGATGCTGCCTGTCCCGCTGAGTATTTCCAGCATTTTCTGTTTTTATTTCAGGTTCCAGCCTCCGCAGTGTTTGGCTTTAGTACAATGTATACATTCACTGCAAACAGCAGGCGGCTGCGTCACTGCTGTGTACTAAGCTAACACACCAGAGGAGTAATGACCGTGAAATCATCGCAGTGAGTGTATCGATAAAGGGTTTGAAAATGATCAAGTGCTTCATGTAGATAAATGTGTCTGAATCCATGGCGAGGGATGGCACCCTGGATTCAGGGACATCCCTGTCCCTTCCAGGGCCTCGCCACTCAATGTAGGCTGCGAATGTCCTTGGGTTGGGGTCAATATGAATTCAGTGCCTAATGGACATGAAATGGACAACAGAAAATGATCTTCAATGAGACACGCATGGATGATGTAGTTAATGGAAATGGAGCGGTGGAGATGAATACTAAAAAGTTATTCATTATTGCGATCCTCCAGAACTTAACATTTTAAAATTCTCCTCCTCGTTTTCAAATCCTTCCATGGCCTTGCCCCTCCCTATCTCTGTAATCTCCACCAGCCCCACAACCCCCCGAGATGTCTGCGCTCCTCTAATTCTGCCCTCTTGAGCATCCTTGATTATAATCGCTCAACCATCGGTGGCTGTGCCTTCTGTTGCCTGGGCCCTAAGCTCTGGAACCTCCCGGCCCCTCTCTCCTCCTTTAAGACTTAAGTTTGTGTTTCTTACTCTCCCTCCCTCAGTGTCAGCCGTGGCTCAGTGGGCAGCACCCTCGCCTCTGAGTCAAAAGTTTGTGGGTTCCACTCCCACTCCAGAGATTTGAGCACAAAAATCTCGGCTGATACACCAGTGCAGTGCTGAGGGAGCGATGCACTGTCGGAGCTGCCGTCTTTCAGATAAGACGTTAAACCAAGGCCCTGTCTGCTCTCGCAAGTGGACGTAAAGGATCCCATGGCACTATTTTGAAGAAGAGCAGAGGAGTTATCCCCGGTGTCCTGGCCAATATTTATCCCTCAACATAACAAAAACAGATTATCTAGTCATTATCACATTGCCGTTTGTGGGAGCTTGCTGTGCGCAAATTGGCTGCCGTGTTTACCACATTACAACAATGACTGCACTTCAGTTTGTGTTTCTTTTTCTCTCTCTCTCTCTCTCTCTCTCTCTCTCTCTCTCCCCCACTTTGTTTCTCTCTCCCAGTTCGTGTTTCTCTCTCTCTCGCTCGCTCGCTCTCTCTCTCTCTCCCAGTTTGTGTTTCTTTCTCTCTCTCTCTTTCTCTCTCTCCCCCACTTTGTTTCTCTCTCTCGCTCTCTCTCCTAGTTCGTGTTACTCTCTATCTCGCTCTCTCTCTCTCTCTCTCTCCCAGTTTGTGTTTCTTTCTCTCTCTCTCTCTCTCTCTCTCTCCCCCACTTTGTTTTTCTCTCTCGCTCTCTCTCCCAGTTCGTGTTACTCTCTCTCTCTCTCTCGCTCTCTCTCCCAGTTCGTGTTACTCTCTCTCTCTCTCTCTCTCTCGCTCTCTCTCCCAGTTCGTGTTACTCTCTCTCTCTCTCTCCCAGTTTGTGTTTCTTTCTCTCAGGACTCATGGAGACCCCAGGCATTTATATTTGGCCCCGATGCCATCATCGTCACAACCCTACTTTTATCGCTCCTCTGGCGACAGCTCTGGAACTCCCTCCCTAAACCATCTTGTGTCTCTACCTCTTGCTCCTTAAAACCTCCCTCTTTGACCAAGCTTCTGGTCACCTGTCCTAATATCTCAATATGTGGCTCAGTGTCAAATATTGTTTGACAACGTTCCTGTGAAGCACCATGGGACCTTTTACTATGTTAAAGGCGCTATATAAATGCAAGTTATTGTTGAATACAAGAACAACGATAAAAATCCCAACCAATCCAGCTCACTTCAACAACAACAACAACTTCTATTCATATAGCGCATTTAACGTCCCAAGGGGCTTCACAGGAGTATTATAAGATTAAAAATTTTAAAATTTGACACCGAGCTGCATATGGAGATTAGGGCAGGTGACCAAAAGCTTGGTCAAAGAGGTAGGTTTTGAGGAACGTCTTGAATGGGGAAAGAGAGGCGGAGAGGTTTAGGGAGGGAATTCCAGAGCTTGGGGCCTAGGCAACAGAAGGCACGGCCACCGATGGTTGAGCGATTATAATCAGGGATGCTCAAGAGGGCAGAATTAGAAGAGCGCAGACATCTCGGGAGGGGGGGGTTGTGGGGCTGGAGGAGATTACAGAGATAGGGAGGGGGGCAAGCCATGGAGGGATTTGAAAACAAGGATGAGAATTTTGAAATGGAGGCGTTGCTTAACCGGGAACCAATGTAGGTCAGCGAGCACAGGGGGTGTTGAGTGAGCGGGACTTGGTGCGAGTTAGGACACGGGCTGCCGAGTTTTGGATCACCTCTGGTTTACGTACTTCAAGATCTATTTCAGAGCTAATCTAACCACTGCTGAAAATAATTTTTCTACTGCGATCCCGGCACTCCTTTCTCAATTATGAATCGGTTTAATTCTCTGAATTCTTCACCTGAGTACTGTGCTATTAGTCTGCTCTATAAATTGAATCTAAGCCTAAAGCAGTTTCTGCTCTTTGAAAGAGCAATAAGCCGTAATTAAAACGATTAAAATTTTAGCGATATGTTGCCCAGTCCCTGATTGAATAATCTTTTAAAATGAAGTTTTACAGCAGTTCTTTTTTAAAGTAACCTATTTTATTGACCAAACTTCTCTTTCATATTATCAGGATGTCAGAATCAGAATTCCAGCTGGGCTACCCCTCTAATACACCAACATTAAGAGAAACTGGTTCAGAAATTGATTCCAGCGCAGGACTACTAAGGATAATAATTCCTGTGAATTTTTCGGTTAAGAAGGAGTTTGTTCATCCACATCTGTTGCATGCAATGCCTTTACATTGTGGTGTCAGCTGTGGCTCAGTGGGTAACATCTCTCGCCTCTGAGTCAGAGGGTTGTGGGTTTAAGTCCCACTCCAGAGACATGAGAACACAAATCTAGGCTGACGCTCCCAGTGCAGTGCTGAGGGAGTGCTGCACTGTCGGAGGTGCCGTCTTTCAGATGAGACGTTAAATCGAGGTCCTGTCTGCTTTCCATGGCACTATTTCAAAGAAGAGCAGGGGAGTTCTCCCTGGTGTCCTGGCCAATATTTATCCCTCAATCAACATCACTAAAACAGACTATCGGGTCATTATCACATTGCTGTTTGTAGGAGCTTGCTGTGCACAAATTGGCTGCCGCGTTTCCTACATTACAACAGTGACTACACTCCAAAAGTACTTCATTGGCTGTAAAGCACTTTGAGACGTCTGGTGGTCGTGAAAGGCGCTATATAAATGCAAGTGGTTTTTTTTTACATTTGCCTTGTGGCTTCTTTAGCTTATAATCTGCTCTCCCGTACTGGCTTTGCACAAAACCGCTTTCTCCATCCACCGTATTGATTCTCTTCATTACTCCAGGAATTGGATGTTGTTCACCTTAATCTTTTTCTAATGAGGACAGATTTACTTCGCCACTGTTAAAATTTCAATGATCTAAAACCTGGAACCTTTATTCCTGTTCTTTGTCCTCTTCTGTATCAAGAATAAGCAACGCTCCAGTACTTTACACAGTGTCACTATTATTTGCTTGAGTTTTATGTGACACACACAGATAAGATACAATCCTTCAGTGAGTAATGCTGAAACACCGCCAGTTGATTGCAATCGATGGGTGACACCGTTAATGGTAATTTAACAGTAAATCCTTCAATTCTTTGTTCTTCAATGGGATGCTACCATTAGCTTTAAAAACATTATTACAAGTAGACCTGCTATGCTCTCTTTCTCCAGAGGTGGCGCTCTCTCCGCCTGTTACAACAAACACAGCCATAAACCATCCCACCGTCTCCAACTAAATGTGACAAAAGCCATGGGAGATGCATGAGTAGACCCAATATTGTTTGCTATACATGGTGACAACACTTTCAATGTTTCCAATTCTGGCTGCCATGTTTCCCACATTACAACAGTGACTACACTCCAAAAGTACTTCACTGGCTGTAAAGCACTTTGGAACGTTCGGTGGTTGTTGAAGGGCGTTGTAAAAGTCTTTCTTGTTACCTTTCACATTCCCTTAAACTCTGGAATTCCCTCCCTAAACCCCTCTGCCTCACTACCTCTCCCTCCTCCTTCAAGGCACTCCTTTAAACCTACCTCTTTAACTTAGTCCCTGTCCCAGTTGCTCGTTATGTGGCTCGGTGTCAAATTTTGTTTCTTTGACGCTTCTGTGAATCGCTTTGGGACATTTTACTATGTTAAAGGTGCTATATAAATGCAAGTTATTGTTGAACTGGGACACTAATGTCCTTCAGGGAAGCAGACCTGCCATCCTTACCCTGTCTGGCCTATATGTGACTCGTTGAACTGCAATTGTTTCCTCCAAATATCTATTCCGCACACACAAGAACACAGCAACTCAGGATTCCAAAAGAAATAGGAGCAGGAGTCGGCCATATGGCCCCTTGAGCCTGCTCCGCCATTCAAAAAGATGATGGCTGATCCGATCTGATCTTGATCTCAACTCCACTTTCCTGCCTGTTCCCCATAACGCTCGACTTCTCTATAGTTCAAGAATCTGTCTATCTCCGCCTTGAATATATTCAATGACCCAGCCTCCACAGCTCTCTGGGGAGAGAATTCCAAAGATTCACAACCCTCTGAGAGAAGAAATTCCTCCTCAACTCCGTCTTAAATGGGCGGCCCCTTATTAAGAACAATGTAGCATTAGGGACAATCTTATACATAACTACATATAACTTATTATATGTAACCCGGTTCTGCTTCCTATTAGAGATGCAAACCCCACATACATAGGATATACGGCACAGAAACAGGCCATTCGGCCCAACCAGTCCATGCCGGCGTTTATGCTCCACTCGAGCCTCCTCCCGTCTTTCCTCATCTAAATCTATCAGCATAACCCTCTATTCCCTTCTCCCCCATATACTTGTCCAGACTCCCCTTAAATGCATCGATACTATTCACTTCAACCACTCCCTGTGGCAGCGAGTTCCACATTCTCACCACTCTCTGGGTAAAGAAGTTTCTTCTGAATTGACTGTCTGATTTCTTGCTGACTATCTTATATTGATGGCCTCTGATTTATGCTCTCCCCACAAGTGGAAACACTCTCTCTGTGTCCACTTTATCAAAACCTTTCATAACTTTAAAGACCTCTATTAGGTCACCCCTCAGTCTTTTCTTTTCAAGAGACAAGAGACCCAGTCTGCTCATCCTTTCCTGATAGGTATACCCTCGCATTTCTGGTATTATACATGGTAGGTTTCTATGGACTCATTAGACAGGACATCCTCATCCATTGGCTACTGTCATATGTCCCATCTTAGACTAGGCTCCTCCCAATTTCAATGATACCAGGACCTGAGCAGTGCCCTTTTGGAATGGGCACCAAGGAATGAAAAAAAGGAAGACTTGCATTTATATAGCACCTTTCACAACCTCAGGTCATCACAAAGTGCTTTACAGTTCTTTTGATGTGTAGTCTCTGTTGTAACATGGGAAACGCAGCAGCCAATTTGCGCACAGCAAGCTCCCACAAACAGCAACGTGATAACGACCAGATAATCTGTTTTAATGATAATTGATGGGTAAATATTTACCAGGACACTTGGGATAACTCCCCTGTTCTTCCTTCAAATAGTGCCATGGGATCTTTTAAGTCCACCTGAGAGAGTCCACCTGAGGGGCCTCGGTTTAACGTCTCATCTGAAAGACGGCACTTCCGACAGTGCAGCACTCCCTCAGCACTGCACTGGACTGTCAGCCTAGATTGTGTGCTCAAGTCCCTGGAGTGGGACTTGAATCCACAACCTTCTGACTCAGAGGCGAGAGTGTTGCCCACTGAGCCATAGCTGAGACACATGGCTGGGCAAGGGGGGTCGTCATCAGTCTATTGTTTAAAAAAAAAGATTAGGGTACCCTTGCCCTGTACATCCTACCTAGTGCCCCTTGCCCCATGTCCTGTACCAGATTCCCCCACACCAGGAAAGTGCTCCGTAGGCGGCCAGCTTGCTCTCAATGGTTGTTGGCTCCCAATAGCCCAGTCCTGGCTCTCCCGGACTTTCACGATCGGCATATCAGTAAATTCTGAAAATAGGCTGACCTCGCTCTATCTGGTGAGGCTCGGCCATTTGTGTGCAGGTACTCATAATTCCTCCCTGGCCTAGCAATCGCCTCGTATTATCTGCTCCCATGTGGACAATTTTACTTCAGCAAAATATACCCCCCTTCGCCTTCCACTGTTAGATCTGGATTCTGAAACCAAGTCCATTTAGATGGCTATATGCACATTTGGAGAAAGCGGGGGTGGTGGGGGCAGGGAAAAAAGGTTTATGAATTTTTAAGGGGTATGGTAGTATAGTGCTTATAATCCAGAGACGTGAGTTCAAAATCCCACCACGGCAGCTGTGGGAATTTAAATTCAATGAATTATATAAATCTGGAATTAAAAAGCTAGTTTCAGTAATGGTGACCATGAAACTAACGGATTGTCGGGAAAAACCCATCTGGTTCACTAATGCCCTTTAAGGGAAGGAAATCTGCCGCCCTTACCCGGTCTGGCCTACATGTGACTCCAGACCCACAGCGATGTGGTTGACTCTTAACTGCCCTCTGAAATGACCCAGCAAGCCGCTCGATCGTACCAAACAGTTTCGACAAAGTCAGCACTGTGGGAGCACCTTCACCACACGGACTGCAGCGGTTCAAGAAGGCGGCTCACCACCACCTTCTCAAGGGGCAATTAGAATGGGCAATAAATGCCGGCCTTGCCAGCGACGCCCACATCCCAGGAATTAATAAAAACATTGATTTGGATCCTCTGTATGGTGGTTGGTTGGAATGTCCTTGATTGGCCTTTGAACCTGAGTCTAACACTGCCTCCTCACACACTAATTTTTGTAGTTTCAGTATCTCTTCTATCTCTACTTATCATCCTATGTCGCTTTGTAATGATAATGATCACTGCCCATGTTAGTGGCGAAGTCGAAATAACTTGATTAGGTTTCATTAAGGTGGGTTTCACCTACGTTAAGGAGAATGGGTAATAAAAGCTATGTTCATTTGTTTTCAACATCCTAATCCTGAGGGAAGAAACTAAGGACGCAAGATATTCTAGGGAAAGTGGTAACTCTCCAAATCAAACAGAGCTGTCAACAACAGGGAAATGTAAAGGTTAATATTTATGAGAAGAGTGATACAGACAGCCAACTGATTTAAACACAAGAAGCCATGTGTTGTTCAAATTCTCGAGCCAATGTGAATCATTCCTAATGAGTGATGCTTGGTGAGCCTGATTTGAAGTGTCAGATACTATTGACTATTCCTGCAGAAGATTTGATTACTTTTCACACACACACACACACACACACACACACACACACATACACACACGAGGCAAGTGCCTCACCTCCTGACTCCCCAAAGCCTTTCCACCATCTACAAGGCACAAGTCAGGAATGTGATGGAATACTCTCCACTTGCCTGGATAAGTGCAAGTCCAACAACACTTAAGAAGCTCAATACCATCCAGGACAAAGCAGTACACTTGATTCTCATCCACCACCATAGACATTCACTCCCTCCACCACCGGCGCACCGTGGCTGCAGTGTGCACCATCGACAAGATGCATTGCAGCAACTCGCCAAGGCTTCTTCGGCAGCACCTCCCAAATCCACCACTCAGAAGGACAAGGGCAGCAGGCGCATGGGAACACCATCACCTCCAAGTTTCCCTCCAAATCACACACCATCCTGACTTGGAAGTATATCGGCTGTTCCTTCATCATCGATGGGTCAAAATCCTGGAACTCCCTCCATAACAGCACTGTGGGAGTACCTTCACCACACGGACTGCAGCGGTCAGAGGGGATCTCATAGAAACATATAAAATTCTGACGGGTTTAGACAGGTTAGATGCAGGAAGAATGTTCCCGATGTTGGGGAAGTCCAGAACCAGGGGTCACAGTCTAAGGATAAGGGGGAAGCCATTTAGGACCGAGATGAGGAGAAATCTTTTCACCCAGAGAGTGGTGAACCTGTGGAATTCTCTATCACAGAAAGTTGTGGAGTCCAGTTTGTTGGATATATTCAAGAGGGAGTTGGATGTGGCCCTTACGGCTAAAGGGATCAAGGGGTATGGAGAGAAGGCGGGAGTGGGGTACTGAAGTTGCATGATCAGCCATAATCTTATTGAATGGTGGTGCAGGCTCAAAGGGCCGAATGGCCTGCTCCTGCACCTATTTTCTATGGTTCAAGAAGATGGCTCACCATCACCTTCTCGAGGGCAATTGGGGATGGGCAATAAATGCCGGCCTTGCCAGCGACGCCCACATCCCATAATGATTAAGAAAAAACACACACGCTAGAAATTATGAAACTCTGTAGTCTCCAGTACATTCCAATCAATCTTTTGGGACAGATACTCCAGCCCCACTTCTCCTCAGCTCAATCCCTACGTGCTGCTTAAAGTTATGTAAATTGGGAGATTTGATTTGTATTCTATAAATGAAGTTTACGCTATTATCATTTTATTAGCAAAGCAGCTAATTCCTAGGAACTGGATTAATAGGTTTTGCATCCCTACAAGATTAATTATTAGCAAGTCATGAAGGCATTGTATGTTTTTAAATCAAATCTTACTTCTCTGTACCAAGGATTATAATCTTCTGCGTATTTTTTTTCTTCCTGTTAATATTTTTTTCCTTTCCTTTCCTGAAGCTGCTGCCTTTTTCTGGGGTGGCGTTCCAGAGGCACACGCGTACTCCTTCAGTACCTCCTTCAAGTCCTCATTCCTTATGTTGTGAGGCTGGACATAAAATGGCAGCGGGCTATTCGCCATGGACAGGCAGCACAACCGGAGCCCTGTCCTATCCTAATCCATCACATGCACACTTTCCAGATGGAAGAGGTTACCAATCCTGATCACGCTCTGGCCATTCCAGGGTACTGAAGGAGTGCTGCACTGTCTGAGGTGCCGTATTTTGGATGAGGCTTGAAACCGAGGCCCTGCTGCTGCTCTCAGGTAAAAGGCGTAAAGGAATCCATGGCACCATTGGAAGAAGAGCAAGGGAGTTCTCCCCGGTGTCTTCATCTGCCCAGGCCCCAAGCTCTGGAACCCCCCCACCCCCAAACCTCTCTGCCTCTCTTTCCTCCTTCAAGATGCTCGTTAACACCTACCTCTTTGACCAAGCTTTTGCTCATCTGCCGTAATTTATTTTGATGTGGCTCGGTGTCAAATATTTGTCGTGTAACACTCCTGTGAAGTGCCTTGGGATGTTTTACTGCCTTAAAGGTGCTATATAAATACAAGTTGTTGTTGTTGTTGTGTCACGGCCGATATTTATCCCTCAACCAACATCACTGAAACACAAGATCTGGTCATTATCACATTGCTGTTTGGGGGAGCTTGCTGTGCGCAAAATTGACTGCCGCGTTTCCCACATTACAGCAGTGACAATAATTCAGATGTACTCAAATGGCTGTGACGAGCTGAGGTGGTGAAAGGTGCTATATAAACGCACGTCTGTCTTTTTTTTCTCGATCACCACTCCCACAGCAATCAGCTGACACAGCGCAGGCTGCAGATGAAAGCTGGTCCTCTCCCGTTGCCAGCAGTAGGTACGGATCAGTCAGACACCAGGCAGTGCAGCCAGGGAGCGAGCTGTGCCATTGCTTTTTGCAGAAAGACAATTTCTCATGTTGATTTTTTTTTTAAACAAAAGCTACTGGGGTCCATGGGAAAAACTTGACTAAGCGAGATCAAAAAATTAGAAATGTATTTTTCAATGGCTATGTGTCCTCCGGTGCTCATGGTGAATTGATCTATAAATAACATGGAATAATGACTGGTTGGCAGTGATTAATAAACTGTAATCTAATTGAAAGGATTCAGATGACATTATAAATGGTCAGAATCACTAGCGAATGACGTAGTAAGTGCTGAGGGAGCGCTGCACTGTCGGAGGTGCCGTCTTTTGGATGAGATGTTAAACTGAGGCCCCGTCTGCCCTCTCAGGTGGACCTAAATGATCCCACGGCACTATTTTGAAGAAGTGCAGGGGAATTATCCCCGGTGTCCTGGGTCAATATTCAGGAGCGCCAGGGAACCCACGCAGCTGGCTTTTCAATGCAAAAACCGCACATGCCCGTTATTTCGAATGGGCTGTGTGGCACCGATAATAATTACAAGGAACATTGCTCCTGAGGATGCATACATTTCTCAACCAACAGGTTGCATCATAATGTTAAAAAAAACTTGCATTTATATAGCGCCTTTCATGACCGCTGGACGTCTCAAAGCGCTTTACAGCCAATGAAGCACTTTTGGAGTGTAGTCACTGTTGTAATGTGGGCAGCCAATTGATGCACAGCAAGCTCCCACAAACAGCAACGTGATAATGACCAGATAATCTGTTTTAGTGATCTTGATTGAGGGATAAATATTGACCCAGGACACCGGGGATAATTTCCCTGCACTTCTTCAAAATAGTGCCGTGGGATCTTTTACGTCCACCTGAGAGGGCAGACGGGGCCTCGGTTTAACATCTCATCCAAAAGACGGCACCTCCGACAGTGCAGCGCTCCCTCAGCACTGCACTGGGAGTGTCAGCCTAGATTTATGTGCTCCGAGTGGGAACTTGCACCCACAACCTTCTGACTCAGAGGCGAGTGCTACCCACTGAGCCACGGCTGACACAACCCAAGGATTGTAGGTTCGGATAAAGGGACACAGAATTACAAAATATTAGACGGTATTTACAGCACGGAAACAGGCCATTTGGCCCAACAGGTCCGTGCCGGTGTTTATACTCCACACGAGCCTCCGCCCATCCCTCTTCATCTAAATCCATTAATTAACCTTGCATTCCCTTCTCCCTCGTGTGTTTCTAGTGTCCCCTTAAATGCATCCAAGCTATTCGCCTCAACTACTCCTGTGGTAGCAGGTTCCACAGTCCAACCACTCCCTGGGCAGAGAAGATAATCCTGAATTCCCTATTGGATTTCTAACAAACCAAAGGCTTTACCCCGGGAATGGTCAATGCCAGAACAAAGACAAAAGCGATGGAATGATTCAAGAAACAGTTCGATGCTGTGATGGGGGTGGATGTGTCGGCCCTTTTGTTTTATTCGTTCACGGGATGTGGCCGTCGCTGGCAAGGCCGGCATTTATTGCCCATCCCTAATTGCCCCTTGAGAAGGTGGTGGTGAGCCGCCTTCCTGAACCGCTGCAGTCCGTGTGGTGAAGGTGCTGCCACAGTGCTGTTAGGGAGGGAGTTCCAGCATTTTGACCCGGCTCAAATCTTTATATAAATCTTTGCAGGTGGCAGGACAAGTTGATAAAAACAGTTAATAAACCATGGACTTGTTAAGAGAGAAAGAGTACTAAAGCAAAGAGGTTATGCTGAACCATTATAAATCACTGGTTAAGCCTCAGCTGCATTATATTGGACACCAAACTAAAGGAATGATGTCAAGACCTTGAACATAAATAGGAGCAGGATTCGGCCATTTGGCCCCTCGAGCCTACTCCGCCATTCAGTAAGATCATGGAACATCGGGGGCCGCCCTGACCTGTGTGAGAACACCGCAGGTCGGGGCTATAAATAGAGCTGGAGCACCGGGCCCTGGAACATCATGGGCGAAGGTGCGACGAATGAGGGTACGGGACCCAGAAGAGGCGAGGGCCCAGGGGCAGCACTGGCCCAGCCCACACTGCGATATGTGTGCGCACTAGGTCCGTGCAGCAGATCAGGTCTCCAGTTGTCCTGGTTCAACCCTTGCCACTGGATAAAGGCCAAGCTCTGTCGAGCCCCGTGTGGTGGCTGATGTGCAACGGTCACTACACGTTAAAAAAATCCACGCACAGGCATCCTTCACCCCCTCAATTGGAGTTCAGGACTGGAACATCGGGTCCTTCATTGAAACATCTGTGAACTCATGTGGAAGCAAGTCATCCTTGTTCGAGGACCCGCCGATGAGGAAGATGGCTGATCTGATCTTGGACTCAGCTCCACTTCCCTGCCCGCTCCCCATAACCCGAAACTCCCTTATCGTTCACAAATCTGTCTATATCTCCCAGTCTACACAGCTCTCTGGGGCAGTGAATTCCACAGATTTATGAGAGAAGAAATTCCTCATCTCAGTTCTAAATGGGCGACCCCTTATTCTGAAACTAAGCCCCTTAGTTCTAGATTCTCCCACGTGTGGAAACACCCTCCCTGCAACTACCTTGTCGAGCTCCCTCAGAATCTTATACGTTTCAATAAGATCCCCTCTCATTCTCCTAAACTCCAGAAGGAGATGCAGAGGATAAGCTAAGATGGTCTTTCCAACTCCGTCTATATCACGTGGCCTCGAAGGCGAGAAGCCTTGAATGTGGTCTGTCGCTGCGGAGGTGGATGGAATTCTGGGAGCTGTAATCACAGTTTGGTGACATCGTTGGCTCCTGCAGTGAGAAATCAAACTAATGGGGGCTGTGTGGAGTCCTGACTGTGCACGTTGCTCAATCAATTCTGGATTTCTCGATACCGAGCCTCTGACAGGAAACCATCTTCATTATTGTTCACTTCTTTGACTGATGGAAATAATTGCTCGCCTACCGGGGCTGGGACTATAAATCTGTCTCCCTCACTCACTCGCATCTCTCTCCCGGAGCCACTCAACTTGATAGATATCCTTATTAATAAAATAATTACAGCTGTGCATTATATTGCAGGATTCTGCAGGAACAGTGAATTGGGTTACTTTCACCTTGTCAAGTGAGAGCGACAGCTGAACGGGCAATTTCACTGCTGTCAGCCATGACATCACACCAGCTAAATGGCTCCTTTCATCGCTTCCAGCCATAGCTGCGCAAATAGGGCCCTATCACACTGTCAATTACGCTAGGACACTCACTAAAATCTCAGCCATTGGCTCAGGTGGGTAGCACCCACGCCTCTGAGTCAGAAGGTTGTGGGTTCAAGTCCCACTCCAGAGACTTGAGCACGAAAATCTAGGCCGACGCTCCCCGTGGAGTGCTGCACTGTCAGAGGTGCAGTCTTCCCGATGAGACATCAAACCGAGGCCTCAGTCTGCTCTCTCAGGTGGTCGTAAAATGTCCCGTGCCACTATTTCGAAGAAGAGCAGGGGGAGTTATCCCTGGTGCCCTGGCCAATATTTATCCCTGAATCAACATCACTAAAACCGGATTATCTGGGTCATTGCTGTTTGTGGGAGCTTGCTGTGCGCAAATTGGCTGCCGCGTTTTTTACATTACAAGTGACTACACTTCATAAAATACTTCATTGGCTGCAAAGCATTTGTGGACGTCCGGTGGTCGTGAAAGGCGCTATATAAATGCAGATCTTTCTTGTCACACTGTCAACTGTGAATAAAAGCAAAAAATATCATTTTCATCGTCCCGAATTGCAGGCGGCCCATTTCATTCATCTCTTTGCAACTCATTAAAAATGTAAAACAAAACTGTGACCTTCAACTAAATGCTACAAGGAGCACAATGTGAGCTCACCTCCTCAGTAAATTAATTAAGGTTATGAGACACGGTGATATTTTCCTTCTCTGTTTGCACTGCCAGATTGCAAATTGCTAATAGACAAATGCTAAATAAAAAATAAAGATTACAAATATTATCCGAAAATGAACCGTTCTGCAAACAGATGGGGATGAGACAGAAATCTAATCCATCACCATCCTGTTCAACGAACATTGGCAGATCGCGGCAGAGGTGAGGCGAACGTTTGGCGGAGGAGCGGCGAGAGATCGTGGGCGGAGGTGCGGCGAATGAGGGTACGGGGCCCAGAAGAGCCGAGGGCCCAGGGGCAGCACGGGCCCAGCCCACACTGTGCGCACTAGGTCCGTGCAGCAGAGCAGGTCTCCTGGTTAACCTGGATCAAGGTCAAGCTCTGTCGAGCCCGTGTGGTGGCTGGTGTGCAACGGTCACCACACGTTAAAAAAAATCCACGCACAGGCATCTTCCACCCACTCAATTGGAGTTCAGGACAGGAACATCGGGTCCTTCATTGAAACACCTGTGAACTCATGGAAGCAAGTCATCCTCGTTCGAGGGATCGCCTATGATGATGATGACGACGACGCCTGGCCAATATTTAACCCTCAACCAACATCACTGAACAAAAAAAGATTGTCTGGTCATTATCGCATGTTTGTGGGAGTTTGCTGTGCACAAATTGGCAGCTGCGTTTCTTACATTACATACAGTGACTACACTTCAAAAAAAGTAATTCATTGGCTGTAAAGCGCTTTGGGATGTCCTAAACCAAATCAATGTAAGTCTTCACAGCAAGCTAGAAGAGGAGTTCGCCGGCCAACTGCTCACACACTTCCCTTCGTGGCCCCCCATGTTAGCTGAAATTATGAACGACACACTCAGATACGATACCCCGCACCTTTCAAATTTGCTATAATTATCCCCCTTCTCAAAGAAACCATCCTTGACCCCCCCCCCCCCCCCCCAGGTCCTTGCAAGCTCCTGCCCCATCTCCAACCTCCCTTTCCTCTCCAACGTCCTTGAAGGTGTTGTCACCTCCCACATCCAGGCCCACCTTGCCCACAGCTCCATGTTTGAACCGTTCCGATCGGGTTCCTGCCCCTGCCACAGCACTCAAACGGCCCCAAAGTGACAGACAACATCCGCTGTGACTGTAACCGTGATCCAGGTTGTTCTTCTTCTTCGGCAGTCCCTCGGAGTCGAGGATGCAGAGAGGATGTTTCCACTGACGGGGGAAACTAGAACTAGGGGGCATAATCTTAGAATAAGGGGCTGCCCATTTAAAACTGAGACGAGGAGAAATTTCTTCTCCGAGGGTTGTGGATCTGTGGAATTTGCCGCCTCAGAGAGCTGTGGAAGCTGGGACATTGAATAAATTTAGGACAAAAATAGACAGTTTCTTAAACGATAAGGGAATAAGGGGTTATGGGGAGCGGGCGGGGAAGTGGAGCTGAGTCCATGATCGGATCAGCCATGATCGTATTGAATGGCGGAGCAGGCTCGAGGGGCCGTATGGCCTACTCCTGCTCCTATTTCTTATGTTCTTATGAATTGCTTCCACACCGATATGTGTTCTCAGGTGACTGATGAGTCCAACGCGGGACCTACAGTCTCTGTCACAGGTGGGGCAGACGGTGGTTGGAGGGACGGGCGGGTGGGGGTGCTTGGGTTGCCGTACGCTCCTTCCGTTGTTTGCGCTTGGCTTCCGCGAGCTCCCGCCGAAGAGACTCGAGGTGCTCGGCGCCTTCTCGGTTGCTCGTCCTCCACTTAGGGCGGACTTGGGCCAGGGATTCCCAAAAGTCGGTGGGGATGTTGCACTTTTTCAAAGAGGCTTTGAGGGTGTCCTTGAAGCGTTTCCTCTGCCCACCTGGGACTCGCCTGCCATGTCGGAGCTCCGAGTAGAGCGCTTATTTTGGGAGTCTAGTATCTGGCATGCAGATGATGCGGCCTGCCTCGTGAGTTCCTGATTTCAGCTGTGCCAGAGTTGGGAAGCACAGAGTTGGAGGCCAGCTGGTTCTAAACAGAGAAGGTGGGAGATTCATACCTGGGACATACCTTCAAAACGACTAGTGACGGGCACCAGAGGCCCAGGAGCAAGCTGCCTGCCTACCCCCTGGACCAGCAATAGTGGGTGGGAAGCCGGAGATCAAAGATTCGGGAATAACAGGGAGAAAATTAAGAAAAAATACAATTTTTAAATAAAAAGTGTTTGCTCTGTAGGTTGACCCATTCACGTGGAAAATATCAGAAGGTCAAATCACTTTATCACGTACTTTACTTCCGGGGATTACCAGTTTTGAATCATGCTGACTTTTTCATTTTAATTATGGAGGAATATTGGGCTCAGTTTTGGCCGAGGCCATTTTTCAGCGCACTTGCCGGAGTTGCGCTGCTTATATGTACATTCCGAGAAGCGCCGGAAAAAAATGTTGCAACTTTGGCTGCTGTCTGGTCTCTTCACTGCAGTCGCGCAGCGTGGCCAGTCGACTTGGCAAGGGTGGGGGGGGGGGGGGTGAAGCCTGCGTTCTGCGCTGGAAAATGTGCCGGGACGTCCGTGCGTGCGTGCGCAGTGGAGAATGGTGATGGCTGCGTACGCGCAGTAGCGCTGCTTGTGTCTTCGCGACCGAATTTCTGAGGTAGAATATCTTGCTTTCTCGTTGTTCATCAATTCACTCAGCGGTTACTTCTTACAAGTAATTCATCCAACAGAAGATACTAAACTTTCTGTTTTCACTCATTTCTCAGAGCACGAATAATTCAGAATTCTGGTCAATATGCACTTTTCATAAACTACACCATAAACGAGAAGTGTCCGAAATACAGTGATTGTGAGATAAAGGCCCCGATATTTACAGGGAGGTGCGGTGGGAACTCATAGGTTCGCGTTCGGATATAGCTCTGTAACGGAAATGAAAAGTCACCGACTTTTACTGAATCAAAATTCCCTGTTGATTTATTCAGCGGCGTTTACTGCCGTTATCTAGAATTGCAGCCTCCCCTTCTCTGTGGCCCCCGATGCTTGCCAGCTCCCTCCCTCCCTCTCTTAACCACCCCGCCCCCCCCCCCGCCCCTCCGTTGAATCTCGATGCCTGCCAGTTCACTCGCTCCCGCCCCTAGCCCAGGCCGAGTGGCCTCCCGCACCGGCCCGCTGCCTTCGCAGGCCAAGTGCAAAAAGGTGAATTGCAGTTTGAAGATGAAGGTAGGACTTTAATTTTTTATTTCTTATAGAATTGAGAGTAGTCTTTGTTTGCAAACATTGCTAAGGGTAAGGCTTGGTTGTTTCAGGTCCAGGTCCTCTCTGCTTCCCGCCCCTCGCCCAGGCCGAATGGCCTCCGGTGTACCTATCAGCACCGATTTCTTTATCTCTCCGCAAGGGATTTCTGAAGTGGTCACATACGCATAGAAATGGAGTAACTATTAGTTGGCCAAAATTGCCTAAATGGCCAGAACTGGCGTAGATGGCTGGTAACGCCCCTTTTGAGAAAAAATAATGTATCCTAAAAAAAACGTAACTGAGTTACGCTGGTGCAAATTGATTGGGCAAACTGGGGAGTTTTAAGTTACGCCAGAAAAAGCAGCCGACTCCAAAAAAAAACGGAGCAACTCCTGGCCAAAATTGAGCCCATAATTACTGCATTTGTCATGTTTAAAAGAAAGAATTGCATTTATATAGCACCTTTCATGACCACTGGACTTTTTAAAGTGTCGTCACTGTGTTAATGTAGGAAACGTGGTGAACAATTTTCTGCACACCAAGCTCCCACAAACAGGAATGTGATAATGATCAGATCGGGTGGCCGGATTTGGCAATGTAAACGCCAGGAGCCAGCTCATCAATGCCCACACCACAGAATCCAAACTAACACAAGCGCCAGTATTAAAGCAGTTGTTGAGCTAAATCATTGTCTGCATAGTTCCATACAATTTAATTGCACATTTAGTGATTGGTTAAGCTTACGGTGTGACCTCAGGTAAACATGCATCAGCTGTGGCTCAGTGGGTAGCACCCTTGCCTCGGAGTCAGAAGGTTGTGGGTTCAAGTCCCACTCCAGGGACTTTGAGCACATAAAATCTAGGCTGACACTTCAGTGCAGTGCTGAGGGAATGCCGCTCTGTTGGAGGTGCTGTCTTTTGGATGAGATGTTAAACCGAGGCCCCGTCTCCCCTCACAGGTGGATGTAAAAGATCCCATGCCAGTCTTTCAAAGAAGAGCAGGGGAGTTATCCCCGGTGTCCTAGCCAATATTTATCACTCAGTCAACACAACAAAAACAGATTATCTGGTCATTATCACGTTGCTGCGCAAATTGGCTGCCGTGTTTCCTACATTACAGCAGTGACTACACTCCAAAAATACTTCATTGGCTGTAAAATGCTTTAGAATGTCGTGAGGTCATGAACGGTGATCTATAAAATCCAAGTTTTTTTTCCTCCTTTAAATCCAGCTCGCTTATCTTGTTAGTAGAACCAGGAAAAAACTTGGTGTATGACTTTTGTCAACAGGAAGGTTGTAGGTTCAAGTCCCACTCCAGGGACTTGAGCACAAAAATCCAGGATAACACTCCCAGTGCAGTGCTGGTGGAGTGCTGCACTGTCGGAGGTGCCGTCTTTCAGATGAGACATTAAACTGAGGTCCCGTCTGCTCTCTCAGGTGGACGTAAAAGATCGCATGGTACTATTTTGAAGAAGAGCAGGGGAGTTATCCCCGGTGTCCTGGCCAATATTTATCCCTCAATCAACATCATGAAAACTGATTATCTGCTCATTATCACATTGCTGTTTGTGGGAGCTTGCTATGTGCAATTTTGGCTGCTACGTTTCCGACATTACAACAATGACTGCACTTTTAAAAAGTACTTCATTGGCTGTGAAATGCTTTGGGACATCCGGTGGTCATGAACGATGCTATACAAATGCAAGTGTTTCTTTTTTTTAAGGAATCGGCCACGTAAACATGGGGAGATGATTACGAACACCAAGCTTCAGGATTCTGGACGAAAATGGCCACAAGAGCAGCTTAAACACTTCAGTCTGAGCAACAACTCCTGGATTGTCCAAAATGGAACGTGTCCGCAGAGACACAATGTACAAATCTCTGGACAGTGGAGGAAAGGATGTTCCGAACGTGGCCCTCATCCTGACGGCCACCTTTGTGTGCGGCTGCATCAAGCTGTGCACAGACCCCCGGTACGCAAACACCAAGTGTCACTACGTGCTGAGGTTCTACCTGTCCCCGGTGTTGCGAAGGATGGGTCTGGCCACACTGCCACGAAACGCTCCCACCGGTTGGACCATGGCTGTCCACCTGTCCTTCGTGGAAAAGTTTTTCACAAACAACCCCTTTGACCACAAGGCCATCAAACAGTGGTCAGCACGTAAGGTCCTGGACGCCCTACGAAAGAAGGAGAAGGGTGGACCCTGTCGGGTGGTTCCCTGAGCAGACTGTCGAACTCGTTTGGCAGAACGTCTCATCACCAGAGCTTTCACACAAGCACCAAGACGTAGTTTGGTTGACGGTGAGGAGGGCCTTACCCGTCAGAGCGTGCATGTCCAGCTGACATCTCAGCAGCACGGCACGGTGCCCCCGAGTCGGCTGCGGGGCGGACGAGACTGTCACTCATCTCATTCAGGATTGCGCCTTCGCAAGGCAGGTTTGGAAAGAGATGCAGTGGTTGCTGTCGAGGTTCATCCCGAGCAGCTCCATAACACAGGACTCTGTGCTCTACGGGCTGTTCCCAGGGACACACACCGAGACAGACATCACCTGCTGCTGGAGGGCCATCAACTCGGTCAAAGACGCTCTTTGGTCTTGCCGAAACTTGCTGGTTCTCCAGAGCAAGGAGATGTCCACGTCTGCGTGTTGCAGACTGGCGCAATCCAAGATCCAGGATTACGTGCTGAGGGACGCACTTAAAATTGGTGCAGCCGCCACAAAGGCCCTTCCACCACGGTAAACCCGGGGGCTGGAATCAGCACAAAACTCCCCTCGGGCCGTACTTGTAACTTCTTTTTTGTGTACATGGAGCACCATGATCTGTAAACACCTATGTAGTGCCATGTACAATGCGAGGTCTGTTTCGTAATGCACGTTGAAAAGAAAAATGTAAATGTACCGTCACCCATTCCGTGTACTGTATAGCGACACACGTAATTAATTTGTCGAATGTACTACAATGTATCCCGTATTGGACCGAATTGTACTTGAACTAAAAAGCAAGGAAATGTATCGAACGGAACTGCCGTCAGCACCCAAATGTAGTGTGTGGGATTGCTGACCGCAGATAAATGTACTGAACTGCTTTTGAATGTACTGTACAAATTTTTATATGAATAAAGTATATTTTGAAATTTTAAAAAAACTCCTGGATTGTTCTGATCAGAATCTCAGCTGGTGATTTCACGCTAGGTGGGTGTGTAACGTTTTCATTCCATGTCCATTTCCGCTGCACAAACCATCCACCAATACAATTACAGACAATTTTCAAACCTGTGGGTGTATATGGAGAGAGCACTTTGAGCTGTATAACACTGGGGTGAAGTTCTGGTGGCTACACAGGTCACCACAAGTGGGAATAGCAGGAGTAACTAATGAATTTGTTGGAGCAGGTTGAGGTGATAAATTAACAGTATCAGTCAAGCGAAAGAGAAAACGTGTATTTGTATATCAGTCTCATAAGAACATAGAATTAGGAGCATAAGACAGCCACTCAATAAGATCATGGCTGATCTTTGTCTCCACTTTCCCGCCCGATTCGCCATATCCCTTGATTCCCCGAGAGTCCAAAAATCTATCGATCTCAGCCTTGAATATAGTATTAGGCAGTCCCAGGTATCGAGGATGACTTGCTTCCACACCAAAAAGGGATGAGTTCACAGATGTTTCAATGAGGGACCTGACAATCTCGGTCCCGAACTACATACTAAAGGGTGGAAGATGCCTGTGCGTGGACTCTTTTAATGTGGGGTGGCCGTTGCACACCAGCCACCACACGGGCTTGACAGAGCTAGGTCTTGATCCAGGGGCACTGGTTAACCAAGACGACTGGAGACCAAGCTCTGCTGCACGGACCTAGTGCGCACGCATGCTCCTACTATCCATAGATCACAGCGTGGGCTGGCCCGTGCTGCCCCTGGGCCCTCGCCTCTCCTGGGCCCCGAACCCCCGCCTCTCCTGGGCCCCGATCATGATGCTCCTACTCTCAGTGTGGGGAGGGATTCACTCGGTCATCCTGCCTGATGAGACACCAACGAGTTCACACTGGGGAGAGTCCGTTCACCTGCTTTGAGTGTGGGAAGGGATTCACTAGCCTTGAATATACTCAACAGCTGAGCAGCCACATCCTCCATTAAACGTCGCAGCCAATGCATTGAACTGCGCCCTTGTAGGGAAATGGCAGCAGCTAATCTGTGCGCAGCAAGATCTCACAGACACTCAAAGAAATGGGAGCAGTTAATGTGCCTTTGGTGGTTGAGGGATGAATATTGGCCAGGTTGCTGGGGGAACTTTCTACTCATCTTCAACAAAGTGCCACAGAAATACAAAAATCGCTAAAAGTAGTGACACGGGTTAAAAAGACCCTAAAAAAAAGCAAACCCAGCACTAGAGTTTAATTCTAGAGGGATAGGATTGAAAAGTAGGGAAGTCCTGCTAAACCTGTATCGAACCTTGGTTAGACCACACTTGGAGCACTGTGTACAGTTCTGGTCGCCATGTTATAAAAAGGATATAGAGGCACTGGAGAGGGTGCAGAGAAGATTACAAGCGTAATACCAGAAATGCGAGGGTATACATATCAGGAAAGGATGAACAGGCTGGGTCTGTTTTCTCTCGGAAAAAAGGCTGAGGGGTGACCTAATAGAGGTCTTTAAAATTATGAAAGGTTTTGATAGAGTGGATACAGAGAGACTGTTTCCACTTGTGGGGAAGAGCATAACTAGAGGCCATCAATATAAGATAGTCATCAAGAAATCCAATGGGGAATTCAGGAGAAACATCTTTACTCAGAGAGTGGTGAGAATGTGGAACTCGCTACCACAGGGAGTGGTTGAAGTGAATAGTAACGATGCATTTAAGGGGGAAGCTAGATAAGCAGATGGGGGAGAAGGGAACAGAGGGTTATGCTGATAGAGCTAGATGCGGTAAGACGGGAGGAGGCTCGAGTGGAGCATAAACGCCGGCATGGCCTGTTTCTGTGCCGTATATCCTATGTAATCCGATGTAATCCTAGAATCTTTAATGCCCACTGCACAGGGCTTTAGTTGACTGTCTCACCTCCAACAATGCAGCATTCCCTCAAGGCTGCATTGAAGGGTCAGCCTAGATTATATTTTGGAGTGGAGATTGAACCCAAAAGCAGAGGTGACAGCGGCCAAGGTGATACGAGACACATTTTGTCAGAAAGTAAAATGTAAAAATGTATTATTTAAGTGCAACGTTCCCTGTGATGTGATGGTACCGATGCACTAAATACATCTAGTGACAACATTTGGAATTGCAAAACTTCCACATAAAATGAGATTGATTTCTCTGCATCAGTATTATGCATATTGATGGTATTCAGACAGAAATCAGTGAGGTTTGCTGACAAGCTCAATCAAACGTTCAAGTGTTGTTCCTGAGCAGAAATGAGCAATTAGCTTTCCTTATGTGCCAGTCAGATAGGAACTGCGCTGCCACTTTAGCAGTTCCCTAACTGTATATTTATACATGAACCAATATAATGTCCATATTTATATGTAAATTGGTATATTCCTCAAACATCTCACCCCACTCACCCTCCACATCTGACTCCAGACCTGGACTTTAGATCGTCAGTGCTCCAAGCTGATTCCACCTGATCTACAAGTCAACTTCATCCCACCACGGACAGTAACGTCGTACCCACCCTTCTCGTCTCCTCCTTATTCTCCGTTTACAATCAGGACAAGGGTTTCGCCCATATCACTATATCTCATCTGAGTCTTCCCCCATACTCATAAGAACATAAGAAATAGGAGCAGGAGCCGGCCATTTGGCCCCATTTAATAAGATCATGGCTGATCTGATCATGGACTCAGCTCCACTTCCCTGCCCTCTCCCCATAACCCTTTACTCCCTTATCGCTCAAAAATCTGTCCCATCTCCGCCTTAAATATATTCAATGACCCAGCCTCCACAGCTCTCTGGGGCAGAGACTTCCATAGATTTACAACCCTCTGAGAGAAGAAATTTTCCCTCATCTCAGTTTTAAATGGGCGGCCCATTATTCTAAGACTATGTCCCCTAGTTTTAGTTTCCCCGATGAGTGGAAATATCCTCTCTGCATCCACCTTGTCGAGCCCCCTCATTATCTTATATGTTTCGATAAGATCACCTCTCATTCTTCTGAACTCCAATGTGTATAGGCCCAACCTACTCAACCTGTCTTCATAAGTCAACCCCCTCATCTCCGGAATCAACCTAGTGAACCTTCTCTGAACAGCCTCCAATGCAAGTATATCCTTCCTTAAATACGGAGATCAAAACTGTACGCAGTACTCCAGGTGTGGCCTCACCAATACCCTGTACAGTTGTAGCAAGACTTCTCTGCTTTTATACTCCTATGGCACCTTATTCTCCTTTAAGCATCTGGCGAACCATTCCTCTTCACCTCTAAAATGTTGGTTTTCTACCAACCACCTAAGCTGTACCCCATGTTTCTCACCACAGTATCCTCGCTCCTTGCCTCCCTCAGCCTCTGCACCGAGCAACTTCACATCTTCGGTGATTTGAAACTTTGTCCCCACTGCTCTCTTGTCCTCCCTTAACCTCTCCCATCAGAAAGTTTGGCTACTATTACCGCTGTAACACACTCTGCCCTGGCCTCAGCTTATCTGCTCCTCCGTGCTTTTCTTACCTCCAGACCCGAATATTCCAACGCTCTCCTTGGCCAGCCTCCCATCGTCCACCCTCCATTAGCATAAACACATCCAAAGCTCCAGTACCCGTGTCCTCACTCGCACCAAGTCCCGTTCACCCATCACCCCTGTGTTCGCTGACCTACATTGGCTCCCGATCCACCAACGCCTCGATTTTAAACACCTCATTCTTGTTTCCAATCCCTCCATGGCTAGAATTTGAGCTTTCATCTAAAAAAATAATGCATCATTTTCAGAACTAACACTCTATATATCATCCTTGTCTGATGGCATTGATCAGAGGCGGCTTATCTTCCCATGCAGGACAATAGAGTATCAGTAGCTCAACTGACTGTGATTCAGAAAAGCAAATCACTTCAAAGTTGTATTTTATTTTAATTTCCAACCATAATGGCTGAGAACCACCTGGGGATGGATTGGCGCAGTCTTTGCATCTTTGGCTGACGAATGTTAGCAGTTAAAAAGTAATAATTGTGGCCAGTGGCGCATGAGTGTGTTTGTCTGCATATAACTCATTTGCCTGAATCTCCATTCCCACTTATAATGCGAGTGGGATTGTGTTTGAGCTCATGTTTGCATCCACAGCTCAGTCGTACTTCTAATTTCAGTTCAGAATCCACTAATTCGGCTTCACGGTCCGTCTTGGAACATCGTGATTGGGAATCATGACTATTCGACGCTTTCCTGACCGACTTCCCACCTCCCACCCAACGTAAGCTTCAGTGCATCCAAAACTCGTGCCCTAACTCGCATCGGGTCCCGTTCACCCACCACCCCTGTGCTCGCTGACCTGGTCCGGCAACGTCCCACTTTTAGAATTCTCATCCTAAATTCTCGTCCTTGTGTCCAAATCCTTCCATCGCCTCGCTCCTCCCTATCTCTGTAACCTCCGCCAACCCTCCAAGATCTCTGTGCTCCTCCTCTGCCTCTTACCCGTCCTCGATTTTCTTCGGTCCACCACTGGCGGCCGTGCCTTCAGAAGCCTCGACCCTAAGCTCTGGACTTCCCTCCCGAAATGTCGCCATCTCTCCACTTCTCCTCCTTTAAGATGCTCCTTAAAACCTACCTCTTTGACCAAGCTTTTGGTCACCTGCCCTAATATCTCTTTGTGACTCGGTGTCAAATTTTGTTTGACAACTCTCTTGTGAAGCGCCATGGGAAATCTTACTAGGTGTCAAAGGTGCTATATAAATACAAGCTGTTGTTGTTGGATGGCAAAGGCTTTTAACGTGAATCGTGTGGTGTAGTTGGTTAACACACTGTCCTTTCGCCTCTGGATTCACACGTGCAACCGTCCAAGCTACATGCAGCTCAATGCTGACAAAAATCAATAGAAAATGCCCTGCTTCTTCTGTCAGTCACGAGTGCTGCCGTGAATGCAACTGATCAGACCCTTCCCCCTCAGCATTGTTCCTCGTCGTGGTAAATGAGCCAAAGGTGGGCAGCGGAAACGTTACAAGGGCACCCTCAAAGCCTCCCTGGTAAAATGCGACATCACCACTGACACCTGGGAGACCCTGGCCGAAGACGGCCCGAGGTGGAGAAAGTGCATCCGGGAGGGCGCTGAGCTCTTTGAGTCTCAACGCAAAGAGCGGGAAGAGGTCAAGCGCAGACAGCGGAAGGAGCGCGCGGCAAACCAGTCCCACCCACCCCTTCCCTCGACAATTGTCTGTTCCACCTGTGACAGGGTCTGTGGCTCTCGTATTGGACTGTTCAGCCACCAGAGAACTCACTTTGGGAGTGGAAGCAAGTCTTCCTCGATTTTGAGGGACTGCCCATGATGGATGATGTTCCTATTGCTAATGGAAGGGATCCTGGATGTTTTGCACTGCAAGGTGGAATTCCCGTGTGAATAGGAGTTTTCACCTACAGGATGCAGCAGCTGCGATCAAAGTTCAAATCCCACCAGGGCGGCTGGGGGAATTTAAGTTCAGTGAATTAAAAAAATCTGGAATTTAAAAGCTAGTATCAGTAATGGTGACCAGGAAACTACCGGATTGTCGTAAAAACCCATCTGGTTCACCAATGTCCTTTTAGGGAAGGAAATCTGCCGCCCTTACCCGGTCTGGCCTACGTGTGACTCCAGACCCACAGCGATGTGGTTGGCTCATAACTAGCCCTCTGAAATGGCCCAGCGAGGCACTCAGTTGGACCAAATGGCTATGACAAAAGCCAGCACTGTGGGAGCACCTTCAGCGCACAGACAGCAGAGGATCAAGAAGTCGGCTCACCACCACCTTCTCAAGGGGCAATTAGGAATGGGCAATAAATGCCGGCCTTGCCAGCGACGCCCACATCCCGTGAACGATTAAATAAGATCATTGAAGGGAGCGTCGACCCCAGTGCCTTGTTGGCAGGGCTCATGTCGGAGTGGGACTGAGAGTGGGAAGGGAAAGGAAAGGCGGGGGTCGGGTGGGATGGATGTCAATGAAACAGAATAGGTGTGGAAATGAAGTGGGAACCCATAGCAATTGATTCCTATAAGGTTCCTCAGGTTCTTGACCCAGGTCTCGTTGGCTGTGGGTGCAGAACATAAAATGGCATTAAACTGCCAACTTGGCATTATATTGTCAATCTCATCCAAAGACATAGCATCTTTAATATTGCAAAAACTTTCACACTGCTGCTCTGGTGGAAGGGATGGGAGGTGGCGTTCGTATGAAGTTTGGGCACTTGGGACTTGGTCTTTGGGCACAACAAAATCTAGGCTGACACTCCAGTGCAGTGCTGAGGGAGTGCTACACTGTCTTTGGGATGAGACGATAAACCGAGGCCCCGTATGCTCTCTCAAGTGGACATAAAAGATCCCATGGCACTAATTTGAAGAAGAGCGGGAGAGTTATCCCCGGTATCCTGACCAATATTTACCCCTCAATCAACTGACCGCTGACCTACATTGGCTCCCGGTTAAGCAACGCTTCGATTTCAAAATTGTCATCCTTGTTTTCAAATCCCTCCATGGCCTCGCCCCTCCCTATCTCTGTAATCTCCTCCAGCCCCACAACCCCCCGAGATATCTGCGTTCCACTAATTCTGCCCTCTTGAACATCGCTGATTATAATCGCTCAACCATCGGTGGCTGTGCCTTCTGTAGCCTAGGCCCCCAAGCTCTGGAACTCCCTGCCTAAACCTCTCTTTCCTCCTTCAAGACGCTTCTTAAAACCTCCCTCTGTGCCCACCTGCCCTAATTTCTCCTTATGCAGTTCGGTGTCAATTTTTTAAACCTCAGAATATTCCTTGGGACATTTCTCTATGTTAAAGGCGCTATAGCAATACAAGGTGTTGTTGTGGTGAACTATGCATAGCTGATAAAGAACAAATGGATGATTTTACTGCACCGAACTCGCGGGGGAAATCTTGGTCTGTCGTTGAGGCAGCATAGTGACAGCTTTACCCTGGATCTTTACCAGACCTAGGAGCACGATCTGCCAAGAGCTGGAAGCTGTTCCATTCCCCAGCACTACTGTATCTTGATAAGCGCAAAAAAAAGTATTAAAACTTTAATGACTGCTGAGAATGTCTGTGCAGCAATCTATGCGCTCGGTAAGTAGAAAATATCCAGTCCGAAGCTGGTTTCCACTGTGCCGATTAAATTGTAAAAGTGAATTAATGCTTAGCCCCAGCTACTGCAGAAGTGCTCAGCATACTAATGTCAGAATTGCTACATAATCTGATTTATTATAAAGGGGGGGGCCATCTTTACACCTATTGGCAACTCTCCGTCTCCCTCTGTTCCTGTGTCTTCTCCCTTAAAGGGCCACTGTCCCGATGAAGCTTATCCCAAAGATTTATTTTGTTTGTTTGCAAATTGGCAATGCAATAAAATAAATCGCATTCAGATTGCCTGTCCGACCGTTGTCACCAAAAGCACGCAAGCTGCTTCTGCCCCAAACACATACAGGTTTTTAATCAAATATCTTTTCATGCGGGGGCAAGTCCTGTTCACCCATCACCCCTGCATTCGCTGACCTTCATTGGCTTGCGGTCCCCGCAATTTCTAGAAATCTCATCCCCCCCACGTTCAAATCGCTCCACGGCCTCGCCCCTCCCTATCTCTGTGACCTCCTTCAGTCCTACAATCCTCTGAGATCTCTGCGCTCCTCCAATTCTGACCTCCTGAGCATCCCTAATTTTAATCGCTCACCCATTGGTGGTGGTACCTTCAACTGCCAAGGCCCTAAGTTCTGGAATTCCTTCCCTAAACCTCTCCGCCTCTCTACCTCTCTCTCCTCCTTTAAGATGCTCCTTAAAATCTACCTCTGACCAAGCTTTTGGTCACCTGTCTAAATATCTCCTTACGTGGCTCGATGTCAAATTTTGTTTGATAATCGCTCCTGTGAAGGCACTATATAAATGCAAGTTGTTGTTTTACCATTAATATTAAGAAGACACCAAATCGGAAAGTCTACGCTAAATGGCTACACGAACAAGATTCTGGCCTGTTGAGCATCCCTGATTTCAATCACTCCATCATTGGTGGCCGTGCCTTCAGCTACCAAGGCCCCAAGCTCCACAATTCCCTCCCTAAACCTCTCCACCTCTTTACCTCTCTTTCCTCCTTCAAGACGTTCCTTAAAACCTACCTCTTTGACCAAGCATATTTGTCTCGATGTCAAATTTTGGATTATAATACTCCTGTGAAGCACCTTGGGATGATTTACTACAATCAAGGCGCTAAAAACATACAAGTTATTGTTATTGTAATATATCAAACTGATCCAGATTCACTCCATTTCTTTCACGTAAGTGATTCGATTTCAATGTAATTAATGTTCCCAATGTTGGGGAAGTCCAGAACCAGGGGTCACAGTCTAAGGATAAGGGGTAGGCCATTTAGGACCGAGATGCGGAGGAACTTCTTCACCCAGAGAGTGGTGAACCTGTGGAATTCTCTACCACAGAAAGTTGTTGAGGCCAATTCACTAAATATATTCAAAAAGGAGTTAGATGAAGTCCTTACTGCTAGGAGGATCAAGGGGTATGGTGAGAAAGCAGGAATGGGGTACTGAAGTTGAATGTTCAGCCATGAACTCATTGAATGGCGGTGCAGGCTAGAAGGGCCGAATGGCCTACTCCTGCACCTATTTTCTATGTTTCTATGTTTCTATGTTTCTATGTTTCTATGTAATCTCAGTGTGGCCTCACACTGGTGTCTGGGTTCCAATTCAGCTTGGAGTGCTGGATCCTCACTGCGATGACTATAAAGGGTCCCATGTGAAATATGTTTCAACAGCTTTAATCCACTTTTTATTAGGTGCAGCATAAAACTACCATTAATGTAGCACAAAATTGGCAGTCTCAGTCAGAGAAGTCAGGGGATGGATAGTTTGGCAAAAGAGAAATTGCACCCTGTTGCAGTAGCGATTCGCTTCTGAGACTGTCCCGCTCCAGGGACTTGAGCACATAAATCCAGGCTGACACTCCAGTGCAGTACTGAGGGAGCGCTGCACTGTCGGAGGTGCCATCTTTGGGATGAGACGTTAAACCGAGGCCCCCGTCTGCTCTCTCAGCTGAATCTAAAAGATCCCGTGGCACTATCTCGAAGAAGAGCAGGGGAGTTATCCCTGGTGTCCTGGCCAATATTTATCCCTCAATCAACATAACAAAAAAACAGATTATCTGGTCATTATCACATTGCTGTTTGTGGGAGCTTGCTGTGCGCAAATTGGCTGCCGTGTTTCCTACATTACAACAGTGACCACACTCCAAAAGTACTTCATTGGCTGTAAAGCCCTTTGGGGCGTCCTGCGGTTATGACAGGTACTACATAAATGCAGGTCTCCCTTTCTCTTCACTGGCCGTAAGGCAGGTTAGGGGCAGTATAGAAGGAGCTTTAGTTTGCATATAAATAATCCAGCAATGGCGAGTGTTGACACCGGTGGTCTGAAAGGTGAAATGCCCTCCGTCTCCTCCTTGGGTGAGCACAAAAACAAACACAAAAAAAATCCTCTCTCTTGTGTCACCATATCATGTGCAGCCTTTCGGCTAAGTGCTTTGCATTGTACCTTCCTCGAAGGCAGCATGAGCTGAAACACCAATGTGTGATCTGCAGTACAAGGTTGCCAATTCGCTGTAGAACACCCTCATTATAAGCTGATACAGCACTTCTGGTGCTGTAGCCGGAGGGACGAGACTATTAATGTGCAAGAAACAGCTTCACCTCAACAGACCAAGGTGTGAGCAAAGTTACTGCAGCCCTTTACTTTGTAGCTATGGGTTCTCAGATACATTATTATAGGAGAAAAACCATTAAATAAACACAAACGCACATATACTTCCAATAGCTGAGCAATGGAACACTCTGCAAGGGAAAACTGGGGGCATTTTTTCTTTCCAATAGATAGTTACAGCACAGAAGGAGGCCATTCGGCCCATCGTGTACGCGCCGGCCGACAAAGAGCTACCCAGCCTAATTCCACTTTCCAGCTCTCGGTCCGTAGCCCTGTAGGTTACAGCACTTCAAGTGGACCTCCAAGTGCTTTTTAAATGTGATGAGGATTTGTGCCTCTACCACGCTTTCAGGCATAAGAACATAAGAACATAAGAATTAGGAACAGGAGTAGGCCATCTAGCCCCTCGAGCCTGCTCCGCCATTCAACAAGATTATGGCTGATCTGGCTGTGGACTCAGCGCCACTTACCCGCCCGCTCCCGGTAACCCTTAATTCCCTTATTGGTTAAAAATCTATCTATCTGTGATTTGAATACATTCAATGAGCTAGCCTCAACTGCTTCCCTGGGCAGAGAATTCCACAGATTCACAACCCTCTGGGAGAAGAAATTCCTTCTCAACTCAGTTTTAAATTGGCTCCCCCGTATTTTGAGGCTGTGCCCCCTAGTTCTAGTCTACCCGACCAGTGGAAACAACCTCTCTGCCTCTATCTTATCTATCCCTTTCATTATTTTAAATGTTTCGAAAAGATCACCCCTCATCCTTCTGAACTCCAACGAGTAAAGACCCAGTCTACTTAATCTATCATCATAAGGTAACCCCCTCATCTCCGGAATCAGCCTAGTGAATCGTCTCTGCACCCCCTCCAAAGCCATTAAATCCTCCCTTAAGTAAAGTGACCAAAACTACACGCAGTACTCCAGGTGCGGCCTCACCAATACCCTATACAGTTGCAGAAGGACCTCCCTGCTTTTGTACTCCATCCCTCTCGCAATGAAGGCCAACATTCCATTCGCCTTCTTGATTACCTGCTGCACCTGCAAACTAACTTTTTGGGATTCATGCACAGGTCCCTCTGCACCGCAGCATGTTGTAATTTCTCCCCATTCAAATAATATTCCCTTTTACTGTTTTTTTTCCCCAAGGTGGGTGACCTCACACTTTCCGACATTGTATTCCATCTGCCAAACCTTAGACCATTCGCTTAACTTATCTCAATCTCTTTGCAGCCTCTCTGTGTCCTCTACACAACCCGCTTTCCCATTAATCTTTGTGTCATCTGCAAATTTTGTTACACTACACTCTGTCCCCTCTTCCAGGTCATCTATGTATATTGTAAACAATTGTGGTCCCAGCCCGATCCCTGTGGCACACCACTAACCACCGATTTCCAACCCGAAAAGGACCCATTTATCCTGACTCTCTGCCTTCTGTTAGCCAGCCAATTCTCTATCCATGCTAATACAATTCCTCTGACTCTGCGGACCTTTATCTTCTGCAGTAACCTTTTGTGTGGCACCTTATCGAATGCCTTTTGGAAATCTAAATATACCACATCCATCGGGACACCTCTATCCACCATGCTCGTTATATCCTCAAAGAATTCCAGTAAATTAGTTAAACATGATTTCCCCTTCATGAATCCATGTTGCGTCTGCTTGATTGCACTATTCCTATCTAGATGTCCCGCTATTTCTTCCTTAATGATAGTTTCAAGCATTTTCCCCACTACAGATGTTAAACTAACCGGCCTATAGTTACCTGCCTTTTGTCTGCCCCCTTTTTTAAACAGAGGCGTTACATTAGCTGCTTTCCAATCCGATGGTACCTCCCCAGAGTCCAGAGAATTGTGGTAGATTATAATGAATGCATATAACTTCCGCCATCTCTTTTAATACCCTGGGATGCATTTCATCAGGACCAGGGGACTTGTCTACCTTGAGTCCCATTAGCCTGTCCAGCACCACCCCCCTAGTGATAGTGATTGTCTCAAGGTCCTCCCTTCCCACATTCCTGTGACCAGCAATTTTTGGGATGGTTTTTGTGTCTTCCACTGTGAAGACCGAAGCAAAATAATTGTTTACGGTCTCAGCCATTTCCACATTTCCCATTATTAAATCCCCCTTCTCATCTTCTAAGGGACCAACATTTACTTTAGTCACTCTTTTCCGTTTTATATATCTGTAAAAGCTTTTACTATTCGTTTTTATGTTTTACGCAAGTTTACCTTCATAATCTATCTTTCCTTTCTTTATTGCTTTCTTAGTCATTCTTTGTTTAAAATTTTCCCAATCTTCTAGTTTCCCACTAACCTTGGCCACCTTATACGCATTGGTTTTTAATTTGATACTCTCCTTTATTTTCTTGGTTATCCACGGCTGGTTATCCCTTCCCTTACCGCCCTTCTTTTTCACTGGAATATATTTTTGTTGCGCACTATGAAAAAGCTCCTTCAAAGTCCTCCACTGTTCCTCAATTGTGCCACCGTTTAGTCTGTGTTCCCAGTCTACTTTAGCCAACTCTGCCCTCATGTTTAAGCATAGTATGCTCGTTTGAGACGCTACTTCCTCATCCTCAATCTGTATTACAAATTCAACCATACTGTGATCACTCATTCCGAGAGGATCTTTTACCAGGAGATCGTTTATTATTCCTGTCTCATTACACAGGACCAGATCTAAGATCACTTGCTCCCTTGTAGGTTCTGTAACATACTGTTCTAAGAAACAATCCCATATGCATTCTATGAATTCCTCCTCCAGGCTACCCCGTGCGATTTGATTTGACCAATCGATATGAAACATAGAAAATAGGTGCAGGAGTAGGCCATTCGGCCCTTCTAGCCTGCACCGCCATTCAATGAGTTCATGGCTGAACATTCAACTTCAGTACCCCATTCCTGCTTTCTCGCCATACCCCTTGATCCCCCGAGTAGTAAGGACCTCATCTAACTATGTAGGTTAAAATCCCCCATGATTACTGCCGTTCCTTTTTCACATGCCTCCATTATTCCCTTGATTATTGCCCGCCCCACCGTGAAGTTATTATTTGGGGGCCTATAAACTGCGCCCACCAGTGACTTTTTCCCCTTACTATCTCTAATCTCCACCCACAATGATTCAACATTTTGTTCATTAGAGCCAATATCGTCTCTCACAACAGCCCTGATATCATCCTTTATTAACAGAGCTACCCCACCTCCTTTCCCTTCTTGTCTATCTTTCCGAATCGTCAGATACCCCTGTATGTTTAATTCCCAGTCTTGGCCACCCTGCAACCACGTTTCTGTAATGGCCACCAAATCATACCCATTTGTAATGATTTGTGCTGTCAACTCATTTACTTTATTTCGAATGCTGCGTGCGTTTAGGTAGAGTGTTTTAAATCTAGTTTTTAAACCATGATTTTTAGTTTTGACCCCTCCTGCAGCCCTTTTAAATTCAGTGGCCCTTTTTGTTTTTTGTCTTGGGTTTCTCTGCCCTCCACTTTTACTCATCTCCTTTCTGTCTTTTGCTTTTGTCTCCTTTTTTTTCCCTCTGTCTCCCTGCATTGGTTCCCATCCCCCTGCCATATTCGGCAGTGAGTTCCAGGCCCCCACCATCCTCTGGGTGTAAAAAGTTCTCCTCATCTCCCCTCTAATCCTTCTACCAATTCCTTTAAATGTATGCCCCCTGCTTATTGCTCCCTCTGCAAAGTGAAATAGTTCCTTGCTAGCCACTCTATCTCGCCCTTCATAATATCACCAAACAGAGCAGAAGACATCTTGGGGTGCTTTATGCATACAGCAGGTCAGGTATCTTTTAGGGTCACTGAGCAGCGTACCATAAAAATACCGATTTTTCTCTAAATTTAAAAACTAATTGTGTCAATAAATACACAGAGGAGGGCCTTGCTCCCCGACTCTGCTAAACTGAGTTCCAGCTGTTCCAGTGTTGAGGTAGCTGATCTCGGCCGGGTTAATGGTGGAGAGGGGAAGCTTAGCGGAGGGAGGGGCGCGGAAGGAGGAGGAGAATCAGCCAGGTTCCTGCCAGTAAACGTGTGGATGTTGAATTTGGACAGAATCAGGCTCAGTGGGCAGCGTGCTGGCCTCTGAATCAGAAGGTCATGGCTTCAAGTCCTACTCCAGGGACCCGAACACATAGTCGTGGCTGACACTTCAGTACCGAGGGAGTGCTGCACTGTATCCATTTTGGTCGGAAAAACATAAGGACAAAGTATTATTTAAATGGTGATGGCTTGGGAAGTGTCGATGTACAGAGGGACCTGTGCATCCTTGTACACCAGTCATTGAAAGCAAACGTGCAGGTGCAGCAAGCAGTTAGGAAGGCAAATGGTATGTTGGCCTTCATTGCAAGAGGATTTGAGTACAGGAGCAAGGATGTCTTACTACAGTTATACAAGGCCTTGTGAGATCACACCTGGAGCATTGTGTGCAGTTTTGGTCTCCTTACCTAAGAAAGGATATACTTGCCATGGAGAGAGTGCAGCGAAGGTTCACCAGACTGATTCCTGGGATGGCAGAATTGTCTTATGAGGAGAGATTGGGTCGACCATGCCTGTATTCACTAGAGTTTAGAAGAATGAGAGGGGATCTGAGGAGCTGAGGGAAATCCTTATTAGTCAGGAAATTGTGTTGGGGAAATTGATGGGATTGAAGGCCGATAAATCCCCAGGGCCTGATGGACTGCATCCCAGAGTACTTAAGGAGGTGGCCTTGGAAATAGCGGATGCATTGACAGTCATTTTCCAACATTCCATAGACTCTGGATCAGTTCCTATGGAGTGGAGGTTAGCCAATGTAACCCCACTTTTTAAAAAAGGAGGGAGAGAGAAAACAGAATTATAGACCGGTCAGCCTGACATCGGTAGTGGGTAAAATGATGGAATCAATTATTAAGGATGTCATTTGGAAAGAGGTGACATGATAGGTCCAAGTAAGCATGGATTTGTGAAAGGGAAATCATGCTTGACAAATCTTCTGGAATTTTTTGAGGATGTTTCCAGTAGAGTGGACAAGGGAGAACCAGTTGATGTGGTGTATTTGGACTTCCAGAAGGCTTTCGACAAGGTCCCACACAAGAGATTAATGTGCAAAGTTAAAGCAAATGGGATTGGGGGTAGTGTGCTGACATGGATTGAGAACTGGTTGGCAGACAGGAAGAAAAGAGTAGGAGTAAATGGGTATTTTTCAGAATGGCAGGCAGTGGGGTACCGCCAGGTTCTGTGCTGGGGCCCCAGCTGTTTACATTGTACATTAATGATTTAGACGAGGGGATTAAATGTAGTATCTCCAAATTTGCGGATGACACTAAATTGGGTGGCAGTGTGAGCTGCGAGGAGGATGCTATGAGGCTGCAGAGTGACTTGGATAGGTTAGGTGAGTGGGCAAATGCATGGCAGATGAAGTATAATGTGGATAAATGTGAGGTTATCCACTTTGGTGGTAAAAACACAGAGAGACAGACTATTATCTGAATGGTGACAGATTAGGAAAAGGGGAGATGCAACGAGACCTGGGTGTCATGGTACATCAGTCATTGAAGGTTGGCATGCAGGTACAGCAGGCGGTTAAGAAAGCAAATGGCATGTTGGCCTTCATAGCGAGGGGATTTAAGTACAGGGGCAGGGAGGTGTTACTACAGTTGTATAGGGCCTTGGTAAGGCCACACCTGGAGTATTGTGTACAGTTTTGGTCTCCTAACTTGAGGAAGGACGTTCTTGCTATTAAGGGAGTGCAGCGAAGGTTCACCAGACTGATTCCCGGGATGGCGGGACTGACATATCAACAAAGACTGGATCAACCGGGCTTGTATTCACTGGAGTTCAGAAGAATGAGAGGGAATCTCGTAGAAATGTTTAAAATTCTGATGGGTTTAGACAGGTTAGATGCAGGAAGAATGTTCCCAATGTTGGGGAAGTCCAGAACCCGGGGTCACAGTCTAAGGATAAGGGGTAAGCCATTTAGGACCGAGATGAGGAGAAACTTCTTCACCCAGAGAGTGGTGAACCTGTGGAATTCTCTACCACAGGAAGTTGTTGAGGCCAATTCATTAAATATATTCAAAAAGGAGTTTGATGTAGTCCTTACTACTAGGGGGAATTAAGGGATATGGCGAGAAAGCAGGAATGGGGTACTGAAGTTGCATGTTCAGCCATGAACTCATTGAATGGCGGTGCAGGCTCGAAGGACCGAATGGCCTACTCCTGCACCTATTTTCTATGTTTCTATCTCATTGAAACGTACAAAATTCTGACTGGGTTAGATAGACTGGATGCGGGGAGGATGTTTCCCCGGCTGGGAAGTCTAGAACAAGGGGTCACAGTCTCAGGATATGTGGTAGAAAATTTAGGACCGAGATGAGGAGAAATGTTTTCACTCAGAAGGTGGTGAACCTGTGGAATTCTCTACCACAGAAGGCTGTGGAGGCCAAGTCACTGAATATATTTAAGAGGGAGATAGATAGATTTCTAGACAAAAAAGTTATCAAGGGGTATGGGGAAAAAGCGGGAATGTGATGTTGAGATAGATGATCAGCCATGAATATATTGAATGGTGGTGCAAATTCGAAGGGCCGAATGGCCTACAACTCCTATTTTCTATGTTTCTATGGCAGTGTGGTCTTTCAGTTTAGACTTCAAACCAAGATTGAGGGCCTGTCTGCCTACTCAGGTGGATGTAAACAACCCTTCGAGTCCAATCGTACTCCCAGTGACCTTCCTAACATCTAAATCTCAGCCAGCACCACCAAAAGATTATTAACCAGCCATTTATCTATCACCCCTGTGCTTTCTGACCTACATTGGCTCCCAGTTAAACAACGCCATGATTTCAAAATTCTCATCCTTGTTTACAAATCACTCCATGGACTTGTCCCTCCCTATCTCTGTAATCCTTTTCAGCCTCACAATCTCACAAGATGTCTGCGCTCCTCAAATTCTGCCCTCTTGAACATCCCTCATTATAACTGCTCAACCGTCGGTGGCTGTGCCTTCAGCTGCCTGGGCCCTGAGCTCTGGAACTCCCTCACTAAACCTCTCCGCCTCTCTACCTCTCTTTCCTCCTCTAAGACACTCGTTAAAACCTACCTCTTTAAACAAGCTTTTGATCATCTGCCTTAATTTCTTCTGTGGCTTGGTGTCAAATTTATCTGTTTGTCTATAATACTAATGTGAAGCACCTTGGGACGTTTTATTACGTTAAAGGCGCTATATAAATACAAGCCATTATTATTATAATTCCTCTCATTGTGGGACCTTGTTGCGCATAAATTGGCTGCTGTGTTTGCCTTCCTGCCAACAGGGACCTGGGTGTCCTTGTACATCAATTACAGAAATTTAACGTGCAGGTACAGCAAGCAATTAGGAAAGCAAATGGTATGTTCGCCTTTATTACAAAGCGATTAGAGTATAAAAGTAAAGAAGTCTTACTACAATTATATCGGGCCTTGGTGAGACCACAGCTGGAGTATTGTGTATCATTTTGGTCTCCTTACCTCAGGAAGAATCTATTTGCCTTTGAGGGAGTGCAACGAAGGTTTACTAGACTGAGTCCAGGAATGAGGGGATTGTCCTAGGAGGAAAGATTGTGTAGACTAGACCTATATTCCCTGGAGTTTAGAAGACTGAGAGGTGTTCTCATTGGAATATATAGGAGGTGGAGTTGAGGTAGAAGATTAGCCACGATCTTACTGAATGGCAGAGCAGGCTCGAAAGGCCAAATGGCCGCCTCCTCCTATTTCTTATGTTTTCAACGGTGACTACACTTCAAAAGTAATCCATAGGCTGTGAAGCCCTTTGGGTTCTCCTGAGAATGTCAAAGATGCTATATAAATACAGGTTCCTTCTTTCAGACATGCAAAGGGGATGGAGTATAAAAGCAGGAAAGTCTTGCTACAGTTATACAGGGTTTTGGTGAGGACACACCTAGAATACTGCGTGCAGTTTTGGTTTCCATATTTAAGAAAGGATATACTTGCTTTGGAGGCAGTTCAGAGAAGGTTCACTTGGTTGATTCTGGAGATGGGGGGTTGACTTATGAGGAAAGGTTGAGTAGGTTGGGCCTCTGCTCATTGGAATTCAGAAGAATGAGAGGTGATCTTATCAAAACGTATAAGATTATGAGGGGGCTTGACAAGGTGGATGGATGCGGAGAGGATGTATCCATGGGGATGTTTCCGATAGGGGAGAATAATCTTAGAATAAGGGACCGCCTATTTAAAACTGAGATGAGGAGAAATTTCTTCTCTGAGGGTTGTAAATCTGTGGAATTCGCTGCCTCAGAGAGCTGTGGAAGCTGGGTCATTGAATAAATTTAAAACAAAGATAGACAGTTTCTTAACTGATAAGGGGTTAAGGGAAGCGGGCAGGGAAGTGGACCTGAGTCCATGATCGGATCGGCCATGATCGTATTAAATGGCGGAGCAGGCTCGAGGGGCCAAATGGCTTACTCCTGCTCCTATTTTTTTATGTTCTTATGAGGTCCTCTACAGCCTGATGACACCTGGGGCTGATTTTACAGATGTGGGTGAGGAGGGGAGGGCTATTCCTATCTGGGACTGCAGGGCAGCTGCCCAGTGTATCTGTCCATTATTATCCCAAAGCGATTTACAGCCAATGAAGTACTTTTGAAGTGTAGTCACTGGTGTAATGTGGGAAACGTGGCAGCCAATTTGTGCACAG
The DNA here is from genome assembly GCF_044704955.1 of Pristiophorus japonicus. NCBI lineage: Eukaryota > Metazoa > Chordata > Chondrichthyes > Pristiophoridae > Pristiophorus > Pristiophorus japonicus. The sequence continues at coordinate 210,309,384 of NC_091987.1, read as the reverse complement.
CAAGCTCACACACACAGCAATGTGATTATGACCAGATAATGTTTTTTTATTACCTTAATTGAGGGATGAATATTGGCCAGGACACTGGGGATAACTCCCCTGCTCTTCTTCTAAGAAGTGTCATGGGATCTTTTATGTCCATCTGAGAAAGCAGACGGGGCCTCGGTTTAATGTCTCATCCAAAAGACGGCATCTCCGACAGTGCAGCACTCCCCCAGCACTGCACTGCAGCGTCAGCCTAGATTTTTTGTGCTCAGGACCCTGGAGTGGGACTTGAACCCACAACCTTCTGACTCCGAGGCGAGTGCGCTGCCCACTGAGCCACGGCTGACATTAAATGCAGCAATCCAGCGCCCAAGTGATGCAGAACAAAACCCATTCACCGTTGGGGAAACTGAACACGTTGGGTTGCTGAATTTGTACCATACAATCTCCTGGTAGATCAGTGCGGTCCCGGCCTGCAAGACCATCAGCAGTCGTCCTGGGTCATCCTTGCCACTGGGCCAAGACCTAGCTCTGTCAAGCCCGTGTGGTGGCTGGTGTGCAACGACCACCACACGTTAAAAAAAATCCAGGCACAGGCGTCTTCCACCCTTCAGGATGTAGTTCGGGTCCTTCATTGAAACATCTGTCAACTCATCCTTTTTTGGCATGGAAGCAAGTCTTCCTCGTTTCGAGGGACCGCCTATGATGATGATGATGAATTACTTTAGAAACACGGGGTAAAATTGCCCCTTTTTATCACGCCTTCAGTGCCTCCATGCAGAGAACGCAGCAACCCTGCCCTTTAAGCATAGCGCTTGACTCCCTGCCCCAGTATCGCCCCGATAACAACTTTAGAAATCAGTAGATGATATTAATTGTACATTTTTACAGCATTTACACATTTCCTAAATATTTGATGGCAGGGGACATGCTTTACAGGAATTGGCTGCATAATTAATTTGTGACAACATCTCCAATATTTCCTGTCAGAGTCCGGGCACCGATTGGATTGGAACCTAATCTGGGTAGAGTATGAGATTCTGTCTCACTGTCCCAGTTCCTGTAACCAGTATCCCGCAGGAGGAAATCACTGTTCAGCACAGTAAACTCTACTCTTCCCCTCGCTCTCCCACTCCACAGTCAATGGCTCTGACGTCCAAAAATAGCTGCGGCACCATCAAACCCCAGGCGCGATGCCAGACTGCACACACAACAGGCTCAGGGCAGTTCTACTCAAGGGCAGACCTGGTTTAGGATATCGAGCTGCTGCTCCTCGGGGACTTGTGGTAGAAATGTGAAGTTGCTAAAAAAGCTTAAGTGAAAAATTATACACCGGGCAAAGGCAGCACCAAATTTTCTTTTATTCGTTCTTGGGAGGTGGGCGTCGCTGACAAACATAAGAAGTAGGAGCAGGAGTCGGCCATTCGGCCCCTCGAGCCTGTTCTGCTATTCAGCGAGATCATGGCTGATCTTCTACCTCAACTCCACTTTCCTGCACTATCCTCAGATCCCTTGGTTCCTTTAATATCCGAAAATCTATCAATCTCTGCCTTGAATATACTCGGCGACTGAGCCTCCACAGCCCTCTGGGACAGAGAATTCCAAAGATTCACCGCCCTCTGAGTGAAGAAATTTCTCCTCATCTCAGTCCTAAATGGCCAACCTCTTATTCTGAGACTGTGACCCCTCCTGGTTCTAAACTCCCCAGCCAGGGGGAAACATCCTCCCTGCATCTACCCTGTCAAGCCCTGTGAGAATTTTGTATGTTTCACCTCTTGTTCTTCTAAACTCTAGAGAATATAGGACTAATCTACTCAATCACTCCTGACAGGATTGAGTAGACTCATAATGCCAGCATTTACTGCCTATCCCTAGTTGCCCTGAGAAGGTGGGGGCTGGTGGGGCTGCTTCTTGAACCGAGTAGTTTGCTTGGCCACTTCATAGGGCAGTTACGAGTCAGTCATGTTGGTGTGGGACTCTAGTAACCTATTGGTCAGATTGGATAAGGTGAACCAGTTAGGATTTTACATCAATCTGGCAGTTTCGCAATCTGGATAAGTGTGACGTTATCCACTTTGGTGGCAAAAACAGGAAGGCAGAGTATTATCTGAATGGTGACAGATTAGGAAAAGGGGAGGTGCAACGAGACCTGGGTGACATGGTACATCAGTCATTGAAGGTTGGCATGCAGGTACAGCAGGCAGTAAAGAAAGCAAATGACATGCTGGCCTTCATAGCGAGGGGATTTGAGTATAGGAGCAGGGAGGTCTTACTGTCGTTGTACAGGGCCTTGGTGAGGCCACACCTTGAGTATTGTGTGAAGTTTTGGTCTCCTAATCTGAGGAAGTGCAGCGAAGGTTCACCAGACTGATTCCTGGGATGGCAGGACTGACATATGAAGAAAGACTGGATCGACTAGGCTTATATTCACTGGAGTTTAGAAGAATGAGTGGGGATCTCATAGAAACATATAAAATTCTGACGGGATTAGACAGGTTAGATGCAGGAAGAATGTTCCCGATGTTGGGGAAGTCCAGAACCAGGGGTCACAGTCTAAGGATAAGGTGTAAGCCATTTAGGAGCGAGATGAGGAGAAACTTCTTCACTCAGAGAATTGTGAACCTGTGGAATTCTCTACCACAGAAAGTTGTTGAGGCCAGTTCGTTAGATATATTCAAAAGGGAGTTAGATGTGCCCCTTACGGCTAAAGGGATCAAGGGGTATGGGGAGAAAGCAGGAATGGGGTACTGAAGTTGCATGATCAGGCATGATCATATTGAATGGTGGTGCAGGCTCGAATGGCCTACTCCTGCACCGACTTTCTATGTTTTATGTCACTTTTACTGTTTTCAATTTTTTAATTGCACATTTTTTTAAATTGAATTCAAATTCCCAAACTGCTATGGTGGGGTTTGATGTCACATTTACTGGATGACGGACAGGTAAACTAAGAACATAAGAAATAGGAACAGGAGTTGGCCGTTTGACCCCTCAAGTCTGCTCCGCCATTCAATAAGATCATGGCTGATCTGATCATGAACTCAGCTTCACGAGGGTAAAGACCCTCTGGTCAATCGACCTTTTCCCACACAATTGCGATACCTTGTGGATCACAATATATACACTCCCCACCCCACCCAAAACCATGTGATCACTTGGGAGAGGCAAAAAAAAACAGCTGAAGAACCCATGCCAATTTGGGGGGAAAAAATCTGGGCAATTCTTCTCCAACTCAACTGGGCAATCGAAACTAGTCCCTATTTTTTGTAAGAGGTGATCTCAGCCAGAATGAGAAATAGGTTCAGCTCTCGCTTGAAGGAATTCAGCAAAGCAACGTCCTGCACACATCTCTGGGAAAAGAACCACCTCCTGACATCTAACCTCGACCTGGCCTTACCAAAATTAAAAATTGTGCCTCCTGGTCTTCTCTCTCCTATGGATTATGAGGATTTTGGATGAGATGTTAAACCAAGATCTGCTCGGGTGATTGTAAAAGATTCCATGGCACTATTATGAAGAATAATAGGGGAGTTATCCCCAGTGTCCTGGCCAATATTTATCCCTCAATCAACAAAACAAAAAACAGATCTGGTCATTTATTTCAGTGCTGTTTGTGGGATCTTGCTATGTTCAAATTGACTGCCACATTAGCCACAATACTACTAGACCATTGCCTTAGAAAGATTTAGTCAAGCAGTAAAATTCACTACATTTATAGTTCTATGGGTATACATACTCTTATTGATACTTAACGTATCTGAACTCTATCGGCCCATATTTTTTGGTATATGCGGGGGGTCCCCGGGTTAACTGACCCTACTGATTTTCGGCCTCATTAACTAGAGACGGCTTTCGCCCACCTTCTCCCTGACAGTTTCTGTTGCACTGTTGCATATTACTATCGCTCGATTGGTTTGACATTTTTCACCCACCACACACTTCTTTTCAGCTTCCTTCTCCTTCCCTCTCTTTCAGATGACCCCTGAGCTCTTGAATTGCGGGAAAAGTTCTTTGCTGAAAAAAAAATGCGCGTGCACAGAAGGCCTTTGCTATGGACACCAGCCTTGCATGACTGAATACATCATGAGGCCCATTTCACATCGCTAAGGCTATCGCCCAAATGAAAAAGGCGAAACTAGCGGTTTTTCAAATGGGCGATATTCCAGCCTTCCTGAAAAATAAAAAAAGCACTCAGGCTGGAAATGTCACCCATTTTTGGGCGATAGTGATCATAGTGGAAAGGCTAGCCCATATGAATCAATAATATCAATAATGGCTTCAAAGAAGAAAAGGGCATGAACCCATCCAGTAACACAAGTTTTCATTTTTCAGCTTTATTGGATCTTAATGTCAACTCATTGCAGCAAACCCAAAACTTACCCTGGCAATTTCAGCGTACGCCAATCCCAGAATGCCCTCCCAGTTGGAGCCGTTAATGAAGAATTTGTCAGACTCTGTGATGGCAGCAATGTTCGCTCTGACTGAGACGTTTGGACCATGTGGAATGCTGACGATATCCGTCCCGAGCTCTCCTTCCCACTTCCCCTGGGTGTACGGTACGTAGACACTCTTCCTCAGGTCCCGGTAAGTGCCGGAGCTGAAACACAAAGGGTTTTTGTGCTTTGTAATATATATAAAGCAGTGGCAAAAATCGTCCTAGAAATAAAGACCAGCGTTGGAACCTTGATTTGTGCGACATCAATGCGATAAACGTTCATAGAATTCTGCTTAGATTCTATCGATTGGCATCTGGAGGGCTTGAGTGTGGTTGAAGCAATGCCTTTGAATGCATGACCAGACACAATAAGGTAAATTGGCTGCCGTGTTTCCCACATTACAACAGTGACTACACTCCAAAAGTACTTCATTGGCTGTAAAGCGCTTTGAGCTATTTGGTGGTCGTGAAAGGCGCTAAATATCGGGTCCCTCATTGAAACATCTGCAAACTCATCCCTTTTGGTGTGGAAGCAAGTCATTCTCGCTCGAGGGACCGCCTATGATTTAATATCAGAGATGGCGATCATGCATGGTTGGGGACTTCAGATGTGCCCCAACGATCCATCCTGCTGGGATCGGCTAACTCAACACAGACCAGCGGATCAAAACTTGGAAGCTTCCAGGTCTGTATTGCTCAGTAACACTCTCGGGCAGTAACCGTGAAGCCATTTGGTTAGCTCCGTATTCACTTCTATTTCGAATCTCAGAATTCTACAGTGCAGGAGGCCATTCGGCCCATCGTGCTTGTGTCAGCTCTGCGAAAGAGTTAGCTCACTTCTTTGTTTTTTTAAACAGTTGATTCAGCAACCTTGAATTAATAAATCGCACTCTGTTTTACTCTTGTTTAGTTCATCAAAATTAATGCATGTTTTTTTTTTGTAAAGCCAACGGATGTGTTGACACGGATCTAGTTAATTCACAGTGACTTCATGCAAACAGCCTTGCTGTTTGTTGGTAGTGTGCTGTTCTTCGTACGTCCGGGCAATTTGTTTATTTTCCCCACATGGCCTATGCTATTGCTTCCCGTCCCCTTACAATCTGTTGGGACATCTGCCTTATTCAAACTGCAGCCCTGTCTTCAGGGACTGTTGTAATACAGGTGAGGTGGCAAACGTACAGCCAGAAAAAAAAGACTTGCATTTATATAGTGCCTTTCATGATCACTGGACTTCCCAAAGGGCTTTATAGCCAATGAAGTACAGTCACTGTTGTAATGTGGGAAACGCAGCAGCCAACTTGCGCACAGCAAGCTCCCACAAACAGCAATGTGATAATGACCCAGATAAACTGTTTCTGTTGTGTTGATTTGAGGGATAAATATTGGTCAAGACACCGGGGATAACTCCCCTGCTCGTCTTTGAAATAGTGCCGTAGGATCTTTTACATCCACTTGAGAGAGCAGGCGGGGCCTTGGTTTAACGTCCCATCTGAAAGACTACACCCTCCGACAGTGCAGCACTCCCTCAGCACTGCACTGGAGTGTCAGCCTAGATTATTGTGCTAGAGTGGGACTTGAACCCACAACCTTCTGGAGGCGAGAGTGTTACCCACTGAGCCACGGCTGACTCTGTAAGAGAGGGATGGAGCATGACCTTGTGAAGTACTTTTGTTCTCCTGCTGCCGGACCCAGAATGTTGCCAGCAGCAAACATGAATGGCTGCCATTTAGTTGATTGTGTTTTTTTTTGCAGTGCTGCCTGAATTTATCTCCCGCGCCACCATAATCAGGCGAGGCCTTCAGCCAAAAGCATAGTGTTACGATGCTGTTCCTGCTGCTCTGAACCTGATCCTATAATGTGAATGGTGCGAGTCCAAAACAATCAATAGTCCGACTGTGTGATAGTTCCGCAGTGTTAATGGGGGCATGAGTCAAGGCTGGGCTTTCCTAGTGTTAGCTTGGCTCCGTGGGCAGCATTCTCACCTCTGAGTCCGGAGGTTGTGGGGATTCCGGAGCCTTTAGCACTTAATCTAACCTGATACACCTGCGCGGTGCTGAGGAAGTGCCGCACTGTCGGAGGTGCCGTCTTTTGCCTGAGGTGTTAAATGGAGGGCCCTCACTGCCTAATCAGCTTAATGCAGAAAATCACCTGCTGCTATTTGAAGAAAAAAACAGGGCCTTCTCCTGATTAATATTTAACCAACATCACCAAATCTGGTCATTTATCATTGCTGTTTGTGGGAGCTTGCTGTGCGCGAATTGAGTGCCGTAATTCCTGCATTACAACAATGACTGCACCTCAAAATAATTCAATGGCTGTGAAGCGCTTTGGATGTCCTGAGGACGTGAAAGGTGCTATATAAATAAAAGTCCTGGTTCGGGCATATAGTTCACAAAGCTTTGCATTACCCCAATGACCAATATTTAGCAAGCATGTACAGGGGATACATAAAAAAATATAGAATGGATCACAGTCTGGCCTGGTCACAGGCCACAAGCCTGACTCTCAGAGCTGATTGCAAACTACAGCAAACTTCCCATTCTTATAATCTCAATAATCAACCAGACCCGTGGAGGCCGATTTGTTTACTTTATGTTGGGGTAATTTTAGTGAAAGTTCCTGGACTTTAGCATTAAAGAAAATGATAGAAAGAAAGAAAGATGTGCATTTATATAGCGCCTTTCATGACCATCGGAGGTCTCAAAGCCCTTTGCAGCCAACAAAGTACTTTTGGAGTGTTGTAATGTGGGAAATGCCAATTTTGCGCACAGCAAGCTCCCACAAACAGCAATGTGATAATGAGCAGATCATCTGTTTTTTTGTTATGTCAATTGAGGGATAACTATTGGCCAGGACACTGGGGAAAACTCCCCTGCTCTTCTTAGAAATAGTGCCATGGGATCTTTTACGCCTCCCAGGGTCCTCGGTTTTAACGTCTCATCCGAAAGACGGCATCTCCGTCAGTGTTGCACTGGATGGGGTGTGGGCAACATGGAAGCATAGTTCTCCTCCGCTGCCTCTTGTGTGTGATGTATTAGACACCAGCAGTATCTTAATTAGCCTGCACTGACTGATGTGTACCAGAGAAGATTTATTTGCTGCACAGACCTTCTGAGACTGTCAGTGCATCAACAAATTAGTATTCACAAGACTCACATCATACGGAGTAATACTGATCTGCACCGGGGAGCTGGCATCCATGACAACCAGGAACAGCCTTGTTGACTCAAGGAGTTTGTTTTTACATTCTTCTCTTTTAACCGCTTCAAGGCCACATTTCCATTTCAAGCTAATAAGCTTTCAAGGCACCAGATATAGTGCGAGCCCGTGTCGGAAATTCCCAAGTCTGATGGAGCAATTCCAAGAGGGAATTCCTCCACCATGTTCCCTTCGAAGCTGAAGTCTTACTGCCAGAGCATCCACTAAACAGCACTCACCAGGAGGGCTCCTTTTTAAAGTAGGCTGCATTCCATCGGGGCCCTTTTTGAAGAGCACCATCATTGCAGTGATACGGCTTACAAGCCATTCCCTCCGGTGCAGGCACAGAGTTGTTGCGCAATGACATGGTTTACAAACAATCTTACATTTTGCTGGAAGCTTACTTCAAGAGGGAAATCACACAGGAACCATTTTAGGAATACAGAAAAAAGAAAAGAAAGACTTGCATTTATATAGCGCCTTTCACGACCACCGGACGTCTCAAAGCGCTTTACCGTCAATGAAGTACAGTCATTGTTGTAATGCGGGAAACACGGCAGCCAATTGCGCACAGCAAGCTCCCACAAACAGCAAAATGATGATGACCAGATTTTTTGTTACGTTGATTGAGGGATAAATAGTGGCCCCAGGACACTGGGAATAACTCCCCTGCTCTTCTTCGAAATGGGATCTTTTACAGCCTCTTGAGAGGGCAGATGGGGCCTCGGTTTCATGTCTCATCCGAAAGCCGGCGCTTCTGACAGTTCAGCGCTCCCTCAGCGCTGCACTGGGAGTGTCAGCCTAGATTTGTTTTTGTGCTTAAGTCCCTGGAGTGGGACTTGAACCCACAACCTTCTGACTCAGAGGCGGCTGTGCCACGTCTGACATGGGCAATAAATGAATCTGACTGACATGAGCATCACTTTGTTTTGTTCTGTTCATGACAGTCAGCTTTTTTTTGAGAATAGCATTTGGTTTAACAGTGACTTGAATAGGTTACTGAGGCTGACTGTCAGGAAGTGATTTATCATTCATAAAGATTTAGTCACAAACGCGGCTGTGGTTCAGCACCAACTGGGTCTGTTAATTGAGTCAACGTTCAGCCATCGCTCCTGGCCAGTGCCCCAATGATATAATCGGAAGTCGTTGTTCAAACAAATGTCGGTCTTTGGACGAGGACAAGATCAGGACCGCCCAGCAAAGCCCTCCTCAATTACTGATAGTTTTTGGCTGTGTATTTATGTCTCGGGTGGATGCCACGTGGAGTGAGTTTTGAACGGGAGGTGGGTTTAAAAATCTAAAAATAAAATATCATTTTGATTGGGAGCTTCTGGATTTTGCTTCAATAAATTTAAATATTTTGCTTCAATAAATTTAAATGTTCCTACGCTTCGTCATTCTCTTTATCGAAATGATTATATTTTATTATTTCAATTTTGTAAATCCATTTACATTCAATCTTTACCCGACAACAACAACTTGCGTTTAACATGTCTATCCTTAAGGTAAATATTTGGCCAAAAACTGCCCAATTCTACAATACTCGAATATATTGGAGCCGCACTTCACCATTCAAACCAGGCCCCACCGATATACATCATCATCATAGGCAGTCCCTCGGAATCGAGGAAGACTTGCTTCCACTCTAAAAGTGAGTTCTCAGGTGACTGAACAGTCCAATATGGGAATTACAGTCTCTGTCACAGGTGGGACAGACAGGGGTGGGAGGAAAGGGTGGGTGGGGAGTCTGGTTTGCCGCACGCTCCTTCCGCTGCCTGCGCTTGTTTTCTGCATGCTCTCGGCGACGAGACTCGAGGTGCTCAGCCCTCCCCGGATGCTCTTCCTCCATTTAGGGCGGTCTTTGGCCAGGGACTCCCAGGTGTCGGTGGGGATGTTGCATTTTATCAAGGAGGCTTTGAGGGTGTCCTTGAAATGTTTCCTCTGTCCACCTGGGGTTCACTTGCCGTGTAGGAGTTCCGAGTAGAACACTTGCTTTGGGAGTCTTGTGTCGGGCATACGGACAATGTGGCCCGCCCAACAGAGCTGGTCGAGTGTGGTCAGTGCTTCTAGTACCCCTCTCGCTAAGGAAGCCAGCGCTAATACATCTCTCTCTTTTGGATGAGACGTCAAACCAAGGCCCCGTCTGCCCTCTCAGGTGGACGTAAAAGATCCCATGGCACTATTTTGAAGAAGAGCAGGGGAGTTATCCCCGGTGTCCTGGCCAATATTTATCCCTCAACCAACATAACAAAACAGATTATCTGGTCATTATCACTTTGCTGTTTGTGGGAGCTTGCTGTACGCAAACATTACAACAGTGACTACACTCCAAAAGGTACTTCATTGGCTGCAAATGCTTTGAGACGTCCAGTGGTCGTGAAAGGCGCTATATAAATGCAAGTCTTTCTTTCTCTTCTGTTTTTCCTCACCTCCTCCACTTCTCCCAGGGGGAGTTCTCTCCGCTGTCCTGGCCAACATTTGTCACTCAACCAACACCATTGAAACACATTCTTGGTCAATTATCTCTTTGCTGTTTGTCGGGCCTTGCCGTGCACGAATTGCTGGCCTTTGTCGAGGTAACAACAGTAACTGCACTTCGAGAGTAACTAGTTGACTGTGAAGTGCTTTGGCATGTCAGGATGTGAATGGCGCTACATTAATGCAAGTTCTTTCACTTCAGTTGCTTGCTTGTCCCTGCGTTTTGGAGTTACTAAATCATAAAAAACATGGCGATTCGCAACAGGTCGCCCATTTAAAATGGAGATGAGGAGGAATTTCTTCTCTCAGAGGGTCGTAAATCTTTGGAATTCTCTGTCCCAGAGAGCTGTGGAGGCTGGGTCATTGAATATATTTAAGGTGGAGATAGACAGATTTTCGAACGTTAAGGGAGTCAAGGGTTATGGGGAGCGGGCAGGGAAGTGGAGTTGAGGCCAAGATCAGATCAGCCATGATCTTATTGAATGACGGAGCAGGCTCGAGGGGCCCAATGGCCGACTCCTGCTCCTAGTTCTTATGTTCTTATAATCTCCGCCCTGAGTCAGTCAGTGACTTGAGAACGGAAAAAGTTGTAAAACAAAAATTGGAAAAATATGCAACAAAAACAAAATACAATGTGTGAGTAAATCAAAATCGGAACAGATGTGGATGTGTCAGTTCGAAATGGACTTCTAAAGGTGAGGCTCCCTCTTTAAAGTCATCCACCCTCAAAGTGTAGCTTCTTGCCATTTGAGTAATCCTCTCTGCCTTGAGGAAAGGTTCAAATGGTCAGTGATGTGTGCATCTCAAAGTCATTATTTCCAGTGTTTCTGTATTCACCCATTGAAGTAATTCTCTCCTTTTAATATTTCTGCTCTAAACAAGGCTCCAAGCATATAAAACCCCTTAACTCTCCATGTTAAAATTAAAGTGTAATTTATACATGGTAAAAACAAGCAGAAATGTATGCCGCGCTGAGACAAGAAAGCTCCAAAGCATTTCATTGTTTTGATATACCGAAGTCAGGCAGAAAGAAGACAAATGGGTCTAGTAAAAATGCAATGCATTCTACATCCCCATACGCCTCCCAGAGAGAGTCTTACATCTTAATCAGATGAAAGTTCGACAGTCAGCTCAAGCGTCAGGGTTCTGACAAAGGGCTTATATCAATAGATTTGCCGTGTTTTCCAGAACTTTCTGCTTCTACTTCGTGAAGGTGCATTGTGACCCACAGCCCTCCAATCCCATTCGATACGTGCCTGCAGTGAAAGTGCTTTTTTTTCCTTCCAATTATTCATTCACGGGATGTGGGCATTGCTGGCGAGGTCGACATTTATTGCCCGTCCCTAATTGCCCTCGAGGAGGTGGAGGTGAGCCATCATCTTGAACCGCTGCAGTCCGTGTGGCGAAGGTGCTCCCACAGTGCTGACTTTGTCGTTGGTGGATTGGTACAACTGAGTGGCTTGTTAAGTCAGCCACATTGGTGTGGGTCTGGAGTCATATGTAGGCCAGAGCGGGTAAGAATGGCAGATTTCCCGCCCCTAATCATCATATCACCATCATCATAGGCAGTCCCTTGAAATCGAGGAAGACTTGCTTCCACTCTAAAAGTGAGTTCTCAGGTGACTGTACAGCCCAATATGGGAATTACAGTCTCTGTCACAGGTGGGACAGACAGTGGTTGAAGGAAAGGGGTGGGTGGGGAGTCTGGTTTGCCGCACGCTCCTTCCGCTGCCTGCGCTTGTTTTCTGCATGCTCTCGGCGACGAGACTCCCGGATGCTCTTCCTCCTCTTCGGACGGTCTTTGGCCAGGGACTCCCAGGTGTCGGTGGGGATGTTGCACTTTATCAAGGAGGCTTTCAGGGTGTCCCTGAAACGTTTCCTCTGCCCACCTGCGGCTCCCTTGCTGTGTAGGAGTTCCGAGTAGGACATTAGTGTACCAGTTGGATTTTTACAACAATTTTCATGGTACTGATACGAGCTTTTTAAAAAAAATTCCAGATTTATTTAATTAACTGAATTTAAATTCCCCAGCTGTTATGGTGGGATTTGAACTCATGTCTCATGGATCATTAGTCCAGGCCTCTAGATTACTAGTCCTGCAACATACATAACCACTACACTACCGTACCTGTATGATCAGCTTGGCAAGGCCCAAAACTAGGCGAGGATTTGGATGAGGATGAGGAAAGGAAAGTGGACTGTGGCTTGAGTTATGATGTTCGCCTTGAAATGGTCAAAAAGCTCATCTGAAAACCTGAGCGACGTGAATAACTAAAGAAGTAGAACTAAAGGTTGGCATGTTAGAGATAACCTGGACAGCCCAATTAAAAACCAAACCTTTATTCGTGATATCTCGAAGGGGACAAAATGTCTCCTAGCAAGTTGCCTCCAGCCAACATTAAAGCATATTAAGAGCTGGGAAACGAGTATGATTCGCTCCCTATCTAATATTTTAGGGTATGGCCTGGAAATTCTGTGGTGCGTCTATGGGAAAATGTGAGGTTATCCAATTTGGCAGAAATAATAGAAAAGCAAATTATAATTTAAATGGAGAAAAATTGCGAAGTGTTGCAGAACAGAGGGACCTGAGGGTCCTTGTGCATGAAACACAAAACGTGAGTATGCAGGTACAGCAAGTAATCAGGAAGGCAAATAGAATGTTGGCCTTCATTGCAAGAGGGATAGAGTATAAAAGCAGAGAAGTCCTGCTACAACTGTACAGGGTATTGGTGAGGCCACACCTGGAGTACTGCGTACAGTTTTGGTCTCCATATTTAAGGAAGGATATACTTGCATTGGAGGCTGTGCAGAGAAGGTTCACTAGGTTGATTCCAGAGATGAGGGGGTTGACTTATGAGGATAGGAGTTCAGAAGAATATATAAGATAATGAGGGGGCTCGACAAGGTGAGGATATTTCCACTCATAGGGGAAGCTAAAACTAGGGGGCATAGTCTCAGAATCAGGGGCCGCCCATTTTAAAACTGAGATGAGGAGAAATTTCTTCTCTGAGGGTTGTAAATCTCAACATCATCATAGGCAGTCCCTCGGGGTCGAGGATGACTTGCTTCCACACTAAAAATGAGTACTCGGGCAACTGATGAACTTCTTTTAAATGGTGGAAGATGCCTGTGCGTGAATTCTTTTAACGTGGGGTGGCCATTGCACACCAGCCACCACACGGGCTTGACGGAGCAAGGTCTTGGTCCAGTGGCAAGGGGATGCAAGGCGACTGGAGACCAGCTCTGCCACATGTGTCAATACATACACTCAGACATACTCCGACTGTCCTCCTTCCCACAGGACCTCTCTCTACGTGGAATTCATAGTGCGCAATGTGAGCCTCACCCCCTCACAGTCTCGCTATTAGCCCAAGCCCTGCCTTCAAATAGCACTCTCTGCCCCAGAGAGCTGTGGAGGCTGGGTCATTGAATATATTTAAAGTGGATAGACGGATTTTTGAGCGATAAGGGAGTAAAGGGTTATGGGGAGCAGGCAGGGAAGTGGAGCTGAGTCCATGATATTATTAAATGGCGGAGCAGGTTCGAGGGGCCTACTACTGCTCCTATTTCTTATGTTCCTATTAGTCTTCCTCGATTTCGAGGGACTGCCTATGATGACAAGTGTCTAACTGCTGAGGTTTTTATTGTGAAATTCCTTTTCATAGGACCTGTGGACGCTAACTGGAGGCGCAAATGCACCGAATTTCTTGGCCTTATTGTCACACAAGAAGATGGTAGCAGCAACCATGGAGTTGTACCACTGTACGAGTCACCGCATTCGGGGGAATGGGGGTTCTGAGTCAGAGAAAAGGGCAAGAATGGGGCCAAATAAACCATGGTTTAGAAAGCTGGTGAAAAAATAGTTGGGAATCTATCCTAAAAAGCAGATAATCCAATTTCCTCCACCCCTGGTTCTTTCGTAATTGCAAAGCGATCACAGCAGGTTTACAAATAAATAATCTACAGCCAAATCCCAGGACATTTCATGCCCAAACTTTCAACAAAGGATGCATAGTATTTATCATATTTACATAGTCTCTTAGCTCTGATCACAGTATCTCCGATTGAATTGTCCCCTGAGTCGGTATTCACAGAAATTTTGCCTTCGGTCCTAATGACTGTTTTCCAAAGTGCAGTAGCAGGTTGAGCCCATTAATTCACGTGATTAACTTAAAGTGTAATGAGTATTTTCATCTACGCTGCAGTTTGCACTGTTCCTCCGAGAGAGAGAGGGATGCTCATTATTTCTTGAAGTGAATACTGCAGCCGCCAACATTTTTATTTGCAATTTTCTGAATGACTAGCTTTTTTTTTAACCTTCTCTGGTTAATAGAAAAGAAAGGCTTGGATTTATATAGCACCTTTCACGACTACCAGATGCCTCAAAGTGCTTTACAGCCAATGAAGTACTTTTGGAGTTTTATCATCATCATCGGCAGTCCCTCGGAACGAGGAAGACTTGCTTCCACGCCAAAAAGATGATTTCACAGGTGTTTCTATGAAAGACCTGAACTACATGTTGAAGGGTGGAAGATGCCTGTGCGTGGATTTTTTTAACGTGGGGTGGCCGTTGCACACCAGCCCACCACACGGGCTTGACAGAGCGAGGTCTTGGTCCAATGGCGAGGGTTAACCAGGATGACTGGAAACCAAGCTCTGCTGCACGGACCGAGTGCGCACACAGATCGCACAGTGTGGGCTGGGCCCGTGCTGCCCCTGGGCCCCTGGCCCCGAACTCACGCCTCTCCTGGGCCCCGATCACGTCCCTCCACAGTCTCTCGCCGCTCCTTTGCCCCGAACGCACCGCTCCTGCTGTACCTGCCCGCGCTCCAATCACCGACCTGGACCTTGATGACGTCACTCTTCGCTGCCTTCGCCCTCCTGCACCAGTAGAACAGTAGTCACTGTTGTAATGTGATATTGGATACGGAGATATAAGGGGGAGAAATCTGGGTCGTTTGCGCCTTCCATTAGCGCTAACGGGGCGCAAACGACTTTGCGGCACCACTAACGACTCTCGCTAAATTCGGCGGGAGTTTATGGTGGCGGTAACACGCAGCGCCCCGCTGACGTCATCATCTTGCACAGCGCCCCAGACCCTAAATTGGGTAGCGCCCTCCCCCCAGCCCGAGGATGCACCGGGTAATGACCGCGACAGCTTCGACGGGGGGGGGGCGGGGGGGGGTGGCCGCTAGCGGGGCGAAGGTTAAAAGAGAAGTGGCCGGCTGTTCCTGAAAAACAACGTTCCGATTGTCTTGTGCGCCCCGTTGCCGCTTTGGACTGGGGGTGGGGGGGGGGGGGGGGGATCTATGCCGCGATCGGTCAGTCCAGCGCTCTGCACCACCCCGTGCGTTTCCCGCCCGGCGAGTCTGCTGAAAATGGCACCCACGGTTCCCCATGCCTTCCGGTTAAGTGGCCCTTCCTCATGTGTGAGCCGAGACTGTGAGAGTTGGCAGGCTCTTCGACTATGACAGGCATCACAACAGAGCCTGATCCTAATTCTCACTTTCCAAACAGGGAAATCACAGGATTGCAAGCAGGAGTGGGAGCTCGGGCTGCGTTTCCCTTCTCTCGCCCAGGAAATCCATCTTACCCAAGCCTTTCCCCGGATAAGCTATCTTTCTCTGGCAGATAATATTTTAGGGCTGAGGGAGTGCCGCACCGGCGGAGGTGCCGTCTTTCGGACGCGACATTAAACCGAGGCTGCGCCTGCCCTCTCAGGTGGATGGAAAAGGTTCTGTTGGCGAGCCCAGCCCAATCCATGGTCGCGATTGTTTGGGCCAACTTTAAGGAGTCGGCCGACAATTAAAATAAAATGGCGGGCGCGGCGGAGCGCCTTCCCCCTTTAATGGCGGACGCGCCACCCAGCCACTGGCCGCTTCCCGCCGGGAGAAGCTGTCGGGGAGCATGGAGCGGCGGCGGATTCGCTCCTGCGGGGCGATTCCCTTGCGGGGCGGAAAGGGGTTGGCGCGTGCCCGACGGAGCGGGATCACGGGACGGGGCACAAACCTCTTTCCGCCGTCCCTGGCCTGGGCCGAGTCGGCCCATCCACCTGCCCCCAGTCGAAACGGCCTCACCGCCCCATTACTGCCTCTTACAAGGGGCAAATTTGGCCCCTACCCTCCCCTGCTTCAAAGAAGAGCAGGATCTCTGGTGTCCTGGGCCAATACTTATCCCTCAGTGGGTGGGGGGGGGCCTGACCCATCCACCTCCACGGAGGTGTGTGGGGGGCCTGACCCATCCACCTCCATGGCACGAACCTGGTATTGCAGTACTTCCAGGAACGGTGCAGTGGCTCTCGGCCTTTTGGCTAAGAGCATTGGCGCAGAGTGATCCTTGATGTGTGCAAGGTGACCTCTGGCGTTTGTGATTTGACAAAGAATTGGAACGATTGGCTACGAATATAAAAAAAATAAAATACTTATCCCTCAACCAACATCACTGAAAGAGATATTCTGCTCATTAACACATTGCTGTTTGTGGCAACTTGCAATGGGCAAAATGGCTGCCGCGTTTCCTTACATCACAACACTTCAAAAATGGACTTCACTGACTGCAACACAAGTTGGGTCATCCTGAGGTCATGCAAGCCGCTATAGAAAAGCAAGTATTTCTCTTTTTTTAAAGGGAGTGCTAGCAGAAGGATTGAGCCGCGTTATATTGTCACACTGAACAAAGCCTTTGCTTGCCCAAGGCTTCAAACCTGTCAGAGCCTGCTGCCCGGTTCTACGTTTAAAGTGGTGCTGGCGCTGTAGTGGCAGTGCGTGCGATGTTGTCACCGATACACTGGGGGCTCGAAGCTCCCTTTCTAACGCCACTGTCGTCGCCGGCCAGGGGCGGCTAACGGACGCAAAGGCCGACCATCGGCAGTAACTGGCGTCCAGGCCGCTGGAGAAATTCAGTTGGGTCTTTGGTACAGGTGCCAAGAGGTAACCCGCACCCTCCAACGCCACCCGCGTGGTGGCGTCATCCAGCGTGCAACGCCCCCTTGGCGTCGCCGTCGTGATATTTTGTCTCCACGGCAGCCTGAAAAAAAGTGGTGTCAGCATCGCGGATCGCAGGCCGAATCGCCCAGGGATCAAGGCAAGTTTTATTTTATTTATTTATTTCTGCATGTTTTCATTAGCTGTACCAGTGGGGAAGTCGTGTGTGTGTGTGTGTGTGTGTGTGTGTGCGTGGGTCGGGGAAATGTTAGTGTTTTTTTCCTTCTTCCTTTTTTTCAACCGATATGTTGACAGCCCGCTGTTGCAATATTCGTTCGGCCTCCTGAGCTCCGAGGATGGGTGTGTAACGCCACTTTTAGCGTCGCTCCCTCATCTTTGGCCGTAAAAACTGATTTTAGGACTTTGAGGCTGCGCCTAATGCCCAGCGCTAAAATCAGTTCTCAGACGGTGACACCGCCTCAAAAATGGCGGGACCGAACTTCAACCCCTGAATTCATTACAATGCTGCCTGTGTCTGTCCCATTGGTTAGGACTATTTTAAGACTGCAATGTCCAACATAGTGATTTTGCACTGGAGCTTCTGCAACAGATTGTTCCTGAAGTTTCTCCACCACTGTGGGACTGCCCCTTTAATGCAGCAGTACTGCCCCTTTAATATATATATAATTTAGCTAGAATCAGTGTGATATTATACAACTGTGATAACCTGATTCATATTTTGACATGCTGTCTCTCCTTTTGCATTGCAGAGGCCACATTACTGACACGCAGTCTGAGGCAGCTAAATATTTTCTTCATACATATAATTTAACATTGGCAATATGATCTGTACACATCTTATGTTGTGAATATAGAAAGACTTGCATTTATATAGCGCCTTTCATGACCAAGTAAAGTGATTCTAGCTAAATTTAATTCAGAGGAAATGCTTCAAGGACACCCTCAAAACCTCCTTGATAAAGTGTAACATCCCCACTGGCATGTGGGAGTCTCTGGCCCAAGACCGCCCTAAGTGGAGGAAGAGTATCTGGGAGGGCGCTGAGCACCTCGAGTCTCGTCGCCGAGAGCGTGCAGAAAGCAAGCGCAGGCAGCGGAAGGAGCGTGCGGCAAACCAGACTCCCCACCCACCCTTTCCTTCAACCACTGTCTGTCCCAGCTGTGACAGAGACTGTAATTCCCGTATTGGACTGTTCAGTCACCTGAGAACTCACTTTTAGAGTGGAAGCAAGTCTTCCTCGATTTCTGTTATTATGATATGACTGACTCTGACTGAGGTCGGCTTCCACGGATGCCAGATGTCCAGCATCGAACAGTCGAGCAGTCAGTGTCCACGCTCTATTTGACCAAGCAATGCCTCACAATCAAGCTCTTTCCTGTGATCATCAGAAGCCTACAGAGGGGCACCTTCCAACAGGGGTCACAGTCGAGCAGTTAAAAAGAAAGAAATAAAGACTTGCATTTATATAGCACCTTTGACAATCACTGGACGTCTCAAAGCCCTTTACAGCCAATGAAGTACCTTTTGAAGTGCAGTCGCTGTTGTAATGTAGGAAACGCGGCAGCCAATTTGCGCACAGCAAGCTCCCATAAAAGCAGTGTGATAATGACCACATAATGTGTTTTTGTTATGTTGATTGAGGGATAAATATTGGCCAGGACACCGGGGATAACTTCGAAAAAATGCCATGGGATCTTTTACATCCACCTGAGAGAGGAGACGGGGCCTTGGTTTAACGTCTCATCCGAAAGACGGCACCTCCGACAGTGCAGCACTCCCTCAGCACTGCAATGGGAGAGTCAGCCTAGATTGTTGTGCTCAAATTCCTGGAGTGGGACTTGAACCCACAACCTTCCGACTCAGAGGCGAGTGTGCTACCCACTGAGGAACTGCTGACAGGAAAAGTGACTGATCTCCCCCCCCCACCCTCCCTCATTCAGTGCTCTGAAGGCCTATCGAAGCATCGTAACCACGATTACTGTCACAGCGCAGCCGAGGAATCAAACCTGGGACCTGATGACCTGTATTTTTTTCTATGTATAGTACATTACAATCATAAGTTTTGTTTTAGAAAAACAATCTTGGTTCTTGCATGGTATCTGCAGCATTCATTTATGATGAAACAGAGGCTGGTATCTGGGCTGAACATCACTGGCTTTAATAACCCGCTGTTTAATTACCAAGACCTAATTTCTCTCACAGCTTGCACTATTAATTGGCAAGGAACTTCAAGAGGTTCATTAGCAAGAAACTCTTAACCGGTTAACTTGATTTAAAGATAATGTGGCTGCATTGTTTTGCAACAGAAATAATTTATTTTTCAGAAATAGAATTAATCTACAGTAATAAAACAGGTCTGTGTGGCTGTTTGTCAGTAGGGGTGTAACATGATGTCAGTGACATTGTAGAATGATGTCTATGTGAATCAGAGAATCACAGAAATTTACAGCACGGAAGGAGGCCATTTTGACCCATCGTGTCTATGCCGGCCGACAAAGAGCTATCCAGCCTAATCCCACTTTCCAGCTCTTGGTCCGTAGCCCTGTAGGTTACGGCACTTCAAGTGCACATCCAGGTATATTTTAAATGCGATGAGGGTTTCTGTCTCTACCACCCTTTCAGGCAGTGAGTTCCAGACCCCCACCACCACCTGGGTGAAAAAAGTTCTCCTCATCTCCCCTCTAATCCTCCTATCAATTACTTTATGCCCCCTGGTTGTTGACCCCTCTGCTAAGGGAAATAGGTCCTTCCTATCCACTCTATCGAGGCCTCTCGTCATTTTATACACTTCAATTAAATCTCTCCTCCGCCTCCTCTGTTCCAAGGAAAACAACGCCAGCCTATCCGATCTTTCCTCATAGCTAAAATTCACCAGTCCTGGCAACTTCCTCGTAAACCCCCTCTGCACCCTCTCAAGTGCGATCACATCTTTCCTATAATGTGGTGACCAGAACTGCACGCAGTACTGTGTGCTCCACTATATATGTGATAGGGAGAATCGATACCCATGGTGCTATAGTATGCATGTCCATAGTGAAGAACACATAGAATATAGGAGCAGTAGTAGGCCATTCGACCCTTCGAGTCTGCACCGCCATTCAATATGATCATGGCTGATCCCCTATCTCAACACCATACCCCCCACTTTTTCCCCATACCCCTCGATGCCTTTTGTTTCTAGAAATCTATCTATCTCCCTCTTAAATATATTCAGTGACTTGGCCTTCACAGCCTTCTGTGGTAGAGAATTCCACAGGTTCACCACCTTCTGAGTGAAAAAATTTCTCCTCACCTCGGTCAAAAATTTCCTCCCCCATATCCTAAGACTGTGACCCCTTTGTTCTAGACTTCCCAGCCAGGGGAAACATCCTCCCCGCAACCCAGTCAGAATTTTATACGTTTCAATGAGATCCTCTCATTCTTCTAAACTCTAGTGAATACAGGCCTAGTCGACCCAATCTCTCCTCATATGACAGTCCTGCCATCCCAGGAATCAGTCTGGTGAACCTTCGCTGCACTCCCTCTATGGCAAGCACACCCCCACTAGGCAAGGAGACCAAAACTGCACACACTACTCCAGGTGCAGTCCCACCAAGGCCCCGTACAACCGCAGCAAGACATCCTCGCTCCCGTATTCAAATCCTCTTGCAATGAAGGCCAACATACCATTTGCCTTCCTAACTGCTTGCTGCACCTGCATGTTTGCTTTCAATGACTGGTGTACAAGGACACCCAGGTCCCTCTGACACATCCCAAGCCATCACCATTTAAATAATTCTTTGTCCTTATGTTTTTCCTACCAAAGTGGGTAACTTCACATTTATTCTGACTGTTGTGTCTGTAAGCACTCTAGTAATGACTCCACGAGGTAAGGTATTGTACTTGAACTGTTGTGACCTTAGTCCATTTATTGCAGCTCCTGAATGAGGATACAGTGAGGTGAGCTCGCTTTTATACTTGGTTACCTGCAGTGTGCAGGTGACCCTTAGGTCTCCACCAGTAGCATCCTCTGGTGGTACAGGTATAGTGTATACAGTGTGAAGGTACATTCAGTGGTCTAATGTAACTGTACATACATTATACATACACAGCATCATTCATCCCTAAGTCAAGTGCCAGTGGCCTTTGCACTGTGTGCTCTGGCCCTCGACTTGAGTGTCCAAAGCTCTTGCACTTTGTCTGTGCTTGGGAATGGCTCTCTCCCTGTGGACCCACAAGTCCTTATTGTCACGACATTGGGAAATGGTCAGCAGTGGATGGTTGGAGGTTGTAGTGGGGATTGTGTGGGTTCTGGGTGTGATCCATGTGTGCCCATGGCTACATCCATCCATTTCCCCTTCCCCCCACCCCCCCCCCATACATAGACCATGTGTGTGGCTCGACATCTGCATTGGCATACATGTACAGAGAATAAAGAGTAGGATTAGTTATATCACTGTTTGGGTTCAGCAGTAGTGGAACAAGTACATATTACAGGTCAGGTACATACGTGGTATTACAGTCTTGCCCCTGGGGTGTAGGTGCAGGTGGGTGAGTCCTGGTGTCACTCATCCATGCCTTTGTTACCTCTGGACTGGACTACTCCAACGCACTCCTGGCTCGCCTTCCACATTCTACCTTACGTAAACTTGAGGTCATCCAAAACTCGGCTGCCCGTGTCCGAACTCGCACCAAGTCCCGTTCACCCATCACCCCTGTGCTCGCTGACCTACATTGGCTCCCGGTTAAGCAACGCCTCATTCTCAAAATTCTCATCCTTATTTTCAAATCCCTCTGTGGCCTCGCCCCCCTCCCTATCTCTTTAATCTCCTCCAGCCCCACAACCCCATCTGAGATATCTGCGCTCCTTTAATTCTGCCCACTTAAGCATCCCTGATTGTAATCGCTCAATCTTTGGTGGCCGTGCCTTCAGTTGCCTAGGTCCCAAGCTCTGGAAGTCCCTGCCTAAACCTCTCTGCCTCTCTACCTCTCTTTGCTCATTTAAGATGCTCCTTAAAACTGATCTCTTTGACCAAGCTTATTGGTCATCTACCCTAATTTATCCTTATCGAAGACTTGCGTTTATATAGCACGTTTCGCAACCACCAGATGTCTCAAAGCGCTTTACAGCCAATGAAGTACTTTTAGAGTGTAGTCACTGTTATGTGGCTCGGTGTCACATTTTTTGTCTTATAATACTCCTGTAAACACCTTGGGATGTTTTACTACGTTAAAGACACTATATAAATACAAGTTGTGTGTAGAATGCATGGTTATGTTCATGTAGTATTGTAGCTTTCCTGCAATTGTTAAAATTGTACCAACTCCACCCCGAACCTTCAAATCCATTTGAAACCCAGGCAGCTGCCATGAGGACTGAAGTGGTGGGGAATGGACCTGGATACTGAATGGGCCTGTGGATTGAACATCCCCGAAGCTGTAGCTGGATCAGAGGCTTGAGGATGATTGGATGGAGGGGGTTGGGCAGGCCCCAGGCTGCAGCAGGGACAGTACAAGTTCAAGGCTGGAGCTGGTTCACGGTTCTTCAAACAATGTCGCAGGAGGCCAACTAATACTGAGAAAATGGTAAGGGAGTCGACAGGAACGAGTCAGAAAGTGAAGGGATGGTAGATTTCATTGTCCAGGCAGACTGATTTGCTGAAGGTCTTTGTTGAAACATTGCAGTGATGACATCAAGCCTGTAATGCTTATTTAAGGAAGGATTATACTTGCATTGGAGGCTGTTCAGAGAAGGTTCATTAGGCTGATTCCGGAGATGAGGGAGTTGACTTATGAAGACAGGTTGAGTAGGTTGGGCCTATACACATTGGAGTTCAGAAGAACGAGAGGTGATCTTATCGAAACATATAAGATAATGACGGGGCTCGACAAGGTGGATGCAGAGAGGATATTTCCACTCATAGGGGAAACTAAAACTAGGGGACATAGTCTTAGAATAAGGGGCCGCCCATTTAAAGCTGAGATGAGGAGGAATTTCTTCTCTCGGAGGGTTGTAAATCTGTGGAATTCTCTGCCCCAGAAAGCAGTGGAGGCTGGATTCAATATATTTAAGGCGGAGATAACAGATTTTTGAGCGATAAGGGAGTAAAGGGATTATGAGGAGCGAGCAGGGAAGTGGAGTTGAGGCCATGATCAGATCAGCCATGATCTTACGGAATGGCGGAGCAGGCTCGAGGGGCCATGTGGCCTACTCCTGCTCCTATTTCTTATGTTCTAATGCAATCATGTGTATTCAATTTCTACAATGTCCCAATGTGAGGGCAAGAGATCTGAATAGGTCACAATGCTTCCACCTGGCCCTGAGTAATCTTCTGTGCAGCTGCCATAGCAAGGGACTAGAGAGCTTAGCTGGCACTGAGGGTAAGCAGGTAGTCACTACGTTTCCCACTACACCAGCATTAGTATAGTATTAGGCAGTCCCTCCTATCGAGGATGACTTGCTTTCACACCAAAAAGGGATGAGTTCACGGGTGTTTCAATGAGGGGCCTGACATTCTAGGTCCAGAACTACATCCTGAAGAGTGGAAGATGCCTGTGTGTGGATTTTTTTAACGTGGGGTGACCGTTGCACACCAGCCACCACACAGACTTGACTGAGCTAGGTCTTGGTCCAAGGGCAAGGGTTGACCAAGATGACTGGAGACCAAGCTTTGCTGCACGGCCCTAGTGCGCACACCACGTGGAGCTAAAACATAGGAACAGGAGGAGGCCATTCAGACCCTCAAACTTGATCCACCATTCAATGAGATCATGACTGATCTGCGACCGAACTCCAAATACCCACCTTTGGTCCACATCCCTTAATATCTTTGGTTAACAAAAAGCTGTTAATCTCCGATTTAAAATTAACAATTGATCTAGCATCAATTACCGTTTGCGGAAGAGAGTTCCAAACTGCTACCACCCTTTGTGCTTCCTAATTTCACTCCTGAAAGGTCTGGC
Organism: Pristiophorus japonicus; assembly: GCF_044704955.1. NCBI lineage: Eukaryota > Metazoa > Chordata > Chondrichthyes > Pristiophoridae > Pristiophorus > Pristiophorus japonicus. The sequence continues at coordinate 210,285,404 of NC_091987.1, read as the reverse complement.
TCTAATTTTTGGATGCTACCCCATCGTCCTCGAATCGCCAACCAGCGAAAATACTTTCTCTCTGTCTACCGTATCTGTTCCCCTTAGGTTCTCCTCAGTGCTGTGATCAACTCTCAGCATACATCAGAGAAGGGCTAGCGGTATTATAAAAGAAGCTTGCCCCCCCCATCCCTCCAATCTTCTTCCTCCTGTCCTGAAGGTGCTGATTTTTCCTGGTCTAGAGTTCCATGGACAACAGGAGCCTTAGAATATAAGAATTAGGAACAGGAGTAGGCCATCTAGCCCCTCGAGCCTGCTCCGCCATTCAACAAGATCATGGCTGATCTGGCCGTGGACTCAGCTCCACTTACCCACCCGCTCCCCGTAACCCTTAATTCCCTTATTGGTTAAAAATCTATCTATCTGTGACTTGAATACATTCAATGAGCTCGCCTCAACTGCTTCCCTGGGCAGAGAATTCCACAGATTCACAACCCTATGGGAGAAGAAATTCCTTCTCAACTCGAGTTTAAATTGGCTCCCCCGTATTTTGAGGTTGTGCCCCCTAGTTCTAGTCTCCCCGACCAGTGGAAACAACCTCTCTGCCTCTATCTTGTCTATCCCTTTCATTATTTTAAATGTTTCTATAAGATCACCCCTCATCCTTCTGAACTCTAACGAGTAAAGACCCAGTCTACTCAATCTATCATCATAAGGTAACCCCCTCATCTCCGGAATCAGCCTAGTGAATCGTCTCTGTAACCCTCCAAAGCTAGTATATCCTTCCTTAAGTAAGGTGACCAAAACTGCACGCAGTACTCCAGGTCCGGCCTCACCAATACCCTGTACAGTTGTAGCAGGACCTCCCTACTTTTGTACTCCATCCCTCTCGCAATGAAGGCCAACATTCCATTCACCTTCCTGATTACCTGCTGCACCTGCAAACTAACTTTTTGGGATTCATGCACAAGGACCCCCAGGTCCCTCTGCACCACAGCATGTTGTAATTTCTCCCCATTCAAATAATATTCCCTTCTACTGTTTTTTTTTCCCAAGGTGGATGACCTCACATTTTCCGACATTGTATTCCATCTGCCAAACCTTAGCCCATTCGCTTAACCTATCTAAATCTCTTTGCAGCCTCTCTGTGTCCTCTACACAACCCGCTTTCCCACTGATCTTTGTGTCATCTGCAAATTTTGTTACACTGCACTCTGTCCCCTCTTCCAGGTCATCTATGTATATTGTAAACAGTTGTGGTCCCAGCACCGATCCCTGTGGCACACCACTAACCACCGATTTCCAACCCGAAAAGGACCCATTTATCCCGACTCTCTGCTTCTGATATCTTGCCCAAGAAACCTATCCTTATGCACCAGATGCGAGCGAGAGACAGAAGTCCATTGAGCTGTTTGACAGACAGGAATCACTGGATCGAGATCATGAGTGAGCAAGAATTTTTCCAGCCAGCAACAACTTGTATTTATATTGCACCTTTTAACGGCACTTCACAGGAGCATTATCCGATAAGGTTTGACACCGGGCCACATAAGGAGATATTTGGAGGAGAGAGAGGTGGCGAGGTGGAGAGGTTTAGGGAGAGAATTCCAGAGCTTAGGGCGCACGCAGCTGAAGGCAAGGCCGCCAATGGTGGAGCAATTAAAATCAGGGATGCTCAAGGGGCCAGAATTGGAGGCGTGCAGAGATCTCGGGGGATTGTGGGGCTGGAGGAGATTACAGAGATAGGGAGGGGGCGAGGCCATGGAGTGATTTGAAAACAAGGATGAGAATTTTAAAATTCTCATTAGCTTAGAACTTCTGCAGGACCACGACTGGGATCCCCATATTTAGGGTCAACTGGGCACTGAACATGGGGCCTTCTTGATCTGCATGACTCAGTGGAACAGTGGTATAAATCTTCATTTATCTGATTTCTCCAGACTGCATAAAGCTGCCTCTGAAGAGCTCACATGGCTCTCGGAGTGTCGGAAAGAAAGAACATGCACTTATACCTTGCCTTAATGCTTCATATCCAAAGGATTACTTTAGTTACATCGGCAAATGTCACACCAACAATCTGCATACAGGGAGGTTTCACAAACTGCAAAATGAGATGAATGATTAGCTGAAGTGTTTTTGGTTGCCAGGAAACTCAGTGAATTCCCTGTTCTTCTTTTGGATGAGACATTAAACCGAGGCCCCGTCTGCTCTCTCAGGTGGACATAAAAGATCCCATGGCACTATTTTGAAGAAGAGCAGGGGAGTTATCCCCGGTATCTTGGGGGTAATATTTGTCGCTCATTCGACATAACAAAAACAGATGATCTGGTCATTATCACATTTCTTTTTGTGGGAGCTTGCTGTGCGCAAATTGGCTGCTGTATTTCCCACGTTACAACAGTGACGACACTCCAAATTGTCTGTAAAGCGCTTTGAGACGTCCAGTGGTTATGAAAGGCGCTATATAAATGCAAGTCTTTCTTTCTTCACAGAATGCAGTGGGATCTTTTACATCCATCTGAACAGGCAGAGAGCGTTCTCATTTAGTGTCTGACTGAAAGTTGACATCTCCAATAATGCAGCACTCCCTCAGCACTGCACTGAAGAATCATAGCAAATACATGCTTATAATAATCTTCAATAAGATTCAGCTAATTGCTTTGTGGTACCAGTTCATCTCTAGCCTTTAATATAATACCTATGAAAATAACAATTGTAATCATCAAATGACGATCAAACTAGGATTCTGAACATTTTTTTTATGCGTTCTGTGATATGGACGTCATTGGTAAGGCCGGCATTTATTGCCCATCCCTAATTGCTCTTGAGAAGGTGGTGGTGAGCTGCCTTCTTGAACCGCTGCAGTCTTAAACCTCTCCGCCTGTCTCTCCTGCTTTCAGACACTCCTTAAAACCTACCAAATGCTACCTGGGCTAATCTTAAGCAGCAAGTGTCAGCCTTGCATCAGTGGAAGCATTCTTGTCTCTGAGTCAGAAGTTCATGGATTGAAGCCCCACTCCAGAGACCTGAGTCCATGACCCAGGCTGACACTCCAGTACAACACTGAGGGAGCGCTGCACTGTCAGAGATGTCATACTTTGGAGGAAATGTTAAACCGAGGCCCCGTCTGTCTTCCCAGGTCAACGGAAAAGACGCCATGACGCTACTTGAAGAGCAGGGGAGTTCTCCCCGGTGTCTGGGCCAATGCTTATCCCTCAACCATTAAAACACCTTATCTGGTCACGGTCACATTGCTGTGTATGGGATCTTGCTGTGTGCAGAATTGCTGCTGCATTGCAGCAGTGACCACCCTTCAAACAGTATTTCATTGGCTGCAAAGAGTTTCAGGATATCCTGAGGCTGTGGCTATTTTTATTTTCTTCCTCAGGTTGTTAGCTGGGGTGGTCTCCCATGCATTGGCACACTTGAATGTAACAGTCTTTTAAGCGTTGTTGGGCAGTTCTCTTTGCTTCCTCGTTCTTAAGGTCTGTTAACATGGGAGAAAAAAGTAGGCCTAGGTTAAATCCAAATGTTCCCCCCCCTCCTTCCCTCCTCCGATGCAATAAAATATTCCCCCAGACTGCTTTGATGTGCCTTTTTCCCCTCCCACACCAAATAAAACGTGGTATGAACCAGACTATTGGTTTGGGGCGGTGGGGCAGGGGAGCCATTTCCCCCTGTGGACGCAGCTTTAACCCGCACGTGTGTAGGTAAAGAGGTTATACTCACAGATTGCGGCGATAGTATCGCTTCAGGAATGGATGGGCCGCTGCGCCAACCGCAAAGTTGCTGCTTCCAGTGTCCACCAAAATGTTCAGCTGGTACAGAAAGAGAAGGCGGTTATAATTGCCCCATTCACACAGGATCGCTTGCCGTGTTCCCACTGCTAAAGGTCTCACATAGCGGGGTTGTTTACTTGACTCATTGAGTGTTTTACTTACAGTAGATTATACAATCATAGAACGGTTACAGCACAGAAGGAGGCCATTTGGCCCGTCGAACCCGTGCCGGCTCTCTGCAAGAGCACCTCAGCTGGTCCCACTCCCCCGCCCCTTTCCCCGTAGCCCTGCAATTTGTTTGTGGTGGCTGGTGTGCGACGGTCACCACACGTTTAAAAAAATCCACACACAGGCATCTTCCACCCCCTCAATTGGAGTTCAGGACTGGAACATCGGGTCCTTCATTGAAACATCTGTGAACTCGTGTGGAAGCAAGTCATCCTCGTTCGCGGGACCGCCTAAGATGATGAAGTTGTTTACCTTCAGGTACTTATCCAATTCCCCTTTGAAAGCCGCGATTGAGTCTGCCTCCACCACCCTCTCGGGCCGTGCATTCCAGGTCCTAACCACCAGCTGTGTCAAAAGCTTTTTCTCATGTCGCTTTTGGTTCTTTTGCCAATCACCTCAAATCTGTGTCCTCTGGTTCTCAACCCTTCCGCCAATGAGAACAGTTTCTCTCTAATCTACTCTGTCTAGACCAATCTAGACCCATTACAGGAAAAATCACACTTAAGCCAATCCATTACATTCCCATTGCTATGGTGTTAGGTGGGGGGTGGGGGGCAGGATGCGAGGTTGGTTGCTTCAACAACAAATTGCATTTATTTATTTTTTATTTGTTCCTGGGATGTGGGCGTCGCTGGCAAGGCTGGCTTTTATTGCCCATCCCTAATTGCCCTTGAGAAGGCGGTGGTGAGCCGCCATCTTGAACTGCTGCAGTCCGTGTGGTGAAGGTGCTCCCACTGTGCTGTTAGGGAGGGAGTTCCAGGTGGACACTGAACCCAGTGACGATGAAGGAACCGGCGATATATGTTCAAGGGACAGCCGATCCAATCTTTCCTCATAGCTAAAAATTCTCCAGTCAAAATACTCTGTCCAGACACAGCCCAAGATTAGATGGAGAATAAAACAGAGCGTGTTTTACTCCATTTAACTGGACATGGAAGAAGAATTTGACACATCCTTCTTTCCACTTGAGTGAAACTCTGGTGAGATGGTCGTGCAGACAAGCAGTTGAGCTAAAATCATGCGAGGTGGTCGTTGATTGTTGCAGCAAGGTACAAGGCCAGTCAATCAGGCTATTGAGATGGAGTCAGCAACAACAGGAGTCAGTCTGCGATCATCATCCAGAACCTGAGATTTCATTGGGGTCTTGACGTTTGCACTAATGCCAACAATCTAGCTCACCTCCCTCACCTCTCACTGCGTATTTTGGCACTTATCAACTGGTCACAAAACTGCAGCATTTGCCATGGTTACAGGCACCACTAACAGGAGCCGTCGAAGACAACTGCAGTTTTTTTTCTACCACGTGGCAGGAATCAATGGGTATAAAAATAGGTATATGTCCCCCGATTTGTTTTATCGAGAAGCCGAGGCGAAGGCCTGAGGATTAGCACAGGTTATCACTGAGGTTGAACAGAGTCAAAGACCAGGTAAATCAGAAAGTGGATAGAGTGGAGAATGTTTTTTTTTTAATGGGGTCTAACAACCATCCTTGGACACTAGGGCATCCGGTGGTAGTTAGTGATGGCTCTGAGATATGGCAGTGACACCCTAAACACTAGCGTTTTTCAAATGCAGTTCCTGTATTGTATAATTGTTGAAATCCTCTGATGTGGAATTAAGATACTCAAGGGATAAGTGGTAAAGGGCCAAATGGCATTTTCTTGTACCTTAGAGACCTCAAATGGCACGGATGCAGACGGTAATAAAGGATAGCGATATCTAGTGTGGTACGAGTAAATAACTCAGCCACTATATTATTTATTGCATAGGATTACCCAGGATATACGGCACAGAAACAGGCCATTCGGCCCAACCAGTCCATGCCGACGTTTATGCTCCACTCGAGCCTCCTCCTGTCTTTCCGCATCTAAATCTATCAGCGTAACCCTCTATTCCTTTCTCCCTCATATACTTGTCCAGCCTCCCCTTAAATGCATCGATACTATTCGCTTCAACCACTCCCTGTGGCAGCGAGTTCCACATTCTCATCATTCTCTGGGTAAAGACATTTCTTCTGAATTCCCTATTGGATTTCTTGGCGACTATCTTATATTATGGCCTCTAGTTATGCTCTTCCCCACAAGTGGAAACATTCTCTCTGTATCCATTCTATCAAAACCTTTCATAATTTTAAAGACCTCTATTAGGTCACCCCTCAGCCTTCTTTTTTCAAGAGAAAAGAGACCCAGCCTGTTCATCCTTTCCTGATATGTATACTCTCACATTTCTGGTATCATCCTTGTAAATCTTCTCTGCACCCTCTCCAGTGCCTCTATATCCTTTCTATAATATGGCGACCAGAACTGTACGCCGTACTCCAAGTGTGGTCTAACCAAGGTTTGATACAGGTTTAGTATAACTGCCCTACTTTTCAATTCTATGTGTCTGTTATCACTGTCAAGACAAGGCCATTTGGCCGATTGGAGCTCATCTCTCTACTGCCCTAACTCTCATTCTGAGCATTTCAGTAGAGTCGTGGCATGATACAGCACAGAAGGAGGCCATTCGGCCCATCGTGTCTGTGCCAAAAAAAAGGAAAATACGTGATTACCCCCTCCCCTGCTTACTTCCCGCCTAGTGTCACCTGTGGCTTAGTGGGCAGCGCTCTCGCCTCTGAGTCAGAATCACAAAATCTAGGCTGACGCTCCCAGTGCAGTGCTGAGGGAACGCTGCACTGTCGGAGGTGCCATCTTTCGGATGAGACGTTAAACCGAGGCCCCGTTTGCTCTCAGTTGGACGCAAAAGATCCCATGGCACTATTTCGAAGAAGAGCAGGGGAGTTATCCCCGGTGTCCTGGGGCCAATATTTATCCCTCAATCAACATAACAAAAACAGATTATCTGCTCATTCTCACGTTGCTGCATGTGGGAGCTTGCTGTGCACAAATTGGCTGCCACGTTTCCCACATTACAACAGTGACTACACTCCAAAAGTACTTCATTGGCTGTAAAACACTTTGAGACGTCCGGTAGTCATGAAAGGAGCTCTATAAATACAAATCTTTTTCCTCTGAGCACATGAAGTATTGGAATAGAAATGGAAGGGAAAAAAAGATATGAAAATGAAAATCAAATTGATTATTATGTATGTGAACTTGTACGTCACCCTGGACCGATGAGGTGGGCAAACTACCTGAAGAAAAATCTCATTTCGTGAAGGAAGTAGATTTTTATTACTGGGATGATTTTAATTCCCTTATCATGATAAGGGATTTGTCTTTTAACTGTTCATACGCTCAGAATCGTCTATCTGTTGCTCTGTGTCAGAAGATTTTCCAGTCTTGCAAATATTACAATTAATAGCCTGAAGTAAGCAGCTTTATAATACAAAAGAAACGAGAGACATTTATGCAGTGCCTTATCATGTCTGCCAGAAATGTTTCAAAGTGCTTCATGCGCCATAAATTACTTTGAAGCGCACCGACTATTGTCATGTATGCAAATGTGGCAGCCATTTTGAGCACAGCAAGATCCACAAACAACAATGAGGTCAGTTGCCAGTTAATGTGTTTCTTTTTATTTTATCGAGTGAGGAGGCGAAATTGGCCAGGAACACTGGAAAAATCCTGCTCTTTGACTGGCAGCCTGGGGGCCTTGGCTGCTGGAACTGTCGGAGAGGGCCTCGGTTTAACGTCTCCTCTGAAGGATAGGACCTTTGACAATGCAGCGCTCGCGCTGCTCCACTGGAGTGTCTGTCCACATTCTGTGTTCAGCTGCCCAGACTGGGGCTGGAATCTACAACATTTTGGGGGGAGTAATTGGCCTCCTTCGCGCCTCCTGTTCGGACTATGATTGATCAGCCCTGCACCCTCTTACAGGGCTTGGGGCGCTGTGCGCGGATAGCGGGTGCCGTCAACATCTGTTCCCAGTCTTGGCCTCCAATTACTTCGGCAATGACCCTTCCCTTTAAGGGAGGGAAGGAGCCTGTGGATCCGGCAGTGCTGGCTGGGACATCGCTCAGTGCTCTGCCGCGACCGCCCCCTCTCGCTCCCCTCAGCGCTCCAAGGGAAATGGTAGCGGCCTGATTTAGCGCTCCACTGTCCCCCTGCTGCGCTAAACCGGAAGTTCACGTCGGATTCACTTGCCGAGCGCCCGCAGATACTTTTGCACTCTCGCAAAGTTATCACCCCCCCAAATTGGGAGCTGCGCAATTTCTTCGCTTTGAATCACGGGCAGGATTGCCATCAGAAGGCCCAGAGCTGATGCAACATAGGAAGCTTTTCACTTTGTCGGGGCAGTTACATTTGGAACTGCGCCGAGGGAACCACAGTAGTGTTTTTTTAAATTAATTTCAGGATGTGAACATCGCTGGCAACGGCTACATTTATTGCTCATCCCTAGTTGCCCTGAGAATGTAGTGTTGGACCTTCTTCTAACTAAATGACTAGCTGGGCCACTTCAGAGGGTAGTTATGGGTCAACCATGTTGGTGTGGGACTCGAGACATGAATAGGCTCCGATTGGGCAGGGTCAGCAGGTTTGCTTCCCTGAAGGACATTAGCGAATCAGTTCAATAACAACAACTCACATTTATAGAATGCTTTTAACGTAGTAAAATGCCCCAAGGTGCTTCACAGGAGCGTACTCCCCACAAAAACTGACACTAGACCAAAGACCGCGATATTAGGACAGGTGACCAAAGAGGCAGGTTTTAAGGTGCGCCTTCAAGGAGGAGAGGGTAGCGATGCAAAGAGGTTTGGGGAGGGAGTTCCAGACTTTGGGGCCTAAAGAGTAGGAGTTAATGGGTACTTTTCAGAATGGCAGGCAGTGACTATGGGGTACCGCAAGGTTCTGTGCTGGGGCCCCAGCTGTTTACACTGTACATTAATGATTTAGACGAGGGGATTAAATGTAGTATCTCCAAATTTGCAGATGACACTAAGTTGGGTGGCAGTGTGAGATGCGAGGAGGATGCTATGAGGCTGCAGAGCGACTTGGATAGGTTAGGTGAGTGGGCAAATGCATGGCAGATGAAGTATAATATGGATAAATGTGAGGTTATCCACTTTGGTGGTAAAAACAGAGAGACAGACTATTATCTGAATGGTGACAGATTAGGAAAAGGGGAGGTGCAACGAGACCTGGGTGTCATGGTACATCAGTCATTGAAGGTTGGCATGCAGGTACAGCAGGTGGTTAAGAAAGCAAATGGCATGTTGGCCTGGCACGGCCGCCAATAGTGAGGCGAAGGAAATGGGTGGCTGCACAAGAGACCAGACCGGGGAGTATGCAGGGTTCTCGGAAGTCTGTAGTAAGTTATAAAGATAGCTCAGTGCAAGGCCATGGAAGGATTTGAACATGAGGATAAGAATTTTAATATTTAAGCGTTTCTGGACCGGGAGCCAATCGTTGTGGGGCACAGGGGTGATCAGTGAATGGGACTTGGTACGAGTTATGACACGGGCAGTTCGGTTTTTACCAACGTGGCCACTTTTACTGAGATCAGTCTTTTTTTATTTTTGAGATTTTTTTTCAAACTGAATTCAAATTCTCAAACTACCATGCTGGGATTTGAACTCACGTTCTCTGGATTACTAGTCCAGTAACATAACCAGGACAGTGTGTGGATCAATCCATGGAGTATTGCTACTGGCAGCCTCGTTCCCGCCCAGCCACGTGTAAATGCGGCAAGCACATGTACCGTGTCTCACTTCTCGACTCTCCACCCATGTCACTGCCACCCCCTCAAATCCTCTGGTGGAATATAGTAATAGGCCAGGGGTAGTTGCAGCAATGGCCCCCAATCTCCGAACAGAGGCCTCCTTCCCCTCTCCAATCTGGCCCCCAGCCCCATCCCTCTTGTAGGCCTCGATAGGGGCTGAGGGCTGAGACCTACAAGAATGTAGGCTCCTGCTGTTTTGACCTTTTTAAGGTCCCAAGATATTGTAAATGATTAAAGGATTCAAACAGGATCCATACAGAGAAACTATTTCTTCTAGTGAGGGAATCCAGAACAACAGGGCACAGAGGGGTCAACAATCAGGGGGCATTGATTTTAAAGTAATCAATAGGTGGTTTAGAGGGGATTTGAGGGAAAATGTCTTCAACCAGAGGGTGGTGGGGGTCTGGAACTCACTGCCTGAAAGGGTGGTAGAGGCAGAAACCCTCACCACATTTAAAAAGTACTTGGATGTGCACGTGAAGTGCCGTAACCTACAGGGCTACAGAGCGAGAGCTGGAAAGTGGGATTAGGCTGGCTAGCTCTTTGTTGGTCGGTGCGGACACGATGGGCCGAAATGACCTCCTTCCAGGCTGTAAATAATCTTAAAATTGGAGCTAGCCCATTCAGAAGCTGAATCAGGAAGAACTTTCTCTACACAATGGGTAATAGAAATTGATTCTGCAAGGGGCCCATCCATGGTCCAGGATTCCATGAATCCCCGTCTTCCAAGCAGTCTCTAATCACTGTCCTTGGTCCCGTTCTATCCGGCTCTTGCATAAAGAGCAAGCCTTATGTTTATTTATATCGCGCCGTTAACATCGTAAAACCTCCACAGAGGTGAAAAAAAACACAGCGTGAGCTACAGGCCTGCAGGGAACAGCTTCTTCTAACCTGTAGTCTGCAAATCAAATCATAGTTTCTTTTTATTTCCCTCCTGTGTGCAGAGTATTAGGTCATCCTAGTCATGGGACATAAATCGCACGCTGTAGTTCTTCCTCGTTAGGGATGAAAATTGCTCTGGGTGAACCAGTTAGTGCATTCCTGTCAAATTGCAATATGTGCTGTTTTCATAAAGTCATTACTGGGTTTACTTTAATTCGGCTCATAACGTGGTTAGATTCTGCACACATGAATTGGACGGAAACTCATTAATCACCAAAGATACTACTGTGGTGTTCTGACACTCACATGTGTCCTCAATAAGAAATTTATGAGAAACTTCTTTATCCGGAGAGTGGTTAGAATGTGGATCTCGCTGCCGCATGGAGTCGCTGAGACGAATAGTGTCGATGCATTTAAAGGGGAAGCTCGATAAGTACATGAGGGAGAAAGGAATAGAAGGATATGTTTCAGCTGCCTGGGCTCCAAGCTCTGGAACTCCCTGCCTAAACCTCTCCGGCTCTCTACCGCTCTTTCCTCCTTCAAGACGCTCCTTAAAACCTCCCTCTTCGACCAAGCTTTTGGTCATCTGCGCTAATTTCTTATCTGGCTCGGTGTCAAATTAGTTTTTTGTCTCATAACACTCCTGTGAAGCGCCCTTGGGACGTTTTACTACATTAAAGGAGCTATATAAATACAAGTTGTTGTGATTAGGTTAGATGAAGAATGGCGGGTGGAAACTCGTGTGGAGCATAAACACTGGCATGGACCAGTTGGGTACGGTATCATACTAGTCCTGTAATTGGACTCGTAATCCAAAGGCCTGGACTAATGATCCAGAGACACGAGTTCAAATCCCACCACGGCAGCTGAGGAATGTAAATTCAGTTAAATAAATCTGGAATTTAAAAAAACAAAAGCGAGTATCAGTAATGGCGACCATGAAACTACCGGATTGTCGTAAAAACCCAACTGGTTCACTAATGTCTTTTAGGGAAGGAAATCTGCCGTCCTTACCCGGTCTGGCCTACATGTGACTCCAGACCCACAGCAATGTGGTTGACTCTTAACTGCCCTCTGAAATGGCCCAGCAAGCTCCTCAGTTGTATTTAAGAATGTGGCTCATTAGCACCTTCTACGGCAACAGGGAATGGACAATAAGTAGCCAACTTGCCGGTAGGTACTTACAAAAAAAAAAGAAGGATGGCCTGTTTCTGTGCTGTAAATTCTACGTAATTCTATATAATGTTGCCTTCAGGCGGTGCAGAAATATTGTTAGTGAAGGTCATTCTAGATTAGCCTTGGCTCCCGGTATTGCGGAACCCGTCTTGTTTTTATTTGTTTGAAAGTAATGATTTGTGGCTTCAGTTTCTGTCTGCGAAAGCTTCCCCAATGGCCGAGGAAGGTTTGCAAAGGCTGACGTTTGGAAAACCGCACCGCACCTTTAGCCGATGTGGCTGAGTTAAGTCGTCCTGTCCTCTGGCTCATTAATCCAGTAGCATAACTCTAATGTATTTGCTCCAAGAATTCACAGCAACACATTGCTATTAAGAACTAGTTGGTTTATTAGCAAAGGTTTAACAATCACACTACACATTACCAGTTCATCCACCAGGCTCACAACCACCTGCCTCATCGTGGATCCCCTGAATCCAACGGGCTGGGGTTTTATTGAGTCTTGTGAACATCACGTGACTGGCTAAGCCACTCCCAACTCAACAGCTCTACAACTATTTTAAAATAACTTTAAATCAACTGCTCCCTTTTGGTAAGGGCATTAGAAACCTCAAATTTACTAATTAACTGGGAACTTCATCAAATTAAATTTAAAATTTGGTTGCCGGGGGTGATGATGTACTCCAGTCCCTTTGGCGCCCACCTATCACGGAAGACCGCGAGCGTACCAGTGGGCTCCATCTCCAGGGACACCCTGGCTCAGATGTAACTGCGGAAGAGAGGCAGGCAGTCGGGCTGAACGACCCCCTCGACCGCCCGCTGCCTGGACCAGTTGATGGCTCTCTTGGCCATGCCCAGGAGCAGTCCTATGAGGAGGTCTTCCGACCTGGCTGCTCCCCTCCGCACAGGGTGCCCAAAGATCACGAGTGTGGGACTGAAGTGCAACCAGAATTTGAGGAGCAGCCCCGTTTAAATGAGCAGGTGCTACAACCTTCACATTCTACATAAACATGGAACACAGACTCCCGCAACAGCTCGACAACTATTTTGTTGTCAGCTGTGGTGGAGGGATTTGAACTCGGGTCTCTGGATTACTGTCCAGTAACATACCCACTGTGCTACCACAAACATTACAATTACTACTACACTACCATACCCATCCTGTTGCCTCCACAGTAGCACTGCCTCTAACATTGGGGTTACAGAGCTGTCGGATTAAAAACATAATTAAGCTACCAACACCACCCTCCCAAGTTGAGCGAGGATTTTTAAGGAGAATCTGCAAAACAGGCATCTGAAGCATTTTCTTAATCATGCTCTCAAGGTTTTAGTCGGTTGAGCTCTGGAGATTTTTCCGTATGCTTTTGTACAACAGAAACTGTCAGTGTTGTCACCGGGTTTAGTTAGTGTATCGATTCCGCTACACTGGAAAAAAAAAATTGCACTCCTGACAATAGACTTCTTGTGCGTTGTCTCTAATTCATCGACTGACTGTGCTCCCACTGCCAGTGATTGGCCTGCAATCACCTGTACTTCAACCAAGTGTTATATTTTTTAAGATATTATTTCTCAGGATGTGGGCGTCGATGGCAAGGTTGGAATTTCTCGCCCATGAGAAGGTGGTGACGCGCCTCCCTCTTGAACCGCTGGTAGCAGTGGCTTGTGAGGCCATTTCGGAGGGCAGTTACGAGTCAACCACATTGCTGTGGGTCTGGAGTCACATGTAGGCCCAGACCGGGTAAAGGCAGCAGATTTCCTTCCCTGAAAGGACTTTAGTGAAGCAGATGGGTTTTTAAATTCATGGTCACTTTACTGACGTCAGCTTTTTGTTTGGGAGATTTAAAAAAAACACTGAATTCAAATTCTCAAAGGGCACTGGCGGGATTTGAACTCACGTTCTCTGGACTTTTTGTCCAGCCTATGGATTACTCGTCCAGTAACATAATCATTGTGCCCAATATAGCTCAAATTAAGTAGGCAGGGAGGGAGGAAGGAAAGACTTGCATTTATATTGACCCTCTCACATCCTGAGGACATCCTGAACTACTTCACAGCCAATGAATTACTCTTGAAGTGTAGCCATTGTTGTTATCTGAGTATGATTTGTTTTGAGGTGTTGGTTGAAGGATAAATATTGACAAGAACACTGGGGTGAACGCCTTCCGATATTGACATGGGACTTTTTCACTGTGAGGATTTCCGAGCTGAGGGATTGAGCGCATCTCTATCATTTTCTAGATGCTAAACAACATTGAGGTAGTGTATTACTTCGTATTTCCTGCACAGAAACAAACTATTCAGTCCAACAGGTCCGTGCCGGAGTTTATACTCCACACAAGCCTCCTCTCACCCTCCTTCTTTGAACCTGATCAATATATCCTTCTATTCCTTTCTCCCTCATGTGTTTATCTAGCTTTCCCTTAAATGCATCGATACTATTCACCTCAACTACTCCTCATGGTAGCGAAGTTCATATTCTAAACATTCTCTGAGTAAAGAAGTTCCTAATGAATTCCTTATTGAGGACACATGTGGGTGTCAGAACAACACACCGCGATCTTTAGTGTGTTCAGTTTCTCCTGAATTCCCTATTGCATTTATTAGTGACTATCTTATATTTATGGCGCCGGGTTCTGTTCTTGCCCGCAAGTAGAAACATTTTCTCTACGTCTACGCTATCAAACCCTTTCATAATCTTCAAGGCCTCTTTCAGGTCATCCCTCAGTCTTCTCTTTTCTAGAGATCAAAACCCAGCCTCTTAAATCTTTTCTCAGTTCTGGTGGTCACTCCAGTAAATCTGTTTGCATGTTCTCCAGTACCTCTATACCTTATAATTTGGAGACCAAGGGGGCAAAATTGCTCCTGTCCTTCGGCCTCTTAATTTATAGGCCCTCAAATAATAACTTCATGGTGGGGCGGGCAATAATCAAGGGAATAATGGAGGCATGTGAAAAAGGAACGGCAGTAGTTATGGGGGATTTTAACCTACATATCGATTGGTCAAATCAAATCGCAGGGGGTAGCCTGGAGGAGGAATTCATAGAATGCATACGGGATTGTTTCTTAGAACAGTATGTAACAGAGCCTACAAGGGAGCAAGCCATTTTGGATCTGGTCCTGTGTAAAGAGACAGGAAAAATAAACGATCGCCTCGTAAAAGATCCTCTCGGAATGAGTGATCACAATATGGTTGAATTTGTAATACAGATTGAGGATGAGGAAGTTGTGTCAGAAACGAGAGTACTATGCTTAAACAAAGGGGACTACAGTGGGATGAGGGCAGAGTTGGCTAAAGTAGACTGGAAACAAGGACTAAACGGTGGCACAATTGAGGAACAGTGGAGGACTTTTAAGGAGCTCTTTCATAATGCGCAACAAAAATATATTCCAGTGAAAAAGAAGGGCGGCAAGAGAAGAGATAACCAGCCGTGGATAACCAAGGAAATAAAGGAAAGTATCAAATCAAAGACCAATGCGTATAAGGTGGCCAAAGTTAGTGGGAAACTAGAGGATTGGGAAGATTTTAAGCAACAGCAAAGAATGACTAAAAAAGCAATAAAGAAAGGGAAGATAGATTACGAAGGTAAACTTGCGCAAAACATAAAAACAGATCGTAAAAGCTTTTACAGATATATAAAACGGAAAAGAGTGACTAAAGTAAATGTTGGTCCCTTAGAAGATGAAAAGGGGGATTTAATAATGGGAAATGTGGAAATGGCTGAGACCTTAAACAATTATTTTGCTTCGGTCTTCACAGTGGAAGACACAAAAACCATGCCAAAAATTGCTGGTCATAGGAATGTGGGAAGGGAGGACTTTGAGATGATCGCTATCACTAGGGAGGTAGTGCTGGACAGACTAATGGGATTGAAGGTAGACAAGTCCCCTGGTCCTGATGAAATTCATCCCAGGGTATTAAAAGAGATGGCGGAAGTTAAAGCAGATGCATTTGTTATAATCTACCAAAATTCTCTGGACTCTGGGGAGGTACCAGCGGATTGGAGAGCAGCTAATGTAACGCCTCTGTTTAAAAAAGGGGGCAGACAAAAGGCAGGTAACTATAGGCCGGTTAGTTTAACATCTGTAGTGGGGAAAATGCTTGAAACTATCATTAAGGAAGAAATAGCGGGACATCTAGATAGGAATAGTGCAATCAAGCAGACGCAGCATGGATTCATGAAAGGGAAATCATGTTTAACTAACTGACTGGAATTCTTTGAGGATATAACGAGCATGGTGGATAGAGGTGTACCGATGGATGTGGTGTATTTAGATTTCCAAAAGGCATTCGATAAGGTGCCACATAAAAGGTTACTGCAGAAGATAAAGGTACGCGGAGTCAGAGGAAATGTATTAGCATGGATAGAGAATTGGCTGGCTAACAGAAAGCAGAGAGTCGGGATAAATGGGTTCTTTTCCGGTTGGAAATCAGTGGTTACTGGTGTGCCACAGGGATCAGTGCTGGGACCACAACTGTTTACAATATACATAGATGACCTGGAAGAGGAGACAGAGTGTAGTGCAACAAAATTTGCAGATGACACTAAGATTAGTGGGAAAGCGGGTTGTGTAGAGGACTCAGAGAGGCTGCAAGGAGATTTGGATAGGTTAAGCGAATGGGCTAAGGTTTGGCAGATGGAATACAATGTTGGAAAGTGTGAGGTCATCCATCTTGGGAAAAAAAACAGTAAAAGGGAATATTATTTGAATGGGGAGAAATTACAACATGCTGTGGTGCAGAGGGACCTGGGGGTCCTTGTGCATGAATCCCAAAAGGTTAGTTTGCAGGTGCAGCAGGTAATCAGGAAGGCAAATGGAATGTTGGCCTTCATTGCTAGAGGGATGGAGTACAAAAGCAGGGAGGTGTTGCTGCAACTGTATAAGGTATTGGTAAGGCAGCACCTGGAGTACTGCGTGCAGTTTTGGTCACCTTACTTAAGGAAGGATATACTAGCTTTGGAAGGGGTACAGAGACGATTCACTCGGCTGATTCGAGAAATGAGGGGGTTAACTTATGATGATAGATTGAGTAGACTGGGTCTTTACTCGTTGGAGTTCAGAAGGATGAGGGGTGATCCTATAGAAACATTTAAAATCATGAAAGGGATAGACAAGATAGAGGCAGAGAGGTTGTTTCCACTGGTCGGGGAGACTAGAACTCGGGGGCACAGCCTCAAAATACGGAGGATCCAATTTAAAACCGAGTTGAGAAGGAATTTCTTCTCCCAGAGGGTTGTGAATCTGTGGAATTCTCTGCCCAAGGAAGCAGTTGAGGCTAGCTCATTGAATGTATTCAAGTCACAGATAGATAGATTTTTAACCAATAAGGGAATTAAGGGTTACGGGGAGAGGGCGGGTAAGTGGAGCTGAGTCCACGGCCAGATCAGTCATGATCTTATTGAATGGCGGAGCAGGCTCGAGGGGCTAGATGGCCTACTCCTGTTCCTAATTGTTATGTTCTTATGTTCTTAACACCGGAAATTGGCGGCCACGCTGCGGAGTGCAATGGCCACCGACCTCCGTGTAATGGCCGCCGTTATCAAAGTTCTGCTCCCGATTTACCCCGGCGGTGACCCGCTCCACCCCTATCGCTCCGCTGCTGCCGACCCGTGTGAAGCACGTCATCACAGTGCGCACCGCCAATCCACCCCCACCCCCGCCCACGGCGAAATTCCACCGTGAAAATCTTCGGCCCGCCCGGCGGTGTCAAAACCTGTTTTTTTCCCCGGTGGTGCAGTGAGGCTGTGGCCTTCTGCAGCAGTGGTGCAGCGTCCCTTAATGGGGAGGGCGCAATGCGGTGGCCGCCATGTTTTTTTTTGTCGGCCGACTGCCATGTCGGCCCGACAATTATACCCCTGGGTTCGGCCGGGTTGCCAACAGGCCGCCTGGCACCCCGTCTTGAGTGCCGGGCTACTGGCCCGGCCGAAACCTTCTCTGGGGACCCAGTGGACCCAAGTTTTAAGATCGTGGAGGCTCTCCCCTTTAAGTGAGACAGTCGTACGGGGAGAGCCGTGGTGGTGTGGCGCCACGATGACGTAATCGCGGCGGACACTCCGCATCGCCCCCAACTTCTGCCCGTCTCGAGTTGCCACCACCCCCATTAAAAGCGACTTCCGGATCCAAATATTAAAAAAACCAACAAAGAGCGGAATGTCACTCAAGAGGCGACCTCAACCATCGCTGTGGTAAAAACCATTGAAACGGGAGGATAATTTCGGCCCCCAGAACTGTTCACAGTACTCCAAGTGTTGTGTACTGGAATGGTGGAACATGGAGTGATGTAAGAGGGAATTTCCTTGGTGCTTAGCAACCGTGACTTAACTTTTCATGCATTGTTAATTGTGATTTAGGAGCACTGTTGTCACAGGATAAGATACCACTGTTGTCACAGGATAAGAGACCACTGTTGTCACAGGGTAAGAGACCACTGTTGTCACAGGGTAAGAGACCACTGTTGTCACAGGGTAAGAGACCACTGTTGCTTTGATACCAAATGCAATCAAAGCTGACGACCAATCTCACAAAATCCTAGAATGGATATGGCCATTTGGCCCATCGTGCCCGTGCTGGCTCTTTGCTTGAGCTATCCAATTAGACCCCTGTTCTTTCCCCATAGCTCTGTAAATTATTTTCCCTTCAAGTAGTTACCTTCAGGGACCTGAGCACCTAAATCTAGGCTGACACCCCAGTGCAGTGTTGAGGGAGTGCTGCACTGTCGGAGGTGCCGTCTTTCAGATGAGATATTAAACCGAGGCCCAGTCTGCTCTCTCAGGTGGATGTAAAAGATCCCACGGCACTATTTCAAAGAACAGCAGGGGAGTTCTCCCCGGTGTCCTGGCCAATATTTATCCCTCAATCAACATAACAAAAAAACTGACTATCTGGTTATTATCACATTGCTGTTTGTGGGAGCTTGCTGTGCGCAAATTGGCTGCCGCGTTTCCCACATTACAACAGTGACTACACTCCAAAAGTACTTCATTGGCTGAAAAGTGCTTTGAGACATCCGGTGATCGTGAAAGGTGCTATATAAATGCAAGTCTGTCTTTTCTTTCAACGAATGCCACCTTCAAGAAATGTGTTTGAATCTCGAAGGAAAGGACACCCTTATAACCCAGGAACTCTCCCTTGATCTTCAGTTTTCTACTTACTGATCCTTTATATGTGCAGGGGGGGGGGGGGGGAAATAGATTTTTTTTTACATGGTGCTGCACTCCAAAAGAACCTCTGAGACATTCTGAGGATGTGATTTGGAATGGTGTAAACGAAGTTGATTTTAACAACTTGCATTTATATAGTGTCATTAAATGTAGTAAAATATCCCAAAACGCTTCACAGGAGCGCTATCAAACAAAATCTGACACGGAGCCACATAAGGAGATATTAGGGAAGATGAGCAAAAGCTTGGTCAAAGAGGGAGGTTTTAAGTAGCATCTTAAAGGAGAAGAGAGAGGTGGAGAGGTTTAGGCAGGGAGTTCCAGAGCTTGGGGCCTAGGCAACAGAAGGCAAGGCCACCGATGGCACGAAAGATCTCGGAGGGTTGTACGGCCAGAGGAGACAAAAGATTGCATCCTGTTTCACACCTTATGCAGTTGCAATGTTTGCCATTACTTGTTTTCAGTGGTTGTGTTCGCCTGCACAAGATTCTGAAATAAAATGACTGCTTTTGGTGGTTTCACAGGAAGTACATTTTTGAGCTTTAGCACATTAGTGAAGTATTCTGGTTATGGTTCCATCACTGCTGATGCAGCAATTTATTGTAACAAAGTAAGCATATCCCCCCCAAATATTAAAAACATACTTGGCTTACGTGCCATTTTTCTTGGGAGGGTATTAGTATCGAGGAGTGAAACAAGGTCCTTTGAGCAGCAAGCAGGGGACCGTGGTTTCTGATGTAGGGTGGAGGTGGGATTTATTCACCTAAGGGGTCCACACACTTACCTCCCCTGCTGCCCTCTCCCCCCATCCTCCCCTCCACATCCCTCACCACCCCCTCCCCTCCTCCTCCCCCACCACCCCCCCTCCTCCTGCATCCCCTCCCCCCCACCTCCCTCGCCACCCCCTCCCCTCCTCCTCCCCCACCACACCCTCCCCTCCTCCTCCCTCACCACCACCTCCCCCTGCCTCCCCCACCACCCCCTCCCCTCCACCTCCCTCACCACCCCCTCCCCTCCACATCCCTCACCAACCCCTCCCCCTGCCTCCCCCACCGCCCCCTCCCCTCTACATCCCCCACCACCCCCTCCCCTCTACATCCCCCACCACCCCCTCCCCTCTACATCCCCCGCCACCCCCTCCCCTCTACATCCCCCACCGCCCCCTCCCCTCTACATCCCCCACCACCCCCTCCCCTCCACCTCCCTCACCACCCCCTCCCCCTGCCTCCCCCACCACCCCCTCCCCTCCACCTCCCTCACCACCCCCTCCCCTCCACATCCCTCACTACCCCCTCCCCCTGCCTCCCCCACCACCCCCTCCCCTCCACCTCCCTCACCACCCCCTCCCCTCCACATCCCTCACCAACCCCTCCCCCTGCCTCCCCCACCGCCCCCTCCCCTCTACATCCCTCACCACCCCCTCCCCCCTGCCTCCCCCACCACCCCTTCCCCCCCCCACCTCTCTCACCACTCCCTCCCCCCCGCCTCCCTCACTACTCCCTCCCCCCCACCTCCCTCACCACTCCCTCCCTCCCACCACCCTCACCACCCCTTCCCCTCCACCTCCCCCACCACCCCCTCCCCTCCACCTCCCTCACCACCCCCTCCCCTCCACCTCCCCCACCACCCCCTCCCCTCCACCTCCCTCACCACCCCCTCCCCTCCACATCCCTCACTACCCCCTCCCCTCCACATCCCTCACCGCACACTCCCCGTGCCTCCCCCACCATCCCCTCCCCTCCCACCATCCCCTTCTCCCCCCCACCTCCCTCACCACTCCCTCCCCCACCTCCCTCCCCCCCACCTCCCTCACCACCCCCTCCCCTCCACATCCCTCACTACCCCCTCCCCTCCACCTCCCTCACCGCACACTCCCCGTGCCTCCCCCACCATCCCCTCCCCTCCCACCATCCCCTTCTCCCCCCCACCTCCCTCACCACTCCCTCCCCCACCTCCCTCCCCCCCACATCCCTCACCACCCCCTCCCCCCCACCTCCCTCACCACCCCCTCCCTTCCACATCCCTCACCACCCCCTCCCCTCCACATCCTTCACCACCCCCTCCCCTCCACATCCCTCACCACCCCCTCCCCTCCACCTCCCTCACCACACACTCCCCCTGCCTCCCCCACCATCCCCTCCCCTCCCACCATCCCCTTCCCTCCCCCACCTCCCTCACCACTCCCTCCCCCCTGCCTCCCCCACCACCCCCTCCCCTCCACATCCCTCACCACCCCCTCCCCTCCACCTCCCTCACCACACACTCCCCCTGCCTCCCCCACCATCCCCTCCCCTCCCACCATCCCCTTCCCTACCCCACCTCCCTCACCACTCCCTCCCCCCTGCCTCCCCCACCACCCCCTCCCTTCCACATCCCTCACCACCCCCTCCCCTCCACCTCCCTCACCACTCCCTCCCCCCTGCCTCCCCCCTGCCTCCCCCACCACCCCCTCCCTTCCACATCCCTCACCACCCCCTCCCCTCCACATCCTTCACCACCCCCTCCCCCTGCCTCCCCCACCACCCCCTCCCCTCCATATCCCTCACCACCCCCTTCCCCTGCGTCCCCCACCACCCCCTCCCTTCCACATCCCTCACCACCCCCTGCCCTCCAAATCCCCCACCACCCCCTCCCCTCCACATCCCTCACCATCCCCTCCCCCCCCCACCTCCCTCACCACCCCCTCCCCTCCACATCCCCCACCACCCCCTCCCCTCCACATCCCCCACCACCCCCTCCCCTCCACATCCCCCACCACCCCCTCCCCTCCACATCCCCCACCACCCCCTCCCCTCCACATCACTCACCACCCCCTCCCCTCCACATCCCCCACCACCCCCTCCCCTCCACATCACTCACCACCCCCTCCCCTCCACATCCCCCACCACCCCCTCCCCTCCACATCCCTCACCACTCCCTCTCCTCCATCTCCCTCACCACCCCCTCCCCCACCTCCCCCACCATCCTCTCCCCCCACCTCCCTCACCACCCCCTCCCCCTGCCTCCCCCACCACCCCTCCCCTCCACATCCCACACCACCCCCTCCCCTCCACATTCCTCACCACCCCCTCCCCCTACCTCCCCTACCACCCCCTCCCCTCCACATCCCCTCCCCTCCACATCCCTCACCATCCCTCCCCCTTCCTCATCACCCCCTCCCCTCCACATCCCTCACCATCCTCTACACCCGCATCCCTCACCATCCTCTCCCCCCGCCTCCCTCACCACCCCCTCCCCTCCACCTCCCTCACCATTCTCTTCCCCCCGCCTCCCTCACCACCCCCTCCCCTCACCCCCCTCCCCTTCCATTGGGCATATCTCTGTCACTTACTGCTTTTTCTATTAATTGTTTGTTGAACAAGGACGATACCAGAAATGAGACGTTATAACTAAGATTGAACAGACTGGGCGCTTTTTGTCTGGAAAAGAGAAGACTGAGGGGGTGACCTAATAGAGGTCTTTAAAATGATGCAAGGGTTTGATAGGGTAGACGTGGAGAAGATGTTCCCACTTGTTTCGGGCGGGGGGGTGAACACAAATTTAACGTATGGATACTGTAAAGTGTGCACCTGTCAGTATCCTCACAGGTTGGTAAAGCTGTTGCATTGAGAGTGGCTGAGCCAGTCATGTGATGTTCACAAGACTCAATAAAACCCCAGCCAGTTGGGTCTGGGTCATCCACGATGAGGTACGCAGTTGTGAGCCTAGTAGATGAACTGGTAATGTGTCGTGTGATTGTTAAACCTTTGTTAATAAACCGATTAGTTCTTAATAGCAATGTGTTGCTATGAATTCTTAAGCAAAGAACCCGTGAAGCAAATACATTACAGCTACCACACGGAGTAGTTGAAGGAGAAGTTAGATAAGTACATGAGGGAGAAAGGAACCTAATGATAGGGTGAGATGACATGGGGCAGGAGGAGGTGTGTGTGGAGCAGAAACACTGGCATGGATCAGTTGGGCCGAATGGTCTGTTTCCGTGCTGTACCTCTCGTGTAACGGGGAGCTGTAAACTTGCAAGCCTGAAACACATCAAAGCAGCTGGCGGAGTCACCAAGTCTCTGTTGGTAAACGGAGCCCCATTGCATTAAAAGATCTTTAAATCAGCCTCGCTCCTTTGCACCGTGTAAAAGTAGCTGACGTTACAGAACTGCAGCTTGTGCTTCCGAACGATCGCTCATTACATAAGAACACAAGAAATAGGAACATGAGTAGGCCATATGGCCCCTCGAGCCTGCTCCGCCATTCAATAAGATCATGGCTGATCTGATCATGGACTCAGCTCCACTTCCCCGCCCGCTCCCCATAACCCCTTATTCCCTTATCATTTAAGAAACTGTCTATTTCTGTCTTAAATTTATTCAATGTCCCAGCTTCCACAGCTCTGTGAGGCAGCGAATTCCACAGATTTACAACCCTCTGAGAGAAGAAATTTCTCTTCATCTCTGTTTTAAATGGATGGCACTTAATTCTAAGATCATGCCCCCTAGTTCTAGTCTCCCCCATCAGTGGAAACATCCTCTCTGCATCCACCTTGTCGAGCCCCCTCATAATCTTATAAGTTTCAATAAGATCACCTCTCATTCTTCCGAATTCCAATGAGTAGAGGCCCAGCCTACTCAACCATCCCTCATAAATCAACCCCCTCATCTCTGGAATCAACCTGGTGAACCTTCTCTGAACTGCCTCCAAAGCAAGTATATCCTTTCGTAAATATGGAAACCAAAACTGCACGCAGTATTCTGGCCCCTTAAGCAGCATCTCTGCACCATTTCAGACACACACACATTGCAATAAGAAAAACAAAGGTACCGGTCAGACTTTTGGTTTAAGATATCTCTTTGTGAATTTTGTGTTCATCAAAGTGGCCCAGGTTGCCATTTTCCCAATTCTTGGCCCCGCTATCCTGGGCCTCTGCAAGTGAGAGTACTAATGAATTGCTAAATTAGGGATAGTTTTCTGCTGTGGGTCCGTGGCCCTTGATGAGTTGGATTGATACAGTGCAAACTCATTTCACAAAGCATCCATACAGCCAACAGACAGAGCAGATGTCATCCTATCATTCTGGCTAGCAGTCCTCCCTCAACCTTCAGCACAAAAAAATAGATTATTCATTCATTTGCTGTTTTTCTTGTGTACATTGGCTGCCACAATTTTCTACATAACACATGCACTCCAAAAAAACCGTTGGGACATTGCGAGGATGTTGATTTGGAACGGTGCAAACACTAGTGTGGGGATGAGTTTTAATGAACAGAGTCTGAAGTTCTCAGCAAGCTTAATGTGGTGGCAAACACATTAAGATTATTGCTGCTGGAGTTTTGGGGTTAAATCTGCCACTCTTGACTTGACTATTCCAACGCACTCCTGCTGGCCTCCCACGTTCTACCCTCCGTAAGCTGATTTCATCCAAAACTCTGCTGCCCGTGTCCTAACTCACATCCAGTCCCGCTCACCTATCCTTGTTTTTAAATTCCTCCATGGCCTCACCCCTCCCTATCTGTAATTTCCTACAACCCTCCGAGATCGCTGCGTCCCTCCAATTCTGGCCTCTTGAGCATCGCTGATTTTCTTTGCTCCACCATTGGCAGCCGTGCTTTCAACTGCATTGGGCCCATAAGCTCTGAAATTCTCTCCCTGAATCTATCCGCTTCTCTACCTCTCTCTCCGCCTCTCTACCTCTCTCTCCACCTCTCTACCTCTCTACCTCTCTCTCTCCCGCCTATGAGGCGCGCCTTAAAACCTACTTTTTTGACCAAGCTTTTTGGTCACCTGTCCAGAGTCAAATGTTATTTGATAACGCTCCTGTGAAGCACCTTGGGGGGTTCTACTATGTTAAAGGCGCTATATAAATATAAGTAATGTTTGTTGATTGCCTCTATTGTCCTATCTGGATCGGAGCAATCACAGTCGAGAGAAGGGGGAACAAAGGCAGGCGAGAGAGGAGCGCTTATTCTCTTCCTGACTCACAAGGAAACCTTAAAAATATTAGATGCACTTACGTTCTGAGACATTGCTCTGATTTTAACCAGGATGTGCCCCGTTCTCGTCGGGCTTGGCAGGTGGGGAGTGTGGGGATTTAATATCGGGCCTTGTATCTCAGCAGTTGATTCCGGAGATGAGGGGGTTGACTGATGAGGATAGGTTGAGTAGTTTGGGCCTATACACATTGGAATTCAGAAGAATGAGAGGAGATCTTATTGAAACATATAAGATAATGAGGGGGCTTGACAAGGTGGATGCAGAGAGGATTTTTCCACTCATAGGGGAAACTAAAACTAGGGGACATAGTCTCAGAGTAAGAGGCCACCCATTTAAAACTGAGATGAGGAGAAATTTCTTCTCTGAAGCTTGTAAATTTGTGGAATTCTCTGACCCAGAGAGATGTGGAGGCTGGGTCATTGAATATATTTAAGGCATAGATAGATTTTTGAGCGGTTAGGGAGTAAAGAGTTATGGGGAGCGGGCAGGGAAGTGGAACCGTGTCCATGATCAGATCAGCCATGATCTTATTGAATGGCGGAGCAGGCTCGAAGGGTCAAATGGCCGACTCCTGCACCTATTTCTTATGTTCTTGAGTGTAAGGCAGAATGCTGCCGTTAGATTGTGAAGAGTGGGAAGGTTGTTAGTTGCTCGCGGAGTGCTGACGGGTATATGCTGTGTTGCAGTGTTGTAGCTGGGTCAGCGACCAGCAAAGAGGCAACCGGAGCATTTAACATTGCACAAACCTGACAAGGTAGTGCTCATCGCTGACAGGAAAATAACAGTCGTCGCATGCTCGCTGAGAGAGAAGCTTCAATGCATCTCTCTCATGTGCCTTCCAAAATCTCCGCCCCAGAGGGCTGGGGATGCTTAGTCGTTGAATATATTCAAGACCTGAGATCAATAGATTTTTGGGCATTAAGGGACTCGAGGTATACGGGGACAGAGCAGGAAAGCAACGCCTCGATTTCAAAAATCTCCTCAGTTTTTCAGTGCTCGGTTGGTAAATGAACCGCTCACTGTTATACTGAGCCATATACACCCAAGGCAGAGGCCAAGTCTGAGATAGATGATAGCTAAGGTGGCATAAGGGTGCTACAAATGATCTTATTACTCCTGCACTGAAACCCTCATCCATGTCATTATTACTTCTAGACTTGACTACATTGGCTTCTATTTAAGCAACGTCACAAGTTCAAAATTCTTATCCTTGTTTTCAAATCCCTCAATGTCCTCGCCCTCCCTATCTCTGTAATCTCCTCCAGCCCTACAACCCCCCCCCCCCTCCCCCGAGATGTCTGCGCTCCTCTAATTCTGCCCTCTTGAGCATCCCTGATTGCGAGCATAGCGAGAGGATTTGAGTATAGGAGCAGGGAGGTCTTACTGCAGTTGTGCAGGGCCTTGGTGAGGCCACACCTTGAATATTGTGTACAGTTTTGTTCTCCTAATCTGAGGAAGGACATCCTTGCTATTGAGGGAGTGCAGCGAAGGTTCACCAGACTGATTCCCGAGATGGCAGGACTGGAATATGAAGAAAGACTGGATCGACTAGGCTTATATTCACTGGAATTTAGAAGAATGAGAGGGGATCTCATAGAAACCTATAAAATTCTGACAGGATTGGACAGGTTAGATGCAGGAAGAGTGTTCCCGATGTTGGGGAAGTCCAGAACCAGGGGTCTAAGGGTAAGGCGCAAGCCATTTAGGACCTAGATGAGGAGAAACTTCTTCACTCAGAGAATTGTGAACCTGTGGAATTCTCTACCACAGAAAGTTGTTGAGGCCAGTTCGTTAGATATATTCAAAAGCAAGTTAGATGTGGCCCTTACGGCTAAAGTGATCAAGGGGTATGGAAAGCAGAAATGGGCTACTGAAGTTGCATGATCAGCCATGATCATATTGAATGGTGCTGCAGGCTCAAATGGCCGAATGGCCTGCTCCTGCACCTATTTTCTATGTTTCTATGTAATCGCTCAACCATTGGTGGCCGTGCCTTCTGTTGCCTGGGCCCCAAGCTCTGGAACTCCCTCCCTAAACCTCTCCACCTCTCTTTCCTCCTTCAAGACGCTCCTTAAAACCAACTCTTTGACCAAGCTTTTGGTCACCTGCCCTAATTTGTCCTTATGTCGCTCGGTGTCAAACTTTTTATCCATTAATACTCATGTGAAGCGCTTTGGGACATTTCACTACGTTAAAGGCGCTATATAAATACATGTTGTTGTTGAAAGTGAAGTTGAGGTAGATCAGTCATAATCTTATTGAATAGTAGAGCAGGCTCGAGGGGCCGTATGGCCGACTCCTGCTTCTATTTCTTATGTTCATATCATGTAAACTGTCATGCAAATAATGTCATTTTAAAATGTAATCTCAAGAAACCAGAATTACCTCTTTAATAGTGTAGAATTAAATTCATAATTCACACTGTGAGATATGGTTTTAGTACAACACTGTAGAACTTCCAGCTTTATTAATTGTCTCCTGGAGATTGGTGCTATGCCAATGGAAGCTTTAAGAGGCTTATTACTGTAATGTATTTGCTTCATGGTTTCTTTACCTAACATTTCATAGGAACACATTGCTATTAAGAACATAAGAAATAGGAGCAGGAGTAGGCCATTTGGCCCCTCGAGCCTGCTCCGCTCGTTGTTTTATTAACAAAGGTTTAACAATCACACTACACATTACCAGTTCATTGACTAGTCTCAGAACTGCATACCTCATCGTGGATGACCTAGAACCAACTGACTGGGGTTTTATGGAGTCTTGTGAACATCATGTGACTGGCTAAGCCACTCACAATGCAACAGCTCTACGACTCTTTTAATTGTAACTTTAAATCAAGTGCCCCCTTTTGACAAGGGCACGAGAACCCATTAATTTAGAAATTAACTGGGAACTTTGCCAATCAAATTAAAGTTTGGTTGCCGGGGGTGATGATGCACTCCAGTCCCTCCAGCACCTACCTCTCACAGAAGGACGCGAGCGTACCGGTGGACACTGCGTGCTCCATCTCCAGGGACACCTTGGCGCAAACATAGCCGCGGAAGAGAGGCAGGCAGTCGGGTTGAACGACCCCCTTGACCGCCCGTTGCCTGGACCCGGTTGATGGCCACCTTGGCCAGGCCCAGGAGCAGCCCCACAAGGAGGCCTTCCGACCTGCCCGCTCCCCTCTGCACCGAATGCCCAAAGATCAGGAGCGTGGGACTGAAGTGCAGTCAAAAATCGAGGAGCAGCCCCTTCAAATAATGGAAGAGGGTCTGCAACCTCACGCACATTCAATAAAAACGTGGAACACGGACTCTTTCAGACCGCAGAAAATACAGGCGGCCTGGGAGCCCGTGAACCGACTTAAAAACTTATTGCACGGGACTGCTCCATGCAACACCCTCCAGGCCAAGTCCCCAATAAATAGAGGGAGGACTCACGCGTAGAGTGCATTCCATTGGGCAACAGCTCCACAACTATTTTAAGTTGAAACAATAATCAAGTGCCCCCTGATTAAAGGGGGGGCACTAAAACTGACACATTAAATAAATTAAACTTTGGACATTAAACTTAAATCAAATTAAAATTTGGTTGCCGGTGGTGGTGATGCACTGCAGTCCCTCCAGCGTCCACCTCTCGTGGAAGGCCGCGAGCGTACCAGGAGCCTGTGCGTATGCTCACAGGTGCATACATTACAACTACATCAGTCGTCCAAAGAACCAAGACACAGGAAGCGGCAGAAGGAAATAGAGACAGGATCGGCAGCTCTGATTGGACACATTCCTGGAGGTTTCATCACATGACCTTCAATTGCCCCGCCCCACCCAGTCAAACAGCCTTTATCACCCTACACTATCTCCAATATTTTTACAATTAATAAACAAAAACTGAGAAAAAGCACCAATGCCCCTCTGGTTTCTCCCCCGGGGTGCCTGCGGCAGTGTCCAGGAGATTCACGTTTTTTTAAATTCCTGGAGGCACCAGGACAATCCTGGAGGGTTGGCAGCCCGAAGCCAAAGCGTCACTCCAACTCCACTCCCAGGGATCTTCTCGCAGCCCGAGTGACCAGCCCAGGAAATCTACGGAAAGTAACGCGTGGATCTGGAACCTCCTGGGGCCTGCTTGCTCACCCACGTGGGGTCCGAGAGGAACTTTGCTCAGGATTCCTCAATAGGCGACAAGTCCCTCTTTTACTTCCTTCATTCTGCCATTGGTGGACGTGCCTGCAGCCACCTTGGCTGGAGGAGGTTACAGAGACGAAGGCGTTATGTAAATGCACAATGTTGTTATTGTCAATGCCACGTGTGTTGTCTCTGCGCCGCTCGATTTTATCAATATTACTGTGGTCATTGCTCCTGCCTCGCCTTTCTCCTAAGTTCCAAATGCTCCATCCAACATTGTCCTCATCTTCTTGAATCCTCGCTGTGTGTTGAACATAAGAACAGCAGAAATAGGAGCAGAAGTTGGCCATATGGCCCCTAGAGCCTGTTTCGCCATTCAATGAGATTATGACTGATCTTCGACCTCAATTCCACTTTCCCGCCCAATCCCCATATCCCTTGATTCTCCTAGAGTTCAAAAACCTAACTATCACAGCCTTGAATATACTCAATGATTCAACATCCACAGCCCATTGGGGTAGAGAATTCCAAAGATTCACAAACACTTATCCTGAGACTATGACCCTGTGTTCTAGGCAAGCAAGCCAGGGAAACAACCTCTCAGCATTTACCGTGTCATTACCTCTCAAAATCTTATATGCTTCAATGAGATCATCTCTCATTCTTCTAAACTCCAGAGTATTTTCCCAATCTACTCAATCTCTCTTCATAGGGCAACCCTCTCATCCCAGGAATCAATCCAATGAACCATCGTTGCACCACTTCTAAGATAACTATATCCTTCCTCAGATAAGGAGACCAAAACTGTGCACTTTATTCCAGATGTGGTCTCACCAAAGCCCTGTACAATTATAGCCAGACTTTTTGCTCTGTCTCTGACTCTAAACTCACACATACCCAGGATTGTAGAAAACTTCAATTCTCTCGGTCTTTGCTTCCATCTACAATCTAAACCCCTGCCCCCGCCCCCCAAATTTGGTGTTGTCTAGACACTCCTTGATTTCCCTCATTTATTTCCTGTGGTGGGTTTCTGCACTGAACCTTCCTCCCAGGTTTCTCAATTAACAAACATTCTCACAATCTGTAAAGATCTGTTCGTGATCAGCCAGTTACTGTCTCATCTTACCCATAAAAAAATCTTTGCAGTACTTTGATCACAACTCGAGTTTTTATTCAATTGCGTACATAAGGGACTTCCGGGAGGACATGCAGTTCTGTGTGTTGCAAGGTCATACACAAATCTATAAGTAATGAATATTTATTTGCTTTAGATCTTTGGAATGATGTAAATGGTTAATGCCTTTCATGCGGCGGAGCACGATCGAGCAGGTTGATTTTTCATAGATGCAGTTGGAACGGGATTAGATTGATTGCAGTACTTCATCTAAGCATTTCCACCATAATTAATCCTCCTTTGTAGAACAATCATGGATGATTGCAGACTCAAGATGGCAGCTCACAATGTCAATAGCATTGAGTGAGCTGTCCAGACCAGGAAAGGCCAAGGTTCGATCCCTGGCCCGATCAATTTGAGTTCTTGGCACCACAATTTACCCGAGTGCTCCAGGGTACCGAGGGAAAAAAATCAGCCAGGCTTTCCACATCTTCCTTCAGTCCATGTTGGAAGGTGTGTGTGGCTTTGGGCAAAGACAAGATTAAGCTTGGCTGTGGTGCTCTCCTCCTCATCATCATGGGCAGTCCCTCGAAATTGAGAAGACTTGCTTCCACTCTAAAAGTGAGTTCTTCGGTGACTGAACAGTCCAATACAGAAATTACAGTTTCTGTCACAGGTGGGACAGACAGTGGTCGAAGGAAAGGGTGGGTGGGGAGTCTGGTTTGCCGCACGCTCCTTCCGCAGCCTGCGCTTGATTTCTGCATGCTCTCGGCGACGAGACTCGAGGTGCTCAGCGCCCTCCCGGATGTGCTTCCTCCACTTAGGGCGGTCTTTGGCCAGGGACTCCCAGGTGTCCGTGCTCTCCTCAGTTGTGTTGTCAATCGACACTCACTACTCATGATTACATGTGAAGAGTATGCCAGAGGGTTGCAATCGCCCCCCAGAAATAATTTCCGAGCAGGAGAGGAAGGGAAAAAGTTGGGAATGAAGCCATCTGCAACCTTGCGTTTTTTTTGTCCAAATTAGTGTCGATCTTTATACGTGCCAACCTAGAAAACTGGCACTAGCTGTCCAACAGCTTCAATTCTCATTGAAACATATAAAATTCTTAAAGGGCTTCACAGGGTAAATGCTGGGAGGATGTTTCCCCTGGCTGGGCAGTCCAGAACCAAGGGTCACAAGTCTCAGGATAAGGGGTCAGCCATTTAGGACTGAGATGAAGAGGAATTTCATCACTCAGAGGGTTGTGAATCTTTGGAGTTCTCTACTCCAGAGGGCTGTGGAGGCTCAGTCATAAGTATATTTGAGACAGAGATCAACAGATTTTTGGATATTAAAGGAATCAATGGATTATGTGTAGAAAATCAGCCATGATAATGAATGGCGGAGCAGGCTCAGAGGACAGAATGACCTATTCTTGCTCTTATTTCCTATGTTCTTATGTTCAATGAAGGAAACACAGATTTTGGATGAGCTTACATTTATGGAGGATGGGAGGGAGCATTTAAGTCTGTAAGTTGACACTGACATGGATAAGGGTTTCAGCAGCAAATGGGCTGTGGTGGGGATAGAGATGAGCACTGTTGAAGAATCAGTCTTTGGACGGTAATGGGGTTGGAAGCTTTACACTAAAAATGGTGCTTTCTGGCTAATTTAAGCGCACTTACGTTTCATTATTGGTAGATTATCAACCTAAAAAAATTGAAAAAGAAAAGTGCCATTTGTATTTTGCACTTCCACAGAAGTCACCTCAACAGTCACTCTCCAAAGTTCAACGCCCCTGCCCCAGTTCACAGCAGATTTGTCAGCTCCTGTGCCTGGCTCTATTGCATCACTTGTGTGCAACGCGGCGAGGAAAATAGGGAGCGGGGCGAGTAACGGAGCCGGCATGATTTAAAAAAAATCCATTTTAAGTTCATGAATGGAACATTGGGCGGGCTGCCTTACTATTGTGCGATGCTCCGCACTCGCTTGTCGTCTGTATGCTGCGCTCGGGCGATCGAACACAGCTGGGCAGAGCAGGAAAGTGAGGCCTACTCTAATCCATACAACATCCCACCCTTTGACAGACATCCCCTCCACCTCCAACCCTCTCGGTTCATAACTGCACTTTTTAAATTCTGCCCTCAACCCAACCTGCCGATTTTCTACTTCGCTCCGTAATGCAGCGCCACTCCAACCCCTATTCAAGTTCTCTGTCTTCACCATTGCCCCCCCCTCGATTTACCCTCGTATTCTTCTCCTCCTCCCACTTAGTTCAAATTTATACTCCTTTTCCACTCTCCCCATTCCAGCTGGCACTATTCTGTGCCACGCAGGTCCTGCCTGGCCAATATTTATCCCTCAATCAACATTAACAAAAACAGATTATCTGGTCGTTATCACGTTGCTGTTTGTGGGAGCTTGCTGTGCGCAAATTGGCTGCCGCGTTTCCCCACATTACAACAGTGGCTACACTCCAAAAGTACTTCATTGGCTGTAAAGTGCCTTGAGACGTCCGGTGGTCGTGAAAGGCGCTATATAAAAAAATTTTTTCTCATTTCTGCTCTCGAAAGCCCTCTGTTCACATTGGTTCCCATACCTCCCCTAATATAGCCGGCACTCTCTTTGTATCAGCATCCGCTCTCCCCCCATTCTTATCTCCCTTCCTCTCTGTTCTGTGTTGCTCCTACCTGGTTTCTGTCACTAGTGGAATGATAGGTGGGACCTTCCGGTCTGGTGGAAAGGCCCACCCTGAGTATGTAGTGCCGGCATCCCTTCCATTAGTGGCAGGATTCTCATTGGAGTAGGATTACGGTCAGAGGGGCAAGGCCCACGCTCACTTTTGTGCAAAGCGTCCAAAATGGTGACGTCGGCATGAAACGCCAATGATTGGCAGGTATGTTTGTGCAAAATTATGGGATGTTTTTTTTAATCTGCACCTACAAGACCGTTCAAATTCACTTCACTTTGACGACAAAGAGAAGATTCTTTCCTTCCATTGGGCTGGGCTGGATTTGAGCAAACACCAATGGTAAAAAGGACATTGTTATGATGTACCTCACCATCTTGTCAAAATGCAACAAAATGAAGGGCGTTGTAAGACCAAATTTGTGACTTTAAAAGAGGTATTCAGTTTTTGTGCCGTAGCAAAAAATGTCAAATATTAACTCATTTGTCAACAGTTTGCAATTGTTCTAAGCTAATTGCACGAGCTGACTTTGGGTTAGTCTCAACTAAACCGATCAAAGGTCACTGAATAAACGCAGAACTATTGGGTCAAAACAACCTGCTCACATCTACCGAGAAGTTTTCAACACATAAATACTGTATTGCTAATGTTATGACTACAATGCTTGTACAATAAGTTGTCGTGTCAGCTGTAGCTCAGTGGGCAGCACACTCGCCTCTGAGTCAGAGGGTTGTGGGTTCAAGTCCCACTCCAGAGACTTGAGCACATAAATCTAGACTGACACTCCCAGTGCAGTGCTGAGGGAGTGCTGCACTGTCGGAGGTGCCGTCATTCACATGAGACGTTAAACCGAGGCCCCGTCTGCTCTCTCAGGTGAACGTAAAAGGCATTATTTCGAAGAAGAGCAGGGTAGTTATCCCTGGTGTCCTGGCCAATATTTATCCCTCAATCAACAAAACAAAAAATCTGGTCATAATCACATTGCTGTTTGTGGGAGCTTGCTGTGTGCACATTGGCTGCCGTGTTTCCCACATTACAACAGCGACTACACTTCAAAAGTACTTCATTGACTGTAAAGTGCTTTGAGACATCCGGTGATCGTGAAAGGCGCTATATAAATACAAGTCTTTCGTTCCTTTTACCGGAACCTCTGAGTTGATGCAAAAGCGATTCGGGGGATGACAAGTTTGCACCAATTAAATTATTAATGGAACATTATTTGAAAAAGAAATAGTAGGAATAAGATTAATACTTAAATATTCCTCATGTTTGAGACTAGACATTGAGTTCAACTATCACAAGCAAGCCTGAAGCTGCCTTCCCCCTTGTGCAGAAGTCACTGGATAGCAATCAGTAATGGGAATCCTGGCTAATTTCTTAAATCCCTTTCCTAGCACAGCATCAGAACAAAAGAAATAGGAGCAGGAACAGGCCATTCGGCCCCTCGAGCCTGCTCCGCCATTCAATAAGATCGTGGCTGATCTTCTATCTCAACTCCACTTTCTCATATCCCTTGATTCCCTTAATATTCAAAAATCTATCGATCTCTGTCTTGAATATACTCAAAGACTAAGCCTCCACAGCCCTCTGGAGAAATATCACCAACGATGCCTCCGAAAGATCCTGCAAATCCCCTGGGAGGACA
This sequence comes from Pristiophorus japonicus, assembly GCF_044704955.1. NCBI lineage: Eukaryota > Metazoa > Chordata > Chondrichthyes > Pristiophoridae > Pristiophorus > Pristiophorus japonicus. The sequence goes on along the minus strand of NC_091987.1, from coordinate 210,251,027 downwards.
GATGCATCAATGTCGGTGTTCTCGATCAGGCCAACATTCCCAGCATCGAAGCACTGACCACACTCGACCAGCTCTGTTGGGCGGATCACATTGTCCACATGCCGGACACAAGACTCCCAAACCAAACGCTCGACTCGGAACTCCTACAGGGCAAGCGATCCCCAGGTGGACAGAGGAAATGTTTCAAGGTCACCCTCAAAGCTTCCTTGATAAAGTGTAACATCCCCACTGACACTAGGGAGTCCCTGGCCAAAGACCGCCCTGGGTGGAAGAAGAGCAACTGGGAGAGTGCTGAACACTTCGAATCTCGTCGTCGAGAGCATGCAGAAAGGAGCGGAAGGAGCGTGTGGCAAACCAGACTCCCCACCCACCCTTTCCTCCAAAGACTGTCTGTCCCACCTGTGACAGAGACTGTAATTCCCATATTGGACTGTACAGTTACCTGAGAATTCACTTTTGGAATGGAAGCAAGTCTTCCTCGATTTCGAGGGACAGCCTATGATGATGATGATGATGATGATGGGTAGAGAATTTCAAAGATTCATCACCCTCAGTCCTAAATAGCCGACTCCTTATTCTGAGACTGTGATCCCTCAGCAACCCTGAGGCCTGTTGTAGGTCCCTAGGATTGATGCCAGATAACTCAGCACAGGTAAGGGATCAATTCTCGTGCTTTTTTCGGTTGTATACGGCTGAGTTCTGCATTGGAAAATACGCTTACCACCTATGCATTTGATAAAAGTGCCACATGATACGTTTGCCGGCAAAGTTGAAGCCTGTGGAATAAAAGGGACAGTGGCAACAGGAACACAAAATTGGTTAAGTGACAGGGAGCAGAGAGTAGTAGTGTAGTGGTGAACCGTTGTTTTTCGGACTGGAGGATGGAATACAGTGGTGTTCCCGGGCGTCGGTACTGGAACCACTGGGGGTATAAGTGCACAAATCGTTGAAGGTGGCAGGGCAGTTGAGAAAGCGGTTAAAAAAGCATATGGGGTCCTGGGCTTCATAAATAGAGGCATAGAGTACAAAAACAAGGAAATTATGATGAATCTTTATCAAACACTGGTTCGGCCTCTACTGAAGTATTGTGTCCAATTCTGGGCCCCGCACTGTAGGAAGGATGTGAAGGCCTTGGAGAGGGTGCAGAAAAGATTTACAAGAATGGTTCCAGGAATGAGGGACTTCAGTTACGTGGATAGACTGGAGAAGCTGGGGTTGTTCTCCTTGGAGCAGAGAAGTTTGAGAGGAGATTTGATTGAGGTGTTCAAAATCTTGAGGGGTCTAGACAGAGTAGATAGAGAGAAACTGTTCCCATTGGCGGAAGGGTCGACAACCAGAGGACACAGATTTCAGGTGATTGGCAGAACAACCAAAGGCGACATGAGGAAAAACTTTTTTTTACGCAGCGAGTGGTTAGGATCTGGAATGCACTGCTTGATGGGGTGGTGGAGGCAGGATTAAACGTGGCTTTCAAAAGAGAATTGGATAAGTACCTGAAGAATCAAAAATTGCAGGGCCACGGGGAAAGGGTGGGGGAGTGGGACTGGCTGAAGTGCTCTTGCAGAGAGCCGGCATGGGCTCGACGGGCCGAATGGCCTCCTTCTGTGCTGTAAGCATTCTATGATTCTGAGCCATCGGAGGAAGGAAACCCTGTTACATCTCTGACCCAGATGCAGTGTTTATTTTGTTTTTACACTGAATTACAAGGAGTCTAACTAAAGGGCTTTTCCAGCAACTGAAAAAAAAATTCCTCTTTGCAGTTGAAGACAAATGGAAATTAGCTGACTGCTAGCTCAGTACAAACATTGATTTTGGGCAGAACTGAGGTGCAATTATTCCCAAATCTATTTGTCAATTTTATGCTAGTTTCAAAAAAGCTGTTCTGTTAAAGGGACGTTTTCATGTATATGCGTTTGGCAGACCTTTTTTTAAAAAAATGCTTAAGTATGGAGAAGAGTGGTGCATCGTATTTGTCACGGTGGCGTTACGCACAAGCGACGCAGCGATGCGTTCCGATGCGATTTATGTCACGGTACCCGTGGAAAAAGATTGGACAAATACTTTTCTTTCATTTAAGTCGGTCCTTTAATTCAAAAGCAGCTTGGAACCAAATGTACTACTTTCAAAATAAAAGGTATCGTACTGTAAAAGTAACAACAATTGAGAAAAATTGTATTGCTGGATTAGAATGTAACCATTAACAGTAACAATTACTTCACACTAATACAAATTGTTAGATATAGACAATATTGTTACTGTATTTTGATAACTTATTATTGGCATTATTGTTAGATACAATTTACTGTACAGAGCACAACATATTAGTAATGCCAATTCATATATACATGATGATGATATATAGATAAATGTTTATAAAAGATTATGATTTATATATAAAGAAACAGCCACAATCTTACCTTCTGAGGGGGTGTCCCTATTGTCATCTCCACATAATATCCCTGTCCGGATTTTCCCCTCAGATTATCAACCATCTCCATGAAATTGATATTTTGCCTCCGGTCAGTTTCATCAGCAGCCCTGGGCAACCTGCTGGAGACCCCGATGTCATTTTTCAGAGGGACCCTGATCCCTGACGCCTCTCCATTGCAATGCAACCATTCACTCAAAGAGCAAAGCACCAGCAGAAAACGAGAAACGGGACAAAAATTCATTTCGGTAATACTTTTTTTCTTGTCTCTTTTTTAAAAATCTTTTTAAAAATTCAAGTGCAATTGCACAGCAGCTGCCTTCAAAAAAATATTTATTCTCGCACTACATTGAGAGATTTGGCAGAAAGGTGAACGCTCAGCGTCGGATGCTTCATTAGTGGATTTTTTTTTAAAAGGGCATTTAAAAAAAGGCAAGGATTAAAATATAATTACTCTTTTCCATTTAGGGATCTTGCTGGAGAGCCTGGAAAGCTACAAGAAATACCATTATTTTGAATCATGACACTATTTTAGCTGGTGGATCGGTGTTTGGGAATAAACGGTGCTGGGTTTAGGCAGAGGCAGACCAGCGGAGATTGCACAGTCTTCCCACTGTCCCTCTGCTTCCCCACTCCAGCGGAAGAACTACTGTGGCTACAATAAAATACAGGAATGATGCTGGGAAAAGAAGGGGGAGCAAGGTTGAGAAAGCTCTCTGGGTGTTGTAGTTTCTCATTTTATTACTGTAACGTTTGGGAGATTCTCCTGTGGCTCCAAGTGCCTCCTCCTGGTGCATTTCTATACGTGCAACCCACACGCAAATCCAAATCTCTGGAAATTATACAATCTGCTGTTGCACAGAAGGATGCTTGCAGAAAAATCTCCAATTCTCCAAACACATCCCTCTAATCTAAAGTCGCGTCAGACTTCTTTCTGCATCTGAAAGATCTGTTTGCAATAAGACTGCCTGGGATATTTCTGGAAGCACTGCTGCTTAAATCCTTTTGCAGCCCCCTTGTATTTCCCTTGGTCTGCGGTTGCCTGCGGTGGGCTGTACAAACTACAAGCCCCAGCAGGCTCCGCGACACTGGCGCGCGTGCGCAGTAGTTGCCAGCACGGTGGGGGGGGGGCGACGAGCTGTTTGATTGACAACCGCAGCAGTCATACAGAATCCAGCTCTCAGCCAATCGGAGCAAGGAGTTGAGGGAGGAGACTCGGGTCGGTTTGAACTGTGGCGCCGGAAGTGGTTTGTTGTTATTATTTTGCTGGTGTTTTACAGTAACCCGGGGAGCAGAGGGCGGGCGGAGCAGGCCGGGCCCGGGAACAGCGGCAGCGGCAGCGGCAGCCCGGGGAGCCGGAGAACCGGAGTCAGGCGGTGTGGGGCCCGGGGGTCGGGCTGGCGGCGGGTAAGCAGCGGTTGCTATGTTACCATCGACCGTTGGAGGAGGCGCGGCGGTAGCGGCGCTCTCACACCCCCATATACCCCCCCATATACCCCCCCCATATACACCTCACCCCCATATACACCTCACCCCCATATACACCTCACCCCCATATACCTCACCCCCATATATACCTCACCCCACATATATACCACACCCCCATAAACCCCCCCCATATATACCTCACCCCCATATATACCCCCATATACCACTCCCCCATATATCACACCCCCATATACACCTCACCCCTCATATATACCACCCCCCCATAAACCCCCCCCATATATACCTCACCCCCCATATATACCCCCATATACCACACCCCCATATATACCCCCCATATATACCCCCCATATACCACACCCCCATATACACCCCCCATATATACCTCACATATACCCCCCCCCATATATCACACCCACATATATACCTCACCCCCCATATATACCCCGCATATACCCCCCATATACCACACCCCCATATATAACTCAAATATACCACACCCCCATATATACCCCGCATATACCTCACCCCCATATATACCCCACATATACCACACCCCCCATATATACCCCTCACATATACCACACCCCCCATATATATCTCACCCCCCATATATACCCCGTATATATCCCCATATACCACACCCCCATATACCACACCCCCATATATAACTCAAATATACCACACCGCCCACATATACCTCACCCCCCATATACCACACCCCCATATATAACTCAAATATACCACACCCCGCATATATCTCACCCTCCCATATATACCCCGCATATACCTCACCCCCATATATACCCCGCATATACCTCACCCCCCATATATACCCCGCATATACCTCACCCCCCCATATATACCCTGCATATACCACACACCCGATATATACCTCACATATACCCCCCATATACCACACCCCCCTTATATATACACCCCATATACCACACCCCCCATATATACCTCACATATACCCCCCATATACCACACACCCCATATACCCCACCCCCATATATACCCCGCATATACCCCCCATATAACACCCCCCCATCCCCATATATACCTCACATACCCCGCATATACCCCCCATATACCACACCCCCATATATACCCCCCATATACCACACCCCCCATATATACCCTGCATATACCCCCCATATACCTCACTCCCCATATATACCCTGCATATACCTCACTCCCCATATATATCTCACGTATACCACACCCCCATATATGCCTCACATATACCCCCCATATACCTCACTCCCCATATATACCTCACATATACCCCCATATATATCTCACATATACCACCCCCCCATATATACCCCGCATATACCACACCCCCCATATATACCACACTCCCCATATATACCCTGCATATATCCCCCATATAATTCTCACATATACCACCCCCCCCATATATACCCCCCATATACCACACACCCCATATATAACTCAAATATACCACACCCCCATATATACCTCACATATACCACACCCCTCATATACCACACCCCCATATATAACTCAAATATATCACCCCATATACCACACCCCCCATATATACCTCGCATATACCCCCCATATACCACACTCCCCATATACACCTCACATACACTCCCCATATATATCTCACGTATACCACACCCCCATATACCACACCCCCCATATATACCTCACATATACCACACCCCCCATATATACCCCCATATACCACACCCCCCATATATACCCCGCATATACCACACTCCCCGTATATACCCCGCATATACCCCCCATATACCACCCCCCCACATATACTGCCCCATATATCACACCCCCCATATATACCCCCCATATACCACACACCCCATATATAACTCAAATATACTCCCCATATACCACCCCATATACCACACCCCCCATATATACCCTTCACATATACCCCCCATATATACCCTTCACATATACCCCCCATACACCGCTCCATATACCACACCCCCATATACCCCTCAAACCCCTCATATATACCCCCATATACTTCCCCCCATATATACTTCACCACACTCCCCATATACCCCTCATATATACCGCCCATATACCACTCTCCCCATATATATCTCATATATACCCTCCATGCCCCCATGTACCCCTCACAGCCCCCCCATGTACCCCTCACAGCCCCCCCATGTACCCCTCACAGCCCCCCCCCTCATGTACCCCTCACGGCCCCCCCCCATATATCCCTCAGGACCCCCCCCCATGTACCCCTCAGGACACCCCCCCCCCCATATACCCCTCAGGACACCCCCCCCCATATACCCCTCATACCAGCCCCCCATATACCCTCCACCCCACACCTTTTCCACCCCCCCCCCCACACACACACACACACACACACTACCCCATGTATCTAAACCCCCACACTCATACCCCCATATACCACCTCAAACACCACACATACCCCATATATATCCCCTATATAATCCCCCCAGATATACCGCCTTATACCCCCTCACCCTCATATATATGCCAACTCCTACACCCATAACCCCCTTATATAGTCTCATACCCTCCCCCCCAGACACACAATACCCCCTACCCTAATATACACCCAACCCCCATATCCATACCCCCCTTATACAGCCTCATAACCACACATACCCCAATCCCCACACCCTAACACACCCCCCTTATACTCCCCCTATACAGCCTCATGCCTCTAACCCTCTCAGCCGCACCTCCTAAACCCTCCAAACTACTCCATATACACCTCTCATTCCCCAACCACCACACCCCTAATCCTATATACCCCCCTCATACACCAACCCTCCCCTGAAACCACCCCATAACCCCCTTATACAACCTCATACTCTAACCCCCCACATATCCCCCTCATACACCCTTCATACCCTATCCTCCTGCCCTAACACCTCATATACCACTAAACACCCCACCCCCATATACCCCTTTCATATCCCTACAATCCCCCATGCTGACACTCAAACCCCACCCCATACACCCCTCATAACTCATACCCCTACCCCCTACCCTAACACCCCTATACACTGCTCATATCCCACCCTCATCCAAACAACCCTAAACCCCCACCCTAACGCCCTTAAATCCGCTCATATCCCTAAACTCCCTACCCTAACGCCCCTAAACCCCGCTCATACCCCACTGCCGCAAACTACCTCATATACCTCCCCACTTCCCTTAAACTACCCCTAAATCCCGCTCATACCCAAACCCCATATACCCCCCCATACCCTAAACCCTGCGCATACCCCACACGCCTTAAACCCACATACCCCCCTAAACCACCCCATCCACTTCTTAGGCAGTCCCCTGGAGTCAAGGATGACTTGCTTCCACGCTAAAATGAGTTCAAAAGTGACTGATGAGATCAATTCGTGATCTACAATCTCTGTCACAGGTGGGGCAGATGGTGGTTGGAGGGATGGGTGGGTGGGGTGCTTGGGTGTCCTGCGCTCCTTCTGCTGTTTGCACTTGACTTCTACGTGCTCCCAGCAAAGAGACTCGAAGTGTTCGGCGCTTTCTCAGATGCTTCCCCTACACTTTGAGCAGTCTTGGGCCAGGGATTCCCAAGAGTTGGTGGGGATGTTATAATTTTTCAAGGCGGCTTTGAGGGTGTCCTTCAAGTGTTTTCTCTGCCCTCCTGGGGCTTGCCCCAGAGTAGAATGCTTGTTTCAGGAGTCTAGCTAGGTTTGTGGACAATGTGGCCCGCCCATCATAGCTGATCGAGTGTGGTCAATGCCTCGGTACTGGGGCTGTTAATCTGAGAGAGAACGCGGACGTTGGTGCGCCTATCCTGCCAAAGAATTTGCAGGATTTTGCGGAGGCAGAGTTGGTGGTATTTCTCCAGTGCTTTGAGATGCCTACTGTACATAGTCCATGTCTCTGAAGCAGATAGGAGGGTGGCTATCACTACTGCTCTGTAGACCATGAGCTTGATGCCGGGTTTGAGATCCTGGTCTTCGAACACTCTTTTCCTCAGGCGGCCGAAGGCTGCACTGGCACACTGAAAGCGGCGTTAGACTTCGTCATTGATATCTGTCCTTGCTGATAGTAGGCTCCCAAGGTATGGGAAATGGTCCACATTGTTCAAGGTCTCGTCATGGATCTTGATAATCGGGGGGCAGTGCTGTGTGGCGGGAGCAGGTTGGTAGAGAACCTTTGTCTCACTGATGTTTAATGTAAGGCCCAGACTCTCGTTTGCTTCAGTGATGGTGTCAATGATGGTTTGGAGTTCGACTCCGAGTGTGCACAGACACAAGCGTCATCTGAATATTGTAATTCAGTAAGAGGTTGGAACAACCTTGGATCTGGACTTGGAGGCGTTGGAGGTTGAACAATTCCTGCTTGTCCTGTAGATTAACTCCACTCTAGCGGGGAGCTTGTTAAAGGTGAGATGAAGCATTGCAGCGTGGAAGATTGTGAAGAGCATTGGTACGATGACACAGCCTTGCTTGACCTGGTCTGCACATGTATTGGGTCTGTGGTGGATCTATTGGTAAGAATCACGGCTTGTATGTCATCATGAAGCAGGTGGAGGATGATGACAAATTTTTGAGGACACTCCATAATCCCTTGCGGTTGACAGAGTCAAAGGTCTTTGTGAGGTCAAAGAATGCCATGTACAGAGGTTGATGCTGCTCCCTACATTTTTCTTGGATTTGTCGCTTGAAGATCTTGTCCGTTGTGTCCCTTAGTGGGCGGAATCCACATTGCGACTCTGGGAGGAGCTCTTCAGCCACTGGGAGGAGACGATTGAGGAGGATTCTTGTGATGATTTTCCTTGCGGTAGACAGCAGAGAAACTCCTCTGTAATTACCGCAGTCGGACTTGTCAACTTTGTTGAAGATGGTTACGAAGTGGAGCTGAGTCCATGATCAGAACAACCATGATCTTATTAAATGGCAGAGCAGGCTCGAGTGGCCAGGTAGCCTACTCCTGCTCCTATTTCTTATGTTCTTATTACGGTGTCTCTGAGATCCTCTGGCATGTTCTCCTCCTTCCAGATACGAGAGATGAGGTTGTGGATTCACGCCAAGAGTACTTCTCCGCCGTGCTTTAGTACTTCGGTGGGGATTCCATCTGTTCCTGAGGCCTTGTTGTTGCCCTCACGCCCCCTCGCACCCCCCAACACCCCTTCATACATCTTCCTTGTAAGCCCCAACACCCCCATCCCCATCAGAGTGAGGAGGCGATCCAGCGTGGCAGTGGCGCTCTCGTACCTCAACCCCACAAGCCCTCCTAAAGCCACCCCTCATACCCCACACCCTAACCACCTGCAAACCCTGCTCATAACCCCCCACACCCCATATACCATTCTAATGCCTTCCATACCCCCCATACCCCACGTTCACCCCCAACACGCCTCATACCACAACCCTCCCCTCAAACCACCTCATATACCCCCGTACCCGCTCTCGCGTCGCCCGGCACCCCTCTTGCACCTTTCCCCACGTCCTCATACCCCCCTTAAACCCTATTTCCACCCCCCAAACTCCCCATCGCCACACTCACCCCCCCAGCCCTCATCCCCTATATCCACCAGAGCGGTGAGGCAATCGGAGTCGTGGCATTCATCCCCGAAGCCGCACTCCATCCCTCGTAAATCCACACTCCATCCACCACCTTCCCCCAACCCTAACCGTTACTCCCACCCACATATACCCACCAGAGTGAGGAGACGATCCGGAGCAGCGGCATTCTCTTTCCCCCTCCCCCCCAACACCCCCATCCCCATCCACTAACCCTAATCCCCGCCAACACTTCCATCCCTATACTCACTGCCCCATCACCACACTCGCTCCCAACACCCCCATCCCCACCCACTAACCCTAATCTCCCCCCCCCCCCCCAACACCTCTATCCCTACACCCACTGCCCCATCACCACACTCGCCCCCCCCTCCCTCAACACCCCCATCTCCACCCAATAACCCTAATCCCCCCCTCCCCGCCCCCAACACCTCCATCCCTACACCCACTGCCCCATCACCACACTCGCCCCCCCGCCCCAACCCCCATACCAATAAACCACACCTTCACACACACACACCCTCCCCACCCCCAAATCCGCTATACCCTCAACCACCCATCCCACCCCCCCCCCTGTACCACCAGGACGAGGAGGCGATCCAGAACGGCCTTGCTCCCCCATCCCCACCCCGCAAACAAACCCCATCAACCATCCCCTAAATCCCCCACTCCCTCCCTGTCGAACCAAACCTCCATCTTTGCACTCACCCCTAACCCCCTCATACCCCACCCCCTAACCCTCCAACCTCCTATAACCAACGCCACCCATCTCCCTATACCGTACTGCCCTTCCCCAATCACCCCCCCCCCCCCGGCCCATTCCCCTACCTCCACTCCCCTCACCCTACATCTATATCTCCTGCTATTCAGTGTCATGCAATGTGTGAATTTAAGCCAATCTATAGTAGTTCTGTTATGCCAACCACTATCATCCATCAAGTAGGCTACAAGGCTGCAGAAAATGCTCAGAGCTGGCAATTTTAAATAACAATGCAATTCTGTGCAAATCAGTCACATTATGATGTGAAGTTGGGAGATAGGAAGGAAAGTAATAGACCCGACATTCTGAGAGACTTGGGGCAGCCGTTGCTTTATAAACTTAATCTGTACTATTGAATGAAGTTGTTTGCTCTGACCCGTGGAGAGTTCACAGCTGAGCTGGAGTACCTCTACATCACATTGTCATTTTTAAAGAAACATATTTAGGGAGGGGATTGAGTGGGAGAATTGACTTGTGCCAAATTTTGTTGTGATGCATGCATGCACAAGTGACTTAATGAATTGTGAAGATGTGTATGTATATAATCTTGTCTAAATCTTGAATGAAAGGCTGTACCACAATATTACAGCCCTGCCTCAAACCTTAAAGTAGGCTTAGTGGGGTACAATTTCCATCTCTTTAGCAAACAAAAATTAAGATATTGCCAAACATTTAGACAAGATTATATAAATATTGTGGTACAGTCTTCTATTCAGGATTGGTTCCTGCTGCCGTCCTATATACTGGAATATGTGCATTGAATTTAGAATTTACATCTTGAGCCCTATTTACAAGTTCATCTCCTGACACTGCATGATTCTTCATTATTGGAGATTGAGCAGAATCTCTTCAAACTGACCATGCCAGGGTTTCTTTCAATCTTACTTTAAAGACCTTCAGAATCCACAAGTGCCCAGTTTGGGTCTTGCTCATGATTTCTTAAGTGTCTTGATAGATTGGTCTCTTTATTTTTATTCTTGTTTCTTTCTGACTCCAGTGTATGTTTTCATGATGGAACTCCATTTAAACAGTAGCACAGTTACCATTTATGGATAAATGCTAGTTATGGAGGCTACAGAATGACCAGACCAACTATTTGCTTCTTATTTTTCATTGTGTTCTTGCAGAGATCAATAGATTTTTGGACACTAAGAGAATCAAGGGATATGAGGATAGTGCGGGAAGGTGGAGTTGAGGTAGAAGATTAGCCATGATATTGAAGGCGGAGCAGGCTCGAGGGGTCTTATGGCCTACTCCTGCTCCTAAATCTTATGTTCTTGTGTGTGACTTGTAAACAATGAACCGAAGAAGTTCACACCACAGAGGAGGCCATTCAGACCATTATGTCTCTGCTGGCTCCCTGTATTATCTTCTGCATCAAATGTTTATCCAATTTTCCCTTCAATGAGATTGTGAGTGAGGTATAGTCCACCTTTAAAGTGCAAATAAAAAGCAGACTAAATGGGTGACATTCACCTTTTTAAGTGTTTTTTTTTGTGGTATGCTTATTTCATTCTTGCATTTCTGTGAAAGTATAATTTTTATTTATATATGGTTGCAACCTTGGTGTAGCATTTGACCCCGAGATGAGCTTCCGATCATATATCCTCGCCATCACTAAGACAGCCTATTTTCACCTCTGTAAAATAGCCTGAATTTGTCCCTGCCTCATTTTATCTGCTGCTGAAACCCTCATCCATGCCTTTGTTACCTCTAGACTTGACTATTCCAACACACTCCTGGTCGGCCTTCCACATTCTACACTCCATAAACTTGAGGTCATCCAAAACTCAGTTGCCCGTGTCCTAACTGTCATCTAGTCCCATTCAACATCATCCCTGTGCTCGTTTTCTTTATCAGTAAGTAACCTTTAGCATTGTTGTTGCCAGATTAAGGTAATCTAAGGGTTAAGTCATGGCAGGAGAGCTCGGACATGTGTTATGCTCCTCCTGTACTATGTGGGAAGTCAGGGACGCTTCCAGTGGCTCTGATGACTACATGTGCCGGAAGTATATCCGCCTGCAGCACCTGACAGACCGCATTGCGGCACTGGAGCTGCAGGTGGATTCGCTCTGGAGCATGCACAATGCTGAGGATGTGAATAGTACGTTTAGTGAGTTGGCCACACCGAAGGTAAAGGGTACACAGCTAGATAGGGGATGGGTGACCAACAGGAAGAGCAGTGGAAGGAAAGTAGTGCAGGGGTCCCCTGCGGTTATCCCCCTGCAAAACAGATACACCGCTTTGGTTACTGTTGAGGGGGATGACTCATCGGGGAGAGCAGCAGCAGCCAAGTTCATGGCACTGTGGGTGGCTCTGCTGCACAGGAGGGCAGGAAAAAGAGTGGGAGAGCTATAGTGATGAGGATTAGATTGTAAGGGGAAAGATAGGCGTTTCTGCGGCCGCAGCCGAGACTCCAAGACGGTCTGTTGCCTCCCTGGTGCAAGGGTCAAGGATGTCTTGGAGCGGGTGCAGGACATTTTGAAAAGGGAGGGTGAACAGCCAGTTGTCGTGGTGCAGAAAGGTACCAACGATATAGCTAAAAAAACATGGGATGAGGTCTTACAAGATGAATTTAGGAGCTAGGAGCTAAATTTAAAAAGTAGGACCTCAAAAATGGTAATCTCAGGATTGCTACCAGTGTCACGTGCTGGTCAGAGTAGGAATCGCAGAATAGCTCAGATGAATACGTGGCTTGAGGAGTGGTGCAGAAGGGAGGGATTCAAATTCCTGGGACATTGGAACTGGTTCTGGGAGAGGTGAGACCAGTACAAACCGGATGGTCCTAGGGGGAGTGTTTGCTAGTGCTGTTGGGAAAGGGTTAAACTGATATGGCAGGGGGATGGGAACCGATGCAGGGAGACAGAGGGAGCAAAAGCAAAAGATAGAAAGAAGAAAAGTAAAAGTGGAGGGCAGAGGAACCCAAGGCAAAAAACAAAAAGGGTCACATTACAGCAAAATTCTAAAGGGGCAAAGTGTGTTAAAAAGACAAGCCTGAAGGCTCTGCCTCAATGTGAGGAGTATTCGGAATAAGGTGGACGAATTAACTGCGCAGATAGCAGTTAATGGATATGATGTAATTGGCATCACGGAGACATGGCTCCAGGGTGACCAAGGCTGGGAACTCCATATCCAGGGGTATTCAACATTTAGGAAGGATAGACAGAAAGGAAAAGGAGGTGGGGTGGCATTGCTGGTTAAAGAGGAAATTAATGCAATAGTAAGGAAGGACATTAGCTTGGATGATGTGGAATCTGTATGCTATGTGGAGCTATGGAATACCAAAGGGCAGAAAACGCTAGTGGGAGTTATGTACAGACCACCAAACAGTAGTAGTGAGGTTGGGGACAGCATCAAACAAGAAATTAGGGATGCATGCAATAAAGGTACAGCAGTTATCATGGGTGACTTTAATCTACATATAAATTGGGCTAACCAAACTGGTAGCAATAAGGTAGAGGATGATTTCCTGGATTGTATTAGGGATGGTTTTCTAGACCAATATGTCGAGGAAGCAACTAGGGAGCTGGCCATCCAAGACTGGATGATGTGTAATGAGAAGGGACTAATTAACAATCTTGTTGTGCGAGGCCCCTTGGGGAAGAGTGACCATAATATGGTAGAATTCTTTATTAAGATGGAGAGTGACACAGTTAATTCAGAGACTAGGGTCCTGAACTTAAGGAAAGGTAACTTCAATGGTATGAGGCGTGAATTGGCTAGAATAGACTGGCAAATGATACTTAAAGGGTTGACGGTGGATAGGCAATGGCAAACATTTAAAGATCACATGGATGAACTACAACAATTGTATATCCCTGTCTGGAGTAAAAATAAAACGGGGAAGGTGGCTCAACCTTGGCTAACAAGGGAAATTAAGGATAGTTTTAAATCCAAGCATATAAATTGGCCAGAAGAAGCAGCGAACTTGAGGACTGGGAGAAATTTAGAATTCAGCAGAGGAGGACAAAGGGTTTAATTAAGAGGTGGAAAATAGAGTATGAGAGGAAGCTTGCCGGAACATAAAAACTGACTGCAAAAGCTTCGATAGATATGTGAAGAGAAAAAGATTGGTGAAGACAAACATAGGTCCTTGCAGTCAGATTCAGGTGAATTTACAATGGGGAACAAAGAAATGGCAGACCAGTTGAACAAATATTTTGGTTCTATCTTCACGAAGGAAGGCACAAATAACCTTTTGGAAGTATGAGGGGACTGAGGGTCCAGTGAGAAGGAGGAACTGAAGAATATCCTTATTAGGTGGGAAATTGTGTTAGGAAAATTGATGGGATTGAAGGCCGATACATCCCCGGGGCTGATAGTCTGCATCCCAGGGCACATAAGGAAGTGGCCATAGAAATAGTGGATGCATTGGTGATCATTTTCCAACAGTCTATCGACTCTAGATCAGTTCCTATGGACTGGAGGGTAGCTAATGTAAACACCACTTTTTGAAAAAGGGTAATTATAGACCGGTTAGACTGACATCAGTAATGGGGAAAATGTTGGAATCAATTATTAAAGATGAAATAGCAGCGCATTTGGAAAGCAGTGACAGGATCGGTCCAAGTCAGCATGGATTTATGAAACGGAAATCATGCTTGACAAACCTTCTGGAACTTTTTGAGGATGTAACTAGTAGAGTGGACAAGGGAGAACCAGTGGATGTGGTGTATTTGGACTTTCAAAAGGCTTTTCACTCGGTCCCATACAAGAGATTGGTGTGCAAAATCAAAGCACATGGTATTAGGGGTAATATACTGACGTGGATAGAGAAGTGGTTGGCAGAGAGGAAGCAGAGAGTCGGGATAAATGGGTCCTTTTCAGAATGGCAGGGAGTGACTCGTGGGGTGCCACAGGGCTCAGTGCTGGGACCCCAGCCATTTACAATATACATTAATGATTTAGATGAAGGAATTGAGTGTAATATCTCCAAGTTTGCAGATGACACTAAACTGGATGGCGGTGTGAGCTGTGAGGAGGACGCTAAGAGGCTGCAGGGTGACTTGAACAGGTTAGCTGAGTGGGCACATTCATGCCAGATGCAGTATAATGTGGATAAGTGTGAGGTTATCCACTTTGGGGGCAAAAATCCAAAAGCAGAATATTATCTGAATGGTGGCAGATTAGGAAAAGGGGAGGTGCAACGAGACCTGAGTGCTATGGTTCATCAGTCATTGAAAGTTGGCATGCAGGTACAGCAGGCGGTGAAGAAGGCAAATGGTATGTTGGCCTTCATAGCTAGGGGATTTGAGTATAAGAGCAGGGAGGTCTTACTGCAGTTGTGGAGGGCCTTGGTGAGGCCTCACCAGGAATATTGTGCTCAGTTTTGGTCCCCTAATCTAGGGAAGGACGTTCTTGAGGGAGTGCAGCGAAGGTTCACCAGACTGATTTCGGGGATGGCAGGACTGATATATGAGGAGAGACTGGATCGACTGGGCCTGTATTCACTGGAGTTTAGAAGGATGAGAGGGGATCTCATAGAAACATATAAAATTCTGACGGGACTGGGCAGGTTAGATGCAGGAAGAATATTCCCGATGTTGGGGAAGTCCAGAACCAGGGGACATAGTCTAAGGATAAGGGGTAAGCCATTTAAGACTGCGATGAGGAGAAACTTCTTCACTCAGAGAGTTGTTAACCTGTGGAAATCCCTACTGTAGAGAGTTGTTGATGCCAGTTCATTGGATATATTCAAGTGGGAGTTAGATATTGCCCTTACGGCTAAAGGGATCAAGGGGTATGGAGAGAAAGCAGGAAAGGGGTACTGAGCTGAATGATCAGCCATGATATTGAATGGTGGTGCAATCTTGAAGGGCCGAATGGCCTACTCCTGCACCTATTTTCTATGTTTCTATGTTGACCTACATTAGCACCCGGCTAAACAACGCCTCGATTTAAAAATTCTCATTCTTGTTTTCCCATCTCTCCATGGCCTCGCCCCTCCCTATCTCTGTAATCTCCTCCAGCTCTCCCCCCCCCCCCCCGGAGATATCTGCGCTCCTCTAATTCTGGCCTCTTGAGCATCCCTGATTATAATCGCTCAACCATCGGTGGCCGTGCCTTCAGCTGCCGAGGCCCCAAGCTCTGCAACTCCCTCCCTAAACTTCTCTACCCCTCTTTGCTCCTTTAAGACGCTCCTGAAAACCTCCCACATCTGCCCATATATCTCCTTGTGTGTCTCGGTGTTAAATTTTGTTTAATAACGCTCCTGTGAAGCACCTTGAGATGTTTAACTACGTTAAAGGCACTATATAAATACTTGTTGGTCCTGTTGGTACAGTATTTAATAGATAGGCCACAAGTTTCTATGTATTTATACAGTGACCTGACCCCATCAAACAAGGCATGTTGTGATGATTGATCCATAAGCTGTATAAATATTTTCTTTACATTCCATATCTAGTTGTTATAGCGAATGTTTGATTGTTTTTTAGTATGCGGACTAATTGGCTGTGATCTGATTATGCCAGTTCACTGCCCTTGTGCTAATACATTCGTAGAAGTGATGCTGTAGTATGGACTCGAAGGCTGAGAAGGGAAAAATGGTTTATTTGGAGGGGTGCACACTCGGAGCTGGGAATGTAGAATTTAATCAGCTATTTTGGAGAAGGCATATCTAATACTGTATTGACACATTATTTCAGTAAAGTGGAATGGTGGGTGTGTCCATTTCAACGAAAAGAAAATGCAGGAATACAAATATGGATTATGTCCTTCCAAACTTGAGCTTTGCCTGGACACAGTATTTTGGTGATAACATATTTTTAAGAAATATATAAAACATTGTCAGAGCTGTGTTTCTGTACATGTGCTGTAGCGTGTTACTGAGCTCACAGGCTTGCTCCGTGGTATGTGCTGGGTGGTCCGGGCTTTACACAACCAGGGTTCCCACTTCCTGGTGATACAAGTGCAACGTCTGAAACCCGCCGACCTCGGAGCTGAGCCCGTGCCAGTTTTCGGATTTTTCTGGATTTTGGACCTCGGAGTTGGCGCTCCTCACCGTCCACCGATTCTCGTCGCCTGCCAATTCCCGCTGCGTTTTTTACCATTTTTTTTTACCGGTTTCCTCGTCCCTCGCCGCCCGCTGTCGCCAAATTGGAGACGCATGGTCGGGCCGCCGCCATCTTGGCCGCCTCAAAAATATCCAGTTTTCGGACAATTCCGATTTTCGGACAGCCGGATTTGAGACGTTGTACCTCGAAAGCACACGTGGACGTTGGGTTAGATAAGATTTTCATTTGTAAGTGATGCATTCAGAGGTCAGATTTCTTGTTGCCACTTACTATCTGGGTTCACGGGAATAATGGCCAGTTGGGCAAACTACTGGAGGGCAGGTAGCAGCAATGGAACTGTACCCCAGCATGAATCAGTATCTTCAGAAGAGAAAATTGGATTAAAAGAAAGGTACATTTATTAAAAAATTTTAAAATCCTAACTATTCAAATTAGAAAAACTCATTATATAATGTTCCTTTCTAGTGTACTCATCAGTGAAAAGGAGTTTGTGTCACTTTCTAGGAATCTCATTGGTCGCGGTAACCACGCAGTTGACCCGATTTGTTCTGTATTTGATTGACAGGGCTCTGGACCAATACTGGTAAAGGTGGACTAGGTGGAAACAAGGATTCCGTCGATTTCAACTCACAGTAATGGCTTCTTGATCCCTAGTAACCACATGATTTCCATGGTAACCACTGCTGATTGTTTATTAGCACTCATTGATCTGTTGTGACTAAAATATCTGTCCTTGGTAACCACATGAATCGCATGGAATGAAAACAAAGGCAATTTGACATCATAGAGCAATTTCAGCTGATTTTTCTTCGGCTAAAAAGAAATTCCTTTGAAAAATGTGTTTGTAGGGACGTAAATGAGTAAAAATTGAACAGATGTATTCAGATTCTCTCTATTTATTATATAATTAATAGAATGATGCAGCAATGACAGGTGAACAATGGAATTGCAGGAAATATATAAAACACTTACGAGGTGTTCTGTATCATTACTCAAGAGGCAGCTAGAGATTCTAGGCTGTGGCTTTAATCTTTAGTGTGGATCTTCAAATAGCTGTTTGCTAATTGTTGTAATTACTGAAGTAATTTATCAGCAGTAACAGCTTGCATTTCTATCTCCAAGAATGCAGATAACACTAGGTTGGGTGGCAGTGCGAGCTGCGAGGAGGATGCTAGGAGGCTGCAGGGGGACTTGGACAGGTTAGGTGAATTGGCAAATGCATGGCAGATGCAGTATAATGTGGATAAGTGTGAGGTTACCCACTTTGGTGGCAAAAACAGGAAGGCAGATTATTATCTGAATGGTGACAGATTAGTAAAAGGGGCGGTGCAACAAGACCTGGGTGTCATGGTACATCAGTCATTGAAGGTAGGCATGCAGGTACAGCAGGCAGTAAAGAAAGCAAATGGCATGCTGGCCTTCATAGTGAGGGGATTTGAGTATAGGAGCAGGGAGGTCTTGCTGCAGTTGTGCAGGACCGTGGTGAGACCACACCTTGAGTATTGTGTGCAGTTTTGGTCTCCTAATCTGAGGAAGGACGTTCTTGCTATTGAGGGAGTGCAGTGAAGGTTCACCAGACTGATTCCCGGGATGGCAGGACTGACATATGAAGAAAGACTGGATCGACTAGGCTTATATTCACTGGAATTTAGGAGAATGAGAAGGGATCTCATAGAAACATGTTAAATTCTAAGGATAAGGGGTAAGCCATTTAGAACCGAGACGAGGAGAAATGTCTTCACTAAGAGAATTGTTAACCTGTGGAATTCTCTACCACAGAAAGTTGTTGAGGCCAGTTCATTAGATATATTCAAAAGAGAGTTAGATGTGGCCCTTATGGCTAAAGGGATCAAGGGGTATGGAGAGAAAGCAGGAATAGGGTACTGAAGTTGCATGATCAGCCATGATCTTATTGAATGGTGGTGCAGGCTCGAAGGGCCGAATGGCCTACTCCTGCACCTATTTTCTATGTTTCTATAACACCTTTAACGCAGTAAAATGTCCCAAGGCACTTCACAGGAGCGTTATCGAACAAAATTTGATGCTGAGCCACATTAGGGGATGTTAGGACAGGTGCTTGGTCAAAGGTAGGTTTTAATGAGCATCTTAAAGGAGGAGAGAGGTAGAGAGCCAAGAGGTTTAGGGAGCGAATTCCAGACATTAGTTCCTCGACAGCTGAAGGAGCGGCCACCAATAGTGGGGTGATGGAAATTGGGGATTCCCAAGAGGCCAGAATTGGAGGAGCGCTTGGATCTTGGAGGGTTGTAGGGCTGGAGGAGGTTACAGAGATAGGGAGGGGTGATGCCATGAAGAATTTTAAAATCGAGGCGGGAGCCAGTGCAGGTCAACAAGTAAAGGGGTGATGGGTGAACGGGACTTGGTGCGAGTTAGGATACGGTGGGTAAAGGTAAAAATGTTATACACATTACTGATCCTGAAAGACACAAGTCTCAGGGTTGTAATGACTCGAATACTGTTTACCATTTTACAAAACTTGAGTAAGGTGTAACCAACTTCTTAATTCCTCCCTAAAACCCTTATTGCAAAACATTTTTTTTTTGCTGCACTCCAGTGGATTTGTAATAGTTAGGAAGTGTCTTCTCACCTCCCTCGATGAAGCCTTCCCCTATCTTGGTCATTTACACGATTATCAAAGATTTTTTTTCTCCATCACATTTCCCACAGTGGGTTTGTGGTTCTCTCTGAAGCTGTTGCAGGTGTAGCACTGCACTAAAGAAGTTTTATCCCAGCAGCGCATCTCCCGATGAGCAGCAGCTTGAACAGCTGGTCCTTTACCAGGACCCATCACTCTAGCTGTCTCGACCCAGCTTAGCAGATATCAACAACAACAACAACTTGTATTTATATAGCGCCTTTAACGTCGTGAAACGTCCCAAAGTGCTTCACAGGAGTATTATGAGCTTAAAAAAAAATTTGACACTGAGCCGCATAAATAGAAGTTGCCGCAGGTGACCAAAAGCTTGTTCAAAGAGGTAGGTTGTAAGGAGCATCTTAACGGAGGAAAGAGAGGTGGAAAGGTTTAGGTAGAGAATTACAGAGCTTGGGGCCTAGGCACAGTTGCCAATGGTTGAGCAATCATAATCGGGGATGCTCAAGAGTGCAGACATCAGGGGGGGCGGTGGTTGTGGGGCTGGAGGAGATTACAGAGATAGGGAGTGGGGACGAGGCTATGGAGGGATTTGAAAATAAGAATGCAAATTTTGAAATCAAGGCGTTGCTTAACTGGAAGCCAATGCAGGTCAGCGAGCACAGAGGTGATGGGTGAGCGGGACTTAATGCGAGTTAGGACACGGGTAGCCTTAATTATAGCCCCAGCATAAACTGTTCCCTCTGCACCACCTAAAATCTAATTCTCAGTAAAACTGTAATATCAGAAATTTTTAACTTGCTGATTATAAAATGCTGAAAGAATGAGTTTTCAAAAAAAATCATATTTTGACCCGCACTACTTGTTAGTTGTAAATTCTCTACTTGGTTGTTGTCTGAAGCATGAGTTGCCATGCACTCTGGGTATTGTAGTTCCATGGAAGCAGGGGGGAAAATACTACAACTCCCATGAGGCACCACTCTTGCACATAATTTTTACACATAACTACACAGAATTTTTTAGCAGGAGCTGGAACTTCTGAGCAATTTGTAACTCTGAGACAGAAGTAGAACATAGGTCCCAGAGAGAGCCCATGTGTGACTAACTTTAAACGGCTAATTTTATAGAATTAAATAACTATTGACTCCCGGAGTAAGGAAGGAAAGTGTGTATGAAAACCGGGGGAAAGAAACTGAGCGATTTTAATACTTCATTTTGTGTTCGTTCCCAGTTCCAGATTGCTGGGTTTGAGGGGAAAAATGAATGACTTAATTGGTCCTCGTTTAATGTTGTTACATTAAATTGTGAGGTAATGCATTTGGGGAGGGCTAATGAGGCAAGGGAATATACATTAAATGGTAGGACACGAAGAAGTGTAGACGAACAGAGGGACCTTGGAGTGCAGGTCCACAGATCCCTGAAGGTCGCAGGACAGGTAGATAAGCTGGTTAAAAAGGTATATGGAATACTTATTAGCTGTGGCATCGAATACAAGAGCAGGAGATTATGCTTGAACTGCATAAAACACTAGTTAGGCCACTGTTGAGTACTGCGTACAGTTCTGGTCACCACATTACAGAAAATATGTGATTGCACTGGAGAGGGGACAAGGGAGATTTACAAGGATGTTGCCAGGACTGCGGAATTTGTGCTGTGAGGAAAGATTGGAAAGGCTGGGGTTGTTTGCTTTGGGACAGAGGAGGCTGAGGGGAGACCTAATTGAGATGTATAAAATGATGAGGGGCCGAGATAGAGTGGATAGGAAGGACGTATTTCCCTTAGCAAAGGGTCAATAACTGGGGGCATAGATTTAAAGTAGTTGGTAGGAGGTTTAGAGGGGATTTGAGGAGAATTTTCTTTTCACCCAGAGAGTAGTGGGGGTCTGGAACTCTCTGTCTGAAAGGATGGTAGAGGCAGAGACCTTCATCGAATTTAAATAGTACTTGTATATGCACTTGAAGTGCTGTAACCTACTGGGCTACAGACCAAGAGCTGGAAATTGGGATTAGGCTGGATAGCTCTTTGTTGGCCGGCGTGGACACGATGGGCTGAATGGCCTCCTTCCGTGCTGTAAATTTCTATGATTCTGCATGGCTTTTCCCACCTGCTGGTGAATCGAAGCGGCTTTTGGTTTGTTCTCATTTAGTCAGCAGAATTTTTCAGCCAGTCCCGATCATCATTGGTTATTTTAAGCAATCATTAGAATCGTACAGCACAGAAGGAGGCCATTGGGCCAGAATGAATTCTGATGAAGTGTCCGATCAACCTCTCACTTTCAGATGCTGACTGATCTGCTGTATGTTTACTTGTATTTTCTGTGTTTTCTTTCTGATTTCCAGCATTTATGACTTCTTTATATCTTGATGCAACTCTTGCAGCCCAAGATTTGTTCAAGCTACTTTTGCCATGTTACTTTGATGTTACAATGTTGTAACAACAAAAATGTATTTCAGTGCTATCTCTTAACTAAGCATTTTCTGATGCGCAGACATAAGCTCTGCCCCTACGTCCTGTATCAATGTGACATTTCTCTCTCCCACATCAATGACCTTTTGTTGTCTCTCAAGACTGCAGTTTTATAGTGCCGTAACCAAGCATCCGAGGCATACATTGAGATTTTCCAAACTTAGTTAATGAGGATTTTGGCAATTGGGAGAGAACATAAGAACATAAGAAATAGGAGCAGGAGTAGGCCATTTGGCCCCTCGAGCCTGCTCTGCCATTCAATAAGATCACAGCTGATCTGATCCTGGCCTCAACTCCACTTCCCTGCCCGCTCCCCATAACCCATGACTCCCATCGTTCAAGAATATCGTTCGAGAGAAGAAACATTCATCCTGTTGGTGTAAAGATCCCAGACAACGGCTGGTATTAAGGTGGATACGGAGGCCTGTTCATCCAATCGAACTGTAAATAACTTTCAGAATAAAAGATTAACCAGTGTCCCACAACAATGTAGAGCCAGACGTGAGATGAGGAGAATTTTTTTTTACGCAGAGAGTTACGATCTGGAATGCGCTGCCTGAAAGGGCGGTGAAAGCAGATTCAATAGTAACTTTCAAAAGGGAACTGGATAAATACCTGAATGGAAGAAATTTGCAGGGTTGTGGGGAAAGAGCGGGGGAAATAGGATTAATTGGACAGCTCTACCAAAGTGCCGGCACAGGAACAATGGGCTGAATGGCGGCCACCTGTGCTGTATCACATTATGATGCTAAGAAGAGTTCCCTGAGTTCGGTGTCACCAAGAAACAAGGGTTGACATTGAAGCCTTGGTGGTGGTGCCGACGAGAACTATGAAACTGATGCCTAATGTTAGAAGACTAAGCTGAGGAAAACTGGAAAAGTTTGGAGTATTCAGCCTTAATAACAGAGGACTAAAAGGGGATCCTGTGGACATATTTAAAATAGTAAACCTAAACCACAACAGTAGGGCAAAGTGATACAGATTCAAACGAGCAAAAGGCAGATTTAGGACTGATGGCAGAAGGTTCTTCACGGCGAGAGGATTAACATACGCAGTGGGATTCTGCATAGCGCAGTGTTGGCAAAATCCCTAGCGTCATTTTTATCACATGCTGTGATGGGGTGATTGTAGGTTCTTTCTGGATCAGCTGAATAACCTTTCTCATTCATGTCTCTTTTGTGAAATATTAAATCGAGGGCCCGTCTGCTCTCTCAGGTGGATGTAAAAGATCCCACGGCACTATTTTGAAGAAGAAAATGGGAGTTCTCCCCAGTGTCCTGGGGCCAATATTTATCCCTCAATCATCATCATTAAAACAGATCATCTGGTCTTTATCACACTGCTGTTTGTGGGAGCTTGCTGCGCGCAAATTGGCTGCCGCGTTTCCTACATTACAACAGTGACTACACTTCAAAAGTACTTCATTGGCAGTGAAGCGCTTTGAGACGTCCGGTGGTCGTGATGGGCGCTATGTAAATGCAAGTCGGTCTTTCTTTACACAGGGAGCTTCAGTATGCACCTAACCCACGGAGTGACTGAAACGGCAATGCTTGATGTTCACACTGCCCACAATCTACTCAACAGGAACAGTTAGCATCACCGTGATCAAATTGTTGCCTTATTGCTCTCTCCATCCTGCCCTTGTTTGTGTATGTGTGTGTGTATATCTCTCTTGTAATCACAAACAGCTGTCTACACTGAAGTACACATCACATTCATTAGAATTTAAGAATACAGCTGCTTTTATATTGTACTTTGTCCGCAGGAAACCATAGCACCGTTCTCACGCAGCCACCGTGCACATCAGAGTAAACCTAGCATACTTTTCCAGATCAGTGGCCAAGAAGACCCATTTTTCACCAGGTCTTTCTGATTGTAGCTGGCTTTCCTGGAGCTGGGGGTGGGGCAGAGGGGGGTGGGGTGTGGCGCGGGCGGGGTTGTGGGGCTGGAGGAGATTAGAGATAGGGAGGGGACGAGGCCATGGAGGGATTTGAAAACGAGAATGAAAATGTTGAAATCGAGGCGTTGCTTAACCGGGAGCCAATGTAGGTCAGCGAGCACAGGGTGACGGGTGAGTGGGTCTTGGTGTGAGTTAGGACTCGGGCAGCTGAGCACAGTACAAAAGGAGTCCATTTGGTCTTTCGAAGAGCAATTCAGTCAGTCCCACACCCCCGCTCTTTCCCCATACCCCAGCAATTTTCTCTCCCAAGTATTTATCCAATTCCCTTTTGAAGGCTCCTATTGAGTCTGCCTCCACCACCCTATCAGGCAGTGTATTCCAAATCCTAACCACTCGTTGTGTAAATGTCTTTTTCCTCATGTCACCTCTGGTTCTTTTGCCAGTCACCCTTAAATTGTATTTTCTCTTATTCAACATTAACACTGCACCAGCTGATTATGTGAGATCCCATGCCGGTACATTCCAATTTTTGATTGGTATACCCAGAAACTTTAAAATATAAACTCAGCATCAAAATTTGATACTTCTGAAATGAAAGGATCATTTTATTCCCCCATTAACGATGGTGACTTGTTCAGCAGAGGCATTAATTATTAAGGTTACGAAGATGTTACATGAGTTTCACCATCACCAAAGAACATGAGACATAACCCAGGGTGACCATGGTTTCCCGGAGCTTGTTTCATACGGAGTCGGTGAGGAAACTTTCTCGAGTTTTTGCTGACGGCCAGCTATTATATATTTTTCGCCTCCCCCATAACTTATCATTTCGACTGATTTGGGAGATGAGGTTGCACTGTCCAATAGATAGCTTAAGCATTTGTTTGCCCCTCATTTTTTCCCGTCTGATCCTCTGATTCCACCCACATTTACACTTTCCTAAACGTAGCAGGCAATGTTACTGACCAGACTGCACAGGTAATTATGTTTGCTATACGCTGAGCAGTTAACTGTAGATCAGATTGGGCTGGTGTCTGTTTGCCCTGCCTGAACCAGTAAAGGCTATGTTGGCTTTCCATCCTGAAACCATGTAGTAATTTGGCACCCCCTTTTGGTGAGGAAAATGTACTACGCCTACAGGAAGGCTTGAGAAACAAAGGATTTGCATTTATATAGCGCCTTTGACGACCTCAGGACGTCCCAAAGCTTTACAGCCAATGAAGTACTTTTTGAAGTGTAGTCACTATTGTAATGTAGAAAACATGGCAGCCAATTTGCGCACAGCAAGCTCCCACAAACAGCAATGCGATACTGGCCAAATAATCTGTTTTTTAATGATGTTGGTTGAGGGATAAATATTGTCCGACTCCCCTGCTATTCAAAATAGTGACATGTGATCTTTTACATCCACCTGAGAGGGCAGACTGGGCCTTGGTTAACATCTCTTCCGAAGGACAGCACCTCCAACAGTGCAGCACTCCCTCAGCACTGCACTGGAGTGTCGGCCTAGATTTTTGTGCTCTGGTCTTGAAGAAAAGTAGGGGCGCTATCCCTGGAGTCAATATTTATTCCTCAATCAACATCACTAAAACAGATTATCTGGCCATTATCACATTACTGTTTGTGGGAGCTTGCTGTGCGCAAATTGGCTGCCGCGTTTCCTACATTACAACAGTAATGGCACTTCAAAAAGTACTTCATTGGCTGTAAAGAGCTTTGGGATGTCTGGTGGTCGTGAAAGGCGCTATCGAAATGCAAGTCTTTTCTCTGTTAATGTCTGACCTGAGTATTTATAGCATTATCTGTTTCTGTTCAAGATTTCTAGCATCTGCAATATTTTGCATTCTTGATGTGTTCAGAGCTGGTCTGTCTTTTGCTCTCAGGATCTTGCTGGATGTCACATACTTGGAAAAAATGTCTGCAAATAGCTTTAATTACTTTCTGTAACTGATCACATAGTATTTGTATAAGAAATTTCAAATATCTAGATGTTAAAAACTGAACTGGTGCTGGCGAAATATTTGTCAAATGAAGTTATTCTCATACTGCATAGTCTTCAAAACTCGGGCCTAAAGATCACCTGTGCAGGCAATTGCATTTTCATTTGAAGTTGGCCTGGAATTGTACACTTTGTATTTCAGTTACCATTTTGGATGTGTTTCCTGCTTTATATCTTGTGTATAACCTCAAATGATCAATTCTGGGTAAATTTAAAAGTGCTAATTAAAACTGATGGTAGAATTTCCATAGGTGAGAATGAATGTGTGTGTTGAGATACTAACAGCGTGGGAAAATGTGGTTTTGTAAATATTTCCTTTCAAGCAGTTAGCGATTCTTGCTTTTCCTGTGAATTGTTGTGTTCCTCGATGTTAGAGATTTCGGGTGCTGGCAATGGAATCCTATTTAGGACACACCATGTCAGCATCAAGCACGCCCGGACATATGCCGAGGATAGCTCCCCTTTACCCTGTCCCAGCCTCTCAACAGCACCCTCTGCTGCAGCACTGTGACATTTCCATTTCTAACACCGTTCATTCCTGTGATCTTTCAATTGCTTTACAATGTGGACCCAAGAATCTGGGTTGAGACTGTCCGTCTGTGTAGCACCTTTACCAGTGACTGAGAGAGCTGTTCATCCGATTAGAATCTGATTTGAATCCAAGCTACAGAAGTAAAAGAATTTCATTCAAACTCCCTGCATTTAAAAAAAAAACTAAATGCAGAGTTGACTTGGCTGCAATTTTTATTGGCACCAGTCGTTTGTTTGTGGGTGGCAATGTGGTTGCTAAGGGAGCAAGTTTTCTTATTTAACATATCATTTTTTATAATTGCTGTCTTTGGGTTGCATGTTCAGCTTGTTCTAAGCTTCTTAGAGGTATGAAACAACAATAGTTCCATTTTGTTTTTATTTTGGAGTTCCTAATGGATGTTTTATTGTGGACTGCACTGTGCAGCATTTCAGTGCAAATGCAACTTCTAAAGACGTGTTGAAAATTCAAAGGGGCTCGGCTGGTAACTTTTATTTTGCAACTTGTAGAAATCCTTGTGATTTCCAGCATCTGTGACTGAACACTACCGCTGACTAACAGATATTCTGCAGAGCTCGGAGACATCCATTAAATCCATGCACGAACAGCTAGGTACATAATCCATGCAACCTAATCCTGGTTAATCTTATTGTTGGTTTCGGCAGCAGTAGCAGCACGGATGTGCCTGTGTGGAACCAGCTGTTGTTCGTCCTTTTATTCCTCCCCTCTCTTCAAGCAAAGGAATTCGCCTGTTTTGTTTCACTGAAAACTTTTCGTTAAATCGACCATATCTTCCCGACGATCATGATTTATGACATTGTCGTAGGTGAATTATGATGGTCTTTTAATCTTGAGGTAATGGATTTCATTCTGAAGCACTGGTGTGTCATTTCTGCACGTGAAAGTCTCCACGTGGAGCCTGTTAGTGAGCGAATCCCCTCATTAAATTCATTTAAAAAAATCTAATGATTCGGGCCCCTTTAATTGCTCCATTGGTTAAGGCACTGAGTAGCTGAGCTATGCAGACTAGGCAGGTCCCAGGCTTGTTGCAAAATTTGAAGATCAGCACGGTAATTATCCTGGTCAACATTTATCCCATAACCAACATCCCTGAAATGGTTGATCTGGTCAGTGAAGTCATTGTTGTTTATGGGAGCTTACTGTGTGCAAATTTGTTGCTGTATTTCCCTACATTACAACAGTGATTACACTTCACAAACAATTTTCCCTGTAAGCTGCGCGGCTGCGCACTGCTCCTGGGATCTCACGCGGCTGGCTTGCCGGCTTCACAATACAAACACCGCGCATGATGGTCCGCGAGGCCCCTAAACACATTGGAGGGGAACATTGTTCACAAGTACTTAATTGGTTGTGTAGAGCTTTGTGACATCTCAAGGTTGTGAAAAGCACTATATACAATGTAGTTTCTTCTAATTTTAATTCTTTATAATGGTTTTCATTTCTAAAAGGACTACTGAAGGTCATATTTTTTTAAACATTTTTGTCTTGTACAAATATTTACACTCTTGGGACATGGTTTAGATACGGAATACATCTTTTTGCACTGCTGTGAAGTGCCTTGGGATGTTTTACTACGTTAAAGGCACTAGATAAATAAAAGTTGTTGTAGATGTTTCACAATCTGATCATGTGAGTGCAGTGAACGTCACATGTGGTTTTCCAGTTCAGTTCATTCGGGTTGGGGTGCTTGGTGACCAGACTGAGATCACCTCTGGTCAGGAAGTGCTGGGGGCTTGTGGAGAGGCAGTGAGGCAAAAGTTAGAGGCGACTCCTTCCTTGAGCGCTTCGTCAAATGAAATGGCAGAAACTGCTGTCGATGCTGTTATTCTGGAGTAGTAATTCATTGGTCTTGATTCTCGCATCTGTACCGTATATCGGTCCCAAGCAGTCACATTAGCAATTAGAATATGAAATATTTTTTGATTTGATATCACTGTTGTGTTCCATTCATGTGCCCAGTGTAACTTTGTGCTTCTTCATTCTACAGGTAAGCACTGTCACACCTGTAAACTGAGATGACAGCAACTGCACTGCGGATAGGGGACCAATTAATCCTGGAAGAGGATTATGATGAAAATTACATCCCAAATGAACAAGGTATTTGAACTCTGGTTTGTGTGTATCTGTGTTTGCTACTTGATTTTAAGTCCCACAAACAGCAAATTGGGCAGAGATTCGGCGCTGCTCGGGTAACACACACAGCCACTGGGTGGCTCGAGATTGGCCCAGAACTGGGCCGCATTAATAATTTATGCACCAACTGCAGGTGCCTCCACAGATAGCTCGCGCGTTGAAGAGGATAAATGATAGGTCGCTTGCTTTGTTGGCAGGGGCCTGGAGGTAGGTTCTGAGAATGGGGTTGGAGCAGGCAATGGGGGTTGGGGGAAACGACGGTGGAATTGGGGTTTGGGGGCGGTGGGGGGCGGTGGCGAGGAGGCATGTGTTAGCCAGGGCATGTACTTAGTCCACAGGAAGACTCTTGCCTTTTGTTAGGGGGCAGCAGCAACAACAGCTGATGAATCCTCAGTGGGACAGGATGCTCATGCAAATTGGGCACAGGCTGTCCTGCTTAATCTATCAGCGCGGTGGCCATTTTACGCCTGAAAAATGGGCACAACCCAATGTCTACCCCCAAGATTCATCTAGTTCACCGTCTTTTATCATCCTGGTAGTTGCATGATACAACAGCAGTGGGGTTTTTGATTAATCATAGCCATCAGTCTCATATCAATTAGTCGACAACAGACCCCCGACATGAGGCAAGGAAAACCTCGGTGGTTGAAAGCTTTGGGAAATGGTCGGAATTTTGCCTACCTCGGCGGGTCCGATGTGGGCGGTGTCCGTGGCAGGTCGCGACCCCGCTGCTTGCTCCATCCCGCTGTTGAAAATGAACTTCCCTTAATGGGGCCTATTAAGCCCGCCCAGCCCGTTACCTGGCCCAATTCGATGGAATGGGTCTCGTGATGTCATTCATGACACGTTTTCAGTCTGGATCTTTAAAAGGGACCCTGGCGACATTAGATTTGAAGTTTCATCTAACATAGTGCTGTCAATGTACTATAGCATTGGAGTGCCGCAAACACTGACCATGAGTCCACAGAGGGTTGCACCCAGGTTCTCAAATGATTCCCTCCATATGCTCGCAGGGAGGACCTCTTAACTTCCGATGGGCTGAAAAGACCTCCCTAAGAGACCAACGCAGTCTGGTTGCAGATTGCAGAGGAGCTCACAAGCAGGGATGTCTTCAGGAAGACCTTGATGTAGTTCTGCATATGTTTCATATTTCTTCTTAGATCAGGAAACGTTAGTACACAGCCACACTCCACTGCATCCTGCTGTGCCTCTCATCACATCCCCACCACTGTGCCTTCCCTACCCTACCCCTTCACATCTTTACACTGACATACCTTGCACCTCCACTCATCCCTCTCTATCGACATTATCACATCCCCCGACTCACTAACCACCCCTCACACTCGCCCTCATCATAGTTTAATCATATCAACTAACAACACACAAGGATAGCCACTTGGATGTTTTATCTGTTGTTTATGTAAAGTTTCTGTTAATGTGGTGTCAAACATAAAAATCTTTACTTTCAACACTTTTGATCTTGGACAGATTTGTGTGCATCTTTTGGAACTGGCTTAATGAGTTGCAGTGAATGGTGAGATGTAACAGTATCCCCCGCTATGGTGATGAGTGTGAAAGGAATGGCTTGGCCATTGTAGGGATGCTTTATGGCGCTGGCACATCATGTGGCAGCGATATGGGTGTACAAGTTCACTAAATCTGGCCTATCAGGCAAAAATGTGCTCGGGTGCTGGTGCCCTGTGCAGCATCAAGTGATTGCAGAGAAGTTGTAGGTGCTGCTTGGTATTGGGGCTCAACGTGGTCCGATTCTGAGGACCAAGGTGAGACAGTATTCCATCAACATGGGTGCTGTTTATAGATTCCAGATGGAATACATTTCCAGATACCAGCATCCGCAGTATTTTGCTTTTGTACTGATGGACTAGATGGCAGGTGAAGTACAGATGACAGAGGCATTCTGTCAGTGGTGCGCAAGTTCTTCCAATGAGGTGAGACTGGATGGAGACTTTACTGGAAAGACTTGCAACCTGCAGAATCTGTGCTGAAAATGGACTGAGCAACAGTTTCTGCCTGAGGAAAGTGATCATCTGTCAGGTGGGAGTTTTTACTGCACATTTGATGCCGTCAAGTAATCAGCTGGAGCAATGGCCACGGAACTCCCGCCTCAGGTTGACAGACATGGTTCCCGTGACCATGCAGTGAAATTTAAAATGAGGTGAGGGGCGGGGTGTGGGGTGGAGGGTGGAGAAAGGCCCTTGAGTGCCTGTAAACGACCTGACAATGATTTAAATTGAGTCGCCTACTGCTGCCGGTCTGGTCAGGTTGGCTCCACCATGTCAGACGTGCCTGGGGGGGGAAAAGCGCGTGGGAGCGAGATGCCAGCGGGTTCCCATTAACAACTTTCTCACCCGACCTTCCACTGATCGCGTTCGCTCCCACTCTGGAAAATTACGGCCCATAGGTCCAAAGTCACCTGTTCCTCCCAAGCATGCTACACTTACCACCTCATGTCTCAAATTACTCGTGTACTCGTATCCCAAAATATTATTTTCAGAAAGAAATCTTATCTAATTTGCATTTGAATGAATCAACACTATGTGCTTCCACTATCTCCCCAGGGAGTCTGTTTCGTAGTTTTATCACTTGCTTGCTGAAATAATGGGAGCGATCTTAACTCTACCCGCCCAGCAGAAACTGGCAGGGTGGACAGATTACTTTCCCCTCCCTGAAGATGCTGGGAGGTAATGATTGCCGATTTTAACTCGAGCAGCTGAGCAGGCTGCAAGGGCACCCACCCCAAGCTAGTGGGCTTTTATACATGTGCATGTTTGGATCCTGATTTAATTGAGACCCGACTGCAATTTTAACTCTGCAACCTGAGTGGGAAGCCGCAGCGAGTTTCCTGCCAGACCAACCTAGTGGGGAAGAAGATCGGGGCTCTGAGGTCTCAGCAGGTGGCCTCTGCGGCATGCTATTTGGGCTTCCTGCCCAAAATGGTCGGGAAATCAGTCAGTGGGATTTAAATTAAGCCCGGGAATTAGAATACCCCAGGCCACGTGTGGAATAGCGAGTTAAACTGGCTCGGAGTTAAAATTGGGCTGAATGTTTCCGCAGATTAGTTTTGAATTATTCCCCCTTCAAGCGTAGGCCATGTCCTCTGCTTCTACTGCTCTCGATGAGGTGTAATAACTGGTCACGGTTTACATTATTAGTCTCTTTAGTATCCTAAAAACAGTAATCATGTCACCTTTCAACCTTATTTCCAGTGAGAGCATGTTCAATTTACGAAATTGCTCCTCATAATCCAATCCCTCCGTCCCCTCAATCGTTTTGCTTTCCCTCTTCTGTTTACTTTTGATCGCTGCAATATTCTTTTTGTACCGTGGCGACTAGAACTACACATGGTATTATAAGCGCAGTAGCACCAATGATTTATAAGGTGGCAGGATTGCCTCACTATTTGACCTTTTAATAAATGCCAACATCTGATTGTTTTCTGTTTTTTGGTGGTGTTGGTTGAAGGAGGAATATTGGCCAGGACACATACTTCGTTCTCACCATCCATAATTAGGAAAAAGGCCTGTCAAATGCATCGGAGTGTTTGCCTCCCAAACATCTGATAGGTCCTTTTCTATGATGAGGTTATTCAGGACGGAACAAAAAGGCAGCTGGGCTTGCAGCCTTGTATAATTCAGAATTTATTGTTCAAATACCAGTGGGAGCAGCAAGAGGCTGAATTAAGTAAATGGCATGCTGCCAAACGGGTGCCTTCCAGATCGAGTTTTACAACTTAACAATCACTGGAGCAGCCACTGCTGAGTTATGGCCTCAAAATAGCAATCTACTGCTCCCAGCCTTCAGAACAAGTCCCTGTATAAACCGATGAGGCTGGTAGATTGTGGTTTTTATGTGGGTAACTTGTCAGCAACCGGTCTACTGGTTTTTGTAAGTTGTAAAAGTTGATTTGAAAAGCACACAGTCAGCTGAATGCAGTTCTACAAACAGATAATTTATCACTTTACTGCATCCACTGACTTAAAAAAAGAGCAAAATCTAAACTACAAGCAAATATAAACTCTGGCTCTTGTATTTCATGACTAACAGTAAATAGAAATCTTGAGCTGATGGATAAAATGCAAAGTTTAAAATGTTAACAATTGGAAGCTTGGTTCAGTTGGTACCAAACTCACTTCCTGAGTCCAAAGATTGTGGGTTCCAGCTCTACTCTGGACTGAAGCACATAATCCTGGCCAACTCCTCAGAGCAATACCAAGGGAGCGCTGCATTGTTGGAGGTGCTGTCTTTTGGATGGGGCATTGAACTGAAGTCTGTCTTCCTGCTTGGGATGATGTAAAAAAGAGCCCATGGCACTATTCGAGGAGGAGCAGGGAGCTCTCCCAGTGTCGAGACAGGTTAGGTTAGAGAGATGGCAGATGGAGTTCAACATGAATAAATTTAAAATCATGAAATTGCGTAGAAGAAGCGAGGTTGTGGATTACATATTAAATGGTAACGTGCTGGAGGTAGCAGAGCAGGAAAGTGTTCTGGGGGTTTTAATGGATAGATTCTTAAAACCATTAGTTCACTGTTTGTAGACAGTGAAGAAAACAATTAACATGCTGGGGTATACAAGGAGGTGATGGTAAAGGGCTTGAGGTCACATCTGGAAGACTATGCTGAGCCTAGTGTCTCTCGCAGGAGATATACAGAATTGCTGCTGAACACAAGACGGCTGAGTTATGAGAGAAAATGCTCTACCTTGGGACTTTACTCTTTGGAGAAGGTGCGTGGGGGTCTTGATCAAGGTCTTTAAAATTTTTGGTGGTTTGGAGAATTTGGAACCTGGAAAGCTCTTCTGGACACACAACTCTAGGATTAGGGAATGTAGGCAGTCATCGTGAGTTTTTAAAAACAGACACGAATGATGCATGACTATTAGTTCCATAGCAAGGAATCTGATGGGAGACTTTCAATAGTAGACTAGATGGACCGTAGAAACATAGAATGTAGGTGCAGGAGTAGGCCATTCGGCCCTTCGAGCCTGCACCGCCATTCAATATGATCATGGCTGATCATGCAACTTCAGTACCCCATTCCTGCTTTCTCTCCATACCCCTTGATCCCTTTAGTCATAGGGGCCACATCTAACTCCCTTTTGAATATATCTAACGAACTGGCCTCAACAACTTTCTGTGGTAGAGAATTCCACAGTTTCACAATTCTCTGAGTGAAGAAGTTTCTCCCCATCTCAGTCCTAAATGGCTTACCCCTTATTCTTAGACTGTGACCCCTGGTTCTGGACTTCCCCAACATCGGGAACATTCTTCTTGCATCTAACCTGTCCAATCCCGTCAGAATTTTATATGTTTCTATGAGACCCCCTCTCATTCATCTAAATTCCAGTGAATATAAGCCTAGTCGATCCAGTCTCTCCTCATATGTCAGTCCTGCCATCCCGGGAATCAGTCTGGTGAACCTTCGCTGCACTCTCCTGCACAAACCATTACCATGTTACTAAAAGTCAGTGTACTGAATGACTACTCAAAAATGAGTATCCGAGTTAAATACTGCACTCTGTGAATTAAATAACAGTGGATGTCGGAACTGTGTGCTGCATTTTTCAGAGTTACAATATCTGAGCTGTGTGACAGTCATTGGGAAGGAAGGAAGAAATTCTACGAACCAGAGTTCCATCAGGGGTTGCTATGCATAATGACTGACCAGCTCCTGATCATTTGTATTCCATGCATGGACCCCTATCCATTAAAATCATAACTGCCTGTTTAAAAGATCTTCTCAATTCAAAATTCCAAGATTTTCTGGTGTAAATAAAATGCAGTGAAGGGTAATGCAGCGACATCAAACATAATACATGCGTTACAAGGCCTGAGACATCACGGGACATGGCGCGCTTCTGTTTTGTTGCATTGAATGCTAAGTTTGTATTAAACGTGTTCCGAGTGATTTTGAAAAATGGCTTGCTGCAATTACAGATCTGGCTTGTCGGGTTGCCAACCCTCCAGGATTGCTCTGGATTCTGCAGGAGATTCATCTCCTGGACAAACCCAGGAGAAAAATCATAGGGGCATTTTTTTCATTTTCTTTCAAGACTTCTGTTTATTAGTTATAAAAAAAAATTGGAGATGAGAAAATATGCTGTTTGGGCATTTATGGTTGGAAGCAGGAAGCCACATGATGAAATCTCCAGGAATAGGTCCAACCTGATGGGGGTTGCCAATCACGAAGTATCATACAGCAGTTGAGTCAGGGAATATTTTTGACAGCAGGAGGTAGTTATTTACAATCATTGAGGCAAAAAGAAATACAATAGAATAGGCACCCAGTAATCTGTCAGTGTAAAAGGGAGCCCACAAGGACACAGAGCTTGAAGCCACTCAGCTGGACAGTGGAGGAGAGGTGTTGGAGGAAGATAGTGTGATCAACTATGTCAACCTGAAGAGAGATTAAGAAGGATAAGGAGAGAGAGTGCAACATGGTCACAGTCACAGAGGATGTGATTTCTATCTTTGATTAGAGCCAATTCAGTGCTGTGGCAGGGAGGAAACCTGATTGGAGAGGTTCAAAGTTGCAGGAAAGATGGACACTGATTATGGAGGCTCCAACACGTGCAAGGTCTTTGGAGAGGAAAGGGGGATTGGAGTTGGGCTGGTAATTTGCAAGAATAGAGCAGTTAAGAGTTGAGTTTTTTTTAGGGGGGGGGCTTTGATGACCGCCAATTTGAAAGGAGAGGGGGTTGAGACAGTTGAAACTTAGAAATTAGGTGCAGGAGCAGGCCATTCGGCCCCTCGAGCCTGCACCGCCATTCAATAAGGTCATGGCTGATCATTCGACCTCAGTACCCCTTTCCTGCTTTCTCTCCATACCCTTGATCCCGTTGGCCGTAAGGGCCATATCTAACTCCCTTTTGAATATATTTAACGAACTAGCCTCAACAACTTTCTGCGGCAGAGAATTCCACAGGTTAACCACTCTGAGTGAAGAAGTTTCTCCTCATCTCGGTCCTAAATGGCTTACCCCTTATTCTTAGACTGTGACCCCTGGTTCTGGAACTTCCTAGCATCGGGAACATTCTTCCTGCCTCTAACCTGTCCAATCCCGTCAGAATTTTATATGTTTCTATGAGATCCCCTCTCATTCTTCTAAACTCCAGTGGATACAAGCCCAGTTGATCCAGTCTCTCCTCATATATCAGACCTGCCATCCCAGGAATCAATCTGGTGAACCTTCGCTGTACTCCCTCAATAGCAAGAACGTCCTTCCTCAGATTAGGGGACCAAAACTGAACACAGTATTCCAGGTGAGGCCTCACCAAGGCTCTGTACAACTGCAGTAAGATCCCCCTGCCCCTATACTCAAATCTTCTAGCTATGAAGGCCAACATGCCATTTGCCGCCTTCACCGCCTGCTGTACCTGCATGCGAAACTTCAATGACTGATGTACCATGACACCCAGGTCTCGTTGCAACTCCCCTTTTCCTAATCTGTCACCATTCAAATAATATTCTGTCTTCCTGTTTTTGCCACCAAAGTGGATAACCTCACATTTATCCACATCTGCCATGCATTTGCCCACTCACCTAACCTGTCCAAGTCACCCTGCAGTCTCTTCGCATCCTCCTCACAGCTCATACCGCCACCCAGCTTAGTGTCATCTGCAATCTTGGAGATATTACATTCAATTCCTTCATCTAAATCATTGATGTATATTGTAAATAACTGGGGTCCCAGCACTGAACCCTGCGGCACCCCACTGGTCACTGCCTGCCATTCTGAAAAGGACCTAACTCTCTGCTTCCTATCTGCCAATCAGTTCTCCATACACGTCAATACATTACCCCCAATACCATGTGCTTTAATTTTGCACACTAATCTCTTGTGTGGGACTTTGTCAAAAGCCCTTTGAAAGTCCAAATACACCACATCCACTGGTTCTCCCTTGTCCACTCTACTAGTTATATCCTCAAAAAATTATATAAGATTTGTCAAGCATGATTTCCCTTTCATAAATCCATGTTGACTTGGACCGATCCTGTCACTGCTTTCCAAATGCGCTGCTATTTCATCTTTAATAATTGATTCCAACATTTTCCCCAACCACCGATGTCCGGCTAACCGGTCTATAATTCCCTGTTTTCTCTCTCCCTCCTTTTTTAAAAAGTGGTGTTACATTAGCTACTCTCCAGTCCATAGGAACTGATCCAGATTCAGTAGAATGTTGGAAAATGATCACCAATGCATCCACTATTTCTAGGGCCACTTCCTTAAGTACTCTGGGATACAGCCTATCAGGCCCTAGGAATTTATTGGCCTTCAATCCCAACAATTTCCCGAACACAGTTTCTTGACTAATAAGGATT
Organism: Pristiophorus japonicus; assembly: GCF_044704955.1. NCBI lineage: Eukaryota > Metazoa > Chordata > Chondrichthyes > Pristiophoridae > Pristiophorus > Pristiophorus japonicus. The sequence continues at coordinate 210,213,827 of NC_091987.1, read as the reverse complement.
TCCTTCCATTTCTCCTTTGCGCTACACCCTCGAACCCCTAGTATTTCTGGAAGGTTATTTGTGTCATAGAAACATAGAAAATAGGTGCAGGAGTAGGTCATTCGGCCCTTCGAGCCTGCACCACCATTCAATAAGATCATGGCTGATCATTCCCTCAGTACTCCTTTCCTGCTTTCTCTCCATACCCCTTGATCTCTTTAGCCGTAAGGGCCATATCCAACTCCCTCTTGAATATATTCATTGAACTGGCATCAACAACTCTCTGCGGCAGGAAATTCCACAGGTTAACAACTCTCTGAGTGAAAAAGTTTCTCCTCATCTCAGTCCTAAATGGCCGACCCCTTATCCTAAGACTGTGTCCCCTGGTTCTGGACTTGCCCAACATCGGGAACATTCTTCCTGCATCTAACCTGTCCCGTCCCGTCCGAATCTTATACGTTTCTTGGAGATCCCCTCTCATCCTTCTAAACTCCAGTGTATAAAGGCCCAGTTGATCCAGTCTCTCCTCATATGTCAGTCCAGCAATCCCTAGAATCAGTCTGGTGAACCTTCGCTGCACTCCCTCAATAGCAAGAACGTCCTTCCTCAGATTAGGAGACCAAAACTGACCACAATATTCCAGGTGAGGCCTCACCATGGCCCTGTACAATTGCAGTAAGACCTCCCTGCTCCTATACTCAAATCCCCTAGCTATGAAGGCCAACATGCCATTTACCTTCTTCACCACCTGCTGTACTTGCATGCCAACTTTCAATGACTGATGAACCATGACACCCAGGTCTCGTTGCACCTCCCCTTCCTTAGTGAACACAGATCCAAAGTATTTGTTCAATTGGTCTGCCATTTCTTTGTTCCTCATTATAAATTCACCTGATTCTGTCTGCGAAGGACCTACATTATTTGGTCTTCACTAATCTTTTTCTTTTCACATATCTATAGAAGCTTTTGCAGTCAATTTTTATGATCCCTGCAAGCTTACTCTCATACTCTATTTTCCCCCTCCTAATTAAACCCTTTGTCCTCCTCTGTTGAATTCTAAATTTCTCCCAGTCCCCAGGTTTGCTGCTTTTTCTCGCCAATTTATATGCCTCTTCCTTGGATCTAACACTTATCCCTAATTTCCCTCATTAGCCACGGAGAAAAGAACATGGGGATTATCTTTGCATTCCAGGATTATTCGGGAACAACGGGCAATTTAGGTGAAGGGGAGCAAGGTTCACTAGTGCTTTATGGTCCAGAGCTGGTGATAAATAGCAAAACCAGTTGTGCACCATAAACATTCAAATCTGCATTCCTTGGCCTTTGGGGAGTGAAGATGGGGGCTGTATCAAGAGGGATGACCACGGTAGGCGAGAGAGTCAGGGTTTTACTGGGGACAAGGGCATCAAAGGTGGATGTGAGTCAGTGGAAGTATCATGGTGAACGGCGGGCCAATGGCCAGATAGTTGGGAGTTTGAAAATGCCATTCGTATGTTCCAAATCAGAATGTTATTTTATACACCCTTTCTTTCTCCCTAATATCTTCCTTGACTTCCCTTTGCATCCATGTTGGGTTTTTCTCTCCTGTTCAGTCTGTGACTTCTTTCTGGAATAAACCACCTCTACAGTGGGGGAAAAAAAGATGAAAATAACTTGTGTATCTTGTCCAATAAACAACAATTTGCATTTCTATTTCAGTCCTGATGTGCAGATAGACTGTCAAAGTGCTTTAAGGGGCAGTGAATAAAGAGTAAAAGTCAAGCAGGAAAGGGAAAAAAAAGTAGTTGGTGGTGGGGTGGGTGCTTAATGGGGGTGGGGGGGAGAAAGCAAAATTGGAGAAGATCTTGAAGGCAGGGAGAAAGGTGGCAAGACAGAGATGCTGAGGGAGGGCGTTTCAGAGGGTGGATGTGTAATGGCTGAAGGAGCAGACAGCGATTGTGGAGCGGAGAGCGTGGGTAACACGATGCAAGTTCAGGAGCGTACTGCTGAAGGAGGTCCTTGAGGTTGTAGGGATAAGTCAGGCCAGGGAAGGTTTTAAAGACAAAGTCAAGGATCTTAATGTCAATTCACTAAGGCAGGGGTAGTCAGCCGAACTTGTCAAGGACAGGGTGGTTTAAAAACTTTCGCCTCGAGATAATAAAGAAGTGGATAGAGTAAACTTTTGTTTTGCAAGCGCAGGCTGATTAACAGCTCAAAATTGTTCAAATGATCATGGTAAAAAATGCTAACATTAGAAGGATTATGCAACGTGAGTGACTTCAAAAAGTGTTATGGTTATGAGCAATCTGAATACAATTAGTCTTTGTTTATGAAGATTGTCCTATGTCCTAATTCTTTGGCTAAAATTACTGTTTTCATAGACTGGAATGTATCCAGCTGGCAGGTTGGTACACCGTGCTATGGCTGAGCCTTCGGTTGGTGCCAAACATTCGCTCCTGATCTTGGTTGTCTTGCTTTGGGGAAGTCATCCTGAGCCACTTTGGGGAACCTTCCATAGTATAAAGTGGCATTGGTAGACTTCTGGGAAGGATCACGGCTGGAGATTTCTCCCCAACAAGCATCGAGAAGAAGGCACAGAAAATACAAATCAAAGCTCTAGAAATGTGTGCTGCACGTCACACTTAAAAGTGCCACATGTGCAAATTGTCAGTCACACTTGTCTGATTGTCTCAAATATCAGATTTATAACAAAATAAACAAATCAATTTGAATTGAATAATAATTGCCTCAAATATTACCAAACATTGTAGAAATGCTGCCAATGAAGAATCATCAAACAGGAATCAATAAACAAATAGAAAACCAGTAAAATCACTCAAAACATTTTTGACCACCATCTTTTTCAATAACAGGTTACAGCGCTACAAATAACATTTCTAACTATTAACTGCATAAAGTTACATAATTCACACCAGTCCATGAAGTTTATGGTAAAGTTACCTTTTCTGTGTTACCGATATATAAAACGGAAGAGAGGGACTAAAGTAAATGTTGGTCCCTTAGAAGATGAGAAGGGGGATTTAATAATGGGAAATGTGGAAATGGCTGAGACGTTAAACAATTATTTTGCTTCAGTCTTCACAGTGGAAGACACAAAAACCATGCCAAAAATTGCTGGTCACGGGAATGTGGGAAGGGAGGACCTTGAGACAATCACTATCACTAGGGGGGTAGTGCTGGATAGGCTAATGGGACTCAAGGTAGACAAGTCCCCTGGTCCTGATGAAATGCATCCCAGGGTATTAAAAGAGATGGCGAAAGTTATAGCAGATGCATTCGTTTTAATCTACCAAAATTCTCTGGACTCTGGGGAGGTACCAGCGGATTGGAAAGCAGCTAATGTAACGCCTCTGTTTAAAAAAAGGGGCAGACAAAAGGCAGGTAACTATATGCCGGTTAGTTTAACATCTGTAGTAGGGAAAATGCTTGAAGCTATCATTAAGGAAGAAATAGCGGGACATCTAGATAGGAATAGAAACATAGAAACATAGAAAATGGTGCAGGAGTAGGCCATTCGGCCCTTCTAGCCTGCACCGCCATTCAATGAGTTCATGGCTGAACATTCAACTTCAGTACCCCATTCCTGCTTTCTCGCCATACCCCTTGATCCCCCTAGCAGTAAGGACCTCATCTAACTCCTTTTTGAATATATTTAGTGAATTGGCCTCAACAACTTTCTGTGGTAGAGAATTCCACAGGTTCACCACTCTCTGGGTGAAGAAGTTCCTCCGCATCTCGGTCCTAAATGGCTTACCCCTTATCCTTAGACTGTGACCCCTGGTTCTGGACTTCCCCAACATTGGGAACATTCTTCCTGCATCTAACCTGTCTAACCCCGTCAGAATTTTATATGTTTCTATGAGGTCCCCTCTCATTCTTCTGAACTCCAGTGAATACAAGCCCAGTTGATCCAGTCTTTCTTGATAGGTCAGTCCCGCCATCCCGGGAATCAGTCTGGTGAACCTTCGCTGCACTCCCTCAATAGCAAGAATGTCCTTCCTCAGGTTAGGAGACCAAAACTGTACACAATACTCCAGGTGTGGCCTCACCAATGCCCTGTACAACTGTAGCAACACCTCCCTGCCCCTGTACTCAAATCCCCTTGCTATGAAGGCCAACATGCCATTTGCTTTCTTAACCGCCTGCTGCACCTGCATGCCAACCTTCAATGACTGATGTACCATGACACCCAGGTCTCTTTGCACCTCCCCTTTTCCTAATCTGTCACCATTCAGATAATAGTCTGTCTCTCTGTTTTTACCACCAAAGTGGATAACCTCACATTTATCCACATTATACTTCATCTGCCATGCATTTGCCCACTCACCTAACCTATCCAAGTCGCTCTGCAGCCTCACAGCATCCTCCTCGCAGCTCACACTGCCACCCAACTTAGTGTCATCCGCAAATTTGGAGATACTACATTTAATCCCCTCATCTAAATCATTAATGTACAGTGTAAACAGCTGGGGCCCCAGCACAGAACCTTGCGGTACCCCACTAGTCACTGCCTGCCATTCTGAAAAGTACCCATTTACTCCTACTCTTTGCTTCCTGTCTGACAACCAGTTCTCAATCCATGTCAGTACACTATCCCCAATCCCATGTGCTCTAACATTGCACATCAATCTCTTGTGTGGGACCTTGTCGAACGCCTTCTGAAAGTCCAAATATACCACATCAACTGGTTCTCCCTTATCCACTCTACTGGAAACATCCTCAAAAAATTCCAGAAGATTTGTCAAGCATGATTTCCCTTTCACAAATCCATGCTGACTTGGACCTATCATGTCACCTCTTTCCAAATGCACTGCTATGACATCCTTAATAATTGATTCCATCATTTTACCCACTACCGATGTCAGGCTGACCGGTCTATAATTCCCTGTTTTCTCTCTCCCTCCTTTTTTAAAAAGTGGGGTTACATTGGCTACCCTCCACTCCATAGGAACTGATCCAGAGTCAATGGAATGTTGGAAAATGACTGTCAACGCATCCACTATTTCCAAGGCCACCTCCTTAAGTACTCTGGGATGCAGTCCATCAGGCCCTGGGGATTTATCGGCCTTCAATCCCATCAATTTCCCCAACACAATTTCCCGGCTAATAAGGATTTCCCTCAGTTCCTCCTCCTTACTAGACCCCCCGACCCCTTTTATAACCGGAAGGTTGTTCGTGTCCTCCTTCGTGAATACCGAACCAAAGTACTTGTTCAATTGGTCCGCCATTTCTTTGTTCCCCGTTATGACTTCCCCTGATTCTGACTGCAGGGGACTTACATTTGTCTTTACTAACCTTTTTCTCTTTACATATCTATAGAAACTTTTGCAATCCGTCTTAATGTTCCCTGCAAGCTTCTTCTCATACTCCATTTTCCCTGCCCTAATCAAACCCTTTGTCCTCCTCTGCTGAGTTCTAAATTTCTCCCAGTCCCCAGGTTCGCTGCTATTTCTGGCCAATTTGTATGCCACTTCCTTGGCTTTAATACTATCCCTGATTTCCCTTGATAGCCACGGTTGAGCCACCTTCCCTTTTTTATTTCTATGCCAGACAGGAATGTACAATTGTTGTAGTTCATCCATGCGGTCTCTAAATGTCTGCCATTGCCCATCCACAGTCAACCCCTTAAGTATCATTCACCAATCCATCTCAGCCAATTCACGCCTCATACCTTCAAAGTTAGCCTTCTTTAAGTTCTGGACCATGGTCTCTGAATTAACTGTTTCATTCTCCATCCTAATGCAGAATTCCACCATATTATGGTCACTCTTCCCCAAGGGGCCTCGCACAACGAGATTGCTAATTAATCCTTTCTCATTACATAACACCCAGTCTAAGATGGCCTCCCCCCTAGTTGGTTCCTCGACATATTGGTCTAAAAAAACCATCCCTTATGCACTCCAGAAAATCCTCCTCCACCGTATTGCTTCCAGTTTGGTTAGCCCAATCTATGTGCATATTAAAGTCACCCATTATAACTGCTGCACCTTTATTGCACGCACCCCTAATTTCCTGTTTGATGCCCTCCCCAACATCACTACTACTGTTTGGAGGTCTGTACACAACTCCCACTAATGTTTTTTGCCCTTTGGTGTTCTGCAGCTCTACCCATATAGATTCCACATCATCCAAGCTAATGTCCTTCCTAACTATTGCCTTAATCTCCTCCTTAACCAGCAATGCTACCCCACCTCCTTTTCCTTTTATTCTATCCTTCCTGAATGTTGAATACCCCTGGATGTTGAGTTCCCAGCCCTGCTCATCCTGGAGCCACGTCTCCGTAATCCCAATCACATCATATTTGTTAACATCTATTTGCACAGTTAATTCATCCACCTTATTGCGGATACTCCTTGCATTAAGACACAAAGCCTTTAGGCTTGTTTTTTTAACACCCTCTGTCCTTTTAGAATTTTGCTGTACAATGGCCCTTTTTGTTCTTTGCCTTGGGTTTCTCTGCCCTCCACTTTTCCTCATCTCCTTTCTGTCTTTTGTTTTTGCCTCCTTTTTGTTTCCCTCTATCTCCCTGCATTGGTTCCCATCCCCCTGCCATATTAGTTTAACTCCTCCCCAACAGCACTAGCAAACACTCCCCCGAGGACATTGGTTCCGATTCTGCCCAGGTGCAGACCGTCCGGATTGTACTGGTCCCACCTCCCCCAGAACCGGTTCCAATGCCCCAGGAATTTGAATCCCTCCCTGCTGCACCATTGCTCAAGCCACGTATTCATCTGAGCTATCCTGCGATTCCTACTCTGACTATCACGTGGCACTGGTAGCAATCCCGAGATTACTACTTTTGAGGTCCTACTTTTTAATTTAGCTCCTAGCTCCTTAAATTCATTTCGTAGGAACTCATCCCTTTTTTTACCTATGTCATTGGTACCAACGTGCACCACGACAACTGGCTGTTCTCCCTCCCTTTTTAGAATGTCCTTCACCCGCTCCGAGACATCCTTGACCCTTGCACCAGGGAGGCAACATACCATCCTGGAGTCTCGGTTGCGGCCGCAGAAACGCCTATCTATTCCCCTTACAATTGAATCCCCTATCACTATCGCTCGCCCACTCTTTTTCCTGCCCTCCTGTGCAACAGAGCCAGCCACGGTGCCATGAACTTGGCTGCTGCTGCCCACTCCTGATGAGTCATCCCCCTCAACAGCACTCAAAGCAGTGTATCTGTTTTGCAGTGGGATGACCACAGGGGACCCCTGCACTACCTTCCTTGCACTACTCTTCCTGCTGGTCTTCCATTCCCTCGCTGGCTGTGGACCCTTCTCCTGCAGTAAGACCAACTCGCTACACGTGATACTCACGTCATTCTCAGCATCGTGGATGCTCCAGAGTGAATCCACCTTCAGCTCCAACTCCGCAACGCGGACCGTCAGTAGCCGGAGGTGGATAGTGCAATCAAGCAGATGCAACATGGATTCATGAAGGGGAAATCATGCTTAACTAATTTACTGGAATTCTTTGAGGATATAATGAGCATGGTGAATGGAGGTGTACCGATGGATATGGTGTATTTAGATTTCCAAAAGGCATTCGATAAGGTGCCACACAAAAGGTTACTGCAGAAGATAAAGGTACGCGGAGTCAGAGGAAATGTATTAGCATTGATCGAGAATTGGCTGGCGAACAGAAAGCAGAGAATCGGGATAAATGGGTCCTTTTCGAAATCGGTGGTTAGTGGTGTGCCACAGGGATCGGTGCTGGGACCACAACTGTTTACAATATACATAGATGACCTGGAAGAGGGGACAGAGTGTAGTGTAACAAAATTTGCAGATGACACAAAGATTAGTGGGAAAGCGGGTTGTGTAGAGGACACAAAGCGATTTAGATAGGTTAAGCGAATGGGCTAAGGTTTGGCAGATGGAATACAATGTCGGAAAGTGTGAGGTCATCCACCTTGGGGGAAACAAAAAACAGTAAAAGGGAATATTATTTGAATGGGGAGAAATTACAACATGCTGCGGTGCAGAGGGACCTGGGGGTCCTTGTGCATGAATCCCAAAAAGTTAGTTTGCAGGTGCAGCAGGTAATCAGGAAGGCGAATGGAATGTTGGCCTTCATTGGGAGAGGGATGGAGTACAAAAGCAGGGAGGTCCTGCTGCAACTGTACAGGGTATTGGTGAGGCTGCACCTGGAGTACTGCGTGCAGTTTTGGTCACCTTACTTAAGGAAGGATATACTAGCCTTGGAGGGGGTACAGAGACGATTCACTAGGCTGATTCCGGAGATGAGGGGGTTACCTTATGATGATAGATTGAGTAGACTGGGTCTTTACTCGTTGGAGTTCAGAAGGGGTAATCTTATAGAAACTTTTAAAATAATTAAAGGGATAGACAAGATAGAGGCAGAGAGGTTGTTTCGACTGGCCGGGGAGACTAGAACTAGGGGACACAGCCTCAAAATACGGGGGAGCCAATTTAAAACCGAGTTGAGAAGGAATTTCTTCTCCCAGAGGGTTGTGAATCTGTGGAAGTCTCTGCCCAAGGAAGCAGTTGAGGCTAGCTCACTGAATGTATTCAAATCACAGATAGATAGATTTTTAACCAATAAGGGAATTAAGGGTTACGGGGAGCGGGTGGGTAAGTGGAGCTGAGTCCACGGCCAGATCAGCCATGATCTTGTTGAATGGCGGAGCAGGCTCGAGGAGCTAGATGGCCTACTCCTGTTCCTAATTCTTATGTTCTTATGTGTTTGGAATCATTGCAACATTGGCCCCGAAATTGTCTGAACAGCGCATTTCACGACCAGCGATGTGAACTGGACTTTATTCCTCACGCTTCAGAACGCACTATACGTGTGCTGGAAATGCAAATTGATAATGATGCGCTAATGTCAACGTTGGCTGTGGGACATCATAAGTGTCGTGCCCAGTCGTCAATCTCCTTAACCAATGAAACCAATTAACTCGGCTGCCCGTGTCCTAACTCGCACCAAGTCCCGTTCACTCATCACCCCTCTGATCACTGACCTACATCGGCTTCAGGTTAACCAACGCCTCAATTTCAAAATTCTCAACCTTGTTTACAAATCCCTCCATGGCCTCGCCCCGCCCTATCTCTGTAATCTCCTCCAGCCCCACAACCTCCCGAGATGTCTGCGCTCCGCTAATTCGTCCCTCTTGAGCATTCCCAATTATAATCGCTCAACCATTGGTGGCTGTGCCTTCTGTTGCCTCGGCCCCGAGCTCTGGAATTCCTTGTCTAAACCTCTCCGCCTCTCTCCCTCTCTTTCCTCCTTCAAGACACTCCTTAAAACATACCTCTTCCTGCCCTAATTTCTCCTTATGAGGCTCGGTGTCAAATTTTTTATCTGATTCTCCTATAAGGCGCCTTTGGATGTTTCACTACGTTAAAGGCACTATATGAATACAGGTTGTTGTTGAAACAAAATATTTGAAGAAACCGAGCAAGCAACGAGAAGGAAATGGGATAAATTATAATCAAATTAGAGAGAGAGAGAGAGAGAGAGAAAGAAAAGGGATAGAAAGAAAAAATAAAATATTAAATAAAATAAAAAATCTTTTTGAAGCAGATTCATTGATCTCTTTCTGGACCTCCAGGGTTGAGTGCCATGTCAGGATCGTAAATCACGTTATCGACAGAGCCCTCAGGACCAATGTATCCCATCATTTTTTTCTGTTGTGCGTGGCCACTTTAACTGGCTGCGCAGCCCATTCAAGAGTCTGCGTGCGCGTTTCTTTTTCAGTTTAAATGCCGGATCACCAGCTGCGCAGGACCTCAAGCGCGGTGGGCGGCCACGCAGCTCAAAGGGAACATTGCTTGTGACATAAAATGACCAGCCCTAAATGGTTGCGGTGAGATGAATTCCCAAGAACAGCGCAGATCCAGCAATTTCATGACCCGCGGTGGGGACCCTCATGGCGAGGTGGCAAGGCTAACAGAGGAGCAATTTGTAGAGAATCCGAACTCGTAGCGCATCTCCCCTTCGCCACAAAGTGCAGCATTTCTTGCAAACCAAGAATGGCGAGTGCTGTGAACTTGACATTATGTTCCCAGCAACCTCTGGCCCGGTGATTCCCTCCACAAGCCTGCCCCTCGCTCTGTATCCTGGGACTCGAGTTCTTCTCCATTTCTAGAGCTTGACATTTTCCCCGTGTAGGCTCAAACTTGTAGCAGACAGAATACAATTTCCAGACTGCATCATTGTCATGCTTCTCATGTCATCACAGTAGCCCCAAATGACCATATTTATTGAAACTTTCCTTATCAGACTGCAGTTTTTTAAAAACTATTCTACTGAGAATTTGTATTAAAGTTAATAGTTACCTAAAAGAAAAGTATCAAAAGCCCCTACTTCTGTTTAAAATTCTGGATCCCGCTCACTCGGTCCCCCTCCTGCAGTACTGCTCTCCCTCACTTGGAATGGACAGCACTTGCAGTGATACACTAGACTGCCCATGAGCAATTCTACTGGTAGATAAAAAAACATACACAGCGATACAAGTGACAGGTTTGCCCAATGGTTAATACTGTACCTTGTTCAATTGAATTGAGATGCAAGTTCTCTCAATGTGCTGTCTGTATTGGTCCTAAATGAGCTGAGTTTGGGGCAGTCTTATCTGAGTTCCGAGTGGATGCAGCAGTCAGCACAAAACTGAACATATAATGTGGCAAAAAATGGACACAGTTGCTTGGGAAGCCTATAAGGTCAATGTGAAAATTGGAAATGTTCCCACTTGATGCAATTTGGAAGGCTCATTTGATCATTTTGGCTTGAGTTGCAATAGTTGGAGCAATGAAGAGAAAGCCTCACTCACTAAGCAGCTCTTGATGCATCTGAAATTGCGCTGGAAGCAAGAGTGGAAAAACGTTCCATTCCTTAGAATTGATATTGTTCGCTGTGATGACACACACAATTACCAAAATAGTTTATTGCTTTGTAGTAAGTCGTGCAGTTCAATGGCAAGATGTCAGATTAGTGTGGATGAATATCCTGACAATTGACTGTTGCACCATATTTACAATGTCATTGCATCTGTACTATTTTGTTTAAAAAAATCACAATGAGCAAGGTAATGTTGGTGTGCTGCACTGGATTTAATTTGAAAGTGTTCTTGGAAATAGATGCGTGTGATGAACACATGGGGTGATTCAAGCGGCAGTAATGTGAACTCTTCATTGAATGATGATGAAATAAACAGGCCTTCTATAATAAAGAGTTCTTTATACGCCAGATGTTATTGCCACTTGTAGACCGCCATAGTCCACAAAAAAACTGGCCATTAATTGGTCTATCTTGGAAGCAACTATGAGGACAGGTCATGTCGGGAAATTCGAAGGCCTGATTGTGATGAAGCAGGACTGTGTTCTGAGATTGGGACATTGAGTTGAGAGCACTTTGATGTCTCTCATCCATGACCAATTTTAAAAGCCAAGCTTTGTGTCACCTGATTTACCTCTTTTTAAAAAAATAAATCTAAACTGGAAGTCTTGGCCTTACCCCTAGATTTGCCAATGAGGGAATGGTAACATATGGTTATGTTACTGGACCAGTAATCCAGAGGCCTGGACTAGTGATCCAGAGGCATTTGTTCAAATCCCACCATGTCAGCTGGGGGTGTAAATTCAGTTAATAAATAAATCTGGATTAAAAAGCTAGTATCATTAATCGTCACCATGAATCCATCCAGTTCATTAATGTCCTTTAGGGAAGGAAATCTTCCGTCCTTACCCGGTCTAGCCGATATGTGATAGCAGACCCTCAGCAATGTGGGTTGACTCTTAACCCTCTAGCCTCGCAAGCCACTCAGTAAAGGGCAATAAATGCTGATCTTGCCAACGACGCCCACATCCAATGAATAAAAAAAAAAATAATTTTTTTTTAAAGTTGCGTTTAGGCTCTAAATACAGTCCGTTGTATTTGGGGAGGCAATTTTCATAGTTCTATTACCCCTGCCTTTCTGATGATAGAGTGGTAGATGTTCTTTTATTTAATCGCATAGAATCTTTATGCACTATATTATCTGTTCACGGACGGGTTCTCTATATGAATATAGCAATATTTAAAGGATTGTATTTGCATAGCCTGGGTGTAATTTATATTTCATTAACCAAGGTTTAAATGTAATTTTCTTAGCTGACACCTCCTTGCTGGCAGCTCTAACTGACATTAGCAATTTTCTTTATCGTTAGAAAAACCATTGAGACTTGACCAGGGAAGGAGAGGAAGAGAGATACTAAATATGCTGAGACATTGGGCAAAATTTGACTGTGCATGCACTGTTGCTGCATCATGGTAGCAGATTGTAATGGAGACTTGTTACTCTAAACTGCCTCAGGTGTAAACCTGATCCAACTTTATTTGCGCCCAAGGTAACCTGCGTGACATGGTACCCACGCTTATACCAGTGACCGCGCGCATACAGCCCGATGACCTCCGCCAGTGGCGCCCCCTGGTGTCTGGTGACCCCAACTATAAATACATAACATCCCCTTTCAAGATCTTAATATCAGTCTTTTTACAAATTAAGACGGTCTGGGACTTTCCGCTCACAAGTTGATTGTCTCAGTTCAACTTCAGTTCCAGGTGAGCGTTCTGAATCAGTTGTGACTGAAGGCTGAGTAACCGATCTGATCATGACCACATCAGAGACTGGAGGTTCAGTTTCAATAATGACAACAAAGTCCTCTGATGAATGAACATTGGTTGGTTGGTCACTGACTGCATCTTCCTCAAGCGGTTCCAGTTCATCCGTGTGCTGCAGTTTTATCTGATCAACATGTTTCCTGCATGTTTGCCCATTCTTGAGGACGACAATAAACACTCTGTTACCCTCCTTGGCTGTGACAGTACTGGCGATCCACTTTGGACCTTGACCATAGTTCAGTACATAAACCGGATCGTTGACAGAGATGTCACATGACACAGCAGCATGGTCATGATACCCTTGATGACTTTGACGTCTGTTTTCAACACGATCATTCAAATTGGGATGAACAAGAGAGAGCTTGGTCTTGAGATTTCTCTATCAGTAGTTCAGCAGAGGAGACCTCAGTAAGTGTATGAGATCTGGTCATGAACTCTTGAAACTCCAGACTTGTGAAGCAAGATCTGGTGTCGCTCACAACAGTGTCAGGCAAACTATGAGTAGCAAACATGACACGAAGGCTCTCAATAGTAGCTGTAGACATACTGGATGACATAATAGTACACTCTATCCACTTTGAATATGCATCCACCACAACAAAAAACATCTTTCCCAGGAAAGGGCCTCCAAAATCGATGTGGATCCTCGACCATGATTTAGATGGCCACGACCAAAGACTCAGCGGAGATTCCGCTGGTACTTTGCTTAGCTGCATGCAAGTATTGCACTGATGCACATATGATTCCAGATCAGAGTCAATTCCAGGCCACCATACATGAGCTCTAGCAATGGCTTTCATCATGACAATACCAGGATGAGTGCTATGTAGTTCACGTACAAATTTCTCTCTAACTTTCTTAGGCATACCAACATGATTACCCCACAGTAAACAATCTGACTGAATGGACAGTTCATCTTTGCGACGGTTGTAAAGTTTGGTCTCATTACACATTTCCATAGGTATTGCAGACTAATCACCACTGAGGAGACAACGTTTTACAGCTGATAAAATAGGGTCATGGCTGGTCCAGATCCTAACTTGTTGAGCAGTGACCGGAGTTCCTTCACTCTCAAAAGCATTGATTACTAGCAGTAGATCTGCAGGTTGAGGCGTTTCCACCTCAGGTGTGGGTAATGGCAGATGACTCAGTGCATCGGCACAATTCTTAGTGCCAGGTCTATGATGAATAAAATAACCATAGGCAGACAATGTTAACGCCCACCTCTGGATACGGGACGATGCATTGGTATTAATACCTTTGTTTTCCGAAAACAATGAAATGAGTGGCTTGTGAGTTCAAAACGAAGACCAAATGGGTACTCATGGATCTTTTTGACCCCATACACACAGGCCAAAGCTTCTTTTTCTACCATGCTGTAAGCTCTTTCCATCTTTGACAAACTTCTCGAAGCATACGCAACAGGTTGTAACTTACCCGACTCATTTGCTTGTTGGAGTACACAGCCAACCCGATGTGATGAAGCAAGATGCTTACATGGATCATAATGAACAAGCAACTTGTTGAACAGAGCAGATTCTTAGCTTTCTTAAAGGCTCTATCTTGAGACACACCCCAGACCCTGTAGTCTCCTTTTCTGAGTAGCACTTGCAGTGGCTGTAACAAAGTGCTCAATCTGGGTAAGAAATTACCAAAGTAGTTGAGTAGCCTAAGGAATGAACGCAGCTCTGTCACATTCTGAGGCCTGGCTGCATTTTTGATGGCCTTGGTTTTCGAATCAGTAGACCTGATGCCATCAGAAGCAATCTTCCTCTCCAGGAATTCAACTTCTGCTGCCATGAAGACACACTTCGAACGTTTCAGCCTGAGTCCCACTTTGTCCAGACGATGTAGGACTTTTTCAAGATTGTTCAGATGTTCAGTAGTGTCATGACTTGTGACCAGAATGTCATCTTGAAACACGAAAGTTCTAGGAACAGACTTCAGTAGATTCTCCATATTCCTCTGAAATATGGTTGTTGCCGAACGAATTCCAAGAGGCCACCTGTTGTAGACAAACAGTCCTTTATGGGTGTTGATGCAGGTGAGTTTCTTTGAAGTGCCGACAAGCTCCTGTGTCATATAGACCGACGTCAGATCCAGTTTAGTGAACGACTTTCCACCAGCTAGCATGGCGAGCAGGTCATCAGCCTTTTTGGTAACGGGTACTGAAAATCGGTTAATCGCAACCTTGTAGTCTCCACAAATCCTGACAGTGCCATCACTCTTCAACACAGGAGCAATAGCACTGGCCCACTTGTTAAACTCGACCGGTGATATGACCGCTTCACATTGGAGTCTGTCAAGCTTCATTTCAACCTTCTCCCTCATCATGTACGGAACAGACCGAGCTTTATGATAGACAGGCCTTGCATCAGAATCCAGGTGAATCTGCACCTTTCCTCCAGTAAAATTACCAATGCCCGGTTCAAGCAAAGAAGGAAACTTCTTCAACACTTGAGCACATGAAGTGTCATCCACTGATGACAAGCTTCGATATCATTCCAATTCCACTTAATTTTCTTGAGCCAATTCCTGCCGAACGGCATTGGACCATTACCTGGGACGATCCATAACGGTAGATCATGAAACACACCATCATATGACACCTTGACTTACTGCACTGCCAATCACCGGTATGAATTCCTTAGTGTAAGTGCACAACTTGGCATTGACTGGATTTAGCTTAGGCTTCACAGCCTCAGTGTCCCACAGTTTGTCGAATGTCCTTTGGCTCATTATCGACTGATTCGCACCCGTGTCCAGCTCCATTGATACAGGCACGCCATTCAGCTTCACATTAATGATTATCGCTTGGCAACATCCCAAAAACGAATACAAAACCATACACTTCCGCCTCGGGTTGTGTATCCAGGCCAGCACTGGACTGGTCATCATCAGCAATGTGATGAGCGGAAGCACGCTTGCTCAGTTGTGGGCACATTCTCTGAAGATGCCCCACTTTTGAACAGCCATTACAGGCGTATTGTTTAAACCGACACTGATGTGGCCGATGATTGCCCCCACAACGCCAAAAGGGCGAAATCAGATTTGTACCAGTTGGCCGACTTTGAGCAGCTGCAGGTTTCACAAACAGTTGAGTAGGCCCTGTCATAAGCAGCTCTGACAGACGACGACACAATCTTGTTTACAGTACTTGCTGTGCAGCTCCGACTCTTCGATGATATCTGCCTCAAATTATCATCAGTCGTCATGCATGCCCGGGCAGTCGTGATGGCCTTGCTCAAATCCAGCTTCTCTTCGGCCAATAACTTCCGAAGAATCACATCATGGTTGATGCCTATCACGAAGAAATCTCGCAGCATGTCTTCCAACACGTTCCCAAACTTACACGGCTCAGCAAGAGGTCGCAGGTCGGTGACGAATTCCTCAGCACGAACATGCGTGTAGAAGCGATAGCTTGAGATGACGATCCCCTCTTTTGGCTTAAGATGGTCACGCACCAGAGCACACATATCCCCATATTCTTTGTCCATTGGACGTAAAGGCGAGAGAAGATTCTTCATGAGGCCATAAATTTTTGGACCACAAACGGTGAGGAAAACCGCCCTGCGCCGAACTGCGCCAGCCTCTCCCTCCAGTTTGTTGACCACAAAATACTGATCCAGGCGGTCGATACAGTCTGCCCAATCCTCACCCTCCGCGACTCTCTCCAGAATTCCAATAGTGCCCATTGTACACGCGATGTGTAAACCTGATCCAACTTTATTCGCGCCCAAAGTAACGCGCGTGCCATGGTACCCGCGCTTATATACATACTAGTGACCGCGCAAGCACATACAGCCCAATGACCTCTGCCGGGGTGCCCCCTGGTGTGTAGTGACCCCAAACATAAACACACAGATGATCTATTGGCACTGTTACCGCACAGAAGCACATTAATACTGCATTATATATTTCAGGCTGCGCTTGCATTACAACCATAGCTTTCATTTGTTACAATGTCATATTTGTGCAAATGCAGTTTTAATAATCACTGAAGCAAATCTACAGTCTTTTAAAACCCTAGCCTGGCTTCACCTAATTAGTAACTTCTTCTTAGGCAGTCCCACAGAGTTGAGGATGACTAATATGAGTACTCAAGTGACTGATGAGTCCAATGCGGGACCTACAGTCTCTGTCACAGGTGGGGCAGACAGTGGTTGGAGGGACAGGTGGGTGGGGTGCACGTGGTGAAGATCATGTACATTGTGCCCCTTAGTGGGCGAAATCCACATTGCGACTCTGGAAGGAGCCCTTCAGCCACTGAAAGAAGGCGATTGAGGAGGATTCTTGCGATGACTTTCCCTGTGGCAGACAGCAGGGATACTCCTCTGTAATTACCGCAATCAGACTTGTCGCCTTGCTTGATGATGATCACGATTACATGCATGGATTCTTTAGCGCAGTCAAGACCACCTACGGCCTAAGCACCCAAGGTCCTAACCCAATGAGGACCAAGAATGGAGAGGTACTCATCAAGGGCAGAGGCGCAGTCAGTACCCACTGGAAGGTGCACTTTGAAGATCTTCTTAACCGGGACTCTTCGACGCGAGTGTCCTTGACTCCATCCCGGAGCATGCTACCCGCCGCTACCTCAGCACAGCCCCAGCCCGGCACGAGATTGAAAAGGCCATCCAACAACTGAAGAACAACAAGGCCTCAGGAGCAGATGGAATCCCTGCCGAAGCACTAAAGCATGGTGGAGAAGCACTATTGGCGTGAATTCATGAACTCATATCTCTTATTTGGAAGGAGGAGAGCATGCCAGGGAATCTCAGACGCTGTAATCGTGACCATCTTCAAGAAAGGCGACAAGTCTAATTGCGGTAATCAGTAACACTGCATCCAACTCATTTTAATTTAGATGGTGTCCAATCTGTCCTTGGACATGGAAATTTTCACTTGAGTTTCTCAACAAAAAAAAGCCTCTTTTACTCCACATTACTGTTGGTGCAATGTTTCCATTGCATTTGGAGGGAGCAGGGACAGGGGACATTCTTTGGTGTAACAATGGAAGTGAATACAGTGATTCTGTGCACAAACTGCCTCCTGACAATGCATACAAATTGCCTGCATAAGATTGTTCCCACTTTTTTTTTGGTGTGAGGTCCCTTTATGTGGTTGTGCAGCCCATTCAGATTTTATCACGCGAGCGGTTTCTCCCATATAAAAGTCGATAAGCAGCCTGCGCGGGACCTCTAGACTGCCATGCAGCTTAGCGTGAACATTGCTGCATAACCAGTTCATTGGCTGTGAAGTGCTTTGGGATGTTGTGAGGATGGGAAAGGGGCTCTAAAGGCAAGCTCTTTTGTGAGCGATGATGACCCTTTCGTAGTGTTAAGCCCCTTTTAAAAAAATATATATATATTTATCATCATCATCATCATAGGCAGTCCCTCGAAATCGAGGAAGACTTGCTTCCACTCTAAAAGTGAGTTCTCAGGTGGCTGTACAGTCCAATACGGGAATTACAGTCTCTGTCACAGGTGGGACAGACAGTGGTTGAAGGAAAGGGGTGGGTGGGGAGTCTGGTTTGCCGCACGCTCCTTCCGCTGCCTGCGCTTTGATTCTGCACGCTCTCGGCGACGAGACTCGAGGTGCTCAGCGCCCTCCCGGATGCTCTTCCACCACTCAGGGCGGTCTTGGGCCAGGGATTCCCAGGTGGCAGTGGGGCCTTAGACTAAACATCCATGAGACAGAGGTCCTCCACCAACCTGACCCTGCCACACAGCACTGCCCCCGGGTCATCAAAATCCATGTCGCAGCCTTGGACAATGTGGACCTTTTTCCATACCTCGGGAGCCTACTATCAGCAAGGGCAGACATCGACGATGAGGCCCAACACTGCCTCCAGTGTGCGCAGCCTTCTGTCGTCTGAGGAAAAGTGTGTTGAAGACCAGGACCTCAAATCTGGCACCAAGCTTATGGTCCGCAGGGCAATAATGTTACCCGCCCTCCTGTATGGCTATTTATGGACCCCTGATCTTGACGGTATTGAGGTTGCTTCTTCCTCACCCACCTCTATTGTAATTTGTAAAAACAAATTTAATTTTAAATTTATATTGCGCTGTAATTTATGTCTTTTTTATTTTCCCCAGCAATATTCACTTAAGTTTTTTGTTGAGAAATGAACACTCAACTCATACTTGTCTTCACTGACCTCTCCCGAACAAAATAGATCTTTAAGTTCATACTAATCCAAAACATACTTTGTTTATTTTCAGACACAAAGCTCACCCATTGTGTAGTTAACTAGCAAACGAAGGCTCATGGTTAGGATATTTGCTGTGCATCTATTAATGCAACTCATTTTTCTAGTCATTTGCCATTTCATAGATACAAGGTTCCATGCAGTAGAGGGCAGTATTGACCAAATTATGGTTAGACTTTAACCGCCTTACCAGCAGTGTTTTTTAAATATGATGTAGTTGGTCGGTCAGACAAATCTTTTCTGTCAAAAGTAAAATTATTTATTTAAACTTTTTTTTTAATTTGCTGAAATGCTGTAATGCATTTGTATCTCTCTATATGGAAGAACAATATAATTATACTTGAGGACAATTTTCTCCCCCTGTTTTCTCCCTCTTGTGAAGGCGCTGGCTCTTGCTGGAGAATGGGCACTACCAGTGCTCTGATATCTCAGTCATTCTCCAGGTGTGATCCAAGATAGTTGCGTGCTTGTAGGATATTTGATCGGAGAGCAGAATATTCTGGCGTGGACCGCAGCTATGCCTGATACTGTCCTCATTTGACGTCCACACAAGCACTGTACACAAAGGGGGAAATGGAACTCCTACCTGATTTTATTTTTAATTCCTTGGTCTGGGGACAGAGAGACTGATTTTACTGCCTCCACCCTTACCCTGGCTGAGATCAGTTAAATCGAGGTAAACCATGGATTGAATCGGAGACCTGAATCCAGGTGTCTTAGTCACATCTAAACAGTACATTTACCAACAAAGTCACATGGGGGCTCTACTACTTCTAATTGTAACATATTTTCATATTTATATATTTATACACAAACAATAATTTGTACTTTTGTAGCGCCTTTTAATGTAATTCAATGTAGCAAGATGATAAGACACTGAGCAGTTGGGTTAGGACTGGGAACGAAAGGGACCATCAAAGAGAGAGGTTTTAACAAGGCTTTTGTAGAGAGTGCTACACTTGTTAACAAACTAAACTGAAAACCTTTTTCCATGATCTGCCAAAATAGTTAGGTTACATTTTGAGGTTTAATGCTCAGACTTTAAAAATTCTATTTCCACACTTGTGATTAGTATTCTTCTGCTTTGCGTAACAGATGAATAAGTCACAGTGGTTCTGTGACTTTTGGCAGCAGGAGGTGGGTTATGAGTTTTCTTCTGCAGAAGGATGACATAACCAATAATGTAGTTGACAGTGGATAGATCTCGCTGCGCACGAGGCAGCCAGCTTTGACCGATGGTGACTGTTGGAGCTTTTAATGTAGAGTGTGCGTGCACTGATTTGCCATGCTCTGAAATATAAAACTCTTCTTGTGGTTCACAGTATGAATCTTTAGTCAATGCATTTGTAGTGCTTACCCTGGACCATGAGTCTGCTTTATACTTTACAAACATACAAACAATGATGGACAGGTACAGACCCTCTGGTCCATCGATTCTGTCCCACACAATTGTGATTCCTTATGGATCACAATATATACACACTCCACCCACCTAAATCTAGATCTCCTGGGAGAGGCGAAAAACCAGATTTAAAAAAAAACTCAGGCCAATATAGGGGCAAAAAATCTGGGAAACTGCTGTCCAACCCATCTAGGTCGTCAAAACTAGTCCAGGAGATCACTCTGGCCCTGAACTCCCTGCAGTACCTACCTTTTTTAAGAAGTGACCTCCGCTCCACCAGAAACAGGTCCAGCTCTCGCTTGAAAGAATTCAGCGAATTAGCATCCACCCCACGAGACACCAGCCTGTTCCAAAGGCCCACTATTATCTGGGAAAAGAGCCACCTACAGACATCTAACCTAGATCTGGCTTTATACAACTTAAATTTGCGACCACTGTTGTACAGTCTAGAGGCTAGAAATGGATCAAAGGCTGCCACTGCCCTTTTAATTTCCCCAAAACGCTAAGATTCAGCAATTAACGCAGGCAGAAAATTGATCAAAAACCGGAAAAATGGGCGTTCCAGGAGGATTCTCGGCGATAAACTCGATCCTGGTGAAATTAAGTCCGAGGCTGGAATCGAGCCTGGGGGGGGGGTGGGGGGGGACGGGGGGGGGGGGGGGGCGTGGGGGGGGGGGGCGGGGGGGGGGCGGGAGGGGAGGGAGGGAGGGAGGGAGGGAGTGGGGGAATACGAAAAATATTTTTTCAAAAAAAAGCATCGCAAAAAATTCAAAGGAGCTTTCTTAACTGAATCGTTGCAAAAGAATTTAAGAAAACATTCACTTTCCATTTTTTTAAGGGTTTCATACCTACCGTCCATCGAAAGGCTGCTCCGACTGGGCCTGTTTTTTTTTAAGTACGGATCACCGCTCCCACCAAACTCAGGCGAGAGCGGTTCTCCCAGCGTCGCACGCCGGCGATCTGCTCCCCAGCGATTTTTCGAAACCGCCGGCGGAAGGCTCTGATGAAATTCCCACGGATCAATCACCGTGGTCGGCTGATCAATTTCTAGCCCTATATCTTTTCAGCTTCAGTGGGACGGAAAATCAGGCAGGGTGTATAAAGGGTGGCAGATCTGATGCCGCTAGTTTTATGCCCCAGCTGAAGTTGAAAGTTCCATTCAGGCTCTTTCTGTCCAGTCCAGTATTGCACAATTGGTTTTGGGCATAAAGTGTGAAGTGGGGGATGGAAAGAAGGAAGGAATTGAAATGGTGTTGGTTTAGTTTTTTTCCCTTCCCATCTTTCTTCCAATGCCATACACCATTCCTGATCAAGATGCGTCAGTAGGAAATCAATGTGTTAACTTCTGCCATCCTTAGTTTTTGGTCAATTAGGAGGTCAGCCTTTTTCCTCCACGAACTTCCAGCGTGGACAACACCTAGCCCCTTCATCGTGTCACATCTGAAAGTCACAGCGGAAGGGTTCACTAGCACAAACTCCATGGCTCAGGCGGTATGCCACTTTTTAAAAATAAAATTTTTAATGTAACTTTTCTTATCCTCCTTCAGAAATCCAAGAATACGCCCGCGAGATAGGAATTGACCCTGAAAATGAACCGGAGCTAATGTGGTTAGCCAGGGAGGGCATTGTGGCACCTTTACCCCAAGAATGGAAGCCCTGGTAAGATGGCGGAAGACCTGTAGTGTTTTCAATAGGATTTCAGTAAAGCATAATGATGCGTGTGTGTGAAATTTTAAAACTGAACATGAAAAACATCCAGCAGTACAATTACATGTTTAGTCCTTCTAAACTTGGGTTGTGTCAGATGAGGGCATTTTGGGCTATGTAATACAAAGGTGAAGTACAAGTGGGTTACATGTCTGCCACTGGTGCTGTTAATGGTGGGAGCAACTTGAAATAATGAAGCATATTGGTACAGTACTAAAGTGTATTGGCTGAGTTGCCTTTTTACTGTGGCGTATTGTACCAAAATGCTAAATATACCTGGAGCCAACACTGATCAATCAAACATATGAAAATACAATCCGCTCTTATGTGGAATTTTCTGACAATATGAGCTTTATTTTGGTAATACCCGAATTGTATTAAATATTTGCAAGTCCAAATTTTGCTCCCTATATAGCCAGTCATTTGGGATGAAGAGTAAGCTTTTTACCCCATTGAGCTTGCATTTTGATAACTGTGCCAACTCTTTTTAATACCATTCCCCCCCACCTCGTCTCCATATCCTTTAATACCCTTTCTAAGTAAGTAACTTAACATCTCAATTGATTTTACATCTAAGACGATGCATTTCACTTTCTAACAACCATTTTCTTAATAGCGAGAGACTAAGAACTGGGAGGGAGCAAAGGGATTTGGGTGTCGGTGTACACAAATCACTAAAAGCTAGTGCACAGGTACGAAAAGTAATCAAAATGGCTAATTGAATATTGGCTTTTATCTCAAGGGTTTGGAATACAATGGGGAGGAAGACAGTGCTTCAGTTGTGAAGAGCCTTGGTCAGAAAAGGGAAACGGTAGCATAGTGGAGGCCCCAATCTGTGAGGGAACATCAGTGGCGGGTCGGGGCCATAAAACGAGCACCGAGCGGCGGCCATGGGCAGCGTGGAGGCGTGCCACTGCAAGGTACAGTGCGAGCTGGTGCAGGAGGGCGACGGCTGTGAAGAGTGACATCATCAAGATCCAGGTCGGTGATTGGAGCGTGGGCAGGTACAGCAGGAGCGGCGAGGTCGGGGCGAAGGAGCGGCGAGAGACTGTGGAGGGACGTGATTGGGGCCCAGGGGCAGCACGGGCCAGCCCACACTGCGATACATGCATGGACTAGATCCGTGCAGCAGAGCTGGTCTCCAGTTGTCTTGGGTAATCCTTGCCACTGGACCAAGATCCAGCTCTGTCAAGCCCGTGTGGTGGCTGGGGTGCAACGGTCACCACACGTTAAAAAAAATCCAAGCACAGGCATCTTCTACCCTTCAGGATGTAGTTCGGGTCCTTCATTGAAACACCTGTGAAAACCTTTTTTTTGGCATGGTAGCAAGTCATCCTCATTTCGAGGGACCACCTATGATGATGGATGGAGCGGTACAGTAGCATAGTGGTTATGTTACTGGACTAGTAATCCAGAGGCCTAGACTAATGATCCGGGGACATGAGTTCAAATCCCATCACAGCAGCTGCTGAATTTAAATTCAGTTGGTAGTATCAGCAATAGTGACATGAAACTACCGGATTGTCGTAAAACCCCATTTGGTTTACTAATGTCCTTTTAGGGAAGGAAATCTGCCGTCTTTACCCGGTCTGGCCGATAATGTCCCACAGCAATGTGGTTGACTCGTCACTCCCCTCTGAAATGGCCCAGCAAGCCACTCAGTTGTATAAGATGGTTCACCACTACCTTCTCGAGGGCAATTAGGGATGGGCAATAAATGCTGGCCTTGCCAGCGACGCCCACATTCTGTGAACTAATTTAAAAAAAAACATTTGGAGTACTGCATTCAGTTCTGGGCACCGCAGCCCAGGAAAGATGGTGCAGCATAATAATTTACCAGCATAATAATGGGGCTTCGGTGTTTTAAAAAAAAAATAAAGGCATTAAATAGGGTAGATAGATACAGAGAAACTATTTCCTCTGGTGAGGGAATCCAAAACAAGTAGGCACAACTTTAACATTAGAGCTAGGCGATTCAGGAGTGATATTAGGAAGTGCTTTTCACACAAAGGGTAGTGAAAATGTGGAACTCTTTATCTCTTTCCACCCCTCCCCCCACAACCCCACCAAAAGCTGTGGGTGCTGCATCAATTGAAATTTTAACGGTGGAGATCGCTAGATGTGTTGGTTAAGGTTATCAAAGGTGGTTTAATTGAGTCGAAGTACAGCTCAGCCATGATTTCATTGAATGGTGGAACAGGCTCGAGGGGCTGAATAGCCTCCTCCTGTTCCTATGTAAGAATGGTACGAGCCCTGTTTTATGCAACCGGGGCCTGTTTGTCTACCTCGACCTATTGCATATAACAGGATTAAGCTGTATTTCCATGTTCCTGCACTATTGGAAGAAAAATTTTACATATTTAAACTGTGCAGAGCCAGCTGTTTTTATAAAAATGGATATTTCCTTTCGCCCATTAATCCCTGTTGAGGGATTCAGACAGTTACATTTGGGACAGTAAATTCCTTTTTACAAGGATTTGTAGACTTAAACCAGGATTTGCCAATTTTTCGTTATCGAGACATGGGTGATGAACTTGATTTCTGTGTTTGGATGTTCTGCTCTGTAATGCAATGTGTTCTTGCACTGAAATGTGAGCTGTGTTTACCTGTAAAAGAAGAGGGGGAAGCTTAACTAAATAGTATTCCATAAAAAAACAGGCTTATCACGGTGTTTGAATCTATGATGCTTTATTCATGCAATATTAAATTTACTGCTTCGGTGCAAATTATTGGATACAATATACTTCTCCAGCAGTCACAACTTGGAGATTGTGTCAGTGTTGTAAAGTCGTTGCTAAACAATGTAGATAAATGTATGTATATTTCATTTTTGTTCATCTTTTGTTTTATTGGATCCTGATTAAACAACGCTGTTTGCATAGCTGCATAAGTCCACTACCGTTGAAACAATAAGGAAGAGGTGCAGGGAAAAAAAATATTAACGAGAGAAAAATGGCAGGACGGAGGCGGGGGGGTGGGGGGGTAATTGGACAAATCAAGTATCTAAATTGTGTGTGTGTGTGTGCGTGTGTACTATATACTTGGCTGGATGAAAGATTGAGTTCTACGGACCTTTTTAAAATGTTTATATTTTAACTAATAAATTAAAAATGCATGTTCTCCAACAATTCTTGTGAACCAAACTGCAGTAAATGTTGGCAGCCCAGAGTTCACTTGGCAAAAAAATAAAAACAGCTGCTGCCTGATGATTAAATGCCGGGAAGCGCACAGGAGCCATTTATTCCTTTGTACACTCAGGGCTACCGACATTTATTGCTTAATTATAGGATTCTGTATAGAATAGACAGTGTTTGTTTAGTCATAAATGCACCATTTTAAAGTTCAGTGGAGCCTGCATAAAATCAGCTTTAATAAGGTCATATTCCACTTAAAGAAAATTTGATCTAGAGTGTGGTAGTTTATATTGTGATGAATTGATCTTAAATGACAATCCATTAAAGTTTGATCTCAAATTTAACTTTCATTTGTGGATTAACTTTTAAAAATGTTGTGTTTAAATTAGACTAAATTTTTAATGGATTGTCATTAAAGATGTATTTCTCTATCTTCCTTTGTACAAGAACAGGGTTGGACTATTCGGGCTTGCTTCAACATTGTAGTTAGCCATGGTGCTTCTCTTTGTAATCCCAGTCCTTGCCTTTTCTCTCTTGGGCTAATTCTATGATCAGTGGAGGAAGTTGCATCCAAAGGAAGTACCAGAGTTATGACATTGTAGTCTCTATACTCCGACCAGTGCCTCTGCCAGTGTGGAATTAGTCTTTCTATCAAGCAATGCATTTTACTTCCTGAGTTAGTAGTCATCTTTTTCCCTTTTAAACACCTCAGTTATCTTCACATTTATGACCTCTGAGGCAACGCGTTCTAAATTCTCTCAGCCTTCGGTGTAAAGAAGTTTTTCCTTGATTTGCTTTTAACTAGCCTGTCTTTGGGCCCAAGTTTCCACATGATTCGTGCCTGATTTTTAGGAGCAACTGGTGGAGAACGGACTATTTTAGAAATCACAATTCTCCACATTTTTTTTTCTGCAGTTCTAGTCAGGTAGAACAGTTCTAGTTTAGAACAGAATTTTTTCTTCAAAAGGGGGCGTGTCTGGCCACTGACGCCTGATTTGAAAGTTTCCACAGTGAAAATGTACTCCAAACTAAAGTAGACTGGCGCCAGTGAAAATTTTTGTAGAACTGAAAAAACCTGTTCTACTCATTAAAAAATCAGGCGCAGGTTACAAATTAGGCGTCCAGAATGAGGTGGGGGGGAAGGGAACTCATTAAATTCGACAATAAATCCTTATTTATACTTCTACAAATATTATTCAAATAAATCCAACCTGTATAAACATTTAGAAGCCAAGAAAAGATTAAATAAACCATCTTCCTACCTGTGTGAAAGTGCTTCAGAGAATTCTGCAGCTGTTCGTGCCGCTGAGAGGGAGGGAGAGGGGAGGGAGGAGAGGGGGGGAAGAGAGAGGGGTGGGGTCGGGAAAGAGAGGGGGGAGGTCGGGGAAGAGGGGGGGGTCGGGGAAGAGAGGGGGGGGTCGGGGAACAGGAGCGGGTGTCGGGTCGGGGGGGGTATCGGGTCGGGGGGGGGAGCGGGTGTCGGGTCGGGGGGGGAGCGGGTGACGGGTCGGGGGGGGGAAGCGGGTGTCGGGTCGGGGGGGGTGTCGGGTCGGGGGGGAGCGGGTGTCGGGTCGGGGGGGAGCGGGCCTCGGGTCGGGGCGGGGGGGAGCGGGTCTCGGGTGTCTGGTCGGCGGGGGTGGGGGGCAGCGAGGGTCGGGTCTGGTCGGGCGGGGAGCAGGAGCTGGCCGTGGGAGGAGCCTCATTCACGCAGCCCCAGTGAGGCCATTGGGCCAGGGCTAGGGGCTGCGTGCTTCGGGCCCCTCCCACACAGTTCGGCGCCTGGAGCTACTGCACATGCGTGCCGACTGTAGCGCGCATGTGCAGAGGTCCCGGCACTGTTTTCAGCGCCGGGACCTGGCTCCGCCCTCCCCACAGCTCGTGCTGGCTGCGCCGAGTGCCACAGGACCTGTAAGTCGGTGGAGAATACCGAGGATTTTTTTAGGCGCCGTTTTAGGCGTTCTGGACGCCTAATTTGTAACCTGCGCCAGCTTGGAGGGGCGCCCGTTTTTTTTCTTGTGGAAACTTGGGCCCATTAATTCGAACATTATACCTTCTTTGTTCTGGATTCTGCTACTCGAGGAAATATTCATTACCAATGTTCTCCCTCGATTGCCTTCATTTAAAATCCTATTTTCAGGGAACATAACCCAAGTTTGCCTGGTCTCTCATAACCTAGTCCCTTCACCCCAATAATCCTGGAGAATTTTCTTTTATATATCCTTGTGTATCCTTCCTAAAATGCGGCACCTAAACTGAACACAGTATTCTAAATGACATCTGTCAATTTCCCTGTATAATTTCAGTGGCACCTGCTTTTTAAATTAAATCGTAGCAATTACAGCAGAGAAAGAAGGCCATTCGGCCCAGTGCTAGCTCTTCACTTGGAGCGAGCTACCCTAATCCCATTTCCTAGCACTTTCCCCATATCCTCTAACGTGCTTCCTTTTCAAATACTCATCTAGTTCTCTCCTAAATTATTTTAAACATCGTAAATTTCCCTTAACTTTCTCTGTTCCGTTGGAAAGAGCCCCACTTCTTAATTTCTGATACCGTTGTACACTGGTACTATTTCCAACATGCCTATCCAATGTCTTGTATAAATTCAAAATTACTTGCTTGTATATTTGGTGACCCTGCTATATGAAACCCCAAATCCTTTTTGTCACCTTATAGTCTTTTTTATCTGCTTCCCACCTTTTAAAGATCTGTGTATCTGCAACTCTAGATCGATCTTCCTCCACTGTTAAAGAGTCTTAACATTTTCGATATGTTCCTTTTCTCTGTGCTTTTTCCCAAAATGTTCTAATTCACATTTAAATTGTTAAATCATTTGAATTGAATACCTTTGAAATAAGAGGAATAGATTGCCAACATCTAATCGATTTGGGGAATACTGTACTTTGTTCTGGAGCCAGAACACAGTTGACTCCCAGTTTAATTACACTGGTTCTAAACACCAAATCTTAATGTATCAAAACACTGCCTGGTCTCTTCTATTCTATAGAACTGATCATAGGCATAGGGGAACTGAAATTCATTGCAAGGGCCATTTCTTTAATTCAATCACTAGTATTCTGTTCTCACTTATTTAAGGCCCTTGCGATACCATGTGTTTTCTTCTAGAAAATTTGGGTGAGCTATGCTCCCTCGATCTCTTGAGAGATGAACTTGCTCTCAGTAGCATTTGTAACAAACATGTTTCCATGTTCAAGTGAAATTCCTCTCTACGCTATTTTAATACTTTGGTCAACTCATTTAAAATAAATGAAAATGCATGAATTCGTTCATTATAAGTACTCCTTGGTTCCAGTATGCCCTTCCTGTGTTCTATTGACCTGCTAATCCATAATTAATCTGTTGCTGTGTTGGTGAGGGAAGATGATTTACATCGGAGCCACAAGTCCTTGATTGCTTAATTTACCCTTATCTCCTGGAAGGAAACATGATGTGGCACGTTTAAATGGGGAAAGAAGTGAGTGAGAGTAATTTAATGGAAGGAATAATTTCAGTGATATTTAGCTCTTTTTAAATGTATAGTTCTTATCTAAGCACAACATTTGTATTTTAAAATGCTGTATTATATTCAATAAATCATGGTCAGTTCAGTGCGTGCCATCATTGCACCTTCTGAAAGATCATATGTTGTACAAGAAAGCTTTTAATTTGGCCTCAATAGCGAAGGCTAATTTAAATGAAAATGAGCTGAGTACAGATTTTTAATAAAAGGCCCAACCAACATTTAACACTACAAAGTTACACAAATGCTGATTTAAAGAAAAATCATTGGGGTGATATGGTTGCCGTTACAGATATGTGGTTGCAAGATGACCAAGGATGGGAACTGAATATTCAGGGGGAATTGGCCATTTAGTAAGGATCGGTAGAAAGGAAAAGGAGGTTGGGTAGCTTTGTTAATAAGGTATGAGATCAATGCAGTAGTGAGAAACTATATTGGCTCAGAAGATCAACATGTAGAATCAGTTTGGGTGGAGATACAAAATAATAAGGGAAGAAGTCACTGGTGGGAGTGGTCTACAGGCCCCTAAACAGTAGCCACACTGTAGGACAGAGTATAAATCAAGAAATAAGGGAAACTTATAAGAAAGATACGGCAACAATCATGGGCGATTTTAATCTTCATATTGATTAGACAAATCAAATTGGCAAAGGTAGCCTTGTAGAAGAGTCATAGAGTGTATGCGGTATGGTTTCTTGGAACGTAGCATTTTGGAACCAACCATGGAACAGACTATTTTAGATCTGATAATGTGCAACGAGTCTGGATTAATTAATGATCTCATAGTGAAGGATCCTCTTGGGAAGAGTGATCATAGCATGGTTGAATTTCAAATTCAGTTTGAGTGTGAGAAAGCTAGGTCTCAAACTAGTGTCCTGAACTTAAATAAAGAAGACTACAAAGGTATGAAGTCAGAGTTGGTTAAAGTAGACTGGGAAAATATATTAAAGGGCAAGACTAGAAAAGCAGTGGCAAACATCTAAGGAGCTATTTCATAACTATCAGCAAAGATATATTCCAGTGAGAAAGATGAACCATCCGTGGCTAACTAAGGAAGTAAAGGATGGTATCAAATTGAAAACAAAGGCATACAATGTTGCGAAGGCCAGAGGATTGAGAAATTTTTGGAAACCAGCAAAGGACGACTAAAAAAAATTATAGAGAGAGAAGAGAGCTTATGAGAGTAAACTAGCAAGAAATATAAAAACAGATGGTTAGAGCTTTTACAGGTATATAAAAAGGAAGCAAGTAGCTAAAGTAAACATTGGTCCCTTAGAGGATGAGACTGGGGAATTAATAATGGGAAACAAGGAAATGGCGGAGAATTTGAACAAATATTTTGTATCAGTCTTCATGGTAGAAGACACTAAAAGCATCCCAATAATTGATAATCAAGGGGCGATTGGTGGTGGAGGTCGGGGGGCGGGGGGGGGGCGGGGTACTTAAAACAATCATTATCACTAGAGGAAAAAGTACTAGGCAAACTAATGGGACTAAAGGAGGACAAGTCCCCTGGACCTTATGGCATGCAACTAGGCTCTTAAAACATTTGGCTGCAGAGATAATGGATGCATTGGTTGTAATCTACCAAAATTCCCTGGATTCTGGAGAGGTCCCAGCGGACTGGAAAACCACAAATGTAACGCCCTTATTTAAGAAAGGAGGGAGACAGAAAGCTGGTAACTATAGACCAGTTAGCCTAACATCTGTCATTGGAAAAATGCTGGAGTCCATTAGGGAAATAGTAGCAGGACATTTAGAAAATCATAATGCAGTCAAGCAGAGTTGGCATGGACTTATGAAAAGGAAATCATGTTTGACAAATTTGCTGGAATTCTTTGAGGATGTAACGAGCAGGGTGAATAAAGGGGAACCAGTAGATGGCGTGTATTTGGATTTCCAGAAAGCATTTGATAAGGTGCCACATAAAAGGTTACTGCACAAGATAAGAGCTCACGGGGTTGCGGGTAATATATTAGCGTGGATAGAGGATTGGCTAACTAAGAGAAAACAGAGTCATTTTCAGGTTGGCAAACTGTAACTAGTGGAGTGCCACAGGGATCAGTGCTGGGGTTTCAACTATATACACTTGACATTAATGACTTGGATGAAGGGACCAAGTGTAATGTAGCCAAATTTGCTGATAATACAAAAATAGGTGGGAAAGCAAGTTGTGAGGAGGACGCAAAGAATCTACAAAGGCATATAGATAGGCTAAGTGAGTGGGCAAAAATTTGGCAGATGGACTATAATGTGGAAAAATGTGAGGTTATCCACTTTGGTAGGAAAAATAAAAAAGCAAATTATTATTTAAATGGGGAGAGATTACATAATGCTGTGGTACAGAGGGACCTGGGGGTCCTTGTACATGAAACTCAAAAAGTTAGCATGCAGGTACTGCAAGTAATTAGGTGGGCAAATGGAATGTTGGTCTTTATTGCAAGGGGGGTGGAGTATAAAAGTAGAGAAGTCCTGGTACATAGAAACATAGAAAAATAGGTGTAGGAGTAGGCCATTTGGTCCTTCGAGCCGGCACCACCATTCAATAAGATCATGGCTGATCATTCACCTCAGTACCCCTTTCCTGCTTTCTCTCCATACCCTTTGATCCCTTTAGCTGTAAAGGCCATATCTAACTCCCTCTTGAATATATCCAATGAACTGGCATCAACAACTCTCTGCGGTAGGGAATTCCACAGGTTAACAACTCTCTGAGTAAAGAAGTTTCTCCTCATCGCAGTCCTAAATGGCTTACCCCTTATCCTTAGACTATGTCCCTTGGTTCTGAACTTCCCCAACATCGGGAACATTCTTCCTGTATCTAACCTGTCCTGTCCCGTCAGAATTTTATATGTTTCTATGAGATCCCCTCTCATCCTTCTAAACTCCAGTGAATACAGGCCTAGTCGATCCAGTCTCTCCTCATATGTCAGTTCTGTCATCCCTGGAATCAGTCTGGTGATCCTTTGCTGCACTCCCTCAATAGTAAGAACGTCCTTTCTCAGATTAGGAGACCAAAACTGAACACAATATTCTAGGTGAGGCCTCACTAAGGCCCTGTACAACTGCAGTAAAACCTCCCTGCTCCAAAACTCAAATCCCCTAGCTATGAAGGCCAACATACCATTTTCCGCCTTCACCGCATGCTGTACCTGCATGCCAACTTTCAATGACTGATGAACCATGACACCCAGGTCTCGTTGCACCTCCCCTTTTCCGAATCTGCCGCCATTCAGATAATATTCTGCCTTCGTGTTTTTGCCACCAAAGTGGATAACCTCACATTTATCCACATTATACTGCATCTGGCACGTGTTTGCCCACTCACCTAACCTGTCCAAGTCACCCTGCAGCCTTTTAGTGTCCTCCTCACAGCTCGCACCGCCACCCAGCTTAGTGTCATCTGCAAACTTGGAGGATATTACACTCAATTCCCTCATCCAAATCATTAATGTATATTGTAAATAGCTGGGGTCCCAGCACTGAGCCCTGCGGCACCCCACTAGTCACTGTCTGCCATTCTGAAAAGGACCCGTTTATCCCAACTCTCTGCTTCCTATCTGCCAACCAATTCTCTATCCACATCAATACATTACCCCCAATACCATGTGCTTTTATTTTGCACACCAATCTCTCGTGTGGGACCTTGTCAAAAGCCTTTTGAAAGTCCAAATAAACCACATCCACTGGTACTCCCTTGTCCACTCTACTAGTTACATCTCAAAAAATTCTAGAAGATTTGTCAAGCAGGATTTCCCTTTCATAAATCGATTCTGACTTGGACCGATCCTGTCACTGCTTTCCAAATGCGCTGCTGTTTTATCTTTAATAATTGATTCCAACATTTTCCCCACTACTGATGTCAGGCTAACCGGTCGATAATTCCCCGTTTTCTCTCTCCTTTTTTAAAAAGTGGTGTTACATTAGCTACCCTCCAGTCCATAGGAACTGATAGATGGAAAATGATCACCAATGCATCCACTATTTCTAGGGCCACTTCCTTAAGTACTCTGGGATGCAGACTATCAGGCCCTGGGGATTTATTGGCCTTCAATCCCATCAATTTCCCTAACACAATTTCCTGATTAATAAGGATTTCCTTCATTTCCTCTTTCTCGCTCGACCCTCGGTCCCCTAGTATTTCCGGAAGGTTATTTGTGTCTTCCTTCGTGAAGACAGAACCAAAGTATTTGTTCAATTGGTCTGCCATTTTTTTGTTCCCCATTATAAATTCACCTGAATCTGACTGTAAGGGACCTACGTTTGTCTTCACTAATCTTTTTCTCTTCACATATCTATAGGAGCTTTTGCAGTCAGTTTTTATGTTCCCAGCAAGCTTCCTCTCATACTTTATTTTCCCCCTCCTAATTATATCCTTTGTCCTCCTCTGCTGAATTCTACATTTCTCCCAGTCCTCAGGTTTGCTGCTTTTTCTCTGGCCGATTTATACACCGCTTCCTTGGATTTAACATTATCCCTAATTTCCCTTGTTAGCCACGGTTGAGCCATCTTCCCTGTTTTATTTTTACTCCAGACAGGGATGTACAATTGTTGAAGTTCATCCATGTGCTCTTTAAATGTTTGCCATTGCCTATCCACCGTCATCCCTTTAAGTGTCATTCGCCAGTCTATTCTAACCAATTCACGTCTCATACCATCAAAGTTATTTACAATTATACAGAGTGTTGGTAAGACCACACCTGGAGTACTGGTGTACAGTTTTGGTCTCCTTATTTAAGGAAGGATACACTTGCATTGGAGGTAGTTCAGAGAAGGTTCACGAGGTTGATTCCTGAGATGAAGGGTTGTGATATAAAGAAAGGTTGAGCAGGTTGGGCCTCTACTCATTGGAGTTTAGAAGAATGAGAGGTGATCTTCTTGAAACGTGTAAGATGCAGAGAGGATGTTTCCCCTCGTGGGGGATTCTAGAATTAGGAGGCATAGTTTCAGAATAAGGGGTCACCCATTTAAAATGGAAATGAGGAGGAATTTCTTCTCTGAGGGTTGTGAATCTTTGGGATTCTCGAACCCAGAGAGCTGTGGAGGCTGGGTCATTGAATATATTTGTGGAGATAGACAGATTTTTGAACGGTAAGAGAATCAAGGGTCATGGGGAGTGGGCGGGGAAGTGGAGTTGAGGCCAGGATCAGATCAGCCATGATCTTACCGAATGGCGAAGCAGGCTCGAGGGGCCAAATGGCCTCCTTCTGTCCTATTTCTTATGTTCTTATGTTATGTGAGGAAATACATCTTGGTTACTCTGTCAGGAATCACTGCATTGGGTAAGCTATGACTTTTTCATTATTTTCTCAATTTAACTTCATTTGTTCAAGTAAAAACTTGTCTTAATCCACTTTCTGTGTATCAGTGATGGTACAACAGTGTTGCAGTGCATTAACAAACAGCTAGATTATCACTGATTTTAGAGATGGTTTTTAAAAAAAAAAAGTATTTTTGAATGACTGCTTTCTCTTGCCCGAGGTAGCCAAGATGTCACTGGTGACGTCTATTACTTTAACTTTGTATCGGGCCAGTCAACGTGGGATCATCCATGCGATGAGCAATACCGAAACCTGGTTTCTGTGGAGCGCGAGAAACTGCAGGCTCTGGGTGGAAGTAAAAAGAAAGAAAAGAAAAAGAAGAAGGAAAAAAAAGAGAAGAAAGAAAAGGAACCACTTAAATCTACCACAGTAAGTTTTAATTCTTAAATCCAAATGTAATTATGTCAGGATCCTGTGTTTCCTTTCCCCTCTATTTTCATGCCACCTTTCCTCTCTCTCTCTCTCTCTCTCTCTCTCTCTCTGACTGAAAGGCATTGATTCCTTACTGCAGTACAGTTTCACAGGTGTTGGATGCCATCTTGACTGAGATGGCCATTATCCACATGTGAGCTTTGCGAGCGAGCATCAGCAAGTTATTTGCCAGATCCAGAACTCGCCTGTCATTCACACTTGCGCACTTCTGACAGATTCATTGAATAGTATTGTTAGAGTGGGAACCCTGCCAACGTGCCCTTTCTCCCTCTTAGCTCAAGGACACTTGGGCCAATTGTAATGCCTCACCGACTGAGTTTTTAAAAATTCGTTCATGGGATGTGGATGTCGCAGGCAAGACCGGCATTTTTTGCCCATCCCTCTTTGCCCTTGAGAAGGTGGCGGTGAGCCGTTTTCTCGAACCGCTGCAGTCTGTGTGGTGAAGGTCTTTGCAGCGGTTTGGTGCAACTGAATGGTTTGTTAGGCCATTTCAGAGGGCAGTTAAGAGTCAACCACATTGCTGTGGGTCTGGAGTCAGATATAGCTCAGACTGGGTAAGGGCGACAGATTTCCTTCCCTGAAGAACATTAGTGAACCAGATGGGTTTTTACGACAATCGGTTAGTTTCATGGTCACCATTACTGATGATAGCTTTATAATTCCAGATTTTTAAAAATTATCTGAATTTAAATTCCCCAAGCTGCCGTGGTGGCATGTGATGTCGTGCCTCCGGATCATTAGTTCAGGCCTCTGGGTTATTAATCCGGTAACATAACCACGATGCTACTGCACCCGTAACTTAGCATGGACCGCGATCAATCTCGTGGAGGGTAAATGCCGACATGGACTGGTTGGGCAGAATAACCTGTTTTTGTGCCGTAACTTCCATGTGTTTCTATATAAATCTGGTTGCTATGGCTCAGCTACTGTATAAACGAACTGAGCCATCAGACGCCTTTTTTTCTTTAAGGCCTTCTTGATGCACCAAACACACATTGAATTAAGATCTCATTTGTAGCTATGCAAATTAAGTATTTGGTATCAAAGTAATTTAATACAGACACAAAAATCCTCTCAGTCTTCAATGCAACTGTTTCTTTGGTGACCTGAACTGCCACTTTTTCCTCAATTAATATTCACAGTGCATATTTAATTAGTATTAATAGTGAATGAAACATTAATTTCCACAAGATATGTATGTCATTCACGTGTGAAGTGCCATCCCTATTTTCTGGATTATTTTCAGTGGAATAACCCCTACAAATTATGGCGCAGAAGATGCAAATATTGCCAAGTCAGTTGAGCCACTGTACCAATTATTTCCTACAGAAAATGGTCTACGTGATTGTGTGGGGGAGGGGGTTTCTAAGTTGCACCTGACCTGTAAGTTAGCATATATATATTAAAAATAATTATATATGGTTTTAAAGCTTTATTTAATATGGCGCTGAACTGTAAGGGCCCGAAATTCATTGACATACCGCCCACTATCGCCGAAAAATATAGCGTACATACCGCCAGAATACCACTCGCCGGAAGATTCATGAGTGACATAACGCCGGGCAGTATGCACACCGCCCGCCCATGTAGAACCGCCCACATACAGCCCAAAAGTGCACGTTTCATGACATGCTGCCGACACACCACATACTGTCCTGGAGAAGGTGCTTTAAGTGGATCTTAAGTGGGCGGTATGGACACAGAGCTGACAGGTATCATTGTTTCACAGAAGTGTGGCATGTTTGATATTGCACAGATCTTTATACCTCTCCACAGTTTGATGTATTTTTTCATGGATTGGTTTTCTAGTATATTGCAGTGTCACCCCCCAGGTCTCGCTCAAACCCCACCCCCAGGTCTCGCTCAAACCCCCTCCCTCCAGGTCTCACTCAAACCCTCTCCCCCCAGGTCTCGCCCAAACCCTCTCCCCCCAGGTCTCGCCCAAACCCTCTCCCCCCAGGTCTCGCCCAAACCCTCCCCCCCCCCCCAGGTCTCGCCCAAACCCCCCCCCAGGTCTCGCTCAAACCCCACCCAGGTCTCGCTCAAACCCCACCCAGGTCTCGCTCAAACCCCCCCCAGCTCGCTCAAACCCTGCCACCCCCCCCAGGCTTCGCTCAAACGCCCCCCCCCCCTCCCCCTCTCCGGGTCTCGCTCAAAACCTCCCCCCCAGGTCTCGCTCAAACCCCCCTTTCCTCCAGGTCTCGCTCAACGCCCCCCCCCCCCCAAGGTCTCGCTCAAACCCCCCCAGGCCTCGCTCAAATCCCCCCCCCCCCCCCCCGGGTCTCGCTCAAACCCCCCCAGGCCTCGCTCAAACCACCCCCCCTCCTCCCCCCAGATCTCGCTCAGACCCCCCACCCACATCTCGCTCAGACCCCCCACCCACATCTCCTTCAACCCCCCCAACCCCCCTTCCCCCCAGCAGGTCTTGCTCAAACCACCCCCACCCCTCCCCCAGGTCTCGCTCAAACCCATGGGAGCCGATGATTCCCCAGTTGGAACGCCTCCTCCGCCTTCCACTGCCAGTTGCACTCTGCTCCCGCGACCGTCGAGATAAGCAGGATGAATCTCCCACCCACTCGGCTCCAGCGTTACCGGGAGGTAAAAAAGCAAGCTCCGCCCGGATACCGCTGAAAAACGGGCGGAACTTAGCTTTTCATCAATTTCGACCCCTGAGTATTTGACGATATGATCTTTGTAAAAAGAAAATAGGTGTGATTTTGCATTCAGACGAGAGAGCTGCAATCACAGAGTGGAGGGGCTGGAGACAGGACTACAACACTGTAGCCCTGATTCTCTGACGCATGATTCCTGCAAGTGCAGTGCTCTCTCCAGTGCTGGACTTCAGAATCACCTCTACAATACTCAACTGGGTGAAGAACGTGAGAAGTTTGATTTCGCAAATGGACTTTCTCCATGTGCTTTACAGAACAAATGTTGATACGATGAACTAGTCTCTCTAAGCTATAAGCCATCATTCAGATTGGACATTTGCAGATCTTAATGCTCGGGCTTATCTATCTAATTGTAATGACTCAATAGTGAAGTGAAAAATAATCTTACAGCAGCACAGGGCTACCATTAGCAACATTGAACATAGCATGGGTAATCTTTTTAATTCATTTGATTTTACTGTATCCTTATATTTTTTTACTGTGCTTCGAACACATGCTTTTTAAATACAAAATATATGGAGAAAGTATGGGGTGGTAAGAATAACCAATCTAAAATGCAACCTGTAATGAGCCCAGCCTTCTCCACTCTACTCCCCATTATAAGCTGAGCGGTCATTTTCAAATGGTTTTCATTTTCTTTTGGGATTGCAGGCACAAGCATGGCTAACAGTGAAAAGGTTTATTCCGTGTCCAACACTAATATGGGTTGAGCAGGAAATGGGAGAGTGGGCAGGAAGGAAATAGTCTCTCCTCAACAGAGACAGATGTATTAGCAATTATTTTTCTAATCATAAACTGAGAAATAACTTGGAAGTTGTAGCATAATTCACAGTTAGGAGATCAAATATTTAAAATATCTTCTGGCTGAATTTCACATTGTCTTCAAGTTTCTTTTTTATCCTTTGTTTAGGGAAGCCAGTTAGAAGCGGGAATACTCCCTTCTCCATCTTATTGTAGCCTAGCTTGCTCTTCTCATGATCCTCTTCATCAGTTTACAAGTCTTGAGTGTTTGCATGATACTGAGATTAGGACAGAGGACACAGACCAGAAAGAGGCCAATGGCATGCAACTATCTTTCAAGCCAATGCTAGTCAGTAAGTCTGTACCTCTCAATTTCCCAAGTAATCTGCAACCTCTTAAAAGAGAAAACGTTAGCCGAAAAATATTCGCAGACGTCGAGAAAATTCTCGGAAGAACTGTTTCTTTTGGTCAGAGACTTCTAGCTAGTCGCAGTGAACTGGATAGGCCAGAAGAAGCCCGGGTGGCTCCTGGGGCAGGTAGATGCTGGAGTTTCTCTGACTCCAATTTGGATAGAATGAGTTTAGGACACTTAATAAGTAATGAAGCAGCTAACGTACCCCCAAAGAAGGCAATACAATGTGAAACTTCAGAAACACTACTATCTGACAATAAAAGAATTTCATTTACAATGAAGGAGCAGGTAATTGTATTCCGTGACACACACAATAAGAATAGTCCAGTTGAAAATCTGCAGAAAGGTAATTCAATTCAGAATAAACAGCCAATTGATGAGATACCACAAAGTAATATGGAAGAAAACCAGGTTAATGAAAACTTGCCAGAGGAGTGTACTGAAGGGGTTGTTGTGCTGCCAGTTTGTGACACAGAGAATTCATTTTGCAGTACCGTTGGTAAAATGATTATGCCACAGACCAAACCCTTAAAGGAATCATCTTTCAATGTTGAGATGGAGCAAATGGGGACAAGAGTGCAAACTGATCAGTACGAATTTAATACGGTGATAAGTGAGCCCTGGATGCTGGACACCAAAACTATGGAAAACGGACAAAGCACAGAACTAATTGAGAATGTCGGAACAGTAAATGTCACTCTTAAACCAGTTGGCCACTTCCGCAAAGTCTTAACAGTCGGAAAGCTTTCTGATAAAGAAGACAACATAATGAGAACAGTGAGTGAAGTTGAAATCCCTGAAGCAAATGTAAACAAATTAGTTGACAAAGCAGTAGTTACTGAAAAATGGGATATAAACACTCTCTTTAGCCAGATTACTGTGTCAAATTGTCTGAATGATGATGTGTCGCAGAAAGATGGACACTGTATGCATCGTATTCTGGAACAGAATGAAGATTTTAAATCTGAGAAGAAAGTCACAGTCGGCACTTTAGCTTGTGATGTTTATAACTCCTACACTGATCAGAGCTTAAGCCATTCAGAAAAAGAAACTGACTCCTTGTCCTCTTCACATTCATCACTTAAACAAAGTCTTGCCACTGCTTACAACAGCTGGCTTCAGAGTGCATCCAACAAGAGGTGCGAGGAAGAGTCTTATTCCGAGGACCAGAAGTTTTACCAGGAAATTCTCAAAAAAGTAAAGGCCAACCGAGAAATTAAAGGAAAATTTTCTGAAAACGCAGAACAAATTACAAAAGGAGGACCAACTCCTGACCTATGTAGAAACCAAAATGAAGGTATTGATTATGGCTTTCTTTCGGATATTTACAATTATGAGCTTCATCCCATTCTTTCAACTGCCTCACATTGTGAGGAGGAAATTATTAGAATTGATCATGGAGTAGCAGGATCTGTAGATGGGCTGCTTGAAGCAATTGAATGTTCAGGGTGTGGAGAAGCAGCCTTTTTGAACTCTCAGTTTTACCTTCAGTCAGGGCAGGCTGCTGGAGCAGCACTGCTAACTGCATTGGCAGGTCGGGAAGAAGATTCTGATAGGAATTTTGATGAAGAGGTATGCAATAGCACTAATCGGAATCTTAGAACTGAGAAGCATCAGAGAGAGAGTATTGGCGAGGCAGAAGAAACTGTAAGTAAGATGGTTGCTGCCTATATATAGTCTAAAATTGTTGAATTGTAAAATAAGGCTTCCCTAGACTTTGGGCAATAGAGAAACATACAGAAAGGTGAAAGTTATACACCACTTGCTGCAATTGGACATTATGAAACAAGCATATTTTGAAAAATGATCAACAGCAACTTGGACAGATTATATTTAAAGATCTTCCGTTATGTGCCAATAGAAATTTGAATTCGTGTCACTGATAACTTCAGCCCAATTGTTATGTTACTTGCATGGATGACAAGCAGCCTCAAATGCAATGACCTCCTCTCCAGTCATAGCTCTGTTCGATTCAAGGCAAGACAATGCCACTTTCTTGGCAGCTTACCATGATCAAGTAGTCTGTGCAAACCTTTTAAAAGAAGAGTACCATTCTTGTGTTGGTTTATTTATTTGTCTCTGGTTACAGGTTTCAGAACAAACTAATGAGCTTGTTCTTCCGCACCCAGTTAATTGAATGGTTGGTTTCACCTAATTATTCCTTCCTGATTTACTTCAATCTTGTACTCCGTGTGACCTGGGTGATGGTGGGCTCTTTACCTCCATTTGTCATTTTTTTTTTCAAAACCCTACCCCATTCCATACCCACAATTAACAGTAAGAAATCTGGGATTAAACCGAATAGGATTGCCATGTTAAATTTAAACTAAACCCAGTAATTTGACTAAGGATCAGTATAATAAAGATTACTCTATATAGTGCCTTTTAAGCATTCTGAATTACCCTAGACTTTGAGTGCCAGTAATCTGTAAATCTCGTGCTCAACGATATCTCATTTGGCTGCTTGAGTCTCCCAAGTACCGTGAAGGCCAGACTGGTAAACCTTTCTTGTCCATTAGCACAGTAATTCTCTCTGCCAGGAGTAAGCCCAGAGTACATGTTGTAGGCGTTGCTTTGACAACCTCCCAAAAACTCTCAGGCTGCAAGGCCATCATAGGAAAGTGAGTAATTTGGATTTTAAATGTAGCTGCGGTCAGATACATTTCATTTTGCTGAATACATTTCTGTATACCAAAACAAAACTTGTGTAATTATATTTTTTTAAATTCATTGTAAGGAATAGGAACTGGAACTTGAAAGTTGCAATGTACCAGTTTATATTAATGCCAATACGTTGTGTCCCTGGCACAGTATTACAAATAATCCCATGTATTTCCTGTTTTTCTATCTAATTATATTTTAAAATATTCACTGAGAACCTAAATTCTACATTTGTAACTGCTAAACGGTTATCCTGGCAATTCCGTCTTGCTTTTTACAAAGTTTTTTTTAAAGAATATTGAGCCTGTCCAAGTTTAGGGATGCTAATTTAAGAACAGAAAATGCTGGAAATCTCAGCGGGTCAGGCAGCATCTGTGGAGGGAAGCAGAGTCAACTTTTTGGGTCTGTGACCCTTCGTCGGAACTGGGTGAAGTTTTGTAGTTCAGGGCGAGAGCCGGAAACGGCACTGATACAGTCATCAATGTACCGGTGAGGGAGGGGACCCGAGTAGGACTGGAACAAAGAATGTTCCACATATTCCCCCGAAAAGGCAGGCATAGCTTAGGACCCATGTGGGTTCCCATAGCAACACCTTTAGTTTGGAGAAAGTGATCAGAATCAAAGGAGAAGTTCAATGTGAGAACAAGTTCAGTCAGGCAGAGGAGGTTGATGGTGGATAGGGACTGGTTGGGCCTCTGCTCGAGGAAGAAGGATGCTAGTGCTGAGGAGTGAGTCCCTTTCTACTTCGGGAACCCATTTTGGACAGCATTAAACCCTCCAGGTTAGGTATAACACCGCGCCCCCCCCCCCCCTTACTCTGTGCCAGTAATGAGCTTCAGCCTCCCCATCACACCAGTGCAATATTTCTATTTCCATCTTCCTCACCAATCGACTGCCTCTCTGAGTGAGGTTGCAAATGAAGTGTCAGTTAGTGTTGAATCAGGGGTAGCTTAGTGCTCAGGCACCTGTCCTTGAGGAACGAGATTACGACTATCCATTAGTACTTTTCAAGTTTAAAAATCAATTGTTAATCTATTAATCACTGAAATAAGTCAGTTTAGATGATGCTCACAATAGTACAGGTTTTTTTGAGTAAGGCTAAGGCATCAATTTGTTCTTCTATCCCTTCTCCTTGCTTTCATTGAACTCCACGGTTTGAAGAATAAGAAACTGCTATGGTGGCTGTATAAGAGGAGCAGGAATGAAAGAAAACCAAAGACGTTGAGTTTAACAAAAGCGCCCAGTAAACTAGAATTTTCCTTTCCGTTTCTGAGAAT
Source organism: Pristiophorus japonicus (assembly GCF_044704955.1). Classification (NCBI taxonomy): domain Eukaryota; kingdom Metazoa; phylum Chordata; class Chondrichthyes; family Pristiophoridae; genus Pristiophorus; species Pristiophorus japonicus. The sequence continues at coordinate 210,171,737 of NC_091987.1, read as the reverse complement.
CTCTCTCTTTCAAAGTTCCTTTTCCTTTCATGTATCTTTCCTCCTCTTAGTCTGTAAGCCATTCACTCAAGGCAGCGTGAGGAATTGATGGCCAACACCTCATTGATGCATGTTATTCTCCACTTTCTCATTCACTTTGGCTCTGTTGCTTTGTTGTGCGTGGTGCTGCTTTCTGACTTAATGGAGACGAGGGAAGCATGCGTGTGATTGACAGCAGAGGCTCTGCGTTACTCTAAGATTTGAGTCTAGGAGCAGGTCTTACTGCAGTTATGCAGGACCTTGAATATTGTGTACAGCTTTGGTCTCCTAATCTGAGGAAGGACATTCTTACTATTGAGGGAGTGCAGCGAAGGTTCACCAGACTGATTACCAGGATGGCAGGACTGACCTATGAGGAAAGACTGGATCGACTAGGCTTATATTCACTGGAATTTAGAAGAATGAGATCTCATAGAAACGTATTAAATTCTGACGGGATTGGACAGGTTAGAGACAGGAAGAATGTTCCCGATGTTGGGGAAGTCCAGAACCAGGGGTCACAGTCTAAGGATAAGGGGTAAGCCATCCAGGACTGAGATGAGGAGAAACATCTTCACTCAGAGAATTGTGAACCTGTGGAATTCTCTACTACAGAAAGTTGTTGAGGCCAGTTCATTAGATATATTCAAAAGGGAGTTAGATGTGACCCGAACTGCTGAAAGGATCAAGGGTATGGAGAGAAAGCAGGAATGGGGTATTGAAGTTGCATGATCAGCCATGATCATATTGAAGGCTCGAAGGGCCGAATGGCTTACTCCTGCACCTATTTTCTATGTTTCTATGAAGATAGGATTCCACTTCTGTTCCACTCTTAACAATTCAGTGTTGAAATCGAGGAACAAAAAGCGGAAATGCTGGAAAAGCTCAGCGGGTCAGGCAGCACCTGCAGAGGGAAGGGACCTATTGTTCATATCTGAAAAGTTAATTTGTCTATTCTCTCCACAGACCCTGCCTGATCTGCTTAAGTAGCTCCAGCATTTTCTGTTCTTGTTTCAAATTTCCATCATCTGCAGTGTTCTGCTTTTGCTTTGTTCAAGGAGTTCAAGTCAATAGTAAAGTTGTTTCACACATGTTCTGTCCCAAGATGTTAATGCTTTGTAAAGAATGCAAGAGCATACTTGCATTTATACAGCACCTATCACAACCTCGGGATGTCCCAAAGCGATTCACCGTCACTGAAGTAAATGGGATCGCTTGCAGTGAATGGTTAACTATTGCAGTGGCACCTTGTGGCAAAGCTTTCTTTAACTTCAGGGACAGGCTGTTCAATTTTACTCCTTTAGGCACAATGGTCCAGATTTTGCGGTAAGAATAACGGAGAGGCTATCAGCGCTCACTGTGAAAGAAACATAGAAACATAGAAAATAGGTGCAGGAGTAGGCCATTCGGCCCTTCTAGCCTGCACTGCCATTCAATGAGTTCATGGCTGAACATGCAACTTCAGTACCCCATTCCTGCTTTCTCGCCATACCCCTTGATCCCCCGAGTAGTAAGGACATCATCTAACTCCTTTTTGAATATATTTAGTGAATTGGCCTCAACAACTTTCTGTGGTAGAGAATTCCACAGGTTCACCACTCTCTGGGTGAAGAAGTTTCTCCTCATCTCGGTCCTAAATGGCTAACCCCTTATCCTTAGACTGTGACCCCTGGTTCTGGACTTCCCCAACATTGGGAACATTCTTCCTGCATCTAACCTGTCTAAACCCGTCAGAATTTTAAACGTCTCTATCAGTTCCCCTCTCATTCTTCTGAACTCCAGTGAATACAAGCCCAGTTGATCCAGTCTTTCTTGATAGGTCAGTCCCGCCATCCCGGGAATCAGTCTGGTGAACCTTCGCTGCACTCCCTCAATAGCAAGAATGTCCTTCCTCAAGTTAGGAGACCAAAACTGTACACAATACTCCAGGTGGGGCCTCACCAAGGCCCTGTACAACTGTAGCAACACCTCCCTGCCCCTGTACTCAAATCCCCTCGCTATGAAGGCCAACATGCCATTTGCTTTCTTAACCGCCTGCTGTACCTGCATGCCAACCTTCAATGACTGATGTACCATGACACCCAGGTCTCGTTGCATCTCCCCTTTTCCTAATCTGTCACCATTCAGATAATAGTCTGTCTCTCTGTTTTTACCACCAAAGTGGATAACCTCACATTTATCCACATTATACTTCATCTGCCATGCATTTGCCTGCCCACTCACCTAACCTATCCAAGTCACTCTGCAGCCTCATAGCGTCCTCCTCGCAGCTCACACTGCCACCCAACTTAGTGTCATCCGCAAATTTGAAGATACTACATTTAATTCCCTCGTCTAAATCATTAATGTACAGTGTGAACAGTTGGGGCCCCAGCACAGAACCTTGCGATACCCCACTAGTCACTGCCTGCCATTCTGAAAAGTACCCATTTACTCCGACTCTTTGCTTCCTGTCTGACAACCAGTTCTCAATCCATGTCAGCACACTACCCCCAATCCCATGTGCTTTAACTTTGCACATTAATCTTATGTGTGGGACCTTGTCGAAAGCCTTCTGAAAGTCCAAATATACCACATCAACTGGTTCTCCCTTGTCCACTCTACTGGAAACATCATCAAAAAATTCCAGAAGGTTTGTCAAGCATGATTTCCCTTTCACAAATCCATGCTGACTTGGACCTATCATGTCACCTCTTTCCAAATGCGCTGCTATGACATCCTTAATAATTGATTCCATCATTTTACCCACTACTGATGTCAGGCTGACTGGTCTATAATTCCCTGTTTTCTCTCTCCCTCCTTTTTTAAAAAGTGGGGTTACATTGGCTACCCTCCACTCCATAGGAACTGATCCAGAGTCTATGGAATGTTGGAAAATGACTGTCAATGCATCTGCTATTTCCAAGGCCACCTCCTTAAGTACTCTGGGATGCAGTCCATCAGGCCCTGGGGATTTATCGGTCTTCAATCCCATCAATTTCCCCAACACAATTTCCCGACTAATAAGGATTTCCCTCAGTTCCTCCTTCTTACTAGACCCTCTGACCCCTTTTATATCCGGAAGGTTGTTTGTGTCCTCCTTAGTGAATACCGAACCAAAGTACTTGTTCAATTGGTCTGCCATTTCTTTGTTCCCCGTTATGACTTCCTCTGATTCTGACTGCAGGGGACCTACGTTTGTCTTTACTAACCTTTTTCTCTTTACATATCTATAGAAACTTTTGCAGTCCGTCTTAATGTTCCCTGCAAGCTTCCTCTCGTACTCTATTTTCCCTGCCCTAATCAAACCCTTTGTCCTCCTCTGCTGAGTTCTAAATTTCTCCCAGTCCCCGGGTTTACTGCTATTTCTGGCCAATTTGTATGCCACTTCCTTGGCTTTAATACTATCCCTGATTTCCCTTGATAGCCACGGTTGAGCCACCTTCCCTTTTTTATTTTTTACGCCAGACCGGAATGTACAATTGTTGTAGTTCGTCCATGCGGTCTCTAAATGTCTGCCACTGCCCATCCACAGTCAACCCCTTCAGTATCATTCGCCAATCTATCCTAGCCAATTCACGCCTCATACCTTCAAAGTTACCCTTCTTTAAGTTCTGGACCATGGTCTCTGAATTAACTGTTTCATTCTCCATCCTAATGTAGAATTCCACCATATTATGGACGCTCTACCCCTCGGGGTCTCGCACAACGAGATTGCTAATTAATCCTCTCTCATTACACAACAACCAGTCTAAGATGGCCTCCCCCTAGTTGATTCCTCGACGTATTGTTCTAGAAAACCGTCCCTTATGCACTCCAGGAAATCCTCCTCCACCGTTTTGCTTCCAGTTTGGTTAGCCCAATCTATATGCATATTAAAGTCACCCATTATAACTGCTGCACCTTTATTGCATGCACCCCTAATTTCCTGTTTGATGCCCTCCCCAACATCACTACTACTGTTTGGAGGTCTGTACACAACTCCCACTAACGTTTTTTGCCCTTTGGTGTTCTGCAGCTCTCCCATATAGATTCCACATCATCCAAGCTAATGTCCTTCCTAACTAATGCATTAATCTCCTCTTTAACCAGCAATGCTACCCCACCTCCTTTTCCTTTTATTCTATCCTTCCTGAATGTTGAATACCCATGGATGTTGAGTTCCCAGCACTGATCATCCTGGAGCCACGTCTCTGTAATCCCAATCACATCATATCCATTAACATCAATTTGCACAGTTAATTCATCCACCTTATTGTGGATACACCTTGCATTAAGACACAAAGCCTTCAGGCTTGTTTTTTTAACACCCTTTGTCCTTTTAGAATCCCCCCCCCCCCCCACACACACAGTGACTGATCCCCCCTCCCCCACACACACACAGTGACTGATCCCCCCCTACACACACAGTGACTGATACCCCCCCACACGCAGTGACTGATCCCCCCCCCCCCACACACAGTGACTGATCCCCCCCCACACAGAGTGACTGATCCCCCCCCCACTCAGAGTGACTGATCCCCCCCCCACACAGAGTGACTGATCCCCCCCCCCCACACAGAGTGACTGATCCCCCCCCCCCACACAGAGTGACTGATCCCCCCCTCCCCACACAGAGTGACTGATCCCCCCCCCCCCCACACAGTGTGACTGATTCCCCCCCCCACACACACAGTGACTGATTCCCCCCCCCCCACACACAGTGACCGATTTCCCCCCCCCACACACACAGTGACCGATTTCCCCCCCCCCCCCCACACACACAGTGACTGATTTCCCCCCCCCCACACACACAGTGACTGATTCCCCCCCCCCCCCCCCCCCCCACACAGTGAGTAAATTATTAGGGAGCAAATCGGACAGCAACTTCTGGCGTCTGCACATGCAGTTAAACGCGGAAATCGGGAAGTTGTTGTCCCGAGTTGCCCTGCTCCTCCAGAAGCTTCGTTCTGACAGTATCTCGCCGAGAGACTGTGCATTCAAACACATGAATGGTGTGAATTTGTCGGACATACCCACTAGAAAACCACTAAACACACCTGAAAAAGTTAGAGTTTTTCAATTCAAGTGTAAGTGAATTTTTAACAGCGTAGTAAGTCTTAATTGCTGCCAAACAGCCTCTCTGGCAATGTAAATTTACTTTTGAAATTGTGGAGTCTCATTCTTTCAGATTTTAATAATTGTTGGAGATTTAAAAAAAATGTTTTTTTTACCTTTTTCTTTCTGTCTCTCTCATCTCCCTCGATCCCATTTTTCTTTCCTTTTTTTCGCTTTCTGTACATGATTGGACATTGAAGTAAATATTCTAATTTGCATTTCCTGGTTTCGACTCTGCGTGTCTCAGCAAAGATTCTTCAATCTGATTGGTTTAGGAGTTCACACAGGTCCCAGATTCCCTGTAGCGGGTGCCGCGCTGTTTTTACACTCTAATTTCTGAAAATCTCAGTACAAAAGCCTGCAGAGTCTACAGATAAGTGCAAGTGTAATGAAGTGCAAGTGTAATGAACAGCAAGCGCCATTTTTTCGCTGTGATCACAAAATACGGCCACAATTTTTTTGGAGGAGAAGGGAAAAAATCACGCATTTTAAGAAGTTAGCAATTTGCTCCTTTGTCACAAATGTAACTTTTGACCCTGCCAAAACCTCTAATTATAATACTAAAGCATAGTGAGTCGCTTGAAAAAGGAAAAAAAACCTCCATATGAAAGGGGAATTACATTCACATGTTACAAAATGAGTTAAAGGGTCAAAGTTAATGCAGTCACATGTAGACACTGATGACCCTATTCATTGGCTTCATTGTTTGTAATCATGTTCTATTCACATGATAATGCAATCAGAGGACGGTTCGATATCTCATTTATAGTAGTATTGGCACCCAACCTAAGAGTGGAAATGTGAATGAAAAAAGAAAGACTTGCATTTATATAGCTCCTTTCACGACCATCAGATGTCTTTACAGCCAGTGAAATACAGCCAGGGAAAACACAGCAGCCAATTTGCGCACAAACAAGCTCCCACAAACAGCAATGTGATAATGACCAGATATTCTGTTTTTCTGTTATGTTGATTGAGGGATAAATATTGTCCAGAACACCGGAGATAACTCTCCTGCTCTTCTTCAAAATAGTCCCATGGGATCTTTTTACATCCACTTGAGAGAGCAGACCGGACCTCAGTTTAATGTCTCCTGTTAAAGACGACACCTCTGACAGTGCAGCGCTCCCTCAGCACTGCACTGGGTGTGTCAGCCTGGATTTCTTTGTGCTCAAGTCCTTGAAGTGGGATTTTAACCCATTACCTTGTGACTCAGAAGTGAGAGTGCTACCCACTGAGCCACAGCTGACACTACAATGTGGAGACATACAATCCTTTAAGGTTTTCTGGTGAAAGGTCTTTACTACCCATTTTCAGTTTTCGGAATCAAGAGGTTTGGAAGAGCTATTACCACTGCCTCCCCTGGCTCATAGTCGTCTTCCATCCCAAATAATGTTCCATTCCTTCTATTCGCGAATGAAGTCCAAAAGCCCAGCTTGTGTGCAAGAATGTTCCAGCTCAGTGCAAGCAATCCTACTGTAGCTGCGGGAAATCGGAAACAAAAATAGAAACACACAGCAGGCCAGTCGGCATCATTGGAGAAAGCAGATGAACCAACGTTTCAGATGCAGACCCTTTGCCAGAACTCCTCCAGCTCAGTGCTGTGTTGTGTTAAGACGCAGCTAATTCAGAGTCTCAGCACAGTTGCTGAATTTCAAAATGGTTAGTATTCCAAACGGTCACCAGCTTGAACAAAATTAATATGTAAATGTGATGTGAGTTCAGAATACTGAATGGGGTATCGTAGTGGAATAGGTTCTTGGTGAAATACTAATAATTTTAACCATGCAAAAACAGACAACTTCATAATCCTCCCGTAAGTGTTTCTGGAGCAAATGCCTTTGTGATGAGGGAATGTAATTCTCGTCAGATTCTCAGTATCTCCCTTGCAGACTTGCTATGATTTCTTAATTAAGGTGGGGCTCACTCCAGTTACAATTGGAGAGATATTGTAAATAGTTGTAAATTTTCTGTTCTGCTTCCGTGTTCCTGGTTTAATTTATTAGCAATACTTCACTGTAGTTCTAATGCTAAAGAGGGATGGGGGGGAGGGCAAAGGGCTGTGAGCTTGAAAACTGCATTAAAGCACTATCTTCCTATTCCAATATATTAGAGCGTTCATTAGAACTACTACATTTTGGTTGTTTCCCTCAAACATATTTGCATATCTCCAACCACACCTGGACTTCATTCTGCCTAATGTACTTGTATTTGGCCCGTCTCGTGTGTTCCTCTGAGAGGATGAGCAGGGAACCTGTCCAGAAATGGAGAAATATGGCAAAATATCTGGAATGGCTCTTCAGTCTTCTCTTGTTTGCCTCCTCTTTCCCCAGGGTCATTGTTCATGTGAGAGCTCTGACAATGAATGTTGGCAGGCTATTCAATCACACGGGTGGTAGGGAGGGAACGCATTACAGCTGAGCTCAATCCCGGCTATAATAAAAATAGGAATTGACTTTTTTTATATATGATTTTAGATGGGGAAAATCCAAATTAAAATTGCGGCAACCAGCTGTGTCTCTTCAATGTCTATGCAATATTTCCTTTGTTCTGTGACATTAGTACATAGTTGGCCAGTACAATAACAACAACTTGTATTTATATAGTGCCTTTTAATGTAGGACTTCACAGAAACATTATCAGACACAATTGATAAAGGCCAAAGGGAGAGATATTAGGAGGGGTAACTAAAAGCTTTGTCAAAGAGATAGGTTTCAAGGAGCGGTGGAGTGATTCAGGGAGGCAAGTTAAGAGCTTAGAGCCTAAGCGGTTGAAGGTATAGCCGCCAATGATGGGGAAAACGCAGTTTGGGATGTGCAAGAGGCCAGGGTTTTTGGAGGATTATAGGACTGGAGGGTGGTTATAGAGATAGGGAGGGGTGAAGTCATGAAAAGATCTGACCACGAGGATGGGCATTTTAAATTTGAAGCATTGGTGGTCTGTCGGTAATGTAGGTAACCAAACACGAGAGTGATTGGTGAACGGGACTTGGTGTGGGTTAGGATACGGGCAGCAGACTTTTGAATGAGCTCAAATTTATTGAAAGTGGAGGTTAAGAGGCTGATCAAGAGAGCATTGTAGTAGTGAGTCTGGAAGTGACAAAAGCATGGATGAGGGTTTCAGCAGAAAATATTTCATGGCAAGATGGAGTCTGGGGATGTTGGGGGTGGTGGGCGGGGGGGGAAGTAGGCGTTCTTGATGATGGAGAGGATATGGGGTTGGAAACTCAGCTCGGGGCCCAATAAGAAGCTGAGGTTCTGAATAGTCTGGTTCAGCCCGAGACAGTTCCAAGGAGGGGATGGAATTATTGCAAGGGGACAGAGTTTGTGGTGTGGGGTGGGGCCGGGGGAGGCTTCAGACGATGGCTTCAGTCATCCTAATGTTTAATTGGAAGATATTGCAGCTCATCCAGAACTGGATATCAGACAAGCACGCTAGAACAGAGAAGCAGTGGAGGGGTCGAGACAGGGATGGTGGTGAGGGTAGGGGTGGGTGTCATCAGGATTGAAACGTAGAAAATAGGTGCAGGAGTAGGCCATTCGGCCCTTCGAGCCTGCACCACCATTCAATATGATCATGGCTAATCATGCAGCTTTAGTACCCCATTCCTGCTTTCTCTCCATACCCCTTGATCCCTTTCGCCGTAAGGGCCACATCTAACTCCTTTTTGAATATATCTAACGAACTAGCCTTTCAACAACTTTCTGTGGTAGAGAATTCCACAGGTTCACAATTCTCTGAGTGAAGAAGTTTCTCCTCATCTCGGTCCTAAAAGGCTTACCCCTTATCCTTAAACTGTGACCCCTGGTTCTGGACTTCCCCAACATTGAGAACATTCTTCCTGCATCTAACCTGTCCAATCCTGTCAGACTTTTATATGTTTCTATGAGATATCCTTTCATTCCAGTGAACATGGCCTCACTGGGGCTGCGTGAATAAGGCTCCTCCCACGGCCAGCTCCTGCTCCCCCCCCCCCCCCCCCCCCGGACCAGACCCAACACCCGCTCCCCCCCCCCCCCCCCCCCCCCCCCCCCGGACTGGACCCGACCCGACTCCCGCTCCCCCCCCGCCTCCAGACCCGAACTGATTCCCGCTCTCGCTCTGCCCCCCCCCCACCCCGACTGGACCTGACCTGCGCTCCTGCTCCCCCCCCCCCACCCCGGACTGGACCCGACCCGACCCAACGCCACCTACCTGTAAATCTGGTGCTGGGGACGGGCCCTGCCCGTAGTCTCGGGCCGGCCCGTTCAGCCTTCGGTCCCGAAAGGCCTGCCTGAAGCACTTTCACACAGGTAGGAAGATGGTTTATTTAATCTTTTCTTTGCTTATAAATGTTTATTCAGGTTGGATTTATTTGTATAATATTTGTATAAGTATAAATAAGGATTTATTATAGAATTTAATGACTTCCCTTCCTGCCCCCCACTTCGTTCCGGACGCCTAATTTGTAACCTGCGCCTGATTTTTTAATGTGTAGAACAGGTTTTTTTCAGTTCTACAAAAATCTTCACTTGCTCCATTCTAACTTAGTTTGGAGTACGTTTTCACTGGAAACTTTCAAATCAGGCGTCAGTGGCCGGACACACCTCCTTTTGAAGAAAAAATTATTTTCCAAAGTGGAACTGTTCTACCTGACTAGAACTGCAGAAAAAAAAATGTGGAGAATTGCGATTTCTAAGATAGTCCGTCCTCCACCAGTTGCTCCTAAAAATCAGGCGCAAATCATGTGGAAACTTGAGCCCAATGTTTCTATGAACTAGAGGAGTTATACGAACTATGGACACTTCGTTTTGAATGGTCGACCCAGTTAATACAAAATAGGTTTGCTTGTACTGTTAATGTGCTATTGACTTTTGTGTTCCTCTATTTTAATCTGTAAATAAATCTGGGGAAGTAGTTTTAGTTTGTGCATAGTGGTCTAACAAGGTGGCAGTTTTCTTCTTCAGACAAATGAGGTGAAATTCCCACAAATTTTTCACTTGTCGCGCTAAATTGCTGGTTGTGAACTGGGGCTATACTTAACCCAGGCCTGGGCTACACCAACCTACCTCTGGTAAAGAATCAATACACAGATTTCCATTCACAAGTGACTCTTGTCTGCTTATCGAAACAGCAAACAAAAAAAAGAATGCTTGCTGTGGAGGGCAGAGGTAGTCGGAAGCAAGTCTGGCACCCACTTTCTAGTATAGGTCACTGGATAGCAGTCGGAAGCTGATTTCATTTCTTTTGTTTTAATCTCCTCTCTAGTGCAAGAACAACTTGTATTTATATAGCACCTTTAACGTACTGAAACGTCCCTAGGCGCTTCACAGGAATACCATGAGATAAAACAATTTGACACCGAGCCACATAAGTAGAAATTAGCGCATGTGACCAAAAGCTTGGTCAAAGAGTTACGGTTTTAAGGAACATCTTGAAGGAGGAAAGAGAGGCAGAGAGCTTTAGGCAGGGAGTTCCAGAGCTTGGGGCCTAGGCAACAGAAGGCACGGCCACCAATGGTTGAGCGATTTATCATCAGGGATGTTCAAGAGGGCAGAATTTAAGGAGCGCAGACATCGCGGGGAGAGGTAGGGGGACCGGGTTGTGGGGCTGGAGGAGATTACAGACATAGGGAGGGGCGAGGCCGTGGAGGGATTTCAAAATAAGGATGAGAATTTTGAAGTTGAGGCGTTGCTTAACCGGAATGTAGGTTACCGAGCGCAGGGATGATGGGTGAGCTGGAACTTGGTGTGAGTTAAGACATGGACAGCCGAGTTTTGGATCACCTCCAGTTTACATCGGGTAGAATGTTGGAGGCCAGTCAGGAGTAATAAGATCATTGCGTTGGAATAGTCAAGTCTAGAAGTAACAAAGGCATGGATGAAGGCTTCAGTGCAGGAGTAATAAGATAATTTGAAGCACCCATATGCCACCTGAGCTATTATCTATCTCAAACTTGGCACCTGCCTTGGGTGTGTATGGCTTAGTATAACAGTGAGTGGTTCATTTACCAAGCGAGCACTGAAAAACTGAAAATTAAACTGGAAGAATGTTTTGAGCGATTACATTTTCAGATTTGCGCTGTTGCAGCAAAGAATATTGGGAAGCAGTCACTATTCCAGTTAGTTTCCTGATACAGGCTCCAACAGTGCAATAAAGAACGAAACCCCTATTAAAGAAGTGCATGTTGCAGGAAATTATTATGGATTAAGGAGTTATATCCAGTTTGTGTTTATTTCTCTGCACCAATACTCAATATCGCAGCAATTTAAGTGACTCTGAATGCTTCACAGATGCACTCAGATGATGCTGTGCCTGGATTACTTTTTTTAATTCTCTTCTGAACTAAATCCCATAAATACACCGAATTCTTGTCTGTAAACCTGGAGTTTGGAAATAAAATTGGGGATTAACCCAGTATACTGATCTCTGACAAGATGATTGATATTTAAATGCCAGTCATGCTGTAAAATCCTTTCCTTATGCCAGCACGTATAAAACACAGAAAGCTATATTGTCTTAATTGCACCGTGGAGAAAATGTGTTTATTAATAAAAAAAAAGATTATTGTGCTCTTTAATCACTGTGAAAGTGTTGAAATAAAATAATCAGAATCTTGTCTATAGAAAATATTTTCAGTGTTGGAAAATTATCCATATTATCAGCATAAATTAAAGTTTCAGCTTGATTAGGCATCATTAGTGCAGCATCATCAGACAGCATTAATCTCTCCAGTCTAGGCACTTGCTGTGCTGCTTCGTAAATGGTGAGCCACAAAGCTGATGTAGTATGTCTAATAATACCTTGCTGCACCGCACAGCAATTTGGGACCCTCGGCCGATTGAGAGTTTAGGACGAGGTGCGAGAGAGATCCTTCTCCCCCTGCACACATCCCCCCCAAACACCATACTGCTTTCATGTGACGTACATTCTTTGTGCAAAAAATCTGCTCTTTTTTTTCCACAAAACAATTCTCTTCGCTACTTAGTTTGAGATTTTTTTTTAAATTACACTCTCCTCAAGATGCTTTGTGCTGCTTTGTATTTGTCATTTGACAGGAGAAGCACATTGGTGTGCTTGTAATAAAGAGAATTGAATTTGAACTAACCTATCAGCAGCAAGCACTTGGTTTCATTATATAAGCCTTACAGCAAAAGCCATGGATAGAAATGGCATGTTTGATAACCACCTGTGTTTAGCAGAGCCATATTTTACTATCAATTAACCTTTACTATGTCCATGTGTATAAATGGAATTGCAATTAGATTAGAACAAGTGTCTGAGCAGCTGAAGGGTTAAAGTATTTGTACTCTGCAAGCTATGTGGAGCCTTTGTAACAGCATTCCTGAATAGAATCACGCGTTTGTGTATTTGAGATTAATTAAATACAGTTTACTGTAATAAATACGCCTTTTCTACCTACTCTTCCTAGCACTTTAATTTTCACAAATTTGTGATATCCTTGGTCACACACCATTCCCTGATCGAGAAGGCCCAATGGGGCTGACTGCTAACCACCATGCGAGAGCAGACTAGTGTCTTTTTTAACTTCGCTGAGGGGTAGAGACTTCAGCACCTCCTGCTTATGATGCGACGTAAGATGAGAACATTGCATTGAATCATAGAATGGTTGCAGCATGGAAGGCGGCCATTCGGACCATTGAGCCCGTGCCGACTCTCAGCTAGTCCCATTCCCCCGCCCTTTCCCCGTAGCCCTGCAATTTTCTTTCCTTCACATATATTTATCAAACTTCCTTTTGGAAGATAAAATTGAATCTGCCTCCACCACCCTTTCAGGCAGTGCGTTCCAGATCTTAACCACTCGGTGTGCAAAAAAGTATTTTCTTGCGTTGCCTTAGGTACTTTAGCCAATCACCTTAAATCTGTGTCCTCTGGTTCCTGACTTTTCTGCCAATGGGAACATAGAAACATAGAAAATAGGTGCAGGAGTAGGCCATTTGGCACTTCGAGCCTGCACCACCATTCAATAAGATCATGGCTGATCATGCAACTTCAGTACCCCTTTCCTGCTTTCTCTCCATACCCCTCGATCCCTTTAGCCGTAAGGGCCATATCTAACTCCCTCTTGAATATATCCAATGAACTGGCATCAACAACTCTGCAGCAGGGAATTCCACAGGTTAACAACTCTGAATGAAGAAGTTTCTCCTCATCTCAGTCCAAAATGGCCTACCCCTTATCCTAAGATTGTGTCCCCTGGTTCTGGACTTCCCCAACATCGGGAACATTCTTCCCGCATCTAACCTGTCCCGTCCCGTCAGAATCTTATACGTTTCTATGAGATCCCCTCTCATCCTTCTAAACTCCAGTGTATAAATGCCCAGTTGATCCAGTCTCTCCTCATACGTCAGTCCAGCCATCCCTGGAATCAGCCTGGTGAACCTTCGCTGCACTCCCTCAATAGCAAGAACGTCCTTCCTCAGATTAGGAGACCAAAACTGAACAGTTTCACTCCAGCTACTCTGTCCAGACCCTTCATGTCTGGCATATTTGGATGTAGTGAGCATGTAGCCTTCCACTTTGTGTGGTGGATTGAAATGTCAATCTCTACCAGGTTTACTTGACACATCTTTTTAAATGGGTACGCTTTGAGTTGCTTAACGATGGGTTCCGGGTGGCTCACAAAGTTTCTTTTCATTTTTGGGGGGGGTGTGCGGCCCCTTTAAAGGGCTGCACGCAAAACCCATTCAAAACACCGAACATGGACGGATTTTCCCATTTAAAAGCCAGCGAGCTGGCTGCGCGGGAGCTGCAGAGCGCTGCATGGCCATGCGGCTTAAAGGGAACATTGGTGGCGCAGTGGTTTTACCTCTGGGGTTCAGATTTGAATCCAGTCTGACTGACCGGGGTGGAGATCTCTTTTCCAGGTGGATGTGTTTGGGTCGGCTCAACCCACTTCACAGGAAACTGTTCACAATTGGCAATCTCACTTGGAGAGGGCCACAAATCGAGCTGGTGCAGAAGATGGAATTTGCAGTACTGGTGCTTCCCTGACACGGATGTTATGGCAGAGTAGGGGAGCTTTTATTGTGTATTTGGCAAATGCTGCACTTGATCTCGTAATGCTTGATTTTTTTTACACTGAAAGCCCAAACTTGGAAATTGTTCTATTTTCCACCTCTCGCTTCCTTCACCAGGAGTCTAAATTTGGGGAATGTTCTACAAATGCAGCTTCTCAAGTGGGATATCTTTTCATTTAAAAACTGTGGGCAAAACTGTTTGAGAAGAAATTGCTGTTCAGATCTTGCACATTAGAAGAAGCTAAATCTTGAAAGTGTACCATACAATTTGCTTAAAAAATGTAAGTACCCTGCTGGGGTCTGGCAGTCCATGGATTCCTATTAAAAAAAATCTTGGTTTTCGGAGTCCTCGTTAATCAGACTCGATCATATATAGTAAAGTGCGATTAATATATGCCATGAGGATAAGATTTGGAATTAATCAGGAAAGTAGATGATGGAAACGCACTTTTGCCACTTCAACTGGGGCCAGCTGAATCAAACCAGAGATTGTACCCCAGCATATTTTAATACATTATATGCAATGTATATATGTGAATATGACACTGTACGCTACTTCTCTTTCACTTGTAATTGCTTGACAAATGCAAACACTCATTATAAAGCAACACAATATATAGGAAGCACTGAATAACAAGGAATGATTGCAGGAAAATAATCTCCCTGGAGAGTTCCAGTCATAAACTGAAAGAGCAAAGTTTGAGTGATTTATTGTCACTTAAACTCAGCAATCAAACTATAGATTAGAAATTACTGTTGGCAAAACCTTAATTAATTACATTCCTCTGTCCATTATTTTGAATGACATTCTGGGTAAGGTGGTGACAGCAAAATTCTGGAATAATTTGAGAGGACTTCGACACTGTGATTTGGAGGAGAGATGTAGATTTCTGTGCTCGATGGCTGAATGGCGCCTCTCCTCTGCGGCTGTCATTCTGAAGAACTTGGGTGACAGAGTGGAGGGCTCTTGGTATCCATTGAATTATATTGAAACAAGAATCATGATGGTCTGGCCATCATGGTGTGGGGCAGGCTTGATGGACCAGCTGGCCTTTTCCTGCCTGTCAATTTTGTATGTTTGGAAGAGTCAATGCCTTCAACAACAACAACTTGTATTTATATAGCGTCTTTTAACGTAATAAAACTGTTGTGTATCTATAACGCATGCACTCCCATGTTCCGCCACCAGGGAGTGCATCCCCTGAAGTCCGAAGGGATCCCAGCATCCCTTGGGAGCACTGTATATAAGCTGGCCCTTAAGACCTGTTCCTCACTCTGGAGTGTCTTATTAAAGACTGAGGTCACTGTTACTTTAACCTCCCTGTGTGCAGTCTCATCCGTGGCAACGAGTATACGAATCCAACGCAAAGATGCAGCAAACTGTGGGCATCCTGGAGAAATTCTCAGAGGGTGAGGACTGGGAAGCCTATGTCGAACGGCTAGACGAGTACTTTGTAGCCAACGAGCTGGACGGAGAAGGAAGCGCTGCAAAAAGGAGAGCGGTCCTCCTCACAGTCTGCGGGGCACCGACCTACAGCCTCAAAGAATCTTCTGGCTCCGGTGAAACCCACAGATATGTCGTATGAGGAGCTGTGTACACTGGTTCGGGAGCATCTTAACCCGAGGGAGAGCGTGCTGATGGCGAGGTATCGGTTCTAAACGTGCCAGCAATCTGAAGGTCAGGAAGTGGCGAGCTACGTTGCCGAGCTAAGGCGACTTGCAGGACAATATGAGTTTGATGGCTACCTGGAGCAAATACTCAGAGACTTTTTTGTACTGGGCATTGGCCACGAGACCATCCTACGAAAACTTTTGACTGTAGAGACACCGACCCTCAGTTAAGGCCATTACGATAGCACAGGCGTTTATGTCCACCAGTGATAACACCAAACAAATCTCTCAGCACACAAGTGCCAGCAATGTTCATAAATTAACTGGAACTGTGTTTGCGAGCAGAAATGTACAGGGCAGAAACCACGAGTCTGCAACTGCCAGCAGGCATCAGGTGACCCAGATGACTGAGTCCCCAACAAAGGATGAATGCAAGGCAATTCACACCTTGTTGGCGTTGTGGAGGCTTCCATTCAGCCTATTCATGCTGCTTCAAAGGGTATGTTTGCAAGAGCTGTGGAACACTGGGGCACCTCCAACGAGCTTTCAGACGAGTTGCAAGCTCTGCAAAACCTGCTAACCACCACGTGGCAGAGGAAGATCGGTCCATGGTGGATTAAAGCAATTTTGAGCCTCAGAGAGAGGAGGCAGATGCTGAAGTACACGGGGTGCACACATTTCCGACGAAATGTCCATGCTTACCCGTAGCCGTAGAACTGGACACTGGCGCTAGCCAATCCATCATGAGTAAAAAGATGTTTGAGAGACTGTGGTGCAACAAGGCATTTAGACCAGCCCTGAGCCCCATCCACACGAAACTGAGAACGTACACCAAAGAGCTCATCACTGTCCTAGACAGCGCCATGGTCAAGGTCACCTACGAGGGCACGGTGCACGAACTGCCACTCTAGATTGTCCTGGGCGATGGCCCCACGCTGCTTGGAAGGAGCTGGCTGGGCAAAATCTGCTGGAATGGAGATGACATCCGAGCGCTATCACATGTCGATGAGGCCTCATGTACCCAGGTTCTTTACAAATTTCCTTCCCTTTTTGAGCCAGGCATTGGAAACTTTTCCAGGGTGAAGGTGCGGATCCACTTGGTCCCAGAGGCACAACCCATTCACCACAAGGCAGGCGCGAGCAGTACCTCATGATGAGGGAGAGAGTGGAAATCGAGCTGGACAGGCTGCAACGCGAGGGCATCATCTCCCCAGTGGAATTCAGCGAGTGGGCCAGCCCGATTGTTCCAGTACTCAAAAGTGATGGCACGGTCAGGATTTGCAGCGATTATAAAGTAACTATTAATCGTTTCTCGCTACAGGACCAATACCCACTACCTAAGGCAGACGATCTATTTGTGACGCTGGCAGGAGGCAAGACGTTCACCAAGCTCGACCTGACTTCGGCCTACATGACGCAGGAGCTGGAGGAGTCTTCGAAGGGCCTCACCTGCATCAACACGCACAAAGGGGCTGTTCATCTACAACAGATGCCCGTTTTGGAATTTGGTCGGCTGCAGCAATCTTCCAGAGAAACATGGAGAGCCTACTCAAGTCGGTACCACGTATGGTGGTTTTTCAGGACGGCATATTGGTCATGGGTCGGGACACCGCCGAGCACCTACAAAACCTGGAGGAGGTCCTCCAACGACTGGATCGCATAGGGCTGCGGCTGAAGAGGTCAAAATGCGTCTTCATGGCAACAGAAGTGGTGTTTTTGGGGAGAAAGATCACGGCGGAAGGCATTCGGCCCACAGATGCCAAGACAGAGGCTATCAGGAACGCGCCCTGGCCACAGAACGTCACAGAGCTGCGGTTGTTCCTGGGACTCCTCAACTATTTTGGTAACTTCCTATCGGGGTTAAGCACCCTCTTAGAGCCCGTACATGTGTTGTTGCGTAAAGGTGAGAACTGGGTATGGGGAAAAAACCAAGTCATTGCTTTTGAGAAAGCCAGAAACATTTTATGCTCCAACAAGCTGCTTGTATTGTATAACCCGTGTAAAAGACTTGTGCTAGCATGTGATGCGTTGTCGTACGGAGTCGGGTGTGTATTACAACAAGCTAATGTTGCGGCGAAGTTGCAACCTGTCGCCTATGCCTCCAGGAGCTTGTCTAAGGCCGAGAGGGCCCACAGCATGATTGAGAAAGAGGCATTAGCGTGTGTGTTCGGGGTAAAGAAAATGCATCAGTACCTGTTTGGGCTCAAATTTGAGCTGGAAACCGCTCACAAGCCCCTCATATTCCTGTTCGCTGAAAATAAGGGGATAAATACTAATGCCTCAGCCCACATACAAAGGTGGGCACTCGCGCTATCAGCGTATAACTATACCATCCGCCACAGGCCAGGCACCGAGAACTGTGCGGATGCTCTCAGTCGGCTACCATTGCCCACCACGGAGGTGGAAATGGCGCAGCCTGCAAACTTGTTGATGGTGGCGCAGTCCGCAGACTTTTTGATGGTCATTGAAGCATTTGAAAATGATAAATCACCTGTCACGGCCCGCCAGATTAGGACTTGGAACAGCCAAGATCCTCTGCTGTCCCTAGTAAAAAAAACTGTGTACTGCATGGGAGCTGGGCCAGCATCCCCATTGAAATGCAAGAGTTAATCAAGCCGTTCCAGCGGCGAAAGGACGAGCTGTCCATTCAGGCAGACTGCCTGTTGTGGGGTAACCGTGTAGTGCTACCCAAAAAGGTCAGGGAGACGTTCACCTCGGATCTCCGCAGAACACACCCGGGTATAGTAATGATGAACGCGTTGGCCAGATCCCACGTGTATCGGTATCGGTGGCCCGGTATCGACTCTGACTTAAAGTCCTGTGTACGGCAATGCAGCGTGTGTGCTCAGTTGAGCAAAGCGCCCAGAGAGGCACCACTAAGTTTGTGGTCCTGGCCCTCCAGACCATGGTCAAGGATCCATGTCGACTATGCGGGCCCATTTCTCGGTAAAATGTTCCTGGTGGTGATGGATGCATTTTCAAAATGGATTGAATGTGAAATAATATCGGGAAGCACCGCCACCGCCACCATTGAAAGCCCAAGAGCCATGTTTGCCACCCACGGCCTGCCTGACCTCCTGGTCAGTGACAACGGGCCATGTTTCACCAGTGCCGAATTAAAAGAATTCATGACCCACAATGGGATCAAACATGTCACCTCGGCCCCGTTTAAACCAACCTCCAATGATGGGCAGGCAGAGTGGGCAGTACAAACAATCAAACAGAGCCTTAAACGAGTCACAGAATGCTCATTCCAAACCCGCCTGTCCCGAGTACTGCTCAGCTACTGCACGAGACCCCACTCGCTCACAGGGGTGAGCTACTCATGAAAAGGACATTTAAAACCAGACTCTCGCTGGTTCACCCCAACCTGCATGATCAAGTAGAGAGCAGGCGGCAGTAACAAAATATAAACGATGGTCACGCCATTGTGTCACGGGAAATTGATCTGAATGACCCTGTGTATGTGCTGAACTATGGACATGGTCCCAAGGGGATCGCGGGCACGGTGATAGCTAAAGAAGGGAGTAGGGTATTTGCAGTCAAGCTAGACAATGGACAAATTTGCAGAAAGCACCTGGACCAAATGAGTCTGCGGTTCACAGACTGCCCTGAACAACCCACAGCAGACACCACCTTTTTCGAGCCCACAACCCACACCCAAAGGATCAATGACACCACGCCGGACCAGGAGATCGAACCCATCACGCCCAACAACCCAGCAAGGCCAGGCTCACCCAGCAGCCCTGCAGGGCCGACAACATGTCAGCCCAGCAAGGGCACAGCCAAAACACGAGAACAGACATTCGTACCGAGGCGGTCCACCAGGGAAAGAAAGGCTCCCGACCGCCTCACCTTGTAAATGGTTTTCACTTTGATTTTGGGGGGGGGGGGGGAGTGATGTTGTGTATCTGTAAAGCATGTACTCCCATGTTCCGCCACCAGGGAGCGCATCCCCTGAAGTCCCAAGGGATGCCAGCATCTCTTGGGAGCACTGTATATAAGCCGGCCCCGAAGGCCTGTTCCTCACTCTGGAGTGTCTTAATAAAGACTGAGGCCACTGTTACTTTAACCTCACTGTGTGCAGTCTCACCTGTGTTAGGAACACAATAAAAACATCCGAAGGCGCTTCACAGAAGCATTATAAAACAATATTTGACAGAGGCATACAAGGAGAAATTCGGGCAGATGACCAAAAACTTGGTCAAAGAGGTAGGTTTTAAAGAGTGTCTTTATAACTTGTAATAAAGCCCCGAAAACACCAATGGATGATTGAAGGGAGACTAACTTCAACCTCACGATATTACCTCAGTTTCACCTCTACCCGGGTGGTGGCTTCCATGCTTGGTAATACCTAGGCGGCCGCCTGTATTCGAGAGTTCAAGATCTATCCGGTCCTCCCTAACATCCGAGTACCTTGGCCTGTGATAATTCGCTGGACTTCACTTTTTACTCCACATTTTCTCCCTTGAAGGTGCTCACTGCTCACTGCTGGGGAACAGTTCCTCGACCAAGTTGCCTTTCTTTCATATGTAAGCCCAGACAGTGAATGTCATTTGACTATTCCACCCACAAAGGCACGACAGCCGAACCTGATCCTACACTCCGCCAACGCTGCACTTTCCAGTTGTGAATACTGAATAATGATTAGGATTGGAACATCATCCCGCACCAACCCAAAGGTGAGGCCAGTTGCAATGCCCCTATTGCCACCTCCCATGATTGAGGCCAGCTTTTTTAATCGTTCCTGCGATATGGGCGTCGCTGAAAGCCAACATTTATTGCCCATCCCTAATTGCCCTTGAGAAGGTGGTGGTGAGTCGCCTCCTTGAACCGCTGCAGTCCATGTGGTGAAGGTACTCCCACAGTGCTGTTGGGGAGGGGGTTCCAGGATTTTGTTCCAGCGACTATGAAGGAACGGCGATACATTTCCATGTCAGGATAGTGTGTGACTTGGAAGAGGAACTTGGAGGTGATGGTGTTCCCATGCACCTGCTGCCCTTGTCCTTCTCGATGGAAAGCTAACTCCAATCAGAGGTTGAACTTCCACATATTTAATACAGCAGCATTGTTCTTTTGAATAATAAAATGAAGTCTAACCCTTTATTGTTGAAGGGAGAGATGTTTTCAACTGGTGTTTCTCCACTACTGGCAGTTGTTATGCCAACATCAACGTCCAGCTTCATTTAGCCGACTCATAATCACATCCTAATGTGCAGATTAAATTTGCAGTATTAGTACTGCAAGATTGCAGGAACTTAATATGCAATAAATTAATGTGAAATGACACTGTTCAATGTATAATATATAAGACAAATTTGAAAAAGTCTGCCACAAGAAATATCGTACTGCAGTATTTTAATGGATTGATCGAATGTTCAGCTCTGAGTAATATATTGCCTACCCTTGTAATTAATGATCAGACCGTCAAACTCCATCCCTCTCCACACAACTTTGTATGCATTTATCTGGGTTATATACTTATGAAGAGTACTTGTTAAATATGCTGCAATGCATCAACCTACTTAGAAAATCCTGGTTTGGCTTCCCCAATGACGAAGCAAGTTAATCCAGTACGTGACTGAGCCCTACAGAGCACAAAAGCCTCAAGTTCCGTCCCTGTCTGTGATGAGGCAATGGTAAGAGGGACTGCAATTAGCCTCAGCACCTCTAGATTAGGGAGAGGGAAATCAAGCAGCAATTCTGCTGCTGACTGCTATCCATTGAGCACCTGTGTACGTTAGACAAGAGCTCAGCAGGTCGAGCTCTGACTCCCCTTCTCCTCGTATTTGAATAGCCTGCTGATGCTTGTTGTCGAAGCTCCAGATGAAGAATGGCCACTGGGACAAGATACCAAATGCAACCTGGTGCAATTGGGATGTTACCCAGCAAGAAGCCAATGTCTCTGGGTGGCGAGGGGAGGTGGTGGGCATAGGAATAAATTGGCAAGTACTGATTTGTTAGCTTGCAAATTGATGTTCCAATGTGGTGGGGCAAATCTAGTAGGACATTGGTTTATATCCACATAATGAATTCTAAGGGCTGGATTGTTATATATGTGGACTTGTATTTACTCTGTACAGCCACCAGAGGGCTCATTCCCCGGAGTCCCAAGGGATCCCATAATCCCTTGGGAGCACAGGTATTTAAGAAGGCTTCACAGGTTGGAGAGGCACTCTGGAGACCTGCAATAAAAGACTACGGTCACACTTTACTTTGAGCTCATAGTGTTCATTTCTCCATACTCAACAACTGGCGACGAGATACAGATAGCGAACCCAAAGATGCAGAGATCAGTGGGCATCCTGGAGAAATTTTCTGAGGGAAATGGTTGCGAAACTTTTGTGGAGTGACTCGACCAATACTTCGTGGCCGACGAGCTAGATGGGGAAGAGGGCCCTGCCAAACGTAGAGCGATCCTGCTCACCGTCTGTGGGGCACCAACGTGTGGCCTCATGAAGAATCTGCTCACTCCAGCGAAACCCACGGCGAAATCGTACGACGATTTGTGCACACTGGTCCGAGAGCATTTGAACCCGAAGGAAAGTGTTCTGATGGCGAGGTACAGGTTCTACACCTACAGACTGTCTGAAGGCCAGGAAGTGGCGAGTTATGTCGCCGAGCTGAGACACCTTGCAGGACATTGCGAATTTGAAGGACATTTGGAGCACATGCTCAGACTTTTTCGTAGTTGGCATTGGCCACGAAACCATACCTTGCAAGCTTTTGACTGTAGAGACCCCAACCTTGAGTAAGACCATAGCGATAGCCCAGGCGTTCATTGCCACCAGTGACAATACTAAGCAAATCTCTCAGCACGCAAGTGCTGCAACAAATACTGTGAACAAAGTGGTGATGTTTTCGAATCGTAACGTACAGGGCGAGTCACACATACCTGCAGCTACACGTCCTCAGATGTCTGAGTCCACCATCAAGGGTGATGAATGCAAGGCCATTAACACCTTGTTGGCGCTGCAGGGGTGATCATCGTTTCCACTCATGCCGATTCAAAGGATATGTTTGCAAGGGCTGTGGAACAATAGGACACCTCCAACGAGTGTGCAGGCGAGCTGTTAAACCTGCAAACCACCACGTTGCAGAGGAGGACAGATCCACGGAGGATCACTATGAACCAGAGCCTCAGATAGAGGAGGCAGAGGTACATGGGGTGCACGCATTCACCACGAATTGTCCCCTGAAAATGCTGAATGTTGAACTAAATGGACTCCCGATGTCAATGGAGCTGGACACAGGCGCGAACCTGTCCATCGTAGCCAAAAAGACTTTCGAAAGGTTGTGGTGCAACAAGGCCTCAAGGCCAGTCTTAACTCCAGTTCGCACAAGACTAACAACTTACACTAAAGAACTGATTCCTGTAATCGGCAGTGCTACCGTAAAGGTCTCCTACGATGGAGCGGTGCACAAGCTACCACTCTGGGTGGTACCGTGCGATGGTCCCACGCTGCTCGGCAGGAGCTGGCTGGCAAAGATACATTGGAACTGGGATGATGACCGAGTGCTATTGCCCTCTGATGACACTTCATGTGCCCAGGTCTTAAACAAATTTCCTTCGCTGTTCAAACCAGGCATCAGGAAATTCCAAGGAGCAAAAGTGCAGATCCACCTAATTCCGGGGGCGCGACCCATCCATCACAAGGCGAGAGCAGTACCGTACATGAGAGAAAGGGTAGAGATCGAGCTCGACCAGCTGCAACGAGAGGCTATCATTTCATCAATCGAGTTCAGCAAGTGGGCCAGTCCTATTGTCCCAGTCCTCAAGGGAGACAGCACCGTCAGAATCTGTGGCAATTACAAAGTAACTATCTATATTTTTTCCCTACATTACCAATACCTACTACCAAAAGCCGATGACTCTTTGCAATGTTGGCGGGAGGAAAGACGTTCACGAAGCTGGATCTGACTTCAGCCTACATGACGCAGGAACTGGAGGAATCATCGAAGGCATTCACCTGCATCAACACGCACAAAGGTCTTTTTGTTTATACCAGATGCCCGTTTGGAACCTGATCAGCGGCGGCGATATTCCAGAGTAACATGGAAAGTTTACTGAAGTCGGTCCCGCACGCCATGGTCTTCCAGGACGACATCTTGGTCACAGGTCGGCACACCTGCAGAACCCGGAGGAGGTTCTTAGTCGACTCAACCGCGTGGGGCTCAGGTTAAAACGCTCGAAGTGCGTTTTCCTGGCGCCTGAAGTGGAGTTCCTGGGAAGGAGGATTGCGGCGGACGGCATCAGGCCCACCAACGCGAAGACGGAGGCAATCGAGAACGCACCGAGGCCACAGAACGTGACTGAGCTGCGGTCGTTTCTGGGACTCTTGAACTACTTTAGTAACTTCTTACCGGGTCTCAGCACCCTGCTAGAACCACTGCATGTCTTACTACGAAAAAGGGGCGAATGTGTTTGGGGCAAAAGCAAAGAAAATGCCTTTGTTAAAGCGAGAAAGTTGTTATGCTCAAACAAATTGCTTGTGTTGTATGATCCATGTAAACGTTTGGTGCTAGCATATGATGCATCGTCAGGTGTGTATTACAATAAGCTAATGATTTCGGGAAACTGTAACCAGTTGTCTATGCATCCAGGAGTCTGTCTAAGGCCGAGAGACCGACAGCATGATTGAAAAAGAAGCATTAGCGTGTGTCTGTGAGGTAAAGAAAATGCATTAATACCTGTTTTGGCTAAAATTCTAATTGGAAACTGACCCTAAGCCACTTACATCCCTGTTTTCCGAGAGTAAAGGGATAAATACCAACGCGTCGGCCGGCATCCTGAGATGGGCGCTCACGTTGTCCACTACAGCTACGCCATCTGCCACAGGCCAGGCACAGAAAACTGCGCTGATGCTCTCAGTAGACTGCCATTGCCCACCACGGGGGTGGAAATGGCGCAGCCCGCAGATCTAACCATGGTTATGGAAGCATTTGAGAGTGAGCAATCACCCGTCACTGCCCGGCAGATCAAAACCTGGACAAGCCAGGACCCCTTATTATCTCTAGTCAAAAGCTGTGTGCTTCACGGGAGCTGGTCCAGTGTCTCAGTGGAAATGCAGGAAGAGATAAAGCCGTTCCAGCGGCACAAAGTTGAAATGTCTATATCGGCAGACTGCCTTCTGTGGGGCAATCGAGTAGTGGTCCCCAAGAAGGGCAGAGACACCTTCATCAATGACCTCCACAGTACCCACCCAAGCATCGTAATGATGAAAGCGATAGCCAAATCCCACGTGTGGTGGCCCGGTATCGATGCGGACTTAGAGTCCTGCATTCACAGATGTAATACATGATCTCAGTTAAGCAATGTACCCAAGGAGACACCGCTAAGTTTATGGTCTTGGCCCTCCAAACTGTCGTCTTGGGTACACGTCGACTATGCAAGCCCATTCTTGGGTAAAATGTTCCTTGTGGCTGTAGATGCGTACTCCAAGTGGATTGAATGTTAGATAATGTCGGCTAGCACGTCCGCTGCCACCGCTGAAAGCCTGCGAGCCATGTATGCCACACACGGCTTACCCGATGTCCTGGTGAGCGACAACGGGCCATGTTTTACCAGTGCTGAGTTCAAAGAATTCATGATCCGTAACGGGATCAAACATGTCACATCTGCCCCGTTTAAACCAGCGCCCAATGGTCAGGCAGAGAGAACAGTGCAAACCATCAAGCAAGGCTTGAAGAGGGTAACTGAAGGCTCACTGCAGACTCTTCTATCCCGAGTCCTGCTTAGCTACTCCACGAGACCCCACTCCCACCTGCTGAACTGCTCATGAAAGGAGCACTTAAGACAAGGCTCTCGTTAGTTCACCCTGATCTACATGAACAGGTAGAGAGCAGGCGGCTTCAACAAAGTGCATACCATGATAGCGCAAATGTGTCACGCGAGATTGAAGTCAATGATCCTGTATTTGTATGAAATTATGGACAAGGTCCCAAGTGGCTTCCCGACACTGTCGTGGCCAAAGAGGGGAGCAGGAATGTTTCGGGTCAAACTTTCAAATGGACTCATTCACTGGAAACACTTGGACCAAATCAAACTCAGATTCACAGATTACCCTGAGCAACCCTACCTTTTTTGATCCCCCAACACACACACCAGTGGCAACTGACACCACGGTTGACCACAAAGCAAAACCCATCATCCACAGCAGCCCTGCAGTGCCCAACACACCAGGCAGCCCAGCAAGGCCAGCTGCACAGCAGCCCAATGAGGGCCCAACAAATGATTCAACAACACCAGCTTTCACACCGAGACGATCAACCAGGGCAAGAAGGGAGGTGGAATGTTGTTATATATGTGGACTTGTATTTACTCTGTACAGCCACCAGAGGGCTCAGTCCCTGGAGTCCCAAGGGATCTCATAATCCCTTGGGAGCACAGGTATTTAAGAATGCTTCACAGGTTGGAGAGGCACTCTGGAGACCTGCAATAAAAGACTACGGTCACACTTTACTTTGAGCTCACAGAGTTCAGTCTGACTCTTTCTCCATACTCAACATGGATTTTCGGCTTTTAGGATTTTGGGGCATTAACTATAGCGGGGCGGTCCTGAAATCGCCTGGAAAAAGTTTGCGCCTCAGTCAGCAAATTTGGGCAGCTGGGTCCTGAGTGTGGGGCGGAGTGGTACGCGAGGCGTTGCATACCTCTCTTAGGTTGCTAGGCCGGCTGAGCATGCGAAAATCCTGAGCTAAAGAGCCGGCCTGGGAGCGCTCAGAGAGGTCTGGGGAGAGAGAAAAAAAACCTGAAAAAAACCCACAAAAACATTCCCAATACATAGCCCACGCCACCACAACATAAATCGCAAAAAACATATTACAAAGTCACACTTACCTGCAACATTACTTACCTCACTGCTGCCACTACAGCTTTCACAGGCGTTCCCACCAGGGCGCGCTGGGCGGCGCTATGGGTCAGGCGGGAGTTAAAAGTCAAGCCATTGCCCCAACAGGGCCGTTGCACCCTGCTTGCCTCCTCTGGGCGGCAGTGCTCTACACCCCGCTGAAACTGGCCCCGAAAACCCCGGCGGGGCGCAGGAAGCTAGCCGCCTGCTCCGTAGAACTCATTACCGCCGCTCCGGGGCAAAAACAGAGGCAAACAGCAGCGGAAAATCCAGCCCTAAATCTTCATTGAGCTGTGAGGTGAGGCCTGGAGTTCCCCACCAAATGAGTAGCATGAGTATCTAATTGTGCAGGCTGTAAGAGAGGCATTGAAGCAGACTTGGAAAAAGTGCAGATCTGAAGCACCACAAAAGAAGTTTTTGTACCAGCACACCTGACTATCCATTTGTGAATAATGAGGTGTTGAAATGACCTATTTCGGCGATCAATTAGCAGATTAACATTCGCAAAGATTAAAAATTGAGGCCATTAATCTGTCGCATGAGTACATCCTACGTATGGACTACATAACTACACATTGAAAGCAAAAACGGTGCTTATTTATACACGTATTTCAGTTTTTGCTGGCAGTTTTCCATTTCATAATAAAAAGTTGTGAAACCACAAAAAAATTGCAGATGCCAGAAATCCAAAACAAAAGCAAAAAAATACTGGAAACACTCAGCAGGCCAATGGAGAGAACAGATGAGCTAACATTTAGGTTTTATCAATTATACGGTAGCTACTGATTGCAGATCGGTAGTTACTGTGTGCCTTTACAGCCAGCATACCTTGTGTATACTGTTGGGCTGCGATTCAGACAGTGGGAATCAGGATAGACTCTGTGCAAGTGTGCTTAAAGCTCTGGAGGAGCAACGTTCGCTGTAAGCTGTGCTTTGTTTTCCGCGGCCTGTTTCTTCTAGTGTGTGGTCCCTTTAAATTTCAGCGCCTGCACGGCAAACAACTATGGCCCTGAAATCCTGGTTTCTCCTTCCCGCGTACGTTCGACTGGATTCTAGGGGGGGAAAGTGCATTTACCTGAAGCTGCTGCGCCCACAAGCGATCCCAGACCTGAGGTCTCCACTGACTGCGTGTCGCAGCGCGTGCATGTCAGGACGTGTGCAGGACTGGAGCTGCAGTCACATGGCTCTGGGCAGCCAATCCAGGTAAAGTATGTTCTCATTCAAAATAATGGGAACTCCGTCAGTTGGAGTGCCCATTATTATGATTGAGAACGCCCCCCTCCAAACGCCCAAAACATAAATAAAAAAATAGAAAAAATACACCACATATTTTTATTAATTTGTGTATTATAAAAAAAAAATTTGATTTTTTAAAAACATTTTTTTAATTATGGTTTAAAATAAACTTACTGCAGTGGGGAGGGTTTTTAACTGTTTTTAAATTTTTATTTTATGTTTTTGTGTATTTTAAAATTCTTACGCCTGTAAAAGTAGGCTATGCATCTGCTTTTATCAGGCGCTAGCGTTTTCCTGACATCTGCTGGGCAAGATATAGGTTAATACCGCAGTCTTGCCCATGCAAATGTCCTGGATGTGGAGATGCGGAGGATCTGTCAAACTCCAGCTTGACAGATCGGAAAAGCGGGTTTTCAGCACATGTACATTGTGCACTGAAAACCGGCTTTTGCAATGCCTTCCCGGATCCGTACGCACTCTACAGACCCGGGAGGCTGGAATTTCTGGATCAAGGGACAAGCTGGTTCTCACTGCTGCGCGCCCACCCAGCTTAGAGGGAACATTGATTGAGGGTATTGGCAGGGATACACAAACACTAAATAAGCAATGGATAGCTTCAGAAAAGTGTCCAGCAGGTCCAACACACCCCTCAAGCACTCAAACTTGATTTGATACCGCGCTAGTGTTGTAGCCCATGCAGTTTCAAATCGAAGCAATCTGAGACTAACTGCTCTGCTGGTTTCCCACTCAGTCCTCAGGCCAGAACCCAATTTCAGAATTCTACTTCAGTGCTGAAGTTACAGTATAAATGCACCCTTAAAGGCAGGAGCAGGCTCTGCTGTGATTTCCAGTGTGGCTGAATAGCCTGCTAACATCCACTGTCTAGGCTCCCAATGAATAATGGCTACTCTGGTGGGTTCTTGGAAAGCTGTCTGCCTGCACTCTTGGAATCGTATCCCAGCAAAAACTAGCACCTTCAAGCAAAGTTGGGGGAAATTTAAGCGGGAGGGAAAAAGCCTCTCGCTGGTTGTTACAGGCTTAACACACACATCTTCCGTTGAAGTCAGTGGAGGAGGGGGGGGTGGGGGGTACCATTTCTTTTCACAACATTCTCGCTTGAATGCATGTTTACCAGGAAGTATACTTCACAAAGTAGACTCTTTTATAAGTCGCCACAAGTCAATTTTGTGCTATTAAAATTGTTGCAGCATTGTGACCCATGTTTCTACATCTGTCTTTCTCAGGCACTAAGTTTACCACCGTCTCTTGTTCTGGCACCTGAAGGAGGCCTTGCTCCCCTACGTGGCCTTGGAGAGTTCCCAGCAAGTACACTCTATGGTTCATTGGGCAATCCATCTGGAACTACTGGGGGACTGATGAAGAGTTCTCTGAGAAGCTCTACCACGTTCGGGGTAATGGAAACTTCGGTTTATGCAGAAGGCTGAATTTATTTTGCCTTTAAAATTGTAAATTGCAATTAACTATGAATGCTATCCATAATGAGGAAAGAATCCAACAGATGAATGATGAAACAATAAATAGACTGACTAGTGACCAATAAAAGATATTGGTCCCTCCCTATCTTCAAACCCCTCCATGGCCTCGCCCCTCCCTATCTCTGTAATCTTCTCCAGCCCCAAATTCCCTCCTGAGATGTCTGCGCTCCTCTAATTCTGGCCTCTTGAGCATTACTGATTTTAATTGCTCAACCATTGGTGGCCGTGCCTTCTGCAGCCAAGGCCCTGAGCTCTGGAATTCCCTCCCTAAGCCTCTCTGACTCTCTACTCGTATTTCCTCTTTAAAACCGACCTCTTTGACCAAGTTTTTGGTCATTTGCCCTAATTTCTCATTAAGTGGCTCGGTGGCAAATTTTGTTTTATAACACTCCTGTGAAGTGGCTTGGGATGTTTAACTACATTACAGGCGCTGTTTAAATATAAGTTGTTGTTGGTGTCGTCTAGGACAATCCAATGTGAAAAGGTTCAAATGTACTATCTCTGTCTTTTCTTCTCTCTTAGCCTGGTAGTCAATGATAGTTGCGAAGTCAGGACTGCATCTCCAAACCAAGTGGTTGCAGCAAATTGTAATTATCGTCTTGGTTTTGTCTTCTGTCTAATTCTGTTTTATATTAATTTTTCTTCCTTTTGCCTGTTAAATTTTCTCCCCTTTCCAAATTCTGCAGGCATTGCCTCCTTGGTGGTATATATTTCACAGGTGTCAGCCACGCTCCAATACCTCACTCATGGCCATTCATCATGTGTGAGGCTAGACAGCGAGTGTCAGCTGGTGTTTAACAACAGGTGGCAACACAGCTGAGTCCGATCTTATCTTCAGCACGCATGCACTTTTCCAGCAGGGCATGCAGGATATTGAAAGTGGAATCCTTGCTGATTTGTCCCTATCTACCTTGGAGTCTAATTATAGCAAACGCCTTTACTGCCATCCAATTGAGATAAGCTCTCTCAGCACTGACCAAAGATCAAACCGACGTGGCTCATCTCTTTCATCAGCATTGGCCATTTCTTTAATTGAGTATTAATGATCGCATCACAGGAACTCTCTTGGAACGCTCACTGAGTCCTGCAGTGTGAAGAGACTGAATGAACAGACACAATGGAAATACTGCACTCACTTTAAAAAAAAATCTATTAATTTAGGTTCTCCCAAATGGTCAACTTGTAGCTTGTGAAGGGCAAACACCAGGAAGTTATTTTTTTTTCTTTAACAAATTGCGAGGAAGGGTGGCTGAGGCCAGGATGCTGTATTTATTTAATAAGCAGCTGGATGCGGAAATGGAAATGCGATAGGATTATTAAACTGGAGGTTGGAGATCAAACGGCCCAAAGAGCTATTTATTTTCATAAGAACGGATCGTGTGAAGTGTCATAGTACACAAATCCCCCCCCCCCCCCCCCCACCATTACACTAAGTGAAATCCGAGTGATGTAACTGATGAAGTTCTAAGATGCTCAATATTCTGATAGATGGCTTGTAGGGATTTACAGGCTCCAATTTTCTGCTGGCTTTTCTGTTGTCATTAAATGAAATTTTAAGCAGAAGTCCTAAAACTGCTGGCATTGCCGATATTTTTCACCACTGGCTTCTGCTCTCAGTCCTGCTCTCCCAAGTACAGAAATGACGTAACTTCAGCTCAAAGAAAAACTAGGCCTGTGCTTACATCCGGCGTGAAATGACATGTTTTGAATATAAAAGTAGTCTTATTTTTTTATCAAAATGTTTACATATTTCAGCACAAAGTCATTACGTGTCTAATACCATTTCCTTTTTTTGTGGGGGGGTGCTAAAGATCCCTAAAGCAGGTGGCCTTACAAAAAGTCTTCTGGGAACAAGGCTTGACGAGAAGATCTCCCTGAACCTAACGGATCTCAGTGAAGATGATGAGGATCTGAGTGGAGACAAGGTATATACGGTAGTCTACAATATTAAACTAGCAGACAAGAAGTGATGAATTTCATTCACACAATGGCAAGTTGTGAAATTAAATTGAATGACTTGATCATTTGTGAGCTGGCCATGAACTACCATGAAAGCGGCCAGAATGTTATTAAAAACCCAGCTCGTTCACCAGTGTTATTTAGGGAAGGGAGCCCGCCACCCCTACCCAGGCTGGCCGACATGTGGCTCTGGTTCCACACTGTGTGGATGACTCTCGATACCCTATGAAATGGCCCAACAAGTTGTAAAGACAAGTCATTCGTGAAAAGGGCCCACTGCCATTCAAGTCAATTAGGAATGGGTAATACATGCAGCTTTGAGAGAATTGCCCAAATCTCTTGTTTTTTTTTTTAAAAAGCCACATTTAGTGGAAATATAGAGGCAGACATTCAAACTAGGGCCCTTGTCCTCAATGGATCTGTGTGGGGTTCCCAGGAAGGCCATGAGAGCATGTGGGCCAGGCACACACTGCATGTTGCAACCTTCAGAATTCTGTGTTTAATTTTTTTTCTGTGTTTGTTGACTTATTAACATGGTATTTCTGTTGTTTATGAATTAAAAGTTTCCAAACTTTTCCTTTGGATAGATGATGTTTGTGTTCCGTCTGCCAGTATTTGCAGGAGATGCCTGGGAATATGAGCCAATCTAACCCACTGCTCTTGTCTCATCAGTCTTCTTTAGAAAGATTGGGAAGAGAAATGGGGTTAGATTCTGTGCCCACATATAGGTAGTTCTTACAAAAATTGAATTGTTGCATGATATTTCTGAATAGTAATATCAAATACATTATGCAGCACAGGTTGAAGCTCCCTTATCTGGGACCACCTCTCGTCCGGCACCATTCCCGGCCACCGGGTGGCGCATGCACAGAACTCTGACATGAACAAATTGAAGTCCTTCCTCGCTGCTGGCTCCCGCAATCACTGGTCTAACCCCGCGATCCACCACCCTTCGCCCCCCCCCCCCCCCCCACGATCTCTCTGCCGCACTCCCAGCCCCAAGCCAGCCAGCACCGATATCCCCTTGCTCAGTACCTGTACAATCCAATTTAACGTGACCTCCCGTCGTCCGGCAAAATCCCTTATCCGGCATAGGCCAGGTCCCGAGGGTGCCGGATCAGAGAAGTTCAACCTGTATTAGGGTGCCATTTGTCGGCAAATCAAGCATCTTTCCTGTTGGTTTAATGAAAAAGTGGCTTGTCTGTTGCTGCTATGTTCCTGGTCCTTGTTATCGCCTGAGAGAACTCTTATTTTATCTTGAAATACCATTTAATGGCATATTTCATTTAACACATACATTACAGTTTAATAGGAACTTTGATTAATGTAATGTTGTAAATCTCTGCTAGGATGAGGCGCTGGTATGGAATTGCTGGCAGCTTGTTGAAAGAGGTAGTAGAAAGTTTCTTTGCGGACTTCAGAATTAATAAACAATGCCGCACAAATCATTTATTCCCACAGAGTGCTCCCGATACCGCTCAGCTCATGAAAAACCTGCACATAGATGTGGGGACCCTGGGTGATGGTTTCGAATATGAGGTATGAGATTTTTTTTTGAAGCGTAGTTACACTCTCAAAAAAAAAAAAAATCTGAGCTTGTTGCCATAAATCTAAAATGTTGTTTTTAAGTAAACTTGTGTGATTCATTTTAAAGTTACAGCCCTTGCAAATTCACAGTCTGCGAAACTCTTAGAACGTAAGGGATCTTGGGAAGACATCAGTCGGGCATGGAACCAGAACATTAATTTATGCAAAAGCACTGCACAATAATGGAATCTAATATGTGCATAAAGCAATCCTTATTTTACCTCACTTCCACTATTGCTTTCTCAAGCCTCCTGCCAATCCCTGTCTCTGCTTCTGATCCCATTTCCATTCTTGATCTGGTTCCTTATATAATGAAGTACATCATTAATGTGTGGCAAGCATACTCCACGAGTGGTGAATTTGAAAAGACTGAATGCAACTTTAACTGTAAATGGCAGACTGATGATTGGCAGTATTACAAGGCAATAATTTACTTCAGCTCTGCCGACGTCCTAAGCCACAGGAGCACAACTTGAGTGTTTTATAAAAGTCAGCAAAACAGCAAGACTGAGCTACTGCTTTCAACTTGTAGGAAGTCATTTTGTCATTTTGTCATTTTTATAATAATGTATACTGACAATCCTAATAATGTAAAGTGTTTTCTTTGTACTTAAAAAAAACTTGGAACAATCAAAGTTGAGTTGAGCAATGTTACTAACAAGCAGTGAGAATTTTGTGCTTAAACCCCCACCGCCCCCCTCCAGATAATTTGAATTAAGTGCTTTGAATTAAAAGGATGAGACTGTAGTTTTTCTAAAATCTGTTAATCTTTTTTTAATTAATTGTACGTTAGGTGTGTTGAGTGCAGTAGAGATGTGGCATCATGTACATTAAAAGGTGGTAATGGAAACAATGATGATATAGGAGCTGAGCACTGGCTTGACTCAGTAATATTATGTTATCACATTTTTATTTGTTCCCCAGGAGCTGATTACTGGCTGCACTAGGGATAATTATTATAGCTACATATTAATTATAAAAGAATATTGTCTATTGAACCATTTTTATTGAAAAACTGAAAATTCATATTCTCAAATGGAAGCTTTAACGTGGGGTAAATATTTTTAAATAAGTTTAAAAAAAATCTTGAGCAGGATAGTGGGAAAGAGATTTCTGATTCACCAACTCACTCCCTAAATCTTGCTGTATCCAGTTTTGTAAAATTAATGCAAATTGCAAAACGCATTAGACGCCGAGATAGACTTCAATCTTACCAAGATGTGAATGTTTCCCTACGGCAAGCACATGGTTGCCTACAGTGATTCTTTCTTTTTTCCTCTCTTGTGATCCATCCTCGACAGAAGAATACCTAGTTTGGGACTGAGTATTTCCAGCAGGGGGCAATAAAATGCAACTGAGAATTGTCGACCAGATCAGGGACAAGCTTAACCCAAAGCGCTTTGAGAGTATAACATCTGTTGTTTGTGCTGCTCCTTATATCAAATGCAGAACCAAATCCCATCATAATCAATATATCTTTGCTGTGACATGCAGTGAAGTAAAGTTAATTATCACTTTCATTCAAATCACTTGATTTTTTTCTGCTGATAGCAGCTGCCATGCTGTCCATCATGGTAGTTGCCCTGTCTGTGCACGCCAACTTTATATGTCATATGTCATTGGTTTCCAGTAGCCATGTGACCATTGGCCATGGATTGTTTAACAAGGTGGATGTCACTTCACATTTAAGTATTAATAACGCCATTGTTCATGGCATAGAAAAAGGGGTACACTCTTTTAAGAATAGGACTGGCAGTCAAGCCTCAGTGGGTGGCACTCTCACCACTGAGTCAGAAGGTTG
Source organism: Pristiophorus japonicus (assembly GCF_044704955.1). Classification (NCBI taxonomy): domain Eukaryota; kingdom Metazoa; phylum Chordata; class Chondrichthyes; family Pristiophoridae; genus Pristiophorus; species Pristiophorus japonicus. Next base: position 210,137,083 of record NC_091987.1, on the reverse strand, counting down.
TGGGTTCAAGACCCACTTCAGAGACTTGAGCACAAAAATCTAGGCTGACACTCCAGTGCAGTGTGCTGAGGGAGTGCTATACTGTCGGAGGTGCCGTCTTTCAGATGAGACGTTAAACCCAGGCTCCGTCTGTTCTCAGTTGGACATAAAATATCCCATGGCACTGTTTCAAAGAAGAGCAGGGGAGTTCTCGTTGGTGTCCTGGACAATATTTATCCCTCAATCAACACCACTAAAAAAAACGGATTATTTGGTCGTTATCAAGTTGCTGTTTGTGGGAACTTGCTGTGTGCAAATTGGCTGCTGTGTTCCCTACACTTAAAAGTACTCCATTGGCTGTAAAGCGCTTTGGGACGTTCTGTGGTCGTGAAAGGCGCTATATAAATGCAAGTCTTTTTAATAATTAGTGCATCTTGAGAATCAGATGATCTTGATAAGCCAATTGAGCCCCACTGTTCTTTCAACAAGTGATCACAACACTTCAGTTTGTATTTTGTTCTATGTCGGTTTCTAGTATTCGCCTTCCCCCTTTTAATTTTGTGTTCTTGCTCCATGCTATTTTTTGGTCATGAAAGGTGGCCGGCTTTGAAATAGCGGGCAGCAAGTGTGCTTAAAGAGGAAGGAAATTCTAGAGGAGTACTCTTTATTTAAAATACTTTCCTACTTTACAGAGAAAAATATGTTTTTTTTTTAAATGTTACTTTTACACTCAGGCTGGAGACACTCGAGTGGGGCCTGGCGAGCATTCTGTGCTGCCACTAACAGTCTCGCATATATCTTGGAGCAGCTCGACTGGAAGCAATAGGACTGTGACTGGTCGTGTTGCCTCTCTCCCCACATTCAAAATCGTTCTTAAAATCTACCTCTCTGATGGAAACTTTGGCCAGCTCCCCTAATTTCTCCCTCCAACTCCTTTCTCGGGTCTGAGCCCTAACTGTGAAGTGCCTTGGGGAACTTAACTACATTAAAGGCACTGCATTAATGCATGTTGTGGTGGTGGTGGTGGTGCCATTGGGCAACCATGCTACCAACTATGTACTCTTCATCTCCAGCCAGCAATCTCAAATGTTCAAGATGGCGTTCTTGGAAAAGTGGTGGTCTTGGTTGTTTCCAGTAAAATTTCTTTGGCACATACAGGGATGCTCCCAGTCAGTAACATCATGGAGTGGCCTAGAAAGGGTAGAGAGAGGGTAGACATGAGGGATCCGAGTAAAATTTATGTATTTTTTAAAAAAAAGTCAACCCAAATTTTGCTTAGCAGGGTGTAGTCCACTCACACTGTCTGACAATTGGGTAAGCCAGAAAACCACATCCAGTAACACACGTATATTTTTTTATTGCTTTGTCCGGACAGGATTACTCGCTAATAAACCTGCACAACCAGAGTATTTGTGTCTGTTTTCTGGCTTTCAGAGACATGGAAGCCTCAGGAACATGGAGTTGATGAGATTCAGAGGAGCATCATGTAGCCAATCAGTAAGGAGGACAGGGGTGGGATGTTTTGTAAAATTACGTTGTGAAGAGATGGCGCCTGGAGAGTGAATGATCAATACTTCCAATCAAGCATCATTCATTTGACAACGATTCCTTTAGATTAGGTTGTTCAGATAAATGCTGAGTGCAACTATGGCTGCAGTTAAGTAGAGATGACAAAGTAGGGGGATTGAAGATTCTGTGGAGTTGGCTAGGATTAATTTTCATTGGATCTTTTATTGTAATATAGATGTATACTTTAACCCTTCGAAACATTTTTCAATCGGTAGAAATCTCCCTAATACTGGAAATTACCTGAGCGGCTGCAGAGCATTCTGAAGAAGGAGGGTGAACAGCCAGTTGTCGTGGTACATGTAGGTACCAACGATATAGGTAAAAAGCGGGAAGAGGTCCTACAAGCTGAATTTAGGGAGCTAGGAGTTAAATTAAAAAATAGGACCTCAAAGGTAGTAATCTCTGGATTGCTACCAGTGCCACGTGCTAATCAGAGTAGAGGGAGCAGGATAGTTAGAATAAATAAGTGGCTTGAGCAGTGGTGCAAGAGGGAGGGATTCAAATTCCTGGGACATTGGAACCAGTTCTGGGGGAAGTGGGACCTGTACAAAAGAGACGGTCTGCACTTGGACAGGACTGGAATTGATGTCCTGGGGGTAACATTTGCTAATGCAGTTCGGGAGTGTTTAAACTAATATGGCAGGGGGATGGGAACCTATGCAGCGAGATAGGGCGAAGTAATATGGAGTCAGAAACAGATGGTAGAAAGGTAAAAAGCAATAGTGGAAGGCCGAGTAAACAAAGGCAAGAAACAAAAAGGGCCACACTACATCATAATTCTAAAAGGACAAAGGGTGTTTAAAAAAAGAAAAGCCTGAAGGCTTTGTGTCTTAATGCAAGGAGTATCCGTAATAAGGTGGATGAATTAACTGTGCAAATAGATGTTAACGGATATGATGTGATTGGGATTACAGAGACGTGGCTCCAGGATGATCAGGGCTGGGAACTCAACATCCATGGGTATTCAACATTCATGAAGGATAGAATAAAAGGAAAAGGAGGTGGGTAGCATTTCTGTTTAAAGAGGAGATTAATGCAATAGTTAGGAAGGACATTAGCTTGGATGTTGTGGAATCTATATGGGTAGAGCTGCAGAACACCAAAGGGCAAAAAACGTTAGTGGGAGTTGTGTACAGACCTCCAAACAGTAGTAGTGATGTTGGGGAAGGCATCAAACAGGAAATTAGGGGTGCATGCGATAAAGGTGCAGCAGTTATCATGGGTGACTTTAATATGCATATAGATTGGGCTAACCAAAGTGGAAGCAATACGGTGGAGGAGGATTTCCTGGAGTGCATAAGGGATGGTTTTCTAGACCAATATGTTGAGGAACCAACTAGGGGGGAGGCCATCTTAGACTGGGTGTTGTGTAATGAGAGAGGATTAATGAGCAATCTTGTTGTGCGAGGCCCCTTGGGGAAGAGTGACCATAATATGGTGGAATTCTACATTAGGATGGAGAATGAAACAGTTAATTCAGAGACCATGGTCCAGAACTCAAAGAAGGGTAACTTTGAGAGTATGAGGCGTGAATTGGCTAGGATAGATTGGCGAATGATACTTAAAGGGTTGACTGTGGATGGGCAATGGCAGACATTTAGAGACCGCATGGACGAACTACAACAATTGTACATCCCTGTCTGGCGTAAAAATAAAAAAGGGAAGGTGGATCAACCGTGGCTATCAAAGGAAATCAGGGATAATATTAAAGCCAAGGAAGTGGCATACAAATTGGCCAGAAATAGCAGTGAACCTGGGGACTGGGGGAAATTTAGAACTCAGCAGAGGAGGACAAAGGGTTTGATTAGTGCAGGGAAAATAGAGTACGAGAGGAAGCTTGCAGGGAACATTAAGACGGACTGCAAAAGTTTCTATAGATATGTAAAGAGAAAAAGGTTAGTAAAGACAAACGTTGGTCCCCTGCAGTCAGAATCAGGGAAGTCATAACGGGGAACAAAGAAATGGCAGACCAATTGAACAAGTACTTTGGTTCGGTATTCACTAAGGAGGACTCAAAACAACCATCCAGATATAAAAGGGGTCAGAGGGTCTCGTAAGAAGGAGGAACTGAGGGAAATCCTTATTAGTCAGGAAATTGTGTTGGGGAAACTGATGGGATTGAAGGCCGATAAATCCCCAGGGCCTGATTGACTGCATCCCAGAGTACTTAAGGAGGTGACCTTGGAAATAGCGGATGCATTGACAGTTATTTTCCAACATTCCATAGACTCTGGATCAGTTCCTATGGACTGGAGGGTAGCCAATGTAACCCCACTTTTTAAAAAAGGAGGGAGAGAGAAAACAGGGAATTATAGACTGGTCAGCCTGACATCAGTCGTGGGTAAAATGATGGAATCAATTATTAAGGATGTCATAGCAGCGCATTTGGAAAGAGGTGACATGATAGGTCCAAGTCAGCATGGATTTGTGAAAGGGAAATCATGCTTGACAAATCTTCTGGAATTTTTTGAGGATGTTTCCAGTAGAGTGGACAAGGGAGAACCAGTTGATGTGGTATATTTGGACTTTCAGAAGGCTTTCAACAAGGTCCCACACAAGAGATTAATGTGCAAAGTTAAAGCACATGGGATTGGGGGTAGTGTGCTGACGTGGATTGAGAACTGGTTGGCAGACAGGAAGCAAAGAGTAGGAATAAATGGGTCCTTTTCAGAATGGCAGGCAGTGACTAGTGGGGTATCGCAAGGTTCTGTGCTGGGGCCCCAGCTGTTTACATTGTACATTAATGATTTGGACGAGGGGATTAAATGTAGTATCTCCAAATTTGCGGATGACACTAAGTTGGGTGGGAGTGTGAGCTGCGAGGAGGATGCTATATGAGGCTGCAGAGTGACTTGGATAGGTTAGGTGAGTGGGCAAATGCATGGCAGATGAAGTATAATGTGGATAAATGTGAGGTTATCCACTTTGGTGGTAAAAACAGAGAGACAGACTATTATCTGAATGGTGACAGATTAGGAAAAGGGGAGGTGCAACGAGACTTGGGTGTCATGGTACATCAGTCATTGAAAGTTGGCATGCAGGTACAGCAGGCGGTTAAGAAAGCAAATGGCATGTTGGTCTTCAAAGCGAGGGGATTTGAGTTCAGGGGCAGGGAGGTGTTGCTACAGTTGTACAGGACCTTGGTGAGGCCACACCTGGAGTATTGTGTACAGTTTTGGTCTCCTAACTTGAGGAAGGACATTCTTGCTATTGAGGGAGTGCAGCGAAGGTTCACCAGACTGATTTCCGGGATGGCGGGACTGACCTATCAAGAAAGACTGGATCAACTGGGCTTGTATTCACTGGAGTTCAGAAGAATGAGAGGGGATCTCATAGAAACGTTTAAAATTATGACGGGTTTAGACTAGTTAGATGCAGGAATAATGTTCCCAATGTTGGGGAAGTCCAGAACCAGGGGTCACAGTCTAAGGATAAGGGGTAAGCCATTTAGGACCGAGATGAGGAGAAACTTCTTCACCCAGAGAGTGGTGAACCTATGGAATTCTCTACCACAGAAAGTTTTTGAGGCCAATTCACTAAATATATTCAAAAAAGAGTTGTATGTAGTCCTTACTACTAGGGGGATCAAGGGGTATGGCGAGAAAGCAGGAATGGGGTACTGAAGTTGCATGTTCAGCCATGAACTCATTGAATGGCGGTGCAGGCTCGAAGGGCCGAATGGCCTACTCCTGCACCTATTTTCTATGTTTCTATGTTATCCTAGTTACAGCAAACATCAGGTAAATCAATCCAATCAGGTTGACACCAATCAGTCCCTTATAAGCAAACTGCACTGTATACTTCGAATTATAGAAGTGGTTGACCATTCCATTTTCTGCACAGAGCCCCAACAACTGGTGAGTGGCAAGAGTCATTTCTGAACTTTGTACCTGTTGCTGGCCTATGCATAACCAGGTGTTCAAGGAAACTAATGGATGCTGGAACCATGTTGTGGCATTTCTATAGCATCTTTGATGTAGAAAACATTGCAACCTGCTTCACAGAGGTGTGAGAAAAAACGCACCAACCAAAAGAGGAGAATTTAGGAATGGTGATCAATAGCTTGGTCAAAGAAGTGGGTTTTAAGGAGGGTCTTGAAGGAGAAGAGGGCGCTAGAGAGGCAAATTAATTTAGGGAGGGAATTCCAGACAGTGAGACCTAGGCGACTGGAGGCACAGCCATCAGTGGTAGGGCGGAGAGACGGATCGATGTACAAAATACCAGTCACAGTTCAGAGCTGGATTGTAGGACTAGAGAAGATTGCACAGAGAGAGAGGGGAAGGCATTTAAACATGAGGATGGGAATTTTAAATTTGATGCACTAAGGCCTGGGAAACAGGTGTGATGGCTGAGCTGGTCTTGCTGCGGTATTGGTTATGGGCAGTAGAGTTGTAGATAAACTGCAGTTTATGGTGGGTGAAAAATGGGAGACCTACCAGTGGAGCATTGGAGCAGTCGAGTCTGGAGATGGCAAAGGCAAAAAGGAAGTTTCAGTAGCAGATGGGCAAAGCTAAGGTCAGAGATGATGTTACAGAGTTGGAAGTAAATGGTCTTTGTGGTGAAGAGGATTATGTGATCAGAAGAATTTACATTTATATAGCACCTTTCACGTCATCAGCATATCCTTGAGAACCAATTCATTACTTTTGAAGTGTACGCAGATGTTTTAAGGCAAACACAGGTGCCAATTTGCACATGGGATACTTTACGTCCACCTGAGAGAGCAGACATGGCCTTCGTTTAACGTCTCATCCAAAAGATGGCACCTCCCGACAGTGCAGCACTCCCTCAGCACTGCACTGGAATGTTCGCCTCGATTTTTTTTTTGTGCTCAAGTACCTGGAGTAGGACTTGAACACACAACCTTCTGACTTAGAGGTGAGTGTGCTATCCACTGAGCTTCTAGTGTGGAGCAGTTGTTGATCTCCAATAATTCTCCCATGCAGGCTTTAAACCTAGTGTAACCCAGCAACATGCGATTGTCAGTCCTCCGTTGGCTTAAAGGTAGTTTCAATGTACGATATCCAGAAAACCTTTCATAGAAACATCGAAAGTAGGTGCAGGAGTAAGCCATTCGGCTCTTCGAGCCTGCACCACCATTCAATAAGATCATAGCTGATCTGATCATGGACTCAGCTCCATTTCCCTGTCCGCTTCCCATAACACTCAAAAATCAGTCTATTTCCGCCTTAAATATTTTCAATGACCCAGCCTCCACAGCTCTCTAGGGCAGAGAATTCCATAGATTTACAACCCTCAGAAGAAATTTCTCCTCATCTCAATTTTAAATGGGCGGCCCCTTATTCTGAGACTATGTCCCCTATTTTTAGTTTCCCCTATGTTAAAATATCCTTTCTGCATCCACCTTGTCGAGCCCCCTCATTATCTTATAAGTTTCAATAAGATCACCTCTCATTCTTTTGAACTCAAATGTGTATAAGCCCAACCTACTCAAACTATCCTTATAAGTCAACCCCCTCATCTCCAGAATCAATCTAGTGAACCTTCTCTGAACAGCCTCCAATGCAAGTATATCCTTCCTTAAATATGGAGAGCAAGTAATTATCTGAATTTAATTCATGGGGCCGCCGAATCTTAACCCTGTCAGGAAATGTGCGAACCCTTGCTTACCTTGAGTTTTATTGGATTTCTAACCACGGTGGGAGGCAGGGAATAGCCGAACTGTACGTCTTACTTTGACGTAATGGTCTCATCATGGTGTAGGATGGCTCATTTGAGTTATTTACAAGCTCATTGTCACAACAGCCTCGCTACGAAGGATGGCTCAAGGCTTAAGGTGGGGTGGTGGGGGGGGGGCACGAGAGGGAATTGGGAGAAAGTCTGATATCTCGCAGTGCTGTTGTGTTGTCTCAAAAAGAAAGTGGCTTGATGCCTGCACATCATCTGACTTTTGCAAATTCTGAAGGGAAATTGCCTTGTGAGAAATCATTATACATTTGAGAGACCATTAACATTCCTAAATATGTAAATGAGCATGAAAATGAGCATTTAATATTCAACGGGATTGCCATTATAATTCTGAAACGGACTTTTCTGTATTGTCTCTCGACTTATACTGGTAAGAATGTGTTGTTTCTTAAATTGATTCCTGTAGAAAAAGACAGCTGTAAGAAAGATTTAAAAAAAAACAACATTCCAATGTGGTTACTGATAGGATATAGTGTTTTGTAGGATTCCAGTGTTCAGCAGACAATAATGTATGATTTAAGACACCAGTCTAACAAAGGCATTCAAATGATGGTGTAAACAAGAGCAAAGCTTGAGTGGTTTAACTGTAATTTGAATCCAAGATGTGTCTGTGTTTCTAACATGCACCGTGAAGTTTATTGGAATTGATTTGTTTTCTCCCTTCCACTGAAGGTGGCTGTCATGGAGATACCAATGCCCAATTGTGCACTATGTTGGATAACACATAATGCACACAAAAGGACTAATAATGTGACTGAATTGCTTCAGATTGATCATAGATCGATCGACAATTGATTACTCAGTATTAATTTTGGGAGTGATCACATGGCAGTAATGTTATTGAAGCATTTGCATAACCTTGCAAAGCGTGAAAGTTTGATTCGTTCATGACTGTCAGTCACCTGAATCCTGTGATAAGGTTATTGCCTTGAGTGACTCGTTTACAGGGGCTCCATTTTGTGTGTTTATTTTATATATGGCAGCAGCTGTATTTTCTTTGTCGACTCTCTTTCTTCCCCTTGCCCTTTCTGTCCCGAAGACATTGATTCATGCTGGGAATACCATTCCATACACATGGATAGCCCTCTAATAACTCGCCCCAAGTGGCCATTCTTCGAGTGTGATTCTGGACAGTGAAGGTTGGCAGGCTATTCAGTTAGTGAGAAGAAAATCACGGTTCAATTCAATCCAGTCCTTGCAGGTGCACTTTCCAGCTTGAGGGTCTGAGATAGTGATTAACAGTAAGGACCGCCCTTCACTCCCCCTCCACAACCCCACCTCCCCCTCATTTCCTATCCTCGGGACACCGACACCAGATGTAGTTCCCCACTCTACCTTGGCTTAGGTGAGCTCAGCACAGGCCAGATATTGAATCTGCCAAGACGGAGAGGTAGGAATCGTGACCAAAAGATGGCAAGGATATGATGGGATGTTCCATTTGTCAGTATCATTACCAACTTGAATGGCGATCAAGTATGTATATATACTTGTGTCATATGCTGTGTCCCATTTATATAATAGTTCCAATGGACATGGTTCTGTAATTTAACTCCATTCCGTTGCTGCCAATTTTGATGGTTTATTACTTTAGAACAGTGCATATTTTCTGTTCTTACTCAGTCAGCAAAATTATTTTGCCAGTCTGATTCGAAAACTTCCCAATATTAGTGGAAAACTCAAACAGGCCAGGAATGCTAAAAGCATATGAGCTGAGACCAGCCTGTCTGAAGCCAGGCTCACAATGCAACCATTGACCGTTGTATTTGTCACCACTGCCACCCAGCAGTCAGTGACGTACGGGAATATCGCTGCCTTTGACTGCACTATCAAGACTTTGTTTACGGGGTTGCCTTCGAAGGAGTGCTTGCCATCAGTGGCAGTCCTGTAAAGCGCATGTGATACTAAACACACACGCTGTCACTTATCCTGAGGGTACTGCCTTTGTCTGTTCAAAGGAACAACAGCATCTTGTATTTATATAGCGCCTCTATCATAGAAAAACGGAGATGGTCGATGTTAGAGGTACAAGTGGCTGCGTTGTGATGGAGAGGATATGGGATTGAAAGTTCAGCTTGGAGTCAGATAGGACGCCAAGGTTGTGAATAATCTGGTTCAGTCTGAGACAGTGGCCGGGGAAGGGGGATGGCATTGGCGGAGAGGAAACAGAGTTCGTAGCAAGAGCTGAAGACAATGGCACAATGACTTTGGTGCTCCAAATGTATAATTGGAGGGAAATGCAGCTCACCCAGGACTAGAGATTGGATAAGTAGGCTAACGACACAGATAGTGGAGGGATTGAGAGAGGTGGTGTGAGGTACAGCCACACAGCGCTCACGGACTTTACAATGGTAATGACATGCATGTACGAAAATTTGAAAGGGTCGCACAGCCAGTTAAAGGGCCCGCACACCAAAACAAAATTTACATGTAACATTGGGAGGAGCTGGGTGTGATCATTGTACATATGGAAGCTGATGTCATACCTTCAGTTGATGTCAACAAGAGGAAGGGCAAGAATAGATGATGGACTCCAGAGGTAATGGTGCTGGGATGGGACGAGAAGCCATTGCAGGAAATTCTCTGGGTACGATTGGATAGGCAAGAGTGGAACCAAACGAGGGTATTCTCCCTCAGCTAAACAACGGAAATACACACTCACACATGAAATTGCTAGTATATTCCCTTTCAATGGGCTTGATTTTCCATTTTTACATAGAAGGTTAGAAAGTTCTTCAGCAGCATAGAGTGTTCACTTCAAGAATGATACCAGAGGAGATGTATTATTCGGTGCATGATCTAGCAACAACACCATTTTGAGGTGTTGATTGTTAAAGTAGAATTGGAATTTGTGAAGCCACTAATTGCATCTTTAATTTCCAGCATTTTCCACATAATCTGAGGCATGTAGGTAGATACTTTTAGTACTGCCTTACTACTCACAGGGTTAAAGATTATATCTCGTATTATCTCCAGCTGTGGTATAGATGAAGCATCACCCCTGCTGGTAGAACGAATTGGGTACCAGTAATTAGATTTTCCCCTCTGGGATTCACAAAAAAGCAACACCAAATTAATTCCTAGTTGCTTGAGCAGTTTAGTAATTATCTGAGGTGTGTGTGAAAAAAAAGGGAACGAACGCCGCAATTTTCTTCACCAGTCTGTTTTAAATGAATCTAACCACTGGTTTCGATCCACGTGAGTCTTCCTAAGCATAGCCAGCTACAGCATCTATCTTTCTTTCAAGTGTTTTGGGTGTTTTTCAGCACAACAGAAAATGGGAGGGCCAGACATGAAGGATGCAACTATCCTCTTTTTTTCTGCGAGAATGACACTGGACTTCTTAAATTTGGCCGAAGTGCACAAACAAATTCTCCTAGATTGCATGCATGAAACTCTTATCAGAATTAAAACAATGGCAGTAGAGAGAGTCCTTCCAAGATTTGGATGCAGGCTTATGGTCCAAATGATCTTGCATCTTCTGCACTGTCCATTCCTAATGTAGTGAATGCAAGAGAACAAAGAAGAGATGAACAGAATAGGATTCAGCAAAAGCCAGCTTTCAGGTTCACTAAAAGTTATAACTGAGATTTATATAGAATGTGCAGCACAGGCCATTCGGTCCAACTGGTCCTTGGCGGTGTTTATTCTCCACACGGAGGAACCTCCACCCACCCCTCTTCATCTAACCCTATCAGCAGAACCTATTCCTTTCTCCCTTGTGTTTATCTAACTTCCCCTTAAATGCATCTATGCTGTTCTCCTCAACCACTCCCTGTGGTAGCAAGTTCCACATTCTCACCACTTTCTGGGTAAAGAAGTTTCTCCTGAATTTGCTATTGGATTTATTAGTAACTATCTGATATTTATGGCCCTGAGTTTTGCCCTCCCCCGCGAGTGGAAGCATCTTCTCTATGTCTACCTTACTGTCTCAGTAAGAAGGTAAACGAGTTTCAGCCACCTTTAGAGACAGGGAAAACGTCTGGTTAATTTTTAAATAATTGCTTGATCTCCGGTGGCATTGCTCACGGAAAGTCAATACCAAGTGTTGTTTGGAGGTCAAGCGAAGATAACTACATTTGTAAAATGGGGTTCATCAGAACTGCTGCCAAAGGGTCCACATGTGGAACCCTAACCTGTTTGTTCTCTTCACTGATAGAAACATAGAAAATAGGTGCAGGAGTAGGCCATTCAGCCCTTCTAGCCTGCACCGCCATTCATTGAGTTCATGGCTGAACATGCAACTTCAGAACCCCATTCCTGCTTTCTCACCATACCCTTTGATCCCCCTAGTAGTAAGGACTTCATCTAACTCCCTTTTGAATATATTTAGTGAATTGGCCTCAACTACTTTCTGTGGTAGAGAATTCCACAGGTTCACCACTCTCTGGGTGAAGAGGTTTCTCCTCATCTCGGTCCTAAATGGCTTACCCCTTATCCTTAGACTGTGACCCCTGGTTCTGGACTTCCCCAACATTGGGAACATTCTTCCTGCATCTAACCTGCCTAAACCCGTCAGAATTTTAAACGTTTCTCTCAGGTCCCCTCTCATTCTTCTGAACTCCAGTGAATACAAGCCCAGTTGATCCAGTCTTTCTTGATAGGTCAGTCCCACCATCCCAGGAATCAGTCTGGTGAATCTTCGCTGCACTCCCTCAATAGCAAGAATGTCCTTCATCAAGTTAGGAGACCAAAACTGTACACAATACTCCAGGTGTGGCCTCACCAAGGCCCTGTACAACTGTAGCAACACCTCCCTGCCCCTGTACTCAAATCCCCTCGCTATGAAGGCCAACATGCCATTTGCTTTCTTAACCGCCTGCTGTACCTGCATGCCAACCTTCAATGACTGATGTACCATGACACCCAGGTCTCGCTCCACCTCCCCTTTTCCTAATCTGTCACCATTCAGATAATCTGTTTTTACCACTAAAGTGGATAACCTCACATTTATCCACATTATACTTCATCTGCCATGCATTTGCCCACTCACCTAACCTATCCAAGTCACTCTGCAGCCTCATATAGCATCCTCCTCGCAGCTCACACTGCCACCCAACTTGGTGTCATCCGCAAATTTGGAGATACTACATTTAATCCCCTCATCTAAATCATTGATGTACAAAGTAAACAGTTGGGGCCCCAGCACAGAACCTTGCGGTACCCCACTAGTCACTACCTGCCATTCTGAAAAATACCCATTTACTCCTACTCTTTGCTTCCTGTCTGCCAACCAGTTCTCAATCCACGTCAGCACACTACCCCCAATCCCATGTGCTTTAACTTTGCACATTAATCTCTTGTGTGGGACCTTGTCGAAAGCCTTCTGAAAGTCCAAATATACCACATCAACTGGTTCTCCCTTGTCCACTCTACTGGAAACATCCTCAAAAAATTCCAGAAGATTTGTCAAGCATGATTTCCCTTTCACAAATCCATGCTGACTTGGACCTATCATGTCCCCTTTTTCCAAATGCGCTGCTATGACATCCTTAATAATTGATTCCATCATTTTACCCACTACTGAGGTCAGGCTGACCGGTCTATAATTCCCTGTTTTCTCTCCCTCCTTTTTTAAAAAGTGGGGTTACATTGACTACCCTCCACTCGATAGGAACTGATCCAGAGTTAATGGAATGTTGGAAAATGACTGTCAATGCATCTGCTATTTCCAAGGCTACCTCCTTAAGTACTCTGGGATGCAGTCCATCAGGCCCTGGGATTTATCGGCCTTCAATCCCATCAATTTCCCCAAAACAATTTCCCGACTAATAAAGATTTCCCTCAGTTCCTCCTCCTTACGAGACCCTCTGACCCCTTTTATATCCGGAAGGTTGTTTGTGTCCTCCTTAGTGAATACTGAACCAAAGTACTTGTTCAATTGGTCTGCCATTTCTTTGTTCCCCGTTATGACTTCCCTGATTCTAACTGCAGGGGACCTACGTTTGTCTTTACTAGCCTTTTTCTCTTTACATATCTATCGAAACTTTTGCAATCCGCCTTAATGTACCCTGCAAGCTTCTTCTCGTACTCCATTTTCCCTGCCCTAATCAAACCTTTTGTCCTCCTCTGCTGAGTTCAAATTTCTCCCAGTCCCTGAGTTCACTGCTATTTCTGGCCAATTTGTATGCCACTTCCTTGGCTTTAATACTATCCCTGATTTCGTTTGATAGCCACGGTTGAGCCACCTTCCTTTTTTTTATTTTTATGCCAGACAGGAATGTACAATTGTTGTAGTTCATCCATGCAGTCTCTAAATGTCTACCATTGCCCATCCACAGTCAACCCCTTAAGTATCATTCGCCAATCTATCCTAGCCAATTCACGCCTCATACCTTCAAAGTTACCCTTCTTTAAGTTCTGGACCATGGTCTCTGAATTAACTGTTTCATTCTCCATCCTAATGCAGAATTCCACCATATTATGGTCACTCTTCCCCAAGGGGCCTCGCACAATGAGATTGCTCATTAATCCTCTCTCATTACACAACACCCAGTCTAAGATGGCCTCCCCACTAGTTGGTTCCTCGACATATTGGTCTAGAAAACCATCCCTTATGCACTCCAGGAAATCCTCCTCCACCGTATTGCTTCCAGTTTGGTTAACCCAATTTCTGTGCATATTTAAGTCACCCATGATAACTGCTGCACCTTTATTGCATGCACCCCTAATTTCCTCTTTGATGCCCTCCCCAACATCACTACTACTGTTTGGAGGTCTGTACACAACTCCCACTAACGTTTTTTGCCCTTTGGTGTTCTGCAGCTCTACCCATATAGATTCCACATCATCCAAGCTAATGTCTTTCCTAACTATTGCATTAATCTCCTCTTTAACCAGCAATGCTACCCCACCTCCTTTTCCTTTTATTCTATCCTTCCTGAATGTTGAATACCCCTGGATGTTGAGTTCCCAGCCCTGATCATCCTGGAGCCACGTCTTCGTAATCCCAATCACATAATATTTGTTAACATCTATTTGCACAGTTAATTAATCCACCTTATTGCGGATACTCCTTGCATTAAGACACAAAGCCTTCAGGCTTGTTTTTTTAACACCCTTTGTCCTTTTAGAATTTTGCTGTACAGTGGCCCTTTTTGTTCTTTGCCTTTTTGGGTTTTTCTGCCCTCCACTTTTCCTCATCTCCTTTCTGTCTTTTGCTTTTGCCTCCTTTTTGTTTCCCTCTGTCTCCATGCATTGGTTCCCATCCCCCTGCCATATTACTTTAACTCCTCCCCAACAGCACTAGCAAACACTCCCCCTAGGACATTGATTCCGGTCCTGCCCAGGTGCAGACCGTCCGGTTTGTACTGGTCCCACCTCCCCCAGAACCGGTTCCAATGCCCCAGGAATTTGAATCCCTCCCTGCTGCACCATTGCTCAAGCCACGTATTCATCTGCGCTATCCTGCGATTCCTACTCTGACTCGCACGTGGCACTGGTAGCAATCCCGAGATTCCTACTTTTGAGGTCCTACTTTTTAATTTAGCTCCTAGCTCCTTCAATTCGTTTCGTAGGACCTCTTCCCTTTTTTTTTCCTATGTCGTTGGTACCAATGTGCACCACGACAACTGGCTGTTCTCCCTCCCTTTTTAGAATGTCCTGCACCCGCTCGGAGACATCCTTGACCCTTGCACCAGGGAGGCAACATACCATCCTGGAGTCTCGGTTGCGGCCGCAGAAACGCCTATCTATTCCCCTCACCATTGAATCTCCTATCACTATCACTCTCCCACTCTTTTTCCTGCCCTCCTGTGCAGCAGAGACAGCCACGGTGCCATGAACTTGGCTGCTGCTGCCCTCCCCTGATGAGTCATTCCCCCCTAACAGCACTCAAAGCAGTGCATCTGTTTTGCAGGGGGATGACCACAGGGGACCCCTGCACTACCTTCCTTGCACTAGTCTTCCTGCTGGTCTTCCATTCCCTATCTGGCTGTGTACCCTTCTCCTGCGGTAATACCAGCTCGCTACACGTGCTACTCACGTCATTCTCAGCATCGTAGATGCTCCAGAGTGAATCCACCCTCGGCTCCAACTCCACAACGCGGACCGTCAGGAGCTGGAGGTGGATACACTTCCCGCACACGTAGTCGTCAGGGACACCGGAAGTGTCCCTGAGTTCCCACATGGTACAGGAGGAGCATAACATCCGACCGAGCTCTCCTGCCATGACTTGACCCTTAGATACCCTGAAATTGGTGACAACAATGTTAAAAGTTACTGACTAATATAAAAAAGAAAAAGAAAAAGTACTCACCAATCACCAGCCAATCACTTACCCCCTAGGCTATGACGTCACCTTTCTGTTTCTTTCTACTTCTTTTTTGCCTTCTCCCTGTAGCTGCACAAGTACGCCTTTTATAGGCCTCTGCTGATCCCCGGACTCGCGCCTCAGCGACCACGAACTCCCGCTGCCTCTCGCGGTCTTTTATAGGCCTCTGCTGATCCCCGGACTCACGTCTCAGTGACCACGAAGTCCCGCTGCCTCTCGCAGTCTTTTATAGGCCTCTGCTGATCCCCGGACTCACGCCTCAGCGACCACGAACTCCCGCTGCCTCTCGCGGCCTTTTATAGGCCTCTGCTGATCCCCGGACTCATGCCTCAGCGATGCTGATGGTGGACCCTCTGTGTATTTCCAACATTTTATTTTTACACAAGTTTTTGTTGATCACTTTGGCCAAAAAACATTAATAGACTTGTCAGAAAAGGAATGCTAACTTTAAGGAGAAAGATATGAGATTCTGGTGTATTATATTTTTATACAGCATATATTCCTTTTTCTTTAAAAAAAAACAAGAAATCTGAACAAAAAATGTAAATATTTATTCATATCTAGATTCTCGCACTTTATAAAAATGCAGCACCTGTGACTACTTAGTCATTATTACATAAGAACATAAGAACATAAGAATTAGGAACAGGAGTAGGCCATCGAGCTACTCGAGCCTGCTCCGCCATTCAACAAGATCATGGCTGATCTGGCCGTGGACTCGGCTCCACTTAGCCGCCCGCTCCCCGTAACCCTTAATTCCCTTATTGGTTAAAAATCTATCTATTTGTGATTTGAGTACATTCAGTGAGCTAGCCTCAACTGCTTCCTTGGGCAGAGAATTCCACAGATTCACAACCCTCTGGGAGAAGAAATTCCTTCTCAACTCGGTTTTAAATTGGCGCCCCCGTATTTTGAGGCTGTGCCCCCTAGTTCTAGTCTCCCCGACCAGTGGGAACAACCTCTCTGCCTCTATCTTCTCTATCCCTTTCATTATTTTAAATGTTTCTATAAGATCACCCCTCATCCTTCTGAACTCCAACGAGTAAAGACACAGTCTACTCAATCTATCATCGTAAGGTAACCCCCTCATCTCCGGAATCAGCCGAGTGAATCGTCTCTGTACCCCCTCCAAAGCTAGTATATCCTTCCTTAAGTAAGGTGACCAAAACTGCACGCAGTACTCCAGGTGCGGCCTCACCAATACCCTGTATAGTTGCAGCAAGACCTCCCTGCTTTTGTACTCCATCCCTCTCGCAATGAAGGCCAACATTCCATTCACCTTCCTGATTACCTGCTGCACCTGCAAACTAACTTTTTGGGATTCATGCACAAGGACCCCCCCAGGTCCCTCAGCACCGCAGCATGTTGTAATTTTTCCCCATTCAAATAATATTCCCTTTTACTATTTTTTTTTTCCCAAGGTGGATGACCTCACACTTTCCGACATTGTATTCCATCTGACAAATCTTAGCCCATTCGCTTAAGCTATCTAAATCTCTTTGCATCCTCTCTGTGTCCTCTACACAACCCGCTTTCCCACTAATCTTTGTGTCATCTGCAAATTTTGTTACACGACACTCTGTCCTCTCTTCCAGGTCATCTATGTATATTGTAAACAGTTGTGGTCCCAGCACTGATCCCTGTGGCACACCACTAACCACTGATTTCCAACCCGAAAAGGACCCATTTATCCCGACTCTCTGCTTTCTGTTAGCCAGCCAATTCTCTATCCATGCTAATACATTTCCTCTGACTCCGCGTATCTTTATCTTCTGCAGTAACCTTTGGTGTGGCACCTTATCGAATTCCTTTTGGAACTCTAAATACACCACATCCATCGGTACATCTCTATCCACCATGCTCGTTACATCCTCAAAGAATTCCAGTAAATTAGTTAAACATGATTTCCCCTTCATGAATCCATGTTGCGTCTGCTTGATTGCACTATTCCTATCTAGATGTCCCGCTATTTCTTCCTTAATGATAGCTTCAAGCATTTTCCCCACTACAGATGTTAAACTAACCCAGCCTATAGTTGCCTGCCTTTTGTCTGCCCCCTTTTTTAAACAGAGGCGTTACATTAGCTCCTTTCCAATCTGCTAGTACCTCCCCAGAGTCCAGAGAATTTTGGTAGATTATAACGAATGCATCTGCTATAACTTCCGCCATCTCTTTTAATACCCTGGGATGCATTTCATCAGGACCAGGGGACTTGTCTACCTTGAGTCCCATTAGCCTGTCCAGCACTACACCCCTAGTGATAGTGATTGTCTCAAGGTCCTCCCTTCCCACATTCCTGTGACCAGCAATTTCTGGCATGGTTTTTGTGTCTTCCACTGTGAAGACCGAAGCAAAATAATTGTTTAAGGTCTCAGCCATTTCCACATTTCCCATTATTAAATCCCCCTTCTCATCTTCTAAGGGACCAACATTGACTTTAGTCACTCTTTTCCATTTTATATATCTGTAAAAGCTTTTACTATCTGTTTTTATGTTTTGCACAAGTTTACTTTCGTAATCTATCTTTCCTTTCTTTATTGTTTTCTTAGTTATTCTTTGCTGTCGTTTAAAATTTTCCCAATCTTCTAGTTTCCCACTAACCTTGGCCACCTTATACGCATTGGTTTTTAATTTGATACTCTCCTTTATTTCCTTGGTTATCCACGGCTGGTTATCCCTTCTTTTACCGCCCTTCTTTTTCACTGGAATATATTTTTGTTGAGCACTATGAAAGAGCTCCTTCAAAGTCCTCCACTGTTCCTCAATTGTGCCACTGTTTAGTCTGTGTTTCCAGTATACTTTAGCCAACTCTGCTCTCATCCCACTGTAGTCCCCTTTGTTTAAGCATAGTACGCTCGTTTGAGACACTACTTCCTCACCCTCAATCTGTATTACAAATTCAACCATACTGTGATCACTCATTCCGAGAGGATCTTTTACTAGGAGATCATTTATTATTCCTGTCTCATTACACAGGACCAGATCTAAGATCGCTTGCTCCCTTGTAGGTTCTGTAACATACTGTTCTAAGAAACAATCCCGTATGCATTCTACGAATTCCTCCTCAAGGCTACCCCGTGCGATTTGATTTGACCAATCGATATGTAGGTTAAAATCCCCCATGATTACTGCCGTTCCTTTTTCACATGCCTCCATTATTCCCTTGATTATTGCCCGCCCCACCGTGAAGTTATTATTTGGGGGCCTATAAACTACGCACACCAGTAACTTTTTCCCCTTACTATCTCTAATCTCCACCCACAATGATTCAACATTTTGTTCATTAGAGCCAATATCGTCTCTCACAACTGCCCTGATATCTTCCTTTATTAACAGAGCTACCCCACCTCCTTTCCCTTCTTGTCTATCTTTCCGAATTGTCAGATACCCCTGTATGTTTAATTCCCAGTCTTGGCCACCCTGCAATCACATTTCTGTAATGGCCACCAAATCATACCCATTTGTAATGATTTGTGCCGTCAACTCATTTACTTTATTTCGAATGCTGCGTGCGTTTAGGTAGAGTGTTTTAAATCTAGTTTTTAAACCATGATTTTTAGTTTTGACCCCTCCTGCAGCCCCTTTATATTCATACATATTGTCCCTTCCTATCACCTTGTGGTTTACACTTACCCCAGTGTTAGAATTATCAAAAGCCAGCTATCGGGCTGTGTATTTGTTAAACTTGAAACATATTTAGTATATTTTTATAGGTTTAGCTAGGGCTGCATTTACTGAGAGATTGTGTATTGGGGTGATTTTCTTTTCTCCACCCACTTTTTCATCAATCCACAACTGGACCTGACTAAGTGAACTATAACTGGACACATGGGCTTCAAGAGATCTCCTGTTGCATAGATGGCAGGTCAATGGAAACTTCTGTCATTATTTTTGAACACTAGTGTTACAGTTTGATTACAGTATCACTTTGAATTTGAGTTCGCACAGCTTTTGATTGTGGTTCACTCCTTAAAGGCAGATTTGAGGTGAAATTACCCACGGTACAACCTGGGTTTTGTTCTTCACACTAATGGCATTCTCAGTGGTTTAAAATCTAATTCAAGGATAAAGTTATTGAAGTTTCCCAAAATATCAGTCATTTTTCACTGCATTATAAGCAGGGATTTTCAGAAATCCTCCTGCAGTTTTCTGAAATTGGTAAGTATGTTAGTAATTATGTGTGGGTCATGATTGTTTGCTGCCTGCCCATACGTTGCACCATGTTCCCTTTAAGCTGTGCGAATGCGCAGCTGACTCACAGGCTTTTAAATAGGAAAAAACGCGTATGTCCGATATTTTGAATGGGCTGCGCAGTCTTTTAAAGGGGCTGCGCACCCCCAAAAAATTTAAAGGTTATATAGGTGAAAGGGTATATGAAAAACTATATCGCAGAAGTGAGAGAATAGGTTTTGCATGTAGAAATCGGGTAGGCATTTATCTGCCATTAACTGTGCTGTAACCTTTCACTGTTCATTGGTGTCACTACTGGACATTTCCTTAAACATTCAGGAAAGTGCAGAAATCGACGAGGATGGAGATCATGACCGTGTTGATGAAAGGACTGAACCTGAGCTGCAAAACCTCCCAGGGTCTGATGAGGAAGCAGAAAGTCAGAAAGAGGTGATTTTTGATTAGCTGTCTGACATCATAAGACTGATGTCACTGAACCTATGTAACATAACCCCCACCCGACTCTCTCTCCATGAGTAGAATCTGCCCCCGAGAACCTTTTTTGTAGATATGCTAGTGATTATATTCATAGAATAGGCAAAACAAGATCTTGGAGTTGTGGGAATGCTGTGGACTGCCACACCCAAATTTCTGCTGGCTGCTCAGTGTTGCATTCCAAAAGTTAATACTGTTATCAAAGGAAAAAGGTTTCTTATTCCAAATCTATGCAAGTTATGCACACCAAATAACTAATGTATTTACTATGTGCTAGTTCCATGGGGTCATCGATAACAAGCCAAAAATTCTTGGTCAGGTCAGTTATCCTCTGCAAGGTAATCCATTGTGAGATATTATTTTCTTGAATCCATTGAAGAAAAATTCATTAATTTACAAAAAACTTGTAATGATTGGACTGTTTTTCAGTTCTACCACACAGAAATATTTAAAAATAACTAGAGTACTGGAGTCCACCATTGTTGTTTTAACCAGACAACATACTCCAACCTTGTTTTTTATGATTTTCACTGGTCTTTAGCTATTATGACCTCATGAAGGAGACACTTACTTTATGTAGGAAAAGGAAGCTTAGGTTTATACTCGTACAAAATATTTCCAAAAAATATATATTCTAGTTTGTATTTATTCATTACCATGAAAATACACTGTAAAATAAAAATGGCTGGAGAGTTGGCGTCTCTGGGGTCCATCTTTGTTTGCCTTGTACTTCCAACCTGTGAATTGTAAAACGTGTTGTGCTCAATACCACCCCAGTGCTGGTTACATTTTTCATACTGGTCTGCAGAGAACCAATTACCGACTTTACACACATCCCAAGGTTCCTTTTGATTTTTGTTTTCTTCGACGTTTAACTGAATTCAGCTGCACTAGAACTTCATTAAATATTATCCATCATAAGCAACCAGACTATTTATTATGAAGTTGCTCCACATTATACAACAGTCGGACTTGGGATGAGTTTGCCTATTTGTGCTGAGAGGTGTTATATGCCACATGTATACGTGTAAGATGAAGCATGACTCATGCTACATAACATCTAACACTATTGTGAAGTGGTTTAGATAGGTGTTTTAGAAAAAAATGGTCCATGAAATACAGTTAACGTTTATGTAATTTTTATATTATGTAAACTTTCTGACACAGTTTCAATAATCGTATGCATGTTTTAGCTTAACCCAACCTAGAGAATGTAGTAACAAATAGGTTGGTAATAGCTGCTAAGTAGATATTATTGACCTGTTCTTTTTGATGATTTATAACTTGCAAATGCAAAAAAAAGGTGTCGTTTGAACAAAGCCAGGGAAGAAGTGAGCCCGGAAGTGTGCTTGACTCGGAAAGTCGTGATGTGCAGCCTCCAACCCCAAATAAGTTAAACCCTGAAAAAGATGCTGATGATGACATGGACTCTGTTGAAGAAAAGCTAGAAGTCCAAGATAAAAGTGAGAGTGACACAGAAAATGATGTCGTTCTAATGAGAGCCACGGGACTAGGTCGCCTGGCACGTGCAGCGGCCATTGACGAAGAAGAAAACGAAGGAATTGGAGCTGGAGACAGTAGATGTGACTCCGTTGATGGCGCGTCAAAGCTGCCTCTGGTTGGAGATGTAGACTTAAAGTCTGAGCACAAGGATGAGTGCGACCCCAAATTGAGCTGCGCCACTGAGCAGGCACTTGTAGTAGCAGCGGGAACTAATGCAGTCAACGGACCAAACGAAAGGGACAAACAGGACTCTGCAATGCCTTGCACTAACCCTGATGAGTCGGGTAATCCACCTCAAAAGGTACGATTTGTAGCAAATATAATATCCGTCGCCACTCACTACCCCTATATTTTTGGGGGACCCATGTGCAGTTGGAGCATGCTGTTAACATGCAGGTTCATTTGACCTATTGCTTCCATGCCTTATAAAAACCCTTTTTACCTCCTCTACTTTTCCACTGAAATGATTGGTTTAATGACTGTTGAAGTTGAGAAAGGAAAATTATTTCCAAGCAGAGTAGAACCCATTATTTGCCAAACCGGTCATTTGCTTAACTGTTCTGCAGATAATAGCGAGGTTGGTTCCCTTCCGTTGGGTTCACACCATCCTATCTGCGTGGCCTTGACGAAGGAAGTCAAGCCAATCATTTTCTCCAAGCTGCGGTGTCTGAATATTAAAGTAACTAAGCCTGTATTGCGAAGCCCATTGCTGAAAATGTTCCACCTCTGATGCTGGGGTTGACATCTTTAAGTGAAATGTAACTTTGCAAACCATCCATTTCCAACATAAATATTTTCTGCAATATACATTTCATTCAATAAAATAGCATTGCTGTTGCCATATTTTAGATTATTGTGTATAAATATAGCCGCAGCTAATATTCTGCCATGCTACAGCATTATTTCCAAAAAATGTTTTTATTCATTCTTTGGGTGTGGGCATTGCTGTGATGTATTGCCATCCCTAACCCTGAGAAGATGGGGGTGGGTCTTTATTATAATAAACTTTCCTGTTCCTGCTGAAATGATAGTAATTGCTTTTATAAAAAAAAATGGTTTGATCCTCCAATGTAAAGGCAATTGTCTTGTCTCAGATTGGTTCTATTATGTCTGCATTTCCGAGCCATGTTGCCCCCCTCAATCATTGGGCCTGGATTTGCTGGCGCAGGGCATCTCGCGGCATGCCTAGTTAGTTAGACATTTTTCTGCACCCTTCAGCTCAAAATGTTTTTGTCCTTTTCAGTTGCTGGAAGTGCGAGAGCAACAGGGCATCTGGGAGTTTGGTGAACACTGCGACCAGCAGTGTGTCTCTTAATCAGTGAGAGATTGAGAAATAAACAGAGGAAGGACTCAATTAGAGTGGGTCAATGCAATGTCAAATTAGGTACAGAAAGAAAAAGAGAGAGAAGGAAAGATTCAATTAAGAGAGAGATTAAAAAAGAAACAAATGAAAAGTAAGGAAAAAAGTAAACATTTAAAAGTTGACATTTTTTAAAATCTACAATAATTGTTCATTTTCTGGGCTAGAGAGACTGGCAGCCATTAGCAATTATCACTTTGTCAAATGGGTACATACATTACTAATTACTGGGCTTAACTTTCTGTGTCAAGTTAAAAAGGCAATTGATATGCAAATGTAGCAACCATGAAAACCATTGCATGTCGGGCAGGTTGTATAAATGGGTGGTCGGTGCGATACCACCCATTCAGGAGATTAAGCGCGAGATGCCATTTCGCGAAGCTAAAGGCAAATCGTCCAGCAACTTGTGGCGATTTGCAATTCACGGGGTATCTCTCCCTCGCCACAGGTTTCTGGCCAATTTGCACATTAATAACAGCTTGCATGTTCACACGTGATTATTTTTTCAGCAGATTCTGGCCCAATAAGAAAAACAAATCTGTTGGGGGAAGAAATTCTCCTGTCGATTTGCAGGGTTCAGGACTCTGTCGTAGAAAGAATTGTACTTTTGTGACTGGGAAACACTATAGTTGTGTTGTGTAAATGTGGCAATTTGGTTACATAATGCAGTTATAGAGAAACAACTGAAAAAAAAAATCATCATCTTGGCTTCTAACCTGAAATAACCCAAATTGTAAAGTTGAAAAATGGCAGAGGGCGGTAACAAGAAATTTTAAGAAAGAAAATCATGCTCCTGGAAATTGACATTAGCCCCAAATTGCATCAGCCGGCCATTATTCTTTCCGCCCAATATTCAATTCTATTGAAGTCGATGAAACTGAATATCAGGTGAGGCGTATAATAGGCAGCCAGTGCGATACTGCCCGGCTTTGCGCTAAAGCCCAAGACCAACTTCTGGCCCGTAGACTTTGCATAGCCTCTGCTACTTTAATTTCATCCACCCGTCTTGAGAAACTTGTATATAGTTGCCTTTACCAACTATAAAATCTCTTCCAACTTGGTTTAAGTGGTAGTTCCATATAGCTTGAAGAAAACTTTGTCATGGAGGTGAGGTTTTTCATAGCTATATATGTTAGTGGTGTGCTCCATGCGTTTTGTGCAACCTTATTTCAAGAGGACTGCATTTAACATGGACATAGAAAGTGGGGGGAAAAGGAGAAGGATGGGTAATGAGCAAGCAAATGTGCAACAGGGGAAGAGAAGGGAGAAGAGACAATCGTTACTGACACAGAGGCAACCAACACAAAGGATGGGAAAATGGGAAGAATTGGGGTTCTTCTACAGAAAGCATAGAGTTAAGAGATGGATGTAGAAAAATGAATGTCTTTAGACAAAATAGTAAGTAAGCTTGCTTTTGAGAGCTGCCTGCTATGGTGTAAAGTGGACAGCAAGAAAAAGCTTGTTTGGCTCAGCTGTGATGCTCTCCATTGTTGAATAGCTTACTAATACTCACTCGTCACACACATAATAACTCTCTCAAGGTACTAAAGGGCAGTGCAATTAATTTTGAATTGCTCGAGCAAACACCTCATGGAAACAATGGCTGCCTTCTGTGCTGTAAACTTCTATAGTTGTCTAGCTTATGGCATCCATGAGATCTATCCCAGCGGGTGGCAGTGCCTTTAGGAGAGAATGCGCAAAAAAGAAAAGTTCAGATTGAAGAGAATTGGTTAGTAGGTCTCTGATCCAGGATTCCCAAACCTTACAGTAATAGGAATTTCATCCTGTAGTCATAACTATTCTAATTCTGATGCTCCTTTTAATTTCATCCATCTTGAGAAAATTGTGTGTAATTTCACATCGCAGCTGACACTCCCAGTGCAGTGCTGATGGAGTGCTGCACTGTCGGAGGGGCCATCTTTCGGATGTGATGTTAAACCGAAGCCCCATCTGCTCTCTCTGGTAGATGTAAAAGATCCCACGGGCACTATTCGGAGCAGGCAGCTCGCCCCGGTGTCCTGGCCAATATTTATCCCTTAATCAGCATCACTAAAACAAATTGTCTGGTCATTATCACATTGCTGTTTGTGGAAGCTAGTTGTGCACAATTTGGTTGCTGCATTTCCTACATTACAACAGTGACTACTTTTATTTATTTTTAAATCACGTCATTGTCTGTAATACACTTTGAGACTTCCTGAGGTTGTGGAAGGTGCAAGTATTTCTTGCTTTCCTTTTGCCAACTATGAAGAATGGTTTCCAGTGATTCTTTAAACCTGAACATGTCAATTGGAGTTTTTGCTCTGAATCCGTTAACCTCACTGTGTTTCCTAGGATACAAAGCATCCTCATCATCTTTGATGCACAGTGTGCTTTAACCTTCTTTGTGCATGGATTCCAAAACCAACATTATAGATGGGGGTCTGATGTATTCCAATTCAAATTGAAATTGTATTCTTTTAATTGTTTTCAACTAATTAATTTGTCACGAATTCCAGCCAAGTAACCACAATTAACAACTGACAACACCATTAGTCTTCATTATATTTGTTTTGCAAGCTTTTGATGTACAGTAATGCTGAGCCTCGAATAAGATTTCTCGAAATCAATTGCATTCAGATTTAATTAGTCTACAGTTACCATTCCTGTCAGTTAATTAGTCCAGTGCTTTAAAAAAAGTAGTTTAAAGGAGATTAATATTTATTCTCCGAAGAGCTGTTCACTCTTATTGCGTGCACTTGCCAAAAACCATAGACCTACCATTGTAAACTTGTCAAGAGATTTACCTTCCTGGTTGCTGAAATTGTTCTGCAACTTCCTGTTTTAATCATCACAATGATTAAAATATTTTGGAGACTATTTTATAATGCTGCATATGTATATAAGCATGCAAATCTGCAGAACCATGAGAATAAATGGTTCTTCGACAGCACCTCCCAAACCCGTGACCTCTACCACCTAGAAGGACAAGGGTAGCAGATGCATGGGAACACCACCACCTTCAAGTCACACACCATCCTGACTTTGGAAATATATCTCGTTCCTTTGTCGTTATTGAGTCAAAATCCTGGAACTCCCTCCTTAACAGCACTGTGGGTGCATCTTCAGCGGTTCAAGGGCAATTAGGAATGGGCAATAAATGCTGCCTTGCCAGCAACGCTCGTATCCCGTTAATTAATTTTTTTTAAAAAGGCACGCCATTTCTTCTATCAAAGTTGGTAAGATTATTACATTTAAATATTTACATTTAAATATTTATTGTGATGCCAAAAGTGGTGGTGAATTTTCCCACTGAATTTCAAGTCTGACATTTACCTCTTTACAGATATATGCTCTAAAATTTTGATTTGTTCCTTCATTTTGTGGCTTTTATCTCTCATGGGACAAATGTTAGATATATTCGGAAAAAAATGTAATGAGATACATAGCACTGTTACATAGCTTCACTATAGCCTTTATATGTGTGCTTTTTTTTTCTCTCTCGCTTTTTCCACCAATTTCCACAGGAGTACCTGATAACTTTTAGTATTGATTGGTGGCACAGTCAGGTGGTTTGGAGGGGAGGGCAGTCAGTGAGGGTATGCAGTGTCAGGTCAGCTGTCAGATACCTGGGTACAAGACCATCAATGTAGAAAATCTGGAGCAACATATTATAGTCTGGCCTGACCTGGGTGAGCAGTTTTTTAAAATTGTTATGTGCATTGCTGTAAACCCCTTCAAACAAGTTATTGGCTAAGATATGGTTTGAGAACTAAAGGCAAGTATCATCTGTAATCCATCCAACCTACTAAGCAATGTCTTGGCCAATATTTTTAAAACTTCGCACATTGGAGATTTATAAATAATTTAACAACAACTACTTGTATTTATATAGCGCCTTTAACATAGTGAAACATCCTAAGGCATTTCACAGGAGTATTATGAGGTAAAAAAATTTTACATCAAGCCGCATAAATACAAATTAGCGCAGGTGACAAAAGCTTGGTGAAAGAGGATGGTGGGGGGGAGGGGAGGGTGGTGGGGGGGGGGGAGGGGGGGCAGGAGGCGGTTGTGGGGCTGGAGGAGATTACAGAGATAGGGAGGGGCTCGGGCCGTGGAGGGATTTGAAAATAAGGATGAGAATTTTGAAATTGACGTGCTCACTATATATTTCATTTCTTGATCCCATTGAAGAAATGTCCCAGGTGGATACCGATAAACAGTGGCAGACTGACTCGATCACCGTATGTATCCTCAGCATTCGCCCACCGATGGTCAATGGAAGCACATACCATTATAAAATCCAATACAAAAAAATGAAACGATCAGTGAATTGAAAGTGCATATACATATACATTCACATACATGATTCGTTGTTATGGATTTTTTAAAAATATAAGCTCATGCTTCATTCCATGTTTACAGGTGAAATTAGGTACTACTTTCCTCAAATTCTGAAGAAAAATGGTACTAGAACAGTTACCGTGGTGTCCACGTGCTGTTATTGAGCGATATTTCCAATAAGTAGTTAGTGATATTTCGGCAACGGTTTGTCCCTTGAGAGTTAAATATATATTTATCAAAAATGAAGCCCAATTAATTATAATTGGAGATAAAGTTATTTTTAGGGGTATTTTATTTCCCCTCTGATTAGATACATCTTTATCAATTGGAGTTTCATTCTTGGCTGATCCAACATATAGGTAAGCTGCAGTCCGAATGCTTGTACTGTTTAAATTGGTCCCAGGAGCCTTCTGTTGACTAGGAAGCACCACTGATATCAACAGTTAGTGTTGTTCATCCAACTTCCCCAGTTTAAGGCGGGCGCCAACAAGGAGATAAATAAACTAAATGTGGGAACATCTATTGAAAAAGACTTATTTTATATCCTGTTTCAAAACACTTGTATGCAACTTTTGAACAGCGGTGACTTGTTGTATATGCAAATACAGCAGCCATTTTGCACATCATAAAAGTGTACAAACAGTAATAAGAATAACCAATTGATTTGTTTTTGCAAATGTTGGTTGTGGGAGGAATATTGACCAGGTCCTCTATACAATGGAATCCTCAACATCCAGCTGAACCAACCAAAACGCGATGGTAGGGCCTTGGATTGAGCTGTCACCTGAAGGAAGGCTCCTCCAACAGTGTAGCATGCCCTCAGTACTGAACTGGAACATCACCTTAGATCATTTGCTAAAATTCAGGAGTGGGGCATGAAATCACAACCCTGTGGTTCAGGAGTAAGCGTCTTACCAAGTGAGCCAAACTGACAAAAAACAGGCAGGTATGCCGTCCCAACCATTAAGTGAAAGAAGGTCTATCTGTATGTAGTGTGCTCAACTGAAAACTTCCACCAATTTGGGCAGCTCCAAGTCAGCTCACAGGACAGTTTGGAGTTGCAAAGCGCATTTAGTTCAGTGGTGACTTTCTGGGATATTCACCCATTGCCGACGTCGTAGAGTGGCCTAACTGTGAAGAGACGGGGTAATTTTAACCCTCCTTTGGTTATTTCCATTGGAAAGGAAAATCATGCAGGGTGTAAAACAGAGGCGGCTGACTTGATCCCAGTGTTTGCCTGCAGGGCAGGTCAGGTTAAAATTACCCACAATATCTGGTGTAGCATTAGACATTTGGGGCAAGAAAAGGTCAACAAATATATTGATCACTTTATCTTGATCCAGTGTAAAGATGGGAAAATATTTTGAATGAAAAGTACTAATGTTTCTTTCCCTTCTGCTTTTAATGGAGCTCCTAACTTTAAGGATTAGACCTTTTTAATTTGCCTCTGATCATATGACGATGTACCTCATACGATCAGAGCAACAGTAAATAACAGCTGTTCATCATGTACCTTTTAAAACTAATCCCATTATAACTTGTCCGCAGGACTCTGAGCCCAGTCAACAACTTAAGGAACTGCAGGCATCTGAGGACTTGGATGAAAGCGATACAAATTTTGTAAGTTATCTAATGTGCAAAATATCAATATTACATTCATACAGTAAAAGTATTAGTTGGTTGTTTTGCTCAGTGTGTTGTGTCAGAGTAGGAGGAGACAAGACTGCAATTATATAGGGCCCTGGTGAGACTGCACCTGGAGTATTGTGTATAGTTTTTGTCTCCTTATTAAGGAAGGATATACTTGCCATAGAGGGAGTGCAACAAAGGTTCACCAGAATGATTCCTGGGATGGGGTGGGGAATTATCCTAAGAGGAGAGACTCAGTAGGCTAAGGCTATAGGGCTCAAGTTTCGGACCCCCGCTAGAACGGCGCACATCGGAGAGGCCCGCCTAATTTGTAGAACAAAAATTGCGCTGAATACCTACCTCGCGATTCTCTGATATCTGTAGGCCCATTTCCAGGCCGGCACAGCAGGAGCTGCTGGGGGCGGAACTACAGCCCTGCGCCAAAGACAATCCTGGCAGCTGCGCGCGTGCGCAGTAGCTCCCGGCCCTCCCAGCGCGTCCTGGCCGAAGGGACGTCGCCCCTATCCCGGGCCGAGTGGCCTGACAGCCCTTACCTCGTCGACGGCGGGGCCCGCCTGCCCGGCCTCTCGCGGGGGGGGGGGGGGGGGGCCCTGCCCGAAGTCCTTCGTGGGAGCGCGGCAGCAGCGGGGCCCGTTCAGCCCCTCTCTCCCCTACTCCCCCTCCCCTTTCTAACCCCCCTCCCCTTTCTAACCCCCCTCCCCTTTCTAACCCCCCTCCCCTTTCTAACCCCCCTCCCCTTTCTAACCCCCCTCCCCTTTCTAACACCCCCCTCCCCTTTCTAACCCCCACTCCCCTTTCTAACTCCCCTCCCCTTTCTAACCCCCTCCCCTTTCTAACCCCCTCCCCTTTCTAACCCCCCTCCCCTTTCTAACCCCCCTCCCCTTTCTAACCCCCCTCCCCTTTCTAACCCCCCTCCCCTTTCTAACACCCCCTCCCCTTTCTAACCCCCCTCCCCTTTCTAACCCCCTCCCCTTTCTAACCCCCCTCCCCTTTCTAACCCCCTCCCCTTTTTAACCCCCCTCCCCTTTCTAAACTCCCTCCCCTTTCTAACCCCCCCTCCCCTTTCTAACACCCCCCTCCCATTTCTAACCCCCCTCCCCTTTCTAACACCCCCCTCCCCTTTCTAACACCCCCCTCCCCTTTCTAACACCCCCCTCCCCTTTCTAACACCCCCCTCCCCTTTCTAACACCCCCCTCCCCTTTCTAACACCCCCGTCCCCTTTCTAACCCCCCCTCCCCTTTCTAACCCCCTCCCCTTTCTATCCCCCCTCCCCTTTCTAACCCCCCTCCCCTTTCTATCCCCCCTCCCCTTTCTAACCCCCCCTCCCCTTTCTAACCCCCCCTCCCCTTTCTAACCCCCCTCCCCTTTCTAACCCCCCTCCCCTTTCTAACCCCCCTCCCCTTTCTAACCCCCCTCCCCTTTCTAAACCCCCTCCCCTTTCTAAACCCCCTCCCCTTTCTAACCCCCCCCCTTTCTAAGCACTCCTCCCCTTTCTAAGCCCCCCTCCCCTTTCTAACCCCCCCTCCCCTTTCTAACCCCCCCTCCCCTTTCTAACCCCCCCTCCCCTTTCTAACCCCCCCTCCCCTTTCTAACCCCCCCTCCCCTTTCTAACCCCCCCTCCCCTTTCTAACCCCCCCTCCCCTTTCTAATCCCCCCTCCCCTTTCTAACCCCCCCTCCCCTTTCTAACCCCCCCTCCCCTTTCTAACCCCCCCTCCCTTTCTAACCCCCCCTCCCTTTCTATCCCACCCTCCCTTTCTATCCCACCCTCCCTTTCTATCCCACCCTCCCCTTTCTATCCCACCCTCCCCTCTCTTCCCCCCCCTCCCTTCCCCTCTCTCCCTCCCCTCCCCTCTCTTCCCCCCCTCTTTTCCCCCTCCCCTCTTTTCCCCCTCCCCTCTTCCCCCCCCCATCCTCTCTCTCTCCCCCCTCTCCTCTCTCTCTCCCTCCCCTCTCTCTCTCTCCTCCCTGCCCTCTCTCTCTCCTCCCTGCCCTCTCTCTCTCTCCTCCCTGCCCTCTCTCTCTCTCCTCCCTGCCCTCTCTCTCTCCCCCGTCCCCCCTCTCCCTCACCCCTCTCTCTCTCCCCCTCCCCTCTCTCTCCCCCCCCCTCCCATCTCCCTCTCCCCCTCCCCCCTCTCTCTCCCCACTCCCCTCTCTCTCCCCTCCCCTCTCTCTCTCCCCCC